>NW_027554068.1:1200000-2400000 GCF_045843805.1 Urocitellus parryii
TAAAGAAGTTATTTGCTACATTAAGGCTTTGAGGGAAAAGATGGAATTATTTGCAAGACATGACTACGAATATGTGAAAAATGCACAAATTAAAGATAAGTTACAAAATAGTAATCATTGTGATAGTTAGGACCCCTTGGGAAACATTTTGTTTTCTTTTTACTATTTGTTAACTATTGTAATTTTGGTTTTAAAATAAACCTGATTGCCAGGCATGGTGGTATGTGCTTGTAGTCCCAAGAAGATGAGAAAGAAGGATCCCTTGAGCTCAGAAGTTCAAGACCAGCCTGGGCAACAGAGCAATGTAACAAGGACTTGTTCCAAAAACAAAACAAAGCAAACACAACTACAAAATCCCTGATTGACCTCTCAAAGTCTAGCTTTGAGTAAAATAATAATACAGAGGCCAGAGGGACCATGCATGTACAACAATTCCTGCTCTCCTTCTCAAATCATTCTTGGTTTTGCTTTACTTTGTTGTTGTTGTGTATTTATAATCCTTTACAAGCAAGTATTAGAAAAGTACATTTTATATGGCTCTAAATTTGATTTTTTTAAGTAGTAATCTGAATCCACAAGTCTCCCTGTGCTAAGAAATGCTGTTAACTGGAAAATAAAGTAAATTATCCTCAGAGCCCGACTTTAACTATTTAGCAAGGAATTCAGTTTGTCATTATTGGAGTCCTTCCTCAATGTCCCTTGGGCTTGAGGAGACTCACTCAGCTGATCAGATTGGAACCCTTCCCCTTTCGCCACTCTACCTGGATGCCAAGACCTACCACATTCCCGGGGTTCAGTTTTGTGGCTCTTTGTTGCCACTCCAGCTTTTGAAAAGACTAAGGACCCATAACCAGAGTTCAGTCTCTAAATTCACTCCACAGGCCTTTCTTTCTAGAGCATCATGTTCAGAGGCTCTGCCTTCTACTGTGCTATCAATCCCTCAAGGGGCTCAGGATGCTTGAAAGCAAAGACCAGAAAGGAGGGCTGACCACAAATCATTGCTGTTCTCCCTTTCTACATAAACCTTCCCTGATGAAAGTAGCACAAATCCCTGGCTACCTGCATGGCAAGGGCAGGGAAGAACAAAAGCAGAGTTCCAAGTTCAAACCTGTATGTCAACAGGTTATGCAGCCAGAATAAGTTTCATTGCTTCTGTGCTATAAATGTAAGATGTGACTATTTCTTTCCCAACACTCCCTTGTTTACTTTTCACACCTTTAGAACAGAAATGGAAGATATCTCTGAAGAGATTAATCCTCTTGCATTTGCTGGTGTGACTATTCTACTCATATTAATGTCTTCCTTGATTATTCAAGTGGAAATATTTAGGATAGAGTGTAGGGAACACAAAGGTGTCCGCTCAGGGCTAAAAGCTGGGCAACCCACATGTGGAATGAGAAGAGTCCAGAAAGGGTAGACTGGCAGGAAATACATGGGGGTGGAGGCTGCAAATAGCATTGTGGTAGAAAACTACAAGACTTTGGTTTTTCAAATTCATGGCCTTCCCCAAATCTTGCTCCCTACTAGTGCATCTTACTCACTGAATGCAGGTTTACTTTACTAAAAATGTACATTGGAGCAGTCATTTTCCTGCTCAAAATTTTCAGTAGCATATCAATCCCCACACGGTAAAGTCTTCTGGCCTTCAATGATGTCTCCATTATTTTTCTATCATACCCTTTATTACATTGTCTTGCAAATCCTGGTTTAAGTCATTTTTTCTCCATCAGACCATAGACCTGTCTGCCTTATGGCTTCCATTGTCTTCAGCACTGAGCATAGTGAACAGCTGATGCTCAGTGAATATTTCTAGAAGGGAAAGAAAATAACTTTAAAACACATTTCTAAAAATTACATTTTAAGCCATTAGGATCACAACAATAGTTCTGTTTAAGCAGAATATACTAGCATGCACTTTCGAAATTGAATTTCGATATGGGTTGTGATGAGTTTGACATGAATTACAAGCTATTAGTTACAAATGTTGATTTATGAATCTGATTAGGGGGTTTCAGATATTACCTCTGCCACTTCCTTCGGAAAACATTTAACCTCTGTGGGCTTCCGGTTCCTCATCTGGAAAATGGCAGTAATAAAATATGTACTTCACATGGTTATTGTGGGCATTAAAGAGTTAGCATATTTAAAATATTTAAAATGGTACAATGTGTTAGAAATGTTAATTACTATTGTCATACAGATATGATAGTCATTAATGTTTGAAGGTAGAGAGGAATATCTAAGTTTTGAAATTGTTCTTATATACAATGTGTTTTATGTAATATTTTCAAAATATAAATATATAATTTGTACATATCCTACTCTTTCATTTAGAGGAATAAATGGAAAAAAACAATAGTTTTTAAAGCAGCTCTGGACTCATGCATGATTTGGGAATAATGAGAATAGTAGTGTTATTTATAATATCCTCATTAGTCTTGCTCAAGATGGCAACAGTTGTTCTTGGGATATAATCATGCCTCCCCCGCCTATGGTTAAATTGACATGAAATTGCTAGACAGTAAGCAGCCATTAACCCCTCTTGCCCACAGAGGTAAATATCTGATAATGAGTGACAGTAAAATATTTTAGAGGAAAAAAAAAGTTTCTAAACCAACCCAATCTTCTAGGTATTTAGCCTAGAACATAACTTTTCCTCTTAAAACGAAGTCTATATCTAAATCCTCCTCTCATTTCAAGAGCAATAGTGTCATAAGATTTCACAAAGGCCTTTGTTAGAAAGTTAGTCATGGGAAATGCTGTGAAAAAGAGAAACAGATCCTGGGTTTTAACATTAGAAGAAAAGAATAACAAAAAAGGAAAATGGACTTTGTCTTAAACTAATGTATTAAAAGCAAAATAGATTACTGCTTTTGTATTTAGTTGAAATAAAAAAAAATATTTGATAGAATGAATAAGACTAATGATGTTTTGGAGTCCCACTAGATAAACTTATTGTAATTTGTGATATAAAAATCACAAAAATATTACCTTTATACAATAACTGTTATCATTGATCCAGTTTTACAAGTAGATCTTGAGTTATAGAATAAAACTAAAACACATATTCTAAACCTACTGACTCTAATCATATTCAGTTTTCCAGGAGGATATTAAGTATGATTTTTTTTTAAATTTCATTTTTGCCCAACTTTGAAATTTATTAAGAGAATGAAAGTGAAACAAAAAAAGATAAACAAGATATTAGAGATTTGTTTCTTATTTCTTTAGAATCATATCTTCTCAAACTTCTTGGTTTTCCATATTACTATAGTAGCCAGTTAATAGTGAGAACTAATATCTGATAGCAGTGCAGGTAGATGGAGATGAGATGAATTTTCAATAAATTTCTCCCTTATTCCAGATCCTTATTATTGCCTCATGATTCATTATTGCAAATGCTCCCATCTTCTCCTGTGTTAATCCATATAGAGTACTGCTTATGGATCATGCTTCATAAAACACATCTTCTCTACTAAAATGTTCAGTATTTTCCACAGGTCAGATCTAGGTTTTTTTTTAATTATTGGATCTCATTCTAACACCTTAATTTCACATCCAAGATCCCACATCTATTGACCCATTACTGTGCAACCCAGTATCTCACTGTCCACAAACTACTGCCCCTGTCTATCAGGCGGCTTCCTTCCAGTGTGATGCATATATGCCAGGAGAAGCCTGTCTCTGTGTCTTTGCTTCAGTGGTCTCACTTACCAATACAGAGCTTATACTTCCTTTAAGCCTCACTAGCATCCTAACTGTTGTGTGAAGATTATTTGAAAAAATTCTAGCTCATACAAAAGTCTTCTTTCTCTGAATCCCTACAGCATTTTTGGTAATTATGTTATTATTATGTTAATATTATTATTATGTTAATATTAAATAAAGTCCATATAGCATTTCTGGTAACAGGTTAATATTAAATAATTCTTCATATTGAGTTCTAGTTGTTTCATTAAAATACAATGTTCTATATTGGAAAATTCGCATAATCCTTCCCAGTAAAAAGGTGATCAGTTCAAATGTCTAATGAATTTTAATGTCTTCAAAGTCAATCCAGACCTTTCAGAACAAGCCGTCCAAATAGTTCTGAGGAGTGGCTTGAGAGTCAAGGAGAAGCACATTGAAAAGTACATTCTCTTGTCTCCTTAATTGAACTTCCTAAATCTCTGCAGGTAGCTACTTAGGGATACAACTTCAGAAGTAACTTTGTCCAGCACTTCTGCTGCCACTTTCCCAACTCTTTCTTCCCCAACAACCATGAATGTTCATCAAAGGTACTTTTACTATGATAGTAGTTAATGTAGTTCAGTGATATAAATCAAGCTTCGTGGTTTTTATGGTTTATGGTGTCAAACTCAGGAATATGTGAATAATTTTTATTATAGAATTTTGTATGCCAGAATGACATGGCATAAATTTTATCTGAGATAGATTGAATCAAAAGCATATGTAATAATCACTCAGTTTCAAAGGGAACATAATAAGTAGTAAGGATTACATCCAAATAATAAGGAAGAAAACAGATATTTTTATATAACTTCCCTTCCAGCTAATGCTGGAAGCAGCCATTAACCCCTCTTGCCCACAGAGGTAGATATCTGATAAAGATATCTGATAAATACGAAAAAGAATTCTGAAATAATTATATACCATTGTAGGAATTGTAGAATTATAAATGATTAGAATTATAATAACTATGGGATGTATGTTGTGATTTTCCTACTAGATACAAATCTATCAGAGCACTACAGGGAGACCCACAGAATAGTTGTTATTTTGTTAAAAAGTCATCAGTGGCATAGAGGAGGGCACCTTGTGCCATGGAGATACACTTGAGAAGCTAATGCTCCATTTTGGTTAGTAGATGGAATAATTAGATCCAAGACTTATGAGTAGAGTTTCCTTATTTAATAAGTGAAACCAAAACAAATGCAACCAAAGTTTTAATAAGTTAATGGCAAAAGCACAAAGGAAATCTATGTGCTTACTATATTAATTAAGGAAAGATGAATTTCACTCTAAACAAGATCAAATTTAGCACTCCCCAAATCAAATAAATATAGAAAAATAATTTTTAAATTTAAAACTCTGGAAAGCCAATTTTTAAGAAAATGTGAGGTTTATGTTTAGATGCCCAGTTAAGAGTAATGTGGAAATTTTTAGACAATCTAAGGAAAATAGGAGGGACTAAACTGTTATATCAGTCAATTTCACATAAAATTCAAGTCAGACTTTTAATTCTTCTAAACAAATATTAAAGGCCCTAAAAATATAAATTGAAGGACAAATAAGATCCATGGCATTGAATGAAGCCTGGATGTCATTTGATGTCAGGTGCTTGGAAGAAGAAAGGGTGGGATATAGAGCATGAAGACTAGAGTCTACAGGAAGGATATAAAAAATTCAGGAGGACAAATAGCATCATACAGGGAAAAGCATAAGCCATTCTGGTGTCAAAATCTTACTATGTAAAGTACAGACTTAGTATAAAATCAAGTAATATTTCTAAAAATTGACAATGAAATATATTACAGAAATTTAACAAGGATAAATTATTCTAAGCTATAAGTATTGGTAGAGATATAAGTGAGAAAAACAAAAATGTAATTAATTACTGTAATAGATGACTTCCTCTATATTGGTGAAATCTCTCCTTTGGGCAAGAATAGCTTAGGGAAGGATAGACAGCTATAGATTTGAACCTGAGCAGTGAACAGAAGCCCTCACTAGAAGTATCTGGGATTAAGCCACATCATAATAAGAATCAATGCCTTCTTGGAGAGTGAACACTTCAAAAAAAATGTATCACTTGGTAACTCAACTGTAGAAAACAAACTATGACAAAATACAGGTATTGTAAAGCAGAGTCAATAATCAGCAGGAAATCTGTACACTATTTGAAAACACCCTACAGCAAACCCAGGAAAAATGTATGCTATGAATCAAAAAAGAGTGACTGTGTGACTCCTGGCCTTTAACAACCCCCATTCCTGTCCTTTATCTCTCTCTCTCTCTCTCTCTCTCTCTCTCTCTCTCTCTCTCTCTCTCTTCTTTTACTAGCTACTATTTCCTCTCTTTCAATTGCTCAACAAAGAAACTCGCAAATAACACGGTTAACTGGCAAATAATAGACAAATATTGTCAAAAGCATATCTTTTCAAAGTTACTAAGTTTTTCCAAATGAGAACAAAACCCCCATATATTATAGCAGGTTAGAGATGATATAGAGATCTATAGAATTCTTACAAAAATAATTCAAGAACTATTATTGTTATTCCTATCTATCAAGACAGAACTCTTATGGTTCTCTTAGTCTTTTCCCCTTCATTCCTTGTATCTCCCTTTTCAACCCAATGGTTCCATATCTCCATTGTCATGACTGAAACTTCTGGAGCATTTCCTATAAACTAAAATGAATATGTGCCCCCCACCACCTGCAGAAGACCTCATTGTCTCTTACCCACAGGATTATAGGAGGTTTCCTCCTTGCAATTTAGTCTCCTTCTTTCAACCCATCTTCCATAGTAGTTCCAAAATAATTTCCCAAGCAAAGCTTTCATATCTGAAATAACTTGTGAAATATATTTAATCTATACTTCCAGGAGAACATAGTGGATGGGAAAAGGTTCCAAAGGAAGGCAATTAGAGAAAGCAAGGGAAAGAAGTGTCCAGAGTGTGAGAAGAGACTAACTGAGTTAGGACTCTGGAAAGTACAAGCTGAGAAGAGATATGAGAAAATCCAATAACATTAAAAGAAGGGGAAGGAAGTGAATTCTGATATAAGAAGCAAGTCAGGAAAATGCCATGAAGTTCAAAGCGGTGATGAGTGGGAAGAATTTTAAGGGTCTAAAAGGAAGAGCAGTTTAATAGGATGGATATAAAACTTCTGGAGAATCCCACTTCATGAGATGGTAAATATAAAAAAATATAAATGACTTCAAGATGGCTTTGGATAAATTTACAGATAATAGCCTTGTAAAGCGCTATTAAGGGAAGCCTCTGATATTTGAAATACACTTTAATTCTTTTGAGGTTAACATCATTGAGGATAGTAAATTTTTCTTTTTTAAAGGACACTCTGTGGCTATGGTCAGAGATAGACTCATAGACAACCAATCATGGAATGGTTAAGAAGCTCAGTCTATAGGAAAAGGCAGTGCAGCTTGATTCTGTCTATAACTCCACCAGTTAATAACTTGGCCAATTCACATGTTCTTTCTAAGCCTGAAGTTTAATATCTGCAAAATAGAGTATATGGTAATTACTACCTCAGAGAATGGCTGTGAAAATAAAAAAGATGGGTATGTATGGGTGTGGCACCACGAAGACATAGCAAGGGTTCCATAACTATTAGAAATCTATGAATGTTTCCTCTAATTTTGACATAAAGAAGAAAAATAAGCCAGCAAAAAAAAAAAAAAGAGGAAGGAAAGTAGGAAGGAGAAAGTTTAGGGCTTGCTTTCCAACCCTTGAAGTTTTGATAATTTGGATCTATGAAGCAAGCTGACAATGGACAGATTAACTGAGAAAAGGCATAGGAATCCATTAATATGCAAGCACACAGGGATCATACAAAGTAAAAACTCAAAGCTTACATACCCTCTCCAAACAGAGAGTAGGGTAGAGGCTGCAGCAATTTTAAAGGAAGAGTAAATGATTTTTAGTG
This sequence comes from Urocitellus parryii, assembly GCF_045843805.1. Lineage (NCBI taxonomy): Eukaryota > Metazoa > Chordata > Mammalia > Rodentia > Sciuridae > Urocitellus > Urocitellus parryii. Next base: position 1,207,670 of record NW_027554068.1, read on the forward strand.
GAGACGCATGGGCATGAAGGACAGACAAGAGCCTGAGACAAAGTTCACTTGAGCTCTCGATGGAGTGTTAAACTTTTTTTTTTCTGGTAAGTTCATCTTCTGAGGGATCCAATCTGCAGGAAGAAAGGGAAACTTCAAATGAAGCCTCATTCTGTGCTTTAGGAGAGACAAAAAGAGCAAGGAGGTAAGGTCCAAGAGACCCTGGTTCTCCTTTAATTGAAAGCATCCAGCATACTAAAGCTTTATATTTTGAGTTATTTTCTGAGCCCTAACAGAAGGAAGGAAGGAAAATGGAAGAAGGAGATGGAGAGAGAACAGATCTTTTTGAACAGAAATAAATCTGGATACTTCAAACAAGAAATTCATAGTGTAAGGAAATGGAGTATCCAAATTGCTCAGTTAACATGATAGTGAATGTAAAAAAATTATGTTAGTGGAAATGATAGAAGGAAAAAACAAACACATTAATGTGTTATTTAGTAACCAACTGCAAGAAAGAAAAGACGAAATTTAAAAATTATTTGTAGATGTAACTTTTTTCCCCAGCATAGACGCAAAGTGGCACTCTGCACAGACAAAAGTGTAGTGAGTGAGCTCCAATTACACTGCTTAGATGCTACAACTCAGTGGTCCAGTAGGAAAATAGAAAGCCTAAGTCTGCAATTAGGCATAAAGTTGGTTCTGAAAAGGAACACCATGATTAGGCTCATTTAATACTGCTTCCCCGTGTCTCAAAAGTCTCAGGTACTGATAATTTAAATAAATATTTGAAATAATGATAATAAAAAGTGACAACAATAATATTAAATAAAAGTCAGCAATATCAAATCAGTTAAACGTCAGGCCTGACCTTTTCTATTTGTGCAAAAGTATCCAGAGAGTTAATTTTGCAAATTTTAATGGGAACTTTAGCTGTTTCATGGTCAATAAGGCTTTGAAGTTGTTCCCTGTGGCAGTTCTGAAAGACAACTGTGGAAGACCAGGAGAGCTTGAAACATTTATTTCCAGCTATTTCCTTTGTCTGCCTGAAATTCCTCTTCATGTCATCAATCTCTTGATATACTCTTAAAAAATCATTATCGTCTTCTTCTGACCTGGAGGAATTCTCTCCTTTCTCTTTCAGACTGAAAAGCAGTCGCTCTTTGGTGTTATATCAGACAGCTTGGTAACAGCTGAGAACTACGATCTATGTGGAGGGAGAAAAATACCTCCTCTTTCCAATTCCTAACTTAAGTTTCATAAAGTAAAGTGTTTAAATGATTTCTTTTGAATAGTCTTATCACTGAGAATTGTTTCATCAACAAAGCAAAAGGACTAGTGCATTGTGACCCATAAGCGGTATACATGGGTTTTTGACAACACTTTCTTGGTGTCATTAATCATCTCAAACTCTTGGCTTTTTATTATTATTATTATGGTTTTAAGAAAATAAATAATTTACTCAGATGTGAAAAAATAGTTTAAAAGTGTTTTAAGTGTTTTTTTTTTCAGAAAAAGAAGTCATAAACAGAAGATCTTATTTTTATAATATTGCAAACCTTTGCTTATGGACTAATTTTTATTAGAAATTCTCTGATTTACAGTGAACTCTTCTGCAATTTATATCAAGGAGCTTAATTCTTCATACACATGATGCCAGAGTATTCTCCCTAGTAAAATTCAAAATTGGGCAAAGTGCTATATGTAAGAGGGAGTTTAATAATTGCAATATGATTATTTGTTTATTAGCAAATACAAAAAAATCCTAGTCTATTCTTTCCCCAGAACAAGTTTATATACTAATCAATAATCATTTTAAAAACCAAAAAGAATAGAATAAATCCTCAGTAAACCATATGCCTCTAAGGCAAAATATTGTGATAAACTAAGAAAACATTTTCAAATTCATCTACTGTTAATAATTAAGAGAGTATACTTTAAATCAATGCTTATTTTAAGCTAGTCCCTTGATTTATTTCCTTTAAAAAAAGAGATAATTAAGATAAGATTTTTATTGTGGTATTTGTCTTTCAATAAAAAACACTGGAATACAGTAAATAAGAAAAGGTCCTAATTAATTGCATAAGCCAGCTGACAGGTTATTTGTCCCTTACTTTTATTGCCTTTTTCATTTAAAGTTTGATAAGATTTCTTACACAGATATAAGAATTACATGAGTTAAAAGAATCATAGGTAGGTATTCTTTGCACATCAAAGAACTTGGTAAAAGTTAGAAAAATTTAAAAAGAAAGAAGGGGACATAGATTTGAAAACAGGTTCAAATACCAAAGAAATCAGACCAGTGTTTCTTGACCTTGTAGTTAATAGTGGAAACTCTTGGGAAGCTTCTAAAAAATCCAGCTGCCTGGGCCCCACTCTCAATCCTTCTAATGTAATTGGGCTGGTCTGGAGCCTGAACATAGGTATTTTTTAAGAAAAATACTTCATATAATTTTAATTTGCAACCAAGGTGTGAAATCACCTGCCCTAGGCCAGCACTTCTCCACAAGAAGTGCATTGGACCCTGGGCATTCCAGAAGACACTTTCATGTGGTTGGTAAAGTCATAACACCTTGCATAGTAATACTAAAACATAATTTGCCTTTTCCCTGTGTTGACATTTGCAATGATGGTGCAAAACAGTGACAGGAAAACTTCTAGAGCCTTAATATAAATCAAGATAGGGGCACACCTGTCATCCCAGGGACTTAGGAAGCTGTGGCAGGAAGATTTCAACTTTGAGGTCAGCCTCAGCAACTTCCTGAGACCCTGCCTGAAAAGAAAAAAATAAAAAAAAAGTCTGGGGATGTTGCTCAGTGGTAGAGGGAGCCTGGGTTAAATCTCCAGCACTGCCAAAAAAGAAAAAAATACACACACACACACACACACACACACACACCAAATCATACTAATCATCATTGTATTTTTTTAATAGCTATACATTTGTGGTTAAAAAAAGGCAGTTTCTCTAAATAACACTCTTGATGAAGTACAAAATAGTTTTAATTGTATTAAATATCAACATTTGACTATATGCCTTTTTTGGGGGTGTGGCAGGGGCGGGTACCAGAGATTGAACTCAGGGGCACTCAAACACTGAGCCACCTCCCCAACCCTATTTTGTATTCTGTTTAGGGAGAGGGTCACACTGAGTTGCTTAGAGCCTCGCTTTTGTTGAAGCTAGCTTTGAACTCACGTTTCTCCTGCCTCAGCCTCTCAGGCCACTGGGATTACAGGTGTGTGCCACCATGCCTGGCTGACTATATGTCTTTTTAGCAGTCTATGACAAAATGGGAATTATGTGTAAGTTATGTATATCTGGTAATATGATGTCTTAAGGGAAAAAAAAAACACTTCTGTGATGGATTTCTGAGGTAGAATTAGCCAATGATTTCACAAAACACCATTTTTATTTGAAAGACTAACACATAATTACAGTTACACAGTATTGAATATTTGGCAGGCATTTTATTGAAGATGACTGAAGTAAGCCTGCTACATCAAGGAGAATAAATATGTATTGTCAATGGTGTAATATGAATTTTCATATAAAAATGAGATTGGAACATGCACATCTCCAACTGTGAGACATAACAGCTTCCTACTTTTTAAAAACTTTTCTTATGAGATCAACAGTTATAATAAATTTATTTTTATATCACATAATGAAATCATCAGTATTTGTAAGAACTGCATAATTGGTTAGTCAATATTTTTCAAACATCCAATGTATGATTGTTATAATACTATGCATGAGTAAATTGGATAAAGTAGAACACAAAATAGATTGATGGGCTTCAATTTAACACAATAAAGTAAGTTCATTGATATGATTTCAGTTTCTACATTGTATAATCTTTAATAAACTACCACTTGTTAGCTTTTGGTGTAATATTTAAAAATAAAATCCAAAGTTTCCTGAAAAGGCAATTAATATACTCTTTCCATTTTCAATTACATAGTTGTTTGAAGCCAAATATTCTTTGGAAACTTCAATCAAAATAACACACGGAAACACTGAATTCAAAAGCAGAAATAAGAACCCAGCACTCTTAAGTCATTAAAAAGAGATTGGTAAAAAATGTAAAATAACATCCCTCTTCTTACTATATGTGTTTTTGTTTTAAAAAATATAGTATTTTCCACAAAAATGTTTTGTCAATATATTATGAGTTTATAATTAGAAATTTTTATGTCTCCATTTTAATTTTAAACATAAACATCAATATATAGTGGTTCTCCATAATTTTTAAAAGTTTTTAGAGAATCCTGAGATCAAAATGTTTGAGAAACTTCTGGCATTGAACTAAAGGGGCAGGTAATGAAGTCTGGTTAGATGGTTGCTATAATGCAGCTATGACCAAACAGAAGGAAACTGAGGGGGGTCAAAATGGAATTTATACAAACTTTTTTTGAAGAACTACATGCACAATTGAGCAGAACTGAAAAATCAAGGAGATGATTTTAACAGTAGAGAAAATTGTAATTGCCCAGGTATTAGATGACAGCTCCAAAACAGGGGTTTGATTCAGATTTATGAAATGAAGGATGCAAATATTTTGACCCTTTTACAGGAAATTACACTGCCTCTGAGAGAAGGAGTTAGAATATTCTCTGATATACTGTCCTTGGGTGACTTGATATATATGTGATGATATTTAAGGGCTGAGAGGAAGCCAGATCTTGACAAGGAGCACCACTGCTCTAGTGCAGTGGCTGCTTTTCCAGAAAGTCTTCGTGATAACATCACTGATTACGACCTTTGCGGTGTCTGATACAATGTGTGAGATCTCTGAATATGCTTAATTGGTCCTGTTTCTCCTCTTGGTCTTGGATATGTTACACAAGATACATTTCCAGGTTTGATATTTGGAAGAGAGGGAGAAATCTGCTGCTATGGTCTGACTATTGCCATACCCCAAAACTCACAGGTGAGAGAAGAATTAAGAGGTGGGGGATCTTTGGTGCAGTAATTAAATCCTGAGAGTTCCAATGGGATGAGTGTCATTATTAAAAAAAAAAAGTGGAAGGGAGCTCCCTTCCCCTTCCACCATGGGAGGATGGAGCAACAAAACACACCCTGGAAGCTAACTGTCACTCTATTACAGACATTGAAATCTATCAGCACTTTGATCTCAACTTTTCAGCCTCCAGAACTGTGAGCGATATATTTGTCTTGTTTATAAATTACTTGATAAGATATTTTTGTTATAGCAGCAGGAACAAACCAAGGCACCTGCCATGGATCTCTTAAATTTCAGTTTGAAACTTTGAACTAAGGACTCTCTCCTCAATTTGTGGTCTAAGGACATCAGGTCATGTTCAGGGAAGGTCAATTATTGAACATAAATGTTATAGAACATAAATGTTATAGACACCAAGACATTTTCAACCTTTGAGGTCTGTTTTTCAGAAAGTTAGGATTGTTACTTTATTCTGTTCTTAAGTAAGTTTGATATAATACATTCACAAGGGCTGACTATGACATGCTGCTCTTGCTTAACCATGCTTCCTATGAAGTGCTACTTGAAAATCAAATTGCCACATTACATTTGCATCATATGTTATGCCTGGAGTATTGTCCTTTGAAATAGATTGGTCAGGATATGCTATTCACAGAAGAGCAATAAGCAACCAGCTTGATATCACTACAGAATCTTTGCTGTCGTGGAGAGAATGCCAAAGTAAGTTATCACATGCCACTCTTGAAAAATAAAAGAGCCTCTTCAGACAAAGTATAGTATGAGAAAAGAAAGAAAATTAAAAACCCTCATTCCTTGACTAAGCACTTTTTTATTTAGCAGTAGGATTTTCATTCTCTAGGTAGAACTGAAAGCTTCTCCCAGGAGCTCAGTGTTAATATTTCCCTGACCACTTCACTTCCAATCCTATTTTGATACCACATTTGTGTATAGTAGCCATTTGTACAGTCATGGATCATCAGATATGTGCAGGATGCCCCTTATGGCCACTAGGAAAAGGACATGCGCTCCATTTCCTGAGGGATGAATATAAATACATCAGTTTCTAAGATGTTTACTTATGGCATAGATTTCTTAATTTCAGGTTCATTCTTTGATACCTTTTGAGGGAAAATAATTTCAAGCAGCCTCAGATATATGCATCCCTGAAATCAGTTTAGAAGAATATCAAGACCAATGAAACCAATATAGTCTTTTACATATTTTTCTGAGAAAGGCAATGCTGAAGAAAATATTATGGACTCAAGAATCTACTAACACATTAACTTGTAATATACTATGATGTTCAATTAATTAATTTATCACTGATCTCAAAGATCTGGAATAATAGTATTTATGCTAGAATAATAAAATCTAATGATATAAAAAGGTTATTTTTTGAAATTATTTATTATGAGTTTTTTTGATTATCAATAAACACGTTATTTAAAAGCACTATTAATTGACACTAAAGGAAGATTGCTCTGGAGGAGTATACTAATAAGATTTAACTTGCTCAGTGCAGATAAACTGATAAAGGAAACTTGTGGAAGTTCTTTCCCAATTGCTTTTGCTTCTTTAATGACCTAGAAAAGAAGATAATTAGCTGAAAGTGAGGATGTGAAAGAATTTTTCTTTTTTCTTTCTTTCTTTTTTTTTTTCTGGTAACAGGGATTGAACTCAGGGATGTGTTTTAACCACTAAGCTACATACCTAGCCCTTTTTATTTTTTATTTTGAGACAAGGTCTTGTTAAGAAGACAAGACTGGCCTTGAAGTTGTGATTTGCCAGGTGTGATGGTGCATGCCTGCAATTCCAGCAGTTCAGGAGGCTGATGCAAGAGGATACCAAGTTCAAAGCCAGCCCCAGCAACTTAGCCAAGCCCTAGGCAATTTACAGAGACCCTGTCTCAAAATAAAAAGTAAAATGGGATAGGTATTTGGGTTAGTGGTTAATTCCCCCTGGATTCAACCCCCAGCACCAAACAAACAAACAAAAAGAAAGAAATTATGATTCTTCTGCCTCAGCCTTCTAAGTTGCTGGGATTACAAGGATGCACCACCATGCTGAACAGGATATGAAAGGTTTTTATAAGTCTGAGGTTTGAGGAAAAATATGAAATTACATCAGGATCGAAGGAAAATGGACTAACGAGATAGATTATGCTTGGGAGAAGACATGAAGAGTCCAGTTAATATTAGCAATTAAAAATTTAAAGTGAGATATACTATATGAGTGTTTTTCTTCAACTAATTTAGATTCACAGATGCTGATACATGATAGATTATTTGACTGGGTTATGTTTTAGCCAAGCAAGAATGGTGACTATTAGGATTAAACATGAACTTAAGTTGTCCAAGAAAAAGTCATTATGGGAAAAGGTGATGAGCAAGAGTGAAGAAGTCGTGGGTTCAATTAATTTTAGGTCTCAATTGACTAGAAACATTGTTGAAATTGAAGATCGAGAGAGAGAGAGAGAGAGAGAAAGAAAGAGAGAGAGAGAGAGAGAGAGAGAGAGATATCAGGACAGAGAAGGAAAACTGGAAATTTTTCTCAGCATGTCATTTGTTTTTAGCCTCTTAAAGAAACACTTTGATAAAAAATAGATTACATTATGTAAATTAATCCTTTTTGTTTGATTTTTGGGGGCATGATTAGAAAGATGTTTACACCCAAGTTTACAAAATCATTGGACAAACTTTAAAAATCTAGTTTAATGTTTTTATTTTTCAATATTTAAAAACTTTGATCCATATGGAAATTATTTGGGAATGAGGAGTGAAGAAGGCATTTTTTTTTCATCCAAATGAACAAAGCCCCTTTAATTCTCCTTTTTACCATTGAAAGATATCCTACCTGTTCTTACATTTTTGTTCTGCCAGATAAATTATACAATTATTTTATTAGGTTTTTCTTTTCCCAAGAAAGCCTTTAGGATTTTGATTACGTTAAATGGATATCACAGATTGATTCAGGAAGAATTGACACATTTACGATTTGGAGATTTTCTGAGAACTTGATATTTGTATATTTCTCAATGTAATTAAGTTTACATTTTTTCCTTCAGTTGAATTTTGCAGTTTTAGTCAAAAGTACTCAGGAATAAAACCGCTAAGTAAACTGTGATTGTGGCACTTTTGTCTACTATATATAATGCATATATATAGTATATATATATATATATATATACTATATATAAGTACATATATAGTTATTTTATTCTCTTATCAAATACATGGTCTAGATCTCCCAGAACAGTATTTCTTACCAAGCAATATCCTAAGCAGAACTCAATAATTTTGGTCTCCTTATCAGACTGAATTTTTATTGATCCTTTTTACTTCTTTCAGAAGTCATTCATTTACTTCTCCCTAATCAAACATGGCTGAACAGTCAGTCAGATTCACACAAAACACAAGTTTTACCTGGAATCAAGACTTCCTATTGATAAACCAAGTATGAAAGAAAGAGGCAATCACCTAGTTCACATGGACATTAGGGAGCCTCCCTTACCAACAAACGCAGCACCCTTTGCCACCTGGGATGGGCTTGGGTTTGGAGTAGTGAGAGTACTGGCAGGTGCAGGATGAAACAATGAAGCAGAGACCACTCAGCTTTTGTATCTTCTTAGTCACATAGCTAAAAGCAACATGTGAACAACTTCTTTTTTCTTCATGTCACATATTCATAAATTGCAAGTTTAATTACAATAGGCAGTATAGACAGACTAGATATGTGCTGCTAATAGGGCTGGGGATGTGGATCAGTAATTGAGTGCCCCTGAGTTCAATCCCTGGTACCCCTCCTAAAAAAAAAAAAAAAAAAGGATTACATGGACCAGAGGAAGCAGGAGATTAACACTAGACAAAGAGGAAGAGAATCCTAAAATGAAGGAGGATAACATTACAAGCTGACTGCTACACACCAGGTTTACCCAACAAAATCTCGAGACTGGATCTCGTCAGAAAAATGTTGGCTGAGGACAGTGCAGGCCTATTTATCCCTGGTCTCCCCTTTCCTCTACATAGAATCGATGTAAATAGAGAAAATAGATAAGATTATATCATTGCTTTAAATTACCATGATGTATGAAGCTATAAGAGTATGTTCTTATGTCAAATGTTTACATTGAAGCCAGCATCTTGGTGTGTGCTTTCTGATTCCTGTAGGCTAAAATGAAAATAAAATACAAATCTATCTAAATAAATTTAATTATCTGGACTTCTGGTGTGAACATATACATGCATATGAACATTACATAGTGTATACATGCATCAAAATGTCATGTTACCTACTTCAATAATTGCAGTGTTTGTTTCTATGTACTAGTTAAAGAATAAATTTAATTAGAAAAGCTTTAAAGAAAAGCATAGAGAATAGTATAATGAACCCACGGGCCATCACCCAACTTAACAGTAATTCCTTGATAGCCAATATCAGTGAGGTTTTTTTTTTTAATTTGTTCTAATTGGTTATACATGGTAGCAGAATGCATTTCAATTCATTGTATATAAATGGAACAAATCTTTTCCTAGTTGTACACAACACATGTGTAGTCCTACATGTACCTTGGGTAATCAGGTTCATCTCATTCCACCATCTTTCCTATCCCTATGCCCCCTCACCTGTCCTACCTCCCCTCTGCCCAGTCAAAGTTCCTCCATTCTTCCATGCCCCTTGCCACCCACCTCACCCCCATTATGGTTCAGCATCCACTTTCAGAGAGAACATACAGCTTTTGGTTTTTGGGATTGGCTTACTTCCCTTAACCTGATATTCCCATTCACCCACAGATGCCATAATTTTTTCTCTTTTAATGCTATAAGTAATATTCCATTTCATATATGTACCACAGTTTCTTTATCCATTCATCTGTTGAAGGGTTGGTTCCACAAAACTATGGAATGCTTCACAAATGTGGGTGTCATCCTTGCTCAGGGACCATGCTAATTTTTTCTGTATTGTTCCAATTTTAGAATATGTGCTGCCAAAGCACATCTGAACACTTTAGGGTCTACACAAAACGCTACTGGAAAAGAAATCTCAAAAGAGGACCTTGAGGACATAGGGCATATCACAGACGCAAAAAGCCAGGGTCCTGCTTCTGCAGACCTTGAAGATGATATATTCCCACAGAGTCCACATATAGCCCTAAAGCCAGAGCTTAGCGATCAGGAGGAAGACTTGCCCATAATCCGCGGCTTCTTTATAGAACAAAAGTCCTTGCAACGCTTCCTGAAGTACTTTGATGTCCAAGAACTGGAAGCCATGTTGCAAGAAATGTCTTTAAAGCTGAAGTCAGCACAGCAGGAGAGCCTGCCCTATAATGTGGAAAAAGTTCTAGATAAGGTCTTCCGTGCCTCTGAGTCACACATTTTGAGCGTAGCAGAGCAAATGCTTGATAATCGTGTGAATGATAATACAGACATAGGAATAAAGGAGAGTAACATATTTGAAGAGGCTGCAGTGCTTGATGATATCCAAGACTTGATCTATTTTGTGAGGTACAAGCACTCCACAGTGGAGGAGACTGCTCCATTGATAAGAGCGCCTCCTCTAGAGGAAATCTGGGCTAAAGCTGAAGGTAAATACCTGCCTGCGGCTTGGGCTGGAGAAAAGGAGTTGTTCTTCCAGATGTTTTCGTGTATTATTGTAAAGTTCTGTTCAGTTTCCATGTGCCTAAAGGAGACAGAAGGCTGAATCAGGAGCCCCATATGTTCCTTTATTCATTCTTTGGGCTAGAGCATGAAAGGACATTGCTTATTCCTTTTTTTCCTTTAGGACAGTTGGGATTGGTTAGCATGTTCAAAAAGAAATTTTATAAAAAGCTAAAGAGAAAGATATGAATGAGAAACTAATGCACAAAAGTAGACCTGTTAACAGTACACATTTTATGATAAAATTATAAAAGGGCTTTATTAAACATAATTTCTTAATCATAAAATACCTGTACTAGATCATGTGGGTGTGGAGTGACTAGCATGAACTTTTTTTTTTTTAATTTAATCTCTTTTTATGTGGTGCTGAGGATCGAACCCAGTGCCTCACCTGCACTAGGCAAGTGCTCTACCACTCAACCCTAGCCCTAGAATAACTTTTAATGGATAGCTTGCCTGAATTCCCCTCCCCAGCATTTGTCTTCTGTGGATACCATGCTATTTCCAGTCTCTTGGGGGAGAGGTCACTTATTCTGGTTTTACTCCACTGGCTTCTAAGGTCCTTGCATTCATATTAATCAAGGATGGAACCAGGATGACAAGCCTTGTAATGTAGTGCTTGACACATAGAAGCCTTTCAATTAAATATTTGTCAAACTGACAATGAGCCAATATCCTGATAAAAGCTTTCTGTTTCCTGGTTTCATATTTGATCATCTCTATCCATTGTTTTTCAAAATGAAATATTTCAACTGAGAGTATATGATAAGAATTCCAGAAGGACATAAAGCCATTGGAAAATTTACTTCCCAAGAGTGCTAATTTTACCTGATAATTGGGGGAAGAAAACAGTTGTACATTTAATCAAAACAGATATATTTTGGATAAGAATGCAAAGTGCAAGTGAATGTGAAGAATATGAAGCTGTAAAGAGATAATCTTTGCTCTGGATCCTATTGGTCTATGTCCTGAGCTCAGGAAGGAGATAGGTTCACCATTTGGCTCCTAGGTTACTTTGAACATATTTGAAAGGCACATTAAGCAAGCTAGAGTTATGGAATTCCCTTCTCTATACTGGCTTGTTGAGACCAGCACACTTGTAGATGAAAGAGTTCCTGTTATTTCTGAGCAGAATAGACATTTCACATTTTTGTTCTGGACCAGGATTCTCTTCTGCACATTTATTCATGTGGGTGTATGTTGGTTTGCCAAGGGAAGGTAAGTTATTGAAGCCTCTATCATAAATGTATTTGTTTATGAAATACTTTGGATTAAAGGCATCTTTATAAATTTGACTGTATAGTTCAGTCATCCTTTAAATGGGATGAAAACAATTAACCCTCCCGTATCCTTGCCCAGTTGTTCTCATGGGCACATGCCAGGACATGGAGGGCAGTGTTGAGGTATCTGGAGATGTATGCTGAGGGGGAGTGCTGATCATTGGGCTTAAGTGGGGGTAGATAGTGTCATCCATCTGGCTCAATGCATTCTTCTCCCTTGTAGAGATGCAGCCACCCCATGAAGATGATTTTCCTAAAGAGAACACAAATCGTCTTAATAGAAATCTTCATGAAGAGCCTCACTTCCTGAATCATTTTAATGTGAACCATCCTGAAGAGCCCAGCCCCTTGAGTCAACCTGTGACTGAGGACATGGGTATCTCAGAAATGTCTCAGATCCCAAATACTGAGAAAGTAGACCCAGGTAAAGCTTGCCAATTTTTCTCTACAAAGTAGAGGCATTATCATAATGAAGGCTTTCAAGGATATTTGTTGCCAAAGGTACGAAATAGAGCAGAGAGTGATATAGGTACATGTGAGTTAAAAAAATCTCTTAAGAGAGAGAAAAGCAAGAATAAATATGACTAGAAGTCAAAAATAGGCCAGAGACTGTAACTCACCTAAAAGCAAATGTTTAGCTATGACTAGCTTGCGTAAACCATTTACAACTAAAATATTATTCTTCAAAGGCCTTATGCTCTAAAACTGTAGTTTCAACCAGACCAACAGCACCAGAAACTCTAGGGGTGGGACCCACAATCTGTGTTTAGCAGGCCTTCCAGGAAAGTCTGGCCTGGTACAAGTTAGCTTGAATAATCACTGTTCATAGTCTCATAAATTCTGTGTTTTTTCCCTTTTCTTCTAAATGGAATGTAATATAGCTCAAGTCCTGTTTTGACTTGCTTCCTGGACATGGTAATTACAAACTTTTTCAAATGCAATCAATGGTCCAGATCTTTATACTATATACTTACAGGAAACAGTACAGAACTGTAATCCATTTTAGACTGACACTTATGAATACTTCATCATAGTGCACAGTATCCAGTGGGAGATGAGAAACAATTTTTCAAAAAAAATCCCCAATAATGGCATCAACAGAATTCTACTTTTGTGTTGCTCACTCTCATTTTATCAGTAAATTAGATGATGACTAATTGTTTTATTTTATCCATCCAGTATGGTGCTATAAAGCCGTAATTATTGTATTTTGTGTTTTTAAAGGTTCTGGTCTGTAAGCATAGCTATAAGCATTATCCTGCACCAGTGCAGGGCTTGGCAGCACTGATCTGAACCCCCCCACCATTTGCACACACAGAGTGTAGGAGAACTCATAGTAGGGGGGGTTATTCAGTTAATGTGAGAAGGAATAACATCAGTTCTCCCATTTTCCAGAAGACATTGCATCCATATATGAGCACTACTGACTTCTGAACTGTCCTTAACTCCATAAGGTTCTGAAAATGAATCACGCACCATTAAGATTTGTTATTTTCATGCTCCAAAACTTTCAAGATTAGGGATAACTTGGCTTACAAAATTAAGAATGAATTATTTCCCTGGCCTTTTAGGTTCCACCACAAAATGATGTCAATGACCTTTAATAGGTAAAATCTTAAATTTTAAACACAAGTTTCACCAGCACTAAATCCATGTTTTTTGAATGTGACCCTGTCTATATATCTCTGGTTTAAAAATTTTCCTTGAGTAAATATTGTTCTGGTAGCAGTTGTATGGCCATGGAAGTAGTGGAGAGTAGACTGGAGATTGTTCATTTTATAATTGAAGGGTCTGACAGCTCTAATTAGGATTTTGAAGTTTTCTTCTCTGTGTTAATTGTCTTTAGGAGAGCCACATATTCCAGGCACTGTGACTCATATATTTAGTGAAATACTCAATGAATATTGAAACTGAAGACAGACAATTCTTATTCTATAGCATAAAATAAAATAGCCATTTCCCCTTTCAATTTTAGAGCTACTTATAACAGAAGGTACTCCTGTTGATGCTGCTGATACAGAAAACCAACTAGAGATAAATGTGGAAGAGCCAGAAGATGCCACCCTTTTGGACAGCATACTTTTCTTGTTACATTCATTCTTGCTTTATTTGTCTAAGATGGTAAGTTTGACATAGTTTCTTCAATTAGAATGTTGATTATTTATTAGTTTTTAAGTGGCTTCTGGTCATGAAGTGAAGAACTTAAAATGTCTTTATGAAAATGACTCCTGACTCTTTGAGTAGATAGCTCCTGGAACAAAAGCCATAGGGGTGTGGCTTTAATGGCTAGTTGGTTTAGCACATGAGGAAGATTTGCTGTCTACCAAGGCTGGACATTTGCCCACCTGTAAAAACTTGGTTCTTCCCCTCAGAACCTTTCATTCTGGCAGGGAGATAACAGCATTCACTTGAAACACACTAAGATAATGGCAGAAAGAGAGGTATTTATTTGATGGTAGAACATTATTGTCCATAAATGCATTTATTATGGTTGGAAGGGTGATCAATAAGGTCAGAAAGTAGTTGAGATGTGTTTGAAGCACAGGCAAAGGGCAAACAGGAGTCTGACATGTGGTTTGTTGTTGATTAGACAGGCTGGGGTGGAGGACGGTGGGGGAAGCTGGCAGTCAGAAGAAATGTGTTCAGAGAAATGGAAACATGAAGAAAAGGATATTCTCGGAGGGCAGGAGAATGTGAATAGTTGGTGTTGTAAAGTGTGAAGTTGGAGGGGGATGGGCCTGTTGGAGAGGCCAGCAAATCTTAAAGGAAGTCATGAGCCAAAGTAGCATTAGACCATTAATAGTGGGGATCCTTAGAAAGTTTTAAGAATGAAAGGAATTAGGTTAGATCTGTTTCTTAGAAAGAGTCACTTAAGGCTGATCTTTCTAAAGAAAATCATGATCCAAACAAGACATTTAATCTGTCTAGAAGCTTATCTAAGCATTTTAGGACTTACCTCCCCCCCATTGGTATTTGTTGATATTGGACTTTTAGAATTTAATTATAGGAATGAGAAAGCTTTTAGAGGTTGGAGAATTTAATTATAGGAATTATAGGAATGAGAAAGCTTTTAGAGGTTGGAGAATTTAATTATAGGAATTATAGGAATGAGAAAGCTTTTAGAGGTTGGAGGGCCATTGTGACAGTAATCCTCCTCAACTGAAGTTGTTTCCTGTAGGTTGTGTTATTTCAAGGCTTGTGTAATAAATATGATGTTGTTGTTTTCCTTGTAAAATGTATAGATTTTGAAGCCAGGTAGATCTGATTTCAAATCCCAAGGTTATCATTTAGAAGTTTGGGCAAATAACTATACTTTTGAAAAAAGTTCTCCTCATCTGAAAAATGTAGATAATGCTTACTCCAATCATAAGAATTAAATGATTTGACAAGGTAAAATGTCTGGTGAGGTGTCTGGCACTTTGAAGGGTTTTACCCCCACGTACCCCCTAATTCTCATGTAGGCAGTCAGAAGGTGGTATAAAGACAATGAATACCTGGGGAGGAAAGACCACCAGGGTGGAAAAGATGTGGTGAGGAGAAACAAATCATTTTTCAGTTGGCTCCATGTTTGTTCATGATGGTGGCAGCCACCTGGGTAAGGGGTATGTACAAGCCAGGCAGTTAGAATAATGATATTTCCAGTGATTAAAGCAGTCTTCCACAGTCATAATTTGATTATCAGAATGAATCAGCATCACTTGGAAAGTTAACAGCCTCACGATATGGGAAGGATTTCTTTATTCATATTTTTAGGTATGCACAGAGCCCTCCTCTAGGTCTAGGTCAGGGGACACGAATGTGGTACAGGTATGGTCAGTGATTGTACGGTGATAGGTAAGACATAGATGTGAGTGGCAAAGAAGAGGCACAATGTTAGGAGACTGATTTGAAAGGAGATTTCAAAAAGGCATTTTGATGGCCCAGTATGTACAGGACATTGTGCGAGGACTAAAAGAGTCTTAACAGGTGTAAGGCATGATTGTGATTTTTGAAAGCCTTAAGAAAAGGACTTAACAAATATATGCAAAAATTATGAACAAGTCAATGTAAAATCTTAAACAAGTAGTATGATATCTGATAGGACTGGAGAGTAATAAGCTCTGATGTGTTTGGGAGATGTGCACCAATCAGATTCATTGATCAACGGAATCTTAGTATTATAAGAAACCTTGGAAGGCTGCTAGTCTAGTTTCTCACTCATTGCTGTAATTTTCTTTACTGTGGCCCTGACGAGTAGTTATAAGGCTGTACACCAGTATTTCCTAGCATGAGTCACTCTCTTACAAGGCTATATGATCTTCTGTTGTCTAGTTCATCCTTGTATTGACTCCAAATTTTCCTCCACATGATTTCCTCTATAAAATTGAATTCTTTTCTACATAGAAATCCTTTAAATATTTGAAGTTATATCTTAATTTAAAAATTATTTTTAGTATTTTTATCATGGAAACTTTCAAATAAGAGCAGAGAGAATAGTAGGGGACTATAGGTAACCATAACATACTGTATATTTTAGAATACTAGAAGAAAAGATGGTAAAAGTTTTACCATAGAGAAATGGTGTTTGAGGAGGTAGATATATTTAACTGATTTACACGTTACATAGTGTATACATGCATCAAAATGTCATGTTACCTACTTCAATAATTATAATATTTGTTTCTATGTACTAGTTAAAAAATAAATTTAATTAGAAAAGCTTTAAAGAAAAGCATAGAGAATAGTATAATGAACCCACGGGCCATCACCCAACTTAACAGTAATTCCTTGATAGCCAACATCAGTGAGTTTTTTTAATTTGTTCTAATTGGTTATACATGATAGCAGAATGCATTTCGATTCATTGTATATAAATGGAACAAAACTTTTCCTAGTTGTACACAACACAGGTGTAGTCCTACATGTACCTCGGGTAATGAGGTTCATCTCATTCCACCATCTTTCCTATCCCTATGCCCCCTCACCTGTCCTACCTCCCCTCTGCCCAGTCAAAGTTCCTCCATTCTTCCATGCCCCTTACCACACACCTCACCCCCATTATGGGTCAGCATCCACTTTCAGAGAGAACATACAGCTTTTGGTTTTTGGGATTGGCTTACTTCCCTTAACCTGATATTCCCATTCACCCGCAGATGCCATATTTTTTTTTTCTCTTTTAATGCTATAAGTAATATTCCATTTCATATATGTACCACAGTTTCTTTATCCATTCATCTGCTGAATTGTTGGTTCCACAAAACTATGGAATGCTTCAAAAATGTGGGTGTCATCCTTGCTCAGGGACCATGCTAATTTTTTTTGTATTGTTCCAATTTTAGTATATGTGCTGCCAAAGTAAGCACACTCTGAGTTTTAACAAATGTAGATACCCATGTAAAAACTACCATAATCAAGATATAGAACAGTTTTTTCACTAGAAAAGGGGTTTCCTTGGGATCCTTCCCAGTGAGTTCCTTCACCACCTGTTCCAGGCAACCACTGATAACTTTTTTTTTAAACTATAGATTCATTTTTCCTACAGTACTGTTTCATATATATGCCACTATAAGTGGACTCATATCTAGGAGTGCAATTGCCTCCTACGTTTAATGTATGTTTTTATCTTGTGTGATACTGTCAAGCCATGCTGAAAAATGACCACAATCATTTTATACTTCCACCAGCAATTTAGGAGACTTCCACTTGACTTCATCTTCACTAGCACTTGGGCCATTCTAGTGGGTATGTCTTTGTGAGTTTATTTCCTGATAATTAATGATATGGAGTGAACTCTTTTTTTTTCTTTTGAGATAGGGTCTCACTAACTTGCTTAGGCCTTTGATAAGTTGCCAGCCTCAAACTTGGGATCCTCCTGCCTCAACCTTCTGAGTTGCTGGGATTACAGACATATGCCATGCTGCCTGGATCAAATACTTCTTCATGAGCTTGTTGACCATACTGTTTTTGTATGTCAACTCTCTCTGGCTAGCTGGAATCAAGACTTCTCCCAGCTCAGTGCCAACTGTGGGATTGGTTAGCTTATAGTTGTTCTTGGCCCTCACAGGTACTGCTTAGAATGTAGCCCCAAACTGAAGACCACCTCCATGCAGATTTCTGGAACTCTTTTTCTTTGTGGCTCCCATCTTTCTGGTAGTTTTCTCTACATATTTTTGGCTGCTTAATCTCCTGGAACTATGGTCTCTCTCTCCTCAGTGAGACTGTTGTGCCCCATTTGGGTTCCCCTTCCCAAACTGAGGTCTAGAGTGTGCCTCCAGGTAGAATGCTCACCTTTGTTCTCCTGCTCTTAGGGGTGACAGTTGCATGTCCCTTGTGGCTTT
Organism: Urocitellus parryii; assembly: GCF_045843805.1. Classification (NCBI taxonomy): domain Eukaryota; kingdom Metazoa; phylum Chordata; class Mammalia; order Rodentia; family Sciuridae; genus Urocitellus; species Urocitellus parryii. The sequence goes on from NW_027554068.1 coordinate 1,225,864, forward strand.
CTATCTGAAAATAGCTCTTTAAAAAATATTTTGACTGGGCATGATGGCATATGCCTTAATCATAGTGGCTCGGGAGGCTGAGACAGGAGGATCACGAGTTCAAAGCCAAAAGTGAGGTGCTAAGTAATTCAGTGAGACCCTGTCTCTAAATAAAATACAAAATGGGGCTGAGACTGGGGATGTGGCTCAGTGATCAAGTGCTCCTGAGTTCAATCCCTGGTACCCCCCCAAAAATATATATATATATGTATGTATTCCGACTTTCTGGTTGCTTTCAGTGGGAGAACAAGTTTCATATAAGTTACTGTCTATTGATTTCTCCTTTTGTTGTAACTTTTTGCAGTAATTGAAAAAAATATGTTTGTGGGACTTCTAGGATATATTGTAGTTTGGGTGAATAAATGACATCCCCCTGGTACAACAATTTAACCTGTTTTCTCTATTGCTTTTTTTTTTTTTTTTTTTTTTGTGGTGCTGGGGATTGAACCTCGGGCTCCATGCATTCTAGGCAAGTGCTGAGCTAACAACCTCAGCCTCTCTCTGTTGCTTTATATTTCTTGGAAATTCTGTTTCTTATGAAAACTTAATAGGAAATATTGCATTGACATATGCATGTCCTCTCCTTTGATGTTGACTACTAGTCAACAGTGACCTTGGTGAGATTTGCTAATATATTACAGGTTGCAAAATAGCAATGGTCTGAGTTGCTGGGATTTTTCTTTCTTCATTTAAAGGCTGGGATGCCTATACAAATAAAAATTTATGATTGATTATTCTTTCTTTTTTTTTTTTGGTACTGGGGATTAAACTCAGGGGCACTTGGCTAGTGAGCCATATCCCCAGCCCTATTTTGTATTTTATTTATATACAGGGTCTCACTGAGTTGCTTAGCAATTTGCTTTTGCTGAGGCTGACTTTGAACTTGCTATCTTCCCTCCTCAGCCTCCCCATCTACTGGGATTACAAGTGTGTGCCACGGCGCCTGTCTACGATTGATTATTCTTTACACAGATATTCGGTTTGTATAGTTAAGGCAGGAGATAAACATTTGACTCCTTTTCTTCATTTAAACACTTTTCAGAATAGTAAGGTATTATTCTAGCATTATCAAATGATACCCAAAGGGGCTTTTGAAATCTTTTTAATTTTTATTTAAGAGTCAATATGATGTCATACATTTAAAAATATTTGGTGTGTTTAATCCAGTTAGGAATAGTAATTGTTCTTACCTGATGCTCAATTTCTTCCCCTTTTGCCTTGTAGAAGCCTCCTTATCTTGGCTCCTGGGACCCTTTGCCACCACCTAGTGGTCATTGTTACCTATTTCCCTTGCTTTTGAACTATGAGATGTTCCAAGTTCATCTTAAACATTGCCTGTCCAGACCTTGAAGGAACTGTTTCTCTAAAAGAACTTTGGTTCCTTTCAATAGGAAATGATATTTAGAGGCTACATTCCAAGTACTAGGATTGCTTATTGCTCAAATTGACTGTCATTTGTAGGCCTTTTTAGTGAACAAAGCTCAGAAATATGTGGGGATTTTTCATCATGTCATTTAGATAATTCCCATGAAAATTCAGGATGCTAGAGAGATTTTACTTCACTTCATCTATCTTAGATTTGTGTTTTCTTTCTCTGATGTTGGAGTTCCAGTTTTCAATGACATCAATATAATTGTTTACAGTCTTGTGCCACTTAATGACATTTTGGTCATTAGTGCATAATAATGGAGCTAAAAAATTCTTGTCACCTAGTATTTTTAATATCTTTTTTGTGTTTTGATATGTTTAGATATATAAACATTTCGAATGTTACAATTGTCTACATAATTCAGTATAATATCTTATAGGTTTTTATCCCCAAAGCGATGATATACCATATATGAATACCTACGTGTGGAAATGGCTATATTTTCTACGTGTGGAAATGGCTATATTTTCTAGGTTTGTATAAGTATACCTAATGATGTTTACACACTGAAATTGCCTAAGATGTGTTTCTCAGAATTTATTCCCATCATTAAGCAACACACGACTATATTTATGTTATTTAAAATACTTTCAGGAATGTATTACTGAAATGAAATGAAATTCTCTTGTCTTTAAGGTATATCCCACTAAGGTATATTTGAAATAATTCATTTCTGTGGTTTGTCACCAACATGATATCACAGGTTGTTTCATTTTTGCTTTCAATATTTAGGTGTTACTTTTTAAAGATTTTTTTTTGTTTATTTTACACTTATTTAAATATTTAGAAGAGCTAAAGTTAATTTGTAAAAATAAGTTGTTTCTGTTTTCTGGTACTGGGGATTGAACCCAGGGCTCCTATCCACTGAGCCACATACCTTGCCTCTTTATTTTTTATTTAGAGATAGTTCTCACTAAGTTGCGTAGGGACTTGCTAAGTTGCTGAGGCTAGCTTTGAACTTGTGATTCTCCTGCCTGATTTTGAAAGAACTCTAGCTTTTGTCCCAGTTCTGTCTACCCTGATGTTACTCTCTTTTATAGTTAACTTTTAAAATTTATTTCATTATGTATTCTGCTATTAAAAAATAAGCAAATGAGAAAAAGGGATATGTAGCTCAGTGGTAGAGCACTTGCCTACCATACATGAGGCCATGTGTTCAATCCCCAGCACCATAAAAAGAAAAGCAAATGATTTTTACATCTAGCTATGATAGCTTTATATAGGTACTGGCTTCACCTTCCCAACTGAAACAACTAAATAAATATGAAAAAAAAACCCACAAACAGATAAAATTTGAAGATCCAGTAACATTGAAGATCAAGCAACAAGAATGATTCTGGAAACATAAGGAACAAATGCTGTGAGCTCTTTAGTTGCCCCAGCTTTTACTATGCTAAGAGATTCCCAAGCCATGACAAAGAAGGGGAAGTCAGGCAGAACCAGAGGATACTATGAATTGAGAGATGGTGCTGAGATTCCAGGAAAACCAAAGTGACTAGAATTCACAGGGTGGAGTAACAAAAGAAGGTTGCTACATTGAGAGACAATTCTGGAAATTTGTGAAAGGCTCCCTGAGTGTTCAGCAGGGTATTGATCAGCACATAAGTGTGATGAAACTGCTTAGCAAGTCAGAGAAACAATCTTAAGTGATTAGAAGGAACAGGTCCTAACACAGGGACCAGAATAGCACCTGAAAAAAACTATCTAAGGAAGTTGGGTAGAATAATCAGAAGGGTGTTACCTCGGACTGACTGTTATAATTTATGTCATACCTAACAAATATTCAGACCCAAGAGACTCAAATTGTTTCCAGTAATTTAACTGTATACAAAATATTAAGAAAAGTAATTCGTAATGTATGGCATCGAATCAAAGCTTACCAGGCATGCAAAGAAGCAAGAAAAATACAATCCACAATGATGAGGAGAAGAATCATCCAATCAAAGCCAACTGAGAACTGGCGGAGATGTTAGAATGAGGTAATGGCATTTTTTTAAAGTTATGACTATTATATTTCGTGTGTTAAAAAGGTAAAAAGAGATATAGAAGATATATTTTAAGAAAATCAGACTTGTAGAGTTGAAAATATATGATAAATACAGTGGATGAGATTAATGCCAGAATAAGCATTGCAATGAAATTGTTAGTGAACTTGAAGACAAAGCAAGAGAAGTACCCCGAATGAAACACAGAATATAGTGGAGTGATACCTTTAATATATTTGAAGAGCAATAATGTTGGCCGATAATATCGTGCCCAGTGAAATATCTTTCTAAAATGAAGACTTGTACTGACATACAAGCTGAAAGACAGCAGACGGAAATAATGGAATAAAGGAGTAAGAAAATGGTTACTGTGTGCATAAATGTTTAAAATAATTTTTCTTATTTGAACATTTTAAAAAGTCATTGACTGTTTAAAGACAAATATCAGTGTAGTATGGGACTTAGAAAACATGTAAAGTAAAATACATGACAACATTATAAATCTCAGAAGGGTAGTAATTATTTTAACGTTCTTATTGAATATGTGAAGTAATATAGTATCATCTGAAGGTAGATTGTGACAAATTAAAGATGTATATTCTAAACTCTGAAGCACTAAGATTAGAAAACAGAGTTATAGCCAATAGAGGAATAATAAGCCAATAGAGAAATCACTAAAACATACCGATAGTGGTATTTCTGCAAAAGAAGACAGAAAGAAAGAAAAGAAAAAGAACAAAGAACAGAAGGAACAAATAGAAGATTATATTAAGATTACACCTATGTACAGCAGTAATCCGGGGACAGGTGAGCGTCTTTCCTTCTGGAGTCCTTTCATTTGGACTCTTCCGCTTGGCTCTCCTTGTGCTGTCCCCCGCTGGGCTCCGCAGTTGGTTCTTTCCGCTCCCAGCCCCACCCCTCAGCATCCTCCATCTGCTCACTGCAGTCTGCCCAGTGGCTTCCTCTGATGACGCGTTTTACATGCTTTGGGCAAAAAGCGCCTGCGGTGGAGGAAGGCAAAGTTCACTCCCAGTACGCGCCCCCTGTGCTGGAGGAAAACAGTGAAAGACAGGGTCCTGTGCTGTTCTGCAGGGAAGCATCACTTCCGCTCAGCTGTCCCTACACCATGGACTCACAGTACCTGCCACTGTGCTTCCCCGGGGGACCCGGAGCTCCTGGGACCCCTGTTGATGCTCTACGCAGCCCTCATAGCCAAGCTACTGGAGGTGATGGTCCCATTCCCAGGGAGGGACCCCAGCTCTGGCAGGCGGGTGGCTGAGTTCTGGCGGAGTGGGTGCACTGACTGTCGCTGCGACGGAGAAATGGAGTGTGTCAGGCCCAAGGCAGGCAGGACGTGACTGTATTGTTAAGCGAGGCCAGTAAGAGTGGACTTGAGCTTTCCCCACTTGCACTTTTTTTTTTTTTGACGGAATAGAGGTGACAACCTCATGGTATGTTCCGAAATGCAGCCAACAATCCAAACAGCTAACGTTACTACAGGTTTTTTCCCTAGGGAGACTGCTGGGGAATTGGGCCCAAATGACAGTTATCTGGTATTACCTGTAGAGGGCGGTGAAAACGGAAGAGTAGGCAGGTGTTTACTACACTGCCTTTGAGCAACCATTTAAAATTAGGCTTTGAATTTTATAGAAGGATGTTAAATTCAGAGAAGTTTATCTAAGCCAGTTTTCAAGAGTTGTCTGAAATTACATGTCACTTATCTGTTTATATAAGAGTGGAATGGAAGTAAGATTTAAAATCTTATACATATATCATCATTGTTTTTATTTGTTGCCATAAAATTAATTAGTTCTTTCATATATTTAAGTTTTTGTCTTAAATGAATTTTTTAAATTCTAAAAACCAGGTTATCAGAGAAAAGAATGATCCAGAGGGATTCTAGCCAGGTGTTAGACAATGTGATGATATAGGGCCTGTTACAAACTGGAAATGTATGCTCAATTTAAAGTATTTAGATTCGGGCTGGGGTTGTGGTTCAGTGGTAGAGCGCTTGCCTAGCATACATGAGGCACTGGGTTCGATCCTCAGCACCATATAAAAACAAAACAATGTGTCCACCCTAAAACTAAAGATACATAAATAAATATATTTTTTAAAGTATTTAGATTCATTATACTTGAAAACACTGCAAGAGAACAAAAAATATGAGACTGCCAGTATCCTCTCTCTTGAAGAAGCTATTGGAAAATATTGAGGAGGTGGTTTTCTGATGAGGAGGTTGGTTTAGAATTGCCATGATTCTTTGTGACTGTTTTGTTATAAATATAAGGTTTCCCATTTTTTCTAATTTGTCTGTTTCAGCTGTTTACTACATTGCCTGATGATACTCAACCTGGGCCTGATTTTTATGGACTACCATGGAAGCCTGTTTTCTTTGGGATTGTATCCTTTCTCATTTTCTTTTGGAGAACTGTTCTTGTTGTGAGTAAATTGACTTACTTATACCTTAGCACATAAGCACAAGGATTATTTTATATAGTCACTGCCCCCCCCCTTTTTTTTCTTTTTCAGTTGCTAAAACACAAATTAGTGGTTTAAGTCAAACTAACCTTATAAAATAATTTAGTGTGGGTGCAGTTGGTATAACTGGTAATTCTTACAGCCATCCTAACCAGTAGTTTCATATGTATCAGAAGTCTTAAAAGTGGGATAAAAGATGGGATAGGTTAGATAAATATCCTTTTATGTAGCATATATGTCTAGTAGTCTATCTTAAAGAAATAACTATGCTTTGAAGATTTTGGTAATGTTTTTCAATGGAACAGTGTATTAGATTGAAGACTTAGCAAAACATAATTTATTTAGGGGTTATTGTATGTTTGATTAATGGAATAGTAGGCAGATTTATTTATTTCAAAGCTTTGAGGTACAGAAAATGCTCACAATTAAATGTGAAGTGGGGAAAAAAGCAGAAACTAAGATTTAAATGTTGATGAACTGTATGTTAATATAAACACATATAAACAGGGAGAAATGCTGCAAAGAAATACAGTAAAATGAGAAAAAGGAGATGAGATAATTTTTCCAGTCTTTTATATAAATTTTCCCAGATTTTATGATTTGATCATATGTTCAGAAAATACCTTTTTATTTGGAAGTATAGATTATGTGTTGTCCAAAAATCCATTAAATGTTTTGTTCATTAAGTTTTTTTTTTTTCCTGAGCAGAATTAGTCTATGTCTGTGTATGTGTGTACATATATGTATAAGTGTGTGTGTGTGTGTGTATAGGCTTATACATACTTATGTTTGTACTGTAGGTTATTCTGTTTCATAGTTATTTAACATAATTGGAAGAAAATTATTTTAGGTAAATGGACTTTGCATATGAAAATCCTAACATTTAAAGAGGCCAAAAGCATTGGATACAAATCTTTTCAAATCTGAGTGTTCTTTTTCTGATTTCTTAATTATTTCAGACATATCATTGTTAAGATAAGTTTCCTCTCCTTGTACAATTGAGAGTAAAATCTCTTAAAAAGTATTCCCTTCTTAAATAGAAGAATCGTTTGCCTGGATACCTGTGAGGAATTTTCTAATCTCATTGAACTTTGTCTCAGCTAAAAGGAAAAAGGAAATAGAAGGATAAAGAGAAGGGAAAAACATGAAACCATTTTATATTTCTCTCTCTTGTTTCTTTCATTTCAAGAACTGCGGTACCTGTTTCTCTTTTCACTAGGTTATGTGGGATCTGGTTCCTAACTTGTTGCTCCTCAGTTTCAGCATTTGACTTTGGAACTTTAGTCCCTACCTTAGATGACTGCTTTTATGCTACTTCCCATTTTCCTCTGTTGTCATTTTGAGTAAAAGGTTAGCAAGGCTATGACATTAAAGAAATGTTCATTTATTTCTGTGTTGGAGTTTTCTGAATGCAATTTCCTATTACGAAGATCCCATGGATGATCCATGGACACATCTGAGTATCCCATCACCATTAATAACATAAGTTTGAAAGGACAAGTAATATGCTAAGTTACAAAGAAATTTAGTGATGTTTTAAAAAAAATTCTGCTTAGGTTTTATTATCAGGCAGTTTATTGCTGTCTTTTGGAAATGATTGTTTTTGTCCTTTCCAGAATATGTTAATTGTCATTTCTCTTGTTGCTTGTGCATTTTCTTCTAGCAGTCTTCCCTTTCAGATTTCTTGCTATATATTTAGTGGTTTGCAGAAATAAGATGATGTAGCCTCTTAGTTTCTAAATTCAGCCAATAGCCAAATTTAAATTGGAGTTCTAAGATGTTTTCTGGTGAGTGAAAGTGGCATATCTTAGTACAAAGATTATGCCTTTAATATTGTTTCCTCAGATTCCTTTTGAATAGTCATTGTTTCTAGACTTTATCCTGGTTATTTAGAATTGTCAAGTAAATGATTTTGAAGACACACACACACACACACACACACACACATATACACACACACGTCTTTACTGTGAAATAAGGTACGTATCTTAGTGTTTTTATGTCAGAGGCTATTTATGAAATCTCACTACCAATTAAATTTAAAAGGCTTGTTAACTTTACTTATTTTTAATCCTATAAATTATTATCCTGAACCAGAATGTTATTAAATTCTCACTTGGTTATGATTCTGACTGTTGTTTTAGGAATGCTGTTTCTATTGAGCATATGTTTGACATCAAATTTAATCTTTTTTCTCTCTTCTAGGTAAAATATAGAGAATATCAAGGTAAATTTTTAGGTTTCTTAAACTTGTAATAACCATTTGTATTGGTGTTTGTTGTGTGTTTTATGTATGTTAGAAATAGATACAGTGACTTTTAATGTCTATTATCTTTTTTACCTCCTGAAAATTTTACTATTCCTAGGTTGCTAGCATGGATAATAGAGTAGATGATGATGGTTCCAACTCTGAGATAGGAGATAAAGAGGAGGAACAAATTGTGGATAGGGAGATGATGATAAGTTTTAATTTGGGGCAGATTAACTTTGAATATTGATGTAATGCAGATGTATTACATTTGAAGAGTATTTCTATGCTAATTATTTAATCATGCATTAAGTAATTGAGTAGATAATTTAAAGAATGGTAATGTGAATCAGTATGTTTTCATTTCTGTTTTTCTTTGCAAAGAATGAAATGATTCCATTTTCTGAAAAGAAAGTGTTTTGAGAAGGGAGGAATATCAAGCTACAACACTTTACTGTATTTCCCATCTGTGAAATAAGCTTAAATTGAAATATCATTTTGGATGGGAGGGGTACCTGTGATTGAACTCTGGGGCACTCTACTGAGCCACATCCCCAACCCCCTATATTTAGAGACCAAGTCTCACTTAGTTGCTTAGTGTCTCGCTCTTGCTGAGGCTGGCTTTGAACTTGGGATCCTTCTAGCTCAGCCTCCTGAGCCACTGGGATTACAGGTGTGCACCACTGCACCCAGCAAAATATCATTGTTCTTATATTTTTCTTAAATTTTAATAATTTTTATACTCTTATTGCTAATAAGCATAGATTGCTTTTTAAAAGCATAATAGTTATGCTAAGAAGTATTTCCTCATAGTACCATATAACATGTCTTTGCTTTTAGTAGATTGAGTAATTGAATTTCATTTAGTGATTGTAATAATCTTGTGTATTTCCCCCTTTTAGTCATTGAACAGCAAGTTTCCAAAAAGATGAACAATTTCATGAAAGAAAATGAAGAACTAATGCAGAAATTGTCAAATTATGAACAGAAGGTATAATATTTTTTTTTGTTTCTTTCTCCCTTGGTTCTAGCATGAATCATTTCTACCTGTTTTAATTTTAAAATCTTATTTTAAAATTTTTGTTTCATTATTTCCTACAAATCATCCAAATTCTAAACAGTCATATGTATTAAGTACTGCTTTCTTCTGGAAAGGGTCACTTGTCTGGAAGTAACTTGTATAGTAGCACTATAATTTGTGTATCTTAATTCTGAATGCTTTATTTACATAGATGAAGGAATCAAAGAAACAGGTCCAAGAGACCATGAAAAAAAATATGATTCTTTCTGATGAAGCAACTAAATATAAGGTAAAAATCCCTTCTTTGGGGGGAATTACATTCTAAACTCAAAAGTAAATGTAATGAGTGAGTAATATTGACACCTTTTTTTCCAGGATAAAGTGAAGCTTCTTGAAAAAGATAAAGAACTTCTGGATGAGAAAGCTAAAAGTCTTCTTGTTACGTTAGCATCTGAGAGAGAACAGAATGCTAAGAATCAGGACTTGGTACGAGTTTCGCTGCTAAGTGTTACTGCAATTTGGCTTTTGAAATATTTTGTTAAATTGGTTAAGTTGAACTTAGTCCAGCTGTTAACTAAAGTAAGATTAGGAGTCAAGGAAGTCAAACCCACTTCTGCCCATTTTGTGGAACTTTTAAGTACTGATACAACAAATTATTTTTATGGGCCTAGGAAATATTTTTATTCTCAACCTTGGATAATTTTCATATTGCTTTGCTCTGCCATTGGAAACATGCAGAACAAGTAAAAAACTATTGTCCAGTTGAACAGTATTTGTTTACTTTTTACTTGAAAGAGTAATGAATTAATCAATTTTCTGTACTTAAAAAAAGTTTACTTACATACTTCATTTTCAATTTCTATAAGTTTCTGTAATTACATAAAAGTTGCAAAAGATAGTAGAGAGTGTGTTCTGAAATATCCTACCCCCAAGTAAGCTTGATCACCCAGCTGAGGTAGTATTTATCAGATTTCTCCACTGTAAAAATTCTTTCCAATCCTTGTCATGTTGTATTCTTTGGAAGTTACCATGCACAGCCCACAGTTAAAGTATGAAGAGTTACAAGCCCAGGATGCAGCTCATGGTAGAGCACTTGCCTAGCATGCATGAGGCCCAGGATTCAATCCCAGGCATTGCAAACAAAGATTGCAGAGTTATGTCCACTTCCTTAAGGAGCAAGTATCTTTATAAATTTTTTGGAATTCTTCTGTATGTGAGATTAGTCTATTCTTCCTTAAATTTTATCATTTTTTACTTCAGATAAGAAAATTTTAAAAATGATCTTGGGAAATTTTTTTCTCTATCACTAGAAAAAAAATTACTAATTTGAACTGGTTTACTTGAAACAGTAATTAATTATAGTTAATTTTCTATGCTTTAAAACATTTTATTTACTTATTGCATTATGATTTTCTATACTTTGACCTTTTTTTCTGGTTATCTCACAAACAGTAAGGTTGTGGATGCCATGAAATATTTATGACTTCATTTTCCCTCATCTCTTTCAGTTCTTGATTTTTTGCTTAGTCCAAATCTGGATCCCCCTGCATTTACCTGAAATGTAATGGGATGGCTTGACAAAAATTTTGTTGTGTTTATCTTTTTTAGTATATATATGTGTGTACACACACACACACACACACACACACACACATATATATATATATATATATATATATATATATATGTATATCTATCAGTATTTCTACTGAAATCCTAATGCATATTTTGTGTTCTGTTTTCCCCTGGCAGATAATGGAAAATAAGAAATCTATAGAGAAGCTTAAAGATGTCATTTCAGTGAATAATGCTGAACTTTCAGAGGTAAAGCTGCCAACTCTTGCTATCGGATATTAATACTACATCTTAATTTGTTGCGGACCAAAAATTTGAGGTGTGCTAAAATGTGCAAAAAATGAGAACTATATGATGTCTGGTTTGGGAAAGTATAACTTTGTTTTTTCTTTGGAATTAATTCACTAACTGTAGTGTTTTGCATTAGCTTCAAATTATCCTTACTGAAACTAAGCTTCATGAAGCGAAGGTGAAGTTGGAATGCAGGAAGCTTCAGAAAGAAAATACCATGCTTAAGAAGGAGAAAGAGCAGGTAAAGAAAATTTGATGTCATACATAATGTAAACTAGAGAAGTGAATATCATTATCTTGTATCTTTCTTGGATCTGTTTCTGAGGTAAGGAATATTCATGTAGGACCTTTTCTAGATATGCAAAGTTTAAACAATGCTCCCCAAATTGAGTGCATATATATGTTCTCCATCTGTTTTGGATTTTTGGATTATTGCTTTTCTTATCAAATATCAATCAGTTATTAACTTGCATAGCCTCAAAGAAACTTTTTAAAACAGAAAATTAAGTATTTTATGATCCTGTTTTGAGTAGTTACTGATTCACCGGCCAAGGGAAGATTACATGATAAGGAATCTAAATTTAGGAGACAGTCATATGTGCCCAGCCATTCCTGCTGGAGGTAAATTATTTGAATTGACAGCAATTTTCTGGGGAATGCAATAAAACAGGGTCAACTTCCTGATAGCTCTGATGTTCTTACTGCAGCTGTGAGAGTTGGGGCCACTCTGCCCTCTTCCTTAACCAAGGTCTCAAACCCCTCGATTGACGGAGTCCACCGAGGAGTATGGCTCTCTATTTCTTTGTCTAAGTCTTGTAGTCCTAATGTATCCAGTGCAGAAACCCCTACCTAACCCATATGAATTCATGTGTTTTGACTTTTCAGTTGCAGCAAGAAGCCAAAGACTGGAGTACATCACATGCTGAGCTCAGTGAACAAATCAAATCATTTGAGAAGTCCCAGAAAGATTTACAAGTAGCTCTTAGTTACAAAGATGATACTAATAAAGTAAGTTTATACTCCAAATACATGTTTCATCTCATGAATTCTCCTGAAATCTTCTGAATTAAAATCGAGAGTCTTCCAACCTTTTGCTTCTTTTCTAGGCTTTGACTAATTACATCACACAGTTGAATCGGTTACAATGTGAATCTGAATCTGAGGATCAAAGTACAGATGAGTCAGATGAATTAACCAATGGAGAGGTAGCAGGTGAGATCAGTCTCAGGGAAGTTGAATCCTTTTTTGCTTTCCTGTCTTTAATTAAGTATACAGATGCCACTTTTCAGCTGGCTGAATTTCTTCTTAAGCTTCAGGGTTGTAGACACATCACTGGATCTATAGATATGTCTGTTGCATTGGCAGAGGTGGGTTGCTGGGGTATAATGTACCAATAGGCATGTGAAGAACACTGACTTTTTCTATCCCATTGAAAACTAGTAAGTACACTGCAGCTACAATAGTCACATCCTATACCTCTAAGTATTGAACATTGTACAGTAAGAGAAATTTATTTCTTAACTTATGCAGATGATACTTGATTTTGATACTCATCATCTCTATGGCTCTGTGGTTTTAAGGTCCACAGTCAGTCTTAAGAGTCCGGAGGCAGTTGGAACCATAAACTAAGGCTGTGAGAACAGAGGCTAGAGACTATCAGAAAGCTAGAGAGGGAGTGTAACAGTGTTTACTGATGAGGAAAATATTTCCAAATGTTTTCTCCCAAGTTGGATATTGCTTACATAGCAAGTATTTCAAACCACACCTGGTAGTAGATTCAGGGAGAAAATGTAGGATTGAATCTTTCTAAACAAGACACTTACTTACTTGCCCAGGTGAAGATAGATCTGAGAGAGAAGAAAAGCTTTTATCTTACAAGAATAGCAGAGATAACATTTTAGTTGTGCAAACTAGAAATTTACCTTTTTTTGTTTTTAAGACAGACATAGTACTTCTATTTATTTTTATGCTGAAGATCAAACTCAGTGCCTCACACATGCTAGGTGAGCACTCTACCACTGAGCCACAACCCCAACCTGAAATTCACCTCTCTTTTTTTTAAAATCTAAGCTTGCAATTCTCTTAAAAGTCATTAGTCTAATCAGTTTAATTATTTAATTGATTTTTTTTTCTTCCGGTGTTTGAACACGATCATTCTTTAGTTTGGGGAAGTTAGGAGAATATAGAGTTAAAAGTAAGGAAAGAAAAAGCTAAAGTCTTTTGTTTTTTAGGTGATCGGAACGAGAAGATCAAAGATCAAATTAAGCAGATGATGGATGTCTCTCGGGTATAGTTCTTTGTAAGAGTCCCATAGTGCCTGTGAATTCTTCCTGTGCCTCACTTTTAAGAATACCTCTCTTTTCTGCAATTTTTAGACACAAACTACAATATCAATAGTTGAAGAGGATCTAAAACTTTTACAACTTGAGCTAAGAGCCTCGAAGTCCACAAAATGTAATCTAGAAGGTGGGTTCTTCTTGAGAAGAAATTACCATGTTGGAAAGACTTAAAATTTTATTAGAAAGATAAAGAATGGCTTCTTGCTTTCATGCTTCTTACTTTTCTTGGCACTACTCCCTCAAACAAGTTCTTAAGTCCTTGTACACATATAGAGATAAGCTGTTTTATCCTTTACAGACCAAATAAAGAAATTAGAAAGTGACTGCAATTCACTACGGTCTTCTAAAGTTGGACTGGAAGAGGAATGCAAAACTCTTAGGCAGAAAGTGGAGATTTTAAATGAACTCTACCAGCAAAATGAGGTGGCATTACAAAAGTAAGATTTTCATTGTTTGTTATTGTTATCACTGTGTGAACTAACAGATAATTTTATCTTTTCTTAAGATTATTTACAATTTCTTCTAGTTGTAATAAGTAGAGATTTGTCTTTTTTCCTTTGTGTTTTGTTTCCTATAAGTTGCATTTTTCTTTCCATCGTCAGTCTTAAGAGTCCTGAGGTAGTTGGAACCATAAACTAAGGCTGTGAGGACATCGTAATCAATTGTCAAATTCATATGAAGGCAGGAAGTGGTAAACTGGTATTAACAGTCACTGATGTGGAAATACCTCTCAAAGATCTAGACCCTTTCTATGATCCCACTATTTATTTTAATTACCTTTCATTGTGATCAGTTATGTAATTCTAATGTTTTGAACTTGTATCTCTAACTCTGGACCTTTAAAAATACTGAGTGATTTGGAATGACATGTTTTAGTAGAATAAAAACTTCAAAAAGGAATAATATTTACTTATTGATGGTACAAGTTTTGGACTTGAATATCTCAGATGTTCACACTAAAAATTGAACTGTGGCAAGGACCTTAGGAGTTATGATTACAGAAGTACTTGTTTGTAGTATATATTTATATATTAATCTTCTCAGTGTGGAGCTAGTTATTTTTTGAAAGTTCATTTGAAGTTTTTAATCCACAAAAATACTTGAATTCTCTAAAAATAGGTTTTTTGTGTCAGATTTTATTTATTTGCACCTGATTTTACTCTTTAGCATTTATATATATATATATTCTTTTATATAATATATATAATATATAATATATATATAATGTATTATATATATATTCTTTTATATAATATATTCTTATTAATTTTCTCTATAGCCACTTGAGTGGACTTTCTAAAATATAAGTCTGTCCATGTCAATATGTGCCTGTGGTTTATGAAGAATTTGCTTTCTATTTGATGACCTGTTCTTTTTTTTCTTCCTTGTATCTTTTTAATAGTTTAAATATTTTTAATTATTTTCCTCATCCCCTGTATAAGCTTGATGTAATCCTAAATTATAATGGAATTATAATTATATAATTATAATTATAATTTTATTCATCTTCTCATAATTTAAAGGCCATGGTATATATTCTGGATTTAATAAAAACCTGACATAGATTAATAGGTTTATTTTTTTTTTTATGGGCTTTAAGTAGCTCCTGAATCTGATAACTGTTGTGGCATTGTATGTTAGTACTTCATATACTGTGAACTCCACAAGACATTCATTCAATTTATACACATATTTAAAGTTTCTGTAGTTCTGCATTCTACACTGTTGGTTTCTTATTTGAAATTATTTTCATTCTATTTGAACATTGTCCTTTAATGATAGATTTGATTATTGTATCAAAGTAGTACAAGGATAAATAGAGAATAGTATTTTATCCACTAAATATTGCTACCTTTATAATCTGTATTAGGTTGACATGAACTTCATGATTAGAGTTAAAACCAGTTTCCATTTTTAAAGGATCTTTCTTTTGGCTACTGAATTTTGACTGTTACTTAGTTTTAGCAATTTAAAAATATCCAATTAATTACCATCTGTTTTAAATTTTTTCTTTAAGGAATCCATTATCATTGTTGTTTGGTCTTATCCCTCCCCTAGTTCCTGTAGTCATTTCTCTGTTTTTTTAACAGTTGTATTGGGAAGTGCCTAGGTGTAGTTTTCCCCACCCCACCCACTTTTCCTCTTGCAGTTATGTTGCTTGGGACCATTAAACATTTCTTGAATTTTGGAGTCTTTTTCTAAATGTTGATTTTACCTCATCCTCTCTTCTGATTATAATAATGCATATTAGAATTTGATTTCCCCTGCCTCCTACATTCTGGATTTACTTCTTCTGGATATTTTCTTCTGACCTATCTTAAAAGCGCTAGGATTTATTTTACTTCCCAAATCTGCTGCTAAAATCATTCATTGAGTTTAGGATTTTAAAAAGTTCAGGGTTTAAAATATTATTTTAGTTGTAGAGGGACATAATATTTTATTTTATTTTTATAGGATTTTTTTAAGAGAGAAAGAGAGAATTTTAATATTTATTTTTTAGTTTTTGGCGGACACAACATCTTTGTTTGTATGTGGTACTGAGGATTGAACCCGGGTCCGCACGCATGCCAGGCGAGCGCGCTACCGCTTGAGCCACATCCCCAGCCCAACACAATATTTTATGTATTTTATGTGGTGTTGAGGACTGATCCCAGTGCCCCACACATGTGGGGCACATGCTTCACCACTGAGCCACAACCCCAGTCCTATTTCAGTACTACAGCTCAAACCCAGGACATTGAGCCATGTGCTCTACTATTGAGCTACCTCCACAGACTCCTTGCTCTTTCTCATAAGGGACTAGTGTCTTACTGCTTTCCAAGCTATCTTTAATCTCATCATTCTGCCTCTGCCTCTTGAGTATCTTCTACTGTAGGTAGGTCACCACACCCAACCTTTTCTTGGTTTTATAGTTTCTAATCCTTTGACAAAATTCATAATCTTTTTTTTTTTCCTCTTTTGTGGTGGTGGGGTTTGAACTCAGAGCCTTGTGCATGCAAGGCAGCACTCTACCTACTAAGCTATATTCCCAGCCCTGAAATTCATAATCTTGACTTTACTTTTTTGACTGTATAAAGCACAGTGATTTTAAAACATGTGCAGATAACCCCATTAGGTGGTTTCCTTTTCTGTGGTATTTTTTCTCACAGAATTTTGTCTTATGGAGTGCCTGGTCAGTTTTGATTGGCTAACATTGTTGTGATAATTATAGATGAAATTTGAGGACTAAGATGAAGTTATCTTCTTATAGAAAAGTGTTGAGGTTACTTGAGTAAGATTGTCACTTTAAACTTAGTCAGCAATTAAGATAATTCAAAAATGACTTTTGTCTTTTCAATGTTTCAGTATTATTCCTTTTGGATTTTTTGCCTGTTCATCACTTAAGTGTGCAGTATTTTCTAATCTAAACTCAAAGGCTAGGGCTTTTATTAAGGGTCCCTTTATTTGTAGCCCCAAACACTTGTTTTTTCCTCTAAGCCCAAGAATTGGATGAAGGCTTAGTTCAGACTCATTATATCTTTGTGTTATCTTCAATATGTGGGTAAACCTAGGAGAAAAGTACCTTAAAGTGCCAGCCTTACTTGTAATTCTGAGATTCCTTTTTCTAATGGATCTTGGCCACATCCATATATCTCCACTGCCTTTTTAGCTTGGATCCCTTCAAACACAATTTTATATTCTTATAAAGATGTTTTGATTGTTCTTAGTGCTCCTCAGACTAACTCTTTGATAATTGGAAACAAAATTCTCTCTGTCCTTCAAGATTTAGTTTTCTCCATATTCCTTCTTAAGCCAGTGGGGAAAATTCATTATATTCCTTTAGGCATCATTTATACCTGAAACAGTGAACTCTTTTATTCTTTAGCATCTTACAAGGTAACTAGTATATTATAGCCACTCATAAAATACTTGCTGAAGAATTAAATGAGAAGCTATATAAGAATATATAATCCCCTTTTTCTATTTGGTATCAATAATCCTTTTTTTACTATAGTTCTTCTGATTTATGGAAAATTAAGTTTCAAGTTAATTATCTTTTGAATTGGAACTATGGCTAAAGAGGGTAGTACAAGGATAGCAGAAAATAGTATTTTTTAAATCATTAAATGTGTCTACCTTTGTCTCAGTAGATGAACATCTTGAGTTTCATGATCAGAGTTAAAACTTGTCAGTAGATAATACTCTGATTGTGGGTCAGTTTGGCTTCTTTTTCTGGTTGACAGACATTATCAAAACTCAGATTGGTCTTTTTGCTTAATTACAATTCTTTTGAAATAGATATCTAAAGTGTTAAAAATGTTCTGTGGTTAATTGCATAGCTAAAAGACATATTCTAGAAGATTTTATGTTAGGTTGATCAGTCCTGATCTTCCAAATTGAAGTAAAGTGAGTTTTTATTATCTTACACACAGGAGACTTGCCCTTGGGGCACATGTTGTTTTCACATTTATTTTATTTACTGGTAAGTAGAGAATTAAGAGGAGAAGTTAGAAAATGTAAGTGATTTGCCAGAGTTTGATTTACGAAATTGCAGGTTTGAATTTCTATTTTATGTGCCTAAGCATTTTATAGAATTGTGGGAAGTGATATTCACAAAGAGAAACTTTTGATTTGATAACTGGCTTTATTTTAGGAAACTAAGCCAAGAAGAATATGAGAGACTAGAAAAAGAGCAGCGGCTGTCAGCTGCAGATGAAAAGGTGGTTTCCTCTGTACAGGAAGTTAAAAATTACAAGTGAGTTCAGTTTCTAAAGGAGGGTGTCAATGTCTAATGAACTAGTGTTAGCTTTCTTTTTAATCTTTTTTTTTACATTATGTAGATAGAAGAAAATTCCATGTAAGTATAAATAACGAGAGGATATGAATAAATTCAATTCACACAGGAGAAAAAAACAAATTTCAACTTAACAAATGAAAAATGTTAACAAAAATTTACTTATACCTAATGGGCAAGACCATAGGGAACTTGGTCAATGCAAACAGTTCTGGGGGGTTTGTATGTTGTAGTAATTCTTTAAGAAATCAGTTTGCTGTGTGATTTATCAAGACCCACAAAAGTGTGGCATTTGATAGACCTTGGAAATCTTCTATGGATATAATTTGAAAAAAAGAAAAAAAGTTTTAAGGAGGAAGATATTTCTAACAGAATTACTTGAGAACACACTGATGAACAGTTAAGGAAATTGTAAGTTATCATTCAGAATCTCTAGCAATTAAATGATAAAGAAGTTATTAGTATTAGGTTCTTATTTTATCTATCTATCTATCTATCTATTTATTTATTTATTTATTTTTGATGCTTTACTAC
The DNA here is from genome assembly GCF_045843805.1 of Urocitellus parryii. NCBI lineage: Eukaryota > Metazoa > Chordata > Mammalia > Rodentia > Sciuridae > Urocitellus > Urocitellus parryii. The sequence goes on from NW_027554068.1 coordinate 1,244,580, forward strand.
TAAGCTACATCCTTAGACCTTTTTTTTTAACTTTGAGACAGGGTCTCAGTTGCATAGGTTCCCACTTAATTGCTGAGACTGACCTCGAACTTATGATCCTCCTGCCTCAGCTTCCCAATCATTGGGATTACTGGCATGTGGCATTGCACCTTGCCTGTAGTATTAGTTTTGATCACACTGGATTCATATAACTATAGAAATGTTTTTCTTATGTATGATAAAGTCTTTAAAAGTATAGCTGATGGAATAAAGGGAAAATGGTCAGAATGTTTCAAATGTTATTCAATTGTTGTAATTCTTAGGCGGAGAATTGAAGAGATGGAAGAAGAATTACAGAAAGCGGAGCGCTTATTTAAAAACCAGGTAGTAATTAATACAGTCCTGTAGTTGCAGAATTCTTTGATATCTAATACAGACAATTATAGGCTATTATAATGAGTCCCTAAAAACATATTTTTTAATATGTTGTCTTTTTCAGATTGCTATGCATGAGAAGAAAGCTCATGATAATTGGGTAAGATTTTTTCCCCCTTTTCTTTATTTTGTGCATAGCCTACCGCAACTGAATTTGAATATTTTCTCTTTAATAGCTCAAAGCTCGTTCTGCAGAAAGAGCTGTAGCTGAAGAGAAAAGGGAAGCTGCTAATTTGAGACAGAAGTATGTGATTTTGATATCTTACTATATGTTTTATAGTGTTTTAAGGTTATGCTAGATATTATCTATGAAGGAATAGATTGCAGTTTCATAATTCAGCCCATTCTTTCTCAATATTCAAGTCTATTGGAAATGACCCAAAAGATGGCAGTGTGGCAAGATGAACCCGTGATTGTAAAACCTATGCCGGGAAGACCAAATTTACAAAATCCTCCTCGGAGAGGTAGGGGGCACTTTGTAAAAGGAGCTATTTTATTTCTTGGTGCAGAATGTATGTAAATTACTTTTTACTTCTGTGTGTAATGGTTATGAAATAATCTGAATGATTTGCTAAAGCGGGAGGTGAGGCTTGGTGTCAGCGAGAAGGCTGCCTTAAAGTAGTAACATGGCATTGTTGTCTTTAGGTCCACTGAGCCATAATGGCTCTTTTGGTCCATCCCCCGTGAGTGGTGGAGAATGTTCCCCTCCACTGACAGCAGAGCCAGCTGAGAGACCTCCTTCTGCTACTCTTAATCAAAAAGATATGCCTAGAAACGGATTTGGTGAGCATTCACATGTTGCTTTATAGTAAACTACTTCAAGGTTTTGGGTTTTTTTTTCCCTTTTGAATATTCTAATGAAAACATAGAATTTGAGCCTGTACAATATATAGAAGATAATTTCTTACTTTATCTTAGTGAATGTTTTCTGTAAAATCTGTTCTAGAATAGAAAACATTTTTTTTTTTTTCCTGGAGGTCCCTGTATTGTTTTTTTCTTTTAAATTTTACACTGTGAAGTGTAAACCTTTATCTTTAAATTAAATCTCTATGGTGTTCCTTTCCCAAATATTATAAAAGTAGCCTTAAACTTTATGTAGCATACATATTTCCAACATGAAATACTGAGTCTTATTTCCAATTCTAAATAGGACTGTAGTCTTGGTAAGATTGGAAGTCAGGTTATACAGACTAAAGAAAAGCCAGCCTACACATACTTCAAGTCTATAGCTTAAAGTTTAGGACCAGTACTTATTAATCTGCTGTTCTATCAACCCAAGGCAGTTCTTTATTTTACTTAAGTCTCTTCATAAATTGTGATTTACATATTGGGCAACCCATTTTTTAAAAAAAATATTTTTAATTGTAGATGGACATGATATCTTTATTTATTTTTTAAATGTGTGCTGAGAATCAAACCCAGTGCCTCACACATGCTAGGCAAACACTCTACAACTGAGCTATGACCCCAACCCCTGGGAAACCCATTTTTCATGTTGCTTTCTAGTTATTGTTGAATCCTGACCTGACCTGTCCACCAGTGATTTATTTCTTCTGAAAAATACATACAAGGGCTCTGGTCTTTCTTTCCCAAGGGTCAATGGATGGACCTTTACCTCGTACTGGTCTTCTGAGGCATCTGGGAAACCCGTTGCCTCTGGTAAAGGGACCAAGTAACTTCAAAGAATCTGTAATTGTGGATGGATGATTTTTATTCTTTTCATGTTAGAATTAAGTCTGAATCCATTCTTTGATCTCTAACAGACCCAGGATGTGGTCCAGCTCACATGAATAGCAGTTCCAGAAGTTCTTCTCCAGCTAAGGTGACGAATGAGGGTGAGGTAAGTTCTGTAGTTACTGTGAATCATGTGGTCATGCAGGAACATGTAGCTTTCCTACAGTACTTGCTCTTTGCTTTATCCTTCTTTGTGTTCTATTTGTACTATCCCATTTGTTTCTTAAAAAGCAAACTGTTCCCCAAGAACCTGAGACCCCCTCAGTCTCCACAATTACTTCTTTGACTGAGCATCCAGTTGGAGTAAGTACTTAGAGGTTGAGAACTGAATTGGGTTTTATTCTGTGCATTTCTGGGAAGGATATTCAGAGCATGACACTGATCTTGTTTGCTTTAAACTGCATGCAATATTGAGCTTACTTTTCTCATTAACTTGGGAATGTTGCTTAAGTGTGTACAACTATAATGAACTATAGAATGTGAAAAGTTATCACTCTAACTTTATATGGTGTTTTGTGTTGAATGTTCAACACAAAACACCATATAAAGTAAAAGTAAAGGCAAAGTAAATTCATTATAAATTATATAATTCATCATTTTTATTTTTGTTTGGAAGAATGTTATTTAAGAATTCCTTCATTTGTGCAAACCCTATTTTGAGTGATTTGAATTAGATTGGTATCAGATTTTCTGAAAGTGAAATACTGTTTCAGTGAAACAATGATCATCTGAAATGACCTCTTGAGCCAGTCCCAAGAAATGGTCTCATTTGTTCACATAAGTGTATTCTCTTGTAACTGTGTTGCTATTATATCCGGTAGGTCTTCTGCAGCTCTATAATAAAATAAATTTTTAATTGTTTAGTTTCAAACCCACTACTCATAGGAAATGATAAATCAATATCTCAAATGGTGTACAGTATATAGCACTGTGATGGAAAGTACTTCTCAAGTTCCAGTGTATATATATTCCAGGAATATACATTTCTAGAGAAATCTAAGGGCACCTTAGATAAGACCCCAAACCCCTTTGTAGTAGAAGATTTAAAAGAGAGCAAAGACCCATTGTTAGAGAGGAGTAGAGGTGGGAAAAGCATGGCTTGGAGGCAAACCTGGGATTGAGTTCCTTTAATATGCAGTGTGGCCTTCAACAAATTATGATATTCCATTTGCTTTTGTTCCCTCTTATTTAAAATAAGACAGTCTACTTAAAGATCTCAGAGGTTGAATAATATATGAAAGACTGACTGAAGATACTCTGAATAGTAGCTATTATTACATGGGTAGAGAATGGATTTTTCATTTTATTCTGTTCATTCTTAATATGGAAGTAATGAGCTATTGTGATGAAAGGGAAGTGATGGGGAGGGGGGACTCCCTTTGAAATAGATTGTAGTGAATACAGCATGACATACTTGTCAGAAATCACCTCTGTTAATAACCTCTGCCAGTCCTCTTGCCTTTCCCTTTCCTGTGCAGATATAATCAGTAACAAACTGCTCCCTCTTGTGGCATCCTTCCAACTTCTGTAAGCTGTCGGTGGGAATACACAGGAGGGGTGGGTAGTTTTGTTGCACTGATGGTGTTCTCTGGACAGGTGCCTGTTTTGGGTTTTAGCTTTTATCGGTGTTGGTACTTTGTCTTAATACATAGGAATTTTAAAACTTTTAACTGCTTTCAAATCTTAAATTGCAGGTTCATATGGCTATGAAAGGGCCCCCTCCTTTCTCAGGGGTACCCTTCATGGGACCCCCGATGGGATGGCCTCCACCACCTCCCATTCGGTATGGACCACCACTTCAGCTCGGTGGGCCTTTTGGGCCTCGGCCAATTCCTCCACCATTTGGTATGATGATCTGAACAGTAGTGATTGACTTATAAATCACATTCATCTTTCATTTCTATTGCTTGCTAAAACAGTTGGTTGCTATCTCAGGTCTTTACAATGAAAGGATAAAGCTGAGTACATTTTAACTTTTCCTCCAGTTTTCTGGAACATATGGGACACTACATAATCTTATACTGAGATAGGCAATAGCTATCTCTCATAGACAAGGATAAGGGGCTATATACAGAAAAGCCAGAAATATTACTTCTGCAGATGTTTGTTGAAACTCTGTTGATATGCACTGCAATAGATGGAAAGGTGGATGAGACACATGCCATAACTTAAAATTTTGTCACAGATATGAAAATCCTATAACATAAAGTTTGTAATCGCCCATAATGGAAGCATAAGCAGTAGGTTATAGAATATAGAAAAGTCAAACCCTCCTTATCTTGAGAAAAGTCAGAGGGAAGTGTTAAAGAGGAGGATTTAACAGTGACCTAATAAATATTGCTGATTTAATTAGGTGGCTGTGGAAGGCCTTTTCCAGGAGGGCATGCACCTTGATTCTGATGGCATGTGTAAAGTCCATGCTGAAATACTTCATGAATTTTTAATGGATACAGTAATAAATAGTGGAATTTCCTTTTATCAAAATTTCTTTGATGTAGTAAAGTTCTTATTTCATAATCTATCATCTTGTCATGGTAATATAGTACTTCCAAATATAAATGGAGCTCTTGTGAGATAGAAATAATTCTGCAATTATATAGTAGGGAAAGAAAAAAGACAAGCCTGGAGCTAGGTAGAGCCATGTTTAAATCCTTAATATGTTGCTTCATGGCTGGTTGGTCAAAGGCTATAACTAAACTTGTTCCATCTCAGTTTGCCTCATCTGGCAAGTCAGGATGTTCACCAGACTTCCTTTTTATTTTCCAGGTCCTGGTATGCGTCCACCAATAGGCTTCAGAGAATATGCACCATGTGTTCCACCTGGAAAATGGGATTTGCCTTTTGACCCTCGTGATTTTTTTCCAGGACCCGCACCAGCACCATTTAGACCTTTAGGCTCATTTGGCCCAAGAGAGTACTTCATTCCTGGTGCCCCATTACCACTTCCAACTCATGGTCCCCAAGACTATGGGCCACCACCTGCTGCAAAAGACTTAATGCCTTCAGGCTTTAAAGATGAACCTCCATATACACCTAATTCTCAGATTAGTGAGGGCTGTTCACAGGCCTTAAAACAGGGCCCATAAAGTTAACCTCTGACACTTAGTCAGAAAATGGACTATAAACTATTCATCAAGTTAAAGGATTATTGGCTTCAAAATATAAAAGTTTATTTTAAATGGTTTATGTTTTTAGAATGAAGCTGCCTTGGTGCAGTATACATTTTGAGCCAAAATATTTTCCCCCTAAATATCCCCCACTTAAGCTAGAGTATCCTTCCAATTTTAAAATGTGCAATAAGGAATACCTTTGTTTTAGTTAATGTAGCATATACAATTGCTAAATGATTTAGAATGTCATAATTATGGACATTTCCTGTGGAAATGCTTTAAGAACATGTATTTCCATTATCCTATTTTTAGTGTATTCCAGTTGATAACAGTGAAATGGTGTTTTATAAGCTTGATTTTTTTCTCTTTCAATATCTGGTCGCAGAGACTGTTACGCTAAAAATGTTTACTCAAAGATCATAAACTTCATTTTCCTTCTTGCTGAAGTTCTTTGTTGTAATAGTTCATAAAAAATGTTTATTAATATTTCCCAAGTGTCTGTTGATTCATTGGGTCGTCATGAGACTTTGTGCCATTGGGGAAGCATGTCAACTCACTCTCAGAATCCACCCCTAGGCCTCAGAAGCAGCAGGGTCAGGCCTGCTTGGGTTTCTCCACTCAGCCCAGCTTTCCAAGACCCCTGTGTCCCTGCCTGCTGGAGCTTGGGGACCAGCGGCTAGGGCCTGTGGGCTGCCCACTGCTGCCCTGCAGCTTGGGAAGTGGTAGCACGCCTCTGCTCTCCTGCTGCCTCCTGCCACAGTCTAGAGAGCTCTCTGAGCCATCCTTACACCTGGGAGCCACTGCCCATCTTGGGGGGAGACTGACCCCATGCAAGATGTAAATAGCAACATTCTCAAATACCTGGGGAGGGCCGAGGGGCCTGGCGGGAGGGGCTGCAGGGTAAGGCCAGGAAGGGACACTGCTGTGAGGCGGGTGCAGGGAAGGGAGAGAGGAGGGAGGGTGCTGGGGGACTGGGTAGGGCAGAACTGGTAGGGCCAACACCTGGAGGGCCAGAGCCTGTGTCCCCACTCCCAGCTGAGGGGCAGAGGGTGCTGGGCTTGGGGCGAGGAGGGACCACCACGAACCCAGCTTAGGTGTATTCTGAGGGCGAGGTCGGCACAGAAGCTGCCTGACACAGCCAATGCCCGGGGAATTGGGGGAGGTGAAGACAGGCGCTGACTTCTCTCCCAATCACCAGGCCTGATGGGAGCAAGGCTGCCTTTTGCTGGGTGAGTACTGAGGGGGACCCTGCCTGGGGCTGGGGGCTTCCTGGGATCCTCTGGCCCTCTGTGGAGCCAACTCCCAAGTTCAATGCCTGCCTGCCCAGATGGGTGTTTTTGAGGGGACAAAGATGGCTTAACTAAAGGTCTGGAGACAATGGATGTCCCATGAGATCCACTCTGAAGTGCAAGATTCAGCTGGCTCCAGTGGACTCCTGCTGTTGACCTGCACCCCTGGGAGCAGTCTACCAGCTGCCTACAGTGGTGCCTCTGGGGACAGGTTGCCCGTTCTGGCAGGGACCTCCCACCAGGGAACATGAGAGCCTGTGGTGCCCTGGCTTCCCCCTGTCCCCAGGAGCTGGTGTCTCCTGGGTGCCTGAGTCAACACCCATCTCAATCCTGTCCCACTGTCCTGGCCATGAGGATATTTCATCTCTGGTGGCCACTGCTGTGACTCCTGGACTGTCCTGTTGGCACCAAGCCTACTTCCCAGAAAGCAGTGGGTGTACAAGAGACACCAGGAACAGGACCACGGGGACGCCCGGCCCACAACCCATGTGAGATGGAGGCTGAGATGGTGGGGCCTTTCCAGGACCCCCCCACTGCCGTTCTCTCCAGGAACAACCTCCAGCATGCCCAAGGCCGTCCACCCACTTCCACGGCCACGGGGACTGGCCTGCGTGGAACATGCCTGGCTGGAAACCTGCTGTGGGCTCCTGGGGAAAGCATCATGTCCCACTGAGCAGCTGGGACTCCTCGGTGGGCAGTGAGGTGACTGCTGCTGTGTGGAGGGGCAGGGGCCGCAAAAACGGGGGTGGGGGTGAGTTACCATTCACTGAGCGCCATCCTCCTGTCGTAGACACGGATGGAACCGTCACCAAGGCCAGCCACAATGAGCGAGCGGTGGGAGTCGCAGGACAGACTTGTCACGCAGCTGTCGGCGCCTGTGGGGATGTCCTGGCCCAGACAGAGAGGGCTGAGATGGGGCACCGCTACCCCAAGCCCACATGGGCCTCACCTCCCTCCCTGGGGACTGCGGCCTTTGCCTCCACCTGCCAGAGGCCATCGCAGGCTGAGGAGCTCAGATGGGAGGGAAGGGCAGGGGCACATGGGACTCGGTGCAGCCAGATCTGCCTGAACACCTGCCCTGCACCTGCGCACTGGCCAGGGCAGGCCGAGCTCCGGCAGCATCCTGGAGGCACCCAGGGCCACCTGGCTATTGGCCAATTAAACTTCCCAACACCATCTCCCTCTTTCCTGAAGAGAGACAAAGTACACTTTGGCAAGGAGAACTCCTATTAGCTACCCCTGAGGACTCCTGATCAGTCGAGGGAAGAGCGGAAGCGTGGACCCTGCTTCCCCTGGTGGCTGCACACAGCAGGAGGACTGGTGAACGCCAGCAGGGGGAGCTGCAGGCAGCAGATGGGCCTGTGGGGGCAGGGAGGGACGCGTGCTTTCCAACCCCAGTGGGGACGCTGCGGGAAATCTGCACATGTGGACTCTGTGTGAGGGGCAGGCCTTTGCAAGAGCCCCCCCACTTCTCCCTGCACCTTGAGGCAACAAAATACCCAGGAAGGCACCAGGACCACAGCTCTGGGCGAAGGCAGCTGAGAGTGGGGGAGGAGGTGGGTGGCCAGGGACACTCTGGCTCTGGAGGCCCTTACACTCCACAGGGAGACGGATCTGAGCATTAGGGTCTCCATGCTTTGCCCTTGAGGAGTGGGCACCTGTCAAGCTCCCCAGCAGGAGCACAACGAAAGTTGTTTGGTGCCATCATGGGATCTCCGAGCACAGTAATTGTGAGAGGAGGTGACCTCAGGCTGCAGCTCTCCCGGGCGTCACCACAGTGCCTAACAGTGGTGAGGTCCAGCCTCATGTCCAGCTCCTGTCACTCCTCCTTCCTGGCTCAGTTCTGTAGCAATGTGGAGCAAGCAGCCTTCTTGCCACCAAGGGGCCAATGTCTCTCCATCGGTAGGGAGGACAGGAGAGGGTGGGGAGGTCTCTGCCCTGTGCCTCTCCAGGGACTCTAGAGAAGGGTGTCCTGGGCTAGAGCCCTCAGGTGCATCCCTGAGGTAGCTGTGGTCTTGCCTCTGCTCCTAAAGCGGTGGGCACAGCTGGATTTTAGCAGGCGGCCTGTATGGCCCTCTCACAGGTGTCTTAGGCAAAACCAGTGCAGATCCCTTTCTTTATTAAAACTAAAAAGAAAAGATGCTTTAAGCGGTGGGGCTGTGGCTTGGTGGCAGAGCGCATGCTCAGCACTTGAGAAGCCCCGGGTTCACTCTCAAAAAAAAAAAAAAAAGCTTTGAAAAGCACACGAATAGTTAATCTTCTAATTTAAAATATTTCACCCCACTGATTTCTGATACTCCCTAATCTGCCAGATAAGACAATATTTAAAAATGATCAGGATTAGCTTAGACTTAATTATGCTGCAGCGCAGGGTCAGGTGCATGATTACTGTGCAGCCAAGGTGGTGATCAGCTCCGAGGCTGGGAGTCTGTTCTCGCCAGCAGCAGGCGCCATCTTGCCCATCTGCTTCCCTGGAAGGCTGAGACGGGCACAGACCGAGCTTGCTCTGGAGATCTGGGTCTGGGTTATTTGAGCAAGGGGTCTGTTCTGTGCAGGGGGAGCGGAGAGCCTGGGGGAAGGGGCTGCACAGGGACCAGAGGTGCTTGTGGGGCCCACCATGGTTACCTGCACCTTCATTTCACGGTCGGTGTCCCAGATCCGGACAATCCGCACATCCCCTGAGCTCATGAGGAGGCCAGTTTCTTGCTCCCAGTCCACCACCATCCCAGCTCCTGGGGAGGCAAGCGGGACACGGGGTCAGTCCCTGGGGCTACTCCAGGCAGCCACTCAGTCAGCGGCTCCAAGGAGCACTGCCACCCCTCCCACCATTGGGCAGGTCCCCACCTCCTCCTGAACCCAGGCTGGGGCTCCCAGGGCAACGAGCTCAGGCTGCTGCGGTGGTGGCAGCCTGCCCTGGAACCCTCCACACTGAGGCATCTGCGAGAGGGAAGAGTACTGGGGCCCAGCCACTTGGGAGGCTGAGGTGGGAGCACCAAGTTCAAGACTGGCCTGGGCAACGCAGAGAGGCCCCGGTTAAAAATAGGAAGGAAAGAAATGAGGGTGTCCTTTTCTGTCTGGAACTGGACAGGGAGTTATACACTCGCATCATAGTTTCTACTTAATACAAAAATATTTTGTGTGTGTGGTGCCGGGCATGGAATCCAGGGCCTTCCACATGCCAGGTGAGTGCCCCACTGCTGACCGACGTCCCCAGCCCCACACGGCTTTAACTGTGTAATTATAAAGGTTTTGAGCATACACGAAGGAACACGGTGGAAACAAACCCTTATAACCCGCCACCCAGATCTGACAGTCCCCAGCAGTTTGTTTTTTGGGGGGTGGGGCTGGGGGGGCCCAGGGCCTCGTGTGTGTGGCACCCGACTGCCCAGCTGCGCGCCTGCCCCAGGAGTTGCACTGTGGCCACATGTGCACGTGCCCCTGGGCTGCAAAACCTGCCTCCTCCAAACGGAGCAGCACAGCGCTGCACGGGAGTCCGACCTCCCGCACTTGCTCTTCCCTCTGAGGGTCTTCCGACCCGGTCCAGAGAGGCAGCTGCCATTCAGACGTCTGTGAGGCACTCCACCGACAGTCATATTAGCTATTCCCTGGTGGAAACCACATCTCAAGCCACATCTAAGTGTGTCCTCTCGTGCAGTAAGCAGCCCCGGAGGGGAGCTGTGGGGCAACGTGCTCTGCACCACATACTTTCTCCAGCTGTGGTCTCCTTATAACAAAAGGGAGGGAAACTGAAGAGGAAGTGTCCATGCAATCTGGCCGGTGTGGTCGGCTGCCTGGGCACCAGGCAGGCTAAGGTCCAGGATGAGGGTCTGTGGGGACTGGCACCTGGTGAATGCTGAGAGAAGCAAGGAACCCAGAGCACATGAGTCACCCTCTTTGGACCAGAGACTTCTCCCAGGACGCAGCTCAGCCTGGGTCCCGGCTGTCCTGTGGTGCCACCACCTCATCCTCCTGTGCCCTGGGCCTTCCAGCTGCTCCTACCGCCTGCTTCCAACCAAGGCACCATAGCCTCGTGCAGCCTGGGCCCCACCCTCTGGCCACTGTCCTCTTTTCTTCAAATAGCCTCCGTGGAAAAGGAGAACACAGGTAGGAGAGCGACAACATTGCTGGGACCTGGATGTCCCTGGAGGGAGGGCATACCTGTCCCCACGTGGAAGTCATGTGACAAGGTACCAACCACATAGCATGGGGTGGGGGCAGGTGGGCTTGATGGCACCTTGTGCAAGGCCAGAGCCCCACGTCTAGGTACACCTGGACAGCCAGTTTGCAACTTGAGAGACCCAGCTGAGTAGAGATGTGGAAGTCCTCTAGGACAGTGCTGATGTCTGTCCATCTACCCTACAGAGGGAAGCAAGCCCTAGGTCCTGGGCAGCCAAGCCTGCAGCGTGGAGGTCTTGGTGGAGCAGAGGAAGGGATTCTGGAGGGGAGGCTGCTGTGCCCAGGTGTGTGTAGCTCGCTGAGCAGGAGCCATGGGGGCACCATGCGCCAGTTCAAAGTGTGCTTGTGCCCTGCTCACCCTGAGTACTGGACTGGGAGACACTGCACTCCCCAGAAGGCAGAGGTCCGATCCCTGCTTGACGAATCCTGGACACAGGCCTTGGATGTGTGTCCTGATACACAGCCTGACCAAAGAGCTAATTCTTTCCTTAAAACAGGGAGACAAGGCAGGACAGAGCAGAGAGCGTGGAAGTCAGACCAGCCACCCGCATCCCAGGCCTGGTAGTGGAGAGCCAAGCCTCGCCCTGCGCTGCCCTGGAGCACAGCTGTAGATTTGGTGCCTGCCAGCCAGTGGCTAGGCGCCCAGCTTTGTGGCCAGCCCAGAACTGACCTCTGCGACTTGGGGAGCTCTGCCTCTGGCTTGTGCCTCTGCATGGCCACCTGCCCCAGCCTTGGGGCTGCTGCTCTGTATACCTCCTTGGTTGCTCCAGTTAATGAATAGTAACCACTGACCAAAGGCTCAGGTCAACGTTCACAGGCCGAGGCTGGACCATCGCACTGCTCTCGGGGCCAAGGTGGTGGGACAGTCTCGCCCTGGCAGCCTCACGCTCCACCCTGGGAACAGAACGGGGCCCTCCCTGACTGACAGGGTGTGGAGGATGGTCTGGTTCTGCCTGTGTCTTCACAGAGACCACTGCTGTCCTGTGGCACAGCTTCTCACGTACGTGGGAGGGTGTAACCAACCACTGGGACAATGTAGCGAGGACACCCCCGGCCCCACACAGAGGAGGGCCTCTGGTCTTTCTTTAGGGTTTCAGAGACGGTAGTTGTGTTGCTCTTTCCCTGACACCTGCCCCAGCCCTGTGGTCTAGTTTAGTTTTCTCTGGGGAGATCGGACACTGAGTCTCCATATAAAACTTTTACAGAGGTCAAGGTTGAGTTTTCTCAACCATCTTGAGTTTTCTCACTCATCTTCCCTTTATCTTGAACTTTTAATGTAAGAATTCTTACAAAACACTAAGATGTGAGTCCAGAAGGTTCCCTGGCACATCCCTCCAACACCCTGTAGGCCCTGTGGCCCGAGGACAGGCAGCTGTGACTCCACATTAAAGATGGGCAAGGACAGAGAGCTCTGGAAGGCAGGTCTCCCTGTGAACCTAGATTCTGCAGCTGACGACCCAGAAACACACTGGCTATGGGAGGAGTGAGGTTCTACTTGCTTATAATTTGTCTCAATAGCAAGGTCCAGAGAGAAGGGGCTCATTTTGATGTTCTCTGCAGGAGAGAAGGGCAGGGACAGAACTGAGAGAACCAGGAGAGGCCCCACACAGACAGGGGCTGGGAAGAGGACTCGGATGGGGCTGTGGAAATCACAGGCAGGAGGAGGAGCAGCCAGTTGTCTAGTTAACAGTCAGCTATTCAGAGAAAGTAGAAAATGTTCCTGTAAAAAATCACAAGATAAAAACTGCCCCGCTCACTCTTGTGCAGTCAGAAAGGTTTCTAATCCCTGTGAAGGAAAGCCACATTGGTCCCTAGCCCTAAGACTTTGGTTGCCAAGGTGTGATGGACACACTGACAATGAGGGTGACTGTGCTCTCAACCAGGACTGGACAGCGGTCATTTCAAGCTGCACCCACTGACAGCGTGTGCTCGCATACCTGGCAGGGTCAGCGGAAAACAGCGGCTTACTTATTCCACAACTACTGCCTGCTGCCTCTGAGTGGGGCAGGAGTCCTGCAGGGGCCCCTCAGCTACTCTCATCTGCAGTGTCCAAGCCTCCGACCTCCCGTGGGAAGGAACTCAGACACTCTTGCAGCTGGTGATGGTCCCAGGGTGGACACTGGCCTCAGGTGCACGGGAGCAGCGCTCAACACTGCTGCGGGAAGCACTCCTGGCAGGACCAGTCGATTTACAGCCCTCACTGCTGGGAACCTGCCCGCCCTGCTGCTGCATGCTGGGTCAGCTCCCGCTCCTCGGTGCCCAGGAGAAAAGCCAACCCTTCGGAAAACGTCAGTTTATTCCAAGTTCAAGAGAAACATGCTCTGGGCACCTAGACCATTCTTCCTTCATCTTACGTCGATGATGGAGAAGAGGCAGCATCCAAGCACTGCCTGAAGAGCTGCTCACTGCCTTCCAGAAATCACCACCACGGCCACCACGGCCACCACAGCCACCACCACCATGCAGTAATAAGGGCAGGCCTCCAGGTCCTCAGCTACCTTCCAGAAGTCGCCACCCCCCCAGGCCTGTTTCAGGAAGCCAACCTCTGCTACAGGTGAGCGTGCTGGCTTCTGAACAGCGCCACCATGGCTCTAAGGACGGTTCTCTGTCCACGCCAGGTCTAACTGGCTACCCTGCTTGCTTAAGACTTGCGTGGATATTCACTCTGTAAGTTCCAGTGCCTGCTTTCTCCTTCCTGTCCTGCCTCTTGCTTTCCCCGCTGCATATACGCGTGCTGACGGCCAAGGCGCTGAGCCAGACTGCCCCAGCCTGTGTGTCACTGCAGCACAGGCTGCACTTGCAGTCAGGGTGGGTTTCTCTAGGACCACCCTGGACACAGGGCAGCTTAATGCTCAGTACAAACTGCAGAAGGCAGGAATGTGCGAGGCAGAAACCAGCTCAGTGCCTCCAGGCCATGCCGACCGGCCCTCTGGGAGCTCGCACTCGGGTGCCGCACGCACAATAAGGGCTAGGTTTTAGCCTGCTTTTTTTCCCCCCAAATTTTATCATGAGCATTTCCTTATGCCATTACTTATAAAGCTCACCAAACATTAAGTACTTTTCAGCCATTCAACCTTACTGAACATTAAGTGGATCCCAGTTCCATTCCTGAGTGGTACAGGGACCTTCTGCGTCTCTGATTATTTTCGTAAGGTAGCACCTAAGCAAACTAGCCGCAGGTTGAGGGGGACGGCTGCCGGGGGCTTCCGATGCTGACTGTGGAGCTTCTTTTTGGAACGACTGGGCCATTTTACACTCTCCGTTTAGAAATGGAATAGTGTACCCTGCTTCCCTCAGCAAGGGGCTCCAGGGACTGGGGCTTTGCTGCTACCACAGGTGCTAATGGTGAGGCTGTATTTTTAAAAAATATTTTTTATTTTGATTTATTTGTTTTCTTTTATACGTGGTGCTGAGCATCGAAACTAGTGCCTCATGTGTGCTCGGCAAGCTCTCTACTGCTAAGCCACAACCCAGTCCCATGAGACTGTGTTTTAGGCCTGTGTCAGGTCCGCTGGGGTGAGAGGGGAGCAGTGTGGAGCTGGGCCCAGAGAACAAGGCGGCCACAGGAAGGAAGGGGAGAAGTCCAGGAATGTGCTCTATGCTCACGGGGACCATCACACTGGAGGTCATGCTGTTGGTAGACCCTGTTCCTCCTGCGTGGGAAGGGGGCTTGAAGCAACAGCCACAGAGCCACCGTGAACACAGGACACATCTATGCTATGGCTGGAGTTGAATCAGACTCCAAAGCTGGTCCTGAGGAACAAGCCCGAACGTGCTGGTACTGGTCCAGCTAGCGCGGTCTCAGCATCCCCAGAGTGGAGTGTCACCAAGCACGGACGGCCCTTGGAAGTTGTGTGGCCTTACCAATGAGGATGGAGTGACACCTGTGGCCTGGGACTGTGGCAAGGCAGCCTGCTCCTCCCTGGGAGAACAGGAGGGAGCACAGCCTGCTCCTGGGGCTGTTCTGTCTTGCTGCTCAAGCACCCACCGTGACAGCAATGGGCACCACCTCCAAAGGCCACCAATGTGGCACAAAGGAGTCACAGAGGCCAGCAGCGAGGCTGGGGCAGCAGAGGGGACTCCCTGGGCCAGGGGCCAGCGGCAGGACAGGGATTTGGCTGCCAGGATCACTGGGAAAGAGTGGAGGTCAGGCTCTGGAACCGCCCGCGCTGGGGACGCACCTTCATGACAGGCTGTGCGAAGTAGCGGGCGCTCCAGTCTCAGAAGCCCGTCTGCATGGCAGCGCAGACGAAGCTCTTGTATCCAGTGGCATCATCGGCATCATCCGCAGTCTTCAGGGCATCAGGAAAGGGGAGGTTAGCCGGGAAAGGAAGGAGCAGTCTCACTGTCCCTCCCTCCCCACATGCCTGTGGGAGGTCCTGGCTAGGGACAGAGGTCATGGACAGCTGGGCATGATTGCTGGGGACGGCCCCTCTGCCTCCCTCTCACTTGGGCATCCTGGTGACCAGGTGTCTCTGATCGTCTGGACAAGAACTGGGGGTGTGGGTGAGAAGCAGGACCGGCATCTGCCCTGCTGCCCCTGGTTTGGCCAGAAGAGCCACGGCCCCTCTCCTGGGCCAATTCCCATGGCTAGCTTTGAGGGGCAGGTGGGCCTCGCATGGTTTATCAGTTCCTCAGTGCCTGGCCAGGGCTGCTCCCCTGGCTGAGCCCAGCTGGGTGTGGGTGGGCTGGGCTGCTGACCTCTGTGCCCTGATGCCAGGGGCTGCTATGAGCCCTGTGCTCTGGCTGTGTCCACCAGGTGCAGGGCAGCCCTGTGGGGAAGGCTGCAGCAGTCCCCTGGCGCCCCGGTGCTGGGGTGGGTTTAGGCCACTCACACCCCTCCTGGCACAGAGGAGCCTGGGTGGGGCCATGAGAGGTGCCCGCTTCCCGGAGAGCAGTGGCTTTGGCTCTGGTGAGCCCCAGGATGGGTCAGGTGGGGGCCACCACGCTGCTGCACCTCTCTGCCCCCAGCTGGCATCAGGGCCCAGCCAGAAGGCTGAGCACTGACACGGAGAACTGCCGGTCACCACAAGGTAAGTCAGGGTCCAGGGCCAACCTGCAAGGCAGGGACTCTGGTGCCCCCTGGACAACAATGAGAGGGCCAGCTGCAGAGAGGCGCTCAGCACTGTGGGCGCCTGGGGCTCAGCACTGTGGGCGCCTGGGGCTCAGCACTGTGGGCGCCTGGGGCAGCCAGATGCCCTCAGCACGTCCTCCACACCCTTCTTTGGTCCTCCTGTCCTCGATGAGAAAGTGGCAAACAGCCTGGACAGGACAGGAGGCCTGGGTCAGCCACACTCCCATGGCTCTCAGCCTGGAGGGAAAGCACAGACTCACCCACCGGATCTCCTTTCCGCTGAGGAAAGAGGAGCAGGGTGCTGTGTGTGGAGTAACTGGAGGTTCATGGGAAGCAGACAGCCCCCAGCACCACACCAGAGCAGCTGCCACCCGAGAGGAGGCGTCGCTGCTCACCCAACAAAGGGAACGACAGGTCAGCTCACCGCTAGTGCTGTACCGTGGGGTCGCCAGGACTCAGGGACAAGATGGGGGACCAGGCTGAGGACAGAGGGGCGCACAGCGAGAATGCCAGGACCCAAACCCGAGGCCTCGCCCTGCCCTGCCCACCAGAGGCCAAGCCCTCCACCCGGTCAGGATGCTCGGTGCTTGAGGTCAGAGCTACAGGAGGCGCAGCCTTCTCACCTGATCTGGACCCCTGTCAAACATCTTCCCTGTCCGGGGGAACTGGTGGGAGTCAGGGGTGTACTGCGTCCCTGGGGGGCCCGGAACTGGTCATTCCCAGGAGTCTGAAATTGCCTCGGACCCTGCTGTTGTTCTTCATTAGTATTTGAAGGACACTGTCACATATGAGAGCATGTGGGGGTTCTGCTTCACCTTGTAGGTACAGCCGAAGGAGCACTATTAAACATCAGTGTATTGATTATCAGAAACACAACAGTCTGGTGACAGTGGAGTCTGCTTGGACCTGCAGGGTGGGTGGAGACAGGCTCTTTCTCTGGGTAAATATTGCTCTCATTTAAACATAGCCGCAGGCTCTTGAGCTTTGAATCCCTGCACAACGAATTCTAAACATAATGAGGAATAGTGGAAAAGGGAGTTATTGAACTCAGCATGATCAAGTCCGAAGCACCTCAGAGTAGACTTGCTTTAAGTTATATGAAGGCATAGGGGACTGTGAACTTCCTCAACAATGTAAAATTTTATAATGGATGAGTTACTGATTGAATGTATTAGATAATTTCCCACATCAAATAAACATGTGAATAAAAATGTTTGGGGCCTGTGATATGTAGGCATATTGCATAGGTATATTAAATGAAAAGCGTATAATATGAATTTATATAAAATAATTGTATGTGACAGAAAATTGCTGTTTTCAAAGTACTCTTGAATATTCATATTGTGTATTGATAATGCATACTTTGAAAATTCAAATTTTTTCTTCCTTGAAATTATTCAGGCATTTCATTTTCTCCAAATACGAATACTAGTTCATAATTTATTCCATAGTGTAAGTGTGAGTGACAGCTGAGAAGTCAGACAGTATCTTCCTCACAAACAGCATCCTGGGTGCTCCCGACCTTCTCCCAGCTGAATCTGGAATCTCGCAGAGTAACCCTTCCCAGAGGTCTTCCCGTGGGTGCACACCTTCCCCTACCATGCTCCTCCCTCACCTTGACTTCAAAGTGGAGTATGTGGCTTCCTTGTTTTAGGTGGATTCTTCTAGAACATTCTCCCTGTCTCCTTAAAATCCCTCAGCTTCAACTTTGCTGAGGCAATCCCTTCTTGAAGTTGCACATCACAGATGCAGGCTGACTCCTCCTTAGTTTATGAAATCTTACCTGTTGTTCACTGTGTGCCCTTCTAACCCAAAATTTCAATTCTTGATTATGTCCCTAGACATCTGTGTGATCTTTCCAAACCCTGATATCTATGTTATTTGGACTTTGTCATTTCCATGAGTATAACTTCTACTTTGTTGCTACCAAAAATGTCAAAACATTTATAACCTATCTTGACAAAGTTAAGTGCTTCCTCTTCTGTTCCAAGATCCTTAACACCTTGGACAGCTAGTGTTAAAGTGGCAGAGCTACCTGCACATTGCTCACGATCCTCTTTCTCACCAGTGTGCATGAATAGGAACATCTATTTGTGAAATCCTATGATCTAGCCCCAGCTCTAGCACCTGGTAGGTGTTCAGCTCATGTTTGTTAAAGTAAAACATTTATTTTGCTTTGGTGTCTGTTCATGGCTGGCTGTAGTATGTTTATGTGTGTAATACACAAATAATACAGTGGAAACTATGTACATAATCTCTGTGTTATAAGGCCCTTTTAGCTCTAGAATAGAGCAGTTTGTTGGTCTTAGACTTTCGGTTGCAGATTGAAATGATTAACTGCAGCTGGAGGGAAATTTTTAAAGTAATCACCAAGATTATCTTTATCTAATATGTCCTTCATAAAGAAAGAATGTTGCATTTCAAGAAAGGAATCTTTTGCCCAATTTACTGTTTTATTTGCTTATTCGTGTTGAGCAAAATCCTCATTCTTTACTGCCTTTGGAAATACAAGCTTTAAAAAATTTCCTTTTGGGCCATGACTATAAAACCAGTGGTTATTCTAGACCACCACCATCCAATAGAGATTTAATAGGAGCCACAAATGTAAGCCACATATATAATTTTAAAAGTTTAGTAGCTACATTTAAAAATGCAAAAAGTAACAAAAGCAATTAATTTTAATAATAAAGTACATTTAACCCAATATTATCATTTAATCAAATATCATCATTTTAACACATACTCAATATAAAATATATTTCTGAAATACTGTACATTTATTTTTTTAGCAAATCTTTGAAACTCAGTGTTCATTTTACATGTATACAGCACACCTCACTTTGAACTGGAGTAGGTGGTCACTATCATACTGGACAGTGAAGTTCTAGCATTTAAGGAAGCTTTCCTTAAATGTGGACTTTACCTGCATCCATTCGATTAATCCTCACAACTACTCTACAGTTGACACTACTGGGCTCATTTTATAGAGGAGCAGACTGGGATTTGTGCACATTTGTATTTTGTCTGAGAACAAAATACATTTGTTTGTATTTGTAGTGTAGTGGAATAGGTACTGGGTCACAGGGCTTAAACTTTAAAATCATGGCCTGAACTGAAATGGGAGTGGTGGGACCAGGGGGTGTGACAGATTCTGAGAATTTTCATGAGAAGATATTGAAGATTAGACACAGGGGTGGAGGCTGACCAAGAGTAGGTAACAAGGTAATGGGAAACTAGTCTGAAATAAGGAAATGTTTTGAAGCAAAATGTGGGGGAAAGGAGCAGGATTAGTTTACCCAGTGAGACTCTGCCACCCCTGTCCCTCGGAGTTCATTCATTCACTGCCAGTAAGTTTGGCAGCTGTTCTATTGCCACATACTTAGAACAGAGTGACTTCTCTTCTTACATTTTAAACTTCCCTCTGCTACACAAAGTTTGGGTAAGAGTATATGCTATGGTGACTGGGATGAATTAAGGTCAGAGTCTCTGAACAACTCCAATGCCATGGCTTTGTTATAAAGGTCTGCAAAATATTATCCTGGTGTCATGGATAATACAAATGTGCACAAATGGCAGTTTCCTTCTTTTGCTTCACACAATGTTAAAAATGAGTAAAATGTGTTTCCCATTGCACTTCCTCTGTGCTTGGGGACTCAGTGAACACATTTTAAGTTTCCACATCTTTATAAAAATGTTTTGTTTTTACAGAAACATGTTTTTGATCAAGAACATAATTTCATGATTGCGTGTGTTTCTGAAACAAGTATGTATATGGAACAAGTGCATGAAGGAAAGCCTGGGTTTGGGTGGCCAGTCCCAGCACTGGACATTCTTTAACCTCAGCTTTACCAACAACTTGTTAGATGATCTCACGAGAAAGAGCCGTGTTCTGCCTTGACAAATCTGTCTCCTTCTCTCTACTATCTCTTATTCTGGATATGAAGAACTAGAAGTACAAGTAAACAATTTCAATCTTTTTGTTGTTGTTGTTGTGGAGCTATATAGAAATTTAACTTCAAGATTCATGTAGTATCAGATTTCAGACAAACTACACAAGAAATAAAATTAAAAACATTTTTGAATGGGTGGCTCATTTTCTAATATATTTCTGAATATTAAGTTATTTTGCCCTGCCTACCCAACACATATCCTGCACCCTACATTTTGTGAGGCAGGTGGGAGATACAATCCCCGAAATACTGTGAATAGTGGCATTAATGGGAGAGCGCGCGCCCCTGCGCAAGGGGACCCTGGGTGCCTAGCGGGGCCTGGCCAGGCACACTTAACATGTCCTTCATGTTCCCTGCTCAGCCACCCGCTGTTAAAAATAGAACCGCACTTTGCAGAGAGATTCTCAAATGACACCCACCAAGTGCCCATTAACTCATCAGAGTGGTGATTCCAAATTGATTATTTCGAGTGTAAGACATAATAACATGTTCATCATGGAAAATAATTAGCGGTGGAGTGGGCCGGGATGGCCTGCTGCCCGCCTGCCCGGCTCCCCCGCCCGGGCAGAGAGCTAGGGACGGGTGTCGCGAGGGCGCCGCCGGCTTCCCCGGGTCACCTGCCGGACCCGTCGGCGGGCCCCGGGCCTCTCCAGGCTCCTCGTGCGGCCGCTCCAGCCTGGCAGCGGGGGGCCGGACTCCTGCGGGCAGCCGGCGAGGATGACCCCGCTCCCCCGCCCACTCCGCAGCACCCTGCGCCCCGCCGCACCGTCGCCTAGGAAACCGAGTGGCTCCGCAGCATCCCGCTGACACGCGCACGCGCACGCATGCCCCGCGGGAAGGTCAGGCCCCGCGCTGCCCGCGCATCCCTCCGCCCCTTCCCCGCAGACCGCGCCCCCAGGAGCGCCGAGACCCGACGCGGAGATGCCCACCCCGGGGAGGGGAGCGGGGCGAGGCGCCCCCTGGGAGAGCCTGTCTAGGGCCTTCGTGGGTGGAGGGCAGCAGGCAGCCTGGGAGAGCGGGGCAGGGCTCTGGAAGCGTCCTGGCATGCTGGGGGCGGGCGCAGGTCCAGATCTGTGTCCTCCGGGGAGCCGGCTGGGGAAGGCACCCGCCTCTTCTGCGTTTCCTGCCTCAGGGAGAAAGCGTCTGCAGCAGGAGTGTTTGGGAAGAGGCTCTCCCCGCCCTGGTGGGCGGTGGTCCCCCAGAGCCCCCTCCCCCAGTTCGGGGAACCCCTCTCCTCCTCGGCTATCTGCTGAGTCCTCCTTGAACTTGCCTTCAGCTGGAGAAACCAGCCTCCCCAGTGTCACCCGCCTTTGCCAGCTGCCTGTATTCCCCATGCCCCGCAGACACGGTGGGTGAAGGCTGGTCGCCTTGTCTCCCCTGGGGCAACTCCAGGGCCCCCCAGCTCCAGAGCTGCTGCAGGATGGGGGGCTGTGTGGGGGCTGCACAACAGCTCCCTGTCTCCTCTCCAAGTCACCTCCCTGCAGGAGGCCCTGTGAAGGCCTGTGACTGCTGAGCACCTTCTTTCCTTCCAGCCCCCCTCCCCGACTTCTTTAAACACCTACTGTGTGCCACACTCTGTCCACAGGGCTAGGTTCCTCTTCTTTTGGACAGTTTGTTCAAAAGACAGAAAAGAAATGAACAGCAGGAAGAAGATAGGGTGTGTGTGCTCTCTGCAGGCTGAATCAGGGTGATGAGCTAGGAACCGGCAGGGGGAGGGGACCCCGCTTTATATAGGGTGGCCAGGCAGGGCCTTCTGAGCAAGTGACATTTAAAAAGAAATTTGAATGACAAGGAGGAGCCAGCAATTCTGAAGAATGAAATAAATAAATTTCCAGACAGAGGGACAGCAGGTGCAAAGACTCAAGGTGGTACAAAGTTGTCATGTTCCAGGGACAGAGAAGAGGTCTCCGAGGTGTCATGTGTGGCAGAGGGGAGATGGCAACAGGGCCAGATCAGGTTGCAGGGCTTTGTACCCCAGCAGAAAAAGCTGGGATCTCCTTCCAGGTGCCAGGGGATGGCATGTGGGAGGGGCTAAGCGGGAGTGACTGATGTGATGAAAAAATATTTTTAATTAAATTAAAAGAAAATTTTGTGCTGGGGATCAAGCCCAGGGCCTTGAGCATGCTAGGCAAGCACTGTGCCACCAAGCTACACTCCCAATTCCTGAAGGTTTTTTTTTTTTTTTTTTTTTTTTTTTAAGTTGTAGTAAAATATACACAATATAAAACGCACCATTTTGACCATTTTTAAGTGGAGAGTTCGGTGGCATTGACTACATCTGCAGTGTGTACCCACATCACCACCATCTATCTCTGAAATATCTTTATCTTCTCAAAGTGTCCTCATTAAACACCAACTGCCCTCCCCCAGCCCTTGGGACCCCACTCTACTTTCCTTCTCTATGAATTTGATTGCTCTAGGGACCTCCTGTGAGTGAGGCCATGTAGCGTTTGTCCTGTTGTGACTCGCTCATGCCCCTTGGCACCGTGTCTCCCAGGGTCAATCCACGTGTGCATAAGAATTTCCTTCCTGTGAATGGTGGCACCTCACCTTCTCGCTGGGCTCTGGTCACAGGCATCTTCTGCCTACACGCCTCTGACATCTGTGTCTAAGCCCCTGTCTGACCTGGGCTCCCTGGTTCCACATTCCCCTTCTGTAAAATGGGGTGACAGCAGCACCCTCCCAGGACTGGCGAGGGCCGGTCGAGATAATGGAAAGAGGGGCTTGGCATGGAGCATGCACCCGGATTCTAGATGGAAAGTGGGCGACCACAAACCACTGTTGGCACAAAGGGTCTAGGCACAGTGAGTCCCCGCCAGTAAGGTCTGGGGTAACCCTCCTGAAATCTGCCACCCAGACGCCAGCCAGGGCCGGCCTCCCAGAAGCCTTTCTGTGGACGGAGGTGTGAGGCCTGCCGCAGGGCTCTTAGGACGTGTTGCCTTCATGCTGTGCCCTGTCAGGTGACGTGGAGTCCAGGTGGGAGATGGCGTCCCTCAGGCTGTGTTCCCAGGGCAGAGGAAGCCTGGAGCTTCCCTGAGAAAGGTAGACGGGGAGCAGCAGCCCTGGCTTAGCGGGGTCGTGCCCCTTGGGCACAAGGGCCCCTTCTGTGAATGTGTGCACAGCACACACCACAGGCCTCGGGGTTCCTCCAGGTACCCCGGAGGAAGCCTCTGAAATGACCCCAGGGACTGGCCACTGGCCAGCTCAGAACCATCATCAATAACTCACTTTGCCCGTCTGCTCTTTTGGGGCACTGTTGGTCCATGAGAAGCCTGTGAGGCTCCCAAATGTGGGCTGGCAAGTCGGGCATCAGGAACCACCCGTCCATGCGAAGCGCTCTCAGGCACAGACGTGTGGTGGCCAGGGCAGAGGAGGGAGCCACGGCCCCGGCTGAGTGGTGGGCTCTGGGCTCCTCCTGTTGCCTGCTGTGGGTCTTGGTCTCTGGTACCCCTTCCCTCTGCTGTTGTCTGGGGTTCCTCACTGGCTATCCTCTCCACTTGTGGAAATTGGAGGCCCAGGGGAATGAGGTGCTGGGTCTCCTGGCACAGCCAGGAAGAGGTGGCGCTCTGGATGGGAGCCCCTCAGGGCTCTGAGCTCTGCTGTCCACCCTGAGAGGTGTAGTTCCAGGAGCAAGGCACTCCCCCCCATTCCCCCCCTGTTCTAGCTCAGGGACACAATGTTTGCCCCCAGGTGGCCATGAGCCACCAACTGTGAGCTCCTTAGAGACCTAGAAGGCGTGCTCAGGAGTTCAAGCTCCTCGTACACCAGTGGTGCTCAATTCTGCTGGTTGATATGCTCATGCTCTCCTGGTGGCCAGGATTAACACCATGAATTCTGTCAGCTCATCATCCCTGCGTGGTGGGTAGTCAGGTTCCACAAGGCCAGTCAGAGGGAGGAGGACTGACTGGTCCTCTTCTGGCCACGCAGGGTCATTTTGGCTCCTTCCTGTGGCTGGACACAGGACTATGACTCAGGTCCAACCCCACATAAACGGCACTCTGGTCGGAAGTTTCCTTTACTCTCATCACTGCCGTATCCCCAGCCTGCTGACCAGCACCTGGCACCCAGTAGGCCCTCAGTAAACCATGAGGGCTGGAGGGGCTGAGGAAGTGCCCCGGGACCCCATCTATCTTTCCGTCCTTGCCCATCCCGGACTCCACTGCAGCTCGGTCCATCCGCGTGAAAGCAGGAGTGCTCTTGGGCAGGGGAGGACGGCGCCTCCTTGACCTTCATCCACGGAGAAGGCTGACCCTAGGCGGCCCTGAAGCCACAGAGGCCGGCACAGCCTCCGGTGGGCCACGGCGCGGGTTCCAGGAGTTGGCCAGAGCGAGCGACAGAGGCCCCTGGCTGATGGAGATAAGGTTGATAAACAGGCCAGTACTGCCCTCTTTTAGAGACCCGCTATTCTTTACGGCTTTGCTCAGGTAGATCATTCGGCGCCATAAATTTTCTTATCTCCAGTGCTTTTCCAATTATGGATAACAACAGAAAAGCCGTCATTGGCTTCTAAAAGGTCATCAAGATATAGAGCCCACGCGGGAAGGGGATGACGGATGCAGTTGGCTTGTATAAATCTCAAGAAGTTTTATGCACGAGTCAGACGAGAAACGTAAGTGAGATTCATAAAATATATAAAGATTTATGGGGTCTCTGTTGATGAAAATTGCCTCTCCTTTTGCTGTTTGTGTGGGAATTATTTGCTCTTCCCAAGTGTTTTACATATGGATTGCGGGGAGCCGAGAAGTCCTTATGAAGCCCTGCCCGTGGCTAGTGCATCCCAAGGACATGTGGCAATTGGTCTCCACCTCATGGAACAGCTGGACGGAAGAGGTCACGGAAACCACGGGTCTGCAGGACACCAGAAATGCTGGTGTCCCATGGACAGTCAACTGGCTCCTGGTGACACGGTCCTCCTGACATGTGAGGGGTGGGACGTGTTGGTCTGGCTGTGATTGTCCCAGGGCAGGTCTGAGCCCCCTGCCTGGGAGCCAGTGTGGATTCTCAGCCTCCCAGGACAGGTCTGAGCAGCAGCTCTTGTAAGCATTTCCCCAGGGGTTTCACACGCACCAAGGAGGAGAGGAGGAGCACCTGTGTGGAGCTTCCTCCTCCCTCGGTGGAGAGTGCAGAAAGGTGAAGTGGCACTTAGTGACACCGTGGCACCCTCTGCTTTGCAGGGACTTGTGATATTATCAAAGACAGAACCATGATGCCGATGTGGAGAGCTCCAGGCGGTGCATCTCGCGGAGCTGTGGATGTAGGCTGATCAGAAGGCGGACCCCAGCCTGAGGGTCTGCATGCATCAGCTTTGCGCGACTGTGAGGAGATACTGGAGGCCGGCTTCTTGGGAAGACAAGGAGGGTTCTTGAGCTCACTGTTTTGGAGGTCAGGGGACCCCTTGCTTTGGGCCTCTGGTGAGGGTGGCTGTGCACATTGGAGAGAATGCCCTCTCCACCAGCCAGCAAACAGGGAGACTGCGGTTCCACGGTCCCTAGGTCCCCTGGAGGCTATGTCCCCAGTGACCCGAGGACCTCCCACCAGGCCCACAGCATCTCCAGCAGGTCTACCCTGGGGACCAAGTCTTTAAAACAAAGCCTGGGGACACTGCCCGTATTCACACCATAGGTCTCTGCTGCTCTTCAGCTGTCCCTTGCTGTGCCAATGCAGCAGCTGTACCCACCCAGAGCAAGGCACAGAGGGGAACCTCAGACGTGATGGAGTCCCGCACCGTGGAGCAGAGGTGGGCTGCTGAGTGTCCCACAGCTGGCCCCCAGGGGCGGGCAGACCTGATGGCCTCATTTCCTCATGCCCATGATAAAAATACTCCCGCTGTGGCCAATCTCAAGGGCACTCTGCTGACCTTGGAGCCAGGGTGGGCTGTGCCAATGGGCTGTCTCAAACTGGGCTGAGCCAACCCAGCACCCACCGCACCTGCCGCCCGGGGAATGGGCTGCAGTGAGGCGGAAGGGCCCAGGTGAGAGCAGGAGCTGGCAGCCACCTCAGGGCCGGGCAGGCTAAGCCGTGTCCAGCAGGGTGGCGGGGGTGACTAGGTGTGACCTGGGGAGGGAGCACAGCCCAGTATCTGGGGACCAGAGTCAGCAGAGAGGTGCTGGGGCTCGTGGGGCAACACCTCCCTGGGGCGGAGCAGGGGACACTGGCCTGCCACCTAACCTCAGCCCCAGGGCCTCAGAAGGCAAGCAGAGGTCTCCCTGCTTCCTGTTCCAAAGGGAGTAGGTGGCCAGGACGTCCTTCCAGACAAGAGCCGATGCTCCCACCAGGAGCCCTGCCTGCTCACCCGGCCAGGTCTGGGGGAGGCAGAAGGAAGCACAGCCCCCCGGCCTGGGTTGGGGCCTGGCCTTCCCCAGGGGCCTCCCCTTCCTTTTCATTGTCCCCCATCCCTTCCCCAGCGTCCAGAGAGATGGTCCCAGTGAGCCCCGGATGCAGTTTGCCCACTTCCTGCCCTCGCTCCAGCTGACCTCCCCGCAGCCCTGCCCCACCCTGCCTTCAGGGCCCCCGGCAGCCCTCCACGTCCCCAGAGGCTCTCTGCAAATATCAGTCCTCCGTGAGGATCTTACCAGTCCCCTGAACCAGGGAGAGCCATCGTCCTTCCTCCCCAAGATGCCGTTCCTCTGGTCAGCATTGCTGACGTGTGTCCTGTGTGACAGCGTGGCCCTTCCAGCCACTTGGATGCTGTTTCTGCTCTCCTGGTGCTGAGGTGGGGGCACAAGGAGAAGGAGAGGGTACCCAGGCTGACCCCTCGGTCCACTCCTGACCAGTACAACACCGGGTTCCACAGAAGAGGAGGACCAGCAAGGCACAGGGGATTCAGGGGAGGATCTCTGTGCCCCGCGGCTGTGAGACGGTGCTTGCAGGTGCAGGAGGGACCAGGTGGGTGTGGAATGGCCCTTCTGTTCTAACAGCCAACTCAGTGTAGGGAGGCCGCTGGGCAGCCACCGTGACCCTGTTCTCCTGGGGCCACAGTTCCTTGCTCAACGCCCCATCCAACCCGGAGGGGAATCTTGTGCAGTGTCCCTGTCCCCCGCAGTCTCTTCTCCAGGACAAAGGATGACAACCCTCAAGCTCAAAGACTGATGAGACCGAGTCGTGTGCAGGGACGTTTGTCACGTTGCAGAGTGACAAAGAGGAAGTGGGTGTCTGACCTGCGATGACAAACACACGGAGCCGCCGAGGCACGAGGGGTGGGGAGGGGCAGAGTCACCGTGTCACTTCTCTGCAGATGTTTCTGCATTTAATGGTCCCATAGATTATGAGACCCCATCATCTGGTGGCCCATGGAAATGTTTGATGGCGTCAGGGTGTAAAGGTTTCCGGAGAGGGAAAAAATCATGGTGAATTTTTGTCCTACAAAGACCCTCCTTGTCTGTAAAGTTGATTTTGTTTTGCTTTTCTTGGAAGCGTCCTCCAGACGAGAAGATGAATGGGATTCACTAACCTCCTGTGTGCGAAGAGCCGGAAGAAACCCCTCGCCCACCTTATTTGTCGTGGAGGAGATGGGTGTGGTGGGTGAGATGTGCCCCCCTTCCCCTTAGAGGGACATTGGAGGTGCTCTCCCTGGAACAGTGGAGATGCTCACCTTTTCTGAAACCTTTTGGTTTCTACAACCAGGAAAGACTGAGAGAAGAGGTGGAAACCCTGTCTTGCTCGGAGGGATCCTGTCCCCACCACAGTGTCCCAGGGTCCGGTGGGCAGTGCCTGGTCCTGGGAATGGAGATCTGTGTGGGTGACTCCCTTATTGGCCAGGAGGAGCAGGAGAAGGAGCCACGCTCTGGGAGCTCTCCGTGCATTCTGCTGTTGGGCCCCTGTCGGAGCAGAGGTGGACAAAGCTCTCCTCCCGTGGGCGCTGCACCACCGATCCCTTCGAGTGTTGAGTCTGTGTTTCCTTCTAGCAGTTGCAAAGTTTCTGCCTGACTCCCAGGTCTTGGATCCATTTTGATTTGAATTTTGTGCAGGGTGAGAGATGGGGACCCGGTTCCATCCTTCTAGATATGGACATCCACCTTTTCCAACTCCATTTGTTAAAAGGCGGTTTCTTTTTACTTCCAGTGTATATTATTTTTGGCCCCTTGTCGAGTATCAGATGACCATGTGGACCTGTCTCTGTGTCTCCTGTTCTGTCCCACTGGTCTTCATGTCTGTTTTGGTGCCTGTGCCCTGTGGCCTCTGTTACTCTGGCTCTGAAGTAAACTCTCAGATCTGCTTTGGGATCCTCCAGCGTTGCTCTTTTTGCTCAGTATTGCTTTGGCTACTCTAGGTCTTTCATTTTTCCAAATGAGTTCCAGAACTGCTCTTCCTAGTTCTACTTTGATGGGGAGTGCACTGAGTCCGTAC
This sequence comes from Urocitellus parryii, assembly GCF_045843805.1. Taxonomy (NCBI): domain Eukaryota; kingdom Metazoa; phylum Chordata; class Mammalia; order Rodentia; family Sciuridae; genus Urocitellus; species Urocitellus parryii. The sequence goes on from NW_027554068.1 coordinate 1,272,673, forward strand.
AGCATCTTGGTGGTGAGGCCATTTTAACAATAGTGAGTCTCCCTGTCCATGAACATGGGAGCTCTTTCCATCCTCCGAGGTCTTCTTCGATTCCTTCCTGAGTGTTCTATAGTTTTCCCTGTAGAGGTCTTTCGCCTCCTTGATGAGACTTATTCCTAAGTTGTTTTTGGTTTTTTGTTTGTTTTTGAGATTGCTTGTGAGCCGGACAGTTTTTCTGATTCCTTTCTCAGCAGAATCACTCCTGGAGTCTGGGAAAGCTATGGGTCTGTGTACGTTGACCTTGGATCCTGTCCTCTGCTGAACTTGTTTATCGGGTGTCTTCTGGTGGAGTCTTGTGTCTTCCAGATACAGGGTGAGAACATCATGTGAGTGGACTAGGTGGGCCCCAGAGAGTCAAGGGCTGGATGGGTTCCCTGCTGTGCAAAAGCCAGAGCAAAACAAGGGAGCAAGGGGAGGGGTGGTGGGTCCCCTGAAAATACCTGGAGACGAGTGGAAGGGGACTGGGGTGGGGGGGCAGGCAGGGTGGAGACAGGCAGGAACTTCAGAACGCAGTGCGCAAAGTCATGCTATGAACACGTGAATGTACCACGGCGAACCCACCTTTATGTGTGTCTACGGAATAAGTGAATGGAAAGAAGACAGAAGAGTAGAGAGGGAGGAAGGAGGAAGCCCTGGGGACTTACATGGAGCAAACCATCCCATGCTGTGTGGTCATGTCAAAATGAACCCGTCATGTTACCTGTGACTATGATGGATGCCTGGTCACATTCAAGTCGCAGCCAACAAACGTGGAAAGACCCCCGGCTTGCTTGGTCACTAGGGAATGCAAATTAAAACCACCAGGAGATCCACTTCACACCTGCTGCGATGGGCAGACCCAGACAGAGGGTGGCAAGTGCCGGCGGGGACATGGGGAAATCAACACCCTGCGCATTCCTGGTTGGAGTGTCGAGTGCTGCCACCCAAATGGAAAGCCGTCCAGTGGTTCCTCAATATAAATATAAAATTACTTTTGTGACTCAGCAATTCCACTCCATGGTACCTAGACCAAAGAATTGGAAAAAAGAAAATACTTGTGCGTGAGTGTTCATAGCCGCAGTATTCATCAGAGCCAAAAGCTGGAAGGAACCCCACTGTCTGGATAAGTGGAAAGACAAATCTGGTATGTAATAATGGAATACTGTTTACCATGAAAAGGAATAAAGTAGGGATACTTAAATGTGGATGAATCTCAACAGCATTAAGCTAAATGAAAGAAACTAGTCACATATGGATGATTTCATTCATATGAAGTATCCAGAACAGAGAGATCCATAGATATGGAAGGCAGATTAATTGTTGCCCACCAGTAGGAGGAGGGGAGACTGGGGAGCAGCTGCTTGCTAAGCACAGGGTTCCTGTGTCAGCGGTCCATCACTATAACAAAATATCTGAGATAATTAACTTATGAAGAGAAAAGGTTTATTTTGGCTCTTGGTTGTAGAGGTTCCAGTCTAGGATGGGATGGGCCCATGACTTTTAGGCCTCTGCTGGGTCGCCCGTGAGCAATGGTGGGGAGTGTTTTGTGGGCCAAACTGCAAAGGAGGAGGAGGAGGAGGCTGGGGTCCCCAGATCCTCTTCAAGGTCGTGTCCCCAGTGACCTCAGGACTGCCCACAGGCCCCTCTACCTTTAGGCCCACAGTGACCCCCTAAGGAGCCACCCTGGGGACCAAGCCTGCTGCCATGGGCCTTGGGGGACACTCACAGTCAGACAGAAGCAGCTTCCTTGGGTGATGAGAAACGTCCTGGGACCAGGTAGAGTGGTGGGCGACGCTGTGGGTGTGCTGAATGCCATCTGGAACCGTGACTTCCACTGTGGCCCAGGTGGGGCCTGGGCACTGGGCTCCGGGTAAAGATGGGGCTCTCCTCTGGCCTCCTACAGCTCCGGAATAACGGTTTGGGGGACAGTGTAGGGTAGTGGCCAAACTCCCCCCGGGAGCTGCCTTGGGAATCGCAGAAGAGCAAGAACCCCAGGGTGACAGGGTGAGCCCCGCAACCCCTCCCCTGCCACCCCACCCACAGACCTCCTGTCCAGCATCCTGGCCTGCAACCTGGAGGTGGCCCTGGGTGGTGGCATGTCCGCCAGCTCCTCCCCTGCCGGCAGGCCCCTGGAGGGCCAGTCGGGCTGTAGGTGGCTCCCTGTCCTGGAGGAAGCTCAGGGACACAGTCTGGTCTCTTCTGCCACTAAAGGACGTGCTGTGCCTTCTGTGCACGGTGCCAGACTGGCCCAGGAGGCTGTGACCAACCACTGGCCCCTGTGGCCCCTGACCGACCTGATGCCTGACCCCCCTCCCCACCCCAAGCTACAGCTTCCTCAATCCTCCACTGTGCCTCGGGGGCTCCTCTGTCCTCCATCCACACTCCCCTGAGTTGGGGGGCAGCCACTGACAGACCTCAGCTCAGGTGGACAGTCTGATTTGGCTGAGAGTGGCCTGGGAGGGACATGCGTGGGACAGGTGGTGGAGGGCAGAGCAGGGGCCCCTGGCTTGTGTGGTCCACCAGATCCGGGAACCAGGGTGCCCAGTGTAGGGTCCCTGCACCCCCAGGGAGGGTCACAGGCTCTGCAGGGGAGGTGAGGTTGGACTCCTTGTCCTTGCCTCAGGAGGTCCCGGGACCCCCCAGCCAGGGACTCCTCCCTCCTCTGGACAGGTTTCCCCCCCCCCATGGGCAGCCACTCGTATCTTTGTAAGCACAACCCACAGCTCTGGCCCCATCTGGAACAAGGACAGAGGAGTGGATGCATGAAGGACTTGTATAAACCTCGGGGACGGGAGAAGCCCTTCCCCTCCTCACAGCCTCAGAGAAACCTCTCTGGACACAAGTGGCTCTCCAGGGTTGTGCTGAGGGCCCTCGATCCTGACATTACCAGCAAAGAGCAACCCCCCCCCAACCCCCAAACTCGAGGAGCTGGAAACAGATGTGCAAAGTCTCGGGGGACCTTCATCCAGAGCAGGCGCCCCCCCCGCCCCTCCCTGCCCCTGGCCACAGGAACCAGAACCATCCTGGGGAAGAGAGGACAATTAATTCAAAAAGCCTCGGCCCTTTGACAAGGGGGAGGAGGGAGGCCAGGGAGAGCGCTGAGAGTTTGTTGCCTGATCCCTGTCTCGGGCAGGATCCTTCCAGCCCTAATGAGACTCCCGGGCATTATCCCTGCGTGCATTGTCTAGGGCAGCCCGCCCGGGGAAGGGTGAGACCAACTTTATTTCTGAATTTGGACTGACTGAAAGAAGTGGCATCGCATTTGAAGGGCACCCAATCAATCTGTTGCCCTCACTGCATGAAATTGTATTCGCTTACCACTTCCTATCTCGCCGGGCGCAGCTGGGCTGTAAGTCATTGGTGATAACATTCTTTATTATGCCGTCGTGTTTATGAACTGTGCCTGGAAAGAGATGATAGAAATATGCAGCAATATGCAAAGGAAGGGGAAGGGGGAGGGGGAGCAAATGCTAGTTGCCAGGGCAACCGTGGGGCTATTTTGGGCATCGGATTTTGCAGATGATGGAAACCATTTCCCTGCAGTGGTCGGACTCTCCCCTCCCCCTTCCTGGAGGCAATAAACGCAGAACCGAATATTTAGGAAGGAGATGGCTTAATTTCTTAATTAAATGTTATTATATTCTTTCCTTTCGCCTCCTTTAAAAATGGATGAAAAAAGAAAATCTCAGAGTGTTGATAAGCATTCTTGAGTGGAGGGCGAGCCGCATTCTCGTGGAAAGAGACGTGTGAATAATTTACTAATCTTCACGGATCCCGCACCTCCCCCACCAGACGCAGCCACCTCTTTACCTACTCCCGATAAACTCCCCAGGCAAAATCCCGGAGCTCGGACCTCAGCACAATCTCAGAACCTCCAGGTGTTCGTCAGCCAGCTGAATCCCAACGAGTCCCTTGCAGCCGGCCTCCTGGGAGCTGGCTGGGAGACCACTCTGTCCCTGGACACAGAGGTCCCCGAGAAACAAAGGGCAGGACCGACCCTGCACCTCTCCCTCCACCCAGACACCAGCTTACAGGAGAGCAGTTTGCCTTCCGCTCACACCAGCCCAGGCAGGCGGCCCCACGTCCAGCGGGCAGCAAGGCTGGTGGCCCTCGGGGCTGTGCCCACGTCCTGCCATCCCTGGCACTGCGTCTCTTCTTATTGTTTCTTCGAGGATTCTCAAAGTGGGGTCCCCTGGCCAGCAATGGCAGCCTTGCCTGGGGACTTGCTAGAAATGCAGCCGTGGGGCCCCCTGCAGACCTACCGAGTCGGAAACTGGAGGAGGGCTAGTGCCGGTGTTTCCCCGAGAGCCCCCGGTGACGCCCATGCTGTTGCCACCTGAGAACTGCTGCTCTGCAGAGAGGCCACGTGTGGGTGTCACAGTGTTCCCTTGCCCTGTCTGACCCCAGACCTGTGCCTGCTCAAGAAATGGGTGTGAATGAGGCGGGTGGGAAATGCCCCTAGGAATGGAATCTCCTGCGTCCCACCCGCCTCAGGTGCGTCCCACCCACCTGCCCCTCAGGCACGCTCTGATGTGTGAGGAAGGCGGTGGACACTGCACACGGCTCCTCTTGCTGACCGGGCCAGATCTTTCCTCTCTCTCCCGGCAGTCTTCCTTGCACAAGGCAGGCACCCCCCCAGCCCGGCAGCTGCCCACCAACAGGGACAACCATACATGTCCCGTCCCCCAACCCACTGAGCTCTGGCTTCAGCTCCAAAGACATGCTCCTGGGTCTGGGAAGCATGTTGCAGGTCCAGCTGGGTTCTGGAAGATTCTGTCGGGGTCAGAGGTTGTGGGACAGAACGCATCTGGTTGAAAGCATGCCACTGCTGTGTGGTCAAGACGGATTTGTGCCATCAAAGCCGTTCTTTGTATCTCTGTCCCCGTGACAATGAAACACTCTATGGCTCCCTAGTGCCCCTTCTGCCTCTCCCCCCATGACTAGAAAGAAGTCCCCCCGGAAATGTCCTTTGTGGGCCCATTTGTGTGGGTTCTCTGTAACAAGTAGGGCAGAAGACGGCTGGTGGCTTCTGGTGTGGGGTGTCCCTCGTAAGAACATCATTGCTCTGAGCCTGAGAGAGGACGTACACTTTCTTCTTAAAGCAGCTGTCAACTGCATGTTGTCCAAGAAACAAGTATTCATAGAGAAAACAGAGAAAAGCACCAGGGACTAGACCACTCATCTGTGCTCTTTCCGTATGGAGATAAGACGGTCTTCTTTTTTCTTTTCTTTTGTTCCCTCTCTTTATTTTTACAAACTTGGGATCCCACCACATCCGCTTTTCCTTAGTGGACATCATCATCGGGGCTTCTCCTGTTCCATGAACAGTCCTCGACACACACAGCCTTTCATTTTTATGAGCAGCTGCATAGAATTTCATGATGCGGACGTATTGTAAGGGTCCGGCGAACGTCAGAGGAAGAGACCACCAAGAGACCGACTCATGCAATAGCAAAAGGGGGTTTATTGAGGATCCAGCGCGCTGGGGCTCCAGGCTCACTCAAGAAGGGAGAGCGGCCAAGAGCCCCGAGCAGGGGTTGAGCAGTGCTTCAGTACACATTTTTAGGGAGGTCAAAAACTTTACATACGTCATGGTCCCTTTTAACAAATCATCATACACCGCGGGGAAAATCAAACAACAACTCTCAAACATGATTAGCACATTCATTGGCGGGAACAGGTCGGGCGGGGGTGATAGGTCACTCCTAAGGAGGGGATACATTCAAACTGATTGGTCTGGGCCCTGAATGCCTACGTGCCAAGCTGCACAGGGTCCAGGTTATTAAACAACTAAATGGTCAGGGGGAATATCTACTGGGCAGTCCCGGGAATTGTCCTAACAGCTACAGGAATTTCAGGTTTGGAGTGTAGCATAGGAGCTTAACAATACCTGGTCCTTTACACTTTAACTCAGGCTTTGCAGCTTAGAAACTTTACACTGCCCGGTCCTTTACACTTTAACTTCAATTTCTTTTCCTCTTTCAGTATCGCAGTCGGGCCCTGTTTGTGGGGGGACCGCTTGTCCCTTTCAGGAAGGGACAGGGCAGCTGTGAGTTGAACAGGAGGTGGACCCAGAGCCCCGGGGGCAGGGGGAGCTGCCGTCTTTAATGCCTGGTGCTGGAGCCAACGCTGGAGAAGCCGGGCAGCCGTGGGCATGGGGACGGAAGTCAGTGTCCTCGGTGGTGACATTCAGGGACACCGTGAGACAAGGTCACCTCCCCTGGGGGAGCCGCAGCAGGTGGCATTTTGAAGGCTGGCAGTGCAGGAAATGGAGTGAGGTGGAGCTGGCTTGAGGTTTCTTGCTGTGCCCTAGAAGGGGGCCGGCAGAGGAGGGAGATGGCGACGCCCGCTGCAGGGCCACCTGGAGGAGCCCCTGGGTACTGAGGACCCTCTTGGGGAGGGCAGCCACTCCACCTGGGGAAGGCGCACTCAGCTGGGGTGTCTGCTCTCCCTGTTGGGGATCCACACCTCTGCAGCGGCTGAGAGGAGACTTGAGTCAACAGGATGATGGCGGTCAGCCTGCTCCAGTGACAGGTGGGCTTGCCCCAGGGCTCTCCTCCCTTCCCCCATCACTGCCACCACTACAGTCCCTACCACAGGGAATCCCCAGGCCACTGCTGCGGAGGGCACACTCAGCCACCTCAGCAGTTTTTGCAGAAGAAATGCAAATCCTCCCTCACCCCCACCCCCGTCTCAACTGTTGCACAGTTGACATGGGGACTGGGGACTCCTGTTGGAGGGGCTGCCTCATGTGCTGTGGAGTTTGGTCCCCTCACTGCCGCAGTCCAGCTGCAGCAGAATGACCGGGGGTGACGAGCAACTTGTGTAGATTGGTACAGCAGGAGTGGGAGCCGTTCATTGTAGGACAACAGAGGTATTTATACATTCCACACAGCTGATCTAATTAACATAAACCAGATACAGCAGTCAGCCAATAAGGAATCTCCACACTGAATGGCTCGCTGGCGCCACCTCACAAACCACTCCTTCTGGCAATATGCCAGGCGCCATCCTGACTTGTTTACAGACCCTAACACCTCACACTGGACGCCTTCTCTGTCATGATGACCAAAGTCTCTGCAGACGCCCTCAGTGCTCCGGTGGGGGGGGGCAAGATCCCCATGGGATGCACACTAGGAGCCTGCATTCTGTGTCACCAGGCGCAGTGGCCTGTTCATGGACGTTTTATGGTACACAGGGTTCCACGATCTGTTAAGTTGGAGAACCGAGCTGAGGGCATTAGAGGTCACCTGGTTGGCAGCCTCCCCTCCTGGGCCCCCACCTGCCTCTGCAGCTGGGCGGAATCTGTGCTTCTTTCTGGGCCACCTTCAGTTCTCAGTTTGCCCTCCTGCTGCTTCTCTGGGTCCCTCTGTTTCCCAAGCCCTCTCCCCTCATCCTCCTGGGCTCCCTCTCCCCTGGTCCTCCTGGGCTCCCTCTCCCCTCGTCCTCCTGGGCTCCCTCTCCCCTCGTCCTCCTGGGCTCCCTCTCCCTCCTCCTGGGCTCCCTCTCCCTGGTCCTCCTGGGCTCCCTCTCCCCTCGTCCTCCTGGGCTCCCTCTCCCCTCGTCCCCCTGGGCTCCCTCTCCCCTCGTCCTCCTGGGCTCCCTCTCCCTCGTCCTCCTGGGCTCCCTCTCCCCTCGTCCTCCTGGGCTCCCTCTCCCCTCGTCCTCCTGGGCTCCCTCTCCCTCCTCCTCCTGGGCTCCCTCTCCCTCCTCCTGGGCTCCCTCTCCCTCCTCCTGGGCTCCCTCTCCCTCCTCCTGGGCTCCCTCTCCCTGGTCCTCCTGGGCTCCCTCTCCCCTGGTCCTCCTGGGCTCCCTCTCCCTGGTCCTCCTGGGCTCCCTCTCCCCTGGTCCTCCTGGGCTCCCTCTCCCTCGTCCTCCTGGGCTCCCTCTCCCTGGTCCTCCTGGGCTCCCTCTCCCCTCGTCCTCCTGGGCTCCCTCTCCCCTGGTCCTCCTGGGCTCCCTCTCCCCTGGTCCTCCTGGGCTCCCTCTCCCCTGGTCCTCCTGGGCTCCCTCTCCCTGGTCCTCCTGGGCTCCCTCTCCCCTGGTCCTCCTGGGCTCCCTCTCCCTGGTCCTCCTGGGCTCCCTCTCCGCTGGTCCTCCTGGGCTCCCTCTCCCTCGTCCTCCTGGGCTCCCTCTCCCTCATCCTCCTGGGCTCACTCTCCCTCGTCCTCCTGGGCTCCCTCTCCCTGGTCCTCCTGGGCTCCCTCTCCCTGGTCCTCCTGGGCTCCCTCTCCCTCGTCCTCCTGGGCTCCCTCTCCCCTCGTCCTCCTGGGCTCCCTCTCCCCTGGTCCTCCTGGGCTCCCTCTCCCTCGTCCTCCTGGGCTCCCTCTCCCCTCGTCCTCCTGGGCTCCCTCTCCCCTCGTCCTCCTGGGCTCCCTCTCCCCTGGTCCTCCTGGGCTCCCTCTCCCCAAGTCCTCCTGGGCTCCCTCTCCCTCGTCCTCCTGGGCTCCCTCTCCCCTCGTCCTCCGGGGCTCCCTCTCCCTGGTCCTCCTGGGCTCCCTCTCCCTCGTCCTCCTGGGCTCCCTCTCCCTGGTCCTCCTGGGCTCCCTCTCCCCTCCTCCTCCTGGGCTCCCTCTCCCCTGGTCCTCCTGGGCTCCCTCTCCCTCCTCCTCCTGAGCTCCCTCTCCCCTGGTCCTCCTGGGCTCCCTCTCCCCTGGTCCTCCTGGGCTCCCTCTCCCTCGTCCTCCTGGGCTCCCTCTCCCTCGTCCTCCTGGGCTCCCTCTCCCCTCGTCCTCCTGGGCTCCCTCTCCCCTGGTCCTCCTGGGCTCCCTCTCCCTTGTCCTCCTGGGCTCCCTCTCCCCTCGTCCTCCTGGGCTCCCTCTCCCCTCGTCCTCCTGGGCTCCCTCTCCCCTGGTCCTCCTGGGCTCCCTCTCCCTCGTCCTCCTGGGCTCCCTCTCCCCTGGTCCTCCTGGGCTCCCTCTCCCTGGTCCTCCTGGGCTCCCTCTCCCCTCCTCCTCCTGGGCTCCCTCTCCCCTGGTCCTCCTGGGCTCCCTCTCCCTCCTCCTCCTGAGCTCCCTCTCCCCTGGTCCTCCAGGGCTCCCTCTCCCCTGGTCCTCCTGGGCTCCCTCTCCCCTCGTCCTCCTGGGCTCCCTCTCCCCTCGTCCTCCTGGGCTCCCTCCCCCTCGTCCTCCTGGGCTCCCTCTCCCTCCTCCTCCTGGGCTCCCTCTCCCTGGTCCTCCTGGGCTCCCTCTCCCTGGTCCTCCTGGGCTCCCTCTCCCCTCCTCCTCCTGGGCTCCCTCTCCCTCCTCCTCCTGAGCTCCCTCTCCCCTGGTCCTCCTGGGCTCCCTCTCCCCTCGTCCTCCTGGGCTCCCTCTCCCCTGGTCCTCTTGGGCTCCCTCTCCCCTCGTCCTCCTGGGCTCCCTCTCCCTGGTCCTCCTGGGCTCCCTCTCCCCTCCTCCTCCTGGGCTCCCTCTCCCCTCGTCCTCCTGGGCTCCCTCTCCCTCCTCCTCCTGAGCTCCCTCTCCCCTGGTCCTCCTGGGCTCCCTCTCCCCTCGTCCTCCTGACCTATCTCTGGCCTCTGTTCCCTAGAGCTCACTGCTTTGCTGGCTGCACTTTCCCTGGGTCAGGGGCAGCATTTGGGGGGGGAATCTGTGAGCTCCGTGGAGCCGGCTGGGGACTTGCCATGGGCCGAGTGGGCTCAGCCTGGTCCTGCACGCGTGCTCCCCACTTGTTCCCGTCTGTGGGGGCCTGCACTGCCCCACGGCTCCCAGTGTCCTTAGCTGCTGCTGTTTCCAGTTCTGGAAGGACGTCCGCTCAGGACAACAAGCCGCGGTGTTTGTGCAACAGAGAGCTGAGAATCTTAGCTCGGCCCTGCTGCTGGATCTCGGAGACTGAGGACCCTTGTTGAGGGATAGTGCGGCCCTGTAGCCATGGGGGTTGGTTTCAGAGGGCACCAGACCGAAAGGGGACAGTGAATGGCAGGAGGGGGCAGGTCTTCTTTCAGGGCTCCTGTCGCTGGGAGCTGGGTGTCGTGAGGGGCTCAGGCCATAGTTCTGCGTGTTCCTCTTTGGTTCTTCTCGGAGTGATTGGCAGGAGGGCTGGGCCCCTGTCCTGCTTCCTGGTCAGGGGAGGAGCCTGCTGGGCACTGATTTAGGGATGAACTCGCCGTCCGCAGTCCTAATGGACAGCTCGGGGGTGGCTTGCTTGGTGGTAGTGTTCAGTTTTGTTTTGAAAGAATCTCTGGTGACTTTGACTCCCTGGCTCTTTGTTCTCCATCCAACAAGACTCACACTGAGTTCGTCACCTTCGTCCACCTTTGCCTCCCAAAGTTCAGCTGAGGCCTTGGGACGTGGTCTTATCTTTCCTTGTCTCTGCTCCTTCAAACTCCAGATTTTATGTCATCAGCATTGACCATTTTCCCCCTTTCTAAGTGGATTTCAGCATCACCTCCGCAGCCCAGGCCCAGGAAAACCACAGAAGTGCAGGAGGAAAGAACAGGGTGGGGGTGCGGCAGGGTCCCCCACCTAGCAGGAAGGGTTGGTGGGCGTGGCACCCAGGGAACCCCTCTGGGGAGCATCATGGAGGAGACAGAAGGAAACGGAATGACCAGAGGCCAGTGCTCGGGCCCCTGGCCCTCTGCACACTGGTCTTCCTCACATGACCCTTTACCTTTGCTCTGGGCTGGTCGGTCCACGCACCACAAACCAAGGGCTTAAACACTGGACCTGTGTCCTCACACAGTCCTGGGGGCCAGCCGTCCGACGTTGGCAGGTGGCCCCTCTGGGGGAGGCCCTGCCCCAGGCCTGGTCTCTCAGAACCGCCAGGGTCACAAGAGCTCAAATCCCCCTTGGTCTTCCCCCTTCAGTCTGGAGTTGTTTTTCCTAGAGACCCTGTCCCTTGCAAGGCACGGAGCCTGCCAAAGGCGTCCTGAGAATCCCCAGCCCGGGGTGGAGGCTGGGTCTCGGCCGAGGGGCAGCAGGACTCGGAACCCGTGTGTCCACCAGGTGATTCTGCCTTGACCTTGCCGCCAGCCCCACAGCCTCACCCTCTCTCTTTTCTCTTTATTCTTTCCTGCTTGCAGATAGAAATCCCAGGACCCACCACACTCCCTGGAGACCATGTCTGTACCACTCCAAGAGACCAAGTCTCTTTCCCTGAAAGAACTGCTGAGCTGGCTTCTAAGCTTGCGGCAGGTGCTGCTTCCCAGAGGGGCCCAGGGCCCTGGTGCTTTCCAACCCAGCTCTGCTGTATGCAAGTGGGGATCTCTGCCTGCCATGCCCCTGCCTGGTGGGAGCCTGTACCCCTGCCTGATGACAGCCTGTACCCCTGCCTGATGACTGACAGCCTGTACCCTGCCTGATGACTGACAGCCTGTACCCATTCCTGATGACTGACAGCCTTTACCCTGCCTGATGACTGACAGCCTGTACCCCTGCCTGATGACAGCCTGTACCCTGCCTGATGACTGACAGCCTGTACCCTGCCTGATGACTGACAGCCCATACCCCTGCCTGATGACTGACAGCCTGTACCCTGCCTGATGACTGACAGCCCGTACCCCTGCCTGATGACTGACAGCCTGTACCCCTGCCTGATGACTGACAGCCTGTACCCTGCCTGTTGACTGACAGCCCGAACCCCTGCCTGATGACTGACAGCCCGTACCCTGCCTGATGACTGACAGCCCATACCCTGCCTGATGACTGACAGCCTGTACTCCTTTCTGATGACTGACAGTTCTAACCCCTGCCTGAGGACTGACAGCCCATACCCTGCCTGATGAGTGACAGCCCATACCCTGCCTGATGAGTGACAGCCTGTACCCCTGCCTGATGACTGACAGCCTGTACCCTGCCTGATGACTGACAGCCTGTACCCCTGCCTGTTGACTGACAGCCCGTACCCCTGCCTGTTGACTGACAGCCCGTACCCCTGCCTGATGACTGACAGCCCGTACCCTGCCTGATGACTGACAGCCTGTACTCCTTTCTGATGACTGACAGTTCTAACCCCTGCCTGAGGACTGACAGCCCATACCCTGCCTGATGAGTGACAGCCCATACCCTGCCTGATGAGTGACAGCCTGTACCCCTGCCTGATGACTGACAGCCTGTCCCCATTCCTGATGACTGACAGCCTGTACCCCTCCCTGATGACTGACAGCCTGTACCCTGCCTGATGACTGACAGCCCGTACCCTGCCTGATGAGTGACAGCCTGTACCCCTGCCTGATGACTGACAGCCTGTCCCCATTCCTGATGACTGACAGCCTGTACCCCTGCCTGATGACAGCCTGTACCCCTGCCTGATGACTGACAGCCTGTACCCCTGCCTGATGACTGACAGCCTGTACCCCTGCCTGATGACTGACAGCCTGAACTCTGCCTGATGACTGACAGCCTTTACCCCTGCCTGATGACTGACAGCCTGTACCCCTGCCTGATGACTGACAGCCTGTACTCCTTCCTGATGACTGACAGCCTGTACCCCTGCCTGATGACTGACAGCCTGTACCCTTGCCTGATGACTGACAGCCTGTACTCCTTCCTGATGACTGACAGCCTGTACCCTGCCTGATGACTGACAGCCTGTATCCCTACCTGATGACTGAGAGAGCCTGTATCCTCCCTGATGACTGACAGCCTGTACCCTGCCTGATGACTGACAGCCTGTACTCCTTCCTGATGACTGACAGCCTGTACTCCTTCCTGATGACTGACAGCCTGTACCCCTGCCTGATGACTGACAGCCTGTACCCATTCCTGATGACTGACAGCCTGTATCCCTGTCTGATGACAGCCTGTACCCTGCCTGATGACTGACAGCCCGTACTCTGCCTGATGACTGACAGCCTGTACCCTTGCCTGATGACTGACAGCCTGTACTCCTTCCTGATGACTGACAGCCTGTACCCTGCCTGATGACTGACAGCCTGTATCCCTACCTGATGACTGAGAGCCTGTATCCTCCCTGATGACTGACAGCCTGTACCCTGCCTGATGACTGACAGCCCGTACCCTGCCTGATGACTGACAGCCTGTACTCCTTCCTGATGACTGACAGCCTGTACTCCTTCCTGATGACTGACAGCCTGTACCCCTGCCTGACGACTGACAGCCCGTACCCTGCCTGATGACTGACAGCCTGTACCCCTGCCTGATGACTGACAGCCTGTACCCATTCCTGATGACTGACAGCCTGTATCCCTGTCTGATGACAGCCTGTACCCTGCCTGATGACTGACAGCCCGTACTCTGCCTGATGACTGACAGCCTGTACTCCTTCCTGATGACTGACAGCCTGAACCCTGCCTGATGACTGACAGCCTGTACCCCTGCCTGATGACAGCCTGTACCCCTGCCTGATGACTGACAGCCTGTACCCCTGCCTGATGACTGACAGCCTGAACCCTGCCTGATGACTGACAGCCCATACCCCTGCCTGATGACTGACAGCCTGTACCCCTGCCTGATGACAGCCTGTACCCCTGCCTGATGACTGACAGCCTGTACCCTGCCTGATGACTGACAGCCTGTATCCCTGTCTGATGACAGCCTGTACCCTGCCTGATGACTGACAGCCTGTACCCTGCCTGATGACTGACAGCCCATACCCCTGCCTGATGACTGACAGCCTGTACCCTGCCTGATGACTGACAGCCTGTACCCCTGCCTGATGACTGACAGCCTGTACCCTGCCTGATGACTGACAGCCTGTATCCCTGTCTGATGACAGCCTGTACCCTGCCTGATGACTGACAGCCTGTACCCTGCCTGATGACTGACAGCCCATACCCCTGCCTGATGACTGACAGCCTGTACCCTGCCTGATGACTGACAGCCTGTACCCCTGCCTGATGACTGACAGCCTTTACCCCTGCCTGATGACTGACAGCCTGTACCCTGCCTGATGACTGACAGCCTGTACCCTGCCTGATGACTGACAGCCCATACCCCTGCCTGATGACTGACAGCCTGTACCCTGCCTGATGACTGACAGCCTGTACCCCTGCCTGATGACTGACAGCCTTTACCCATTCCTGATGACTGACAGCCTTTACCCTGCCTGATGACTGACAGCCCATACCCCTGCCTGATGATTGACAGCCTGTACCCCTGCCTGATGACTGACAGCCTGTACCCATTCCTGATGACTGACAGCCTTTACCCATTCCTGATGACTGACAGCCTGTACCCATTCCTGATGACTGACAGCATTTACCCTGCCTGATGACTGACAGCCTGTACCCTGCCTGATGACTTTTTGCCATTTTGCACACTGAGGGCCACACCATGTCCACAATCTCCACACTTGTTCTTTTCCACTCTGTAATAAACCTTGGACACCTTTATTCAGATGGAGCTCGAGTTCAGTTCTGGTTTTAGTGGGCAAGGCGTATTCCAGTGGATGGCTCAGCCCCGATTTGTTCAGTTAGGTACTTTGACAAACAGTCAGTCTTAGAAGTGTGTGCGGATCTCTGTATAAGCATCTCTCTGCTGCTGTGCTAGTGGGTTGCTAATAGAAGGTTCCGGTTATGTCAGATTTGAATGCAAGTCCGCTCTGGCCCCAGGGTCCTTTTCTACCTAGAAGGCTGGGGAACTAACAATGGGTTTTAAAAGGCTGAGGATTAAGCTTTGATGAAGCGTTGTTGTTCTCACATGATAAGAGCCACAGCTGCACCTCTCACCAGGAAGGACCAGAGCTGGTGGAGGGCAGTCCTCCCGCCCCTCGGCCCTTCACCTCTTCTTTTCTGCAGTCCTGGGGATTGAACTCAGGGGTCCTCTCCACCGAGCTACGTCTCCAGCTCTTTCGAGTTTATTTTGAGATGGGGTCCTGCTAGGTTGCCCAGGTTGGCCTCCAACTCACCGTCCCATTGCCTTAGCCTCCCAGGTTGCTGGGATGACAGGAGTGCACCGCGACACCTAGCTTGCTCCTCGTTTTGCGTTATTTGTGTTATTTGTTTATTCTTTAAAGACAGGTTCTCACTGAGCTGCCCAGGCTGACCTTGGACTCCTGGACTTGGGTGGTCCTCCTGCCTCAGCCTCCCACGTTGCCGGGACCACAAGCAGGTGCCGCTGTGCCTGGCTTTTGAACCTCACTTTTGAAATCGGTTCACGTCTTAGGGCCCAACTGCCTACAGCAGACGGGCAGAGGACAGGCCCTTCAGCCTGGCCAGCGGTGAGTGTGGACGGGGTCAGAGTCAGATGCACGGGGCCCTAGGAGCAGCAGTTTTCAGACCTGTGTGTCCACCAAGTGCTGATGATTGGAATGACTCCCCCAGGGACTCGTGGGACATCATTGGTTGGCAAAAGCTTTAACCTCAATTTGAGTTTTTTGTTTAAGCTGCTTTACTTTGAAATGAATTTAGGTTGATAGAATGAGGCAAAGACAGAGCTGAGTGTGAGGAGCAAGGCCAACGTGACCGCCTGGGGATTCCGGATGGTCAGGCCTGGGTGGGGAAGGCTTCCCGCATCTTGGTGGGTGGAGGACAGGGACGCCCTAAAGATCCTGTGACACAGAAGACAGTTCCCGCAGCCTGGGCAACGGGGCCCACCAAGCAGCTCGGCCTTCCTGAGCCCTGTGAGCCCTTCACCCGCTTCCTCCCACGGCACCTCCCACGGCAACCACAGTTAGCCCTGCACAACCCCGTGGTCACTGCCTGCGTCCCTCGGGGCTGCCGTGGCCAACACCGTAGGGTAACTGATCCGAGGTCAAGTGGCAGGCAGATTCCTCCTGGAGGTCCCCTCTGGGTCCTCACGGGGCAGAAGGGGAGAGCAAGGTCCCTCAGGGTTTTCCATAAGGTCACTGATCCAGGTCTCAAGGGCGGAGCATAGTGGGTCAGTGGGTCAGTGGGTCAGTGGGTCAGTGGGCCGGGTCTGCTCTAACCACCTCCCCAAGGCCCCACCCTGACACCATTGCATGAGAGTTAGCCTTTTTTTTTTTTTTTGGTACCAGGGATTGAACCCAGGGGTGCTCAACCACTGAGCCACATCCCCAGCCCTTTTAAAAATATTTTATTTAGAGACAGGGTCTCACTAAGTCTCTGAGGCTGGCTTTGAACTCTGGATCCTCCTGCCTCAGCCTCCTGAGCCGCTGGGACCACAGGCGTGTGCCACGCGCCCAGCTCTGCAGAGGGATTTTTAAAGACGGGCTGCACGGCAGAGCTCTAAGACTTCTTCCTCTTTCATCACTGATGCTTTCCACACTCTAAACAGCAGCTCCCTGTTTTTCAATCCCTGGCAACTGCCGTCTGCTCTCTGCTTCTGTGAGTCTGACCACGTGAGCTGCCTCACGCAGCAGAGCGGCCAACGTTTCCCCTCGGCCACTGAATCATTTCACTTAAAGTCCTCCAGACTCACCCCTGTGGTCCCATATGGCAGGGTTTTCTTTTTTTCAGGGTGAATAATATTCCATCCACATGATGAAACGTTCACTTAGCCTCCATTCAGCGGTGGACGTTGAGGTGGCTCCTGCCTCGGGGCTGTCTCGACCCTGCACAGGGGATACGGGAGCACAGAGATCTCTTTGAGATTCTGATTCCAGTTCTGGATGAATAATGGAGGGGAGATCTCTGAACTAAGCAGTAGTTCTACTTTTAATTCTTTGAGGAACCCCAGACAGCTTTCCACAAGTGGTTGCGTCATCTTATGTCCCCACCAACAGGGCCCAGTCTGCCACTTTCTCCCCGTCCCCAGCAGCCTCCCTGTGGCTATTGTTGAACGACTGTGACTCCATCAGCCAGGAGGCGGTAGCCTGCGGCAGTTTTGTTTGCACATCCTGCTGGTCAATGATCCTGAACACCTTTTCACAAAGCCGTTGCCCAGTTGTCTGTCTTTTTTGGGGAAATGTCTGTTCAAGTCTTTTGCCCGCTTTTAACTTATTATTTGTTTTGTTGCTATTGAGTTACAGAAGCTCTTTATATATTGTGGATATTAACCCCTTATCGGATATGCGGTAGGAAGATATCTTCTCCCCGCTCTTGGCTGGGACAACCGCTTGACTTTTTAACACTTTAATTTCTTTATGCCTTTGCTCCTTGTCCTCTTGAGGGAGTCTCTGGTGGGCTGAAACAGCTGCCTGACTGCACGAGGCCCTCTGCTGCTCCTCCCCCTTCTGTCACTGGTTGTCACTGGTTGGTTGGTGACGTACCCTTGGGACAGGCTTTATAAAGTCAGAACCAGGAGTGTTTCCATGAAAGCATTGACAAGCCTGCACTTGGGGAAGAGATCTGGGTGGCAGGATGCCCGGCAGGATGACCATTACTCGGGACACCAAGTCCTCTCCCTTGGGGTCAGTCCCCTCTGGAACTGCCACCCACAGGCATTTACCTGCTTTGAGCTGCAGATGCCAAGGACCGTCCCTGTGGAGTCCACCTGTAATTACGGAGCGTCCCCCTGCCCTGGGCTTTCAGGGGTCACGGGAGGAGCAGGTGCTTCCTGCCCGTCCGTGGCAGGCGTGGTTTCTATGGTACCCTGTGTAACAGAGGCAGCTCCCAGGGTCCCCTCTGGGCCAGGTGGGGGGGTGAGAGAAACCCCAAGTGGCCACATTTCCATTGGCTCCTCCCAGCCCAGGCGCTACTACAGGCAGGAGAAGCAAAGTTCTGAGCCCTGAGCCCAGGGAGCTGCCTGCAGGTGAGTGAGAGCCGAGGGAAGGCTGTCCAACAGGTGGACAGGCTGCACCCACCGTGGGTCAGTGCATCTGAGATTGACGTGCACAGGAATCATCAGGAGTCTTCATAAAATGCACGCCCTGTTCAGCACATTCATGGTGGCGCAGGGCCCAAGACCTGTGCTGCCAAGAGGCCCAGGTGAGGTGGACGATGCTGCCCCTGAGCCCCGATTTGAGAAGCCAGGCAAAGCCCCACGACCCGGAACAGGAAGGAGGCACAGTGAGCCTCCGGGATCAGGGGAGGCTGCAAGCCGCAGGGGCTGCCCTGACCCCAAGGGAGGGACAGGATGCAGGAGGTCCCAGCTGCTGAGGCCAGGTTGTCGCCAGCCACGGGCTGGCCGGGAGGGCAGAAAGCCAGCACCCAGCCTTGCTGGGGCTGCTCTGACCCTGCAGAGAGTTTCACTCTCCAGACGGTTCGTTTTCCTGGGAGCAGAGATCTGAGCTGCTTTGACCCCAAAGGTGAAAACGGAAGGAAACACGGACAGGGCAGCCTCCCCCCCACCTAATTCACCTGGAGTGACGAGGGAGACCCTGGAGAGTCGTCTGGTGGCAAGGCCACGGAAGGGGGAGAGCTTTCTCAGCAAGCCCACTCCAGGTGGGGGCGGGCTGCAGGCAGCGCGTGTGGTGGTGGGGTTTCTGGATGTGACTAGGAGGTGTCCCATCCTCTCGCCTTGGGCCACCGGTGGGGCCGCAGAGTGCCATCCCAGGGCAAAGTTTGTGCTTTCGGAAATTTCTTTTCAAGGAAGCAATTAGCCGGGCAGACCTGTTGTCCTTTTGCAAGCGGCAAATCACCCAGGAAAATGTAATTACCTGTTCGCTTTGTTATTAGTGCACAGCTAAGAAGATTGAAGCAATCGCCCCTTTCATGCTATTTCAAAGCTCACTCACACGATGCATCCCTGATATTAAACACAATGAGACTTTTTTTTTTAATTCAATTAAGCATTTGCCTACTGTGACTCTTTATTCATTGCAAATTGTCTCAGTAAATAATCTTCATCAAAAGTCAGAACCAATCCCCATTAGTTGTTTAGATTAATTAATGGGTCCCCCTGGAGCCACCCAAATGAATTCAATTTGAACGTCAACAACTTGGCGATGGAGTTTCCCAGGTTGGCATTAAGACAATATTAAACCTGCAATAAGTCACATTTAAAATGTTAATTCAGAGAAGCTCTCCATTTAGAGCATTTAATTAAATCCTTAAATAAACGGCATGGGCTCAGTACCAGATGGTTCTGCATTTTCATTACGGCGCAGAGCCTTGAAGTCATTGTGGGAAGTAATATTGGAGGCGCCGTGAAGATAACCAGGATATATAGAGTAATAAAATCTAATCTCGTTTCCAGCGGGGAGATTCAGTGTATGTACACAACCCGGGCTCAAATTGTAAGTTAATTACATTAACCCCGGTGTGCTCTGGGATCTGAGCAGCCAGAGACGGAATGAGTCTTTTTCCTATCATAAGATTCTTTTCAACTTCACTATATTAATTTTTAGCCAAATACTTACTCATAAGGAAAATGGAAGTTAATGTAACCAAAGATAAAGGAACGCAGCCTTAATATTCTGAGGGGATTATGGAGACCCAGGAAGACACACTCTGCAAATGTCATCGGCTTGGAATGGATTTAGGGAGTCGGGGGAGAAGAAATGAAGACCCTGGTCTCCGCCCATTTCCCCTCCCAGCCTGGGGTTAATAAAGGGCGTAATCTAGAAAAGTCCATCCCTGGATTCAAACAGTCCCACGGGGGCAGTGAGGTGTGTCGGTGGAGGAGGGACCCGCGGCCCCAGGGGGCGTCCCTCCGTGTTAGATTCAGGCTGACCTAGGTGTCCTGGGCAGCAGCACCATCTCCGCCTGTCCCCTGCATGGCCCCTGCGTTGTCCTGGCTCAGCCTCAGAGCATCAGCTCCACCAGCAGGGAGGCGGCCCTTCCCTGTTCCCAGCCTCCCTCTCAGGACGTCCCGGAGGACTGTCCATCCCTCCTCTGCCAGCCCCAAGAGCCCGGGTGGCACCCTGAGGAGCAAGAAGTGACTGTGCCCATTGTCCACTCAGCTCCGGGAACCTGGCCTCTGGCAACAGCCGCCCTCTGCTTGCTCTCGGGTCACTTGGCCCCCTGGGGAAATAAGGAAAACCTGAAATCTTGTGATGGTCTTAAAAGTACAGATTTTGCTGCTTCCGCTCGAGGCCAGGCAGCAGGACGGGAAGTGAAGGCCAACAGCCCCGTCCTGGGAATGGCTGCCTGCCCTGCACTTGCCTCTGCTTGACCTTCTCAGGCCCTGACCCTCTGCCTGATGCCCCGCACCATCTTCCCCGCTCCTCCTGGACTTCAGACGCCTCTGGGCCTCCAATCTGGTCTTGGGTCTGAAACAAATGGCCACAGCTCCAAGGACCCGATCTGCCCTGCCCCCACCTCTGGGCTCTGGATTTCCCACACAGCTTCCTCTTTCCTTCCCGACTTGAGTGTTAACATTTACTGCTGGAGAAGGTCCGTCCTGAGGTCCTCGGGGGCTTCCTCTGAAATTGATGGGGGTTTGGAGTGCTAAGGGTTAAGAAGGACTCCCAGCCGAATCCAGTCTCTCAGAACAAGGTACAGTCAACACTGTTGGGTTTACTTTCTCGTGTTTTACAATCTCACTGGAAACATTTTAATGGCTGTTCCATACTTCATTGTTTTCTCTTTTTTGTCTCTGTTTCATCTTTTTTCTTTGCAAGGGACATGACCTTGTCTTTGCAGGTGAGTCTTTGTCTTAATGTCTGTCTGACCCTTTATTCAGAGAGACATCTAGAAGGGGAATCACTAGTTCAAAGATTATAAGGACCAAGTTATTTAAAAATCGAGCTTGCCCAACTTTATCACCTAAACAGATTTCCCTGGTCAAGAGATCACGCAGAACAAACCTGAATCAGTGAGCAGGCGGTTATCACGTGTTTTCTCCAACTATTCTCATCTTCCACAATTCCTAGTCATAGAAACAGAGTTCAGTGCTGGAAAGAAAGTAGTAGATTGGTTCCAGCTGCCTTGTTGGGCGGAGGAAAAGGAAGCCCAGAGAAGCTGAAGAGCTCAACAAAGTCACAAGGCGGCTCGTGGCCGGCTGGGTCCTGCCTTAGGGTCCTGACCGCACACCTGGCCTCCCTCCACTCTTCCTGGGTGCTGCCGTCTCTGGGCTTCACACCACACACAACCAGACCCTCGTCTCCTTGCAGCTTTGGCTTTGGGCATTTCGCCCCCTCTTCTGGAGCTTAGAGGAGTGTCCTGTGACTTCCTTCTCCTTTGGAGTGTGGCTGATGCACCCGCCCCCAAATCCCCCTCTGCACATCTGTGGTTCCACACAGCAAAGGCGGAAGAAATGCTGTCCACGCCAGTCTCCACCCCGGGAGCATGCTTCTGTTCCAGTTTTTAAAATAAAATCAATCAAATGGGCTTTGCTTGCATTTGTTTGGGTTGGTTTTTCAGAGAGCACTGCTCCCCACTGTCCTCCCTGCAACAAAGACATTTGCAGACGTAAATATGCAGACGGTTTGCAACAGCAACCTAACTCTGACCTGAGCTCCAGTAACAAAGATGCCCTCTCCTGCCAGAGACAATTCCGAGCATTCTTCTGGGGAGGAGCAGCAAGAGAGCTGGGAAAGGAGGAGCTCAGAAACCCAGAACCTAGGCTGGGAAGGGGGCAGAGTCTGGTTGGTGGGGAGGACAAGCTCTAGTCGCTCGCACAGTGGGGAAGTTCTCCAGTGGAGCTCAACATGGAGGTAGTTCTTCCCTCCCAAACCCAGGCATCTGAAGAACAGGGCAGAGGCCAGAGAAGAGCTCATGAAGCAGAGAGAGCTGAGTTCCCCGGCTCTAGGAAGAGGGCCTTTGAGCACACACTGACGCAGGGTCAGCCGTTTCAACCCACAGGCCTTGGGTGAGCAATCAGGTGCAGCAGAGCTAGAGCAGGCCCTGGGTGGGCCTCGGAGCCGTTGGAGCTGACGAGATTGCACGGCCTTTAGCATCTATGCCGCGACCCAAAGAACTGGCTATTTCATTTCAGGCCAAAGTGGACCAGGCACAGCTGAGACCTCAGATGAGGACCTGCAAGTGACCCCCAACTGTCTCAGGACAAACCCGAAGCAGATCCTCTGACCCCACCCGGCAGAGGCTCCACCAGGAGCCTGGCCGGGGAGGGACCAAGTCCAGCAGAGCCTCGCTCTGTTATTGGTAGCTCAAGTGTCCTGCTTTTTCCCCAAAATGAACAGCCTGGCGCATCACCCCAGCCCCCTATGCGGCCACAGCACTGATTTCTGGAAAGAGCCTGATTGGGCAGGTCCACTCTTGGCTTCTCTGGTGAGACCCCGCTCCTCCACCGACACCCCTGCATCTGCAGCCTGCTCCCCTCCCCGTGGTGGAGAAGTGCAGAGGGCCCCGCCTTCCTCGCCTTCCATCAAGGCCTCTGTGTGCGGGACTCTGGGTCACAGTCACCTGCTCCTGCTGCCAGCACACGTGGGGCCTGGGAATTGCTACCTGCAAATTGGGTGCTCCTTGGGGCTGAGCAGGGAGCCCTGATGGAAGAGAAGTGGGGTGGGCACAGCCCAGCCCTACACAGCAGCCTGAGATGCCGCAGTGACCCACCCCAGGGACCACGAGCCCCAAGCTCTGCGGGGACGGAGGTGTGTGTGATCATCCTCTTCTCACCCTCTAGAGTGGGCCTCGTCGCTCCAAGGTGGCTGCCCGACAAGCCAGTTGTGTCCCCACCATCTGGGACGAGAGTGGGTAAAGGCATGGGCGTTTTGATTGCTTGGTGTGTGTTCTTTAAAATATTTTTGAAGTGGTGGGTGGAACTTTATTTATTTATTTATATGAGGTGCTGAGAATCGAGCCCAGTGCCTCACAGATGCCAGGCAAGCGCCCTTCCCCTGAGCCGAGCCCCTGTTTTGTTTTTGAAATGCACAAATAGTGAGTTTTGAAACTTTTCTCTCCTCCTCCTCCAAAGAGAACAGCAAACGCGCCCATCGTGTGGCTGGCCCAGCCCGAGCTCCACAGGTAAGTGAGCTCCTCCAGAGCCCGGCTGCTGCCCCCGAGCTGCCCGGCTGCTGCCCCCGAGCTGCCCGGCTGCTGCCCCAGAGCTGGCCGGCTGCCCCTCCCTCCTAGGGGAGATGCAGGCATCCAACAGGGCCGGGGCACAGGTGGGCAGCCATAAAGCACAGTGCTGTAGGGGTTTGTGAACTGAGTCTGTTTTTGTTTCCCCCCGCTACCCGGGAGAGCAGGAGCTGTGCAGGGGCAGGTGGGCCTGGAGGTGAGGGAGGAGGCTGCACAGGAGGTGCACCTGCCTGTGGCAAACTTCCCCCATCACTCGCAGCCGCTTCTCCCTCCCAGCCTCGCTTCCCTGGGCCCCACCGCGTCCTCGGCTTTGTGGTTCCCTGTGCCAGGTGGATTGCGGGTCCAGTGCCAAGGGGCAGCTCTCATTCCCAAGTGTGATCCTCAGGGCCGCAGGTGGCCCATTGCGATGCAGCATCCAGGGGACCCTGAGACCCTCCCTCCCCGCCTCTCCTCCTCTGCGCTCACCCAGAGGAGCCACTGCCTCCCCAGGCGGGCCCCCCAATAGGATCCCCAATCTGAAGCAGCCTCCGTGAGCTGCGTCCATCAACAAGTGTTCACGGAAGCCCTGTGGGGCCCTCCTGGTGTCCCTGGGCCCCAGCTGGGGAGTCTGTCTACGCTCCGTCCAGCTCAAGCCACACTGTCACTCCTGGGGCCCCTGCACTGTGGTCTCCTGGGCCCTGAGCAAGGTGCTGGGCCCAGCCAGTAAGGCCTGGGCTGTAGAGGCTGGGGCCACCCCATGACGGGACTGGGTGAGGCAGATTTTGGGAACAGGAGAGAGCCACAGAGAACTCTGGACATGGTCAAAGGCACGTGCCACCCGAGATGCACGTGGGGAGCCCAAGAAGCAGCGCTGAGGGCCAGGATGGGGACGGGAGCCTCAGGAAGGGCTCACAGCCATCGTCCTCTTGACCCCTGGGCTGGCCTGGTGGTCCCGGGAGGATTCCCCCGGCCTATTTAGAGAGAGCCCCTGCCCTGCACAGAAGAGGACTTGAGGCCCAGGGTGGCAGGTGAGTGGCGCGGGGACCACAGGCCCTGAGTGCTGAGCTGGGGTCTCCGGCCTGGCGTCCCAGCCCTCACCCTAGGCTTTCTTCTGCACCTCATTGAGAATCTTAGAGTCCCTTACAATGAGAGTAAAGTGCTGCTGGGCTTTCATGCTTAGCCTGGATCTGGTTCCTGGCCACCCTGAGAGCGGGGGCAATGCTCTCCTGCGGGAGAGGACGGGGTGACGGGTGGGCTGTGCACATGGCCCTGGGACGAGCTAGACTTCTGAAGCTTCCATCACAAGCCAGTTTGGTGGGGACAATTTGTGTCGCTACCGCCCAGAGTGGGCTGTGCCTCCCTTTAGGATGGGACCAGCTGGGTCCACCACGCTCTGTCCAGCTGGGTGCTCCTGAACTGGCCACCAGGCCTTCCCTTGTTACAGCTTGGTGGGGCCCATCTCTGAATGAAGGTGGAGGCCATCAGCCTGGCCCCCAGAGGCAGGCGGTGCTGGGACCAGGGCTCTGTCCCCAGGTGGCCAGGTATGGGTTAGCCCCTGCTGTATACCTAGTCTGCTCAGCAAAGGAGACACATCAGGACACAACGCCCCGGTCTTGGCTCTCTAAGTCAGAATTGCGATTCATCAAAATAAAAGAGATACTAAGTCAACAGAGCCACCAGGAGTCATTGGGATGTTGGGGAAAGCTGAGATTTTAAGGTGACACTTTCAGGTGAAGGGCTGGAGCTGCCCTGGTCTCTTAGCAGCCGTTTCGTGTTTAACTCAGACTCGGAGGGAGAGAAAAATGATCAGGAGCTTTTGACTTGGACCACCCTGACTTCTGGCCCTGGCTCCATCCGTCCTTGCAGAGGGGATTAGGGGAAATGACGCTCCCAGCACACGGCAGGGGCTTGTGTTGACCAGGAGACTTCTGGTCACCAGGGACCCAAGTCCCAGACTCAGAGAAGAGGGAAGCTCTGTTCTGGCAAAGGCAGGAACCCCAGGACCCCTGGGGGGGGCCACCTTCCCCGAGGCTCACTGGCCTCTCCGCCTTTTCCTGTTGGCTTCCTCGTGACCTTGCAGTGTGGCGGGCTGGGGCCATCCCAGGGCCACAGCACAAGGTCAGCCTTGTGTTCCCAAGGGGCAGGTAGGGTGGAGGACGCGGGAGGCCAGAGCCAGCGCACACTCGGCTCCTCCCTGGCCGCGCCCAGGTCTGCTGCATGGCCAAGACTCTCAGGTGCAGAAGTAATTTCTCTTGTTCTTGAAGTACACTTTGTCCAGAAGTCACGGTGAACGCTTTATATTCCATGCCAGTCAAACTGTCCAAAGGTCTTTTCTTTTTTGCTGCAGCACAGAACTGGGCACTGTGGGCTGCGAGCAAGTGCTCTGCCACAGAGCTACGCCCCAGCCCCAGCCGATCCTTTCAAGTGCTCCCCTGACACCACATTTGTGCTGGGGACTGGGGACCTAAACTTGGTCCTCACCCTGAACAACACAGCTTTCCGAGGAGCCTGGGGTCTGAGCCTGCTCAGGGTCCCAGCCAGAGTATGTGGCCGACAAGAGTGCCCGGCATTCCGCAAAACTATGGTCCTGTGACATCCCTCCAGGCTGCCCAGGTTCCTCCTGTGGGTTTGGCATGGTCCTGACTGACTCCACGGACAGGAGGGCACGCGGCCTTTAGAGGTCCCGTCTTTACTTTTCCAGTCATCCAGCAGAGCCTCCTGGGCCACACCTGAGAATTTCAGGAGCAGGGGACTGTCCCTCTGCCACTTGGCAAGGGACAACAGGCTCCATGCTGCCAGCGGTTTGGCTCAGGATTCCTGGGCCGACTGCCCTGTGGCCAGCAGGTGACTGTGGTTATCTGGGATGAACAGTGGTGCCCAGACCCACGTGCCTCTCCCTGGGCCTGACTCTCGTGGACGCATCTGGTGAGCCTCTCACCAGGATGGAGAGCGCTGTAAGGGGCAGCTCTGGGAGAGCACAGGCATCCCTATGCAGAAGATCATCTCTATGGAGTCTGAACGCTTCGCCCTTAAGTAACTCAAGCCCGCTGCCCACCAGCTGTTCGTGCAGGACAGGATCAGTACTGAGGGGCATGTGCCACGGCCTCCCCAGCCCGTGGGTGAGCTGAGACTCATGTGCACTGGGCAGCAGGTCTCAGGAGTGGAGTAAACAGGCCTCTGAATGGACCTGGCTAGTGGAAGGGGAGGCCACAAAGGGGAAGGCAGGGCTCTCGTGCAGAGGGACACACAGCACAAAGGACCAGGAGATCTGGTTTTGTCCATGCTAAATGACTTCCCTGTTCAGGGAACTCGAGGGTCGCTCTGTGGGGGAAGGGTCCCCAGGGAGCACAGAGCACTCCAGGAAGAGGAGATTCTGTCCAGTTGGGCAGGAAGGGCAGTGTGTGCTCAGCTCTGCACCAGAGGGTCCTGCTCTGTGGAGCCCACGGCCCTGACCTGGGGAGAAAGGCCAGCCTCCTCTCCCCTTTTTTGAATGTATTGGGTGCGATTTATCCTCTTGCTCTGTACCCTTGGCCTTGGACAGCTCTTCCTGTCCTCCCAAACCACTCCTGACCTCCCGGCTCCTTTTACTTCATTCATTCATTTGGGAAAGAGCCCGTGGAGCGCCTGCTTGGAGGCCCTGCCGCTGCCCGTCCCTCGCTGACGAGGATCCCACTGTCCCTCCAATGTGCCCCTGCCCCCGCAATACCCACATTCAGTCTTTGATGTTGCCACTCACAGTGTCCTAGATATGTCCTTGGTCTAGTCCAGTCCCCAAGGTGCACCCCAAACACAGACCCTCAAGACTGCCACCCTCAGGCCCAGCTGACGGGATGTGGGCGAGGACAGTATAAACAGGACATCCAGGAGGAGCGACCTTGCCAGTCTCTCCCCCCAGGGTCAGAGAATGAATGCATTGGGTGCGATTTGGGTTCATTTAACAGAGCAGCAAGTGGTACGCAAGGGAAGGAGAAATCAATTTAAATACGGCTAAAGGCAGAGCTTAGCTGCCTTTTTCATGGATTGAACCCGGGGCCTCAAGCATGTCAGGCAAATGCTCTGCCACTGAGCTGCACGCCCCGCCCCTAAATTTTTACTCTAAAAAAAAAGAAAAAGGAGAAGGTGAGGAATTT
This sequence comes from Urocitellus parryii, assembly GCF_045843805.1. NCBI lineage: Eukaryota > Metazoa > Chordata > Mammalia > Rodentia > Sciuridae > Urocitellus > Urocitellus parryii. The sequence goes on from NW_027554068.1 coordinate 1,299,484, forward strand.
CCATCCCCCGTTGACCACTTGTCCTGGGTTCTCGGGTAACAGCCCTTCTGGGCTCAGCGGGTCTCCGAGGCAGCTCGCCCTTACCCAGCTCACCCTGCGGTAGCAGGTGGCTCAGGTGCCGGTGGAGTTTGACGGTTAAAAGCTTGAAAAACAGGGACGATTCCCCAGAGCACGTCATTTGCCTTTGCCAGCAGCGTCCTCTTGAAGAGGCCCTGCAGACTCCAGGTGGACAGGCTTCAGAAGCTTCTAGAGTGAGGCTAAATGGGTCCCCTTGGAGCCAACCGAGTGGGGGCCAAGCGCTGGTTCTGAGGTTTGCCAGATGTGTGACCTTAGTGAAGTGTCTGGAGAGCCTCTGGCCTCTCCTCTGACATCTAAAGGCAGAGAAGGCCTCGTTGCAGGGCCAGTGGGGACAGGAGCAAGAGGAAAGAGGATGCAGGTTCAGCGCGGGGCCGGGGGTGCACCAGCCTCATGTGCCGATCTTATGGTAACTGCCATCACCACAACACGGCCACCAGGAGCCACAGTAAGAGGAGACTGGCAGAGCTGCTGGTGCCACCAGAGGACGCACCAAGGCCCTGATGTCACAGGTGACCCGTGAGAGCGATGGGGAGAGGTGTGTATGGAAGCCCCCGGTGCCTGGGCCCGGCCCACTTGGTTGTGGGGTGCTGCTCACTTCTGGAATGACATCCACGGGAGGGTCCCCTTGACGCGCAGACAGCTCTCATTTCTGGTCTCCTACTCCACCTTTGACTAATGGCCGACCTGACATCTTTCAGCGAGTGACCTTGTAGCAGCTGGTAATTCAAATATCTTTCAGTGTCAGAAATAATAAGCGCCACCATGAGATGAACAAGCAGAGCTTAAGTTGAGTGCAGATTAATGGGGTTTTAATATTCCTAATTTAATCACTCCTTTCTGTCGCACTGTAGGCAACATGATGTAGCAGCTAATTATTTTTTTAAGCATGATGGGGATCTTTCCTAATCAATTTTCTATTTAACATGAATGAAGGGAGGGCAGTGATTAATGAGAGAATAAATCTTACCAAACAGGCACAAGCAAGCGATCTGTTAAAAATATGTGAGTTGATTTTTTTTTTTCTTCTCCTGGAGCAAATTCTTCAGGGATGGGACAGGGGCACAGTTGTAAGTCCCTCTCTTTCTGAAAAGGGGAAAAAAGTTTTAGAGAAAGTGTTGGCGGAAGAGTAACAAGCCCACCTGTCTTTGTAATATGAAACAATGTGTCTAGTGGGCCGCTGCGCAGCTGGGGCTGTGTATACCACCAACACCCAGGTCGGGCTGCAGTGTGTAACGCCCTGGGGTGCTGTAGGTGCTACATTGTACACCCGGAAACACAGAGGGGTTTCATAGCTGCCTCCACTTATTAGGAACATGAAATACATGCATGTTTATCCAAATGCTGGTGCTGCCCTTTACCATGGGGGCGGGGCCTCTGCTTTCTATCCTTTAACTGGGTGGGATAATGCCCCTGGGAACCTGGTGAGGGCTCTGTGTGGGCATGCATGTGGGGCTTCACGTGTTTGCCCCAAATCCTACTTTAATTTTCATGACACGGGAAGTGTCTGAGGCTGGGGTGCCCGGGAGCAGACCCTGATGTGGGGACCTATGCAAAGGGGTCAGGAGGAAAGCAGAGAAGCAGAGTGGGGGGTGGGAGGGCCTCAGGCCCAGGCAAGCTTGGCGAGGACCCTGAGAGCAGTTCCTGTCAGGGCTCAGGAGCCAGGGTGTAGACCTCACCGTCAGGCAGGGGTCAGAGGGACAGAAATTCCTAGGCACTCTGGTCCCCCTGCCGAGTGGTCTGCAGCCCGAGGACAGCCTTCTGAGCAGGCCACCAAGCATCGCCCGCGGAGTGTGCACCAAGGTGGGAGGGGGCCTGAGGGCCTGGGGTGAGCTCCGAGCTGTAACCGGGGAAGCCCGAGGGGCAGACTGCAGGAGCCCACCTAGCCATTTCTCATAAGGAGCAGAGTTGGACACCTGTGCTGGGTCACCATCCCTGCATCCACACGTCCCCTCCTGCTGTAGTGAGTGCACTGTTCTCAGCCAGAGCCCCCCCCCACCCCCCCCACCATCACACACACTGCCAAGATCCCTGCTCTCCTGGGCTGACATTCCGGAGGGAGATGGGCAGAAGCAACAAACACTCAATGACACTGTGTCTTTTTTCTGCAAATAAAGCAGAAAGGGAGCAGAGGGGGCCTGGGCTGGGGTAGGAGCGCAGGCTCAGGGAGCACCCAGGGGAGCCTGGCCAGGGAGGTTCCTGCACAGAAAGAGGCAGGAGGGTGCCCCCACAGGAGGTGGGATGTTTTGCAGAAGGGCCTTCCAGGCAGTGGCAACAGCGAGTTGAAGGCTGAGTTGAAGGCTCGGAGGTTGGGCCTGCCTGGAAGCGGGGAGCTAGTGTGGCTGCTCGAGGTGGGGGCGGGGCCGGGGGCGGTGGGAGAGGGTGCAGCCTGGCTAGAGGGCAGCTCTGGCCAGGCCTTGTGAGCACTGCAGCTTCCTCTCTGGTGGGTGGGGCGCCCCTGGAGATGAGAGCTGGGGTGACAGCCAGCTTGCATGTTAAAATGCCAACTTCAGTGTTGGAGCCCAGTCTGGGGATGAGGGGTCCTGGGTTAGGGCAAGGGAACTTGCAAGGGCTTCTGAAAGATGATGGTGACCGCAGTGGAGATGAGGAGGGGAACGGCTGGGACCTAGGAGTGTCCCTGTGCCCGAGTGTTCAGCCTCTGCCCCAGATGGCTGTGGAGTGTGGGGACACAGTGGAGACAAAGTCCAACTCTTTTGCAGAGAGTTTGGAGGCTGCATTGCCGATACCCAAGAGGGGCTTGTTTTCTTCCACAGGAGGGGAAAGTGGAGGAGATGAGGCAGGAGGAGAGGAGGGATTAACAATGAACAGCAGGGGCTGCCCTCACTGTGGGGCACCAGGCCACACCCCAGCAGGTAGCAAGGGCAGACGTTTGCGAAACACTTCATACTTACATATATATATGAAGCTGTACCCCCTGCATTGAGCTGCCCAACTCCGTATTATTCCAACTTCTCTTCTCCCCATCTTCCCAAGGGGAAGTGAGGTCAGCCCTGCCCCATCCTCCGCCTTCCTCAACCAGAGTCAGTGGGACCAGGAGGGGACAGCTCCAAGTTCTGGTTTCCTTCTGCTCTCCCTCGGGGCCCTAGAGCTGTAAATCAGCATGGCCATGTCTTTAATTTCCTTTGTCTGCGGAGCTCATTCAGAGGCTTCAGAGTGGTTCTGTTAAGCCCTGGCTTCCCTAGTGAATACTTGAGGCCAGGTTTTCCCTCTGCAGGAGGGAAAGAGAACATTTGGCTTGAAACCCCTTCTTTTGCCTCAAGGAAAACCAGGAGAAAAACGTTCTGCAGAGAAAGAGAGCAGATGCCCAGTAGGTGTCCTGGTTTCATTCCTTCACCTGTGTCCTCCAAAGACAGTCCACGTGGACGCTCCCTGCCACCCTCCCTCTGCCGAGAAGAGGGCTCCAAACTTGGTGGGGGGCAGTTCCCCAGTCCTGCTGTTCCTTTCCACGTGCCCCGGGGGTCACACAACTCAGAAGGATTTGTCCTTGAGCACTTTTCTCCCTTGGTTTTTAAACAATTTCAGCTTCAAGGAAATTGAATCCATGTGTGTTTGGATTAATTGCTTAACTCCTTAAAAAGTTTTGTAAGAGCAATTTGAAGTCCCAAAAGCTTTTGAAGTTGCTTTCCACCCTTTTCATGTGGCTCATTGGAGGGAACTGAGAGAGTCCTCCAGGGCCAGCTTTGTGCCCACAGCTGGATTGGGCTAATGAGTAATTAGCAGTCCCCAATGATCATCAGCCCCCCCCCCCAAACCCCCTGCAAATAAGAGGAGCTTGCAAACCTCACTCTGAGGTCCAGCGAGCCTCCTGGGTCCTGCTGGATTCCTGGGATTTGTGGAATGTGGACACCTGTGGTCTGGTGTTTAATTTGAGACTTCCTCTTCCCCTCCTTCCAGAAATTGGCTGCCGCTTTGCTGTTGTGTATCAGCAGTTGAGGAAACTTGGGGACCCCAGGGGTGAACTGCTTGTGCTGCTGAGAAGGCCACACCCTCTCTTCTGTGCGTGGCTCTGATGATGCGCCATCTTGCCTGATGGAGGGCTTTCATCCTGGATGGTGGAGGAAGGACATCTTCCTGAGCAGCCACATCCCTCTGAAGCCTGGGGTTGAGTACCCAGCCCGGAAGCCCTCCTCTCTCCAACCTTAGGCTTAAGTGGAGCTAACCCCCAGCTCTGAGGTTGTTGAGAGCCCGCTTCCTGTGCTCCGAGACCTCAGGAGAGCATTGCCCACCGTGGTGCCTTTACCCGGCTGAGCCCTTCCCCCTGGGGCTTCCTGTGCCCTCCTGCAGCCCCAATGGCCTCTGACCCCTTCTCCATGACTTCCTGTGAACCAGGCCCTTCCCCAGCTCCCAGTCAACCTGGCGATGAGCAGGAAGTGATCCCGGGCCCTGCAGTTCAGCCTGCAGGAGGCCTATGTGTCCCGCCTGCTCCCCTCTCTGCAGCCCTGTGGAAGATGAGCGTGGCAAGCAGCATTGCTCACTGAACTCCCCTGGGTGGGTACACACTGCTCAGGGTGCGGATGAGCGCAGGAAGGGCGGAGGTGATGCGTGTCCCTGGGGTTCTGCCTCTGGATCCATCGCTCCAACCCAAATGCTTTTGGGACTCTTTCCCCTCAGGACTCAGCCCAGTCAGGAGGCTCCGAGGTCCCCCAGATCCATCCCCCTCAGCATGCCCAGGACTTCACCTCCAGCATCGGAGAGAGGGTTTCCTCAGGGGCCCAAGCACACGACTCCACGGACCAGCAGGCACGGGAAGAGCAAGCTCCTCCCCTGCTCTGTGCCCCTCTAGAGTAATGGCAGAACCCGAATGTGTGACCATTCTGACACCGAGTACCTGGAGTAAGGGTGGACATCCAGGGGGAAGGGCACCCTCCCCCACAAGACTGCCCTCACTTTGCATGCTGGCCACAAGTCCAGGGGTCCCCAGGTCACCCAGGCTCCTGACCAGCTGCCTACAAATGTAGGAGTTTCCACAACCTCCTCATGTCCCGTAATTCACCGGAACAACTCTCAGAACCCAGGGAAGGGCTGTGCTCACAACGGAGATTTCATTATCAAGGATTCAAATCAGAACCAGCCACAGGAAGAGATGCACAAGGCGCCTCCCTGTTCCCGGGACATGCCAACCCCCTGGCATGCTGCTGTGTGCCAACCCGAGGCACTCGCCCAAGCTTCCGACGTCCAGTTTTATTGGGTCTCTGTGTGGGCCTGATCGACAGGACTCCATCTCCAGCCGCTGGCCTGGAGGCTGAGGGAGTGCCCCAGCCCGCTTGTCTTTCTGGCAAGTTCTGCCCTCACTGTGAGTCACCTGTTAGCAAAAACCATCAGTGCACCAGGAATGGCCATGCCTAATCTGAGAGGCGACCTGAGGAGCAAAGGCCAGCCCAGTCCTCATGGGAGAGCATGGGTGGGCACACAGGCCACACGCTCTCACGGCTCTGTCTCCCAAGAGGTCTCCCTGACCAGCAGGCTGAGGCCAGGTTCCCTGCAGAGATGACGGGGGTGGGGACTTGGACAAGGGCTCTGTCCCGAAGGGACCCAGAGCTCAGGTTCACACGCCCTCATATAATCTTCAAAACTTTTTCCTTAAAAATTATGTGTTTCCCTTGAAGCCTCCCTGTCAAAACCGTGTTGAATTGTCTCAGGATTAAAAGAGCTGGAGTAGACGGTGAGAACCTCATTCTTTGCCAGTGGATTAATGAGTCTCGTTTCTGCATGGTGGGATTTTCAGGGCAGCTCAGCACCCTCTGTACACCGGGCAAAGGTACCCAGCTGGGGCGCAGCAGGAAGCAGGCGGGAGGCCCTGGCACAGCAACTTCCAGCCTCGTCTTGTGGAGGGGTGAGGCTGGGGGCACAGACATGGAACCAGGACTGTAGTTTGGTGTGGGAAGAGGTATCAAGGAAGAAAATCACCATGGCATAGCTCTGGTTCAGGACACATGAAATGGAGTTAGGAGGCCATTGTAAGTAACTGGGCCGCCTCTACCTGATGCACATTGACCTTTGACTTGGGCCCAATGGCAATTCACTAGCTTTTGGTCACTGCTTGTAAAACCTCCTGCTTCCCCTAAACAACCTGAGACTGGGACAAGCAACACCCACCTTTCTTACACGACAGCTTGACTCTTGCTGCTACCGACTGCGCTTCCTGAGAAGCACTGGTGTGGCCACCCTTGCAGTCTGGGAATCCCTTGGAGCACATTGTCAGCCGGCTTGACTCTGGTGGATTTCATTCTTGGTCCACAGAAGTGCATGGAGAGCCCTGGGAATAGAAGGCAGGGACTCTGGCTCACACCGATTGGGGTCGGGAGCATCTCCGTGGGTCCTAAGGGAGGAGTAGAGGGACAGGATGAGCATGAGCTGGGGGAACAGCAGGAACAGGGCAGAGCTGGAAATCAGTCATCCGGGAGAGGCCTGGAACCCAGGAGCTCCACATGGGAAGGGCATAGCGGGAAAGAAGGGAGACCAGGACGCGAGGACACCCCCAGAGCACACCCAGGAGGTGAAGAGGACCCAGACTGTGGCGCCCACATGGAATGTATTCAAGTGCTTCTGCCTTCTAAACAAATGAAGTCTCGACACCAGTTACGGCGTGGATGAACCTTGGAAAAGCCAGACCACGTGACTCCATTAGATGACGTGCCCAGAACAGGCACGTCACAGAGCCCAGGAGCAGAATGGAGGTTGCTGGGGATGGAGGGAGGAGGAATGGGGTGTAATTATGGAAATGGGGCTGACAAAGTGTTTCAGAATTGGATGGAGATGGTGGTTGCACAAACTAGGAACCGTTCCTTCTAAAATGACGGATGTTATGTGAATTTCATTTTAATTAAAGAGTAGAAAGATAGCCGGGTGCGGTGGTGCACGCCTGTAGTCCCAGCAACTCGGGAGGTGGAGGCAGGAGGGTCACAAGTTCAAAGCCAGCCTCAGCAACTTAGCCAGTCCCGGTCTAAAAATGAAAAATAAAAAGTGCTGGGATGTGGCTCAGTGGGTAAGCACTCCTGGGTTCAGTCCCCAGTGCCAAAAATAAACAGAATTTTAAAATAAAATTAAAGATGAGGTGGAGCTGTGGAAGAGTTTCAGAAGAGAAAGGGGTGTCCAGTTGGGTTTTAACAGCTTGCTCAAAGGTGCAGGTGACAAGCTATGGAACAGAGTGGCAGTCGGGAACATTGGAAGGCATTAATTACAAAAGGGAGACACTGGGGTCTGACACCGGGGCAGATTTTCAGGGAGGAGGGTGTGATATTTAGGGGCCTATCTAGGAGGCCGGTTTAGGAATACAAATGTTTTCTCGGTTGACTGTACTAGGAACAGCTTTGCCAAGTGGCACGTTGATGAAGAGCTGTCCTAACGAAGGCTTTGCCTGATAGGCCCCGCCTTCATGCTCTGTCTTGCTTTGGACCCCAAGGACCATGCCACAGCTGTAAGGGGCCCCCTGCCCGTTCCGCTCAGGCCCAACCATCAGTGGATGCAGGATTGTGGGTCTTGCCACTCGTGTGTGCAAGCCTGTGGATGCGGGATTGTGGATCTTGCCACTCGTGTGTGCAAGCCGAGTGCTCACTTGGGCTTAAGCAGCATGGACCTGAAATGTTCTGGGAGAGGTAACTCTAAAAGCACCATCCACACAGCTTCCGAGACTCTTAGCTTGGCCTTCAGCAGAGCTGGACTCCCGCGGGTGCCATCAGGCAGATGTGGTGTGACACGGATGGATCCCCGACTTAACCCACTTTGAACCGGCATCTGTTTGCAGGGTCTGGAATCTTCCTAGAGCTCCGCTTACCCTTGTGACGTTTCTGAAGAGGCCTTCCTACCTGTTCCCTGTGCCAGGACTTTGGAAATGGCAGTCAGCCCACGGCAACAAAGTTCTGGCCTCATCTTTGCAAAATTATTTTTTTAAAGGGGGCCCAGTATTTAATTATGCACAGAGGGATTATCCATGCATATATCTGGGCCTCATCACAGCATATTCCAGAGTAATTGCTCCTTCCCGGGGGTGGAGGTGACCCCAGGGGACCCTAGCTAATTTGAATATCAAGTCTGATAAGAATGTAATTAGGTAGGGACTGCAGGAAATCTGCCCATGCATTTCTAAAGTCAAATCAGCTTCGCCCAGTTCTGCTGGGCATCCGGTGCCTCCTGGCCCTCCCTGAGGTGCCTGAGGTACAGGAGCTTGTGAGATTCACAGCTGCGTAGGTGGAGACTGGCAGGTCATCTGTGGGGTGGACACCGCCCTCACAGACAGGCCCTGCTCCAGAGACGGTCACCTGCCCAGGCCTGGCCATTCAGCCAGCTGGAGCCTCTTGGTTATAGGGACTTTTTCCAGCAGGCTCACTGTCCCCGGTGAGTCCCTGGGGACCTCTCTGAAAGGGAGGACAGGTGTGCTGTCTCCTCCTGGGCTCACTGGGCCGTGGGCCAGAGGCCTGTGTCCCTGCATCCACTGGGTGGGGACCACCTGGGAAGGAACCTGGCACAGGGGAGAGCAGAGTCAGGGGACGGAGCAGTTCTCGAGGACAGTCTGCACACAGGGGACCAACCATGTGGAACCTTCTGGACCTTTTAGTTATATGAACGCCCCCCCCCCCCGCTCCCCCCACCGTCTTTAACTTCAGCCCACCAAGCTGGCCTTCCGTCCTGCCCATCAGAACTCTCGGGCATCCACCCCGGGAGGCCGCTGCATTCCACCAAGTCCACCATGGGCCCATAGTGGTCTGCGGGGAGTCAGCCCCATGAGGGACCCCCTGCCTGTGCCCCCATGGAGGGGCCTCATTCTCTCCAGGGAACAGCTCCCAACACGGTGACCGTGGGGCATCTTGGTCAGCTGAGCTTTGAAAAGGTCTCCTCCCCAGGGTGGGGCCCCACCTTCTTCCCCACTTCCTGTGATCTGGGGATGGCGAGCAGCTTCTGTCCCCCCCACCACCCCGTCCTCCTTTGCGAATGGGCTCTCGGTGTCCCCCACACTGTCCCCATACTGTGCCTGTGGCCTGGGAGAACAGCTGCAGGTGAGTTCCTGGGGGAGGCTGTGCTCCCGAGGAGGGGGACGCACAGCACAGCGCTGCTCCCCAGACACCCCAGCCCCCACCCCAGGCCCAGCAAACCTCCTCAGGCTCCGTGCCAGCAGGAATCCCTCCCAGCCAGACTGTCCTCAGGACCTCAGCCACTGCCCCCCTCAGGAGCCCCTTCCTGCTTCTCCCCCAATTCTAGTCCCAGCAGTGCTTCCTAGGGCCACCCGTCCCCAGCCCCCGGGGTCTCCAGCCTCCGCTCGGGCAGGACAGGAGAGCAGCGTGCATCCACGACAAGGTCCATCTTTTCCTTCACCCGCCAGCGAGGGTGGGGTCGGGCTGGGTTTGTCTTCCTGCTGACAGGGTTTACACCACCCTCCTTGGGAGGCAGGGCCAGCTGCAGTCACTGTGGCGCTCAACCACCATTGGTTTTTCTCCCTGCAGCTCTGGAAATGAGGCCCCTGCCTAGGCTGAGGTCCCCTGCCAGCTCCCCTCCAGGCACAGCTTGCGTCAGTGCCTCTCTCCTCCGCTCCGGACCCCTTGGCATCCTCCTGGGCTGTGCTGCCCTCGACGGGGCTCCCCAAGGGCACTCTTGTCCGGGGCTGGGTTCCAGGTGTGGTCTGACCACGGCTTTTCCTCTGAGCGAGCCTCAGCTTTCCAAAGGCAGCCCTGCTCTTCCCCTGGAGTCCCCTCCGCCCCTCGCTGGCAGCTTCCCACAGGACAGTCCTCGGTGAGGTCTGGCTGCCCTGGCTTGCAAAAACGCACCAGGAGATGCCGGGGATCTCCAGCAGCATCTGACCCGGGTTTTGCACAAGGTGGCACCGTGTTTCACTAACCCTGAATCTTGACTCTATCATCACTCTGCCCTCCCAGGTGTGTGCTGTATGCAAATCTGACAAGCTCACCTGCTTCTATCTAAGGTTCGCTAGAAGTGCCCACCGACGCCCAAACCAGGGTGGAGCCCTGTGGCCCTCCCTGCAGCTCTCCTTCCAGGGTGACCGTCTAGTCCCTGGGTGGACACTGGTGTATAAATATGAACGCCAGCCAGCATGCCGCCTCGGGCATTCTTAGATTCAGCGATCTGATGATCTGTTCAAAGTGGAAGGCAGGTCTGTTGTGTCTTATTTCTAGAAGCTTCTAGTTTCGTGCTGACTCTAGGTGTTCATGAACCAACTCTGTAATCATCTTTGTTTTTCTAAAGATTCACATGGCAGTGACCTGTTTTTATTTTTCTAGAATTTTCTTTTGTCTCCATTTTGGTTGGAGAACACATTCGAGATGATTTTGCCTCTTTTACATTTGTTTGTTTTATAACCCAGGTCAATCTTGGCAAATGTTCCCTGGACACCCCAAAATGTGCCTTCTGTCACGGGGTGGAGTGTTCTGTCAACCTGGAGCTATTGTTGGATGGTGCTCTTGTCTTCTGGGCTCAATGAGGTCAACAAAGGCTACCAGTTGATAAGCTGGGGGACATTCTCCCTTCCCCATTGTACCTGAACTCATTTGCGTTTTTGGAGCAGTGTCTTCACACTTCCCCAGCCTCAAGGGCTGGTCCCTGCAGGACGTTTTCCACTGGGCAACCAGACTGAGCCTTTAGGTTAGCTAAACCTCACAGTCCAGTAGGAAGGCACTTGGTGATATGGTCTGTCACCTCTCCAGTCTCCTGAGAGTGTTCTGCCATTCTTTCTTGTGTTCCATGAGTCAGACAATCTTGTCCCAAACTGTCTTCCCTTCTTTGCTCTGGGCTTTCGCCCCTGCTCTTCCCTATGCAGGGGACCACACTCAGGCCCCCTGCCCTCCCAGCCCTTCACTTCCTTCCCACTCACGCCCTCTCCCCCCAGAAGCCTGCCTTGAGCCTCCCCAGTCTGAGTGGCCTCACACTGGCCTTGCTCGGTGCTCGTCACACTGTCCCCAAGGTTGGGGCTGTGGCTTGTTGTGAGGTTCCCACGAGGAACCCTTCGGCACCCTGGGAGGTGGGCAGTGCTGGCCACTGTGTAATGCTGAAGAAACAGGCTCCAAACTAGAAGCCGGACTTGCTTCCCTTTCCCCCCACTGCACCGGGGACACGGGTGGGCTACGACACTGGGTGGCCCTGCACCTCCCTTGAGGACAGCTCTCGCTTCAACTTGTCCCCGAGAGAACCAGGACTTTGGGTTCGCTTGAGCACTCATGTCGTGTACTGCTTGGACACCTTGAACTGGCCCAAGAACCGTTTTAGAATTACTTGGGTACACTGGACTTTTAAAAATCACACTTTACTGGGGCTGGGGATGTGGCTCAAGCGGTAGCGCGCTCGCCTGGCGTTCGTGCGGCCCGGGTTCGATCCTCAGCACCACATACCAACAAAGATGTTGTGTAAGCCGAGAACTAAAAAATAAATATTAAAAATTCTCTCTCTCTCCTCTCTCACTCTCTCTTTAAAAAAAAAAATCACACTTTACTTTTACGTGGACATACAAGGGACAGTAGAAGCAAGGCAGAGAGGAAGTCTGCCTGGCCCTTCCTCACTGCCTCAGTGATGATGTCCATCCTTTCCTCAGTGGATCCTCTGGGTCACCACGAGCCTTGGCCACGCAGCACTTCTTAGAAGAATCCTCGGTGACCACGCCAGGCTTTTCCTGCAAGGCCTTGGAACCTGGATGGCGGTGAGCATGGGCACTGTTGATGCTTACAGGAGGTGAGGTGACCAGATGTCCCATTCTCCCAGCTGACCAGAAGGACAGTGACTCAAGACTGGGCACCACTGAAATGCAGAAAGGGGGGAATCTTACAGATTGAGAGACATGCTACTAGTGACCCTTCCTGTTCAGGGGTTTCCAATCATTCTCACACACGCTTGCTGTCCGCGGAGTGCCAGTCCTTCTCTAGGTTGTCCACTGTGCCCCACTTGGGGGTCAGGGCCCGTTACACTGCTCCTGACAAGGCTGGGCAATGGGCTTTAATGTCTAGGAAGGCAAGGACCCCGTCCTCATTCATTTTCAGGGGTTATGACTTATTTAATTTTTCTGTACAAATTTTAGAATGTTTATCATACTTCTGCACAAAAAAACCAAGAAGGGTTTCAGGTAGAATTGCATTAAACTTATAAGTGTATTTGTGTTAATTGATATGATATATTAGCTAAATATAAATATTATATTTATGTGCTAGCTAAATAACATGATTCTATTAATCACGTAATATGAATTTTATGTTATAAATTAATATAAATGGATTATATTGCATAATACATTTATTTATGTTGTATTATTTTTATATATTAATTAATGTAGATTAATAGGATTTACTTAATTATGTTAATTTGGTAAAACTGACATCTTTATTGTACGTTATTCTGTGCAAGAGATGGAATCTCTCCCTTGGTTCAGACCTTCTGGGACTGTTTTAAAAGTCCTGTTTAGTGAGCTCTGATTTCCACTGGGATTTCTAGGTGCCCATTTCTCTGAGTCTGATGGCTGAGTGCGGCTGTGACCTACCACCACGGCCGAGCTCTGGCGAGCGTCTGCGCTCTCTCTTCACCAGGGAGAGCCAGTACTTGAGCTTGGAAGGCGGGGTTCCAGCCTCAGATCCTCAGAGGAGAGCTGGGGAGCTGGGGAGCCCTCAGGTGAGGCTGGGGGTGAACTTCCTGGGCTATTAGCCTTCCATTTCAAAAAGTCTGCTGCAGCCCATCACAACATGTACTGTTCCTTTACGGGGCACCAAGAAAGAAAAAGATACCGAGAGTTGAAGATGACGACGTGCTATTTGCCATGAGACTCGCTCATCTCGGGGCTGCTGAAATGTGAGGACTTGCGGGCCTGAGCTTCCACGTGTGCGGTATCTTCCTACATGTTTGGGATTGTCTTCTGCCTGGAGGTGCCAGGCTGGGTCGGGAGGCAACAGGATGGGGGGAAATATTCTGGGGACGGCACAGCCCATGCAAGGCCTGGGGACCAGAAGGACACATATTAAATCACCGGTGGGTACTGCAGAATGGGCCCCCATAGGGCTGTGCCCCTTATACCCTGTGAAGACACGGAGGTGGCGATGCCTCTCGGGGGCTGCGTCTGCTTCCTGGTGCTGAAGAACCGACTCTGCATGCACGACAGAAATGTGCTCTGGACACCAGAGTCTGGAGTCGCCAGGTGTGCAGGGCCACACCCTTCCAGAGCTCTTGGGGGACAGTCGAGCCTGTGTTTTCTAGGCCCTTGTCCTGTGGCCACCTGGCTCCAGTCTCTGCTGCTGTCTTCCCCTGGCTCTGTCTGGGTCTGAGTCTCTGGCTTCTTTTATACGGACCCTGTCGTGAGATCTGGGGTCCACCTGGATAATCCAGGACCATCTCCTCCTGAGATCCTTAATTGAATTACACTGCAAAGACCCTCTTTCTAAATTAGGTTCCAGGTGGGTATATCTTTTGGGGGCTCCATTCAACCCACTGCAGGGGGCGACTTGTCCTGTGAGCTGGCCCAGGCCTCAGCTCACCAGCATCCAGTCAGGGGCTGCCTGCAGGGACCCAGGAGCTGAGTGAACATATGAGGGACCGTCCATCCATGAAGGGGCCTGCATCCCACCAGCACAAGAGGGAGAGGCGAGGCCTGGGGTGGATGGAGGGGAGAGCTGCAGGCAGGAGGGAGGGGCAGAGGACAGAGGACACAGAGGGGTGATCCTCCCTCCTTGGGCACCAAGGGGAGACTGCAGACCTTCAGAGGCCAGCCAGGAGGACTGCCAGCTGGGCCCCGAGAGGCAAGATTCGGAATCAAGATGTTTCAAAATAAGACTTCAGTCCTGAGTGGATGCCAAGGGCTGGATCTTCTCACCATGGGTGACCTCTGGGACCCCAGGAACCCCTCTCTCCCCGGGGGTCCTGCCCACCTCCCTCCCACTAACAGCTAGGTGCTAGCTTGTCACTCTTCCTCCTCAAACAGTTATCACGTCTCAGTCCTTCAGTCGGTACAGATGAAATGCAGTCCCTGCTGCAGCACTCCTTGTCCAGGGGAAGAGGAACGAGCGTAAACAATCAGCAACATGCAGCTTGGACCCGGGGTGGTGGCCACGCCAGCAATCCCAGCTGTTCAGTAGGCCCAGGCAGGAGGATGGCAAGTTGGAGGCCAGCCTGGGCAACTCAGCAAGACCCTGTCTCAAAATGAAAAAATTTTAAAAAGGGATGTGGTTGTAGCTAAGTGGTAGAGAACCCCTGAGTTCAATTTTCAGTACCCCCAAATGCAACTTGTGGCTGAGGCTGTAGTTCAGTGGCCCAGCATGTGCAAGGTCCAGAGTTCCATCTCCATCAACACGCGCGCACACACACACACAGAGCTTGGTAATGCTGAGCTGCAAGCTGCCGAGTGGCGCAAGCTGGTGCCTTCTGCCCAATGACAGGCCCCCACTTTCCAGGCCAAGGCAAGGCACCTGCCCAGCTGCACAGCTCTCAAGAGAAGGGTGGGCTTCCACACCACGTCCACCGGACCCCAAAGTCTTGCTCCTGACAGGGAGTACCTCCCACTGGGTGATCCCCTGAAAAAGATCCTCCAGGTGGGGAGCTCCAGAGCACAGATTGCCTCAGAAGCATCGTCTAAGTGATGAACCTCCACCACTACCCTCTATGACAAATTTGCCCAGATATGCAGGTTTCATATCAGGGGCCCTGAATTAGCTCCTCGGGGTGCTGAGACACATTACCACAAACTGGGCGCTGGAAACAACAGAAATTCATTCTCTCAAAGTTCTGCAGACTTGAAGTCTGCCGTCAAGATGGCAAGGCACGCCTCCTACAAGGCTCGAGGGGAGTTGAGATCGTACGCACTGGATTTAGGGCCCCCTCAGATCCAGCCCGACCCCATCTTAGCCACTTAACATCTGTGAAGAACCTATTTCCAAACAAGGTGGCCTTCTGTGCTTGCCGGTGAGCATGGATTTGGGGCAGGGGGGCACTGTTCCACATAGTTCAGTTCCTAACCAGAACTGGAGGAGCTTCTCAGAATTGAGGTCTAAACTGAGACCTGCAGGTGGGAAGAGAGTGTTCTCTGCACAGACCCTGCAGAGACTTAGAGAACATAAAGATATTTTTATTTGGCTAGAACATTCTAGAAATTAGGGGAGGGATTGTATAGCAGACAGAGTGCAGTCGGGGACCAGATCAGGAAAGGGCTTCTGAGCCATGTTCTGGAGAATGACCTTTCCCCTGAGCCACGGAAGGAACCTAAACCATGGTTAAAGTGGATTGGCCTCCTGTCTCCCCGGGGCCTGGGCACCCCTGGGGCACGGACAGACAAGCAGAGTCTGTTCTGCCTGAGGATGCTGAATCCTCCCCCTCCTCTCACGCTCCCTGTCCTCCATCGCCCCCGGCCTCTGGGTCCCCAGCTGCCACAAGAGCCAACAATCCATACTCCTTATCAGAGGGCCAGCAAGAATCGAGGCTAGAGCCCAGCACCTGGGAGGGCTGTGACACCCACCCTGCCACACGGAGAGTGCCAGTCCCATCTGTACTCAGGTGAGGGAGGGAAGCCGTGGGTGGAGCCGCAGGTGAGGACGCCCACTGGGCTTGGCCCATTTCTCTGAGTCAGTAGTGCGTGGAGGAGCCACTTGGGAAATGTCAGGGCTGGGACTCTCTTCCCCCCGTGGGCTGGCAGCACATCCCCACCTCTGGAGGGACAGGGCTGGGTCCAGAGCTTGGCCTGGGAACCCCTTTTCCTGTGGGTGGCTCAAGCTCTCCCAGACCTGAGTCTCCTCCTGCTGAGGGTGGGTCTCCGTCTTGAGAGGCTCACGTCCTTCCCCGGGGGAGGACCAGACTCCCCAGAGCCAGCCTGGCAGGGCAGCCCTCCTCTGCGGTCCCCAGTGACCACCGTCAGCCACTCAGCCCCACAGCCCGCAGTGACGGACCCCAGAGCCCTGGCTGCTGCCTTGCGGCTCAGCTGAGTGGTTGCCATGGCGACAAGCCTCCCATCCTGTGCCAACGCTGCCTGTGCCCGGCTCCAGGCAGCCTTGGGTGGGGAAGAAGCCGTGGGGTCCCAAACGGAGGGAGGACACAGCAGAAGCAGAGCTGGGCACGGGGCGGGGAGAGTGCGGCGTCTCTTGCCGTCAGGTCCTGACGCTGCCATGAGAACGTCGCTGGGTGGGGAGCGGCCGTGGTTGGTCCAGATCCTAGACCGTGGGTGCTCGAGAGACGTCCCTGTGGAAGAGATGGGGGTGGAGGCCTGAATCCGTCTGTGAGTGTGTAGAGGCCTGCTCTGGTTGCATGTGCCTTCCAAAGTACACACAGGCGTCCGACTGCCACTGGGACTGCATTAGAAGGGGCTTAGGTCACCAGGACTCCTCCCTCGGGGAAGGGCTGGGCCGTGGGAGTCTGTGGGGTCCTCAACAGGGGGATCCTGGCACGAGGGCACTGGCTCCCTCCCCGCTGGGTCCCGGGTTTGCTTGTCCTTCTGCCATGGTGTGGCACAGCAGAACAGTCCCTGCCTCCAGCCCGGTTCTTGGGCGTCCAGCCTCCCGACTGTGAGCCAAGCTTCTCTGGTTCCTGAGTAGCCAGTCTGTGGTGGCAGCAGAACTGGGATAAGGCCCTGCCTGTCTCTGGGGGCTCCTTTAGGCCTGAATGACCCCACAGGCTCCCCAAGCCGAGCTGGGGGTCCTCGGGTAGCAGGCAGGGATGCGTCCCCCTCTGCACACACTTGATGTGCCAACTGGGGGGGGGGGCAAAAGCATGGTGGGGGTGTCTCCTGTGGGAACCTGGTCTGCGTTGTGGAGAGATGCGGCCTGCGTGACCCCGGGCTTCGGACTGGAGAGGAACCGAGTAGCTCCACCAACCGGGGTTCGTAAAGTGATGGAGGGCCTGGCCAGCAATCGGGGCTCTCTTCCGGCTCCCCTGCTCTTTCCAGGCATAACTCGGTCTACACAGGAGACCATGCCTGCCCTGGAAGGCTGAGGTCCCAGGAGGTCCCACCCAGCCCTCTCTCCCTGGCGGAGGGGGGCTGACCCCTCCTTTATCAGCTGCCCCATCAGTGTGACCTGAGGCTAGGCCAGGTCCCCAGGTGACCCAGGCTGCAGACACCTGCAGAGGCTGGATGCAGCAACTGGGAAGAGGCTAATGGGACACGTGTCCTAACCCCCAGGATGCTGTCCAGGACGCCCCCTCTTGTCCTTGTTCTCTTCGATGCCACCATTCCCAATTCACTGTCACCTCAGTCTTGTGGTCCTGGGGCCAGACTGCAGCCCCTCGTCATCTGTCAGCACAAAGCCAGGAGCTGGCCTGAAGGTGCCAATGCTCTGACCTCTGACCCTGATGAGCGTCAGAAGTCAAAAACCACTAGTGCCCCATAAACCCATCATAGCGGAACATGTCCTCAGTCAAATCCCGGTGAGTCAGTGACCGTCTGTCTTGTAGGTGTGGTGGACACTTGCATCAAGCCATCTTTAAATAAGAGACATGTCCCTTGGAAATGTGGGCGGGCCTCATGCAAGCAGTTGAAAACTTTAAGACCCCAAATTGGGGTTTTCCTGAGAAGACATTCTGCCTCCAGACAGCAGCGCCTCACCTGTCTGAAGTCCCCGACAACTGGCTGCGCTGAGGTCACAGACTTGCCAGGCCCCCGTGGTGTGAGCCCCCTCCTAACAACTCCTAACAACTGGAGAACCCTGACCCCAATCCCCGGACCCTTGTCTACGCAGCATGTAGCACCCTGTCTATTTCTTTTCCTCCAGCGCAGCTTCTTCTCTCCTTTTTACCTCACCAACGACATGGATTTTCCACAACACACCAAAGCCGTAATGGAGTCCCCAAGTCAGAGTCCCGGTCCTTTCCTCCTGCCCCTGTGGACCGGACTGTCTCCTCCTGCCCATCAGCTCCCTGGGAGGTGGGGAGGAGCCAAGGTTCTGCAGAGGTCCAGGTGGAGCTGGTGGGGGGAGGAAGGCTGAGCCTGCGGGGGTACACATCTCCCCTCCACCTAAGATCTTTATTTGAAGAGTTGCTTGTGCAAAGAGGAGTTGAAAGTCACCATCTGGCCAGCCCTGTCAGCTGGCCACTGGAGCTGAGGGGTCAAAGCAGCTCAGGAGAGCCCCAGCAGCCGGCACCTGCGGGGAGGGCAGCCCTTGGTCTTCTGACTCTGAAGTCCATACTCCCCCAAGACGCCCGCGGCTCTCCTCTGCTGCAAGTGAGCGTGGTGCAGGCCACAGGTACTCAGCGGAACGAGGGGTGTAACGGTGAAGCCCGTGTGTGTGTGTGTGTGTGTGTGTGTGTGTGTGTGTGTGTGGTCTGAGGAGTGGGGTCACATGCTCTGGGGGAGACCAAAGGGCCTTACAGAGGAGGTCACGCTGCAGATGGACCTGGATGGAGGCTGAGACCTGAGGAGCAAAACCCAACATGGGTACAGGATGGACCAAGGACCTTTCTTCCCTGATCTTGAGGTGCAGGGAACCAAGCCTGGGCCCTCGCACAGGGAGGCAAGCATCGTGCCACTGGCCCTGGTTTTCTGTTGTAAAGGGAAGACTCATCTTACGCAGACTGACGACGGACAGCCCCTGTCCTCTGGGTTTGGATTTCCCCTTGTGGAGTTTTAGAACTTAGAGCCCATGGCCCTTATCCGTGTGTCACTGGGCGGTCCTGTCCCCACAGGCCTGAGCTCCAGCCACGGGGAGAGTCTCCCTCTGCTGAACCCCTGGGTCGGGTATCCCCGCTCCCTGCCAGCACCCCAGGCAAGGGCTGACGTCTGACGCACAGGAGGGTGACAGGCAGAGCCCAGCAGACGGCTGGGACAAGGCTCCCTTTCCAAGATGGGGCAGGTGAGTGTCCTCGGGCTGCACAGACCCGGGGCTCAAACCATAGCTCAAACCTCACAGCCCGGTCTGAAGGCCTGGTTTTGCACGTGGCTCCCCCTGAGGCTCTGGGGTGACCCTGTCTTTTGACTGCTGGTGTCTGGGGACCTTCCTGGGCTCAGGCCAGCACTCTAACCTCCAGCCATCCTCACCTGGCCCCCTTCTCTTCCATCTCTGGCCAGGGTACTCGTCGCTGCAGTGAGGGCCCTCGGGCACTCTGGTCAGTCTCCTGGGGTCCCCGGCTCACCACGTTGGCAGACACCCTTTTCCCATTTCGTCCCAGTGGCAGGCTCTGGAGTAGGATCTGGTCGTGTCTTTATGGAGGCCCAGGCAGGGAGAGCAGCGGGCTCCATGGGAGGGGTAGGGTGTCCCCCTCCTGGCAGGTGTGGCAGGCCGGCGCTCTGTCCCCTCCTTTACCTGTCCTCAGGCTTTCACACCTCCCGGTGCCCAGCTCCTCTGCTCTTGGCTGGGTGCCCTCTCCAGGCCTGGCCTGTGTCTGCCTTCAAGGCAGCACCCCACTTCCTCGTGTCCTTTCCCCCGATAACACGGACATATTTTGCATCTTGCTCTAGCCCCCCACCCCCGTCCTGACAAGTCCTCCCGTCCTCCCAGGATCACCCGAACTCGTCCCACGGACTCCAAACGGTGCGTCAGTCCTCAGAAACCCACAGATGGGCCGAGGTCCCTGCGTTCAAGGTCACGGCCTCTGCCCCCAGCTCTCCTTTCCCCACCTGGAATGGGGGTAATCGGGCCTGGTGCTCTTGTGGAAAAAAAAAAAAAAAAAAACAGTTGTGGAACACATTTGCTCCCAACCTCCATCTCCCTCTCCTCATAACAGACTTAATTATTTAAATTTAATTTGTTAGAGGTTTGATGTTTAATTTGAAAAACCCAATGAATGATTAACATTTAATAAATAATAAAGTTTAATATCTATTAACTTGGGTTTAGATAATAAATGATTTAACCACTTAATCAATGTCTATTTTTTAAAAATAAAACAGGAATTGTTCCTCAGAGCCCTCCTGCCCGGGGCAGATTCTGGGCCAGCCACAGCCCCTGTTCTCGACCAGCGAGAAGCCCCGGTGGCGCCCCGGCCATGCGGACAGGGGACTGGGTCTAGAGGGGCGTGGGCCCTCACCCCCCTTCCCCACACCTGGGGGGTCACCTCTCAGCTGCACAGTACCCCCAGGGCGGCCCCCCAGGGGAGGGCGGGGCTTCTTGTGGGAGACAGAGCTGCACACGGGTAGACACACTGTGCTTTTATTTGAATATTAATTGGCATTGATAGATGGCATGTGACGAGTCACACCAGCAATTAGTTGCCAACAGGATCTGGAGTGCCAGGCTGCTTCCGTTCATTCCAAGGCGGAGAAGCTCCCTGGCTTTCCCCAGGCAGCGGGGGACACATCCTGGCGGCAGAGGGTGGCCCCCTGCGACCCCGCCCCATTTCCGAGGGTAATTCGAGCAAGAACCTGAGGGTGAGTAGGTGGGGTGGGCGTGGGGTGGGCGTGGGGTGGGCGAGTCCCAAGTCCTGGGTGTTCCCAGCAAACAGGGAAGTGCCCTCCACTTCCTGTCCCCTCTGGATGCACACGCCTTCCCCTGGTCATTCCGTCTTTGGGGGAAGAACAAGGCAGAGATGTGGGCAGGGCAGGGTCCTGGTGCAAACACGCAGGCCATCTGACCAGGGAGAAGTGCCACACTGCCGGCCAGCCACCGCTGAGCAGCACAGCTGCCCCAGGGTCTCTGGTCCCCTCCAGCCAAGGCGTCCGGGCAGGCCCCGCCTGGTGTGTGCCATCTGTGGACTCTGTTGCCATGTGCACCTTGGCCTCCGCCGTGGGACCTGGAGCCTTTGGAGGGCGCCTGCGGGGGCTCACCCTGAGTGTCCCACCCCAGGTGCACTGCAGAGTGCAGGACAGGAGCTGGGTCTGTGGGAGGAGGCGGGCAGAGGGTAGGGAACAGGGGCTCAGCCAGGAGCACCCAAACCGAACCCGTAAGAACGCGGGCACCTTCGAACCTGATCTAGTCAGACGCGAGGCTGGAGACGTGAGGTTGGGGACACAGCGTTCTTTACCACAGCTTCCCTAAGCAGCCCCACCCCAGCCCAGCCTCCCTCCCTCCTGGACACCCCCAGCCTGCCGGCCAGGGCCCCCAGCTGCCGGCTCCCCTGCAGGGAGGGTCTGTGAGAAGCTGATGAAAAGCCCATTGTCGCACTTCCCAAGGCTGCCTGGTGCTGGGGCTGGGGCTGAAGGATGGCCGGGAGTCTTAAATGGGAGAGAAGGAGCATTTCTGATCTCATTTTCCAGTATTTCAGCTGTGCCATAATCTATTTACCACACAATTTGTGTCACTTTGATAAGCGGCTGCTTCAAGACTGCATTTATTAAAATCAAGAGCGGGGACAGCTTTCAAGTCTCTCAAGAATCGTAATAAATGTTTGAAATTAGTCATTACGGTGTTTGCCATGGTTCATATCATATACTCCATCTCGGTGACAGACGATCACATCTTGCACACGTGCGTTTTGGGTGTTGACGGTGAGGCTGGGCTCTGACACTCCTGCCTGGGGGGTGGGTCAGGACGGGGCTCGGGGAGCCCCGCCTGGGACGGCGAATCCCCGTGAAATGCCCTTTTAGCCTAAGCTCCACGCTAAAGAAGGGGTGAAATGGCCTGGCCGGGAGGAGCGGCTCCTTCCTCCCTCCGCTCTCCTCCCCCATGAATCCACAAATCCACCTGCCCTAGTCACTGGGCACCGAGACCTCCCGACCGTGTTCTTGCACAGCAGGGCCATCGGGGGACCTGGTCACTTCGCAGCTAGCCTGCCATTTCCACGGGGGGTTTTGCAGTTAGGAGAACTAACTTGGCCTCAGATCTGTCCAAGCTCAGAGCTCAAGTTCAGCAGGGCTTCCAGCCCCAGAGAGTGGGGAGGAGGACCATCACGGCCATCAGAGGCTCACTCGGGGTCTGGATCCTACCGGGGCCAGGCACAGGAGTGGGACTCAGAGGGCCAAGTTCCACCTCTGTGGCACCCTGGGTTTGCAGCTCTCCAGGTGACCCTGGGAGATGAGGACTTGAGAGCAAAAACCGTCGGAGTTGGAGACAAACCCCGAACCAGGCACCGGTTAGCTGCAGCTAGGTGGCCAGTGGGCGGGGTGGGGGGGGCAGGGAGGCCACACTCTCGTGGACGAGGGCCTTCCTTCTGGGGGTCCTCAGATCTGATGACGCTCTCCACAGGACCCTTGGGGCTCCTAGGGGCCTGCCACACCCTGACCAGGGCCGCCCCCAGGGAGAAGCTGAGTAGGCAGCAACAGACTGGAGACTCAGGGGCTGAGTCTTGGGCAGGCCCTGGTGGAGGTGCCGCCCTGGGTGACGGCTTTCTGCTCCATGGAAAGGCACTCCTGAATTCTGTTTGAGTAAACGGCTGGTGAAGGAAGTCCTCAGCTCACATTCAGCTCTGAAGAGGGCACGGCTTGAGGCTTTCATGTTCAGCTGCCCTTGTCGTGGGGTGTGAGTGCACAGGAGTCAGACAGACAGACAGACAGACAGATGAGACTCAGCCAAAAACAGAGAGAAGGGGGAGGGGGGGGGAGCTATCCAGTACATGCTCTGTCTCTGGGGGTGTTCTTTCCCTTGGGCTCACGCTCTCGGGGCTCCCCATCCTGCGGTGCCTGCACACGTCAGCGTTTCATTACTGCAACAGACTCCCGGGGACAGGCTGACTTCATAAAGAAAAGGGGCTCATTTAGCTCTCAGTTCTGACCACTCGAGGGCACAGTGCTGGCCTCAGCTCAGCTCTGGTGAGGACCTCATGGCCTCCTGGTGGACGTGCCTGAGGGAGGAAGAGAACACATCTCCAAGCAGGAAGCCAGAGAGCGAGTCGGAGATGGAGCTCGGGCTCTGACAGCACCTGGATCCTGTGAGAGCCAGACCACAGCAGGGCAGCTTTCCCTGAGAGAGCCTCCACCCAGGGGACAGCCCCCAACACGTGAGCCTTGGCCGGACACTCTCAGACCTTGTCCCACCCACAGGAGCACCTCGTCCGGGCAAGGCCTGAGCCCCCCGGAAGCACAGGCCCCCTCCCCACACACGTGCTCCTCTCTGGCCTGTTGCTGGGTCCAACCCTCATCAGAGCCTGGGAGACTTGCAGTGGACCAGAGGTGGTGAGGAGGGGAGGGAGCCGGCCACTCTCCTCACCTCCAGTCCCTGGGAGGGTCTGAACAGGGTGAAGCCGACGAGAAGTGAAGGAGACATCTGGAGACAGCCACCTGGCAGTGGGCACGCACCCCATCCCATATGTCCCCCTGCTGGCAGGCACGGGTGGCCCGTCATTGTACCCCTGCCCTCCCCCCCCCCGGAATAATAAGATGTCCCATCCGCTGAGTCCTCCACGTTCTTTCTTTGGAGATGGGAAACCGCATGCTGGGCCTCTGCAGCCCGGGGAGGAACACCTGTGTGTGGAGCAAGGAATTGCCCTGCATTTGCTGCCTGCACCCCTCTGTCCCTCCTGCCTGCCCCTGGGGTCCATGGTCCTTGCCCAGAAGCCTGCATCTCAGCCAGGCTCTGTCCTGGTCCCCCAGGATAAGACGCAGGGGTTTGCATCCTCCCCTTGGCTTTTTGACCATGAGGACACGCAGGTCCCTGGGAGGAAAGCCCAGTTTGCAGACCTCGTTCGGGGTGGGGCCTGAATTCGTCGGCTGGGTGTCCTGGGAGAAGCAGGCACCTCGCCCAGCCTCTGGTTTTCCTTGGAGCTGGCTTTCCCTCTACAGCCATTTCTCTCTCTCCTTCCTTTTTTTCCCCTTCTCTCCCCTCCCCTGGCTTTCAAAATCGGCTCTCAGGCGCTCGCTCGCTGGGCTGCTGATATTTAGACATGCAGATCTTGGCTGCTGTTTTGCATGCATGTTTGACCTTGGGTAGAGCTGCTCGCAGCAGGATGGATGTGTCCTGGCTGCATTTAATCACCAGAGCAGCCCAAGCCTGGAGAAACCTCGGAGACCCAGTTCCCCACCCCCCACCCCCCGCCTCGAGATGGTAATGAACTTCTGAGAAATAGCTAATCAATAAATTGAACAAATAACTCGGGCAGCTAACCCCTTCTGCCAGGACCTTAATTACAATTGCAGAAATAAATTGGGGGGTAGGGAGTGATAGCTGGGAGCTGTGTGGGTGGGGGTATCCTTAACCCCTGATTTCCTGGTGGGACAGGGGGTGAAGTAGGGTCCTCCTCTCCAGGGAGGGAGTATGGGGTTTAAGAGGCCGGCGTTTCTGGGGAGGGATAAGAGAAAGGAGAGGGCACTTCTGCCTGGCTTTCTCCTGCATACAGCTGGGGTAGGGACAGCTTTCCCATGGGTAAGATCTGGTGCCCAGAGACTCCAGGTGCCCCCCTGAGGCCCCTGGTTTGGAAGGGCTGCCCCTAAAGCCTTTTGGGTCACAAAATGGTGTCTGTGAGTCTCTCTGCTGTGCCCCTGGAGGTGGCAAGTAGCAGAGGGGAGTCTGCAGCTTGTGGAGCCAGACAGGCTGGATTCCCCTGTGCTGGGAGACCTCAGGTGAAGCCCGTCTGTCTCTGAGCTGCTGTTTCTGAATCTCCATTGGGAATCCTAACCTGGCTCTCGGGCGGAATGGAGAACTGAAGGTCAATATTGCAGAGGTGGTCCCAGACCTGGAGGAGGGTTGGTTTGCCGGGGGCCCCTACCTGCCTGGGCTTCCCAGCTGCCCTCCAGCCCTCTGCACCCTGACTGCAGTTCCTGCTTCGGATGCTCCTGTGGCTCGACAGAGGCTGGGGGTAGGGCAGGGCTCCAGCTTCCTCTCGTTGGGAATCCTGGCCGGGCTCACACTGGGCAGGCCCAGCCAGGGTGGAAAGCCGTAGTAGCCTCCAGGCCATCTCAACAGAAGGATGAAGACACTATTTTGAAAGCCGTAGGTACCTCTCAGCTGTCAGACAGTGATTATAGCAGCCTCCCCCAGGCCACGACCCCCCAGAGGTCTCTGCAGCTCCAAGGGCTGCCATTTACCCACCCAAGACAGGAGGGTTCTTCTGGGCTGTCCACTGGCCAAGTGACCCGCCAGGAAGGTGCCGGAGTGGGGAGAAGGTGAAGCCTAGCCGTTCCGCACTCCCTTTCTCCCAGCGGACAGTGCCACTGTGAAACGACCATGTAAGAACTATTGGACTGTTGCCAAAAAATTAAAATTCAGTTGAGCAAAGAGAAAACTAAATTAAATGTAAATCATTCCAGAGCCCCACCGCCCAGAAGAGACTGCTAACGCCACAGACTGCGTTCTGCTCTAGTTTTCTCAGGGGGCTTTCCTGCTGCCAGCTTTAGGATCAGAGGAGAGGAGGAGGTGTGTGAGTGTGTGTTTGTGTGTGTATGTGTATGTGTGTGTGTGTGCATGTGTGTATGTGTGTGTGTGCATGTGTGTGCATGTGTGCATATGTGTATGTTTGCGTGCATGTGTGTATGTTTGCGTGCGTGTGTGTGCATGTGCGTGTGTGTGCGTGTGTGCATGTGTGTGTTTGCATGTGTGTCTGTGTGTGTGCATGTGCAAGTGTGTCTGTGCGTGTGCATGTGTGTATGTTTGTGTGCGTGTGTGTGCCTGTGCGTGTGCGTGTGTGTGTGTGGCACAGGCAGCAGAAGAAGCAAGATGCTCCACGCTGGGCGATGGCAAGCCGCCTGCCTTGGGGCGGAATTTTCCATGGCAGTAAATACATCTCCTCCGAGAGGCGGCAGGCGCAGGAGGACATGAGTGAGGTGCCAGCGTCAGGCGGAGTTTACTGCACGGATAGAATATTTACAGCTCCATCTGTGGTGTGGTTCCTCCAGACCCCATGAAGGTCACTGGAATGTCAGGAAATTTACGGGGGTGTCAGAGCACATTTGGGCCTGTACGTGCAGCGACAGGAGCCCATACCTCGACACCAGGGCACAGAGACACCTACAGCAGGAAGGCAGGGAGCAGCTGGCTGGCCTCAGCCCCACCCCCCCGCGCTGCTCACGCTGGTGCACACGCTATTTGTCTGTGAGCACGCGCAGCATATGTTACTCCAGGCAGGGGAGGGAGGGTACAGGGTGCAGAAGGGAGAACAATTAGAGAAATCATGAATCACAACGCACGCTGTTTCTGCTTCTGTGAGGGCTAATTATGTCTCGGTTGTGCCTGGGAGACGCTGTACTCATTAAGGCCTGTATGGTCCTAGGCAGGCAGAGTTCTGGATTCTAGAACCCTCGCAAGGAGCTGGACGCCCTAGAGCGGGCAAAACCCATTGTCGTCCCTTGCAGTTCAGAAGCCAAGGCCGGGAGAATTTTTGTTCAATGTGTGGCATGTTATTAGAATTTTCTAAAAATGACCAGTGGCTGTGACCGTGTGCCTTTCAGAGGGGAGCTGAGTTTGGCTCATCTCCAGGGGATCCCTCATAACCCTCTGCACTTGGCTCCTTGCGGGTTAGCGCACCTTCTGTAACACGCATGTCTGCCTCCCTAGCTCACTTGAGGTGGGTTCCTCTGCTGGGGCGCTGGTTGCATCCTCTCGAGTTCAGAGCCTGTGTGTCATCTTTCACTCGCCCCAAACTCTCTGCAGAGGGCATCTTAACTCTCAAGCCTGGGACGCAGACAGTGACTGGCCCCTCTGGCCCGCTTCTCACACCAGCTCCGCCCTGGTGTGCCCCCTGCCCCCCACCCCGCCGCAGGCTCCCCCCACAATCCCCTCCTCTCTGTCCAGCCTCAGCTGCACTCTCTGTAAAGTGTGCTGTAAAATTCAGTGAGCGCCCAGGGTTCTGGGCTGTCCTGCCTCTCAGGGGAAAGTGGCGCAGCCTGAGAAGCAGGCTCCAGGGTTGAGCCGGAAGCTCACGATCTCAGGGGAAGCCCTGGGACCTGGGTGGTGGCAAGCCACCGTCTTGGGGCCAGAATCGTCCATGAAGGAGTTTGAAGATGCTAAGACCCGAGAAGAGAAAGGACACAGGTGCACCAACAGGCAACAGAGGAGGCTTGACTCTGCAGTAGGAGGAGACCCCTGGGCGCTGCAGAGACCATGGAGCCAGGGGACCGAGAATCATCAGGGGCTAATGCTCGAGGCCGGGAGGGCGGAAGAATGATCAGGAGCAGGGTGTCCACACTCTAGGGCTCCAACCTCTCCCCACAAATGACCTCCTAATTATAAAGACAAACGAGAACCTGCAGGCTGGGAAGACCCGGCCAGCCGCCCTCACCAAGCCATCAGGACCAGCCCCACCCAGGAGGGGACAAAGTGGCCACTTGCACCTCCTAGACCAGGTGCTGAGGAGGACACTGGTTGCTTCTGTGATGTCCCAACAACAACAACAACAACAACAACTCCTAACGTAGCATCGGAGAAGCCTGTGTTAAGGAAGATTCCACAAAATCATGTCTGCGTTTTTCAGAAATATTGTGGTAAAGAAGGATGCAAAGCCGGAAGCTGCTCATGTGCACAGGAGCAGAGATGTCCCAGTCGAGTGCGCTGGCCAGCCCAGGTCAGGCTCGCGACCAGGCAGCTTGTGGTGACAGAGACTCGATTTGGACAATCGATGGCATTTGAATGTGGGTGTGGAATCAGTGATAATGTGCTGATCATAGTGACTTTCCTCATGTTGGTCATCAGATGTGGTTCTGTGAGAGGTTGTTTTTATTCTCAGGAAAACGCACGCTGAAGTATCCAGAGGTGGTGCATGAGGTCTCCAACCAGGCCCACAAGGTACAGGCAGAAAATAAGGACGTGCCCAGAGAGGAGGAAGTCAGCGTCAAGGCACAGAACGTGGTGACTGGTGGAGGGTGGCTGGGAGGTCCTGCAGCTGCTCACTGTGGCTTGGACAAGTGTCCCCAAGGCTGTGTGCCAAGGGCTGGGTCTCTGGCCTGGGGTGCTGGTGGGAGGTGTTGGAAACCTTCGGTAAGAGGTGGGGCCCTCCACGGCACAGCGTGCACACCAGTGATCCCAGCAGCTCAGGGGGCTGAGGCAGGAGGATCCCGAGTCTGACCCTGTCTCAAAATATAAAGGGCTGGTATGTGGCTTAGGGGTACAGCACCCTTTGGCTCAACCCCCCAGTACTGGATCCAAAACAAAACAGCAAAAGCAAAACAAAACTACCTGATTTGGGATCTGAGAGTCTCCTAGTCACATCATATAAAGTGGATTTGTTTGGTCGTGACCTTTCTATGCAACCACTGAAACATCCCAAAGGAGCTTGCCATTAACCAGGTCCCGGAGAGAGCTTCCTGGGTCCTCTCTCTGCCGAGGGCTCAGGCAGCAAAAGGAATTCAGTGAATAGTTACTACCACCTGGTCAGCCAGAAAATGGCCTCACCACGAGTGGTGCCCTTGACCTTGGTCTCTCTCCTCCCCGCCTCCCACCTTCCTCCTGACTTAGCCGTTATCCCTCCCTCCTCCATCCATCCCTCCATCCTTCCTCCCTCCATCCCTCCATCCCTCCTCCATCCATCCCTCCATCCCTCCATCCCTCCATCCCTCCTCCATCCATCCCTCCATCCCTCCTCCATCCATCCCTCCATCCTTCCTCCCTCCATCCCTCCATCCCTCCTCCCTCCATCCCTCCATCTCTCCATCCATCCCTCCATCCCTCCTCCATCCATCCCTCCATCCCTCCTCCCTCCATCCCTCCTTCTCTCCATCCATCCCTCCTCCCTCCATCCCTCCATCTCTCCATCCATCCCTCCATCCCTCCTCCATCCATCCCTCCATCCCTCCTCCATCCATCCCTCCATCTCTCCATCCATCCCTCCATCCCTCCATCCTCTATCTACCCTCTTCCTCTCCTTGCATCTCCACTCTTCTCTGACACTAGATCGCCAGGACTGACTTTCTCTCTCCTTTTTGGTTCTGAACTCCCAGGTCTCAGCAGGCTGAAGAGCTGTCTCCTTCTTACCTTTCTTGACTCTCATTTTCCAGACACGAGTGCAAGAAATCGTCTTGAAAAATGCTCACAGAAGAAAAAAAAGATAGCAGAGTTGAAATTAAATATTGTAATGATCTAAAACAGTAAGCAGCTCTGCTTGACAGCTCTGACAGCTATTTGTTCTAGAAAACAGCATTTATGATGTCAGTCCTATAAGGGAGGGTGCCTGAATTAAGATAATTAGGGCTGATAGCACAACAAAGGTTCCCCGTAGTCAATCATCCCTCCCAAATACCCGGAGAAGCTTCCTGGTGGCAGGAGGTCTGCCAATGGAGGAAGCCACCAAGCGCTTCCTGGAGTCCCCCTAGGAACCCAGACGTCGCGTGACCTTGACCCAAGCCAAGGTGTGAGAGGAGGCCCTAGGGCGGTCGCGTCCTGGCCAGCTTTGTGTGCTGTGACAAACTCTCTGGAGAATCAACCTGGGGAGGAAAGGGTGGTCTGGGCTCATGGTTTCACAGTCTGCAGCCCGTGGTTGGCTGGGGGCAGTCTTCGGGCCCAAGGTGGGGCAGAGCATCCTGGTAGTGTGGCAGAGAAAAGCTTCTCAGCTCGTGACAGCCAGGAATAAGAGGGGGAGAAAGGGGACAGGGACAAGAAATCCTCCCAAGGCACCCACTCCTCCAGCCAGGTCCACCCACCTCCAGATAACACCATCCACTATCAGTCCTCTGTTGAGGTCAGAACCGTCAAACTCCTGTCACCCTCCCAAAGCCCACTCGGCACGTGGCTTCACCGGAGACCAAGCTGCAGCCCGTGAGGCTTTGGGAAACTGTCGTCACTCCTGGGATACAGTCCAGTCTCTGTCAACTGCTACGACTGAACTGACCTACTGTTTGGTGCTACCGTAGAGATGACCCAGAGTGACCTCCAGTGTGCTGTCTCTTGCCATTCTGCATCTGAGATTAGAAATCGCTACCCGGATGCCATCTCAGTGCCCAATAGGAAGACTCAGTGCCCATCCCGGGATTTTAGTGCCTGCTGGACCTGAGTGATGTGGCTGGAGACCAGGGAATCTTCTGGTCACCCTCCAGGTTCTCCTGCTCTCCAGGACTGAGTCCTTCTGGAGTAAATGCCCTGAGAGGGTCCCGGCTTGCCAGCAGGTGGGCGGGAAAGTGGCTGGGTTTGGGTTTGTGGGCTGCTGGTGCCTGAGGGGGGGGAAGGAGCCGGGAGGGCCGAGTGGGCATCAGCAGGCCACAGAGGAGGCCTGGTTTCCTGGGTCCTGAGCTGGGCCCTGGCTGAGCAGGGGGAGGGTCCGGATCCCAGCATGGGACAAAGGCCCCCCAAGCACTCTGCCCCTTCCCCCTGCCTCCTCACCCTCTGCCCCCTCCACCTGCGCCTGCTGAACCCGCCCGTCCAACCCAGCTGTGAGATTCCTCTGCGTGGCCCAGGGAAGTGACTCTCCTGGGCCTCGGGGTGGGTCAGAATACGCCCCTCCCATTCCTGTCCACCTGGAACCCCAGGAAGGGCTCTCGCCTGGAGTAAGGGTTGCTGCGGGTACAACTGAGCGGAGGGTCTCGCGATGGGACCTCTGGGTTGGGGGTGGGCTCTCACTCCAGTGCCTGGTGTGCTTGTCTGTCCTCTGGGTTTGTGTGCTTGGGTCTTGGTCCTCCACCTGGCAGTGTAGGGAGGCGGGGGAACCTTTGAGGTGGAGCCTGGTGGTTAGGGCACTGGGGGGGGGGCCTGGGAATGAGTGGGACCCACTTTTCCAGTCCACCCTTCTTGCAAGGGTGGGAGGATAGGTTGTGACAGGAGAGTGAGTTTGGCCCCTCCCTGCTCTCTGGCTCCCTGTCTCACTGTGTGGTCCCCTCCTCTCACACATGCTCCCGCCACGGTGTCTTCTGCCACGGATCCCTCACCAGAGCTAGTGCAGTGCTGTTCAGACTTGCAGCTTCCAAGACTGTGAGCTAAAGAGACCTCTTTTCTTTATAAGTTTCCTGCTCCCAGGTATTTTGTTAGAGCAATGGAAAACAGGCTCCAACGGGTGTCTTCATAAGAGGAAGGACATGGCATTTGAGTTATAGGAAGAAGAGAGACACAGAGAAGGTCAATGGAGCAAAGCGGATAACAGCATGATGTGTCTACAAGACAAGGAACACCAAGGATTGGCCGCCACTCAAAGCTTGGAGAGAGGCATGAAGCAGGCTTTCTTAGAACCCCAGAAGGAAAGACCTGCCTGCTGACCTTGAACTTCTAATTTCCAGAACAGGGAAAGAATAAATATTCTGTCGTTTGAAGTCATTCCGTTTGGGGTGATTTGTCATGGCAGCCTTAGGAAACTTCCTTTCTTGCACAAATATTTTTTATGTACCTAGTGTGCACCAGGAGCTCTGTAGTGGCCTGGAAATGACACCAAGACACTGTGCCATGCAGACACAGCCACTGCTCTCTGGGCTGGGCAGGTCTCTCGGGGCTGGTGTGGTAGATTCTCCTCCAGCCCTGGGTCGCCTCGCCTGGCATCCTCTCTGGCAGTGCCTGGCCCTGTGCCCGCCCAAGGTGCAGCTTGCATCGTGCCCTCACCCTCCACAGCCCGACACCACGGCGCTCCTCCTTCCCTGGTCATGAATAGCGTTCCCAGGCTTTGGGTTGCCCGGCTCTTAGCTCTTAAAATTAAATGCTGCTCTTTTACAGAGCCAAGGAAGCTGCCCAGGAAGACCCATAAAAGAGAATAAAAATGAAAACATCAAAAGATTTTTAAAGGGCAATCCAGCAAAGACATAAGATGGCAATAATAATGCAGGAGGCACAGGACTGTGAACAGAACGAGTGAAGAAAACGGAATTGGGGAAACCTGGAGAGGAGGATGGAGCCCAGCTTCTGTCCGTGGAAACAGCCCCAGGGAGACCCAGCGTGACTCAGAGGAGACCCAGGGCCAGGCCCGGCCAGGCATGCTCTGGGGTCCTTAGGGGAGGGACGGGCCTCTTGTCTGTGTGGGGGACACTGGCAGCCCAGTGGGGAAGATGAACACATTTTGTGACTTCTTCATGACGCCAGTCTCTGTGCCATCAGTTGAAAGCCAGCTGCCTGTGCTGGTCACCTGTCACCGGGCAGTGGAGGTTGTGGAGTTGGCTGGCACAACTGTACCAAAGCACCTCAGACCGGGTGGCTCCAACAATAGAAATGTGTCACCTCACAGCTCTGGAGGCCAGAGGTCTGAAGTTCTGGAAGCCTGAGCTGCTAGGAGGAGGACATGTGGATTTTTGAAGGACACAGTTCAACCGGTAACAAGCCACCCCCACATTTAGTGGCTCAAAACTGTCATTGTATTACACTTAAATCCTCTGGTGAGGAATTGAGGTGGGACACAGAGTCTGGGAATTGGCTGGGGAGGCTCGCTGCCATCATGGTGTGGCAGTTGGGGGCATCTGGACTCACGCCCTGTGGGCAATGCTGTTGGCTGGGACATTGGAGTCCCTGTCCCACCTGCCTCCCTGGGTCATTTGTGCTTCCTCACATCATGGTGGCCTTGGCGTAGGCAGACTGTTCATGGCTGCTCAGGGCTCCAAGCCCAGTGCCCCAGGGAGCGAGCAGGGATCTTAGTGGCCTCAGAGGTCACAAGTGTCCCTTCTGCCACATGTTGTTGGTTTAAGTGCTTCACAATGTGCCCAGGTCCAAGGGCTGGGGACACAGACCCCCCTCAATGGGAGGAGTCTCAGAGAATGTTGAGCCACCTCATCTGCCACAGGGGTAGAGCTGGGACGGCTGGCCCTACTGTGACTGTGTTGGGACTTTGAGGAAGGGGCAGTGCGGTAACAGACACCAGGCCACTAGAGAACCCACTGGCAGAAGAAAGGGGAGAAAGGGACACTGGCAGTAGACGTTGGGAAACAAAACCTGGGCGGCCACCCTGCCCTGCCTCAGAGGACAGACCGGAAGGACCCGCGGCTGCCTCTAAGGAGCCTGAGAAAGTGGGCTTGCGGAGAGGACCAGGCAGGAACCAGGAGAGGGGTGTCAGGGAGCCGGCAGAGCCCAGGGCGGCTCATGTCCTACAGCTGACCAGGACTGCCCGGCCGCTGCCCTGCATGTGGCTGAGCACAGGCTTTAACCGCAGACTCCTCACTCCTGGGCCAGACCTTGGCTTCCGGGTCACAGCTGGTAGGAGCCCCTGGGCTCACAGGGAGCACCCTCCTCGGCCACTTTTCCAGTCCGTCCACTCTGTGCCGAGTGCTTTCCTGCGTGACCTCCCGGTACCTGCCACAACAAAGTCATGAGGGGCAGTTAGCAGCCCACCTCACAGGTGGGAAGACTGAGGCACAGGCTGCTCCCTGCGGCCTTGGATTCCTCCTGCAGGGGACTCCAGCGGGTGCTGGGGCTCAGCCACCAGCTTGGAGCCAGGGGACAGACAGGCAAGCTGGACACAAAGGGGTGCTAGCGGCTCAGACCCCAAAGCAGCAATGCTTGTCCACGTTCTGACAGCTCACCCATCCCCAAACCACACCTGGCAGAGAGTAGGCACCTGGTGAATCCCTGCCAGATGAACCGACAAGTGAAGCTCCCAGGAGCTGGAGACGGCAGGACAGAGGAAGAAGCAGGGAACCAGGGGCCCCGGGGGCACCTCCGTCTTCCTCTGAGCCCAGCCCAGGGTCTGCCTGGAATCCAGCCTGGTGGCAGGGAGGGGAACGCGGTCGCTCACCAGCCACACTTTGTGCAGCCACAGTCTTGAATCCTTTGCTTTCCTCCATGTGCATTTCACCCTGTGGATTTCAAACCTGAAGCCAAGGAGGGTTTACAGCCTTTGCATCCCAGGGCAGGTGGCCTGAGAGAGGGGACCACACAGAACCCCCCATCAGAGGTCAAAAGGGAACATTAGAAGGTCGACCTGTATTTATTTTTTAGTATAATCTTTTTTTTTTCTTATTTTATGCTGAGTGGTTTCCTCTTGGACACCACGGATGTGTTCCAAGACTCCAGGGAACGCCCGAGACCAAGCACAACACTGGAGTCCAGAATTGGATACTTTCCATCTCCTTCCTTCCTTCCTTCCTTCCTTCCTTCCTTCCTTCCTTCCTTCCTTCCTTCCTTCCTCCTTTCCTCCCTCCCTCCCTCTCTCCTTTCTGTCTTCCATTTGTTCTTTTCTTTTTTTTTCCTAGAACCCAGGCCTGACACATGCTAGGCAAGAGCCCTCCACGGAGCTGCACCCCAGCCCCTCCATCTAAAGTGCACACCTACCACGGACAGTGGTGGCCACGTCTATGGTGGAAGGTGTGACGGTACAAGTAGCGTGGATTTTTTCCTTCTTCACAGTTTCCGGGGTAGAATGGTTCTCACGAGAGGTTTCGCCATCTCAGCACATGATTTTTTTTTCCTCTCCTTATTAAGCTGGGAATATTCACCTTTTCACTGATAGGAAGCGCTTTATGGCTCTGATTGCCTATCTGATTGCCAGCAACACCACTTTTGTTCTTTGGACTGTTATGAAGTAAAATGAGGAGTACTTGGACACAAGCACTTTAATACTGTAACAGGGAATCCAGTCTCCAAGAGGCTGCCGAGTGACTAACAGGAGGGTGGTATATACAGTGTGGATACGCTGGAGAGGATTACTCGCATTCTGAACGGTACAGAGCAGGCCACACAGGACGTCATCACACTAAGAACAGGGTAAAAACCTAACATTATGATTTATTTCTGGAATTTCCATTAAAGTTTTCAGACTGAAGTTGACCCCAGGCAACTGAGGTTCTGGAAAGTGGAACTGCAGATCAGGGGGAGTACTGTATACGTTTCATAATGTGTATCCTACCAGCCATTCTAGGTCAGTGGTCCTCAGTCTGGAACTATTTTGTCCCAGGAGACATCAGGCCATGTCTAGAGACATTTTCAGTTGTAACTGGGATGGGTTTGCTACAGGCATCTTGTGGGCAGAGGCCAGAGACGCTGTTAAACATCCTGCTGTGCGCAGAATGGACCCAAGCAGACAATGAACCAATCCAAATGCTCACGGTGCTGAGGTTGAGCTACTGAGCCATTCAAGTCTCCTTGTACCTTGATTTTAGTGCTAGAGAAGACCAGTTCCATCCTTACAGGTTTTTATGAAGGTAAATCATGTAAGGCAAGTAGAACCAAATTAACTCTTACAAATGAATTCATTTGCCAATGATTGCATGTATCTCATGGGTATTCAAGTTTTATTCTGATAGGAACAGACCATAAAAATATCAGGAGCACTGAGATAGACCGATAGTTAGACAGATAGATGCTGAACCTAGTAATCACAGTGGATAGCACTTCTCGAGTGGTAGGCATTTGCTGAGTGTGCTTTAAATGCTTCTACTCATTCACACTCAAAACCCCGAGAGGGTGGTGTTAGGTGCTCCCTGAACATGTATGACTTAATTACTAAGAGAGTGAACACAACTGCCTTACTAGACAGCATTGTCTGAGGATCTGGAAGGGAAATTCACTTCACTTAGAATACTCACGCATTCCTACTCCATGAAGAGGTAGAATTGAAGAAGTAGATATGAATCATGCAGGAACAGGGAGGTCTGGGGGCCACGGGAGCCTCAGGCTAAGCAGTATGGATCGTCACTTCAGACTGCATAAAGTCTTAGAGGGTTCTGTGTCCCTCCCCTCCCCCCACAAGATTCATAAACCTTAAAGGGGGGCTGTGATTGGAGATCATTGCTATGGTTTTGATCTGGAATGTCTCCCAGATTCTCATGGGTACAGAGTGGAGGCCAAGACTGAATGGTCACGGCTCTGACCTTCTCAGTGGATTGATCCATTCCATTGACAGCTGAATGGCGTATTGGGTGGTGGGACCCAGTTGGGGGAAGTAGGTCAGGGAAGCCATGCCCTGGACAGGTTTATCTCCTCCATTCCTCTCTCCCTTTCTCTCTGCTATGACCTTGAACTTAAGAGGGTCCATCAGACCCTTCTGCCATGATGTTCTGCCTCACTTCAGGCCCAGAGCAATAGATTTGGTTGACCACAGACTAAGGGTTCTGAAACCGTGAGCCAAACTAAACTTTTTCTCCTCTAAGTTATTCTTGTCAGATACTTTGTTCACAGTAAAACAAAGTTGCTAATACAATCACCCCAAAATAACCTAGGGTCCTAGCACTCTCTTGCTCCAGTCACAAGAAAGAGTTCAGTAGCTAAAGTAATTACACCCCTTCCCCTGAACATCTCAGCATGAGGAATGGAGCTGAGCTTATAACCGTGGCCATGCTCGCTCTGAGTCCAGCTTCATGAGTATACACACTATTACTCCAGTTCTGGTTTCTTTTAGCTGTCCATCTGATGACTTTCAAAGGCTACTGAAGCAGTAGAGTAGCCGATGAGACCAGCTCAGCATCCCTAAGGGAGGAAGTGGGGACATAGACAACCTGACCTCCTTCTCTTCCTGCCTGTTAAACCTGCTGGTGCTTCCCCTTAGGTGAGCTCAACCAAGAGCCAGAGAACAAACATGGTCGAAATAAAAAATCAAGCTATCTGTTGATGAAAGACAGTTTACTTATTCCTCTTTAGTCTGTTGGCTTTTACTTCTTTTTTCTTGCCTTATTGCAGTGGCGGAAATTCCATTTGATGTTGAATTGAAGTGGTAAGAAAGGATATCTTTGCCTTATTTGTGATTAGACATGCACCACTAGATACAGTGTCGGCTGAAACTTTGTTTGGTTTTGGTTTTTGGAAGCCCTTTATTCTGTTGGGGGGATTCTATTTCTACTTTGCTGAGTTTTGAATATGAATCGATGTTGAATGTTGTCAGATGCTTTTATGCAACTATTGAGATGGCCACATGGTTTTCTTTTTTAGTTTGTCAATTTAGGTGAATTACATTGGTTGATTTTAGAATAGTAAACCAATCTTGCATTTTGAGGCTAAATACTATGTGGCCAGGATGAACAATCCACTTTATGTAATAAGAGTGAATTTATTTTGCTGAAATTTTAAAAAGGGTCTTTGTATCTGTGTGCATGAGGGGGACTGGTGTCTATATATTTCTTTTACTGTAATATTTTGTCTGGTTGTGTATCATGGTAATGCAGTCTCATAAAAAGTGTTGAGGAATGTTCTCACCTCTTAAATCTTGGGGAAGGTTGTGCAAAATGAATATAATATCTTTCTTAAATGTTTGTCAGATTCATCAGTGGAGCAATCTGTGCCTGGATTAATTTTTGTAGGAAAATTTTGACTACAAATTTAGCTTTTTA
The DNA here is from genome assembly GCF_045843805.1 of Urocitellus parryii. Taxonomy (NCBI): domain Eukaryota; kingdom Metazoa; phylum Chordata; class Mammalia; order Rodentia; family Sciuridae; genus Urocitellus; species Urocitellus parryii. The sequence goes on from NW_027554068.1 coordinate 1,336,424, forward strand.
AAACACAAATTTTGTTATTCAGTTTATCTATCTCTTCTTGAGTAAGCATGGTAGTTTATGTTTTTCAGGGAATTTGTACCTTTCATCTAAGCTGTCAAATTTATTGGCATAAAGTCATTTATAATATTCCTCTACAATTCTTTTAATTTCTGAAGAATCTGTAGTGATATTCCCCCTTTCATTCCTGATATTGAAAAATCTGTTTCTCTATTTTTTCCTCATTAGTAAAAAAACTATAGTTTTGTTTGTAAAAAAAAAATTAATAAAAGAAAATGCAATAAAACAAAAATTTCTGCATTATTTATAGTAGGATTTCTTTTTTTTATTTTTTTTTATTTTTTTATTTTATTTTTTTTATTTTTTATTTTTTTTTTTTGTCTCTGTGTTTTCTATTCTGTACCATTGGTCTACCTGTCTATTTTTGGTGCCAATACCATGCTGTTTTCATTACTATAGCTTTGTATTACAGTTTAGGTCTGATATGGTGATGTCTCCTGCTTTACTCTTCTTGCTAAGGATTGCTTTTGCTATTCTGGGTCTCTCATTTTTTTCAAATGAATTTCATGATTACCTTTTCTATTTCTATAACGAATGACATTGGAATTTTAATTGGAATCGCATAGAATCTGTATAGTGCTTTCGGTAGTATGGCCAATAAGAAATTGTTTTGACAATAAGAGATTGCTTCAGTAAATTAGAGCATGTCTATAGTATGGATTGTGTATTCATTGAAAATATTTTTAAACTAAAAACCTAGAAAAATAGCATGATGTTAACTATATTGAAATGTATATGAGTGTATTAAAACAAATTTTAAAAACAGGCATAAACATAATGACATTAAAATAATGTTTCTTGTTTCAAAAAAAAATTAATACAGTTTTAAAGACTCAACTTTTGGTTTCTTTACTTTTCATCTGGATTTTTTTTACTATTTTATTTACTTTAGTTCTTATTATTTTTATTTCCTTCTTTCTGCACACTTTTAGGTTTAATTTGCTCTTCATTTTTCCAGTTTCCTAAGATGGAAACTTAGATCACCAGTTTGAGACCTTTCTTCTTTTTTATATTATTAGCCTTTTAATCCTATAAAATTCTCCCTAAGCACAGATTTAGGAGCAACCCTCAAATTTTGATATATTCCATATTCATTTATGATAGGGCAGTTCAAGTCTCCTGCTTCTACTGACAGAAGACTTCTTGATCAATCAATTATTGAGTGAAGGATGCTGAAACTTGTAATTGTGGATTTGTCTATTCCCTCTTCGTGTGCTTTGAAGCTCTGTTAGGTACAAATGGATCTCCTTCCCATGAAATGCCTCTCTTTATTTCTTAAGGATATTCCTTGAACTGGAAGCTACACCATTGGCTCCCTGGTTCTCAGGCCTTCAGACTCGGCTAAACGACACCACAGGGTTACCAGTCTCCAGCCTGCAGATGGCGCAGCATGGGACTTAGCCACCATGATGACAGGAGCCAATTCCCACAGTCAACCTCCCTATCTCCCTATCACCCTACCTATCCATCCCTCTATCCATCTATCCCTCTATCTGTCCATCCCTCTATCTGTCCATCCCTCTATCTGTCCATCCCTCTATCTATCCATCCATCAACCCCATCGTGGTTTCTCTGGAGAACCCTGACAGGGACAGACACTTCCTGGGGACAACTTGGGATGGTAGAACCTCTGCAGATTGGAAGCTAATCAACTAGAGGGTCTAGAGAGGTCTGCCCCCTCCCCTTCCTCACCTCTTTGAGGGGAGCCACGTCCCTTTGTGTGCCGAAAGCAAATCCAAGGTGAAGGGCCCCTGGGACCCAGCATTATGGACACTTACAACTGATGCCAAATAGATAAGACAAAGTTATATGTAATGACTCCTAAAGTCATTTCCTTGTATCCATAATTGGCCTGAGCATTCTTTAATCTTTAATGCTCTTTTAAAATTCACCTCAGGGAGCCACCGTGGCTGCTGACGTTATGAATCCTCTTAAGAAACCTTCAAGATGGGAGATGTCACGAGCTTCGTTTCCCTGGAGCAAACTGTGGCCTGGAGATGTTCAGCAACTCGCTCCAAATGCACAGCTTCTGGGTGCCCCTGAGGAAGCCTCAGAGCCGATCCTGCCGGCCCTGAGGGTGTGGCCCTGGACCACTCTCTCAGCGTTCCTCTGGAGGGGCCACACCAGCCTGCAGCCTTGGACAGGTGGCCTCTTCAGGCCTTGGTTTCCTTGTGTGCATGGTGGACAGGGCCTGTCGTGTGGCCTGTGGGAGGTGGCTTTGGCAGGGTCCCCTTCTATGCAGACCTGTGAGGGACTTAACTGAGTTTTCCTCTCTTCTCCTGAGGGTGGAGACGCGACAGACGCTTTTCTCACTGTTTCTTTTACTCCTTTGGGTGTTGCTGAAGCTGGTGTTTAGTGTTGCTAAAAAAAAATAAGAAGCAAGTTAAGCAGGCAGGCTGGTTTTGCAGGGAGTCACGGATCTGCCTTGGAGTAGGCTGGAAACACTGGCACCACCAGACCCTTCTCTCTGAGTGGGCAGGTTGGCTGCCAGCTGCCAGGCAGCTCCTTTGAACATGCCCTGCAGGGCCGGGTGTGGTGACGCACGCCTGTGATCCCAGCAGCTTGGGAGACTGAGATGGGAAGATCGTAAGTTCAAAGCCAGCCTCAGCATCTTAGTGAGGGCCCGAGCGACTTCGTGAGATCCTGACTCAAGCAGAAAAAGGGCTGGGGATGTGGCTCGGTGGATAAGCACCCCCAGGTTCTATCTCCAGTACCAAAGAGTGAGGGTGGGGGAGGCCCCATAATTCTTCCCTGCCCACCTCCCAGCTCCAGGTCCTGCAGTCAGGGGCAGGAGAGGCTGGAAGTATTTGAAAGCAGATGGCTGCACGGGTGGATGTGCTGTCTCGCCACACCATTGCAGCCAGATGGGTCAGGAAAACGAGCCCGGAAGAGGGCCCCCTCCGCCGGGCGTGCCTTGAAGAGGTCCAGAGGGTGGCAGGCTATCTCAGAACTTCCAGACCTGACCCAGAGCCCCACCCTGTCATTTCTCACCTTTGGGCTCCCGAGCAGGTTCCCAGAGACTGACACCTGAGTGGCTCCAACCCCATGGCCCCTCCACCCCGGAGGTAGGCTAGAAGGGAAGATACAGAGGCAAAGGGGAGGAAAAAGAGGCTGTAGGTCTGTCAGACGTACTCCTCAGACCTCTGCCCCCAGCCTGCCATTCCCAGATTCCTGAGAAACCCACAAATTGTGGAGGTACTATTAATTCACCATCTATGAAAACGGCTTTAATTTATTGATGCTTATATGCCCTCTTAGCCTGCATGATGTATTGGGGCGGGACACAGAAAACTGAACCCAGGGTGCTCTACCACTGAGCTACAACTCCAGCCCTTTTTATTTTTTACTTGAGACAGGGCCTTGCTGAGTTGCTGAGGCTGGCCTCGAACTCGCCATCCTCCTGCCTCAGCCTTCCTAGTCAGAGTCGCTGGCATGACAGGTATGCCCCACTGTGCCCGGCAGGAGAGATGTATTTTAAGAAACCGACAATAGGGGCGCATTCCAAACATCTAGACAGCAGAGACAATGTCAGCGTGAAGATCCCAGGAGGACCAGACGCCCTAAACGTCTCCTGATGCACAGCTGAAGACTGGGTGCAGCAGGCCGGCGTTCCCACGACCTCCCCAAGCCGCCCCTGGCACAGTTTCCTTTAAAAGAAAAGTCTGCGGTCCCAGAAGTGCTTCTCTGGAGCAGCGCCCACTCTGCCCTGAGGAAGCGCCCTTCACCTTGACTTCCCAAGCAGCTCTTCTTCTCTCCGCTAAAACCTGAGGAGTCCTTAAATTCGTTTCTGCAACGACTCAAGAACCTGCTGGTTCCCAGGAGAGGTCTCCTGTGCCTCCTGGAACCTCTTGGAAGGTCCTATGGCCCCTCTTCTTGGTTGCCCGCGCTGCGTGGCCTCCCGAGGTCTTCTGGCCCTGGACAGCCCCTGCCTACTTTCAGATGCCAGCTCGCAGCTTCCGCCTGCCTTCCCTCCACCTGTGGGTTAGAAGCCCAGGCGGCTCCGGATTGGCGGACCTCGCTCCAACACGCACACGCACAGGCGCACACACGCATGCGCGTGCGGACAGGTCCCGCACCCTCCTTGAGCTCCCCCACCATCCTCCTCCCTCCACCAGCCCACCCCAGCCACGCGTCACTCACCACTCCACCCCCCATCCTGCGTGGCCAGGCTCCCGCTCTCCGGATGAACGCAGCCATCCCCCGGCCTCTTTCCAGGAGCTGCCCTCGGCTTTGGGCCCAGCTCCTGATCCATGGCTCGGCTCCTGCTCCACCAGGCACATGGCCACCACGGCCCCGAGAACCCAGCTCCATGCCTTCTCCTGGGAATCCTCAGGAGCCTGGGGTTTGTGTCGCCTGGGCCACTTCCTCATTCCCCTTAAAGTGGGCACCCTGGTCCCCAGCAGGACAGCTAGCGCCAGGAAGGTGGTGTCCGGTTCCCGATGTAGCCCCCTGCAGCCGGCCCCGGGCTGGGCAGAGCCAGCTCTCCATGAGCGCCTGCCTAAAGAATTGGCTGAATAAATTAATTTGGGGTTCATTTTCCAGGCCTCCTGCTTGTGGGGAGGCCGCCTCCCTGACCTGCAGCTGAGGCCCAGGGGGAGGGCGGGGTAAGCTGAGCCTGGGCGTCCTCCAGTCGAGGGGGCAGGAGCACACGAGGGGCTGCCCCCGAGACCCGGGCCTGTCTGGGCTGTTTAGGGAGGTTGAAACCCAGGGAAGGCTCTGGGCAAATTGTCCTCCTTCGTTAATCACAGCACCGGGGCTCGCCCACCATGTTAATTGGGTAATGACTGAGGAGGGGAGGCTGCTCCCTGACCCTTGGCCTTTGTCCTTATTTTTTAACAGGAATATGAAATGGAGAGATTGAGAGACTCGGGCAAGGACTGAGCCCTGGGTAGACCTGATGCCCGGGGTCACCCGCCTGGGTCTCAGCCCCTCTGCTCCAGTTTTCTGCATCTAGGAGGGACCCTGGGCTTTGAGCTTCCAGGTCCCGCACTGAGATGAGCCTGTCACGTTCTGTTCCCTGGAGAGGCAGGCCTGGAACCCACACTTGGTGACAAAGATTCCAGGCCCCAAGGCCCAGCTGCAGCCTTGCAGCCTCCTTTGAAGCCTGGTGGTTCCCTCCCCAGGTGGCTTCTCCTTGCTCGGGCAAGGCTTCCTCTGCCACAGCTGTTGTCCTTGATTCCAACTCCTGCTCCCTGACCTCCCGCACCCCAGTGGCCATTGACCCTGCTGGGTGATAACCAAGTCCAGGGGCAGCTTGTGCCAGGACCCAAGCTGGACCACTGCAGGTGGTATCTGGGGTGCAGAGCCATGGAGGCCGGTGCCACCAGGCCTGGTACCTGCCAGGACTGAGCACCCAGGCCTGGTGCACCTTCCTGCCCACGGCTACTTCTGGAATCTCCCTCTGCTTTCCTCCCAGTTCCTGATGCAGCCGAGTCTGGGTCAGGACTTTGAATTCTTACGTGGACTCGGCAGTAGCCCCGTGACATCTCCCGCTTTGGGCAGATTCTGCCTCCTCTAAACCTCTCCCTCACCCAAAGACGTAGGTAATGGGGACCGAGAGACCCTGCTAAAATCTTAGATGAAAAGCCCAAGTCCTCACAGTGGCCATCCAGTACCTGCCATGCCTGGGCCCATTCCCACGTCAACTTCTCTCCAGCACCCTGGCCGCTCTGCCTTCTCTATCATGGGTCCAGCAGCCCTGGACCCTGGGGAATTCTTTTTTTTTTCCCCCTGGGGATTGAACCCAGGGGTGCTCTACCACTGAGCTCCATCCCCAGCCCTGTTTATTTTTTATTTTGAGGAGGGTCTCACTAAGTTGCCCAGGCTGGCCTTGAACTTATGATCCTCCTGTCTCTGCTTCCTGAGTAACAGGGGGTGTTCTTCATCTACCCTGAGGTTCCAGTGTGCAGCCTGCTGGGAGCCAGGAGCTCTGGGATGAAGCTAAGCCCCCTTGGCATCTCTCTGACCTGGCCCAAGTCCCTCTTTCCAGCTCCTCCCCCTCCCCACCCCTGCCTTGTCCTGCTCCCAGACCCACCTTCAGGTCTCATCAAACCTGAGCCCGGGCAGCTCCACACCTCTGTGCCTTCCCCTGCCAAAGCCAAGTGCCAATGTCTCGGCTTGGCACAGAATCACGAGCCACCACACAGCTTTGTAGGTTCAAACAGCAATTCTTTATTCCCGATCTCACATCAGCCTCCACACACGTTCAGGGGCAGTTCCAATATGTCCGATCCCAAATCCTACTCCACGAGGCTTTTTCCAAATCCCATTTGAATCTCAGGAGAACTCAACGGGAACAAGCAGCAGGAACACCCTAATCCCAGCAGCAATAATCTTCAACCTCAACTTCCCTAAAACTCCTATTGTCACGCCCTAAACCCAAGGACTGAGATACTTCCTGCAGGAATACACCCTAATCCTGGATCCACCCTGGTGATTGAGCAGGGTCACCTTTCTCAAACACACAAGCAAGGTCGCAGCAAATTTCCAAGGCAAGTCCATTTAACATGGGGTACACTGGCAAGGATTACGATGCGTCATACCTACTTGGTAATGGCCCTCAGCATTCCCCCTGCCCTCTTGTCTGCAGAACAGCGCCTCTTGATGTTCTGGATGCTTCCCCCAGCACTTCAGCCTCGCTGCCTCTCCTGGACAGAATCTCATGACCTTCTACGTTCACCGTCTCACCTGGTCCTCAGGTTCACAGAGCAGCTTGCATCCCCTGCTAACAGTCAGTCCTTGTCCCTCTGCATTTAAGTCATTGTCTACAGACTGGGAATGTGGGTAGGCAGGGCCTGGGTGCCAGAGAGAAGCGGATCTGAATTCTAGTTCCATCACTTACATTTCGTGACTATGGGGCAGTCACAGAACATCTTGGAGCCTCAGTTTCCTCATCTGTCAATCACACAACTCATTTGGTATTGAGCTACTACCTGCCATGCATTTCTGACATATCTTCTCATTTACCCCTCACAGTGACCCTGTGAACCAATATCTGGAATTTATATATACATGCCGGGTTGGGGTCTAGTTCCATTCTTTGCCAAATTACTCAGCCCCCCGCCCTCAACCCTGAATGCCCCAGGTTGGTCTCTGGTCTGGTAGTGTGATTCCCTGATCCATGAAGGTGTTATGAGGGTGGGTGTCAAGCAGTAGCTCACAGAGTGCACGCCAGCTCCCCCGTGATCTCTAGCTCGTCTCTGCTGACCTCATAGGGTAACTGCTCCTACACTCTTGGTTTTGTAGGCCCTTAAGATTTAAATGACACAATATTATGCAAACCTCAGCATACAATAAATTTCTTATAAATGTCCCTTTTCTCCCTCTCTCCTATGCCCCACTGAACTCCTGCCAAATTCCTTGGGGACCTGTGCTCAGGCACCCAGCAGAGATGGGCACATCACTGGCACTAAATGTGTATGGGGATGACGAAGCTCTCATTGCACCTGTCTCCAGTCACCCTGGCACCACATGCCACCCTGAGAACCGGGCAGCCTCTGTGGTGACCTTATCTGTCTGCCTGCGCGGGGCAGTGTCTGCCGATCCATGAGCCTGTCTGCCTGGCCAGTCTGCTCGGCTTCCAGGGGAACCACCACCTTTCCCAGGGTGTGGGCTCCCGTGACTCCCCTGGTCCTTTCACCTGTCTTTCCATCCATTCATCGATCTGAATGCTGCCCTGTGCCGCACTCTGCTCCAGAGAAGCACCCCATCCTCAGAGCTGGCACTCCTGTGGGAGACTGGCAGCCACCTGCCTGCCCAGCACACTCCCAGGTGGCCGTCAGGGCCACGGATAAAAATAAATCGGAGAAGGGGACGGGGATGCTTTCTCTTCTGAGAGCAGGAGATTGTTTCTAGTATAGTATTTACAAAAGTTCCCTCTGAAAAGGTGACATCTGAACATTTTAAAAAGTAATATTTGTCATGGTGGACATTTCAGAAAACACAGAAGACCAGCAGCCGTCACTCTGAGAGCCCCCACCCATCCTGGGCTTTGCGGTCTGGCTCAGAGGCACGCCTCGTGTTGTGCTTCTGCTATTGAACATCATGCCATTGTTACTTTGTAGGAGTGTTTATGCTTTTTCAAGTTCTGTGTATCAGGACTTAATGTGTGTTTTCCAAAATTGGTACCAAGCATCTAGAGGAGGCATTTCCATCTTTGTTATGCGAATTTCAGAAAATTAAGACAGGAAGAGAGGCGTCGTTCATAACCTTCCGTGTGGCTTACTGCTCTACGCCTTCCCATCTTCCCCTGCTCTCTGAACGTGGAAAGACGCGTACGCAGAGCCTGTCACTTTGGGTCAGGCTCTTTGATGAGAGTGTTTCGGAGCTGGGAGGGGTGGGTTTGGGTGGCAGAAGGAGCCTCACAGGTGCAAAGACCCACGGCCCCTTTGCCTCTGCCCCTTCCAGGTCATAGTCTGAGTCCTGGGTTTCCTAGTGCAAGAGGGTGTCATAAGTCCTCCTGGTCCCAGCTCTGGAATAAGAACCAGAGGGCCGAGGGTACCTGAAAGGCGTCAGGAGGAGGCTGCCTGCCCCTGACCTTGACCTGACAGGAGCTGCAGAGCTGACCTTGGAGACTCATGGCCCAGGAGCTGAGTTCCCTGGGAGGTACTCCAGGAACACGCTGATGGAGTCCTCCCTGGACACTGTCCTGTAACCCTGGTAACGTCCCTTGGAAGCTGGCATTGATCCGCCTCTTCATGGACCAGGAAGCTGCCCCTTGAGGTTAGGAAACCTGTGCTGCGTCCCACCACTTGCAGGTGGTGGTGGGACTCGCACCTGGAACTCCCTTGACCCGTGGGTCATAGGACGGGCACAGTGCCAGCTGCCAGGGTATCCTGGGTGCAGCCCACTCTGCTGGCTGTGGAACTACTCAAGTTAAACAGAGAGAGAGAAGGCGCCATTGAGCCCTACCACTGAATGCTCCTGAGCTGACGTGGGGCCCACCTGGAGGGGGGACCAGGGCCAGAGAGACATCAGCCGGAGGGACACGTCACACCAGGCTCTCTTCACTCTCCTCCCCTGACACCAGGTCTGGGGGCCTCTGATGCACAGCCCAGTTTAGAAGCCTAATGAACAGGGAGGCACACATCTCTGTGGGCCCGAGCTAATTGTTTGAAAAAAAAAAAGAAAAGAAACACTTGATTTCTTACTGAAAAAGCAATACTTGCAGAAGATAAAAAGTAACATAATAAACAGAGGCATTCACCTCTGGCTGCCACCTCAGGCCCCCTGTATTCTTCCTCACAAGCAAGAGTAGGGAATTTCCTGTCTCCTCCGTATCGGTGTTTGTGTGTCTCCACCTTCTCCGTGCTGTTCACGTCCTCCCGGTCATGACAGGTGTGATACCTCTTAACGTTGGTGCTTTTAGGTCTGCCCAGCCCTTTTATTGGTTGCATAATGCTTCATTGCCTGGGTTAAGCCCTGGTGTAACCAACCAGCCCCATACCCAGGGGTATTTGGGCACCCTAACGTGCTTTTCTCTCGTGGCTGCAGCTGCCCTAGACGTGCCTGCCCAGGCCTCCTGGCATGCATGTCCAAATAGGCCTATTTGTGGAATAATTTCTAAAAGCAGAACAGATTTCATTATTGCTCTGAAGGCCCTAGCAAATGGAACGGAAGATAAGAAACAGGAATAAGAGCTACATGAATTAGAAAGGACAAGACAAATCTGTCATTTTTTGCAGACAATAGAAACTCCTACCTAGAATATCCAATAGAATCAGAGGAGAAATTATCAGGACGAGCAGGAGGATTCAGCAAGATGACCACATGGAGGCCGCACATTAAGAAATCAATTGCTTTCCTATACCCCAGCAGTGACCAATTAGAAAATGTAATAGCAAGAGAAAGGAAGGGGGTTCTGGGCCCAGGCATCCTCTGAAGCAATGAGTCTCAAACTTCGGGCTGTCGAGGGATGACCTGGAGCAGGTGGCATGCTGCGTATGGCTGGGCCTGGCCACACTCCCACTCAGCAGGACCAGGTTGGTGCCTGGGAATCTGCACTCTGGCCAGCTCCGGGGATGGCCCCTGCTGGTTTGGGACCCTGCATGGAGTAGCAAGGATCTAAAGACCTCACTCCCATTTGTAGGTGCCATCGTGCAGGGAACGGGTTCCATTCCCACCCCTTTTCCAAAGCTGGCTACTTTCTTTCTTTCTTTTTTTTTTTTTTAACAATTATTTACTTTTTTAAAAAAAGTTATACGTGGACACGATGTTTTTATTTTACTTTATGTGGAGCTGAGGATGGAACCCAGTGCCTCATGCATGCTAGGCGAGTGCTCTACTGCTGAGCCACACCCCCAGCCCAAGCGGGCTACTTTCTAAGTCTCTGCTATTTCGCCAGTTGGCAAAATATTTATTGTATGGTTTTAATTTGCATTTTTTAAAAAAGTATGAATGAGGTAGAGCATCTTCCCACGTTTGGCCTCAGTCTTAGCTTTCATGCCACCAGCTGTTCAAGGGACAGACCCAGGATGAAGTAAAGGAGCATCATCAGGTGGCAGCGCCGTCTCCCACTGAGTCCTGCCCACCCTCCAGGGACAAAGTCCTCTCTCTGGCAGGAAGGGTGTGGACAGCCCTGCCATTCAGCCCCTGCCTCCAGCAGGACTGTGCTCTATCCTTCTGACCGGAGCCCAGGGAGCTATAATCCCAGCCTCAGGAGGGCGTGCTCCAACATGGAACTGCCTTCAGTAGGAAGAGCAGAGAACACGGATTCAGGAGACCTAATACCTCCTGCCCCTCATCTCCCCGACCATGCCCAGTGAGGACGGGCAAGGGGCCAACTGCAGCCAGGCTAGCCTTCAGCTGAGGGCTTTATTGCCTATTTGAAGCAGCGCGTGGACACTGGGGAGATGGAGAGATGGATCCAGGGAGCTGCAGAGCCACCCTGACGGGGTGGGCTGCGTGCGATCACACCGAGCGATTGGAGCAGCGCATCCTGGCATGTTTGCTAATAAAGACGCAGCCCCTGTTTTCGTTTCAGCCCATTGTCTATCTCCAGAGAGACGCCATGGGGATCGTATTGCATTTTCAGGTCCGGTGAAGCTGCAGGAATATAAGCATCTTATGCAAATGTGTTGTGTGGAAAGAATGGGGTTTCAGGTGCCATAAATCCTCAGGTACTGGAGCCCTGGTTACTCCTCGGTTTTAACACAGTCTGATAGGAGGCAATTATTTGGGGCCGATATGCTGCTTTTCATGGAAGTTAAGTCTCTGCTTGAAGCTGGAGTCTGTTTCCCTGAACTGATCTGTAGGGCGTGATGACAGGCCAGCCACAGGGGCCACGCAGGGAAGCTCGTGCGCTCACCATGCATGCAGACCTCCCTCCCTTTCCCACCATCCACCCAGCCCCCATTTGTCCTTCTGGGAGGCAGGTCACATCAGGGACAGGAAAGTGGCTCTGGGGCTGAGGCAGCTGAGGTAGTCTTAGTGCTCATGTCCCACCTGAGTGACCTTGGGCAGGTGTCCTCACCTCTCTCTGCGGGCCCACTGCAGTCTGCTCAGCCTGGTGCCTGGCGTTGTGCAGGCAGGACGCCTGTGCTTTCACATACCAGGGGCAGCGCCTGCAGCAGGCCAGTGCCTGCTCCTTGGAAAGTGCAGGCCAGAGCCCACAGAGAGAGGCCCGGAGGGTCTGCACTGTGCAGGCTCGTGGGCTGGCCCCTCACAGCCACCATACCTGCACGTTGTCCACGAAGAGAACAGGAGCAGGAGAGGTGGCCCAGGTGACCCAGGCCTCTCTGGTGTCTGCGCACACTGGAGCTGGAGGCAGGGAGCAGAGTCTCCAGTGAGGAATGGGGAAGGCTCCCTGGGCTGGGGCTGCTGGAATGGCGGAAGGGCCTCGAGGGAAGGGTTGGTTTCCCTTCTCTGTCCTTGAGAAAGCAGCACGCCAGGTGCTCTGTGGGCGCTGCCACCCCGACCCCATTCCATGCCTGCCTCTTGCCCTCTGACTCCATTCCATGCCCGCCTCTTGCCCCCTGACCCCATTCCATGCCTGCCTCTTGCCCCCTGACCCCATTCCATGCCTGCTTCTTACCCCATGACCAGGGCTGAGGACTGTGAATATTTCACGTCAGTGGCCAACAGAATCGGAGCCCTGGCCTTTGGCGTCTGGCTCTTCCCTCCGCGTGATGCTCTGTGCTCCCTTGCTCCCGCGATGGCTGCATCACCTTCTCTCTGTCTGGGCCTCCTCTGGGCTCTCTCCACCTTCTGGCCGCTGTGACAGGTTGTTGTCAGTGTGACTGCTTCTTTGCCTTCTTACCTGGCTTCTCGGCTGGGTGGAGGCCTCGTGAGGGCAGAGCAGGGGGTGACTACGTTGCTACCACATCCCTCGGGCTCCCAGGTAGCCTCAGAGGATCCCCAGTGGGAGGTGGGTGGGTACGGAGAGGGCACCCGTCATCAGAGGAGAACGACCCTGGTCCTGCCCGGCCCCCACCCTGCTGCTCAGTTCCTGGGTCCTCCAGCAGCCCTGGCTCCCCACCCTCCCCAGCTCCCTACCAGGGACATGGGGAGTAAAGCAGATGGAAGTGGGAGCGAAGGCGCTCCTGGAGGGAAGGAGCCCGTGAGTGGTTCCTGGCCTTGGGAGACAGGCAGCAAAAATGGCTGCAGCTTGGACCTGGCCCGGCCTATGTGGAGAGGCCACGGTGTGTCCCTGGAAAGCCTTGCCGATGTGTCCTAAAAGCTCAGTGCACATTGCCACTGTCAAACCTGTGGGATCAGGTAGAGAAGGCTGCTGGTGTCTGCAAGAAACATGGGCTGGGGTCAGCTATTAAATGCTTTTATGGGCACAGTCTGGGGACGCAGCACATGGGGGTGTCTAGAGTGCAAAGGGGGCTCTCCACTGGGAAGGGACCACGTGATGAGCAGAAAATCCCTTGATCTGAAACCCCAGGATAGATGCTCCCACGTGCTTTCCCACCCTGTTCCCCAGGAACCCTGCCGGTCAGTCCAGTCTCTCCCCACTTCCAGAGAGGGAAACTGAGGCTAAGTGGATGGGTCACCAGAAAGCCAACTTAGCCCCCCCACCCAGCAGAGCAGCATTTAACCCTCCAGAAATTCTTAGCTCCATTTTCTACCCACTCTCCCAACCTCCCCCAAGAAGACACCAGACCTTCCCTGCCCCAGCCGGAGACCCTGTAGCCTCCATCCTGCTCAAGGCCCAGGGTCCAAGGCTCTGGGTAGATGTCAGCCAGACAGAGATGCCTCCACACAGGGGGCTCCACAGTTGTTCCTGTCAGCAGGCCCCGGGAACCCAGCACCCAACGCTAGGAGGGCTTTGTGGGGGCGGGGCTGGCGAGGGGCGGGGCTTCTGGGCGGGGCTGGCGAGGGGCGGGGCTTCTGGGCGGGGCTGGGCGGGGCGCCGCCTCTCCTGCTGCTAATTCGCGGTGCTGTATTCCGCAGGCCTCCCGGTGGCGCGGAGCGTGTGTAAATTATCCCACCAGAGCGATTAACTGTTTGTCCAGGCTAATTGTCAGTATTAAATCTTGCTCAGGCACAGTTTTAAAGCTTCATTTTAAATCTCTGTCCTCAAGAAACCCATCCTCCCTTCCCCCGCGGGGAACGCAGCCTCGGTGGGTTCCGTGGGTTCCTGTGCGGCAGCCGAGGGTCCCCAGGGTGGGGAGCAGATGTGTGGGCGCGGGAAACCTGCGCACGGCTCCTCTGCGCGCCTCTCTCGCCGCAGGCCCTGGTGGGATGCCCTTGTCTGGCTGCCCTGCATGAAGCTCTGAATTAGGAGTTATTGCTCAGAGACCCCCAAGCCTCCGAGACACCTCTTCCCTGACTGAGACATAAATCTTATCTATGTCATGGAGGTGGGGAGAGAATTCTTCTGCAAAGGTGGGGGGACTGGCAGGCTGAGGAAGCCACCAGACAGCCCTCCATCAGGAGCCCAGAGCAGAGGGCAGAGGGGGGAGGGCTGGGGGTGGGCAGGGGCTTCTCATCCCTGGGAGGAGTCACCCCAAGTGCACCTGGTCTCCTGCACCATCCTGAGACCAATGCCAGCCAGGTGGCTCCCTCCCTGAGGGCTGCTGTCCTGCAGCTGGTCCAGGGTGAGGAGGGGAAGGAGGGGAGGAGGGCAAGGCTGTGTCCTGGAGGCTGCCACTCTCCACAGGCTACGGGCAGGCCCCTCAGGCCAGAGTGGAGACACCTGGTCAAGGGGGCGAATGTGAATCTCCCAAGCTCCTGCTGCAGCGTCCAGCCACCCACAGAGAGGGGTGTGAATCAGGGTGCACCTTGTCTTTGTAGGCTTGTGGTGATTTCTACTGGCTTCTGTGTCACAAGCAGAAGAGAGAGTGGGCGTTGAGGATGGGGTTGGTGTGGCTGCCTGGGGTAGGGTGAGGAGGTGAGGGAGCCCTGGTCCCTCCAGGGAGGCCCGGACTTGGTGGGTTTAGGTCCAGCAAGAAGGCGGATGGCTCGGTTGATGAGGTGGTACTGAGACAGGTGTCATGAGGAGCAGGAGGAGACTCAGAGGAGGAAGGCTGATGTGGGTGGACATCATGCTGGGCGTCTCTGTGCCTGTACCAACAGCTGGAGGTGAAGGTCAGGGGTGTGAGTGGCAGGGTGGAACCTCACAGGAGGAGGCAGAGGGAAGGAGGCCAGAAGTCAGTCCCAGATAAAGTACTTGAGGAAGGCACCATCTTTCTTCCAACCCCAGGTCTTGTTTGGGGACAGGCTAATGACAGCTTCCTGGGGACAGTGAAAGAGAGGCCACACTCAGGGAAGAGTGTCACAGACAATTGTTTGGGCCCCGAGTCAGCTGTGTGGGTTCAGAGGCTGCTGGACCCTGAATCCCTGGGCCCCAAAACAGGGGGTGGTTGGGCCCCTAGGGGCCCTTCCCAGGGGTATCTGCTCCCCTCTCTTCCTTCACGTGCTTCCTACATCTGGTGCCTATGGGAGCCCCGCTGAAGCCTATTATTGCTGCAGGTCCCGGAAGCTCAAAATCACAAATGGGGGCTGGCGGCAAGTGCTGCCAAGGGTCCGGGGAAACAGCCCCAGGTGAGCCCTTCCCAATATCAGCATAACTGCCCCAATGGGCAGCCTAACACCAGGCTGGGAGAAAAATTCTTGGGACTGTCCCCTTTCCACCATTTTATACCCTGCTCCTGTGGCCAGCAGAGGCAGGAGTTTGGATCCTGACCTGCTGGGGGCCAACCCCTCCCCCGGAGGCAGGTGCCAATTTTCACTGCCACCTCCACCAGGTGCATCATGAACAGAGGAAGGCCTGCCAGCCGTGGGGGCGGGGACAGTTCTATTTGTAAAAAGCTGAAGTCCTCCAGGATCAGCTCTCAGGAGGGGCTTGACCAGATGGAAGAGGGCCCTGAGCAGGGGCCGTGCTCACAGGGAGGTTCAAGCGTTTAGAGCAGAAGTTTTCTCATTAATCTCTCCAGCCTCTGGGAGGAAAACCGAATCAACCCTGTCCTCGTCCCCATCAGAGCTCATGGTGAAGGTGACGGCATTTCTCATTTCCTCCACTCGGTCTGAAAATATGTGAGATTAGAGGAGATGAAGGGAAGGAAATTGAAATAACAAGTGAGGCTGGAGGGGGAAAAGCCTGACAAACAGCGGACCTGGGGAAGACCTGGGTGGGGGGGTCCTTTCTCAGATCCCCAGGTGGTGGACCATGCCTACAGTGGACATCAGATTTCTGAAGTGCTGGTGCTGCCTCTACTCGCTGGCAGCAGGACAGTTGTGACCAGCAAGCTCTCCTCTGGCTTCAATAGTCCTACTGGGAGGAAGAAAGTCCTTTCCTGCCACCTAAGGCCACATGCCAGGTCCGGGGCTGCAGGCTCTCTTCTGTGCTCCTGGGTGAGGAGACCCACCATGATGGGTGCCCAGTAGGGAGGAGAGGGGAGAGAAAGTGCAACTGTTCTGGAAGTGTCTGCCCTTTCTCTGCTCAGGAATCAGGGCAAGGAGGGCCTGGGCCTGGGCTTGGACCCTTTAGTGCTTGGGAATCTTCATGGTCACTGCGGGGCTGGTGCCGCTCTTGGTTTGGTGGCAGACCATCTTGCTGGCTTCCCTGGAGGAAGGGAGGAAGCGCTGTTATTTTTTTCTGGGCGTGCCATAGCAGAATAGGGGGTGCCACAGCAGCTTAAAATGACAGACATGTCCTTTCTGGAGCCAGAGGTGCAAGATAAAGGCATCCACAGGGCTCAGGCCAGATCCTTCTGGAGGCTCTGAGGGAGACCCTACCCCTCTCCCAGAGTGGAGTCCCTGGTGTAACCAGCAGCTAGTGTCTGCTCCTCCGTTCCCCTGGAGTGCCCACCCCCTTCCCTTCCTTTCTGTTTCTTACAAGCACTCTCACTGATGTAGGTCCTCTCCCTCTACAATCCACAGTGATTTCGGCTCCTTAGTTACATTTCCAGAGACCCTTATTCTAAATAAGGTCAGGAGCGCATGTTCCAAGTGGGCATGGGTTTGGGGGCACAGTATTCAGCCAGGGGTAGAGCCAGAGCGCCCCAGGTCTGTCGGGGCACCAGCCTGGTGCCCAGCGCCGCAGGGAACAGCGGGGTCCAGAGGGTCCAGAGGAGGTGAGGCTCCTCTACCCCCCTGGGGGGCTCCCTTAGCGCAGCCCCCTTCTGGAGCCCTCCTCCACCCCCATTTACCCATTCCCCCCGGATGGGGAGGGGTGATGGCATCTTATGGTTTAATCAAGTGATTAAGGGTGAACGACTCCGCGGCTCTTCTTGGGCAGGTGATCAGGCGCTGCGCAGGCCGCGGAGAACAAAGGGACACCGCCGCGTGGGAGTCGCCGGGGTTGGCGGGGCGGGGAGGGGCGGGGCGGAGCGGGACGGGCTCGGCGGCAGCGGCGGTGCGGGCCAGGCGCCGCGGTCCCGCCCGCCTCCCTTCCCGGGAAGCCGAGCCACGATTTAATATGCAAAGGTGCAGAGCTGCAGGCGCATCCGCCCGGCGCGCCGCGATTCAAACAAAGAATGCACAACAAAGGACCGCGCGGGTCTGTTGGATTCCGCGGTGGCGAGATTTATCTAAGCGCGGAGGGGCCTGTGACCTTGGGCTTGAGAGCTTTAAAGCGAACAGGCGAACAGGCGGCGTGGAAGACGGAACAGAGAGACGCTTGTGATTACCATTATTTAATATAATGGCCTTAAACGGCTGGGAGGGGGAGTGAGGTGGCAGGAGAACGCTTTCTTATTCCAGGAGATCTAAGGCCGATGTAATGGAGGAGAAAAACAGGGGGGTGGAGGAGGGAGAGGTTGGAGGGAGTTCTGAGAGGTAAGGAGAGCCAGCCAGCCGCTGCCGGAGATGCCCCAGAGCCTCCCGCCTCCGCCTTTCCACCTCCCTGCCTCCTCCCTGCAGCCTCAGCCTCCGTCTGAGGGGGTGACTTTAGGAGTCCTCAAAGCTTGGGGGCTGGGGATGTGGCAGGGTCCGTAGTGTCCCCAGGCTGGGGTTTTGAGCTGCCCAGGATCTGGGGCATCCCCTTCAGGAAGCCTGGAGCTGGGGAAGGTGTGTGCCACTCGGGGCAAAGAGGCTGGTCCAGAAAGGAGGCTGGGCTGGGGGTCCTTTCTCAGATCCTAAGGTGGGTGGACTCTGCCTACAGTGGACCTCAGATCTCTGAAGTGCCAAGGAGGGTGGGGGTGGGAGGAGGTGGCCCGTCCACTTGCTGTCTAAGAAGCTGAGAGTGGGTGGGCCCCAGATTGGCCTCCCTTTGTGCCAGGCCTGGGCCAGGTGTTCAGGTCTTCCTGGACCCTGAGCAGGGCATCCCTGCTAATAAGTTGACTTCCTTTTCATTCCATTTGTCATTCTGTGTTCTCTCTCTTAAAGAGCCCCCTCTCCTAAATCCTCTAAGTTCCAGATCCCAGGAAGATGGGATCAGCTGGGTGGTCCTTGGCACCCATCCAAGACCCTTATTCTAAATAAGGTCATGATCTCATCTTCCAAATGGGCATGGATTTGGGGGCACAGTATTCAGCCATGGGGTAGAGCCAGAACAATTGTGGTCCTCCCTGGAACATGCTGGAAGCCTTGTTTCTATCGGCTGGGGTGACTCAGTGGAGCTTCAGTGCCAGGGTGCATGGGTGAGTGGCAGAAGCTGGTTCCCTCCTGCCACTGTCATCCATGCTTGGGGAACCACACAGGTCCTGTGTCACCTGCTGGGGCAGCCGGCCAGCTGGGGCTCCTTTCCACCAGGAGGGTGAGCCTCACTTCACATGGTGCTCAGGCCCCACACAATGCAGCTCCTGAGACCTGGGAACCTAGAGAGGGAGACATGGAGGAGTGAGCCGGAGGCCCAGCCAGGAGGGGAGGCAGGAGCCCCCTCCCACTCCTCACTCTGGCTGATCTCTGGCAGCAGGACAGGCAGCTGCTTCTTTTTCCTCCCCTTTTCAGGGGCTGGGCCCAGGGTCAGGAGGCAGGGGCAGAATGTGTGGGCCCAGCCTCCCACCCAGCTGGACGGCTGGACAGCTGGACGCCAGCTGTGGGACCCTGGGGACTGAAAGCTCCAGGAGACAAAGCTGGCAAACGAGGACCTGAGATGGCCTTTAAGCACCGGGCAGGGGCCCTCCCCAGACACAGTGACACCCAGTGCTTTTTGTGGGGACCAGAAGGCCAGGTGAGCCAGGGCACCTGCACCAGCTCCACCACCTGCTCCAGGTGAGATGGAGCCGAGGATAGGACCCACCCTTGGGTGGTTGTGAGACCTGGACAGGTGATACACCGGAGGGGTCTCTGAGGCTGCAAAGGGACCTCTCACCCCTGACAGCCTGCACCCCCCACCATCAAGAGCACCTCCCACCCAAGGAAGCTCCCCAGAGGGAGTGGAAGCAGGGGAAGGCTGCCTTTGCCCTCTCTGCTTCAGAGTCATGGGGCACCTCCTGAGGCTACTGCGAAAGTCACCGTGTTTTTAGATTTTGGTTAATAAGACCAACAGTGCAGCCTGAATTAAGCACGGGCATCTCTCTGCCTCAGTCTCCCTCTTCCTCTAACCCCCTCCCCCATGCACAGGGCACTTTCTGAAGCTATTGGTAAGACTGTGACCTCTATATTATTTGGTCTTCTGCCTGCTTCCCTGGCAATTGTCTAGCCTCTAACACAAAAATTCCCTCCAGAAGAGAATTTCTCCCCAGCCTGGTCACAAAATGCCCTGCCTCTGGGGAAAGTGGCGCAGTCTGCAATTCTCCCCTGCTTCTGAAAAGTCCTTCTTCTCCTCTAATCTAGATCCTTCATGCTATATCTTAAACTTATTTAAAGTTCTGCTTTTATAGTGATCTCCTTCTCCTCCTAACAGGCTTGGATAGAGACGAGGGCCCTTTGTCAAACTCTCCATTCCGTCTCTGGACTTTTGGATCCTTCTCTGCTGTGGGGAGGCCCAACCCCAGGGCTGCTCCCCAGGGATCCTGGGTGAAGCCCTCAGCAGGCTGTCACCTGGCCTTGGCAGTATCTGGCTCCGGGGTCCTCTCTCCTTTCACTCCCCGTCATCATTAAGGGATGACGCAGGTCTTGGAGCAAGGACCCTTTGGCTCTGGAAAAATTATGTGTGACACTCTACATATGGATCAGGTAATTAATGGATGGCCCGATTTCCTCCACCATGATGTAAAGAGGCGCCATGGCACTCTAATTCCAGATAATTAAGGAGTGATGGAGTTCTCTCAAGCTGCTTGGGGAGTGCAGGCTGCAGTCACTCACCCTGCCCAGCCCCCTTCATTCTCCACACCTCACTGCAAACCGCAGGGCCTGCTGGTTCCCCGGAGCCGGAGCCGGAGCCACTGCAGCCTGCCATGATCCAAGTAGCCAAGTGGCTACAAGCTGTTGCAATGTAGTTCTGTGGGCGCGCGCATGTGTGCACACCTGTATGTGTGTGTGTGTGCATTCTGCACACATGTATGTATGTGCACATGTGTGCATGCATGGTCTGCCTACATGCATGTCTATTCTCATGTGTGTGTTTGTGTACTGGGGGAGGAATCCCCAAATGGACTTTCTAGAGTAGCCACACCGGATCTTAGAGACCAACCTCGGGGCACGTTTAGCACTCACTTGGCTGCTTCCAGGGAGGAAGCAAGTCACACTGTACAGAACAGTCTCAAAGAGGGCACCACATCCCCACTCCAGCCCCGAGGGGCTGCCCCTCACCCCCTGATCACAGGAAAGTCCAAGGACAGCTACAGCTGCTTCCCCAGAGCCGAGGGCCTCTGGGGTTCAGAAGTGGCTACGATTGGTGCTCACAGATACAGACAAGCACTCCATCCCAGAGGAGCCCTGCTGCAGTCCATGTCCAGGGTGGCCAGGCCGTTCCTCATGGGAGACGTGCAGGGGTGGACAGCATCCAGCCCTGAAGGCACAGCCTGGCGTCCCTGGGAGAAAGGAACAGCAGCTCCTTGCTCAGAGGGCCTGAGAGACCCTCCTGGCTCACAGAGGCATCTGCCACAGTTCCTGATAAACATCAGCCCTCCTCCTTCAGACGGGCCTCCCAGGGCCTCCCGTTTCTTTCCTGAGTTCTGCTCCTTCCTTGCACGTGTGCTCATATCCACAAATACTCCCAGTGACTGCGAGGGACTCAGCAGGAATGGGGCTGACCTGGGGCCCTGGATTTGAATTAGCACAGGCTGCTGTGCAGAAGGAGATGTGAACAGCTGGGAGACGCACGGAGACAAGGCCGGAGCACCGCCTGGCACAGGGAGCCTCCTGGATGCTCTTGGTGCCCATAGGCAGAGGTGGGCGGGTCGGGGGTCTGGTGTGTGCACATGGATCTGTGCACACCCGGGCCACTGTGCCAACTGCTGTCTTCCTGCTTTAGCTGCCTGCCCTCTGCCTGCTGTGGCTGTCCCTTCCTGCTGTGCACTTGGCTTGAATGTGAGCCTCTGCAATGGTGGACCTAGGACCGATACATTGTTGCTATGAGGAATCCCATGGAACCCTTACCTGTAGGTCGATTAGGACCAAGAAGTCTGTGGCCCAGTCGCTTTCCTTCTTTCTAAAAGACTTCCTTGAACACTTCTTCGTTTCTGCAGTGCTGGGGTTGAACCCAGGGCCTCGCCCAGGGTGGGCAAGTGCTCCGCAGCGTAGCGGTACCCCAGCTTCTCTCTTCCCATTTCTCGTGAGGCAGGTCTATGGCAATACATTCCTCAAGCTTTATCTGAGAAAGTCTTTGTTTCCCTTTCGCTCCCCCCCCCTATTTATTTTATTATGGTAAAATACACATCATGTGAAACGGAGCATCTGAACCTTTTTCAAGTGTGCAGCTGAGGGAATCAAATATCTTCACGTTGCTGTGTGACCATCCCCACCAGCCATCTCCAGATCTTCTTCATCTTGCAAAACTGAAACTCCGTCCCCATACAATATCAATTCCCTTGTCCCCTCCCCAGCCCCCCTCTACTTTCTGCCTCTGGGACTCCTCTGCTCCTCGGGGGGCCTTGTTGAAGGGAATCCTGTGGCACTGGCCCCCCTGCTGGCTCGTTTCCTCAGTGGGATGTCTCCAGGGTTGTTGGGGCATGTGCTGGAATTTCCTCGTTCCCAGCTGAACGCGGTTCTGCTGTAGATTTGAACCTACTTGGTCTATGCCCCGCAGTAGACTTGCAGGCTCACAGGACACTTCTGCCTGGAGGTGCGTGAGGAGCCGCCATAGAGACTGATTTCCCATTCCGCCCCCAGCCTAAGGGCTCCAGTTCCTCTCACCGACCCCTCCTAATTCTTTTCTTTTCTCTCCTTGTTTTCATAGTAGCCATCCTAGCAGGCAGGCAGTGGGGTCTCATTCTAGTTTGCATTGCATCTCTCTAGTGACGAGTGACGTCCAGTGTGTCCTTCACTTGTCACACATGAGTAGGGTTCAGAACCCCAGGAGGCTGGGATCTGTTCTGTCACCACCAGGTGGTCCGTTGTCCCGTGTTCAGCTCAGAGGCCCTCCCCTCAGCCAGTCCAGTCTACAGTTTTGCCTTCGGTCCTCGTGGTGGCCTGGGTTTCTCTTGGCTCTTAGTATTTCCACCTCTCTCCTGGCGTTGCGTGTCTGTTTTTCATGCGGGCTGCTTGATCTATCAAAGGCCTTAGCACTTTTTCCCTTTAGAGATGGGGGCCTTGTTTTGCTCCCCAGGCTGGACTCGAACTCCCGGAGTCAAGCGATGCCCCTGCCTCTGAGTAGCTGGGACCACAGGTGTGCGGCTGGACCCCTCAGCAGCGTGTCAGTTGTTACCAGTTTCCTGTCTGATAATCCCAGCCTCCCTGCCGGGCCTGGTTCTGAAGCCACCAGCTGTGTTGCCTTGTCTTTTAGCATGCCTTGTGGTTTCCTGTTGCTGCTGACATGGGGACAGTGTCACCGGCAAGCCCTGGTGACTGGGCGGGGAGGCCTGTGCAGAGGGCAAGTGCTCGGTCACCCTAGGATTGAGTCTCAGTCTCTCGGAGAGCTTTCAGCTTGGAAGGTGACCTTGGAAGCCTGGCTCAGCCCCCTCCCTTGCTGGGACAGGGTGGCTGCAGGCGGCAGCCTTCCCTTCCCTTAGCTGGCAATCTCCAGGGACAGGTTAGTGGCCAGGCCTGGCTAACAGTTTCTCCTGAGGGCAGACGTGGCTGGAAGAGCAGGAGCTCTGACCTCGGGTGAGTCCTCCCTCCCCTGGGGCAGCAGGCGGGGCTTTTCCTCCAGTGTGGACGGTGAGGACGGTGTGGACGGTGAGGACGGTGAGGACGGTGAGGACTTGGTCCCTGGAGGCGAAGTTTACACACTTTCCTGGCTGAGTCCCCTGGGGTTCCACTCTCAGACTTGGCCACCTGGGCTCCGGCTCTGAGCCAGGTTTGTCCACTCTGGAGTCTCCTCTGGCGGCTCCTGCTCTGGCGGGTTGGATTGTGGCTCTGCAGTCTGGGGACAGGGCTTGCCTGTGGCTTCACTTCTCCCAGGAATCTAAGAAGAGCTGTGGGTCTTTCAGTTGTGCGGCTCTTTGCCTATCGTTAGGACAGAGCGTGACGTCGACGCCCCTCACCTACAGGACCGGAGACCCGAGGACCCTGTGCCTCTCCGTGTCTTCTTCCTGCAGGTGTCTCTTGGGGAGACCTGGTTTCTCCTTTGGATGACAGAGCTAGTCCTGTTGGATCAGGACCCACCTTGTGACCTCATCTTAACTAATTACCTCTGCAGTGACCCCCCCCCATGGAAGGTGACATTCTGAGGGGTGGGTGAGGACTTCAGCCTGTGGGTTTTCCTAAGGGGATCACAGTTCCATCCACAGCAGAGGGCACGTATCATAAACACAGAATCTCCAGGGCCAGGCGCCAGTCGCCCAGGACGGAGGGGTCCTGGTCCCAGCCACCCATCCCCCCTCCCGGAATCCTGCCAGTGGCCCCCGCCAGGCTTCCCTCATTCTGCACTTCCCCCTCGGCCCTCTCTCGGTGACCAGAAGGATCCTTTGTAACAAGCACCACGCCTCGCTCTGCTTCCTTCTCACTCCCAGCAACAGCCCTGGCAATTCAGAGAGACCTCAGCCTGCAGGAGTGTGGCCAAGGTTCTGAGCAGACGCCACGCCTTTATGGGCCCCACCTCCCAGTGCCGCTAATGACTTCTTCGGGACCAAGATTCCAACATGTGAACTTTAGGGGGCTGTTCAAACCATAGCAGGGAGTCTCCCCGGGACCCTCTTTGCGGTCTGTTTTCTAACCTTGGTGTGCCTTTTCCACTTACCTGCAGAACCGGAGACCGCAAGATGGCAGTGGGGTTCTTGGGGATACCACTTTGGCCCCCTGTTTTCTCTTTATCTCTCCAGAGTGAAAAGAATTTCCAGAGATCCATTTTAATTCTTGTGGTCAAATGAATTGAATAGAAGATGAAGATTAAGCACACCAAGAAGAAAACAAACGGGAAAGAATAGGCTGATATTTTCATGATTATTATCTCAGATTAAGTAGATCAGCAAATCTCATTTTATTTTCTTCTTTATATTTTATTTCCTTTCCACCCAAACAAATTAAAGTCAGTTTTAAGGGCATGATACACGCAGGCAGCAGCGGCTGTATTGGCAACTGAACTGGGGCTCCCAACCTTCCCCTCCTCTCTGACCTGGTCATCTGTCCAGGTTACAAGGCCATCTTTCCACCGGACGAAGGCTGGCTGTTTTACCTCTGTGTCCCCTGGGCCTAGTTTGTGGTGACTCTTAGTGAAGACACAAAGGAACCCTGCTACTCAGGGCCTGGCGAGTCCCTCCCTGCAGCCTGGCTCAGAAGGAAGAATTGTTCTGATCACCAGGGCCCAGGGAGTGTCCAACTGCAGGCTGGCCCTGTGGGCAGAGCTGATGTACACAGGTGGCCAGGGACACAATCAGACACTGGTAGAGAGGCCATTGGCTGGGGAGGTTTGACAGCATTTTTGCTTTTTTATTTTATAAGGAGTGTGTGTCTATGCAGGCACGCCTGGGGTGTGCGCATGCGTGCCCCGTGTCTAGGAGTGTGTAGGAGTGCTCAGGCAGGCGTGTGCCTGTTCATGTGTGCTGTGTGGCAAAAGGCAGCAGTGATGCCGTGCGCCACTCTGTGCAGCCTGGGATGGAGGTCCATGTGGCTATCTGCTGAAAGTCCAAAGATTGTCCCCAGAGAAGTACCAGGGCGCTCCTGGACTGCCACCCCTCCCCAAGCTTCCCTCACCCTAGATGTCTGGGAAGGACAGGGTGGGGCTGGTCCCACAGGGGCTCAGTCCTGGAAGGTCATGCCTCTGGTGAGCCCACAGTGGTCCGGGCTGGCCTGGGCCAGGGTCTTCACATGTCTCACCTCCCCACGTGGGGAAACGGCAGGGACCCAGCCTGGCCGGCTCCTGTCCCGGCTCTGCAAGCCCCGTGTCACTACAATCCTGCCCCTCTGGCTACCTTGGCTGACATCTGGGCCTGGGTTTGTGGCTGACATGGACACAGTGGAGCAGAGGGGGACTCTCTGGAAGCCATCTAATGGAGGTGGCAGTGGGGGAAAGCACACAGCTGGGCAGATGGAAGCTCACCTTCCAGATCATCAGGAGCCTGCCTCGGCCTGGCGGGGACACTAAGCTGGTGGTTCCCTCCTGCTCCTCAGTCCCCTTCCTTCCCTGCCCCCAGCCCGGGGCAACCGCTGCTGCTTCCTCTCACGGTCCTTCTGCCACCTGGAGCTCTGTAGGATGGAGTCTGTCATCCGCCGTCCCTTCCACGCAGCCCAGTGCTCCGGAGATGGTCCCTGTGGTGGCGTGGCCGGGCGGGTTCTTTTCCCCGATGACGGAACAGCGTGACGGTTCCAGATTTTTCTTCACTGGCCAGCTGATGGACATCTGGTTTCTTTCGGTCTGGGGGTTTTATAAATCAGGCTGCTAGGAGCGTTCTTGTGCAGATGTGTTTCCACTTCTCTTTCCTGAGTGCCGGAGAAGCAATGTTTCTGGGTCAGAGGAGCGTAGCTGGACTTTCAAGAAATGGCCAACCTGTCTGCCACCATGGCCACACCATGGTCAGTCTCCGCCAGTTCTCCGTCAGCACGGTAGGTGCTCGGGGTTTCCACCAAGACCCGTGTTGGGTCTCGGCTCTTCTGGAGGAGAGCAGTGGCGTCTCTTGTGGTTTTAACGTGCATTTCACGAATCCCTGATGTGTCGAGTTTGTTTTCCAGGGCTATTTGCCCCCCCCCCCCCATTTTTTTTTCACATGACAGCAGAATGCATTTTTTTTAAATATTTATTTTTTAGTTGTAATTGGACACAATACCTTTTTTTTTAAAGAGAGAGTGAGAGAGGAGAGAGAGAGAGAGAGAGAGAGAGAGAGAGAGAGAGAGAGAATTTTTAATATTTATTTCTTAGTTCTCGGAGGACACAACATCTTTGTTTGTATGTGGTGCTGAGGATCGAACCCGGGCCGCACGCATGCCAGACGAGCGCGCTACCGCCTGAGCCACATTCCCAGCCCAGCAGAATGCATTTTGACATATGATACACACGTGCAGTATGACTTCCCCTCCTTGTGGTTGCACGTGATGTGGAGTTTCACACATGAACATAGGAGAGCGAGGTCCCGTTCACTCTGTTCCCTGTCTTTCCTGCTCCCACCCCACGCCCTCCCCCTCATTCCCCTTTGTGTAATCCAATGTACTTCTGTTCTTCCCTCCTCCCCTGGCCCCACACGGTGTGTTAGCATCTCATATCAGAGAGGACGTTCAACCTTTCGTTTTTCAGGATTGGCTTGTTTCAGTTCCCCACTACATATTCTGTGGTGAGGCATCTGTCCAGAATTCTCACCCGTTTAAAGAAATCCGATTGCTGTATTCTGAGTGGTATATCCTGTACATGTGCAAATGTCGCCTTTCGATCTGTGGCTATGGACTTTCCTTTCCCTAAGTGTCTTGAGGAGCAAAGTTTTCCATTTGGCAAAACCTAATTTGCCCATTTTTGTAGTTTCTGGGGAGCTTTTAAATTTGTTTTGTTCTAGCTAAGAAATATTTCCCTAATCTTTATCTTCTATATTTTCTCCTGGATATTTTACTGTCTTCGCATTTGTACTTGAATCTGTGATTGATCCCCATCTAATTTTGGGAATGGAGTCAAAGACTGAGCTTTTCTTTCCCCCTGTGCATATTTGATTATTTCAGCACCACTGGTTGATGCTGCCCTCTCTCCTGCCGAGTTACTGGGAGCTTCATTTAGAACTAACCCACCATAGGTACACGGCTCCCTTCCGGGGCTCTGCCTCAAAGTCGGTCCACATATTTAACCTGGTTTACTTGGGTGGGGGGCAGTGCTGGGGCTGAAGCCCAGGGCCTGGCACGGGCTGGCAAAGTGCTCTCCCACTGGGACACATCCCCAGTCCTTCTCCATGTCTATCTTGATACCTCTGCAGTTCTTAGCCCACAGGCCTAGAAACACCAAGGAGGTTCCGCCAATGATCCACTGTGTCTAGTAATACTTTCAGGGACAGAGAGATGTCCTCTGGGGGTCCCTGGACCTAAGGGACCTAGTTTGAGCTGGCGTTGGCCAGGACCTCCCTGTTCTCGGTCAACATGGGCTCCTGTAACACACAGGCCCAGGTGAGGTGAGCAACCAACCCTGGCAGGGGTCAGAGAGAGAGGAAGCAGCTCTCAGGAGCAGGGTCTTGCAAGGACACTAGTCTCCTTCATGAGTTCCACCCTCCTGACCCTGTGTCCTCCCAAAGGTCCCTCCTCCTAACTGTCCCACTGGGGACCAGGCTGCAACATGTGGACTTGGGGTAGGGGACGCCAAGAGTTTGTGGCCCTCCACGGGCCATCCCTCTAACAGGAGTTGACCTGCACCACCTCCTCGACTCCTCGGGGCCCTTTGGATCAGGTATGATATAGATACAGATAGGAGTCAAGTTGACTTGCTCAAGGTCAAGGATCTGAGCCAGGGCTTCTTGCCGACCAGCCCTGTGCATCACAGCGACAACACTTGGACGCGGTAGAAAATGCAGTGAGCAGACCGGAACAGGCCATGGATCCCCGGTAGGGTCGGGCCCAGTCCAGGCCAGTGTCCCAGGCCACAGCAGAGGCAGGGGCTCACTCCATGCAGAATCGAGTCCTGGCCTCAGCATGGCCGTGTCCTGGCCACCTGCCTCAGGCCTTCACACTCTTCTACACACTCTGACCCTCTCATTCGGCCCTGAGAGCCAGCACTCTGAGACCTGCTGAGACCTCCACTCCTCTCGTAGATAATTTAGACTAAATCCCATTTCCTACAGCCACTCTCCACCTCTCGGACCACAGCAGACATAGCAAATCAATCACAGCACCCTGGTTCATGGAGCAGCGCCCCCAGCCCTCAAGATCTCTCTCAATAAAGAATTTCAGGAAGCCTCTGGCCATCAGGTGGAAATGGTGTGAGGGATAAAATCTATTTTCCATCCTGGTTTTGGTCTGTCCCTCTGGTGTGGCTGCTTGGGACTGCCCTGGGTCAAGGTCCAGTCCAGTTCCACGCATCCCTTACAGTGTGTGTCCCTCTGTGCCTGGAACATCCCTACTGGACGGAGCCCTGAGCAGAATGGGAGCACACCATCTTTGCTACTGACCCACCCAGCCCGAGAGCACCTTGCCCTTGATGATATTCCAGATGCCAGGCCCGGCAGGCTTATTGGCCCAGTGAGCACCAACTTAGGGTTCTGAAATTCAGAAGTACGTGAGTAAGTTCCGGTGTTTTTAATGCCTGTTGAAAATGTTTGCAGGTCTGTCCTGAAACTTGAACTTGCCCCTCCCTTTCCCATTCCCCTTGCCTTGGTCCTGTGTCCTCAGAGGATCAATCATCCTCCAACACAACCTACAGAATGTGCAAACTTACGGTGTCTGTCACTGTTTCTGTCCCCTCCTGCTGTAACCTCAGCTCTGGGTCTCTGACTCACTGAGGTACCCCAGGCACCTCCCACAGTGCCTGGCAAGTAGCAGGGTCTCAAGATTCTGTGATGATGAACCTACTCAGTCAGAGCTCCCAGGCTGGGCTTCCGCCTGGGGCTGGAGGCTGCTCAAGAGCTGCGCGTGGCAGGTACCTCTGTCTTGATCAATAGGAAGAGGGAAGCACATGCACACTTCATCCGTTCACTTTGTTGACAACAGATTTCACAATATGGAACCCAGGCTGGGGCCATGGTGGGAGGGAAGAAAGTGATAAAGGGGTCCTCTACGGGAGACACTCGCTCAGGGCCAGGAGAAGAGCCAGCCCCTGGCGGGAGGCTGGTGCTGCATTGCACTCGTGAACCACGGGGCCTTCCACAGGGGTCTTCCCCCCTTGGTTCTAGTCCGCAAAGCAGAGAAGCCAGCCTCCGCCTGGTATCTCACTGTGGTGTCATAAGCGTTCAAGGGAGTCACTGCCAATGCCACGTACCACAAAACCATCACTTCACCACACAATTCACTGGGAGAAGAACATCAGGGGGAGATCTGAGACCATCCTGCAGTTGAGGTCAAATGTGAACCCCGTTCAGCCATGGGACAACCCCAGGCCAGGGAGACTGATAGATAATATTGCACATGTCACCCATGTCATGCCCTTCTGGACACATCATTGGGTGACACGCCTGACTCTTACAATAGGACCATGTCTCCTCCCAGAGTCCCTGGCACAGTACAGATGTCTGTGATTCATACACCCAGCCCGTGTTGATTCTCAATCACAAGTGCTTTTTCCCCTCGGCCTGTGTGGGAGGAATGGTCCTATGGGCTGGGAAGCACAAGACTCGGGGACTCCAGCCTAAGCAAAATACAGTCTACCCTAAACGTCCTCGTACCTGCAGCAAATGACCTCCACTGGGTGTCTGTTTCCTTCTCTGGTGGGCAAAAGGGCAGAGATGGTTGTTGAGGATGAAATGATAACTGCAGCCCCTGACCCAGGACCAGGCTCCCAGTGGGTGTTCTGCAACCTAATGACAAAACAGAATGTGGGAGAGGCCATTGGTCCCCTGAGAGCATGGCCCACGGCCCTGCCCATCTGGCCCAGTGTCCTGGGGCTTGACATCTGTTTGCCTTTTGCAAGTGTAAGAACTAGCTACCCTCTGTCCCCCGAGGGCACGTCAGTGGCTGGCCAGGGCGAGCTAATTGGGAAATAGCCCCTTACCAACTTGTCAAAAGCCACACTGGCTGTTGCTGCCATGGGCTCAAATAGCCCTGGCCCCAGGTCCCCTGCCGAGGAGGCAGCCCCTGGGCAGAAGGCACCTCTGTGCTCCCTCGTGGCTGAGCAGGCGGTTCTTTCTCCCTTTAGAGACTACACAGCGCCCCCGGGAACTCATGCCCCTTCTTCACCTCCAGGGCCCACCTGTCTCGGAGCATGATCACCAACAACCAGGAGGAATAAGACCCCGAGGGTCCCAGAGAACTGAGCGGCCCTGGCTCGGGGCTGTTGTGGACGTTCTGCTGCTCTAACGAGCTCCTAAGACAGTCCAAGTGTAAAAAGCAAGGGTGGGTCTTGGCTCAGTTTGGGAGATTTCAGAGCACGGTCCCTCGGCCCGTTGTTGGGGGCAAGGCAGCCCATGGTGACAGCTGGTGGAGGACATCCTTCATCTCATGGCCGGGAAGCAAGGGAGAGTGAGGAGGGGAAGGGTCCCCCGGCCCCTTCAGGGGGTGTTCCCAGTGACCTAGAGACTTCCCACAGGCCCCACCTCTTAGATGTCCCACCACCTCCCAACAGAGCCACCCTGGGCACCAGCCTCTGCCACATGGACTTTTGGGGGACACTCGAGACACAAGCCATATTGAGGCCATCTGCTGGCCTGACAAGCCTGCCTGGGCTCTGGGTGCCTCTGGCAGGGCCAGCTCTGCACCGTCAATGGACTCTTATGCTGAAGGACAGGCCATTCACCCCATGGCCTTTCCCTCCTCCTCAGAGGCCCTGGCCCAGCAGCATGGGTCCCCAAGGTCACCCACATCTCTCACTGGCTCAGCATCTCGACCTCTGTGGCCTCTCCTTCACATGGGCTCCCTGGAGCCTGACGGCCCAAGTCCCGGATGCCAGGGTCTGCAGTTGTCCTCCCGTCTCCGACGGAGTTGGTTGGGAGAATCTGCTGCACTACCTTCTGCTCATTAGTCTAGGAGACAGAGGGAGCCCCCAGGGCCACAGGAGGGGCACAGGGTCCTGCAAGGGGTCCTTGGAGGTGGGATGGAGACAGGAGCACACGTGGAGGAAGGGGAGGACCCAGGGGGAGCTCCGTGCTGTGGGGGAGGTGCTCCTGGCAGAGGCAGCCGGCTGGGGGAGGGAGGCGCTGCACCTTGTTTTCCTAGCCATTCAGGGCAGGGGGTGCCCCAGGCCTGAGCTCCCCTGACCCTCACCCCCGGACATCCCCTGCCCTGAGTGCTCGGCCGTCTGCCTCTCTCCCCCGTGAGTGGCTCTGATGTCGGAGCTCCTTGCTCTTCCCGGGCTGCCTGGGTGTGAGTGTGGGAGCAGAGGGACCTGGCCAGCTCCGCTTTGTACCTGCAGATCCGCACAAACACTGCAGAAGAACAGGAGCCGAGACTCAGTGGGACAGGAAGGAAGCCCTGTGAGCTAGGGGGCAGTCCTGGTGGCTGCTGAGGGACATGCAGTGGCAGTGGGTCCTGGGGAACCACATTTTGTGTGGAGACTCTGAAGAGTGAGGGGCTCCCCTGGAGCCTCACGGCACCAGGCAGGTGTCCCCCACCCTCTCCGGTGGAGCTGCCGCAACAACTTGCTGTCTGTCCACAGGCCTGAGCTCTCGCCCGGGAGCAGGTGGGACCAGAAGCCACCTAGACCCCTCCAGAGGCACACTGCCTCCCCCTCCCCCCTCATCCCATGGAATGTTCTGTGCACCTCCAGAGGCAAGGCCAGGTGCCAGGGCTCCATGTCCACGAGGGGCATGGATAGATGCAGGGGGCTGGTGCGCTGGCTCCCAGGGTGGGAAACTGGTGGCTAAAGTGAGGACTTGGAAGGGGATGAGCGGCTGTGTCTGAGGGCTCCCGGGTGCAGACCTGGACCACTCCCCAGGTCAATGGAAGCAAGAGGTTTGTTGGAAGGTTATGGCGGGGTGGGGTGCCCACAAAATTGGGGGGTTGTCTGAAGTCCATTTTCTGGTGCTACACTGAACACCTGAGCCTGGGCGGTTTATGTAGAAAATGTATTTCTTCCCGTTCCAGAGGTCGGGAGGCCCGAGGAGGTGGCATCAGCCAGGGGTTTCCTACTGCGAAGGCGCGGGCAGAGGGTGAGGGCAGGAAGCACGCGCCGTCACCTGGACCACTAATGCCACCACGGGCCCCCACGACCTCCCCCAACCCTACTCACTTCCCACCACCCCATACTGGTAACGTGTGACCTGGGGGACCTCGGGGGACGCGTTCAGACACAGCAGGGATGTGGGGAGCAGTCCTGCAGCCGGGTCTCCCCTCCATGAATGCTTTTTGCCCAGTTCCTGTCCCTCCCGAGTTGCCTCCTCAGGGGCCAAAGACCCAGACCCAGGAGATTCCTGAGCTCAGGACCCATCCACTGCCAGTCCTAGGGAGAGCTGGCCCCTGACTTCTGTGACAGGGGCCACCTGGTATCACACCCCTCAGCACCACACCACACAGTGGGGCAGGAGGTGGCCCAGAGGCAGGCACCAAGTGGAAGGCTTGCACTGCGGGTGCACCGAGAGCCAGTGGGCACAGGATCCTGGGTGGAGAAGGGGGCAGGCCGGCTCCAGCCCAGGGCGCCAGTCGCTTCAGCAACACTGTGTTCTTGAAAACTTGGCAGCCAAGCTGACGCTCAGGCAGCAGTCCTGATGCTAACTCCACCAGAGTTCTCCAAGAAAACCAGCACTGGCCCTGGCTCAGGGTGCGAAGCCTCTGGCAGAGCCCACCACCGCTCCTTCCCCTGCTGGGAGCCGGCCGTGGGGCTCTGTGTGCAAAGAGCCTATTCACAGGGAGCGACTTGCTCTGCCTTTGATCAGCCTGGATGGGAAACCTCCAGGAAAGGGCAGGGTCCCCCCAAATTCTCCGTTCCACAGTCAGGCCTTATTTCCATCAAGAAGCCTCTTGTCAAGTGTTTATATTCTTGGAAGCTGTGGTTTTACTTCTTAGAAATTGAGCTGTTCAGTCGCCTCTGCGTAGTCAGACCCCAGAAGGAGGCTGAGGCCCCAGGTCTGGAGTAGAGACTGGCCCAGGGGAGGCTGGGCCACGCCTGGACCTGGGTGCAGAGGGCTGATCTGCCATGCCTGTCCCAAAGGGGCAGTCCCCCAGCCAAGAGGGCCTTGGCCCTGTCTGGGGAGCCTCCCCCAAAGCCTGCTCTCTCCTGTCCCACCCCCCCGCACCCCCTGCACCTGCCCATTGCAGAGGCTGAGTCTGGGCTGGAGGGTGAGCAGCCCCCTCACATTTCCTTGGCCACCCCCTGGGGGAACCAGTCCCACAGCTGCCACAGGGTCTCGGTGTCTGCGCCTCCCTCTCGATTCTCAACGGGACCCTCCTTGCACCATTCCTGGCCCTTCCGGTACCATCCTGCGTTCTGTGGGTGCTGGGGGTAGAGGCACTTCCCGCACCCCCCAACACCACCCTCTCAGGCTGCCCTTCCCCTGTCACCTCTCCTGTGGATTTGCATGCCATTTTGCTTGTGGTTGCCATGGCAACACCTACCAAATGGCCTAAGGATAATGGAGGAGCGCTGGGGGTGGGCGGGGGAGCCCAATGAGGGGTTTGACTTTAGAAAACAGTGATTCAGGCATCGTGCCTGGTACAGGGTGCCCCCCCACCCCTGCCCAGCCGTGCCCCTCACCCAAGGCCTCCCTCTACCTTCTTAGGGAGGAGGGAGGCAGGTCTTGAAATGAGCCCCATGCCTGGCCTCAGAACAATGGTAAGAACAGGGGAGGCAGAGGAGGCCCGTCAGGGGGTGGGACTACCCCAGCCACCAGAACCTTCTGGAAAGGCCTCCATCTTATGGTAACATCTCCAAATCCTCTTCTTTTCTCTGTCGTCCATCTTTGTTCCTCAGCTCACCACCTCCCTCCACCCTCCCCAGCTTCGCTTCCACACAAAGAAACAGCGGCTCTACTTCCTGTCTTGGGGCCTGGCCTCTGGGTCCAGAATCCAGAGAGCTGATTGCTCACAGGTGTCCAGTCCTGGCTGTTTACAGAGCACATTCTCAGCCGGAACTTGAGCCAGGAGAGGCTGGAGGGCCAGGCTGGGATTCTTCCCGGAAGCCTAGGGGTGCTGGGCCCCCCTCTGGGGCCCAGGCTGGGCCTAGCCCTGCGGGGGTCTCCCCCAAGAACCAGAAAGCCTGTTCCCTATGGTGCACATTTGAGTCTTTCCCTGCTCTTTATTTCCAGAGCATTCCCCAGCTAGCCTCCCACTTCCTGTCCACACAGCTCTGACCCCCTGCACCACCTGCCCCTGCTCCGAGCGGCCGGCCCTGGTGAACGTGGTGGGGAAAAGTGCCTTCAAGTCAGAAACCAAGCACGCTGCTGGGCGGGGGGTCGGGGAGCCCACCCTGGCCACCGCCTCACAGAGAGCCCGGCTGTGTTCCTGAGCTGTTTCCTCTCCAGAGTTCGTTTTCCAGGACAGACATGGCAACAGGCCCCACCTAAAGAAGCCTTCCTCCTGGCTTCCTGCCCCCTCGAGGAACCGCATGCAACCCTGAGCCAGGGACTGAGCCCAGGAACATTCTTGGGGTCAGTTTTCTTTCCCACACGACTGGGTCATGGGTTCCCAGTCACGGGATCTGCGACACTTTCCAGGAGAACCATTTCTGGGATGTCCTCTGAGCCCTGCTGTGCGGAGGCCTGACATGCAGGACACGCTGCACACCAGGGGCTCACGGGATCCCAAGACTAAAACCTAAACCGTAGCCAGATGCACAGCAGGAAAGGTGGCATGGCCCAGCCGGGGGTGTGGTGGTGGCAGGGGTGGGGAGAGGCGGGAGGCGCCCGGGATGCCCCTGGTGGAAGGGGCAAGATGGAGGTCCTAAAGGGTCTAGCTGGTGCCTGGGAGTCTGACGGTGCAGGACTTGGAAAGACACAGGGTGCATTCTGTTCTGGACACTGGGAACAGGAGGAGCTGTGGACCACGCGGGTGGAGACGAGCCTTCTGTCAGGCGTTTGGTCAGAGGTGGAGAGCGGACACTCACACATGGCAGCTTGGGGTGCAAAGCTTGGGGTGCGAAGTTCTGGAGGGGAGGCCGAGGCACAGGGAGGGCCTGCTTCTATCATCCTTTACAGGTGGGGGAGGGGTGTCCATGGTTACCCCCCCTTGTCCATGGGGGACCCATTCTAAGACCCCCCAGTCGATACCCAAAACCGTGGGTAGTGCCAAACCTCCAAACCTTATACTTTTCCCCATTTATGCCTCTGATAAAATTTAACTCACAAATTCAGCACAGTAAGAGATTAACAAAATAACCTACCATAGATTTTAGCAACCTCAGCATGCAATTTTTCTCTTTGCTTATTAAATGAAGACTTTATTTTTTCCCTCAAAGGGAGCCATTTTATGACTTTTTTGCTGGCATATGCTGACCTCACTTTGTACTTTGGGCCATTATTAAGTAAAATAGGGTTACTCAAATACAAGCACTGTTAGCCACACAGTTGATCTGATAACCAAGATAGCCACTGAGTGACCAACAGGCGGGTAGTGTATACAATGTGGATACTCTAAAAAAGGGGATGATTCATGTCCCAGGCAGGACAGAGCTTGATGGTGCAGGATTTTATCATGCTACTCAGGACAGCGTGCAATTTAAAACTTACAAGTTGGGGGGCTGTGGATGTGGCTCAAGCGGTAGCGCGCTCGCCTGGCATGCGTGCGGCCCGGGTTCGATCCTCAGCACCACATACCAACAAAGATGTTGTGTCCGCCAAGAACTAAAAAAAAAATAAATATTAAAAATTCTCTCTCTCTCTCTCTCTCTCTCTCTCTCTCTCTCTTAAAAAAAAAAAAACTTACAAGTTGTTGATTTCTAGAATTTTCCACGTAATATTTTCAGACCATGACTGACCTTAGGTAACTGACATCAAGGAAAAGGAAATAGTGAATAGGAAGACTGCTATATCTTCTTTATGTTCTTTATACATTCATGACACAAATCCTTTATCAGACATATGTTTTTGCAAAAATTTTCTCCAAGTCTATGTTTTGTCTTTTTATTTTCATTTATTATTATTATTATTTTTGTGTGTGTATGTGTGTGTGTGTGTGTGTGTGTGTGTGTGTGGTGCTGGGGATCGAACTCAGGGCCTTGTGCAGGCATGTCAAGCACTCTACCAACTGAGCTAGATCCCCAGCCCCTGTCTTTTCATTTGCTTATCAGTGAATAGCAAAAGTTTTTAATTTTGATGAAGTCTAGTTTGAGGGCCTCTGTGTAAGCCAAAGTTGCTAAGGCTGAATATTTATGGTTTTATGTCTTATATTTAGATCTAACACCCATTTGAAGTTGATTTTCCTATCTAGTGTAAGATAGGAGTTGATGCTCTCAGTGGTTGTCAGACTTCTCTAGCGCCACGGTTGAAAAGCCATCCTTCTCTGTGGATTGCTCTGACACGTATGTAGAAACAAAATGCATTAATGTCACCAGAGTTAGGAGGAACTGGAAGTGCACATTATGATTGGAGAGAAGGAAGATTGACACAAACATGGACAATGTAAACTTTAAAGAGGTATAGTTAGTAAGCCACAAGAAGATAAAATGGAACCATAAAAACACACTTCACCTATAAAAACAAGGTAGAAAAGAGGGGGAAAGTCCACACATGCCAGATGGAACAAACATGAGACAAGTAGCGAGATGGCAGATTGATACAGTCACCCTAAACACAGCACCACGTTCTATTGGCAGAGGGTGAAGGGGAGGGAGGGAGAGGCACAGAGAGGTGCGGCAGAGGCTGAGCTGGGGAGAGGGTTCTGCAGCCCCACTTGTGACCTGAAGTCAAACAGTATTCACAGTGATTTTTCTCAGTTATTATATCAGAAAAGCAACTACAGGGTCCAGCAGAGTAGGATCTTGAAACAAAATAAATAAACAAAGATCTAGTCTTCACAGGTAGGATGGGTGGACGCAGATCTCCCAGGAGCCTGCCTTTG
Organism: Urocitellus parryii; assembly: GCF_045843805.1. Lineage (NCBI taxonomy): Eukaryota > Metazoa > Chordata > Mammalia > Rodentia > Sciuridae > Urocitellus > Urocitellus parryii. The sequence goes on from NW_027554068.1 coordinate 1,372,889, forward strand.
AACCCCGGGTTGGCCAGAGGGCCTTGTCTGAGCTTTCCATGTTCTCAGGGCCCACACCCAAGCGATTCTGACTTTATGGGTGCACATCTGTCCGCCCAGCTCCATGACAGTGGGGAGCAGTCTGCGCAACCCCAGGGCTTTGGACGGGGCCTGCCACATCATAGCGGGGACTGGTAAGTCTCTCTCCATTGACAGTCTCAGTGTAGGCTGTGTTTTCTCTTCTCCTGGCTGAATAAGAACAACATCGGTGGATTTAGGCTACAGGGTTATCATCACAGCAACAAGTCTGTTGGGAAGTGCTGGGCCAGTGGCTGAGGACCAGCACCATCTCTGCCAGCAGGACAGTCCGCATGATGACAATCCTCCCATACCTGTGCAGTTCAGTGTGGTGGCCCCTGGACGCCTGGTCTGCTGAGCACTTGAGAAAGATCTAGTGCAGAGGAGGAACTGATTTAAGTGCTAATTAATTCACTTACGTTACTCCACATTCAAGTAGCGGCCGTGGCTGCAGGCCAGAGCAGCATGGCTTCCCGGGCTGCCCTCAGCCTTCACCAGCTGGGGGGCGGGGGTCGCCTTCCTCCTGGAGGTGCCTGGTAAATGCCGGTGTGAGAGGGCACCCCCATTTGTTGAATTGACAGGTGCAGGCAGGGCAGGGGTGAGCTGACTTCCCAGCAGCGGGCCTGGCCCACCTCCCTCCCCTCCCCCAGGATGCGGCACGTGGCGCGGAGCTTGGCACATCCACCTCTCTGCTTGCCAACTCCCCGCCTGCCTCCCTCCCTCCCTAATTAACTCAGCAGCAGCGACTCTGTGTTCCTCTGCCAAGACCAGGAGCCGGCGTCCCGGCCTGCGCCAGCCCATGGGGTGGGAGTGGATGCCAGCGCAGGCCGGCCCCGCCCCCTCCCTGGGCGGCCGGGAGCCTCCCCCGTCCCTGGGGGGCCTGCTGGCTGGGTGACAGGACAGGCCTGGACTCCGGGATTGGCATGTGAGTTAAGATACACTGAGTAATTGCTGGCCGGGTTCTGGCTCCTCCCAGGAGCTGGCAGAGGCTGAGGGATGTCTCCATCCTGGGAAGGCTTGGCCCCCAGCCCAGGGGGAGGGATGTGTGGAGACGGGGAGGGAGAGGCTCCTAGCCCCTCTCTGTTCCCATTCCAATCTCTGAGGGCCCAGGAGCTCCCTGCAGAGAGAGATGGAAGTTCCTGGAGCAGGGAGGGTGACTGGTGACCGCCCCCATCATCAGGGTCTCCCACCTGCCTGGCTGAACCTGGCGCTGCCCCTCCATGCCAGTGAGGCCTGGTCTTCAGGACCAGCAGGGCTCCTCTGGATATTCCCAGGCACAAGCCCTGCTATTGCAACCCCAAGATCTGGAGTAGAGTCTGGGAATCTGCACACTTATAATCCCAAGATCGTCCTGGGCTGGCCACCCTGACCCTTCCAGGCTGCAGGGGACCCTGCCTGACCACCTAGGCTCCTGCAGTAGAGGCAGGACCAAGGGCCCATGGCAGCCAGTTAGAAAGTAGCTCAGAGGAAATGGGGCTTCTAAGTGTCCCTACATCTCACATCCAGATAGAGTCTGAGGTAGCAGGAGGAGCCCTAGTCCCTCCTCTGCCCCTAAGCCTGGGAGGTGAGAGGCCTGCTGAGGAGGAGGACCTGCTCCACACCCTCAGGTACCTCACAGCTGGTGCAGCCGAAGCGGAAGCTCAGCCTCTCCTTCCAGCTGCAGATTCAGCCTGTTGACCCTTGCTGACCTCGGTCCTGGTCAGTCCTGCAGGTGACCAGGAGGCTCTGCTCCTTCTTGGACCAGGCCCTACTCTCCTGGGCACAGGGAGTCTCACTCTGAAAAGGCACCCAGCCTGCCAAGCCACCATGGTGGCACGGATCCGAGGCCCGTCTCCTCTCTCTCTGCTCCCCCTTGAGTGGCCCCTGGAGCAGGAAAGGCTCTCAGTGTTTGTGAAAAGGGAGAAATGGAGGAGGGAGGGAGGGAGGGAGGGAGGGAGGAAGGGAGAGGAGAGGGGAGAATGCAGAGAGGGAGAGGAGTCGTTCTTGAAAAGTCAGAAGCAGCAGGAAGCACACTGACCGGGAAGTTAGGGGCCGGGTCTTACCTCTTGCCCCTCCTGGACGGCAGCGCACCTCTCCTCCAGCCCTCAGGTTCCCCCTCTGCACAGGGAAGGGTGGGCACAGATGCCGACGTTAGCTTTGACATTCCAGGGTCCCCTCCTCACTGCCACCCCAGAGCTGTGTCTGTGGCTTGTGGCAGGGGCTCTCCGAGGCCCCCCACGGGGGGCAGGGGGAGGCTGCAGGGGGCCCGTGGCCAGCTGCACAGGTGAGGCTCATCGACAATGGGAGGAAAGGGTGCCAGGCAGTGCCTAAAGCCACCAGGGCCCCGCAACCTGCCGCGTGCCTCGTCATAAACCGTGTGGTCACCTGGGGAAGCATCATCACTGGTGAAATGTTTCAGGAGAGAAAAAACAAGAGGCACCTCTCTCCCCGACACCCATGGGGCCTGGGATGGCCGCGGCCTCTGACCCAGCTGAGCTCCCCGCCCCTTCACGGTTGCTCTTCCCGGAGTTCAGCATCCTCAGGGTCACTTCTCAGGCCCTGGCACCGTGGTGACTTGGCTGCAGGAAGACCTCTTCTCCAGATGTACCCCCCCCGCCCCGCTCTGGAGAAGGTCTGCACAGGTGGATCCAGGAGGAAGTGCTGGTCACCCAAACACGCCCCTGGCCAGGTCACGAAGACACAGGACCCCCATCCAGACCCCAGAGCGGAGACAGAGCTCCTAGAAAGTGTGAGGCCTAGCGAGGACAAAAACAAAGTGTGCTACTCAGAGTCCCCAAGTTGAAAGGCAGTGCCACCCAACAGGCCCCCAGAGGGTGCAGCAGGGAGAAAGGAGACAAGTGGTCTCTGTGGGGCAGGGCGGGACTAGCAGGCTGAGGCTTGGCTAGTTTGACTAATTTCAGCTCATTCTGGGGGCGGAGGGAGCATCTAGTTGTCTGGTACCTGGCCCTGGGGAGGTGAGGGTCTAATAAAGGAATTCACAGGGGGCCGGGGTATGTCGGCTGGTTTGTATTTGAAAAGCACACTCCTAGACAAGTTGTTTACTAGCTCTAGGAATTACCTACCCCTGAGAGGGGCTCTCTCCAGGGTCAGCAAAGCCCCAGAGGTCAAATCAGGACACAGAAAATCAAAGCCCTGGTGGGCAGGCAGCATTGAGTGGCGTCCGCTCTATCTGCAGGTGGAGTGGCAGCTGTACAGTAGGACAGGCACTTAAGCAGAGATTCTAACCTTGTGCAGGTTGCCAAGGTCCCTTTTGGGAAAATGACAAAGGCCTTAGCTGTGAACTGTCCAATATGTTGGTCCCAAGCTAATGTGGCTGGCTCCTGAGCATCTGGCATGCAACGGGAGCTGAGAGGCACCAAGTTCACACTGGACCTCCCTGGATTCCAGAGACAGGAGGAGTGAAAGATTAGCTCATTACCAATTTTTATATTCATTGTATGTTGAAATGATAATATGTTGGATATATGGGGTTAAATGAAATACATAATTAAATTTGAGTCTACTTGTTTCTTTCTATCTTATCTGCTAAGAACTTGAAAATGACTTAAGTGGCTCACATTCTATTCTGCAGCTCCCTGGGGGAATAGACCTGGTTTGCACGATAAGTCAACACATACTATTGAGAGCTATGATTCTAGGACCTGAGGGCCCACCAACCCCAAGATAACCTCACTGTCTCTTTCCAGAATTGTAGAATTAAAAGGACCCTCGAGAAGGAGTTGACCCACCTCCCTGGCCTTGTCCCCAGACACATGAATAACCATCTAGTGAGAACTCATAATCCTGAGATCCAGATCTTTCCCAAAACATCGTTTTCTGATCCAGCCTACTGCAAAGCTTTAAAAACCCAGGGTCCAATAGGGACAACAGACATTGTTAGCCTTAACTAGAGGGTCTGGGAGAGGTGAACCCTAGGGTGGTTTCTGCATGGGCTGATCAGTTCCTGTAATTGGCATGAGTCTTCATACACCTTTTTGTTTGTTTGTTTGTTTGTTTGGGGGTTTTTTTTATATCACCTCTAAATTTTATTTCAGGATTATAAATAGGTATTATATCCAGATAGTATTTTGGGTCTGACATTTTTTTTAACAATCTTCTATTTTTTTTAATTGGTTGTTGAAAACATTACAAAGCTCTTGACATATCATATTTCATACATTTGATTCAAGTGGGTTATGAAATCCCATTTTTACCTCGTATACAGATTGCAGCATCACATCGGTTACACATCCACGTTTTTACATAATGCCATACTAGTGACTGTTGTATTCTGCTACCTTTCCTATCCTCTAGGAAAAGACATACACAGGCTTCCTACATCTTTGAATTGGCTCAGGCAGGACTGGTGTGGGGCAGGTGGAAGAGGTGGATTGAGAATAGTTCTAGCCTGGAACCAACTCAGCAGGGCAGACAATAACTTGTGCACTTCCATGGGTTCTTCATGGAGACAGGCTCCGTGTCCTTTCACAAACCAGGCAGGTACATCACCCTGGCATGAGACTGCCCCTGTAAGCAGGGACAGTCACCTGATGGAACTGAATTGCCCCCAGTGCAGGTCTGAGAGCTAAACACCCTTAGCATCCAGTGGAGGTTGCCCTGCAAGTGTTAGGGATTGCCCAGAGCCACCTTGCAGAACCTGGGCTGGAGAAGGTCAACCAGACCAGGGTTTGACCAGGACTGCTGGGCAGCCCTCTGGCTCCTGCCTCAGTCCTTCCTCTGTGTAAGCCTGAAGCTCACATCGAGGCCCCGAAGACAGGGCTGAGGTGCTGGATCTCACTCTGCCTTCCCACGGTGGCCTAGTGACAGGTTCTTTTCCTGCTTTTCACATGACCTTTTCGGTTTGGTTATTGGGGCAAGTGGCTGGACCTGATTTGTTAACATCCCCAGAATTGCGTCTCTGGCTTAGGACTCCAGGAACAGTGTTTAGGGTTGATTCCTGGAGCCACACCTGTTCTCTCCCAGGACACTCTTGATAAATGGCACTGATAACCCCCCTCTGAACATATCTGGTCTTTGCCCTGGTTCCTGGCATAGAGTCTGGGAATCCTTGGAACTTCCTGAATGATGCGAGTGTCTTCAAGAGTCATGCTCATGATGTGACAACCCCCCTCGATGGGGTTTGGTCACCAGAAAGACCTGACATGAGATGAGAGGGTTGGAACTCGGGGCCCACCCAAGGTCCAGGGAGGGAAGAGGGGCTGAGGTCGAGTCCATGGTGTGGCCAATGAGTCCACCAGTCATGCCTGTGCAGTGGAATCTACGTAGGGATTCTGGACACCAGACTCTGGAGTGGACTTCCATCCTTTATCAGATCTGTGGTTTGCAAGAGGTTCTTCTCATCTGGGGGCTCGCCTTTTTACTCTGTCGATAGTTTCTTTTGATCTAGCCAAAATGTAATCCTTATGAAGTTCAAGTTGACTATGTTTTTGTGGTCGTTGTCAGTGCCTTTGGATAGCCAAGAAATAATCATCAGTCACGCACCTGTAATCCCAGCTGCTAGGGAGGCTGAGGCAGGAGGATCGCGAGTTCAAAGCCAGCCTCAGGTGCTAAGCAGCTCAGTGAGACCCTGTCTCTAAATAAAATACAAAACAGGGCTGGGGGCCTGGAGTTGTAGCTCAGTGGTAGAGCGCTTTCCTTGTACAAGTGAGGCACTGAATTGGATTCCCAGCACCACATATAAATCAGCAAAATAAAATAAAGGACCATCAACAACTAAAACATTTTTTTAAAAAAAAATTCTACAAAATAGGGCTGGGGATGTGGCTCAGTGGTCCAATTCCCCCAAGTTCAATCCCTAGTGACCACTGCCCCCCACACAGAAAAATCATTTTGTTACTGGAGTCCTGGACCAGAAGAGCCAGTGAATCAGATCCAGCCGTCTGCCCCAGGAAACAGAAGGAAACGTCATGGTCAAAGGCAGGAAAGGACTAGATTCAGTGTAGCTGTGTAGGAGGACAAGGGGACCCAGCATCCCCAGCTCTATCTCTGGGGAGCTGGCTTGATCTCAGGCTTGACTAGGGGCGGGAATCACACACCCTTAAGCAGCGTTGGCCAGGCAGGGCTGGGGGGAGTTTTGACCCTTGTCACAATATTGATCCACAGTCCCTTGTTCCTGGAATCCAAGGTGACTGCTGGAGAGAATGACTCTCAGCAAAGGAGACCAAGGCAAGATGGAGGGAGAGATGTGGAGCCGTAGTCCTGCTTTTAGCCTCCATTGGGCATCTGCAGGCCCAAGGGCTTTTAGCAGAAGCAGCCTCTAGGCCCGTTATGATTTGACCGCATCTGTGAGGGTTCCCCCCCACCCGCCCCGCCACCCGGGCTCTCTATGCTAATCTTGGTCTGTCTGTCTGTCTGCCCTGAAGCTGGAACCACACTGGATTACCATAGCTTTGAAGTCAGTTTGGAAGCTCAGTTGAGCTTCCTGGTGAAACACTTGGATGTGATCCTCATCCACATGATTCTGGGCGGTGCATCCTGACTCCACAGGGAGAGGACATGGAAGTCACAGGTCAGAACCCCAGACCTGCTCTGTGTGTGTCCTTTATCATAAAACCATGATCACACATGTGACACTTTTCCAGGTTCTGTGGGTCCCTCTGTGGGCCTGCAAGGGTCATGAGAACCTCTGAATTTGTACCTGACTGGTCCGAAGTGGGAGTAGCCTGGGGACCCCTGGCAGGCCCTCATAAGCACCACCACCTCCGTGACATTAGAGTTTCAAAGCACTTGGTCTGCAGTCTGACTGAGCTCTCAACTGGACAGCAGTCTTGGTGTGGGGTCCCCTGTGGTGAAATACAGTCTTGTGAAGCACCTAATCCTAGACTTGAGGGGTCTGCTGCCCAATGGGTGGTCAATGTCAGATGGAATCGCAGTCCACCCAGTTGGGGAAGAAATAGACGCTTTCATAGGATTGCTGTAAACACTGAAGGAGGTAATAAAGGTAAGAAGTCCCTGAATGTCCCTTCACCCCCAGACCCCACTGAGGGGAGCGCTCAAGGGGATGGTTTTTGTGTCTCCTGCTTCTGCCAACTGAAGGTTGAACTCTGACGTCTGTCCAGGCCTCTCGCTGGCCACAAGGGCTTGAAAGAGCCGCCCACCTCTCATTTCCCTGTCTGTAAAATGAAGAGACCAGACAAGACGGCTTCAAAGGCAGCCCCTGGCTCTGAACCCCGTGCTTGGGTGTGGCAAATCACACCTAGGAGAGTGCTTCCAAATCTTGAAAATAAAACACCCTGTGGTGCCCCGGACTTCCTCATCAGCAGAGCGCTCTGGTTCAAGGAAGAGATCCGTCTGCGTGGAAGATCAGCGCCCAATGGCAACGGCTCGTCTCCTCTGTACTGAGGGTGATGTCCCCACCACAAGGGACCCCAGAGCATGGCTGTCCCCCAGACAGGAGCTCACCTGAATTGCAGGCAGTGCTTTGAAACTCACACCATGGCGGAGGCCCTCCTGACCAGGGCCAGCGTCTCTTCCCGACACTTGAGATAACCGGCTGCCGAGGAGCAGGGTTGGGGCAGGACCCTGGCTGCCCGTATTCAATGTCCATGGAGCCCAGCCTGATTTCAAAAGGCCACGCAAATTGTCCAAGACCCAGTGGGCTCTGCTGAGTGCGCTAAGCGCGTTTCACCGTATTCTGATCCCTTTAAGTCTGTGACCGGGTGCTCTCCAGATGCGGGAGGCCTACCTGCACCTGGGAAGCGCAGCCCCCCAGCTTCCCAGGCTCCCCCCTCACCCTCTCACTCCTGTGCCCCCCTCGCTGTCAGCCCTCCGCATCAGACCTGTTCCTTCCCCCATCTGGCTCCCTGGGCCGATGCCGCCAAACGTCCACTGCATCCAGCCCAGGCTCCTGTGTCCTGCGGGGTCCCTGTGCCGGCACCAGCCCAGCCCTGAGGTGCTTCCCTGGCCAAGTCCCGCCATTGCCCTGGGAGGATGGAGAAATGGACCTCGCTGGTTCTCCTGGTGACCGACCTGACCCCTCCGAGGATGTGGATACCGCCCAGAGTGTTTGTGCTGAAAGGACCTGAGGCTCCCCTTCCTTCACCACTGAGGAGGGGACCTGAGGCCATGGAGGGCGCAGTCTGGCCCCAGGTAACATCTTCTCCTTCGGCAGTGCAAGTTCAGAGGTCCCCAAGGCCACCCTCATGTCTAACGGTGCACTAGAAGGACTCACAGAGCTCACCACGGCTGTCACAGCCACAGCACAGCTGGTCACAGTGAAAGACACAGGTGCAATCTGCCAGGGGAGGAGGCCGGGGCAGGGCCCCAGGACCAGCAGGAGCATCCCGTGTCCTCCCAGCAGAGTCACATGGACAGGCTGACTCTCCCAGCACCCAGGTGTGACCACACGCACAGAGCAGAGCAGAGGGAGCCCCGGAGCCTCCGTGTCCGAAGTTTTGCCTGGGGGTGGCCACATGGACAGGACCAGCACCTCCATGGCCCTCCTTGGTCTGCAGCCCTGCAGAGGGTGAGCTGTTTCCTGTAGCCTGAGGCCCCCATGAGACACATGGAAGCCCAGTCTACCTGGGGTGGCCCCAGGCCCCGGGTGGGCAGACGCGTATCAGGGAGGGTGCTCCAGAGGCTGAGAGCTTCCATGCCTGGCGCCAGGGGCTACAGCCCAACAGGACAGAAGGACCCTGCCGTCCTCCTTGGCAAGTGCCTCCCGGGTGTCATTCAGGTTTCTCGGCCTCCCTGGGTACCTCGTATCACGTGCTTTGGTGAATCAAAGGCGCAGATTGGCAGCCTTTATTTTTCTAAGGACTAACCAAGTGTGACTCTTTTGACTTTCTTCATAGACTCTGCAGATTAGCATCTTTAGCAGCACGTGGCCCAGGAACCAGAAGAAAACTGTCCCTGAGCACCACACTGGTATCAGCGTCATGTCTTTCTGAGCCAGAAATGATCCAACCGCAACCTCCTCACTCTTCTCTGTTACCCAGTTTGAGTGCAAACAGGTTTCACAACTCTCAGCACATTTTGTGTAGCAAAGACCGGGCAGGGTCTTCACCATGTAGCCACTCGGGCATGACTATCACATGACCCAGGGAAGGAGGTCACCGAGGCCTCATGCAGGAGATGGCAGGTGGGATTCATCATTCAGGAAGGCCTGAAAGCTGGCCCTGCATCCCAGAAGGGTGATGGCCATTTGCAGCTGGTGAAGAGTAGCCCCTTCCTAGGTGCTGGTAAAGGCCGTCCGTGCCTGGCTCTGCTCTCTTAGAAGCTTCTGCCCCTCTCCCTTCTGCCTTGATGCTTTACTGAGAGTGGACCACAGTGTCCACAAGAACTGTTTCTCCAGCACTATGCCCACTTCTGCCTGCATGAGTGTCTCGCGGGGGCGCAGGGCTAGTCTGTCTGTGCCCTGGATAATGGCTGTGAAAGGCATCTCTGGATTCTCATGACCTTCAGATGTCAGGGAGGTTGGTGGTGGTACAGTGCAGAGTGCTTTAAAAAAGAAAAACCAAAAGATTGGGGTTCACAGGGCCACAGAATGGGCAGGAACCCAAAGTGGGTGCTGTTCTCCATCCCCTTGACGGGTCCAATCCCCCCTTCATCTCTCACAGCTCCAGCTGGGGAGAGCCAAGCTGCCTTGCTGGGGCACCAGGCAGAAAACCCTCATTTTACTTTGAAACTCCAAGGCTTTGATTCTGTGAAATGGTCTCAGAGTTCTTAACGGTGACCCAGGCCTGAACCCGGACAGGGCCTGGGAGGAGAAAGAGTCCTACCCCCAAGACGGACTGCCATGGTGCTTTGCCTGGGAGGGCAGGAGGCTGTGGTCCTGATTTCTCGTCTCATCTCCAGCAGCACCTGGGTCTCCTGCTACCCTCTTTTAAGCAGCCTCCCTTCCTCTCCACAGGCCCTGAATCTGCCCCGTCCCTCTGCTCCCCACCACTGCCCTGGCCTCACCTCTCCTCAGTCCCAGCACCGGCCTCCCGCCTCCATCCACCTGTGCCCCGACACCCTGCCTGGTATGTGTCTTCCCCAACCTTCTCTTTGACAAACTCCCGCCCACATTCCCCTTCTCTCTCAACCTGGTTTGGATCACAGACCATGTGGGAACCTGCTGTTCCAGCCACTGCCAGCATTTCACCTGCCTCTGGCCTCTCCAGCGCCCGTCCAGACCTGGAGGTGTAGCCCAGCTCAAGGCCAAGGCTCCTGAGTCCAGCTCAGTTCCTCTAGGGTGCCTCTCGGCTCACATGCTCAGAACCAGCTCTTGGGAGGGCCTGCTGCGTGCAGGGCTGAGGATCCAGGTGAGCCCCTCCCTCTCCCTGAGCCCTTTGTCCTGTCACCCATCATCTGTTACATGTTTATGTGACCAAATACACCACCAAGCTTCCTAGCGCCTACAGTAGCATGTCCATGTTTTAACACCCCCCAGAGTCCCCACAGGGTAAATGCTGAGTGAGTGAGAGAAGACACCCCAGTCACAGGACATGTTAGACCAGGACATCGAGTTCCCATGCAGGTCCACAGGGTCAGGCACTTCCTACTTAGAGCCAGGTGGGCCTGTCTCTGGGTGGGTGGGCTTTTTTCTCACTTGTATGCAGAAGTGCTTCTGGTCGTTTTACTTTATTACTTCACTGTCTCCTTTAACAGTGGGTACAAACAACACGGATGGCGCTCTTGTCATGTATGACCTTTACGATATGGGGGACACTGTCGGTGACAGAAATGCCGTGTTTGAAATGGTTTTCACACCAGGGTACCCAGTCATTAATCCTGATGCACGCAGGTGCCTGTGGGCGCTGTCTGTGGACTCCTGGAGCCTCCTTAGATCCCAGCCGGCTGCTGGCTGCGGTCTGGGCTGTGCAGCGATGGGCGGGCCAACAGCTTCCCACAGGACCCGGGGACCAGCCTGCCTTCTCAGCATCCTTGACAGGAGTGTCAATGGGCTCCTTGTTCTAAGGTGCCTCTGTGTCCCCAGAGCTGATAAATAACTCGTTGGCAATGCCTCTGCTGAGTCTGCATAATTTAGTGTCCACCAACCACCTCTGGGATGTGGGAGGGGCACCGCCCTCTCCTCCAGCCCCCGAGGCCGCCCTGGGTATTGTCTGGTGGGGGCTGGCTGGAGCGGCCCGTTCCGCCTCCTGCTGCAAGCCCAATTAGAGGAATGGCCAGCGACAGAACTCAGGATAGGTGCTCTACCGGGGCATTTCCCAATGTCACCCAGCCAACACCTACACTGTCCCAATTAGGAGCCACCAGCCACACACAGCTCCAGAGCCCTTGAAGTGAGGCTCATCAAATTGACACATTGCACGTGCAAAATACCTGCCAGGTTTTAAAAGCTTGGCACGAAAAATACGAAATATCTCAATGATTTTTAGATTGATCAAATATTGAAATGATATCTGGATACAGTGAACCTTTGTTTCTATCTTTTTTCCCATTTGGCCACTAGAGTCTTCCTATTTCAGCTGCGGCCTGCATCCCACTCCCATGAGAGTGCAGCTAGAGGCCGGACACACACCTTGCCTCCTCAAAGACATGGCCTGGGTGCAGGGGACAAAGGGGAGGCCTGGTCGGTGCCCTGGGGGTGGGTGCCCAACCTCTGGGGGGTGGGGGCAATGCTTACACCAGCACCTGTGCAGCCAGGGTCTTGGGACCATTCACATTTCCCAGGCCTGTCACCAGGACAAGGAGAGGCTGTGACACACGCATACGCCATTGTATCAATAGATTCTTAGTCCCTGAGTCCCTCTGTGCAAAGTTGGGGGCCTCCGCAGGAAGCAGGTGGTGGGCATTCACCCCTACACAACCTGCAGGGAGACTCACCCCTCCCTCCCTTGCACACCTGGGAAGTGCTGTCCCTGCCCTGGGCCTGTGGGAGCAGTTCTTCATCCGAGCCATCCTGCACCTGTCTCACAAAAGGGGAGGGAGGGCAGGAGAGTGCATGTGCACAGGGAGGCCAGAGGGAGGCCAGAGGGAGGCCAGAGGGAGGTCAGAGGGAGGTCAGAGGGAGGCACGGAGGGCTGCTGCAGGTGGGCTCCCTGGCAGGCCACTCTGAGCATCCATCCCTGCACAGTGCTGTGCTAGGTGCTGAGGGTCCCCGGGAGTATGACTCAGTCCCCTCCAGGCACCCATACGGACCACTCCAAATACATTGCAAAGGGCCGGAGGAAGCTCTGGCCTGGCTGAGAGCAGGTAGCCTGTTGTAAAGGGCATGTTCATGGCACAGGAGGACAGAGGTGGGAAGGACGCCCCAGACAGGAAGCTCAGAGAATGTGGAGGAGTCGCTGTTGGAGGGTCACTGCCAGGATGGTAGACTGCAAAGAGGAAACCAGGGCCGGCCGGGACGGACATTGACCAACGAGGCGACACTTCCCTGGACAGAGCAGCCTCCCTCGCCCACTGGCTCCCTGCTGACCGCATGCTGGTCACTGGTCCTCGGGATAGCCCAGGGCAAAGGGCCGACTCGGGGCTGGCTGAGACAGCAGGTCAATCCCAGCTAACTGGCTAAATGAAGACGTGATTGCCGTGATGAGGAGAGAGAAGCACCTCATTAATTTCATGGGAGAGGTGGGGAAACAAGATGGCACTTCCCCGAAACTCATGGTTTGCTTGCCCCAAGACTTCCTGCGCCTGCCACGTCTGGCTGGGTCTAATTTAAGTATGTAAATTTAACGGTTCAGTAAGTAAAATCGCCTTTCTTGTTTGGAATGGTTTGTGCAATAATTTATGGGCTCAGCCGGTTCTTTTGATGGGTCCCGATGATGGAGTCGGTGTTGGCCGGGAAGCGGGTATTTATATAAAGAACTCGGGGAAAGTGTGGAGAAAAATTCAGCCCAGAACATCACATTCCCGGCCAGCAAGAGCAGACAGGTTGACGCCATGTTGCCAGGACCCCATCCTGACCCAGGGGAGGCCAGTGGCAGACACGAGGGGTATCTGCAGTCTCTGACACTTTGGAAGGCCGGGAGCCCAGGTCCTTCCGCGTGGGTTTTAAAGTGCATGACAATGGAAACTGGAGGAAGAAATTGGGAAGAATGAGGAAAAATATCTGGGCATTTTCCACCCACCTGCCCTGGCAGCCCGGGCACCACTCCTCCTACCTACTTTCTGACCCAGCCCTGCATCTTCCCTCCCCGCAGGACCAACCCCTCCAACGCACACCCACGCCTTTGCCAGTTGGTGGCAGCTAGTGATGGACACACTCTTATCCATGGAGGATGAGGATGCTCAAGTCTGAGCAGGGACCAGGGCTGGACGGAGCCTGTCTGGAGGGCCAGGACGAGGGTCCACTTGGGACCTCTGCTTTATTCATCTCACTCTAGATGTTGCAAAGCTCCAGGAGGAGGGTGCTCAGTGCTCTCCCACCCTCCAAGGGTTTAGGAAGTGGGTGGGCAGAGTAAGTAGCCGAGGAAATTGATCCTCGAGCTCAGATACTGCAGAACCTCTTAGCCACTGGTCAGTTCTCGACCATTCAGACCCCTCTTTCCTTTGCCTACCACCCTGGTCCTCTTTGAGCCCCTCCTCCTGAAAATGTCCATATAAAAATTGGGTAAAAAGAGAACAATTGATCTTCTTTTATTTAGTTGGTTAGTTAGTTATCTTGGTACTGGGATCTGAACCCCGGGGTGCTTTACCATTGAACTACATCCCCAGCCTTTTTTTTTTTTTTTCTAATTTTGAGACAGGGTGCCACTAAGTTGCAGAGGCTGGCCTTGAATTTGGGATCCTCCTGCCTCAGCCTCCTGAGTCCCTGGGTTTATAGAGGTGGCCACCACACCTGGCCCACTGTTCTTCTTTGCTCTCCTTTGATGACCTCACTTCTGTCTTGGACCAAGGTGAACTGAGCCCCCATGAGTGGAATCTGCTGAGAAGCACCAGGTCTGGAAGCCCGATTGAAACCACCCAACTTTAAAAAGCAGGGCCTCTCAATTCAGATCCCAAGGACACTGTGATTGACACCCCACAGTGGGTCCCAGGCCTTGGGGGAAGGAGGAGAGGGTCGTGGGCCCCCCTGCCAGCCCTCAGCATCCTGGGAGGGGCCCTGAGGACAGCACTGTCCTACTCTGTCCAGGTTTCATCCCACCCCTGTCTTCACCCCTCCACCACGTCCTACAGTGATGGTCCCTGCCAGGGTGACTCTAAATAGGCAGAGTGCCCTCCGTGTCCACAGTGGAGCAGGCATTTTGTGGACGACCTACAGACAATGTTTGCTTCCAGACCAGCACGACTGCAGCTGGACTCCACAGCCCCGCGCTCCACCTAAATGAGGGGACTCCGAGGGGAGGCCTGCTTGTCTGCAGCTCAGCCCTGGAAAATGCATTTCCACTAGTGATGCCCAGTAAGTAGATGGCCAAGGCCATGCAGCTGAGCCCCAAACCCACCATCACCCTGTTAAAAAGCCTCCAGCCCAGTGATTCTCCAGGGAGCCTGCCCCTGTGGGATCCCTGGGTGGAGGGAGCTGCAGACACTCCCCTCACCCTGCCCCAGTGGGGAGGGGCCACGGAGTGGACATCCTCAACAGAACCACTGCAAAGGCCGGTGTGTGAGTCAGCTCTCGGGGGCTGTGACCAAATAGCCGAGATCATCAACTTAAAAGGGACACCACAGCTCAGCTGGTAGAGGGCTTGCCTCACATGCACAAGGCCCTGGGTTCAATCACAGTCCCCTGGCTCCGTTGCTTCTTGCTGGTGAGGGAGCAAGTAAATCATGGCAGTGAGTGGCTCACCTCATGGTGGCCAGGCAGCAGAAAGAGAGAGGAAGGAGCAGGGGCAAGATATCCCCTCCCAGGGCATCCTCATGACACACACCCTCCAGCCTGGCCCCCATCCCTATAGGTTCCAGTGAGTCCATCAATGCCGTAACCCACTGGTGAGATCAGGGCCTCGAGATCCAATCACCCACCCAGGCCCACAGCTGACCACTGCTGCACTGAGGACCAAGCCTTCAACGCTGAGCCTCTGGGGACAGGCCAGACCCAAAGCACAACCTCAGGTAAGGGCCAAGGGGCTGACCTTGAAAGTCCTGTGTCCTACCAAGGTTCAAAGAAGTGAGAAGCCCAGCCAGCAGGCGCTGGGCAGGAAGTGGAGAAGCTGGAATCCCGCGCCTGCTGGGGGCGCTGTGAGTGGCGCGGCCCACCACACTGGGGGAAGGAAAATCGTTCCGTGGTCCCTCAATGGATAGCAAGCAATCGGCGAATGACCCCACAGCCCCACTCCTGGGAACACACCCCTCCCCCAAAATCGAAACAGGCCTTCAAACGAAAACTTAGAAACGGATGTGGGTAGCAACTTTATCGACAACAGCAACCCGAGGCCCATCGACAGATGACTGATAGATGAACTGCAGTGAGTGAGTGTACAGTGAAATATTATTGACCCATAAAAAGTAAGTACGACACAGTGCGGAGGAACCTGGGACAAACTATGTTAACGAAAGAAGACGGACGCTCAAGGGGGCGGATCCTACGATTCTGTTCAAATAAAATTTCCAGAATAGGCAAATTCAAAGACAGAGAGCAGATCGGTGTAGCGTGGGGCTTGCGGGCCCAGGGAGGGCTCAGGTGCAGCTGTACAGGTTTCCTTTGGGGGCGATGAAAGTGTTGAGGAACTAGATGGGGTGGGAGTTGCAGGATATCGTGAATGCACTAGAAGCCGCTGAAGTACTACTCAAATGGTTAGATTTTATGTGATGTGTATTTTTTCACAATACAGAACATAGCCCCTGCCCCTGCCTCTGCCTCAGCAGAACCGAGAGGCAATATTGAGATGATAAACATTTACTGCTCCGGCTTCAAAAGGGGCAGTGAAGACGCAGGCCAGCAGCCGGGACACTTTCTTCTGGCCGGAAAGGAGCCTGGGGGGAAAAACAAACTAATCATAATAAAACAATAAGACCTAACAGCTGTGGGAATGAAATCATCTCGGGCTCACAGGTGGATAACCGAGAGTTAACTCTTGATAAAATAATAAAGCGCAGGAGCAGCGGGAACACAGATCGCCTCCCCCACCGACTGCCGGAGACCATATTCACAGAATAATGACTCCTTTATTCCCCTCGCTTTATTGTACCAGATGTAATCGTAACCAGGCTGTCACCCAACTTCCAGGGGAAGGCGAATGTCAATCAAGATGAAAAATGTCGTCATTTCAGCGTGTCCCAGCCTGACAGGAAGGTCCATCAGTCTCTAAGTGAGCATGGGAGCCGCCGTTTTCCACGGTCACCCGCCGGGCGGCCTTCTCTGGGATATTCCAGGTCCATGTGGGCTGCAGGGTCATTCTCAGCGGCCAGAGCCCCTGGTTACCCTCCACAGCTGCAGAGCTCCTGGCCACATGATGCCCAGGCCGTGGGGTCCTGCCCGGCAAGTCCCCTTGACCCAGGGGAAAAGAGGGGGGAAGAGACCATGGCAGTGGGAGGGCCCCAGCTACACCGGGGACTGGCTTGGGGTCTTCCTGCCTGCTGCCTCCTGACCCTCAACCCTTCATACTGACCACGGGGTCGGGGTCCCTCACGTCTGGCTCGCTGCTGCATGGAGGTGCCCTTGCCTTCTCTCTGGGCTTTTGTTGGTCTCCTTTGTAAGGATGCTTCGGAGAAAATGGGTATGGAGGTTGCCCTGGAAACCCAGGAACAAGAAGATGCCCTGGAACCGGGTCCAGCCCAAGCTCCAGGAAGCTCTTTACTCCTTTAGCGAGAGGCCGGGGGCACTGCAGGCCTCCTGGCCTCCAAGGAAGGCTGCTTCGGGGAGCCCCTTGGCCCCACACGCACCACTTCCAAACCAGGAAGCCAAGGTCACATTTTCAGACCCTTCAAAGGCAAGAGTCAGAAAAGCGTGGGATTGTAAGGACCTGGAGGCAGGACGCCCACGCCCGCCTGGTGCGTCTGATGGCTGACTTGGCAGAGGCCCCTCCAGCATCCCACTCAGGAGCGCCCAGCGCGGTGTCTGCCTCCTGCCTCCCTGGGGAGCAGACAGAAGGCGGCTCCCACTCCCCCTCCCTTGGAGCCCTGCACACGCACGCACACCCGCCTGCAGTTTTTATTTTAAATAAACTCCCCCCCTGACTCCAACCCCAAGCACCCAGGGGTCTCAGCCGACTCGGACAGCAGCCCATCTTCCCCCCACTTGCGGGGGTCCATGGGCAGAGAGGGGCTGGAGCTTCTCTAGGAAGACTGGGGGGGGGGCTTCAGAAATTCCTCGCGACAGCAGAGGAGACTGCAGGGAGCCCGAGCCCCATTCCCACCCACTCACATTCTTGCACACTCACGTGCATGCACACTCACACATGGCCTCACGCTCGCTGAGTCGAGGTGCCTGAGCTCCCCCGTCAGCCTCCTCCTTTTGTTTCCTCTCCCCCTGTCCCTCTGAGAGGGGCCGCTTTGATTCACCTGCCCCCCCCCCATTTTAAAGGGCAATTCTCCTTTTCTGCTGGGGGACTGAGCAATGGATGGAAAGCAGGGGAGGGGATCGCTATGGAGTGTGGCGGGGGAAGGCAGGTTCCAGAGTCTTTAGGCAGCTAGGATTCGCTCTTTATTTTTCCCCCCCTGGAACCTCGGGCTCTGCTGCCCAGACCCTGAAGCATAAAACCCTTAGCTGGGCTCCTAGAGTGCATTCCCTAGGCCCCATGCTGCCCAAATCACCTCTAAAGCAACATCATCCTCAGCCAGTGGGCAGGGCTGCCAGCCGCCATGCTGCTAATTCGGCTTGGCATCCCCTCCCCTCCCCAGCCCACTGCCCCTGCTCAGGGGCAGCCCCTCTCATTCAAGGAGCCAGTCTCCGTGGGGCAAGGACACCAGCCCAGGGAGGGCAGGAGCACTCGCAGCCCCCGGCCGCCCTCCTCCCCTCCCCACCCTCTTCCTGCCTCCAGATCTGCTGGAACTGACATTTTCCATCTGACAGATTCTGTTTTCCCTGCCTCCGGTTGCCAGGGCAACAAGCCGAGAGGACCGCAGCCAGGGAGCCGTTAGCTGCCTTTTTAAGGTGCCCTGGACGTAAACAGCACTTTCTGTAACGGGAGCCCAGCACAGAGGTTTGAAAAAGCAAGACAATGCAGAAGAGGAGGGTGGAGGGGAAGAGTCGGGAAGAGCCTGCCAGGTAATGGACAGGGAGGCACAAGGAAAGGCCCCAGGGAGCCTCGCCCTGCTGGACCAACCCCTCGCCTTCCTGACAGCTCTGACTTTCTCCCCAAGGTGCAAAACCAGCAGCCGCCTGGCCCCGGGCCCCACGGGCCTCCCTGTGTCTCTTGTGAGGCCAGAGATCTCTGCAGCCAGGCCTCAGCCAGGTGGCCCCACTGAGGGCAGGGGTGCTGGGGGGACCGAAATAGCCTAGGGGGCAAAACTCTCCAGGAGGGGTGGGAGCAGCCGGAGGCATGGGGCCACATGGGCCAGCCTTGGGCAAAGTGATGGAGGCTCTTGTTTCTGGGGGACACTTGCCTCCCAGGCAGAGGGGAGCAGAGAAGCTGGAGTTGAACACAGCTGGGCCTTGAGGCAGACAGGGCAGGTGACCCCTGCTCTCAGGAAACCTGGTGGCGTTGAATGGACAGAGCTACTGGCCCCTCGTCCATGGACCTTCCTGAAGCTGTTCCACACACAGGCGGTGCCGACACATTGTGTGCACCGAGAAGTGTATGCAGGGAGGAGGGTGCCTAAGCACTGAGGTAGGGGCCAGCCAGGTGGGCCTCAGAGAGCAGCCCACAGAAGCAGCCAGTGAGGGGTGGCTTGACTCTCCACTGCCCGCACGTCCCTCTCCACCAGGCCTGGCTCCTGTCACACCCAAAGCCTCCATCTACCAGGCTCCTGATCCTGCAGGCGTCACTCCTCAGCCCGGGGGATGCACCCTGCACCCCCACATCTGCACTGGGATAACTAGCGGTTGCCATGGATACTGGGCTCTTAGCCACTTGTTTGCCCAGCTTTGAACATCTGCATCACTAACTGTCCCTGTACTATTTCAGGGACTGGTGACGCCCCCAATTCTCCCCTGAGTTTTAGGCCTGCAGCCTCCCTCTGTACCTTCGCCCTCCAATGCCCCCGGTCCATGCCGCTCAGTAGACTCAGAACTAGACTGTCCCCCAGACTGCTCCACCCCACAGCCCTGACTCCCTCGGCCTGGCACAGGGGTCTGTCCATTTGCACTTTGGATTCTACCTCCTGCAGCTCTGACCCCTCCTCCCAACCCCTTCCCTAACCAGCCCGGCTTCCTGGGTTAATGCAGTTCCCTCCTCATCAGTCCCCGTCCCCAGGTGTGTCCCCATCTGCTGGGCTGCTGTCCTCAGAGGGAACTTTTCTGCCATAGAACTGCCCCTTCCCTGTGCCCTTCAGGAGCCTGGCTGCCCTCGCCACCATCTGCACTCTGCTCTCCCACCATGCAGTCCCGAAGCACCTTGACCTCACACTCACCTCACCCTGGAGGTTCTGCCTCATCCCTGCTGGGCCGAGCACATGCCCCCCTCGCCCCGTGCACCCTCGCCTGGCTGAACTGCTCTGCATTTCACATTCCGCCCTCCCGTCTCCCATCCACCTTGGGTTTGGGTAAGTCTCATTGCCCCCACAGTCCGAGGACCCCTTGACCACTGGGACTTTGCCTGGAACCCTCAGCACCTGGCACGGTCTTTGAATATAGTGGGTGCTCAGGAAAGGTTTCCCTGTCCTGGTGGAGGGCCCTCCTGGGAGCACACAGCACGGCTGCCCTGATCCACACCTGCCCAGCAGGTACAGCCACGTGCAGGACAGCCCCCTGCATGAGGACAAACCGCTCGGCTAGTAGGAAGACCCCATTACAAATGGTTTCCCTTAAAGCTGCTTAAAGGATCTTAAAGGATTAAAAATAAGTTCAACTCTGGTTAACAATAACAAGTAGAGGGAAGACACGAGATGCTGTCCCTGGCCCCACCGCGCGGACAGCCTCTCCCCCACTTTTTACAAAGCAGCACAGCAAAGGACGCACCTTGGATGGCTCATCCACCGCACCAGGCAGCGCTTGCTGAGAGTGGGCATTTGAGGGAACGGATGGGATTGTTGGGGCCACACCACAGAGGAGGGGGCCAAGCAGCGGAGACCAGGACTCCCAGAGGGGGAGGCTGGGGCGTGGGGCAGCCACGATGCTGGCAGAGGGGGGTCTGTGCCCAGTGGAGCAGCTCCCTGGGTGAGCCACACCCGAGTTCAGGTGGAGAATAGGAGAGGGAAGTGGCCTTTAGGACAGGTCGGGAGGCCCTGGTGCCACCCTGGTGGCTCACAGCCCGGGGGTGAGAGTTGAGAAAATCTAGTTTGTTTGCATTGGAGAAGAAAGCAGGGGCTGGGAGAAGATGGGGGTACAGATGGAAGGGGGGAAAGAGGCCCAGATGACCATGGTGTAAGGTCGAGGGCTCGAGGGTGACTTGGTCTTTTTCAAGGACTTTTACTATGCAGTTTTCACAAAAGCCAGCAAAACAAAACCTCAGTGCAGTTGTAACAGGACTGCCAGGGCAGCTCCGGTCTCCACCCACCCCACCTGGGCCTCCAGTGCCCACCCGGATCTTCCCTCTTGACCATGGTGTCAAGACGTGTGCACCGGCTGCCACCCAGCTTGTGCCAGGACAGTGGGGCAGGTTGCCAGGAGACCAGGGAGGACACCAGAGATGGATGTGAGACACAGCATCCATTGAGAAATGCTTGTGAGGCGTCTGGTGGCCACTGGACAGGCGCACCCCAGAGCAGCACCTCCTCTCCCAAGGCACACTTTGTCCAGGGCAGCCGGTGGACACGGGCTTCCCTCTCCGTGGCACTCGGATCCGCTCCAGTTTCCAGAGGAAGAGGGCTCTTCTAGGTTAGGTCACAAAAGCAGATCGGCTTAGCTTGCTTTGTCCCACGGCATGGCCAGCACCCGAGGAGCAGCTGTCCTGGCTGGCATGCAAGAAAGTTGCTTTCTACAAGTTTCCCTGAATTCCAAGATACAGGAGAGAAAGCCAGGGTCCTTCAAGATAAATCTATCTGGCCAGGCACAGAGGCACACACCTGCAATCCCAGCAACTCGGAGGGTAAGACATGAATACTGAAAGTTCAAGGTCAGCCTCAGCCATTTAGTGAGGCCCCAAGCAACTCAGCAAGACCCTGCCTCAAAATAAAAATAAAGAGTCAGGCTGGGGGGACTGGGCTGTGGCTCAGTGGTAGAGCGCTTGCCCAGCATGTGTGAGGCACTGTTCAATTCTCAGCACCACATATAAATAAGTAAAATACAGGTCCACTGACAACTAAAAAGTATTTTGAAAAAAATAATGCTAGGCATGTAACTCAGTGATAAAGCACCCCTGGGTTCAATCCCAGTACAAGAGAGAGAGAGAGAGAGAGAGAGTGTATACCTGGACATTCTAGCCCAGACTCAGTTTCATTCTTCTCTTAATTGTTCCCTTAACTTGACTGGGGTTTTGGAGCAGAAGGGGGTCTCAGGGACATAGACTTTTACCATCCATACCCCTATTCTTTAAGGACCACACAACGTGGCCCTCCAAGGCAAGATCCACGGCTCTTACATCCTCCTTTCTCTAGAGACTCAGGCCTGGTCTCCTCTCCTCTGGGGATTTTGGTCATGCCTAGCCAAGACATGGGCCATTGGCAAGCCCTCCTGGAGTCCCTGATACCATTGAACAACAAGTAAGGGGATCATGAACTGGTGGCTTGGGGGTACTCGGGAGGTTCTCCAATTGCCCTCTCCATCAGCCTGTCCCAGAGCCAAGAGGGTCTGTCTCAGATCTTGAGCCTCTCCTAGCTCATTGACATCTGATGGGACACCCTATGACAGGGTTGCTCCCTTGAGTGTGTACTGGACACTCGAGTGGTCTTCTGGACACCCAAGAGAACCAAGCAGCCAGAGAGAGAAACAGCTCAGAGCTGGCCACAGCAGAGGCTTTGAGGAGCTGCCTCTCTGCATGATTCTGACCCTCAGAAGCCACTTGCCATTCCTTACAGAAGCAAAGGAGCCCACCTCGGGAGGCTGGGCCATGTAGCATGGGTGGCCAAGCCCCAGGGCTGAGCGTTGCCTGTCCTCATTTGCCTCTGCTTTTTGGTTTGCAGCGTGCTCTATTGCCCTTCATCTCCTTTGTCCTCACTACAGCCCTGGAAGTTCAGTGGGGGACACACATCCCCCCTCCTTTATGTGCACATGTCCCCCTCCCTTTATGTGCACCACACTCAGCCAATTCACTGCTAAATGATTATAAAGGGAAATTGAGGCCCAGAGCCAGTAGGTCAAGGGTCCAAGAGACTAGGGGCAGGCAGACTCTCCTTGGACAATGCCGTCTTCCAGAACAACACAACATGGCCCTCCATGGCAAGGTCCATGGCTCTTGCCTCCTCCTTTCTCTAGAGATTCAGGCCTGGTCTCATCTCCTCTGGGGATTTCAGTCATGCCTAGCTGATCTTGTAGCAGGTTCAAGTTTACAAGATGAAGTTGCAGTGGGACCAGGAACCAGACTGAAGAGGCTCTTGGATGCCAAGGTGAGAAGTTTCAACTTTTCTCAGGACCAGTGTTACCAGCGGGGAGTGTAGGGTGGGTTGAGGGTGACTTGTTAGGGTCTGTAAACAAGTCAGGATGGCATTTTGCCAGAGGGAGTGGTTTGTGAAGTAACGCCAGTGAGCCATTAAGTGTGGAGATTCCTTATTGGCTGACTGCTGTATCTGGTTTATGTTAATTAGATCAGCTGTGAGGAATGTATAAATACCCCTCCTGTCCTACAATAAACGGCTCCCACTCCTGCTGTACCAATCTACACAAGTTGTTCGTCACCCCCCCCCCCGGTTATTTTGCTGCAGCTGGACTGCAGCAGTGACCCCCCAAAACTACTTCCTTATCTTAATTTCTCAGACCTGTGAGTGTGACCTTATTGGAATAAAGGGTCTTTGCCAAGGTAATCACATTGTGGATCTTGAATTGAGATCATCCTGGGTTATCCCAATGGGCCCTAAATCCATTCACAGGTATCCTTATAGGAGAGAAGCAGAGGGAGATTGAACAGACGGAGAGGAGACCATGTGGCCACCGAGGCAGAGACTGGAGTGAGGCAGCCATAAGCCAAGCAGCATTGCAGCCGCCAGAAGCAGGAAGAATTCTCTTCTGGAGCCCCGAGAGGGCACATAGCCCTTCCAGATTCCAGAATTTACTTCTAGAATTGTGAGCAAATAGGCCTCTGTTGTCTTCTGCCACCAAAGTTGTGCTAACTTGTTATAGCAGCCACAAGACACTAATACAGTGTAAACGAAGATGCTGGGGATGGGCTTCCATTGAGGAGCTCCCCCATTCCCGCATACGCAGGGTAGGCCTCCCTCACCTTCCAGGAGTGGTAAGGAGCCAGGCTTTGGGCTTGCCCAAGGTCACACAGTTGGTGAGCCCAGGTGACCTGACCCAGGCCTGCCCTTCCCCTCCACCGTGTATTCCCTACAGAGACTCCACTCCACAGGATCTATAGGTACTTTCTCCTGACTTTCATCATTCAAGGAAAGACTCAAAAGAAACCTCTTTCTTTCAAAAAGAACCTACTGAAAAAGAAAATAGGGGCGGGGAGGGTTGGGAGGCAGGTCCCGAGGTCTAGGAACATTGTCCTCCTCTTCCCTGGCCCCTCTGCTGTGGTCACCCCCGCAGAGCTCCACCAAGGCCCGGAACTCTCAGGAATTCCTAGGAGGAGGGTGAAGAAACACCTGTGGAGGATCCAGGGCACGGGTGAGGATTCCAGGGGAGGAGTCCACACTCTGACCATCCCTGGTGGAGCAGACTGGCCGTGATCATGCCAGGGCAGCACCCTCAGCACCCAGGGTCCAGGACCAGGCCAACTGGCCCCCAGAGAGGCAGCCCTCTCTGCAGTCCAGAGCACACCTTGCCCCCCCCCACCCCCTGCCCCGTCTCTGGGCACCGCTAGCCTTACCACCAACACCCCCTCTCCTTTTCCCTTCCTGGATCACAAAGCACCGCCTGGCCAGGCCTGGCCAGCTCCATCCCCGTGGGTTAGATCAAATTAATTGCCTTTGTTATGGTAATTGGGCAAGTGTCCCCTCTGATTCTTTGTCAAGAAGCAGATTCCTGCATGTTGCTAAAAATACAGTCACATGATTCATGAGTCTTCTGACATCCGTAAAGCTAAAGCGCACCACATGGCCTTTCTGCTTCTTGGAGCCAAGCCAGCGTGCCAGGGCCTGCCAAGGAGCTCGCTCCAGCGACGGGAGAGAGAAGAACCCGGGCCCAGGCTCCAGCTTCAGGGCCGTGCGCCGCAGCTGCTCAGAGGCCGTTCCCATCACCTCTTCAGCGGCTTGGACGGGGCTGCTGTTTGGGGCATGATCTTGTGAAAGGCTGAGAGGTGGGTTCTTGGGTGGGGTCTTGGTATCCCGGCTCCTGCCCGCTGACGCCGAGTCTCCCACCAGAGAGGGCAAGCTGCTAGGCCGATCCACTGGTGAGGGCACCAGCCCCACCCAACATGAGCCATGTGGGCTCATCCCACCCTGCCAGCCTGATGTCCCAGTGGTTCTTAACTGGGAAGGCCCCGTGTGGCCCTCCAGGCTCTGAAGTTGGATTCCACTGGCTTCAGGGACAGAGCCTGGGTGAGACGCAGCAGGCCCTGCCGGTAAGAAGGCGGACTCTGCACAGCCCTGGCTCAGGCAAGCTCTGCTTCCTGTGGTCCACCAGGAACATCAGCAGATGCCCCTCCCAGCATGATGGGAGGGTGAAGGAAGACCCTCGGGCCCAAACTGTCAGCCCCGTGCCTGGTCCAGGAGCAGGCTCAATCAGTGCCTCATTGATTGGCACATATTGGTATGATGGCCGTGTTCGTGCTCCTCGGTTCAGAGATGGTCCAGCCAGGCAGGACCATGCTCTGCTCTCCCAGATGTGAGGACCACACCTGCCCGTCCTCCGTCTCTATCTGTGTCTCCAGCTCCTCTCCCTCACTGAGAAAGGTCACGAAAATCAAACCCTGTGACTCCCACCCCAGGGAGCAGCAGCCTGAGAAGGGAGCGCTTTCAAGAGAGCCTCTTGGGCTGCCCAGCCCTCCTTTGAATGGGAGTCTTTTCCTGATTTACCTGCCGGGTCCTCTCACACCTTCCTTCTGGGTGCTGAGCGGTGGTGGGGGTGGGGTGGGGGACGGGGATGGGCACGTGCAGGAGGGAAGGCAGCTGGAGCCGTGCCAGGAACGAGTCCTTCTCGGGTTCCCAGGAAAACCCGCCTCCTCTGGCTGGAGCCCAGGAACTGGACGTCATTCCACAGGCACGAAGAGCCTCCGCCGCCAGCCACCACCTCCTTCTTCCTGAGGTGTCCCCTCCCCAAATGCTCAAGCTTCCCTCAGAACACACCCAGCTGCATTCAGTGTGGAGTGGGGGGTCTGGAGAGGGGTCCGGGGCCGAGTGGGACTGGAGTCCATGAGCACGACATCATCCCACGCCGTGGGGTCTCTGGGGGGACTTTTCGTCCACTCGGCAAAAACGTCTCAAGTTCTTCCTGCACTTATGGCGCACCACTCAGACCACCTTGGATGATGAGACTCCAGACAGTGCACCAGCAACCCGACTCCTGACCGGAGCAAGAGCAGAAAGTAGCAGGGACAGTGACATCAAGGAAGGAAGACACAGGTCCCTGGTGGCATGGCAGCAGGGCAGGCTGCATCCTCAGTGTGAGCAAGCAAAAGCAAAGACTCCCTGCTGGTCATCCACAGGATGGCCCTGGAGCCAGAAGACCAGCTCCCTGCTGGCTGGTGACCATGCTCAGCTGCTGGAGACTGTCACTGACTACTTGGATCTGGCAGGTCATGGAATCCCAGTTGGGTGGTCAGGGCCAGCGGAGTCTGGGGTACCAGCAACGACACAGGAGCAGAGAGCAGGACCCTACCAAGGAGCTGGGCCTTGGGGCAGGAGGTGTCTAAGGGCTGTGCCTGGAGATGCCCCCCGAGCTCTCTTTATCCCAGCGGTCAGTGACTTCTGCGGCGGGGTGATAAAGGCAGTGCGGCCTCCACCTGCTTTTGCATCCTCAGGGGGAGGTTGGCCATACTGTGAGGCCCTGGAGAGCCTGTGGAGAAGTCCATGTGGGAAGGACTGAGGCCCCTAGCCCACAGCCAGCACTACCAGGCTGCAGGAGTGAGCCTTCTCGGGAGCAGACCCCCCCAACCCAGCCAAACTTTTGGATGTGTCTATCCCTGCTGGACAGCAGCCTGGTGGGGGGCCCGTCTAGAACCTCCCAGTCAAGGGGCTCCAGGATTTCCCAGGTCCCAGAAACTGTTGTCGGATCCTGCAGGCATCGGGACCTCTCACAGGGCCCGCAGGTCTGGTTCAGGGGGACGCGTCCTGAGTCTCCTCGTTCCCTGACACTGGGAGGCGGGGCTGGCCTGGCTGGGCTTGCTCCTCTGCAGACCTCCCTGCACACCTGCCTTGACCTTCCCATCCCGCCTCGGTCCCTGCCTCTGCACCTCTTCACGTTTCATTCCCTCTGTTTGGGGACAGGTAGGGACATTTCTTAAGGGCTGCTGTCATTTTTTTAAGGTCATAATCACCTTTTAATTATATGAAAGGAGGGGCGGGAAGAGGTGAGGGAGGGGAGCAGCAGAGATTCTCAGAAGGGAACAACACAAAACCTATTCTGTCTGCTCCTAAAAGCCTAGAATGGGGGAAGCACAGACCCGCGTCCAGGCTCCTCGCCGTCAACGCGGAGCCCCATCCCCTGGGCGCGGCCCTCTCAGGCAGGAGGGCTCCCAGGAGCTTGCACGGTGCAGGAGCAGTGACACCATGCACTCTCGCCTGTGGGACCTGCAACCTGCCTCCTGCCCCGTCTTTGTTCTCTGTGTCCAGTGTCCACAGCTGGGAAGGGCCCCTCTGCACGAGATGCACACCCGGCTCTGAAGCTTGAGGTCCTGGCAGTTGGACCAACAGCTCCCTGACCCTCCATGTATACCAAGATGTGCTCAAAAGGAGCATTAAGCCATGTTGGGGGGCAAAATCATCAGGCAGAGGCCCGCGAATGTGCTGTGTACCCGCAGTGCCACCACAGAGGCACCCCTTCATGAGCGCTGGGCTCAGCCCATACCCCCACCTCTGCCCAGGCAGCTAATTATCCCAGAGCTCTGGTGATAGGAGATGAGGAGGGGCAGGGCGAAGAGCCTATAATTAAGCCTGTGAGTCACCTAGGGCAGCATCCAGTTCCCAAAGTGGCCACTCCTAACTTGGGAGTTAAGTGCAACTTTTTTCATTAAAGTCATAGACTCTTAGAATTCTATTTTTATCTTATTATCTGCTCAAATGGGCTCCACCTTCTTGCCTCTGGGGTAGATCATTAGAATGATGGTGCCCCCGTTAGTGGGTGCCCACCTGTACCCATGCCCTGAGGACACCCCTCTTGCACTGATTCTGGGCCTGGCATGTCCTAGGCTTGGACAATGAGATGGCAACTGGGATACAGTCAGAGGCTTCTCAGGTTCCTGTGCACTTTTCAGCCCCAAGGCCACCATATGAGGCGCTCGCTGGCCTCCTGGAGGAGTAGAGCCATAGGGAGCAGAGACCCCCCCCCACCAACCCCTCTGCCGCCCGCCAGAGCCCAGGTGAGGCTTCCCAGGCCCAGCTCCAACCCAGCCACCCATAGCACCTATGGATCAGGCAGAAGGGCCCAGAAAAGAACTGCCTGGCTGATCCATGGAAAACAGAAATACTAAATGCTACTTTAAGCCATGACATTTTGAGTAGTTCATTATTAATACACCTTCCAGCCTCCACCATGCCGTGGATTGCTAGAGGGCTAAGACTCTGTTTTATTGAAAATTGTATTTTCATGCCTGGAATAGCACAATGTGTGGCATGAAACACGCACATGTGTCCACACGTGTGTGCCTATGCCCTGTGTGTACTTGTGGACATGAGTGTGCCTGCCTCCATGTGTGTGCACATTGCTAGGCACACCCACAGATGTGCACATGTGCCATGAGTAGGCATGAATACTTGGGCCCCCCATGAACTCTCATGCGTGTTCACATACATGTATGAGCACACGTCTCTCACGTCATGTGCCTTCTAAATGAGTCATGGGTGTATGAATGTCAAGTCACCCTCCTCAGCTTCCTGCCGGGCAATCCCATCGCACCATCAGCACCTGGCAGGTGCAGGTGAAAAACTTGACATTTTCTCAATTAGTTGAGCGTGAGACCACAGAAGCTCCCTGGGGTGGCAGTGAAGGTCTCAGGGTGCCAGACCAGGCCCCATGGTACAGCACAGGTCTTATGGTGGTCGAGTGCAGGGACCACCTCTTTCCACCCAGCGGACGCCCCCTGGCTGGGCCCCAGCATGCTGGCGGGCTAGTTCCTCACTGCACATGGGTGGCGCCATCTGCCCTGTGGTCAGAGCCTGGGGAACAGCAGCACCTGCCCCCACCCCTGCCCGGCCCCACACCACCAGGGCTCTGAGCGCCCGCCTCACAGAGAGAGTCCCTCAGAGCTCGGGGCCCAAGGTCGGGAGCTGCTTCTAGAGATGGGCACATCAGACAGAGGCCATGCCCGGGTCTGGGCTGCACCCAGGCTTTGCTGCCGTGTTGGCAGTACTGGCGATGGGACCCAGGCCTCGTGCACGCCAGGAAGAGCACTCAGCTCCTGTACCCACCACTTATGCCTCCAGCCTGGTGGCCACGGGTCACGGGGCAGCCTCCCAGGACCCTGCATGACTCCACTTGTCTCTCAGTCCCGAAGGCCAGACCGAATTCCCTGAGACCTGCTCAGCAGCCTCTGACATCAGCAAAGCCTGCCCTGGTGGCCTGCTGGGGCTGGACCAGGAGTGCGGCCCTGTGAGCTTCCAGGCCTGATTGGACAGCAGACCCAAAAGCCGGAGCAGCCGTCCCACAGAGCACTTCCCCAACTTATCCTCAAGTACACAACAATGAAAAATATGCTCCAGCGTGTTTACCACAGCAGAAGATCCTGGGAACATCTGTCTCTATGCCCCAAGGAAGAAAGGACCAAATTCCAAAGGGATGAAATGAAAGGTGGTCCGCGCCTGTAACCCCAGCTGCTTGGGAGGCTGAGGCAGGAGGCTGTCAAACGGCAGGTTGGAGGCCAACCTCAGATAGTAAGACCCTATCTCAAAATAAAAATTTAAAAGGACTGAGGATGGGCTGGGGCTGGGGCTCAGTGGTAGACCACTTGCCTAGCATGTGTGAGGCCCTGAGTTCGATCCTCAACACCACATAAAAAGTAAAAAGAATAAATAAATACAATAAAGGCATTGTCTCTCTCTCTCTCTCTCTCTCTCTCTCTCTCTCTCTCTCTCTATATATATATATATATATATATATATATATATATATATATATTTGAAAAAAAAAGGCTGGGGGTGTTGTTCAGTGGTTAAGCACCCCTGGGTTCAATCCCTAGCACCAAATAAATAAATAAATAAATTTAAAAAAAGGAAAAGAGGTTGCTTTGTTTTGGAGTCAATTAGAATATACATATTTTCCAGATCAAAATAAAAATACTCATATATTTCCTATAATACTTTTTATTTAGTTATTTTCCTTCAACCCATATAGCTTGTGGAATTGCCTCTTCTTATTCATCTTCAACCGCTCGCTCACCTTTTGGGTCAGAGCACAGTTTCAGATTTTGCTGTTTTACTGGAAGTTCCCTCCTGGCCTGGGGACCGTTCCCTAAACTGTACGTCAGTCTGTCCCATGGAGACTGCATAACATTTAAAAAGAACAAGATAGATATGAGCACTGACATCTGCAAAATATCTGAGTCAAAAAAACTAACTGCAGAACAAGACATGCAGTATGATCTTGTTTTTAAATGTTTATTTATGTAATTATTCACATAAATGATGTAGATTAAAGGCAGCAAATAATTAACAGTTCTTTTATTTTCTTCCTCTTCATCTTTGTCCTCCTCCTCCTCCTCCTCCTTTTTCTTCTTCATCTTTTGTGTGGGGATGGAACCCAGGGCCTCTTGCCCACTAAGCACGTTCCCTACACAGAGGTACGCCTTAGCTCCCATGAACAGTTCTTATCGAGACAATCGGGGTTAGATGAGCTTTTACTTCCTGGCTGTACACCTTGCTGCTTTTCTAAAAGTTTTGAATCATTGAATGTGCTTTCCCTTTTTAAATGGGAGAAAATTTAAAGAAATTATTATCCAATTCTAAAATCACCAGCCACAAACAGCTCGTCAGATTCACCCACTAGACGGCGGGACGCTCAATATGTGTGCCTGGATAAGTAGTGGGGTAGTTTGCACAGTGCCTGCTTCATCCCCAGGAAACCAGGGGGATGTCCAGAACCCAAGGTCAGCCCTCTCTATTCACCAAGGAGCCACTGGAGGACCTGGACTCACTCCTGGAAAGCAAATATTTCCATGGTAAGGCTCTGGACTGATCCGTGAGAACACGCAGAGCTCAGGGACTAGCAGCTCTTGCAGGGGCCTCCTGGGGGTGTCATATGATCCACAGTCACATTCCCATGTGACAGCCCCTTGCCCACCAAGGATCCCTGCTCCAGGGCTCAGGATGTGCTGGGTTGTGCCATTGTAATAAACAACCCCCAAATTAGTGACCGAAACCGCAAAGGCTCGGGGGACAGACTAGCTTGCAGACAACCGGGCCTCCCGTGGAGAACCAGAGGATGTTTCTTTATGTGACAAGGTCCACGAGCTGTCCAGGCAGTGGGACTGAGCAGAGAGGCCATGGAGAGAGAGAGAGCCTGGGGGTAACCCACGCTACGCTCTTTCCTTCCCCAGGCGTCTGCTAATTCATAATCGGTGTGCACAGGCGCCCAGCGGGTAGCAGAGAGCAGGGCCTCAGACAGAGGCTGACCGTGTTCCAGCCATGTCGGGGCTGGATGCCAAAAACTGGAATTGGGGGCCATTTAGGGAGCCACGACTTAAGGAATTGAGAGAAGAAGGAAACCAGGGAAGCCGGACAAGGCTGCTGGTGGTTTAGTAGTGCACGGCCAATAGGCGCAGGAGGGGGCACAAACGCAACCCTTGAACAGATGATGACGGAGAATTTTCAAAACTGACAGAAGCCGTCAAGATACAGATTCAAGAAGCACTGAGAACCCCAACACGCACGTGAGCACGTGCTGGCCTCAAGTGTTCCATCCTCCTGCCTCAGCCTCCTGAGCAGCTGGGAGTAGAGGCTGTGCCACTACGACCGGCCAGACTGGATGTTTTTTTTAAAAAATTAAACTGCATATTCGGTATATCATCACAGAAATGCTGGAAGTAAAAGGACACCAACAACACAGGGTTATTTGTGGCTCATGTAAGGAGCCCCAGGCAGAGTCGTGAGCTCAAGAGCAGCTTCAGCCATTCAGCAAGACCCTGTCTCAAAATTTAAAAGGACAAGGGCCGTGGATGTGCCTCAGTAGTGGAGCAGCCCTAGGTCCAATTTCCAGAACCAAAAATAAATCAATAATCCGGTTGGAGCAGTAGGCAGAGTGGGTGGCCTCAGGGTCTGACCTGGCCCTGCTCCCACAGAGCTGGCGAGTCCCCCAGAGGACCCAGGGCTTCCTTCAGGACAGGGCAGGAATCGCCTTCTTCCACCTCCTTGCCGAAGCTCGTGACCCGTCCTACCTCAAGGGGATGTGGAAGTGCAGAGGAGCCGTTGGTTACCATGGTGACGAGATGGCAGCACTCAGACACGGTCAGGCCCTCCTCCAAGCTGGACCACCTCTTGGACTCTTTTCCCAGGACCACAGAGCACCTGGACCAACCTCCAGCGGTTGCTCCTTGACTCTGCAGCCACCACCTGAGGAGGTCTAAGGCCTCACTAGGTCAAACTTGGTCAAGATTACACCAGGGTTTCCGGTTTGGTCTAATGCACGGTAGAAGATTCCGCGTGCTTGGGAACTTCAGAAGTGGCAGGCAGGGGTGGGCAGGGAAGAGAATGTGCACCAGGAGCTCACCCCGGCCTCAAGGTAGAGACCAGGGATGTCCAGGTGGCTCATTCACCCAGGGCCGCAGAACAAGCCAGCCCTAAGGTGGAGTGTAGACCAACCACTCTACCACGCCTGGCTGAGGGCCGCACATTTGATGGAACACAGTCTCCGTGTGTCCTCTGACATCTGTGGCCTCTGCTGGAAAGACACATGTACAGAAGAGGCACCAGAGAGCTGGCAGGTGTGGGTCCCAGTCCCCATTCCGAGCAGGGCCTCAGCACCACGGAGCTGTGGGAGCACTGGGGATCACCCGGCCAGCTCCCTGAGCCCCGTGGCCCCGCTGACGTCCCCTCTCCCTGAGGGGCAGCCAGGGATTCTCCATGGCCCTAGGACACTTGCGTTCCTGTTCACACCCACACACTGACAAGTGCACTCACACCCACACACACGTGCACTTGCACACACAACCCACTCGCATGCTCACACCTGAACAGGTTCGCACGCTGTCACCCGTGGCCCATGGTCCACACTTGGCTGGTCACACACTTGCTCACACGTGTGCACACTTCCCAGCCCTCTCACTCGATGGGCTCGGGAGCTTCTCCCAGACCCCAGGCCGAGCAGGAGAGCGCTGGCCTCTTCATCGCCCAGTTAACGTGTTTATGAGGCTGGGAGGCGGGAGCCCTGCTGGAATCGCCGGGGATCTCGTTAGCTCAGGGCTTGCCCTCCCCTCCCGACCTGAGCCAGGAGGATGCCCTCCAGGGATGCCTGCTGCCAGGAGAGGGCAGGTCAGGGGAAGGTCACTGCCCCTGCTGGCCTCCGGGGAAGGACAGTGCTCAGGAGTCTGGGCTGTACCTGCCTGGCACCCCTCTGCACCTCCGGCTTCTCTGCTGCACTTACAGAGTGCAGCCTCGGTGCCCCGTCTGTGAAGTGGACACGTGCATGGGCATTTTGGAGGATCATTTCACACGAACGTGAAAACCACTGTCGCCAAAAGGCACGTTTTCTGTTATCACCCGGGAAGAGATGGCTGTCTGGGAACCGTGCGGGGCACACAGCAGCCCTTCCAGCAGGGCCCAGGGAGGCCGCAGAGAGCAGCTAGAGGGAGTCCCGAGTGGAGGAGCGGCCAGAAGAGCAGCGAGCAGTGGGCAGTGCCCTGGCCTCCACCTGGCCTTACCCAGGCTACAGCCGCGCCCAGCAGAACCAGAGCTGTTCCCCTCGGACAGTCTTCAGGAAGGCCCCGTTGCCATGGGAACATCCCTCCAGTTCTCCTTCTCGGCAGAACACCATTCCCAGCCCACGAGGCTGCACCACTATTGGTGTTGGCCTCACTGTGGCCAAGTCTGTGCATGGAGCAGCAGGATTCTCATAGCACCTGGGCCATGAGAGATGGCCATCAGGTGACAAAGGCAAGCCCTCGAATAGGCTGCAGAAGGGCTCCCGGAGGCTTGCAAGTTGACGATCAGTAGGATCTTCCGGAAGGCACTGAGAGATGGTGGGTGGGAAAGGGCTGAGCCCATTCACTGAACTCCACCAGCATTACCCAGGACCAGGCTCTGCCGGATCTAGGAAGGAGAGGCGCAAGATGCTTCCAACACCTTCCACAGAGTCCAAAAGGGGGTGGGCACTGGTGAGAGCAATATCCATAATTGACAAGAAAAATGAAAGTTCAGAGGAGTTAGAAGGAGCTCTCGGGAGGGAGAGGATACAGGAAGGTCGTGTGGAGGCGGGGTTTTGAGGTGTGAATAGGAGCTTGCCAGGCTGCCAACAGTGAGTGCGGGCACTCTGAGCTGAGGAAGCATGAGTAAGGGGTGGAGCCACGGGACGCAGAAGCACACCATGAGACTAACAGGCTGTGGAGCGGAGCCAATCCACAGGCACCGCGAGGCCGGCAGCCAAGACACCCTGAGGAGTCGGGCTTTTGACTTTGGTGCAGTGGGAAGAACCCAGCTTGGCATTTGGGCAGTGCAGGCAGGACAGAGACGGGATGCCAGGCAGGAGGAGGAGAAGCTGAGCTGGGGCCAACACTGGGCAGAAGATTGGAATGCAGGGAAGGGCCCAGGCCAGCTTTCAACCCAGGGAAAGAGTTTGGAGATGACATTGACAAGTTGGGGAGCAGAGGAGGGCCGGTGTGGGGATGGAAGTGAGGTCAGGTGGGGTCATGCTGAGTAGGTCACTTGGCACCAGATAGACAGGGTGGCGGTCAGGTGATCTGGAACCGGAGTGCAGGAGTTCAAATCCAGGTGCAGCTGATTCTTAGCTGTGTGGCCCTAGGAAAAGTGCTGAACCTCTCTGAGACTCAGTTTCCTCTTCTGTAAAATCACCTCCACTGACAGGGTCCTTAGGAGGATTCACCGAGGTCAGCGCACACCACACAATGGTCCAGAGTCCTGAGCCTGGGTCCTCCTGCAGCCCTGGCTGGCTCAGAAAACTGTGTGCTGTGAGGGTGGGGGGGCACCCTTGGTCAGGCCACTGGGACCTCACGGCACCTTCAGGGTGAAGACCACCCTGTCAGGTCGCCATGCTCCACGTACCCACCCCGTCAGGGGAGGCAGAGCACAGGTAAAATGCACCCCAGGAGAAGCAACAAGGTCAGACTAGCAACCATACGGCACCGGGGAATGGCAGCGCCCACAGGGCCCAGCTCCCCACCCAACGCACGTCCTCCTCTGGTGGGGGAAAGACAGGCCACCTCGCTCTGCTTGGCCTCGCCTTTGGGAACCGGCGGACACTGGGCCTGCCCAGGAAATCCTCCGTCGCCCAGACCTGGGACACAATGTGCCTGCGACCTTGTGCCTTGTCTCCCGCCCCTGGCTGTTGTCCGGGTACATGGGGACTAACGACGTCCGGAAGTCGGGGACCAAGCTCGAAGCCCCCACCCAGGAAGCGGGGAGGTGAGGGTCTGAACTCCCTGGGGGCTGTCCCCCTGCACACCCAGCCCTCCACCCAGCGTGCACCTCTCAGAGAGCACGCAGGACTCACCAGCCAGCGTCTGGCCCGCCCATGTGTCCCCACCCTGCGCGAGGCCTGGCCTTTGTCACCTTGCCCATGCCGATGGGGCTTTAATCCTGGCTCAGGTGTCCTACTGACCCAGAGCGATGGGCCTCCTGGGGGACAGGCCAGCTTCCCGACTCTCTGGAACAGACCTCCCTGCTCCTTCTCTGTCTTGGAGAGATCTGAGGAAATGGCCTCCTTTAACACTCAAGTGCCCCTCGGCCAGCAGCGGCCAGCCCTCCACAGCCGAGCCCTCAGGAGGGGACTCCGTGCGGCTCTCCAGCAGGCTCTGGGCCCCGCCCAGTGCTGGCCGTGCTCCTGCTCCTGGGGTCCTCCTCCCCTGTGTGTGACACAGTGCCAGGCACAGAGGCAACCCACGGGGGCCCCTGAGGCCGAGTGACGCTCTGGGGTTTTCAGATCGACCTCTCGGGCCGTCTCAGTCCCCTGATGGCCAGCACTCCTCTGCAAGGAGCGCGGAGCCTGGCGCCCATCCAGGAGGAAGACCCTCCGCCAAGACCACAGCAGAGCTGACCGGTGAGCGGGGTGTAGGATGAGCAAGGCGTGCCCGGCACCAGGACGCAGGCGTGCAGGGGGTGGACACCACGGCTGGCGCTGAAGGCAGAGAACAGAGACAGGGCACACAGGCAGAAAGGCCAGGATTCCACCGGGGAGCAGAGGGGCTAGGGCCACTCCTGCAGGGGAGTGGTCAGTGCCCTTGGGAGCATTCACATTCCAATAGAGCCCCACCAGGAAGTGCCCCTCCTGGCCCAGCATAGGAGGGACCACCAGGGAGCCAGGGCTCTCTCCAGGGATTCCTGAATCCCACCCACACCTGGGGTCTCCCCACCCCCACAACCAGGACAGGACCTCAGTGCTGACTCTGGGCACCTTATGTGGTTGGCATCCGGCTCTCGCTTTTCTAGGACATGCAGCGCCTCGGACAGCCCCCACCCCACGCTCCCACCCCAATCCTCCAGACACACAGTGGTCCTCTTCAGAGGCAATCTGGGGTGGGTGCGGGGGACCATGAACTTGGTGTTTTACAGACCCGTGTTTGAGAGCCAGGACTTACAGCTAAGTGCACAAGCCACCTCCAGAGACCCAAGGGCTGATGGCCCTCCCGCCACACACGGCTGGGAGGAGAGCCCCGTCCACAGCCCCATTCTGGGCAGCCAGGTTCCTTCTTCACCCCGCATGGGCCCAGGCGGCCTGACAGGATCTTGTGCTGTTGCTAGATACGCAGGGTCTGAAGGACTCGGGTTAAACACCACAACTGCAGAAAATGCATATCCTGCAGGCAGAGCTGACAGCAGGACAGTCCAGACAGACGGCCCCGGGCAGACACGTAGGCTGCACCCTGACCCCAAGTGATGCCCACCCTCTACCTCACCTGTCATGGTGGTCAGGGGAGGGCCCGGGAGGGGGCTGCAGATGCAGAGTTCCTGCCGCTGTTGAGCACCCCCACCCCGACACAGAGGGAAAGAATCAAGCCCTGACCCCCACCCAAGCAAGAGGTGCAAATAAAACACCAAACTCCTCCTGCGGCACAGCCTTGCTCCCAACAGGAGCCTCGGTCCCAGGGCAAATCACCCTCTGAAAAAAGGGGGGCACTTAGTGATGGAAACCAAGGCTGATGGTTTGGAAGCTCGAAGCTCGGCTAGGCTCTGCAGGACCAGCCCGGCTTGCTGGCCACCTAATCACAAGGATGGGGTGTCGTCCACTGTGAAGTCCCCTCCGATCCTGGGCCTCCAACAAGCCCCACGGGAATGGGGAATGGAGGAACCGCTTCCTCTCCAAAACAATAAAAGGTGGATAATTAGCGAGAACTTGTTAATGGGTAATTTCAGACGGGAGCCAGTTCATAACAGCTTCTGAACATATTTGCATTTAACTGAACTCCTTTTCCTCTCTCTCTCAGTGATTTTCGTTGTAACTGTAATTATTTTAATTGAGATCTCCCCTAATGAAAACAAAGAGTCTGTGAGAGACTCGGCTCCTGGGCTGCTGGCTGCTGGCTGCGCCTTCCCTGGGTCTCCAGGGACCAGCCTCTGGGGGCTCCTGCCCCCCGCCCAGCTCTCCAGTTGGTGCCACCGACGTGGGGAGCGCTGGGCGGGCGTGTGTGATCCAGGGGCCCCTGGTGATCCCGCCTGACCGGGGTGGTGTCCGGGGTGGTGTCCGGGGTGGTGTCCGGGGTGGTGTCCGGGGAAGTCCCGTCCTGCCCCAGCAGCCGGGGCGACCTCCGGTTCCTCACCTGTAAAACGCCGAACTTCACCTCTGGCCTCTCAGCTCCACCAGGCACAGCCTCCTCTCAGTGACCCCCTCACAGTGTGGGCAGTGTCTCTCCCTGTCCCTGGGGGGAACACGTCCAGCGTCCCATCCCTGAGAGCCTCTTCTAGACACCCCCCTGCCCACGGAGGGGACGCTGCCAGACAGGCCTTGCCTCTGGGCCCTCCACCTCAGGACCCTCCGGTGACAGGGGGTGAGACCCAGTGACCCCTGACCTGCCTCCCCGGGCTGGGAGGGTCCTCCGGGGAGCGCCATCCTCCCGGGCGGCTCGGGCCTCTTTGACCGTGAACACTGACTCCAGATCCTCGTCTCCTGGATTCCTGACCACAGTTTCCCCCCTGCTGAGTCAGCTGTGCCCAAGGCCCCGGGAGCACACACACACACACACACACACACGCACATGCACACTCACACACGCACACTCACACACGCACACGCACACTCACACACGCACACGCACACACACACACTCACACACGCACACACACACTCACACACGCACACACGCACACACACACACACGCACACGCACACACACGCACACACACACACACGCACACACACACGCACGCACACACACACACACACGCCAAGATGCTCTGGGACCCCCATTCTTGGAGGCTTTTTTCTTTCTTTTTCGAGGGGGGGGCATTTTCATCCCGTGGACTTTATGCCGAGCTTTCCCTAATGACAACCGGCCTGCCCGGGGCCTCCCTTGGACAAAGAGAGACGCAGGCCAGTGGAGTGGTCCCTGTCCAAGTATCCGGAAGCCCACGTCCCCGTCCCCCGCAGCAAGGAGGCCCAGCCGGGCTTGGAACTGGGTCTTTGAGTGGAGTTGAGAGCAGCTTTGTAGGGCAGAACCCGACGCCCAGGAAGCCCAGGGGGACCCTGGGTACAGGAAAGGCAGCTCCTGGTGGCCCCCACGCAGCCAGCAAGGGGCCAGCTGGGCTGTGTACTGTCTACCACCTGGATTGGGGTCGTAGCTGTGCCAGACTCAGGAGTCCAGTGAGGTGCCCTGC
This sequence comes from Urocitellus parryii, assembly GCF_045843805.1. Classification (NCBI taxonomy): domain Eukaryota; kingdom Metazoa; phylum Chordata; class Mammalia; order Rodentia; family Sciuridae; genus Urocitellus; species Urocitellus parryii. Next base: position 1,411,034 of record NW_027554068.1, read on the forward strand.
TCCAAGAAGCCCTCCTTCCTGGGACAAAGGAAGCCGTCCCGTGTCCCCAGCCCCTGCCTGGCCAGCATTGCCCAGCCTGCCTCTCAACTGACCCCAGGACATGGCCAAGGCCAGCCCTGCGGGGGAACAGTAGCCTTCACACGACAGATGCCGTGGTCTAGGCCACAGTGTGGCGGTCTGCGCAGCAGGAAGGGCTCAGGACCTCAGGGACAGGCAAGGCAGCAGAGCCGGACGGCCACTGACCAGCCCTCCAGGCCTGCTCAGCAGGCACTCCCCTGCAGAGCCCGTCCAGCCCTCACAGCCACAGCACTTTCCTGGGGGTGCTGAGTGGCAGGGGAAACTCCACCCCGACTTCTCATTGTTCTCGCAGAGAAGTTAGTTTCTGCCAAAAGGGAAGATGGAATCACAGCCACCTCCCCCCCACCACCACCCGCCCACTATTTGTTGTTCTCTTCATTAAAACTTCTGGCCAGGCCCGACCGCTCCTGGTGCTGGCCTGGCAAGACCTGCCTCGACCATGAGCGAGGGGGGCCTCTGCCTCCCTGTGCAGAAGCCCAGGCCCCCTCGATGACGGCAGGACCGGTCAGGATGGCTGTGAGGGACAGGAAAAGCAGCCCCAGAACGCAGACCACAGCTATGGACACCCGCTGATGAGGTTCCGTGGCCCCGTGGGCCCCAGCTGCAGGCACTCCCTCCTCTCCCTGGAGAGATCCAGATCCTGTGGCCCCGTGGAACCCTGGAGCTGCGGGTATTTCATGTCCTCTTTCCAGTTTCCTCTGAGTCAGAGCTGGGGCAGCGGGAGGGGAAGCAGCTCTCGGAAGCAGTCCTCTCCTCGGGAGGCCCAGGGAGCCTGCTGCCGAGCTCCAAGTCCCCTCCCAGTCCAGCTCGTCCTGCTGGCTGCCTGTCCCAGGTGGGCGGCTGGGGAGGCCAGATGAAGGAGTAGAGTTGGCAGCTGGGCCAAGGTCTGCATAAATGACCGTGGCTCTGCACCCTAAAGGATGGGACAGGAGGCAGTCAGCACCTCTCAACAGCCGCGGGGAACCCAAGGAAGAGGGGAGACAGCAGCAGGCCCGGCTTGGTCCAGGGCAGCGGAGACGGAGCGGGAGCCAGGTGCCAGCAAGACCCACCCTCAGCCCCTGGGCCCTGTGTGCTCCTGGGGGCGCACTGGTGACAAGTCTGATCAGGCACCTGTACCTTCGGCCCTGGGCCCTGAGCACAGCAGACCAGAAGCAGCTCCCCAGCTACCTGGCACCTGGAGGAGGGGACCGGGATCCAAAGAGGATGTGCTCCAGGTCCCCATGGTCACCTACCTCTGAGGTTACTCGAGTCCCTTATAGGAATGACAGCAGTGGTGCTTGGATGTGACCTAAGTGCTTCCTCCCTGTCCTTTAAACAGTCCCTAGGTTACTCGTCACACCTAACACGACGTACATGCTACGGAAACAGTGGTGATGTTGATTTTTCTTCACACTTTTCTTGTTGTTGTATTGTTCTTTTTTATCGATGTGGGGTTTTCCCCCAGATCTCTTCCACCTGCCATTGGTTGATTGTGCAGAGGTAGAGCCCACCGACAAGGGGATGGCTGGGTGTGGATCCCAGGATGGGGTCAGGGCCTGCTTCAGAGGGCATCCAGGATAAGCTGAGGGGAGGCCACGTCACCCCGCTCCCCACCGCCCCCCCCCCGTCCCCATCACACACCACGTCCTGATTCCCGATGCACTGCTTGGGGGAATCCCAGAGAGTTTGGTCAGCCTCCCGTGGAAAGCCATGTGCAGCCGGCAGCCACGGTGGCCGTGTGGTCTTGCTTGGTCTAAGCAGATCCACGTGCTCTGAGTTAACTGAGCTGGGGCTGGCTGTGCAGTCTGGTGTGACGGCTAACCTTTGGTGTCACGGTGCCAGGGTTAAGGGACACCACACTTTATCTCTGAGCATTGTTGGAATGCTTAGCCCCTCACTCTGTGGACTCAGTGAAGTCCACCCAGGTGGATGGGCATGGGCTGGGTGGACAAACAGTGGAGGAGGTCACTGTGCTCTCTCTGCTGGGGATGGGACACCCAAAGGACCCCAAAGCTCCCAAGCCTTCAAACTCAGATGCAGGCCAGGGCTGCCACCCGCGCCCCCCGCCCCTGCAGGACCTCCTCAGACTGAGTCTCAGCTCCTGCCTGTCCTGCCTGTCCAGCTTGCTGACAGCGTTTCCTGGGAGCTGATTCCCATGGCCGGGCTCCCCTTAGATACCAGTGCACGGTCACGTGTCACCTAAAAGAGAGGGCACGCTCAGAGAAATGCGTCACTCAGCCTCCCGTTCCCTGCTCACACAGCCTGGCAGCTGTGACGTCACCAGGTAGCATGCTCTCCAGGGCCACCTGGGCCGAGCAGTCTGTCCCTGGTGCAGGGCGTCACTGCGCAGCTGCCTGTTCTGCTCCCCTGGAAGCCCTGACTGGAGCACCGGGTTCTGCCGTGGTGGGGCCTCACGTGTCCCCCCAAGACCCGTGGGGGCCCTTGGTCCCAGGTGGCACTAGTGGGAGATGGTGGGAATGAGGGGGAGGCCTTGATCCTGGGGTGCCCCTTGAAGGGTCTGTGGGGGCCTCACCGCATTTTCTCTTTGCTTCCTGACTTGGGAGGAGCTGAGCCGGTTTGCTCCCTGATGTCCTGCCATGACACACTGTTTCACAAGCCCAAATGACAAGGCCAACTGAGCACAGGCTGGAACTCCCCAGACTGGGAGACAAAATAACCTTTTCTCCTTAGCTGTTAACTGTCTCAGGTATTTTGCTATAGTGACAGGAAGCTGATGGACACAGAATTCATTATAAAATATTGTCTCCTGAACAAGGCGGCCATAATAACTCTCTCTCTCTTCTACCCTGTCCTGACATTCCCTGGCCTATTGTTTAGTTAGTCTCTGTGGGCAGAGACTAAGTCTCTGTGGGCAGAGACTAAGTCAAATTAATGAGTTCACCAACAGGTGAAAGAACTTGAAATCAGTCCCCTTGAAAAATAATTAATAACAAATAAGACAAACTTGGAAGGGACAATCCTTCCTTCAAGAATGTGGGGTGCTGTGCTGCTACAAGGAAATAGACTCCGTCCATTTGTGCTGCTATCACAAAATACCTGAGGCTGGGTAAACTGCAAAGAACATAAACTTATTTTTCACAGCTCTGGAGGCTGGAAATCCAGGATCAAGGTGCTGCTGTTGACGCCTGGCGATGGCTGGGCTGCTCTGTTTCAAGATGGCGCCTCATTGCTGCATCCAACAAGGCAGAGGGGCCAGAGAGTGCTCCCTGGGTCTTGAGCCGTTTTCTAAGAATGCTGACCCCATTCATGAGGGTGCAGCCCCAAGATGGCTCCCACGCCCCTAAACACTTCTGCTCTGGGGATTGGGTATCCACGTGAGTTTTAGGGGGGGGCTGCCATCACTCAAAACACCACAGGCCCCAAGTATAAAATTAAGCTGGATACTGCAGATGGCAGCAGTGGTGCAGGACGGTAACCCCAGCTACTCAGGAGGCTGAGGCAGGAGGGTCACAAGTTGGAGGCTGGCCTGGGCCACCTAGTGAGACCCTAACTCAAAATACAAAAAAATAAAATAAAATTTAAAGGCCTGGGGTGTGGCTCAGTGGTAGAGCACCCACTAGGTTCAATCCCCAGCACCACAAAAACATAAACAGACAGAAGAAAGAGGAATACCGCCACTGAAGCTCAGAAACAGATTTTCAGTCTCAGATGAGAAACTCGATTCTAGTCCTTGCTGCCTCCAAAGGCACTGGCTGCTGTTGAAGCTCCCTTCCTCTGAGGTCCCTTCACTGGCGGGATCCAAACCCTGCAAACCAGGTGTGGAGAAGGTTACAGAGAAGTTCCCAGCCCAAGGCCAAGGCTGGGTTCTCCGTGCGGGTTTTAACCTGGCACCAGGGAGAGGTGACCCGCTGCCCTCCCCCCATCGAGTTGGATGATATTCACCGGAGAAGGCGGGAGGTGGGGGAGCCTCAGCCCCTCTGCTCTGTGATCACAGGTGACACAACCCTCCACAGAAGGAGCCTGCCCAGCGGGTGACCTCAGCCTTGCTCCCTGGGGACCTGGGTCCCTGCTGCCCCGCCCCACCCACCCCCGAGCACTTAGGAGGACAGAGCTGACCACTGCAGGCTGCTCCCAGCTCCTTCCTGCTGTTGCATTGTGGGTTCTGGGTGATGTTCCAGTCACATGGCAGTGACCCCCACTCTGAACTGGAGGGCCTCTGGCCACCCATCACTCACCCATAGCCGAGTCTCGGGGCCCAAACTAGCGAGCAGTGCCTCATCCTGCCCTCTGGGTGCCCTTCCGCACTGTCCCCTGCTCCGGGAGGCGGCACCACCAGCTGCACTCTCCAAGCAAAGCCCCAAAGTTCATTGGGAGGACGCCAAGGGGTGGCCGAGCTTCTGAGATGACCCTCCCCAGGACAGCCCCAGGCCTTGTCCTGAGCAGCCCTCTGGGACAGCAGGAAAGCAGCTGCTCTCGGGCTCTTCCTGCTGCCCTCCTGCACCCAGAATGAAGCCACCCGGGTCCTGCGTGGCGCTGGGGCTATCCTGTCCTCCTAGCAGCTCACCAGCTTCTCTAGAACCCAGGTTCACCCCTCCTGTGCTCGACATGCCAGCCCCATGCACAAGGCCTTCAGACAGCGAAGAACAGAGACAGAATGGTCGCTCTCCTGTCAGCACCCCCCACCCTCCTGCTGTGCAAACAATCCCATCCCAATGCCTCTCTGAGCCCACAGCACAACGGCCCTTCCTCCCAAGAGCCCCCTGTCCTGCCTCCCTCACCCCTTCCTTCCCCCATCTCCCCTCCCGGGGCGGAGGATGAGCCTGCCCTGTCTCCAGGGTGTCAGGGAGACCAGGGGAGGTTTGAAATGGGAGGAAGAGGCTCACGGGCATCCCGTCCAGCACACCTTGGGCCTCTCTTTACGTTCCACGGTCTTTGAATTGTCCAGCTAGGATGTCCGCCACCGTGCAGCTGGCCACAGCCCTATGGACACTGACCACGCTGCACGGTGTGGACCAGCTGTAGCCGGCTCCCTCCCGGCGCCTCTGAATGGGAGGTAACGCGTGCTGGTGTCGGTCAGTGAGTGACTCTTCACGGATTCAGTTGACCCTCGAGGGACCATTAAGACCTCACCTGGCATCAAAACCGTCCTCTCACAAGGATGAGTCTCAGATCCGTGGACTAAGTCCTTGGGTAAGGGTGAATCTCAGATCCGTGGACTAAGTCCTTGGGTAAGGATGAGTCTCAGATCCGTGGACTAAGTCTTTGGGTAAGGGTGAATCTCAGATCCGTGGACTAAGTCCTTGGATAAGATTTGCTTTCAGGGGTTTCCGCCCTTGGAATGTCCAGCTCAAGAGGGGAGCACAAAGGAGCCTTGGCCCCGCACCCCACTGCCCCAGACCCCCTGGCCTTGCCCATTTCACTCGGTCTCTGGGTCTAGACCTCCCAGGGCTCCGGCTGGAAGGACCGCCATGGCCCCTCCCCTTCCTGCAGCTGTGGTGACCTGCAGCACCTACCCCTCCCCCGTGAACAGAGCTCCCTCAGGCCCCGGGGACTCCACTCCTGCTCTGTTCAACAGAAGCCCGTCCACCAAGGTCACAGCAGCGTCACTCACCACAGACCCAGGAGGGACGCGGCTCAGACGTCAGCCGACAATGGATGAGCAGGTGTGGACCATCCCACAAGGGAACTTGGGACCTGGTGCTGGGGACAGAAGGTCACAAAGGCCACCGTTGTGAGCTTCCGTTTGTTTGGAATGTCCAGATGGACAATCCTGGACAGAAGGCAGACAGGGGTGCTTGGGTGGGGTGAGGGGTGGGATGTGGGACAGTGGCCTAGCTCCTGAGGGATGGAGATGCCTGAAGGTGACGGGCAACAGCCCAGATCCCAACGGACATGTGAGAACCTTGGAACCATACTGCCAGCGGCGGGCCGTGTGGACTGCGGCTCCCGCCCGTGCTGGCCGGGTCACCTGGTCAAGCAGCCTGGACCATGGAGCTGTCTGCCCGGTCCTCGGCAGGACCTCGCCTGGCTCCTCCTGAGACTGTTCCTGCCTCTTCTCCTGTGCCCCCTCCATCCCTCCTCTGTGAGGGCCCCTGATGTCCCTGGGTGTGTCCCCCTGCCCTCTTCTTGTGATGACACTGCTTGGGTTGGATCAAGGCCCACCCTAACGGTCTCATGGTCACTCACCAGCTCTCCAAAGGCCCTGTGTCCCAGGAAGCTGCTGGCACCAGGGCATCAACATGAATCTGGGGATGACACGACCCGGCCTGCAGCCATGGATAGGAGTTGTGTATCGACAAAACTGCTTTTCAAAGAGGGACCCTACTTCTCTCCAGGGGCGGCCACCACTGAACCTCCTCGTTTCCCAAGCTCCCTGTCCCCGCTGTCCCACTCTCGACACAGGCAGTCCGAGCACCAGAAAGGAGTCAGGAGCCAGGGAGGAGCTGGACTCACAGGGCTGCCGCCTCCCCAGGAGCCACACGCCACCCCAACCGGTGCCAGGCGTCTCTCTGACCCAGCCCAGCCCCTTGACACCACAGAGCTCCGCTGTGGGACACACCAGGAGAGCAGGGCAGGCACCCAAGTCGCCACCCCCACTGGGTTTCCAGCGCCTGCCTGGGGCGTCCCCGGGTGGGATGGCCCTGACCTCAGGCAGCTCACAGTCTGGCCAGGACCACCCAGCAAGGCAGACACGACCTGAACGCAGGGTGGGACAGGGGCTCCCCATGGCTGGCTGCCACCAGTGGGGGTCTGCGGCAAGCCCCAGGGGCTCAGCTCCCTTCCCTGAGGACCCTCCCCACCAGGCTGCACGCGGGAGCCTCAGCCCACTGACCTGCAGGAGGCGATGGCCTGGGGGCCTTGGGCCGTCTCCCTCCTGCCCACCGTCTCGGGACTGGCACTCTATGGATAGCAACTGATCAGTGCGAGTCCAGTAATGCAGGGGTCACCTGTGAGCAGGCTGCTGTTGACACTGGATCATCAGAGGTGATGAAAGCCTCCCAGGGCGCCCCAGGGGCTCGGGGCCAGCCCCCCGGCAAGTCTAGTCTCATCGCTGAAACAGTGAGGTGGGCCTGGGGCCTGGGGAGCCCATCCTGCCTGACAGGAGGCAGGAGATGTGACCCACTCGCGATGGCCACTGAGAGTCCAGGGGACATGCGACGCCCCTCAGTATCCACCAGGGCCCATCGGGGGCTCAGCTCCCTTCCCTTAGGAAGAGAGCCAGGGCAGGTGGGTCCCGGGCACCAGGAGGCTGGCGGCTCGGCCCTGCTCGGGCACTGACGAGATCCAGGAACTGTCCCTCCATCCATTCCCCCTCGCACCCCCCAGATGTTAAAGAGCCAGGCACACCTGTTTCCGAGCCTCGCAGGCCCTGGGAATCTTGCCTCCTACATTTACATTTCTTACCTTCCCGCAACCTTTCACTGGGTTCCAAGACAACTAGATTACAGCAGCGACCTCCTAACAGGCCCCCACGCCTCCCCCAGCTGCCCCAGGAAAAGCCCGACCTCCAGACCCCTCCTGCACTCCCACCTGCCCCCTTGCTATTCCCCATCAGGACCCTGAGACTCGTGGCTTCCTCTCCTGAACCTCTTTCCCTGGATGTTGCTCCACCCAATCTCTTGCTCTCCCTGTCCACACCATCTAAATGGGTCGGCCAGGGTCATGGTGTACATCTGCGGTATCAGAGATTCTGGAGGCTGAGGTGGGAGGATCACCAGTTTGAGGCCAGCCTCAGCAGATTAGCAAGACCCTCTCTCAAGATACAAAGGTCTGGGGCTACTGTCCAGTGGTAGATTGTCCCTGGGTTCAATCCCCAGTACCAAAAAATAAATGAAGAAACAAACAGGGATTGGTAACTCTTCCTGTAAAGATCCAGATCGTAAACAATTTCAGTTTTGCAAACCAGTCTCTTTGGCAAACCTTTAACTCAAAGGCAGTCCTAGCCAACACACAGAGCAGCAAGGCGGTGTCCCAATAACACTTTATCTACCACACAAGCCACAGCGGGCCACGGTTCACCAAGGGCTGGTCTCAAAGAACAACTCCGGCCACCCCCACCTCTCCCCCTGACTTGCTGTTCTCGACACCACTCAACGCCACATGAAGATGTAGATATTCACCTCTCAGTCACCCACACGACACACCCACCTTGGTCCCCATTAATACAGACTCTGTTTGGCTCATTGCTGTATCTCCAGAACCTAAGCCAGTGTCTGCATATAATAACCTCTCGGTGCATTAAAAATAAATAAATAAAAAGGTCACATTAAAATTGAACGAGAGCCACAGACCCTCATGGTGACCACGTATCAAGTGACTCTGTGACAGCTAATGAGGAATGAGAGCCGGGAGAGGTCACTAACTTGCCCGAGTCCACAGCGCTAGGAGTGGCAGAACCAGGCGAGCCCAGGGTCCGAGTCCAGTCTTGACCCCTTTATTGTGAAGGGGAGGTGCAGTACGGGGTGGGGTCCTTCCTGGGAGCACTGTGGCCGTCACCAGGGGCCACACAGGGAAGGACTTGGATGCTTCTCTCCCCAGTCACCCAGGGGCGGCTCGTCCCTCCTGGACCACCCGGGCAAACACCTGGTTCCTCGGACTCTGCCCGAAGCCCTGAAAAGCCACAAGGGCCTCGACTCAGGGGCAGAACAGCGTTGGCAGTGATCGAAGCACAGTGGTCCCTGCAAGTGGGACTCGGGTGCTGCTACTGACCGTGGTTTGCCGGGAGGCCGCGGCCTCTGAAATCCCACCGAGAGATGTGCTCGGCCCCTGGCGGCCGTCCACTCCTGTCTTCCTCCGTCCTCTGACTCAGACACCAGCCCACAGCCCCCACCCGGATCCGTGAAGGCTGCTCCCAGGGCCCTTCGCGGCCACACTGCAGCTGGGCCACTCGGGAGGGGCCAGGAGGAGGCCAGCCCTGGGTCAACAGACTCCGGCTCTGCACTCACATCGGCGGCAGGGGTGACCAGCAAAGCCCGCAGGCCACCACCTGGACACGTCCGTGCCTTATTTGGAAGGGCGCCCTCCATGTCTGGAGCCCCGTGAGTCAGCCAGCAGGAATGCCTGGGACATTTCAGAACAATAACTACCCCTCCCTCCGGGGGCTTCTCCACAGGCCGCCACGTTAGCTCATTCAACCTGCGCAGACCCTGCGTGGGTAGGTCGGAGGTTTGATCCGTGAGGTGCACAACCCCAGGCAGGCGTGCCCAGAGTCACTCTGGGTGGGAGCAGCTGGAGGGAGCCCAGACCCAGGGTCCTGGCCCCCACCCCTGAGCTGTGCAGGCAGGATTTGCTCGTGCGCCAGCCGCATCCTCGGTGCCTGAGCCGGTGCCAGGGCTGAGCAGATGTGCGTCAGGCCCCGTTTTATGCCAGGACTGAACTAAGCGCAGCGCAGAAGATAGAAATCAGTGCAGATGGCCCTGGACTCGGGTGGGATGAGTCTTCTGAGGGCCAGTCTGACCTGGCCACTGCGCACCTCGTGTGGCCTCACCCTGGCCGTGCGACGGCATCACTGTGCACGCAGCAGCTCCACGCACACCGACCTGTCCTCCCTGTCTCTGTGGTCAGGAGTCGGCGTGGCTTAGCTGCTCCTCTGCTTCAGAGACTCGGTGCAGGGACGTCCTCGGGGCTGCAGGCCTCCCCGAGGCTCGGCTGCGGAAGGACTCGCCTGAGTCCTCACGGTGGCCAGCAGCGGGGGTGGCTGGGGGCCTCGGTGTCCTCTGGCTTTGACGGGAGGCTGCTTCCCGCTCCTGGCTGTTTGGGCCACACCAGTCTGGCACGTGTGCCACCAAGCCAGCAAGAGAGTCTGCCCGTTAGACAGCTGTGACGTGTTCCCTCACGTCATCACCCAGTCCCGCTCGCTGTGTTCTGTGGGCTGCACGCAGGTCAGGGCTCGGCCCACGTTTCAGAGGAGGCTCCCCAAGGGCTGGCGGATTGGAGGCTTAGTCCTTAGCAGGTGTTGAGATGGTGGGACCTTAGCCAGGCAGAGCCCGGTGGGAGGTCAGAGGTCACTGGGGGGCATTCCTAGAAGGGATGATTAACAGGTTCTTAGAGGACCCCAGTCTTGCTCTGGTTTCTGGTCACACCACGTGATATCTCTCTCCTCTCTCTCTCTCTCTCTCTCTCTCTCTCTCTTGCAAACAATCCTGCCAGGATGCATCTACCACTGGGCCCTCACTAGAGGCTGAATTGATGGGGTCACCCAATTTGCACTTTTGGCATCCAAAACTGTGAGTCAATCCACCTCTTTTCTTTACACATTACCTAGCCTCAGGTGTTTTGTTATAGTCACAACAGGAGTGGAACGCACAAGGCTGTGAACACCAGTTGGCAGCATCATGGGGACCCACCACAATCTGCTAGGCCTCCCATCTCTTTCTGAACATCTCCAGAGATAGCTTTGTCACTGTTCCCAAGGAAGTCCTTCCACTCTAATGTCACTTGAGTGGTTGGAAAGTTCTTTCTGGCATCAAACCCAAACCCACCTCCCCATGACTTTTATTCATTGGCCCAGGCCCTGCAGTCTACAAAGAGAAAAAGTCGAATCTGGCAGAAGTAGAGATTTGCTATATCCTCAGAGAGCAGGGTTGTGGGAAAGTTCCAGGTGCATCCAAGGAATTCAGTAAATGTGTTAAGAAGAGAGGGAATGGAGTGGTTCAAGGAGGCATCTCACGGCTTCTGGCTGGTGTCTGATGCAGGGGAAGCTTTGCCTGGGCACTTGCTCACTGCAGGGTCTTGGTTCAGACTTTCACAGCCTTCCTGGGGACACTCAGGAACTTGGCACTTCAAGAGACGCTAGCCCAACCCCATCACTTGAGAGAATATGACTTGCTCACTGTCACATGGCTGGTAAATAGGAGAGCCAGGCCTCCTGACTCCAAGCATCTCTCGGCCTCTTTACCTCTGCATGTGCTTGAACATGAGCCAAGGACACCAGATAGCCCTGGACCCTGGGTCCTGGGAGCTTGCCACCCAAGGCTACTTCTGCCCTTTCTGGGAAGCGCCTTGATCCCTGGCCAGACAACCCCGAGGCAGTGTCTTCATGTCAGAAGCAAGTGTGCAGAGGGCTCTAGTGGGCTGCAGTGGGGCTCCATGGGTCACGGCTGCTGGCTTTGACTGAGGGACGCGGTGGTCCTGAGCTCCAGAACGTGGGGTCTCCCCAGGACTGACCACCACTCAGTGTGCCTCCTGGGCTGTTGGGGACCTCAGGCTGCCAGGTTCCTGGGGTCAGATCCACTTGCTCTAGATCTCCTTCGGGGGGTCCAAGTCCTTCAAGAGGGCACCCACAGCTACACCCGGCCTGACCCATGGGCACTCGGCAAGCATCGAATGGATGATGGACATCAGGGTGGGAGCTTGGCTGGGGGGTCACATGGAGGCGGAGCCCACCCAAACCCAGTGGGAGCAAAGGTGGAAAGAAAACTCCCGTGTCCCGGGGGGCCCTGGTGCAGCCCAGCTCTGGGCCCTGAGCCAGGACACGTGGAGAGTCCTCCGAGAACGCAGATGCCACATGAGAAGCAGGAGCGGCCAGACGGTGTCCCTCATGGGAAAACTACACCTCACCCCGTTTTGTCAGACACCGCGGCGTGCTGCGCTGCCCGTGAGGGACCCTCTGCTACCAGCTGTCTCCTCTTCCTCGTGGCTACAGCTTCCTTCCGTGGCCCCTACAGAGCACGCCACAGGACTTCTGTACAGAATTAGCCACAGGGCTGATGGGCACAGAGCTGGCCTTGGGACAAGGTCTGGCCCGCCCCTGGACCATGCACCCAGGACCCACCTTCCAGGGCCAGAGTCCCTGTGCCCTGGCCAGCTTCCCCTCCCAGGGCACATTTCTCCAACTCTGTGGCCACCACCCCTGTGCTGGCCACCCATGATCTTCCACTGAGCGAGTCCAGTGTCCACCACGGGGACTATTTGCCATGTTCCCCCAAACGACTGCAAACTGCCTTGATAAAATTGCTGGGTAGGGGCTGGGGATGTGGCTCAAGCAATAGTGCGCTTGCCTGGCATGGCCTGGGTTCAATCCTCAGCACATACAAACAAAGATGTTGTGTCCATCGAAAACTAAAAATAAATAAATAAGTATTTTAAAAATTCTCTCTCTCTCTCTCTCTCTCTCTCTCTCTCTCAAAAAAAAAAAAAAAAAAAAAAGTCTGGGGTAAAACCCATCTCTGCCCCCAGGAGGACAGGACCCAGTCACACCAATGGCCATGTGCACGCGCGCACACACACACACACACACACACACACACGGCCACTCATTCGCTGTTCCTTCCAATGCCTCTCTCCTTTATCCTCTAGGTCAGCCCCCAAGTCCCGGTGGGTAGAGGCTCAGCTCAGGGAGAGGCTGGCAGGTCCCCAAGCTCCCCTGCAGGCTGGAGAAACCTTCCTGTTCCCAGCCTTCATCTGTGGCAGGGATGAAGGAGGACCCACAGTTACCCCTTGGGTCGCCTTCCCCTGCAGGTGGGGGAAGGATTCTAACCAGACTCACCCAGAGCCCTCAAGCCCAGCCGAGAATGGCCCTGCCGGCTCCACAGTCTCTTGGTGGAGGGCTGGGCCTCCTGGAGGCCAGCTTCCCAGCCAGAGAAGGAGTGAGCCCAGGCTTAGGGTGGGTAGGGATGTGGACACAGTTCCTACTATCGGTTCCCCCAGGTCACACTAAACCCCTGGCAATTGGTGATCGCAAGGTCCAGGGTCCCCTGGTTCACTCTCCCACCTCCCTCCAGAGTGGCAGGAAGGACAGAGCAGAAATGGAGTGTGGGAGCAGCTCCGGGCAGAAACACAGGGGCTTCCAGGAGGAGGAGACTGTGTCTGCCTTTGTCACCGCGGGAGCTGCCTTTCACTCCTCCAGTGAAGTCCCACCATGGTGGCTGGAACTTGTGGCCCAGAAGAGGCTTCATCCCTCTCAGAGACTCCCTGGCCACCCCTGGAGAATTAAAGGTACCTGAGGCAGCACCAGGACGGTTCTGTGAAGGCCAGAGCAGCACCCTGGGCTGCAGCCGGCTCCCTTCCTGTCTGCCCCTCAGTGCCTGCAGGACCAGGTCCTCCTGCACCCAGCAATGCCGGGCTCTGAGGGTCCCCCCTCCCCTCCTTCTTTCCCAGCATGGCCGCAGGACCAGCCTCCAGAGTCAGCTCTGCTCCCCACGGAACAGGTCATCCCCCCAGCCCACCGTGGTGCGTTTCCTCCTTGGAGACCAGGGAGTTTGGAAACACGGCATCTTCTGAAGTCGCTATGACATGCCATGGCTGGGTCACCTTCTGGAGACAGTGTGGCTCTGCCTTCTTTTGGAGGGGCTCACCAAGGAGTGCATGCAGACCAGAGGGAGCCCTCCCCTGGGCCTGAGGACATTGTAAGCAAATTAGACTTTTGTTTGTTTGTTTATGTCAGGGATTGAACCCAGGGATTGAACCACTGAGCTGCATCCCCAACCCATTTTTTTTTTTAAAGAGAGAGTGAGAGAGGAGAGAGAGAGAGAATTTTTAATATTTATTTTCTAGTTCTCGGCAGACACAACATCTTTGTTGGTATGTGGTGCTGAGGATCGAACCCGGGCCGCACGCATGCCAGGCGAGCGCGCTACCGCTTGAGCCACATCCCCAGCCCAACCCATTTTTTATATTCTAATTAGAGACAAGGTCTCCCTGAGTTCCTTAGGGCCTCACTAAGTTGCTAAAGCTGGCCCTGAACTCGAGATCCTCCTGCCTCAGCCTGCCGAGTCTCTGGGATTACTGGCATGTGGCACCAGCCCAGCCACATTAGCTTTTTAAAAGTTAGCTTTTTACTAAAGTAATATAAATAAAGAAAAAAATAATACAATGTGTCCAACTTCAGGAATTTTGTGTCTAAGGGAGCCCCCCATGAAGTCAGTACCCAGACCCTTGCCTGCGCCCCAGGAACCCCCCAAGATGACTCACCTTGACTCCTAACACTGGAGGCCACCCCGCCTGCTCTCTAACTTCCTGCGAAGGGCGTTGCGCAACGTGTACGCGCCTGGGTCAGGTTCTCCAGCCCAGCGGCCGGCGGCTGTGAGCTCCGCGTGAGCTGTGTGGAGCTATTCTTCATTCATCCTCGTGGCGGAGCGTGACCCATCCGGGAACAAACCTCCATCTATGCGTCCACTCCTCTGTGGATGGGCACCGGAGTTGTCTTCAGATCCGGGCCACTATGAATAGCACGGTTGTGAACAGTCTTTGGCTGCACATTTGTCCACCCTGCTTTGGGCACACGCTTGAGGAAAGGACTGCTGGGCCACGGGATGGGGGGACATGCACCAGCCCGAGAGGGCAGCACCCACTTCCTACCTACACCTCCTCCCACTCCCACCAAAGCAGAAGCCGCAGGTGGGCCACCCTTTCCCAGCCTGTGGGATGTCGTCCCTCATTTTGGCGGCTCTGTTTGGTGGAAGGAGGATTTCACTGGGTATTTCCTGATGCCTTTGGAGTTGAGCACCTTTTCCTATGTGCTATACATACTATGTGTCCAACTTCAGGAATTTTGTGTCCAAGTGAGCCCTCCCATGGATGGCCTACTCTCTTTCCAGGGGGCAGAGGAATCTTGTGCCACCTGGTCACATTATAAGGTTGGTCTGTGGACACTTCTTGGTGGACATGGGGAACGCCCCCAGGTCCCCTGTCTTCTTCACGCTGACATTGTAGAAGTCCTTTGTACACGTTGGACACTAAACCCGGACAGCAACATGGGTGTAGAGTTTAGAGGTTCCTTCCCACTCTATGGAGGTGACTTTTCTCCTAGGTCGTTACTGCTGTGAGGCACTTGGGTACAATCCCACTGTCAGCCCTCCTCTCCATTCCAGGAATAGACTCAGCTGGGTCAGGAGGCTGGCCTTCACATCCTGCTGGCCTGATCTGCAAATGTCTGATGAAGGACGGATGGACCCATGGTCATGAGCATGGCCCACCTCTGGTTTTCTTTCTGGACATGTCTATGGAGGGTCTGGGTACCACGGTGGGCCGGAGGTTGGATGGCCTCATGACACAAGCTGGGAAGCATCCCTCTTTCTCTGTCCCTTGCCACCGTTGGTACTGAAACAGACTGAACTTGCGCCCCCACCCATCCGAAATTGGGAATGGCTTCCTCCTGCTGAGAGTGGAGGCCAAGGAGGCTGTGACTGCCTCCCAACATTTCTCCATCTCAAACACCCTCTCTTTGAGGTTCTAAACTCTAAAGAAAAGCCTCTGTAATACCTTTCCTTCTCCTCAGTTAAAAAGATAACATTTTTATCTAAAAGGCAGCCACAGAGGCTGGCCCAGGAAGTCCCAGCTCCAAGGGCAGGAACCTGTGAACACCCGTGAAACGCCTCTTGGCCAACTGGACTCGGAAGGAGGCAGAACCGGGAAGCTCCTGTCCTTGGTTCCGCTGCGCCCTTCCCCTCTTAAACGCTTTAAAAGACGGAGTTTTTAAACAATGAAGTTTCTTTCATCTTCCTTCAAAGCTGGCTTTGAATAAAAATTGTTATTTTACCAATTTGACTCCAAATATCTCTGAAAGAAGAGCACTGTGGCCCACTCTCCTCCCCGGGAGGGGGAATCTGTACCGCTGGTCACTTTATGAGGTTGGTCAGTGGACACTTCCTGGTGGCCGTGGGCAACGCCCCCACACCTCACCTATCCTGGGCCTGGGGGCTGTGTCTGGAGTCCCAGCCACTGTGGCCTCCTCCGCCGTCTCACTGGGCAGAAAGAAGCATGGGGTAACCGCTCAAGGTGGGGGTCTCACATGAGAAATGCCCCCGCAAGAGGCTGACCAGAGGCAGGGGTTGCACAGGGAGCAGGGCTCTGCCTTCTCCTCTGGTTCCTTCCACCAGAGCCTTCCGCCGCCCTCCTTTCTCCCCCTCCGGGCATCTTCCTTCCCTCTAGGCCGCCCTTCCTCCTCCCCGCCAGGCCCATCCGCAGAGCCCTCCCCGGGGCTGCGCGCCCAGCGCCGTGCCCACCACCGAAACGCGCCGGCGCTGCAGGGGGCTCAAGTCTCCACCGCGCAGCGGGGCTCGGGCGGGTGCCAGCGCCCTTCTCTCCCGGGCCCCCGACTCCTCCCCTCCCGGGTCCCTGCTCCTCTCCTCCGGGCCCCGCTCCTCCCCTCCGGGTCCTCGCTCCACCCCTCCCAGATCTCAGCTTCTCCCCTCCCGGGCCCGCGCTCCTCCCCTCCCGGGTCCCTGCTCCTCCCCTCCCGGGTCTTTGCTCCTCCCCTCTGGGCCCCGCTCCTCCCCTCCCGGGTCTCTGCTCCTCCCCTCCCGGGCCCGCGCTCCTCCCCTCCGGGTCCTCGCTCCACCCCTCCGGCTCTGGGGTGAGAGAGGCCCCAGCAGTGCGGGTCGTCTGCCCCAGGGCCTTGGGGAGCAGGGGAAGCGTTCCTGCCAAGCGCCCCCTGCGTTCCCAAGGAGCAGCAGTCTGGCAGGGACCCGAGTCCTAGGGCGAGCCCTGGCGTGGACAGGAGCTGAGAGAGCGCGGGCCCAGCACCAGGGCAGCAGGATTCCCCCTCCGCCGAGGATAGGGCCTCACCGCGGTGGCCCTGAGGCCTGATCGTCACTGGGAGGGAGGGGCACCATGTTGCTGGCTGAAAAAAAGATACGTGTGAGCGGAAGCAGGATCTAAACGACAGAGGGCCGAGGCCAGCCGGAGGGGCTCACCCCCAAATTCTCTTTGCTTTGCTTTAGTTTGATCTGGTCTGCCCATCCAAAGGTGAGTCAGTGAGCACCTACTGTGACCCAAGGCCTGCCGGTGTTTGACAAAAACAAACAAACAAACAAACAAACAAAACACCCACAGCTCTCTTGTGTCAAGGATGTGCCCAGGGGTCGGGGAGCTCAGGGGTGGGTGCCTGCTGGGGAAAGAGACTAGAATGGCGAGCTCCAGACCCTCCCTGCGGGATCCTGTGGCTGTGAGGAACAGCCAGTGGTCCCCTTGGAAGGAGCCTCCCTCCTCCAAATGTTTCCAGTCACGCTCTGACCTCGCAGCCTCTTTGTGGTCACAGCTGTCCCCTGCCCACAAGCTGCACCAGCACTCCTGGCCAACATGGCCACCCTCAGCGAGACCCCGACTGGGCCCAGGCAGGAGAGGCTGGTGAGGATGCACATTTGGCAAGAAGAGCTCTTACATGTGCCGCAGTCTGTCCCTCTTCCACTGGTCTCTGGTTGCCCTGTAAGGACAGGCAGCGTGACAAAGCCCTGGGAGCCCAGCAGGGAGTCAGGCCTGGCTCTGCCCCAGTGCTGGAGCTGACCCCTCTAGACCCTGGGGCCAGCCCCCTCTTCAGCTCCATGGGGCCTGGATGAAGGAAGCATCCTGTGCCCCTGGAGACCCCTGACTGCGAGGATGGCGGGCTGAGCTGCTGTGGTCCTGAAAGGGGTCTCTGGGGCTCCCCCAAGCTAGGTCCTGCGAGGCGGGCTCTCAGCAGAAGTCGTGTTCACCGTCACTGTTAATCACAGTAATGAGAAGAAGAGTGAGGATTCCAATCATAGCCCCCCAGGTGGCATGGTGGCTGCCTTAAGGGATCACTAACACTGAGGAGCATATTCTTAGGCTGCAGGCTGCTGGGGAACAAACCCTACAACTTCAGGCCCCGAGTGAGGCACCATGCATGGAGGACCTCCTGTCCCAGGGTTCTGCCTGGGCCCTGGAGCCCAGGACCCTGCCTTGACCTGAATCTGGTTAATACAGCAGCATGTGCCTCGAGATCCTCAGGACCAGCTTATTCCCCTGTGCCCCCGGAGGACCCCTCCCTGCCTCTGTCCAGGCACCTGGTTTCAGATACACATCCTAACCAGAGTGTGCCCAGTTGATGGTGGGCAATGGGCAGGAAGGTAAGGAAAGAGGGGGAAGACGGATGGGTCAGAAAGGCATTGCTCTCGGGGAGTGGGTGGGCCGTGCGGTGCCACGGGCAGGGGTGTGCTGGCCCTGCAGGAGGGTAAGCAGCAGGGCTGGCAGGGCCCACACTTCCAGGAGGGCCCCCCCATCTCTCTCCCTCCTGCCTGGTGGCAGCACTGCTCCCGGCTTCCCAGATCACCTGGCCGAAAGTGGCTTTCCTCAGCACCTTGTCCCAGACAGCAGCCTTACCCAGTGGCAGTTCACAAGGCCCGTTCCAAATACCCAAGAAAGAAACCCAGGGGCACAGTTTGGGTCCATGGGCACCTTTGACCAGGGGCGAAGTCACAGATCAGACACGGGTACGGGAGTGGGCAGTTCAGGGTGGACTCCAGCATCACAGAGTGTCTGCTACCTGGCGCATCCCGAGGCAGGGAACGAGGACAGGGTTGGCTGTGGCCAGGAAGGAGAGGGAAGACTTGGGACTCTGTGGGGAGGGGAAGGGAGTGGAGATGGCCCCAAAGGAAACAGGCTGGAGCCTGGTGTCAGGAGCCTTCCAGGAGCCGTGACTCGCAGGGAAAGGCCACCTTGGGGGGAGGGAGCCTTGGGTGTCCTCCACGGGTCCCCTGTTCTACGCCAGGGCCCGGCTCCCATCTCCAGCTCGCCTGCCGCCTGCCTCCCCTTGTGTCCTCCCTCCGGACCCCCAGGGCCCTCAGAGCTGCGCACCCTTCCTGGGCTTGGCACCTGCCGGTCCCTCTGCACCTCCTACTCAGTCTTCACTTTCCCTCACCGCCCTTCCAGCGAGCCTCCCTGAGAGGATTAGAGACAGAAAGAGATTTGCTGTGTCCCTGGAGTCACAGGGTATCTCAAGTGCAGGGACCACTCTGCCTGTCCGTTCCCAGAAGAGCGCAGGGCCCGGCACGTGGCAGACGCAGGATAAATGTGTGTTGGAATGTGTGCGTCAGCAAATGAGTGACCGAGGCCAAGCACACAGGAGGTCCATCCCAGGATGGCCCCCAACTGCTCTCTGTAGATGCCTTTGATATCCTAGAGAGTCTTCTGAGGGATTTACCCTGCTGAAGGAACCGCAGAGAGGGCTGGTGAAGACCAGAGGCTACTGACGGGTTGAGGACAGAGGACAGCTACCCTGAGTAAGGACGGAGTGGGCAGCCTGAAGGGTCTGCAAGGAGCAACTGAGGTGTGCTCCTCTACTGAGCTATATCTCAGCCTCTTTTAGTTTTTATTTTGAGACAGGGATTATGAGCAATGCACCCCGGCGTCTGGCTCCTTGTCATTCATTTATATATAAACCCCACTCCTTCTCTCAGAGGGTGTGTCTGGGTCCAGCCTGGTGTGGTCCAAGGAGCACAGCCCGGCTTTAGGAGGGATGAATTCCTGGTGCAGGCCTACTCCTGGGGTCCCTGATGCCCTCACTTCCCCCCTCTGGCCTCCGTGTTCTCAACGACACCCCTCACCACTTCCATCTTACATCCTGGACTGGAGGTGTCCCGAAGACCCAGGAGAGCACTCTCAGAGTCTGGTCCAAACTGGATTTCTGTTTTCCCTGTGGTCACCCGGCAGGTGGGACAGAAGCTACTGGAGAAAAGCCATGGCCAAATCCATGTCCAGAAAGCTCCCAGGCCACCCCTCCTCCCCGAGTTAGCAACTTAGAGCCTGCAGGCCGCAGGTGCGTTGCTCAAACCCCGAGTTCCATCACAAGCAGTGTGCCACAGTGGTTTGGTGCAGGGGTCTGGTGCCAGACACCCCGGCACCATGTGACTGTGGGGCCAGGGGGCCGTGTGGTGAGGGGGTAAGGACGGGTGTCTGTCCAGGAGCACCAGGCTGGACCCACGCATCAGACGGTGAGGAAAGCCGGAACTTGACTGTTCTACAAGCTTCGCTGCCTGTGCACACACCTGCCTTCTGATTTCTGATGAGTTTTTTCCCATATCTTGAGCTGCAGAATGCACCCTACATCCCTCCTCCTGCACGTCCACCCTTCTCGGGTCACCTCAGTGGGGGACTGTGTCACGAGCTAAGATCTAACTCCCAATCCATCAGACCTCGCTCCTGCCCGTGGGGAGATGCATACACACATCCCCAGAGGACCTAGCAGATTGACAAGAGCCGTGCTGAGAGCCACACAGGTGCACTGAGGGGAACTCTGCAAATAAGGGGCCTCTGAGGTTGTGGGTCCCAGCTTGGACCTGTTTACAAGGGGGCTAAGCAGATCCCCCAGGAGGGGAACCTGGCCCATGTCTAAACAGCTGCTGGCATCTGAGAAACTGACCGTGGTGAAGGACATGGGCAGAGGTGATGCAGCCCCTGAGAAGAATTTTGATCCCTAAGGTGATGCCGTCACAGGGCATAAAGAAGGAAATGAAAGCCCTCAACTTCTGCACACCTGCCTGCCTGGAAGGGAGGAAATGACGTGGGCCCAGTTAGGGGTGCTCCTTGCCACTACCCTCCCTCAGAGCTCAGGCAGCCCTCTGTGGGTCCCCCAAACCACAGAACACAGCAGGGCTGAGCAATGTCACCACCCTCCAGAGAAAGCAAGTGAGCATCAGTGGCCCAGGCTGCGTGTCAAGGTACCAAGATGGCAGCCAGGAGTGATGATGGCCAGATGTCAGGGCTGACCATCAAAGGCGAGTGAGGGACCCAGGACTCCAGGGGGGTGGGAGGGGAGAGAACCCAAACTGACTGCATTAACACAGGCGAAGATAAGCACACCAGCACGACTGGGCTGTGCACACTCTGACTCGTTGGTTCCCAAAGGCTGGGGAGAGTCGAGGCATCCAATTTGCATCACACCATTTGCATAATATATACATGATTTTAGTGGGCTGACACACAAAGAAAGGGGATCCCATGTGAGGAGAGAATTTCAAGGTCCAGGAGATTCCCAAGGACTCCCTCTTTTTTAAGCCAGCCTGGATAAAGAGTCACTGGGTGTGGCAAGTTTAAAATGGCTGCCCATTCTTGGCTACTGCTCCCCTTGAGGGGTGAAGTCTCACTCTTCTCCAGGGTGGGCCCAGGCAGAAGCTAAAAGGCTTTTTCTGCCCTAACCCCAGAAGTCCCCAAACCTCACTCTGCCACTTCCCATCAGCCCTCCTTTCAGAGCACCAGGCACCACGATGACCCTCACCTGCAGACTGTCCCCAGCAGCCGGGTCTGACGGCACCTGCCAGGCGAGTTCCGAGAGGGGTTCGCTCCTTCCTCGACCCCCTCTGCAGGCACACGGGGTTGGCCTCCTGAAGCTGCTCTCCTCACTCCTACCGACAGAGCTGTTCCCAGAGCCCCTTCACTGGCCCGGGGAAGCAGCCGGCTGTCCTCTGGGCGTTCTTGGCCGTCGGAGAGACACACGCACACGTTTCAGGGCCGTTTCAAACGTGCCTGTTATTTTTCAGAGTGAGTTTCTCTCATCTCCAAGTAGATTCAGTGTTTTCCTCCTTTGATCATTAAAGGAACACTTTCCAAATGAAGTTCTTTTCACGCTTACACTTACAGGGCCCACCATGAGCGGAGCAGCTTCTCCCTGCCCCTCTGTCTACCCAGCCATTCCAGCCCCCACCCACTCACCCACTCATCCCGTCACTCCCCATCCATCTGCCCATCCTTCCGCCCCTCCGCCCACCCACACCTCCAACCACCCACCTACACCTCCAACCACCCACCCACATACCCAGTTTTAACCTCTGATCCTGGAGAGCTACAGGTGTGCATGCTTCCCTGGTGGGGAGAGTGACATTCACATACAGAGAGACAAATGACTATAATCTGTTAGATATGAGGGAATTAAAAGAACCAGGAGCTGTGAGGAGAGGTCCCCGGGCTGCTCTGGATGGACAGCGGGGGCAGTGAGCTCGCGGGGCCTTTGGTAGAGTCGAAGCTGTTCCCTGCGGTATGAGAAAGCTTCCACGATCCTGAAACCATTCAGTACCCAGCCTGCAAGACCCAAAGTCAAACTGGAGCTCATTACAGCTTCCAGAAGGCTGAGCCGCACCAGCAATCGGGGCCCTCTCTCCCAGGCAGAGGTGCCCTCCCCAGGCTCCCCGGCCCCAGCAGGGCCTCATTTGCCCACAGTTGCATCATGGCTGAGCCTCTGTGCCAGGAGTGGGGAGGGCCGGGGAGGGGCAGGCCGAGCTCTGCCTCCCTCCCCGGGGAAGCCCGAGTGCTGATGTGTGCAGTCGGCCCAAATCCAACCTCAGAAAGGAATGGTTTTAAAAAATAATTAAAAGAAGGAAAGGTCGGGCCTGCTTTCCAGCCGTTTGCATGTTCCATTTGGGGACCTACAAGGACCCCAGGCATTCAGTTCTGTGGTGGAAGCCCCTGTCCCCTGCCCCTTTCTCTGAGGTCCGTGGCTAGGTTCCAGAAGGGACTCCATCCAGAGGTCTCCAGAGCTCGGCTCACCCAGCCCATGGTGCCAGCCAGCTCTAGCAGAAGACGTCAGACTCCCGGGAGCCCTGCCCACCTCCAGCCCTGGTCAGCACTGTCCTGTCCCTTCCCCAAGCCCACCACCAGGGGCAGCCTGCCTCGCCCAGCAGGGCTGGGGGAGTCCTCCCAGCTGTGTCCCCAGCTGCCCCACACTCAGTGCTCACCACTGGACCACATGTGGCACTGGGTAGTGAAAGGTGCCCTGGTGGGGACCCTTGGCCAAGACAGGGGAGGCCAGCACCTGTGAAGCACATCCGCTTCCGCAACAGGATTGAGGGCTCTTATGGCCCCTCCACATGGTGGAGCCCATCCAGGGGTCACCGGGGACCTCCCGCCCTCCCATTTCTGCCTCACTTGCCATCGACATCTTCCGTCAGCCTCCCTGGGCTCCTGCCCTGCCATTCCGTCTCCTTCCTGTTCTCCAAGCAGCAGGAGTTGAGGGCAGCGGGAGTGGAGCCCTTTGTGGATGACAGAAGGCAGGCTTGGGAGGGGTGGTGCGAGGACTGGCCCCTGGGGGTGGCGGCAGAGTCACCACACACTGACCGAGGTCCTCGCACTCACCCTTCAGGACAAAGCCCACGCCAGGGTTATTTCTCAAATGCATACACGTGCGGCTTCGAATAACCAATTATAAATTGATTTTAAACCACGACGGAATTCAAAGTAGCTTCTTGTCCTTGTGAGTTTTCTCAACCAATGAGTCTTCAACACAGAAGAACCAGCACGTGAAGAGGGTTTGACATTGACACGCAGACCACAGGCTTGAAAAGGGACACTGTGATTCCTTGTGGTTGCTCTTCCTTTTTGCAGCTGAGCCCAGGGGGGCTCTGCCACCGAGCTGCATCCCCAGCCCTTTCCATTTTTGAGACAGGGTCTCACTAAATTGCTTAGGAGAGCCTCAAACTTGCTACCCTCCTGCCTCAGCCTCCCAGATCACCGGGATTACAGGCTGCATCGCCACTCCCAGCTCACGCTCTGCCTTTTTGATGAAGGGAATGCAATTCAGAGGGGTTCAGAACCTTGGCCAAAGTCACTCAGCTTGAGGTGGCGGCAGAGCCTTGTTGAGGGTACCATCCTGTGGCAGGCACAAAGTGGGCAGTGGCCATCACTGCTGTCACAGTGCCCTCCTGCCCTGGGCACTCTCCATTTGCACCTAACCCATGCCAACCCTGGGAATTGCCACCCACCCTCATAGTCGGGCAGCAGTGTGGTCTAGGAGTCACCGCCCTCGGCACACAGCCTTGCCCTGGGCTCCCACAGCAACCAGGACTTTCCCTATCGCAGCTCCGCCCTCTGGATCCCCTCACCTGAGCCTGCGTCCTGCACCGAGGAGAAGGCAAAGAGGGTCAGAGCCCGAGGGACGTTCACTGTACCCACTTGGGCTTCTCAGAGTTGTCAGTCAGCATGTCCCTGGGAGGATGGGGACAAGGAAGGTGGACTGATGGACACGGAGGGAGGGAGGAGGGAGATGGACGATGGATGGACAGGTAGATTAACTCTGCTTGGGATGCTCCCTGGAATAGCAGAGACCCTTAGACGGTCAAGAAGACAGGTCCAAGCCAGGTGCTGTGGCCCGCACCTGTAATCCCAGAGACGCAGGAGGCTGACAAGGGAGAATGGCAAGTTTGAAGCCAGCCTCGTCAGCTTAGAAAAACCCTAAGCAAAAAAAAAAAAAAAGAAAAGAAAAGAAAAAGACAAACCCTAAGCAATTTAGCGAGACCCTGTCCCAAAAGAAACAATAAAAAGCTCTGGGGATGTGGCTCGGGGCTACCCCTGGGTTTTATCCTCAGAACCACAAAACAAGAAGACGGGCCCCACGCTTCCAGCCAATGCCAGACGATGAGTCCTGGGACTGACACAACTGAGCCATCGTCCTGGGATCTAGTGTCTCTGCCATTCCGAGTCAGTGCTGCCTTGAAGGCAGGACTGGGGACACGGGAGGCTGAGAGAAGGCAGCAACCTCAGCAGCCCTGGGAGTGACCGCCCTCTGCTCTGAGAAGTGAAGCACACAGGAGGCCGCCCTCATGGCCGCGGGAGGAGAGCCAGGCCTTGGTGGCAGTGGACTCCACCAGGTGGGCAGCAGCTGGGGAAAGGACTTCTCTGGAAGGACTCAAGGTCCCTCTCTCTGGCCCTGTGCCGGCTGCTCCCGCTGGGACAGGGAGCTGGTGGCTGCCTGCGGCTGTCAGAGCCTGCATCTGTTTATAAGCTGGGCTGTTGGTTATTTGTTTGTGCCTTTGGCTCCTGCATCCCACATCCCATGTGCTTTGCTCTACAGAACACGGCTGTGCAGCCTTGAGCACCGCCACCTCGCGCTCCCCCTTGGCATGGAAGAACCCGCCAGCCACACGGCCCACACAGACACACGCCTGCACCAGGGTCGAGCTGGCCGAGCTGGGCCCTCTGCCTCACCCGCTCTGCTCACCCATGTGGCCCTTGCTTTATACAAAAACCTGTCTCTATCATGTCCATGCTCATATCTGGTTTTGAAGATCAAATCCCTTTACTGACTGAAGCTGCAGGTCCTTCTGCAAAGCCAACCCAGAGCAAGTCCTTGGGTAAAATCAAAGTTCTTTTTGTAAGTAAAGAACTATCAGCTCCCTACGGGAACACAGGTCTGTGGACGGCAGAGCCCGGCTGTCACCCCTTAGAAGTGTCTTTTTCATGAGTTAACAACTTACAGGGTTCTGTCTTGTGGGTTCGTAAACGAGCCTGTTGGGGTGGCTGGGAGCCCAGCTGCAGACCTTCCTCTGTGCCATGGTGCCAGGTCCCAGGGCTGCCGTCTCCCGCCTGCCCGGCACTATCCAGGCATGATGGACGTTGGCGGTGGCGGTGGGAGTCAAGGCAGGGCAGGGGCAGTTCCTGCTCTTACCTCTGTGATAACAGAATCGATTCTCCTGAAGTCCTCTTACTGCGACCTGAAATCGGGTGTGAGAGGGCTCTCAACTCTTCTCATCATTTTTTCCTAAGAAAGGAAGAAAAATACCAAGATACACGGTGGCCCGAGCTCCGTGCCTATGGCCAGAGCTTCCGCTGAACTAACGAAAGGCCTAGAAGCTGGGGCGCTACTCCCTACGCTGCTGAGTCTCTGGACAGTCCCCCACCCCCCGCCCAACCTCAGGCAATGGGCTGTGCCGACAGGGTCAGGCCAGGCAGGATACTGGAGAGAATGGCCAGGGCCACAGGGGTAGCTTCTAGTTTTTCGAGGCATAAAGTTCAAAGTGGCCTCTTTGGGACTCAACCAGCCACAACCAACTGGGCTTACCAGCTCAGCCTCCAGCAAAGGACTCCGAGGCAGAGCTGTTCAGTAAACGTCCCTCCAGGACTTCTACAATTACGGTAAGAAGAAGGCAGTGTAGCCTAGAGGTTATCTCCTGAACTCTAGCTCTGATAGGCCTGGGCTCAAGTTCTGTTCTGCCAAGTCTCAGCTGTGTGACTCTGGGTAAGTTACTTAACCTCTCTGCCTCAGTGTTGTCAGTCTATAGAAGAATGATAATGTCACTCCCACCTCTTTGGGTTATTGTAAGAATGGAATAGATAACATGAATGGCAGTGCCAGGTCATTCATAAGAAAGACAGTACTGGCACTTTTATTTGCATTTTACTAAATAGGGGACAATGTGATTCTATTTAGAGCAAACGCTAACTCACAGACAACTCAGGCCGGGGCCAACTTCCAGCCCCATTTGTGAAGCTGGGCTTCAGCCCTCCTCAAGGAAGGACCAAAGGAACCCAAGGCTCAAGGGGACCCCAGCTGGTCACTCTGGTCTTTTTAAACGCTCCCGGGGTTGCAGGGCTAGGTGTGGGCCCTGCCTGACCCAGACTCGGATCTCAGAATAAGCATCCAAGTTAGAGACGAGTTTCCTTCTGGGGTGCCCCTCCTCCCCCCAGGAGTGGGCTGCCCCTCTGTCTCTGTTTACTGATGAGCCCAGAGAGGCAAAACTACCTGGCCAAAACACACAGCAAGGCAGCTCCCTCCCAAGACCTCCGCCAGCCGCAGAAGCTGACAGCACACTTCCTGCTACTTCACGCTGTGGGCGAAGGCTGATCTCTCTTCCCCACCTTGCAGCAAGAGCAGCCAGCTGCTGCCAGAGGAGATGTGAATCCAAGTCAGGACTGGACGGGGAGGGCTGGGGAATGCGGCCGAGCAGCCATCCACCTTCCACGTGGAGCTCAGGGAGCTCAGCCAAGGCTGCCTCTCCCCGAGGGGCTCCGGTGTTGTCTCATGCCTGCAGAGGCCTCTGGGCGGGCTGGTGCCCAGTTCTTCCCGAGCCTTTCGGCCATTCCAGAGGCTCAGGAGCTTACAGGGCTCAGACAAATGTCAGAAAATACCAGTGTGGACCCTCCACTCACTCCCTTCCCAGGAGGAACCGCAGAGCTGACGGGACTGGCCCTGGCCTGGGGGGGGGGGACACGTCGGAGGCACGCAGGCGGCTGGTTCAGACCCCTCATCTCTTCTCCTCTTTGACCTTGAGGAACAGAGGGGTACATCAGCCACAGCGTATGGAGGCACAGGCTGCCTGCAGCGCCCTGTCCAGGCTCCCGGGGTTGGGGACACAGGACCCTACTGATGCCCTATGGGCAGCATTAAGATCTTTCCATAACCTCCCCCAGGACAAAGTCAGCCGGAGCACCGGGCAGAGACAGGCAGGAGAGCTCAGAGAACGTTTAAAACAAGCGGATCCTCTCCATCCTGCCCGGCCAGCGGGGGACAGCGCAGGGTGCTCAGGTCTGCGGGGAATCAGACGCCTCCCTGGGGGAGCAGGGCCGTGGAAGGGAAGGGAGACGCCTGTCCTGCCTGCTGGGCTGCTTAGCAGCCCCCCCTCCCCCAGGTATTGTTCCGGGGCCTCCGGAGTTGCTGGAACCCCGAGGAGTTCAAAGCAAACCCCGATGATGTAGAGGTGAGAGGAGAAGCTCCTGGCTCCCGACCTCTGGGGTGCCTCAAGCGGTTCCGAGACTCCAGCTGAGGCTGCCTGGCAGAATGCCAGCCAGTGGGCACTCTCCCCTGGCAGCTCGCTGGTCATGGCACCACGTCAGCTGGTCCCTGCTGGCAGCCTGTCTCCCCCCCCCACCCCCCCCCCCGTAGGGCTCCGGGACCTGGAGTCGTGGTTCTGGAAGGAGGGGCTGCCGCAGCACCGCCCACCTCTGCAGCACCCTGCGCACAATGCGCATGCGCGCGCACACACACACACACACACACACACACACACGCCAGCAGAAGGGGGGCAGCCGCCCTGCCGGGGGCACGTTGGCCAAGAGCCTTCACGGGAGCAGCAAGCCATGTCCCAGACAGGGTGTAAGTCTGGGAGGGGGCCAGGGGTGAAAGGATCCCATAGAGGGCTGCAGCGGGCAGCCAGCAGCAGGCACAAGCCCACCCCGGGGACCCAGGAAGCTCAGCAGCCCGGCCCCCATTGCCCCTAACGGCCTCAAGGAGGCCTCCAGCCGCTCCAGGCCAGCAGCACCCATTCCCGGGGTCTGTCTTCTCGCAGCGGTTTGCAGTTCCTCCAGGAGGCAGAGCGTTCGACTCCTAGACACCCTCCCCAGCCTGCAGCCCTCAGGGTAAAGAAGAGTGCCCCTGGGTCTCCACCACCAAGAGGTTCAGGGACAGTCAGCACTGCCCCCACGGCCACGTGGAGCCCGGGGCAGAAGCAGGGCCCCGGTGGCTCACGCCCACAGATCCACCGTCCCCACTGCCTGACCGTGGGGCTCTGGTGCTGAGTGCCAGGACAGTGGTCTCTGGGAGCTCCACCCGGGCTGTGTGCACACATGGGGAGCCCGCCTGCACCACGGAGGCTGGGCCGCTCCCTTAAATGCTAATAGTGGGTAAGCTTCATTTCCAAATGGTGGCCCATGCAGGCGCCGGAATATTATCCAGAAATAAAAAGAAATGAGCCGGGCTGGGGCTGTGCCTCAGTGGCAGGAAGCTCGCCTGCCATGTGTGAGGCACTGGGTTCGATTCTCAGCACCACATAGAAATAAATAAAAATAAAGGTCCTCAACAACTAGGAAAAAAAGGCAAGAAATGAGCCAACAAGACATGTAAAGACAAAGAGGAAACACATATTGCGCAGGACGTTCTGGAAAAGTCAGAGCTGGGGGCAGTAGGAAGTTCAGTGACTGCCTGGGGTTTTCAGGGCAGAGGGTGTTTGGGGCAGGGAAATTTTCCTGTATGATGCTGTAATGATGGTGGAAAATAACTTCCTACATGCGTCACAACCTACAGAGTGTGCAACAGAGAATGAATGCTAATGTCAACGACAGACTCTACTAAAACTGTATGAAAATTAGCCGGGCGCAGTGGAGCACGCCTGTAATCCCAGCGGCTAGGGAGGCTGAGGCAGGAGGATCACAAGTTTGAGGTCAGCCTCAGCCATGTAGTGAGACCATGTCTCAAAATAAAAAGTGAAAAGACCAAACAAAAGTCACACGCAGCACACATTTCACTGCGCCTCTGTTTGTTTCTTATTTTCTTCATTCGGATGTCAGCTACCTGTCTAGCTGATTCCTAGAGATAGGAACCACTCACCTTCAAAGGGACTCTCACATGCAAACCCTCCAGAGCCGACCCCAACACCCCTGTTATCAGGCTCACACTGGACCACGGTCCACCGGCCCCCCATCACCCCAGGGGCGTGAACAGACCTCCAGAAGCCCGCCACCCCCAAAGCCCACTAAAACTACTCAGGCTGGCCAGCCCTAGGCTTCTCACCCGGCCTCTGCAGTTCCTCCCTTCCCATGGAAACAGTTAAGACCCCCACAGGGCCGCCCCTGCTCTCGCCCCCTCTGCCTGTCCTCCCTGCATGGGCCTGTGAGTAGGGCCGGGCCCCCACCTGAGCTGAGTGGCCAACTGTCTCATCAGTGGCGTCCCCCTCCGTCTGTTGGCCTCCTCACCTGCACAAGAATCAGACGTGCGTTGTAACAGGGCCAACCCAGGGCCCAGCACGGGGCGCGGCACTGGGCAGCTTGTCCACCGCGGGTTGTTTTCAGAGCCACAGCAAGAGAAGCAAAGAGAAGTGGGTTCACCACAGACTCAGCCAGATCCGTGCCCTCTGCCTTCCTGGACCACAGGGCGGGGGACGAGCCCCTCTCCTTCGTTCCCAGGTGAGTAAACTGAGGCCCAGACAGGGGACACTTTGCCCCAGGCCTCGGGCCAGTGAGTGGAAGCCACAGAAGCCAGCACAGGAGCGCCCTGTGTCCCAGGCGCCACCTCCCAGCTGGGCAGAGGAGGTGCGGCCACCCACAGCCACCCATTTTCACCCCAGCTCCCGAGGCCCGGCCCAGGCCAGGCAGGTCACCTTCCTGCCTGCTCCTCAGGGCTGGGGCTCTCCTTACGGGGTTCTCTAAGCGGGTGAAGAGGCGGTGAAGTCACCAAGAAGTGCTCAGACCGGCAGCGGGAGAAATAAATAAATAACCGCTTAAGTAAACAGCAAGATTGGCAGGAACCATTTTTCGAAAGAAAAGCGCTGGGGGAAGGCTGTCGAGCGGCGGAAGGAGTAATAAATTCCATGTCACTCTGCAGACGGCGGCTCTCCAAGGCCCTCTGAGCCAATAACCGTGACAAGCTCCCAGGGCCCGGGAGGGACACCCGGCATCTTGCTGCCTCCACAGGTCACATCAAGATCGATGGTGCTGGGCCTGGACCTGGTGGCTTCTCTGCTCCCCATGGGCACATGTCCCAGGTCCCCAGCTGAGCCCTGTTACCTGTACCCACTTAACTTGGCCCCAACTGGCAGGCATCTGGGCAGTTGCCGGGGCCCTGCTCCCAGCACGGTGACACCCAGAGGAATGAGCTTCGCCCAGTGTCCCGGGCAGAAGGAGAAAGTGGCCCATGAAAGGGACTCCCCTGCCACGTCCCCTCCCAGCAGCTTGGTGGTGCGCCCTTGCCCCACCCCCGCTCTTCCAACTTAGGGTGAAGGGTGGTGTCTCCTCGAGATCCAGGGGCCCTGTCTACCCTGCAGAGGCCCCGGAATCTGGAAAGCTCCGCAGAACAAGTGCAAGGTGGGAACTCAAATGCGAATTCCCCGGCCCAGCTTGGGGCAGGAGGCTGGCGGGCAGGTCCCAAGGCCACAGGACAAGCCATCCCAACTCTCATCCCCACCCTGAGGCTGACCTGCTGCGTGAACCCAGTCCCTCCGCCCTCCTCAGCACAGGTCCACGCCCTGTAACGTAGGAGCTTCTAGTTCTGGGCCAGCCCTGCCGGGCGAGGGTCCGGGGAAAGCACACTCGCAGGCCGCCAGCCCTGAACGAATGCAGGATCGGATGCGGCTTCTCACGCACAACCATGCCCGTGTGGGCCTAGGGCCGGCCCTGCCCAGCGAGTGCCGGCAGCCCTGACCATGTGCTGGCAGCGGGGCTCCCAGCCTCCCCCACCACCTGCAGGCTGAGCCCTCCCGTGTCTCCCCACTTCTGAGCCCCCTGCTGCAGCTGGCCGACCTCTGCTGAATGGGCCGCACACACCAGCACCTTGCACTCCCCCAGTAACCCCGAGCTTCGGAGGAGAAAACTGAGGTTCAGAGAAGATGAGAAATAGGCCACAGTCAGGGTGAGCAAGTGGCAGGGCTGGGTGTCACCCTCATGTGTGCCTGGGGCCACCGTGCCAGCTCTTAGGCATTTGCTCTCCGCCTTTGTGATTTCCGTCAGAGCCACATCCCGCTCAGACAATGACGTATGTGTGACACTGTTCAGAGGTGTATCACGTACAGTCGTTGATTCAGTGATTGTGTACCCAGGACCTGACGTCATGCAGGCACCAGTGGAGGGCCTGGAGACTCAGAGTAAACCACAGAGACGACGCCTGCCCTCTGGACAGTGTCGCCTGTTTTCTAAGCAGGTTTGCATCTGCCCGTTTCCTGAGTAACATGAATTCTCTGGCATTTTTTCCCCCTCTCTTCCTTTTTGGTACTGGGGATTGAACCCCTGAGCCACATCAAAAGCCTTTTTTTTTTAAAAAAAAATTGTTTTGTTTTAGACAGGATCTCACTCAATGGCTGGGGCTGTTCTGAAACTTGCGATGCCTCCGCCTCCTGAGTTGCTGGGATTGCCAGCACGCACCACCACGTCTGGCTACAGTGACACTTATTTTTAAAAAAATATTGTGCTGCTCCTACAGATGAAAATCCAGCATGGACTTCGTGGGGCTGTTAGAAATCAAGAGTTCTGCAAACTTCTTCTGAGCGCTCTCTCCAATGAAGGTCTGAATCCTGGCGAGCTCTCGCTTGATTAGAACAGGAGAGATCCATCCTCCAAAAATGTGAGCATAGGATCACCCTATGACCCAGAAATCCCACTTCGAAGTATGTAGCCCAGAGAATTGAAATAGACGTTCAGACACATTCTTGCACACTGACATTCATGGGGGCACAATCCTTAATTGCCAAAAGATAGTAACAACCCAAATGTCCATCAGGGGATAGACAGATGAACAGAACGTGGTTTCCATGGAATATAATTCATCCATGAAAAGGTGAGAGGCACGAATCATGCTGTGGCGTGGATGAACCCAAGGCATGTGGTGACAGAGACCTGGCACCCAGGTCACACATACAATTCCTGTGACATGTACTCTATGAAACGTCCAGAGTAGGAAAATCCAGAGATGAAGATGAGCTTTGGACCGCCAGGCCCTGGAGGATGGGGTGTCTCAGCCCCAGCGAGCGGTGACAGCCGTACCATGCTGTGGTTACAGCTGCAGAAGAGTACACCTGAAAACGGTTCGTGGAGGATTTTTATGTTGAGAGAATTTTATCTCAATTTCTTCTTTGAAGGGAGATTTCCAATATCAGAAAGATATTGAAGACATACCTTGGCCAAACGAGATCTTCTCCTTAATGGAATAAAAAGGAATGGAGAGAACTGCATTTTTCCTTCTGATTCCCAGACACTTTTGCCTGCAGGCTTTTCTTGGGCCCTTGAAATGACCTTGGGCTGTGGAAGAGAAGGGAGTGGCGTCGCTAAGAGTCTGCTGGCTGGCGCTGTGCTAGCAGAGTACCCACACTGTGCCGCTTGAACGCAGAGACGAGCTTTCCCGGGGTTCAGGGGGCTGGGGGGCAGGATGGAGGTGTCAACGGGGCTGATTTCTCAGGGGCCTCTCCCTCGGCCAGCAGAGTGGCCTCCCTGTCTGTCCCCAGTGGCCTTTCCTCTGGAGCATGTCCAGTGGCTCTCTGGGGGCCTAGATTTCTCGTGTAAGGACACCCTCAAAGTGGATCAGGGTCCACCCTAGCAGCCTTGTTTGAACCTGATCACGTAGCCCAAGGTCCTGCCTCCAAACAGTTGCGTTCTGATTGGGACTTCAGCATAGGAATTTGGTGGCAGAGGACACAAGCCAGCATGTAAGTGACCAGTGGGTTCATTGAAGAGGAAAAGCAGATGTGGCCACTCAGGTCACAGAGCTGGTGGGAGCAGAGTGGGAGAGAGCTCTGATGGCCCATCTCTCCCTGTCTGCCTGCTGTGTCCAGTGAAGTGATGACCACAGGAGCCACAGTGGCCTTTCGGCGTCCCTGGAAAGGCCCTCGAGGGAGCAACCAGCCCCTCGGCACACAAAGTCTCGCGCAACCATCGAGACCACGTGGGTCCCAGCTCCCTGGCCACTGCCATCTCCACCTGGTCCTCTGCTCCCTCCCACAACCTCCAAGACGTCAGCAAGGCTCTGCTCTGGCCTCTGGGGGGGGGGTGTCCCCGCCTGGGGAGGAGCAGTTTGCTTCCCTGAGCTTGTACCTGGAGAGCGGGGGATCCAGAGCTGGCTTTGTTTGATATGCATCTTCCTCCTCCAGGCATCGAAGAGATTAATTTTTGTAGAGTCAACAGACTTCAAAATAGGATGTCGCTCTGAAAGGCTGCGTCTGATTTGGCAGTTCCTGCTCGGCTGTCATCGTCCCGTGTGGATGAGAGAGATCGGAGATCGCAGGGGGAGGAGGGGCACGCTGGCTGCCTGTGTTCCTGCAACGGGAGCAGAGACCAGGACCAAGCGGGCCTGAGCCCGGCACACAGCCTGAGACTTCTCCCTGAAGCTCCCCACAGCTGTGACTGCAGGGGATGTTCTCAGAAGAGGGACAGAGACCCTGCCCCGCTGCCACCCCCTCTGTCCTGGGACGTAAACACCACTTGGAGGCTCATGGCCTCCGGTGCATGGATGGCCCCATGTCCTGGGATTTCCCAGAGCCTAGAGGACCCTCTGGAAAGGGGACTCGCCTTTCTCTGTATCACTCTTCCAATGTGTCTCTAGGAGACTAGAGGGAGGGGCTGGTCACAGCCCTTAAGAAGCAGGTTAGGGGGGCTGGGGATGTGGCTCAGGCGGTAGCGCGCTCGCGTGGCATGCGTGCGGCCCGGGTTCGATCCTCAGCACCACATACCAACAAAGATGTTGTGTCCGCCGAGAACAAAAAAAAAAAAAAAAAAAGCAGGTTAGGGCCAACAGCTCTGAGGGAATTGGTCTCAGTAAGCCCATGTCGGGACCTGGGCACTGCGGCCCTCAGGGCCAAGGGCAGCTTTGCTCTGGAGCATGGTGGCCAGCACACACCTACAGGAAGAGACTTGAGGCCTCATTTGTCGACACCAGAAATTTAAAAAACACAACTTCTGTACAGACCCATCAGCCGACTGCTGCCCTCCCCAGGGCAGAGAGGAGTCTGACCTGTGGCCTAGGTCGGCTTCATGCCCCAGGACAACACTCAGAGTGGACAGAATGGCCAGCAGCGCCTCAGTGGGTCTCCGTCCAGCTCTCCCAGGTAGGTCAAGGCCTGCGAGGGACCCTGTACTTCCTGTCCCTTCCTGTGATTTCTCTGCCCTTTGCCTCCCCCTGAAGAGTGCAGGCTCCTGAAGGCGGGAGTCACCTGCTCCTTGTGCCACTTGTGCCTCACACTTAGCTCGGTGCCAGGCACAGGTGGGTGAGGCACAGCATGGCTGAACACATGATGGTGCTCTCCTCCACTGGAGGGTGGTGCAGCTCCAGGGGACTGGGCCAGCAAGCCCGTCTCCACTGCGGCCCTGGATCAGCCCTGGCCCTGGGGACAGGCCAAGGCTGGGGCCTGCACCGTAGGCCAGACAAGTTCAGGACGTCCTGGGAAATGTGTTGGGCCACAGGTAGCAACCTCGGGTCCCCGGGCCTGCTTGTCAAGCTCCAGCCGAAGGGTGAGGAGGGAGCGGGTGCAGCTGCTCCCACTAAAATCCCCCAAGCTGGAACTTGAAGCTTATACATGCGTAGGGGCCTTAAGGAAGAGAACCGTAAAAAAAAAAAGAGAGAGAGGGGGCCTTAATAGTCTCATTTTAACAAATTTTATAACACAACAGGTACAGGGCACATGGCGCACGCCTGAAATCCCAGCAACCTGAGAGGCTGAGGAAGGATGGAGGCCAGCCTTGCAACTTAGGGAGGCTCTGTCTCAAAATAAAGCACAAAAAGGGCTCTAGTGTGGCTCCGTGGTAAAGCACCCCAGGGTCCAGCACCATAAAAAGAAACAAAACCACACACCAGGTGAGCAGAGAGGGCCTTCAGCCCCGGTTCCTGTAGGGTCGCAGGAGGCCCACCCTGGGTCCTGCAGAGAGAGGCCTTCTCTCTGCTCTGTGCCTGCTTAAAATTTCCCACAACTACACGTTTATTTTTTTAAAATTACCAGCATCGTATTTCTATAAACCTTATTCTCAATTGTTCCTATTTTTGTTTATATTCTGTAAATATGCTTTACTTAAATAAAGCAGTCAGAAATGGCTTTACAGTAGAAATGACTGACTGTGTGCAACTGTTTGCTACCCTGAGTAGGGTCTGGCCAGGCGGCCAGGTTATCTGACCCAGGGCTCTGCTCAAGAGCAGGCACAGTGCCCAGAGAATCGCCATCCCCACAGAGGGCAGGAGCCCACAGATGGAGAGCCATCCCCACCCCCTCTCCTTCCCCCCCAGGCCTCAGCAGCGAAGCGGCCTCCTCTTACATAATGAGGGGTTGAGACAGGCTTCTCGGGGACCCAGCTCAGCCCCACTGGCTGAGGACCTCCCTGTTCTTGCAGCATGCAGGGACCATGTGCAATCAGACAGACCTGGCAGAGCCCCAGCGCCTCCTCTCTGTGACCTTGGGCAGGTTCGGCCCTGAGCCTGTCTCCTCTTGGAGAAGTAGAACCTCCCCCAGGACCTGCTGGATAATCAATGAGAAAACACCTCCCTCGGAGCTGGCCTTCAGCAACTGGCGGCCTTCTCCTCCCAGCGCTTTCCTCTGCGGGGCTCCTGGTAAAGCAGAGCTGCTGGGGGCTGGGGTGGAACCCCATTGCCCCTGGCAGGGCACACTGGA
Organism: Urocitellus parryii; assembly: GCF_045843805.1. Lineage (NCBI taxonomy): Eukaryota > Metazoa > Chordata > Mammalia > Rodentia > Sciuridae > Urocitellus > Urocitellus parryii. The sequence continues at coordinate 1,446,562 of NW_027554068.1, forward strand.
GACCTGGGGCACCGCACACCCCCGGGGATTCGTCAGCAGGAGGGAGCTCAGACTGCACGAGCAGCAGCATGCTGGCTGGGCCTGGCCACCCTGACCACAGGCTCCCGCTGGTTCTGCCAGAAAGACCAGCCTGTGGTCAGGAAGAGCAGCCTCCATGGTTTCCAGCAGGAGAAGCTGTCCCTTCCAGAGGCCTCTCCAGGAGAAGCGGGGCTGCTCCCCGGCTGCTGAACCAGCCTCTCCCGGCTTCCGTCCTGCTAGAGCTTGGTCATCATCCAGGAACACCTGGGGGGGCTGGGCTTGGGTGGGAAGTCTGGGGGACAAAGGTGGGGACCTGCAAGGAGAGATGAGTTGTGGGGAAGGACCATAAATTCTTCTCTGGGTGAGCAGAGTAAGAGGCTTTTTTTTTGGGGGGGGGGATACTGGGGATTAAACTAGCCACATTCCCATCCCTTTTTTATTTTTATTTTGAGACAGGGTCTCACTAAGTTGCTTAGGGCCTTGCTAAGTTGCTGAGGTTGGCTCTGAACTTGCGATCCTCCTGCCTCAGCCTCCTGAGCCTCTGGGATCACAGGCGTGTGCCACCAGGCCCAGCTTGGAATTCTTGAGTCTGCAGCCATGTCTGGGGGAGAGTTGGAGGCCCAGGGCCACTCCACAGGGCAGGCTGGGGCTCTGGGCAGAGGTGAGGCACCAGTGACACCACACTGGGTACATCTTTTAGGAGACCTCTGGGTGAAACAAAGAAAAAGGTCATCAGCAAAGTCTGGAAGGAAAAGAAGGGGAGGAAAAACAGGAGAGGAGGCTAGGGGCTGTCAGGCCAGGGGGAGGGGCTCGGCGAGGGGGGCGGGGCTCGGCGAGGGGCGGGGCTCAGCGAGGGGGCGGGGCTCAGCAGGGGGGAGGGGCTCGGCGAGGGGGGGCTCGGCGAGGGGGAGGGGCTCGGCGAGGGGGGAGGGGCTCGGCAAGGGGGGAGGGGCTCACCGAGGGCGGGGCAGCCCAGCCCAGCCTCACAGTCGTCTGTTTAAATGGGGTTGGTCCACTGGAGTTGGACCAAAGGAGTCCTCCTCAGACAGCCAGCAGCACACAGGGGCCTGTGGTGCCCCATGGGTCCAGGCTTCAGAAGACAGGCAGCTTCCACTTCTTCTATCTTGGGGCCCTTCCACCTCTTTGGGGCCCTTCTCCTCGGACCAAGACCCCATGCCATGAGCTTCCAGCCTGGGAGGTGCAAAGCTCCCCCTCCCACCCCAGCCACCGCAGTCTGCAGCCCTGGCTGAGCAGCTGGCCCAGCGTCCAATGCCTGCACGTCTGGGATTCTGACCTTGCCACGTGTAGACAAGATAGCCCCAGCCAGAAGACCCGGGCAGCTGAGCCCAGGCAACCTAGAATCACAAGACAATAAAATGGTGGTTTTTAAACTAAAAAAAAAAACGTGTTGTCAGAGACTTTGCCATGGCTCTGTGGGTGTCTTAGTCCATTCTGTGTAGCTGTAACAAAATACTCAAGGCTGGCACATGATTAAGAAAAGAGGTTCATTTGGCTCACCGTCTTGGAAGTCCAAGAGCAGGGCATCAACATGGATGGGATTAGCATCTCGGGGCTGGAGATCACATAGTCAGAGGAGGAGCAAGATGACAGTCAAGAAAGTCGAACTCACTTTATAACAAATCTGGGTAACCAATCCCGTCCCAGGAGATCTAACTCCCTCACAAAACCTGGGCCTTAGTCCCTCCCTGGGGTGGTGTCCACAGTGACCTAATCACCTCTTCCAGGTCCTCTCGACATCTCTGGGACCAAGTCTCCAGCACAGGAGCCTTTCAGGGCAAGCCATGTCCAAAGCACAGCACCACAGCAGTGGGGTGGAGCCCAACCCAGAGGGACAAGATGGCAACAGGTGTGTGTGTGTGTGTGTGTGTGGTGTGTGTGGTGTGTGTGGTGTGTGTGTGGTGTCTGTGTGTGTGGTGTGTGTGGTGTGTGGTGTGTGTGTGTGTGTGTGGTGTGTGTGGTGTGTGGTGTGTGTGTGTGTGTGTGGTGTGTGTGTGTGGTGTGTGTGTGTGTGGTGTGTGTGGTATGTGTGTGGTGTGTGTGTGTGTGTGTGTGGTGTGTGTGTGTGGTGTGTGTGGTGTGTGGTGTGTGTGTGGTGTGTGTGGTATGTGTGTGGTGTGTGTGTGTGTGTGTGTGGTGTGTGTGTGTGGTGTGTGTGGTGTGTGGTGTGTGTGTGGTGTGTGTGGTGTGTGTGTGTGTGTGTGGTGTGTGTGTGTGGTGTGTGTGTGTGTGTGGTGTGTGCGTGTGGTGTGTGTGTGTGTGGCGTGTGTGTGTGAGTGGTGTGTGTGTGTGTGGTGTGTGTGTGTGTGTGGTGTGTACGTGTGGTGTGTGTGTGTGTGAGTGGTGTGTGTGTGGTGTGTGTGTGTGTGTGGTGTCTGTGTGTGAGTGGTGTGTGTGTGTGGTGTATGTGTGTGTGTGTGTGGTGTGTGTGTGTTTGTGTGAGTGGTGTGTGTATGTGTGGTGTGTGTGTGTGGTGTGTGTGTGTGGTGTGTGTGTGTGGTGTGTGTGTGTGTGTGGTGTGTGTGTGTGTGGTGTATGTGTGTGTGTGGTGTGTGTGTGTGTGGTGTGTGTGTGTGTGTGTGGTGTGTGTGTGGTGTGTGTGTGTGTGGTGTGTGTGTGTGTGGTGTGTGTGTGTGTGTGGTGTATGTGTGTGTGTGGTGTGTGTGTGTGTGTGGTGTGTGTGTGTGTGTGGTGTGTGTGTGTGGTTGGTGTGTGTGTGTGGTGTGTGTGTGTGGTGTGTGTGTGTGTGTGTGTGGTGTGTGTGTGTGTGTGTTCTGTGTGTGTGTGGTGTGTGTGTGTGGTGTGTGTGTGTGTATGTGTGGTGTGTGGTGTGTGTGTGTGGTGTGTGTGTGTGGTGTGTGTGTGTGGTGTGTGTGTGGTGTGTGTGTGTGTGTGTGGTGTGTGTGTGGTGTGTGTGTGTGGTGTGTGTGTGTGTGTGTGTGTGTAGGGCTCAGAAGCTGTTTGTTGAGCAGGAACTTGCCCTGGAAGGGAGAGAAGCACAGACTACCTTCTGCTCGACTGTGTAAGAAGTCGCTTCTTGGCCGGGAGCCAGGGGTGAGTCAGCCAGGAAAGGCCCACCCACAGCCTTCACGGTTGGATCTACCCGAGCTGCGGGCCGGGGCCACCCAGCAGCCTGGCAGAGCCTTGGACAGCGAGCAGCAGGCTTGGGCCCTGTCTCAGGGCGCCACCCCAAATCCGGAGTCTCTGCTTCTCCCCTCTAACGTGGGCCTGCAGGATGCCTAACCTGATGGTTCTCGGGGCCGTTGCTGGAAAGAAAGCCAGTGCAGGCTGTAAAATCGACTCGGGGAGCTGACTGCGGAACTCCCATCATCACCACTCAAAGGAAGGAGGAGATGGAGGCACAACTGCCCCCGGCCACTCTCCAGGTCAAACATCCCTACCTTTCAGATTCTCGGACGAGGTGCTCAACTGGCAGTCTATGAAAATCTTCTGAAGTCAGAAAATCTCCGGGATCTGAAACACTCCCAGTGCCAGGCATCTGGGTGAGGGATATGGACCTGCACCATGTGTTCATATATTAAAAAAAAAAAAACTTGGGGGCCTACTGGCCTTCTACGAAGCCCCTGCCTCTTACAGGCCTCACCACCTCTTCATACCAGTACCTTGGGGACCAAGTCTCAGCGTGTGAATCTCCCGGGAAGCCATATGCCAACCGTGGCGCCCTACCCTGAGGGCTGGGAGGTGTGGTGGGTGGAGTCTGCCCACTGTGCCGCCATCTCGGCAGCAGCCTCAGCCGACTCCAGCTGGGTTCAGTCTGTGCATCACCCAGAGGGGCTGCCCGGCTCGGCCCCTTTGTGGGGCCAAAGCACAAGCCAAAAAAAGGGCCACTTTCACAGACCTTGCCAGAGTTGTCGCACCCCCTCTGATGGCCAGGATTCCACGTTCGGCCTCCAACATCTGGAATGGAGGAAGGAACACCCGGGAGGGAGCCTGGAAACGCCAGAAAGTGAAAGAAGAAAAAGAGAGGAAGAGCAGTCTGAAGCCCTGGTTGCCCTGAGCTCTGTTCTGCTGCGGCTTCCTGCCTGGGGCTCTGAGCCACCCAGGAGAGAGGACCAGAGAGGGGTGAGATGCCCAAAGGGGGAATAGACAAAAGTCGCAGGCACATCAGAGAGGGGCAAAGGCCCAGCGATGAGGGCCCGCCGCCCAGGGGAGGACGCCTGGGGGCCTTCCGGTGGTTTCCATGGTTTCCCGCCTTCACGATTCTCGCCCAGACAGTTCTCCTTCCACTCACCTTGTGTCACCAAGCCGAGGAGAAATGAAGAGTGTGACAGATACGCTGATCTGGAGAGAGAGACAGAGAGGGAGAGGGAGGGGGGAGACAGGGCCTCCCTCCAGGACCAGGGACCAGGTCCTGCCTGGGGCTCTGAGGGCACTCTGCGGGCACTCGGAATGGCCCTGACCAGATTCTAATTTAGACAAACCCATAGATCCAACGTGTCCCAGGTTTAGAGGTGCAGATGCCGGGCTGCTGCCAGGGAGGGTCGGGTCTTGCACCGGGATCACTTATGAGTGCAGAGCCCCAAGCCCTAGAGAGCAGGGTCTGCAGGCCCCTATGGTCCAGCTCAGACCCCTCGAGAAGGTCCAGCCTTTGTCCTCAGACTTGGATCTGAGCCTCATGGCCGAAGCCTCTCATGCCCATGTCCTTATCTCTTTTTTTTTTCAATTTTATTTATTTATTTTTAATGATTTTATTTATTTATTTTGCATGACAATTCTTAATACACCATTATACCATAATTTATCATATCTCTGACTATATATAAGGTATGTTGACACCAAATTCACATCTTCATACATGTATTTTGTATAGTGATAAGGGTCTCCTTCCACCATCCATGCTATTCCCCTTCTCCCTGCCTTTCCCTCCCACCCCTATTCCCTATCTAGAGGTAATCTTCCTCCCTTGCTCTCCCTCCCAACCCCATTTTGAGTCACCCCCTTATATCAGAGAAGATTTTGGGGGATTGGCTAACTTCACTTAGCATAATCTGCTCTAATGCCATCCACTTCCCTGCAAATGCCATGATCTTATGATTTTTTATTGCTGTGTAATATTCCATTGTGTATAAATGCCACATTTTTTAATCCATTCATCCACTGAAGTACATCTAGGTTGGCTCCACAGTTTAGCTCTTATGAATTGTGCTGCTATAAACATTGATATGACTGTGTAATATGCTGTTTTTAGGTCCTTTGGGTATAGTCCGAGAAGAGGAATAGCTGGGTCAAATGGTGGTAACTTTCCCAGTTTTCCAACCCATGTCCTTATCTCTAAAGCCATGGACAGGGCTGCTGTGAACACCGACACCCTGTGTTGACAGCCCGGCTCACGCCTGGAACAGAGGGCTGCAGTCAGTGGTCGCTTCTCAAAAACCGCAGTTTCACTGAGGCACAACTGACGTGCCATACACCCACCAGCTTTGGGGGTCTATTTGAGGGATTTTGACACCTGGATGTGGCTATGAAACTACATCCACACTCCCTCATTTTCATGTGCCCCCAAACTCCCTCCTGCCCCCTTGCTGTCAGCGTCCCCACCCCAGCCCTTCCTGGCCTGGGCGAGTTCTAGAGAGTTCCAGAATGCCTGGTCAGGGGCGCCTCCTGTCGCTCCTTCCCCATCTCACCCGCCGACAGCCCATTTCCTTTCTCCCTGGGTCTCCGTCACAGGAGTCTCGGTGACTTTCCAGGGGGTGGCTCCGCTGGCCAGGCCTCCAGTCCACCCTTCGCACACCTGCCGCTTCTCCCCACCATCCCAGAGGCACCATCCCATCGAATCTTCTCGGCAAGTTCCTGAATTTCCTCAGCCGGACCCAGCAGGGCTGCAGAGGGAAGAGAGCCAGGAGGGGGGGCAAGAAGAAGGGAGGCGGCCCCCGACCCAGCTCACTCCCAGCTCCTGTGACACTGGCGCTGTCACCGTCACTGCATGCACCCATGTCACTGGCTCACCACCTTCTTCCGGCATGACTTAGCTGCCCCCTGGCTGATCTTTCACGAGTCTGTTTGTCTTGGCCTTAGCACCCCATGGAGGAGGTGTCTCCCTCCCCCAGGAGACTGCAGCCACCCTCCATCTGTTGATTTTTTTTTTCATTCAACAAGAAATTATTGAGTACCAACAGGTGCCAGGCACAGGCCAGAGGCCAGGTAGGGGCAGAAGGGCAGCCCGGGGCTGCAGGGCCGGCCCAATGCCTGTGGCTCACCTCCCCTCCTGCCCTGACTCAGCCCCCAGGAGGGGTGACGGGAAAGCCCCCTCCGCGTCCTCCCCTTCTTCTCTGCTCGGTGCTGGGGGATCCCAGGCGTCCCCTCGCCCTCTCTTCCCTCTCTCTCTCTCTCTCTCTCTCTTTTCATCTTCTCTTTCAAAATGCTCTGAAGAGTGGGGAAGGTTGGCATGAAAGGAGAGAAATGAGGCTCAGAAGGAACGGGTCTGCCGGGCAGCGATTTGTTCCCGTGAGGTTCTTCTCCCCGGGAACCTCGGTGCTGAAGGGTCCCCAGGGCCTCATGCCACCCGCGGGCAGCAGGGCTTGGGAGCAGCTGGGAGATGAGCCTCCTGCTTCCCTCCTGCACACAGAGGGGGGAGACGGTGGGGGTCTGGCCTCACCGCAGCAGTGAGGTCAGGGCCGCAGGAGGCCAGGGAGGCGCCAGGCCTCTGCTGGCCGCTGTTGGAGCCATGCTAGAGACAGGGACAATGGGTTCTCTCCCCTGCCTTGAAGGCCAGAGCTTGAGGTCCCAGGTGGAGGGGAAGAGGCCTGGACGTGGGTGTGGCGTCCCAGTAGGGTAGGTTCCAGGCCTGGTCACCCCAGGAACTCAGGCCAGCACTGACTCCTCCCGCCCGCCTGGACACAGGCTCTACAGAAGAGCCGGTCAGATACCAGCTAAGGACTCCCCAGCACCCCAGCTAGGCTTGGTGCTTCAGGAAAGCTCTAACAGGCCTCCATCCACGCCCCTCCTCTATCCGTCCTGAACTGACCTTCCTGGCCACCTCTCTCTGCCCACAGGACCATATCTGAGAAGGATGGAGCTGGAGAAGACCACCCAGGCCCCTTGCCAGGAGAGAAATGGTTCCTTGGCTGCCCACGGCCAAGGCAGAGTGTCTGGGTCAAGTGCCCTGAAGGAGAGGGGGCTACTGGCGGTTGTGTCCCTGGGAGACAGAGGGGTGCGATGTCTGCAAGCGTGGAGTCTCCGTGAGCGGCTGGATGGCCAGTGGTTAGACTGCGGTCCTGGAGCCTGCCTGCCTGAGTTCAGATCAGATCAAACCTGCTGGCTGCTTCTGAGCCGTGTGGCCAGGGCTGCACGGGACATGGCCGGGGGAGTGGTACACTGTCTCTGAATCACTGCGTTAGATTCCACCAGGAACACGCCCAGAGCCATGCAGGGCACACGGCAGAGACGTGTGCCCCCTGGTCAGCATTGTCACTCAGCCAGGCCGTCCCCCTGGTGCCACAACCACTCGGACTCCACTGACAGGGTGCAGTGACGGCCCAGCCAGACCCGCCCGGTGCCTGTGACCTCCGCCCTGGCCTCCTCCCTGAGGCAGAGGCCGAGCTGGGCTGACAGGCCAAAGCTGCTAGATGGGCAGGGCTGCTGCCTCCTGCGCCCACCCCACACGGCGCGACTCCAGGGGCGCCACTGCATGCCAATTTGCACGGTGCCCAGGGTGAAGGGGTAAGCCCCGGTAGAGCAGGTCAGGGCTCATCTGAGGGGCCACTGTCCACCAAATGCTGTTTACAGGACCCAAAGAAGGGAGAGGCTGAGGCCAGAGGAAGAGCACCTGGGAGCCCATTTGGGCACCAGCAGGACATGGCTTTCCCTTCTGCTGGAGCAGGAGACTGTCTTGGAGACTGAAGAGACCTGGGGAGGTGGCCTCTTGCACCCCTCCCCCCAAGCCACCTCTCACACACACACACACACACACACACACACACACGGCTCCACCACTCTCTGGGGGCAGGAGCTTTGGGGACCCTGAGCAAGCATGTGGTCTCCCCTCAGCCTCGCCCCTCTGCTGCGTCTGCGCAGCTGCAGCCACCTCGAGCTGAGGTGTCTGGCTGTCTGCACGAAGCCTCCTGCATAGGAGAGACAGACAGCCAGAGATACAGGACGCAAGGCCAGCCCCTTCCAAGGGTGGCTCCCAGGTGGAGAGGCCCAGGGAGAGGACAGCCGCTGGGAGACTGAGGCAGAGGCATATGCCACTGTGTGTGGGTGTGAACGAGCAGGCGTTCGTGTGTACAAGTCTGCTGTGATGCAGGCGTGTAAGCGTGTGTGCAGATGCCCCTGTGCAGGTGTTCAGGTTGAACAGTGTGCGGTATGCAGATGTGCAGGTGTGCTGCGAAAGTGTGCATGTGTCTGCAGAGGCAGGCAGGGCAACGTGCACAGGTGTGCAAATGTGTGTGGATGCAAGCATGCTCGTGGGTGCCGGCGTACATGTGCAGGGCACCTGGGCAGAGCGGGAGGAGGAGGGAGAAGGGCGGAACACCCCACCCAGCACTGGCAGGCGGGAGGCCCCGGCAGGCAGGAGTGGCTCAGCAGGCGGGCAGGGCCAGGTGCCTGCGCCTCTGATCACACCCCAGGGATGGCTGCCCCTGGAAGGGTGCCATGCGGCAGGGCTCCTAATGCGAGCCCAGGGTGGCACCCTCTCAGGGTCACCACTCCTGAAGGCCGGGTTCTCACCCAGGAACCAGGGGATTTCCTGACAGCTTCTTGGGGTGGGTAGGGGGATGACGTAAGCTGTTTTCCAATGTTCGGCTAAAGAACCTTCCAGGTCTCTGTGTATCTAAATGCATAGACCTCTGGGGACAAGCAGAGTCGGCTCATTTCCACCTAGTGTCTCAGAACAGTCCAGACTAGCGCTCCCTTTGGATTTCTAGGGCACGAGAAGCAGAGCCCTGCAGGACTGGCAAGACTGGATTCCTTTTCAGACCAGATGCCCCTGGGTGGCTGGTGGCACTGTCACAGCTGGGACTGGAGCCAAGTCTGCAGGGGCGAGAGACCCCACAGCACCAACCACACCACAGCCTGGACCACGCCCAGACCTAGGCTCTCTGGGGTCTGCATGCTGAGCCCCAAAGTGGCCTGGACTGTCCTGGAGTGAGCAGAGAGCCCTGTGCTGGTCCCTGCAGCCATGGAGAAGCCCTCAGCCAGGAAGGACTGCGAGGCAGGTCAGCTGTGCCCTGGCCACCCCAAGGGGTCCCTGCATGGCCCCCAGGCATCCTCTCTGCCTGGCCATCCTCAAGGTCAACCAGCTCTCCTTGGGACTCTCCAGAGACGGGCAGCTAGCCATGCCCTGGAGACGACCACTGTACTCCAGGGCCCCAGGTTTGGTTCAGGAATTACGGATTGCAGGGAGGAGGGGTCTGTCCTGGAGCCAGCCCCCATGGTCAGGGCCAGGGTCGCCCGCTCCTCTATCCAGCCACAGCCATAGGAGCCTCGCCGCCCCATCTGCTGGGAGGGCAGTGAGGACCAATCTGTCCCCGTGCCCAGGGTCTCGCCCCTCCCGATCTGCACCCCAGGACAAGCTCACCCGCTCCCATGGCTTCCTCCTCAAGAGCTTCTGCCTTCAGCCTCTGTCCCTCTCCCTGTCTCCCTAACACACGCCTGCCCTGGCTCCCTGGCCACCCTGCTCACCTACCCGGCTGCTGCATCCTTCCGGACGCCACACAGACATCCCTCTCTCAGAGGATTTTTCTGCCCCCCAATCCTGGGACAGGTGCCCCAAGTTTCCCCCTCTTCACGTCAATCCTGCTGGGCTGGCATTGCCTGCCTCCCTGGACAGAACACCGCTTGGGAGCAAGACCACTGGATGCCCTGTGCCTGGCGCATGGTAGATGCCCAGGAAATAAATGTGAAAGGAACCAACTTTCCCAGCAGAGAGCAAACGCCCAACCCCCAGGGTTAGGGACTGGTGAGGAGCCAACCGGAAGTATAGCAGTGTCTCCCAAGGGCTGCTGGGGAGAAGGCCCATCCCGCAGCCACCCCATCCCCCAGCCCCGCAGCCCCTCCCCCCAGCCCCTGCCATCCGCAGCCAGCCAAGCTCACACTCCAAGACAGAGCTGGAGGCTGGCGGCTCTGCCATCATCTGAGGCAGGCTCGTCAGCCGTTACCATGGAGACCAGCCAGCAGTCAGCTCCGTGCCCTCCTGCTGCAGGGGCCGGGCAGAGCAAAGGTAGAGCCAGCTGCACCCAGAGAGAAGCCACTGAGAGAGGGGAAGCCTGTGTCCCTGTACCCAGACAGGTCTGTGGGGACCAGTCCCCACCCACTGCTCCTCTTTCCTGTAGACGGGTGACCTCAGGCGAGTCCCTTTACCTCCCTGAGCCTCCTGGAGGGAATGCAGATGAGGCTGCCCACCTCACAGTGGCACAGGGATGAATTGACCTGTTAGGGCACCAGACTGTCACCCTGTCATCCCAGTGTGTTAAGCTCTGCTCTGCGCTCGTTTTCCGGGACTGTCATGAGGGTTTCTGTCCACAGCCCTTGTGTCCAGTTCCCCCACCCCACCCCTAACTTAGGCGGGGCTGGAGGAAGGAAGAGAGGCTCTGTCCCAAAATAGCACAAAAATATGATATTGTGTGACATCTGAAAACAAAGGACACCTACAGGGCTGCTGCTAACCAAACGACGAAGGTGGCCTGGCTCTGAGGGTCACTACCTTGCTGCCCTGGGTGCCACCCTGCCCGCTTCCTGTAATGAGCTAATCTCTAAGGGTGGCAGCCCTGCTCCTGAAGGACTTCAGGTGGCATTCCACTGGAAGAGCAGCCTTCGAGTCTCAGGGAGGTTGGGGAGGGAGGACATCCTGGCTACGGGTGGCCTTAAACAGCCACTTGTCTTGGTACCAGGGAGGACAGGTCAAGGTGCTGCAGCCAGCCCCGAGCACGAGAAAGCTGCTCTCCGGCTCTCCACAGCCACATGAATCCTGGTGTGGCGCTGCTCACCCGTGTTTCCTTCCCCCAAATGTCACCTCCGTCCAGCTCCTGGGCAGGGGGAGCTCAGCTGTGTTCCCAGTGGGAGGACCTGCAACCCGTGCAATGGTCAGCTGTTGCTGCCACCATGCTGCATAACAAGCCATCCCAGAAGCCTCCGGGGCTTGGACAACAAAGCCGACTTGTTTTTCTTATTCCCTGCTCCAGGTGCCTCTGCAGGTGGCATGGTCACACACAGCAAAGGACACAGATGTGAAAATCTATTCCAGGGAGAGATGGAAAGAAGACTAGGAGACAAGAACCCAATTTGCCACAAACTATCAAATGGAAGAAATTAAAAAGAACATGTCCCTTGCAGGGTAGAATGTCTCTAGGGACAGGTGCATCGAAGGTGTGCTGTCGACGACAAAGCACAGATAAATGCATTATCCTGTGTCTTCATGACCAAATGTCCCCTCTGCTGCGGCCACATGGAGACCATGAATGCTCTCATTCTTGCGGAAGGCAGTAGGGTGCTGGGCAGAGGGGCCCCTGAGCAACAAGGCGGGGGACCCACCTACATAGCTCCTGCAGCCCACTCCCGCCCTCAGCAGCTGCTCCTCAGAGAACCACCAACTGGGGGCCAACTGGGGGCCGGGAGAGGCCGAGGGAAGCTGGCACCAGCCCCTCCGAATCTTCTAGAATACAGGAAAATGGGGCTGGGGTACTGTAGCCCCTCAGGTTCTGGATATGGGTTTGGGGACTGGAGTCATGAGGATTCTGACTCTCCCCCCCCCCACCATCCCCACTTCCCCTACCCTAGGGCTGCTGTCGGTGTCAGATGAGAGAGTGCCGGGGACAGTGACCTGAGTCGGGGACCCCCTTTGTGAGTATGTTGCTCTCGGGAAGAGGACATTCTTGCCAGCCAAGCGTGTTTTCAGAAGTCGGTCAATTTTCCAGTTTCCTTTTTTCTCCTTCCAAAGCTCTGCTCACCCGAGAGGATATCGTAAACACTTGTGACGGCATCTCAATGGCCCCAGGGACATGGATCATTACTAGGACTCCAAAAACAGCTGTTATTAATGTTCGACAGTGCGGGCACGACACACGTCCCTAAAACCTTTAACTGAGAATGCTCTTATTTCCCAAGCACCCTCTCCCCTGTTGTCTCCTGGGGAAGGACTTGTTCTCCCAATTAGGGTGATCTGAAAGCAGGGGTCAGGAAGGGTCAGACACTCACCCTGGGTGAAGGCGCAGGAGGCCGGCTCAGGCAGCCTCTGCTCCCCACTAGGCGGCTCCCACATGGGGAAAGCACTGCTTCCCTCTTGGGCTCCATCCCTTCCCTCCCATCACTGAGATGTAAGGTTCCCACCCCCTGACCTGTGTCCTGCCCACCTGTTCCCCCCGCTCTCACGCAACACCTTCTGCATCTCCTCCTGCCCCTCTGCACAGCAGCTATCCTGTCTCTATGACAGACACAACCCCAGCCCCAAACCACCAACTGCAGACAGACAAACTCCCTGCTGCCTTGGCTTAGTCCCCTCCAAAAGCAGAGTCTGGGACCAGGCTTGGGAGCAGGCACAAAGCTAAGAATCTCTAGTGGGTCAAATTGTGTCCCCAAAAGATCATGCTCAAGGTCTAACCCCTCCGACCTCAGAATGGAACCTTATTTGGGAAGAGGGTCTTTGATGAGGTCATCAAGTTGAGATGAGGTCATGTGTAGTGGGGTGGGGGACCTGATCCAATGACTGGCATTGGAAAGCGGGGCACAGTGTTGCACATGTGTAATCCCAGCTGCTCGGGAGGCTGAGGCAATAGGATCTCGGGTTCAAAGCCAGCATCAGCAAAATGAGGCCCTAAGCAACTCAATGAAATTCTGTCTCTAAATAAAATATGAACCTGGGGCTGGGGATGTGGCTCAGTGGTAGAGCACTTGCCTGGCATGTGTGAGGCACTGGGTTTGATTCTCAGCACCACATAAAATCAATCAATCAATCAAAGATATTGTGTCCATCTACAACTAAAAAAAAAAATTATAAAGGGGAGGGCTGGGGATGTGGCTTGGTGGTTATGTGCCCCTCGGCTCAAAGAAGAAGAAAAGGAAGAGGAAGAGGAGGAGGAAATTTAGATACAGACACACTTAGGGAGACCAGGAAGGCCGAGTCGGAGGGACGCGGCTGAGGCTGAGGCAGGCCAAGGATTGCAGTGAGCATCAGCAGCAGGCAGAGGCAGGATCATGCTCCCCAGAGCCTCAGCAGGAAGAGCCCGACCACATCTTGCTCTCTAGACCTCTAGAATAGTCAGAGAATGAGCATCTGCGGTTTTAAGCCCCCCAGTCTGTGGGGATTTGTTACTGTAGCCACAGAAAGCAAACACAGCGTCCACCTCCCGAGGCTCCCACCGTCCCCAGAAGGAAATGAGGCTATGGACACAAGCGATGAGTTTTTTCAGAAGCACCGTCAAGGGGCCAGTGTGGACCGTGGAGAAGGCACGACTTGGAGCCAGAGCCCTGCGCAGACCAGACCTCTGTCCCTCACCTGAAGGCAGATGCTCTGTGGGCTCTTCAGTGACCAAGTGGTGGTCCACCTCGCCCTGCTCGGACTTCATTAATGCCACTCCTCACCCTCCAGGACAAGTCTGGCCGTCCCGATCAGATGGGCTAACCACGGGGAGGCATCTAGAAATGTCCCTACACAGCAGGCTTCCCGATGGGGCAGCTCGGACAGCTGATGCTCTCAGACAGCTGGTGGTGCTGCGCCAGGCGACAGAGGCCACAGCCCCGGAGCACCTCCCGCCTGGTGGCCTCAGGCCCATTCTCCTGCCCCTCTTCCCCGCGAGACCCTCTCATTCCTGGTCAAGGGTCTTGTCACTCCCTCTTGACACCTGCTGCCGCTTCGCTGTCACTCTGTCCTGAGAGCCCCTTCATCTACCCCACTGTTCATTCAACAGACCCACTCTGAGGCCCTGGGCTGTGCCTGACACTGTGCCACTACGGAGCCCCAAAGTGACAAAGACGCTGACCTTGACAGCACAAAGTTTGCCCAGCACCCCTCCAAGGGACACCCAGGCCTCATCATGTCCCCAGCCCCACCTCCTTCCTGCCACCTCCCAGGGATCCCTGTGCACCTAGGTCCCTCCGACTGGGGTCCCCATGGGCCAAAGGCAAGAGGCTACCAGAGGTCCATGGTTGAGGGCGTCTTGCTGGGGTCTTCATCTTACCCAGCAAGGGAGGAGGGCGAGCTGAGTCGGTCGACTGGTAAGTGTCTAAAACCCTCCCTGTTCCGCTGAGACTTGGAGAAGGACGTTATGGGGCAGGATGGATGCAGAAGTCTCGTGAGATTTAAAGACAAGCCTCAGAGGTCACCAACTCCAGTCCTCTTCCCCTGCGAGGCCAGACCCACGGGTACCAGCTCTTCTGCTGCAGGAACACCCCGCCAAGCAGGGTGGGAAGGTCCTGGCCCCGGGGAGGGGGGTGTGAGTTTGAAACAGGAAGGACCGGCTCGCTGTGAACCTCGCCTCATGCACCAGGCTGACAGAGCACAGGACGCCAAGAATCCAAAGGCTTCCAAGGAGGACGCAGGTCAACAGAGACGTCAGTGTGAGCAAATGGCCTCTCTGATGTGAGTTCCCAGGGGGCCACTGTGGCCCTGACAACAGGGACCTTCCCAGCCACACCCTCACCATTCCCTCGCAGCCACATCCCCTCCTCAGGGTCCTGTTCCAGGCGTGGCTCTGGGTGCTGAGCATGGAAGGAGAAACGCAGTGTCTGGCCCCAGGGGAGACCCGTGGGGTGGAGGGAAGGCTACCTGCAAGAAACATCTCAGAGAATGGAGATAAATTATGGGATGGACCCGAAGAGGTCGCTAAGACAGGGATGGAGGCCCGCCGAGAGGTGACGGTCAAGGTGACATCTGATCGGGGTCTTGGTGGATGAGTAGGAGTTCTCCAAGCAAACAAAGGGAACCTGAATGAACTGGCTAGAACATGGTGGCCAAGGATGAGAGGGTCAGTCCAGGCCAGCCCCGAGCGATGGAACAGCACTAGACACTGGGCTTTGATGTGGACAAGGTGCCTCCTGCTGCCCGCCAGCTAGAGAGGGCCCCTGCCTGTTTCCACGCCCTCCTCTGGGGGCCACAGCCAAGGGCTGTGGGTGGAGAGTCAGGGCTGACCATCACCGCACAGCTCCCAGGGCGTCCTACTCCAGGGCTGCCCCTGGCACGGTCCAGCCCCCTGTTCTCTAGGCCCAACCATCCCGCAGGCTCCGTCTGCCTCCTGAGAGACCAGACCTGCCACCCACCAGGGGCCAAGGGGGGGCTGTTGTCTAGAAACCCCCACTGGAAACAAACCTGTTCCGGATTCCCAGCACAGACTTATTCTGCTCCTAACAGCCCCTCGGTGGAGAAGGAGGAGCAGGCCAGACCTCCCAGGGAGCCGCTGGGAGTTCTGGGTGCTCCGCTCCGCTCCCCGTGGTTCCCAAGCCAGGACTCTGCACACGACGGACAAGGCCTCAGGGTGGAGAAGGTGAGTCCAACAGAAGAGATTGCCATGGGAGCCTGCCTGCCTGCAAAGCCGCTTTGCTACAGTGAAGCTAAAGTCAGTCCTGGGATCCTGAGAAAAGGCACCTGGGGTCCTGAGCAAGACAGGGGGGCTCAGAATGTCTCAAAACCAAAGAGCAACGGGCTGTGAGCATGCCAACAGGTGGGACTCCAGCCCACAGCCTGCTGCCCCCTTCATCCTGCTGGCTCCAGCCACAGGCCAACCGAGCCACCTGCAGAACGGAGGCTCAGGGCAGGAGTCCCCAGCTCGCTTCCTCTCCCCAGATCCCTGCGGAGTAATCTGCCAATCTGCTGTGAGGTGCTTGAGTCTGTTAATTACACTCTCCCTCCCAAGCCCATTTCCCCTCTTTCCACACCCATCGCGTGCCTCTGTGGTTGAGCACCGCCCTAATGCCGGCTCTGGGTGCTGGGAATCGGGCCTGTCCGCTTGTTTATTACCGGGAAGCTTAGTTGCCAGGGATTTGTTAAATAAAACGCCCTGGTATTCCCTTCACTTGTTTTGACCTGCCTGACTACTTTCATTTGCAGCTTAGAGAAGGAAGCATGCCGTCCCCTGGTTTTCTACCGTGGAATGTGACAATGGCTTACAGATCCTAGTTAGTCCCTGCAGGGATCACCTGTTTCCATGACAATGTGCAGGTGAGCAAGCATTTTCCGCTTCCTGCCTCCTGCTCTTTGTCAGACCTCAGGGGACAGGAGGCCAGGGACTGGCGGAGTCTTAGGGGAGGGGGGACCAGGTGGAGCCCCACCCCCTGAGCTGGGCCTCGAGGCTCTTACCTGGGCACAGAGCAGCTTGGGAACTACAGCCAGGCAGCTGTCCTTACGGCTGGGTGGAGGCAGGGGGATGCCCCTCCCGGGGCAGCCCTGAGCTGGTGGGCGGCTGGCTAGGAGCTGAAGGAGTCTTAGGTGGTTTAAAGTAGCAGCCAGTCCCCCTGAAACCTGAGAGCAAGGCCAAGAGGAAGCGGGGAAAGTAACTGGGAATAAAACAGAGGGTCACGGGGACCAGCGGAGGGAGAGTGGGGAAGCATAGAGTGGGATAAGACAGGGAGAGCCTTCTGTGACAGGCAGGCAGAGCCGCAGGCCTGGGTACGCATCCCTCAAGTCACTGCAGGAAGGAGCAGTAGTACTGAGCAAGTAGGGACTGTAGTACTGAGCAAGTAGGGACTGTAGTACTGAGCAAGTAGGAACTGTAGTACTGAGCAAGTAGGAACTGTAGCATGAGCAAGTAGGGACTGTAGTACTGAGCAAATAGGGACTATAGTACTGAGCAAGTAGGAACTATAGTACTGAGCAAGTAGGGACTGTAGTACTGAGCAAATAGGGACTGTAGTACTGAGCAAGTAGGAACTGTAGTACTGAGCAAGTAGGGACTGTAGTACTGAGCAAGTAGAGACTGTAGTACTGAGCAAGTAGGGACTGTAGTACTGAGCAAGTAGGGACTGTAGTACTGAGCAAGTAGGGACTGTAGTACTGAGCAAGTAGGAACTGTAGTACTGAGCAAGTAGGGACTGTAGTATGAGCAAGTAGGGTACAGCAAGGGAGATCCAGGCACAGCCCTCATCCAACACGGAACCTCTGCCCACCCAGCAGGCCAGGGACTAGGGACAGCAGGAAACCCCGGCCGAGGGCAGTGGCCAGGTTGACTCCCATTCCCGTGGACCTGCTGGGGCCAGCCCAGGGCAGGAGGAAGAGAAGAGCAAGGCTGGGACGTCAGCAAGGCCATGAGGCTGGGGACAGCTTAGGTGGCTTCTCACGGAGGTTTTGTGAAGGTCCCTTCTCAGTCACTCCCAGCTGTAGCCCCTCTAAACTCCGGGTGTGGGGTCTGTTCTAGGGGTTCCTAGGTACACTCGCCTTGGAGAACCAGAGGTGACCAGCCTGAGCCCCAGGGTCATATCCTGGTTCAAGCTCTTCCCTCAGGCGCTGGGTGCCCATCTGACCTGTCCACTGGCCTGAGCCTCAGTGTCCTTGTATGTAATGAGGAAGCCAAGTGATCAAGGCCACCTCAGAGACTGCTGGGGCCACTCTGAGAAGCAATGTGCCTGTGCTGGGCACCAGGCCAGACAGTGAGTGTTCTTACTAGTGACAACTCCAGTCCTGCCACACAGGAGGGCCGGGACAACACGGCCACCTTCTCTTTGTCATGCCAGAGCAGAACAGCCTGGAGGGTCACAGGTGGCCATGACTCCAGCTCCAAGGGGCCTGCAAGAGGAAGGTGAAGGAACAAGCATGATCCCGCCAAACCCAGAGACTTCCAGCCCCTGGGCCACTCCAGGGCACAGGCAGGGACCAGGCGGGGGCTGGAGGGGCCAGGACGGCAGCACTGGGTCCCACCGGAGACTTCTTTTCCTTCCCAGAGAAGAGGAAACCGCCCAGGGCCGTCTTTGGGTGTCCCTGCCCTCCTTCTCCACACCTTGGCTCTCCATCTCACCTTTTGGGAACAGAGGGAACCAACCATTGGAGGTCCTTCCCACTGTCACTTGGGCCTGTTCAGAACCAGCAGGAAGGTAGGGCCCTGCTGGTCCATCTGGCCCACAGAGGGGAGGCGGATCAGCCACCCCAGCAGCCCACCCTCCTTGCCCCGGAGAGCCCCCCCGCCTCCCCCTCTTGCTGAGATGCCCCCTCCTCCCCAGCCCTCCACCTGCAGCTCCTAGTGGCCAAGGGGACTTAGCAGGCAGCCTGCAGACTCCCCTGGCTCCTTGGCCCCCATGCCTGGCCCATCCTGGGTGCAAGGGCAGACTTGGTGGCCTTCATTATAGATTATAGCACAAAAACACAATAAAATAAAATGAATGTTTTCTCAGCGAAAATCCATTAGATGAGTTACTGTTGTAATTTAATAATGGGGTGGAAAACGACAGCAAATTACCCAAGTATATAATTAAAGGAAATCTGTTTTAAAGTACTTTATGGCTGGTGCATCTCGGATCTCACTCCCCCATTTGTCTCCATCCCCATCCTGCCCCCTGTCCCTTTGGCTGAGTGTGAGGGGTTGGGGGCTGTGGGTACCTCTGGGACAAACGCTGTGCCCAGAGCTCTCCTCTTTCCAAAGCAGGACAGGGTGCCTGGCTTGGTGGGGCAGGGTGCCCGGCTGGGCAGGGCAGGGTGCCTGGCTTGGCGGGGCAGGAAAATAACAATGCTGTGCCAACAGAGGCTAGATCCTTGGGAGGTGGGGGCTGACTTCAGACCAAAATGCAGAGGAGCCAACCAAAGTGGGGAGGGGGTGATGAAGGGGAACAGGGAGGCATCCGCCCTGAGAAATCCATTCACAAAGGACAGATGCCACTGACACCCTGGACCGCAGATTTGCTAAAAAAAAAAAGAAAAGAAAAGAAAAATCATCTACTTAAAAATGGTGCTGTGGTTAGGGGTGAGAGAAAGCTAAGGCTCAGAGAGGTTCGGAGCACTCCAAGGGCAACCCAGCAAGAAGTGGCAGAGCTGGGATTTCACCTCATGCACTTGGCACAGGACCAGGTACTTCCACAGAGTAATGGGATTCCTCTCTGCGGGAGGCTACAGACTGGCTGCGATGAGCCACATCAGTCATTGCTGGGTTCAAAGGATGAAGGAGCAGAGGCTCACGCCTGAGATCCCAGCCAGTGGGGAGGCTGAGCCAGGAGGATCACAAGTTCGAGGCTAGACTCAGCAACTTAGCAAGGCCCAGTCTCAAAATTTAAAAAAAAAAAAATGGGGGAGTGGCTGGGGATGTGGCTCAGTGGCTAAGTGACTCTGGGTTCAATCCCCGGAACAAAGAAGGAAAGAAAGAGAAAGAGGAAGGAAGGAAGGAAGGAAGGAAGGAAGGAAGGAAGGAAGGAAGGAAGGAAGGGAGGAGAGGGAGGAGGAGGGAAGGGAGGAGGGAAGGAAGGAAGGGTGGGTTGGAAGAGCGAGCAGATGAGAAATGCCCCAGGGCTGTCTCTTCTTTCTGGACCGGGGTTCTGAGGACTGGGAGGAGCCCTACAATTGCACCATCAAACCAAGCCCGGGGTCCCTCACATACAGATTTTCTAGGGATGAACTGCCTTCATCAGAAGGCCCAGGGCCTGGCCTGCCATAGGAAAGGGGACCCACAGACCCGCCGGCCAGGGACAAGAGTGGCTGACCAAGCGTGTGGCCACCTGAAGAGGTCTCAGTGAAGAAATTCCACGGTGCATTTGCAGAGCCCAGCCAGCTCTCGGCCTTATGGGGACCAAGACGAGACCTCCAAGACTGCAAGGGAAGCTCGAGTGCCACTGGCAGATTGTCCAGGCAGAACTGGGCCTCAGGGGATCCAACGCCACCTGGAGTCATCGCTCCACCCCAGCCGGGTGGAGGGCCTGGCCCCTGCTCATGCAGCACAGGGCCCTGCTTCTCCAAAGGGGAGAGAGTCAGGAGCCCAGCACACTGGAGGAGAAGGCAGAAGGACAGGGAGAAGAGCAGCTTTGACAGGCTGGGCATCCATGCAAATGAGATGCAAAGTGATATGCAAATCAGAGCTTCTGTTTCCAAACCTCCCAGTGTCATCTGGAGACTGAGCCACAGAAACCCTCCAGGCATTCTGAAGGCCACTCAGCCCTATGTACCTCAAGGACAGGAAGCTCCAATGATGGGACAGGTGAGCAGGGCCTTGGAAAGGGCAGGGCCAGGAACACCGCTGACCCACTGCAGGATGGCTCAGTGGCTGCCATCTCCTCGGCAGCCCTCCTTTCCAGTTCCAAGTGGCACCCCCCAAGCCCAGGGGATGCCCCAACACTCGGTGACTGCAGGGACACCATGACCCAGCCTCTCCTCAGCGGCCAAGGGTCGTGTTGCACCTGGCTGCTGAATTGGGCGTGGAATTCTCCACCAGGGTTCCCAGGCCCTGAGCCGTCCAGGGATGCTTCCTGCAAGAGTAAAGTGGGTCAAGTGGGCAGCATGCCCTTCCTGCCGTCCACAACGGGGCCTCAGAGACCACCCTCGGTGCAGGCCAGGAGAGCCTGTGGGCCCCCACTGGGACGCCATCAGGTCAGGGGCACCTGGAACCTGCTTAGAAGGCACTTCTTGTGGCATCCAAGCGCCGCAGGGAAGGGTGGGGGGAGGTGAAGAAGCAGAGAAGCTACAAGAAAGACCAGGGCTGGGAGCGGAGTCCACAGAGGGAGGGCTCCGGACGAGGAAAAGCAGACTGGGGAGGACAGCCTGGAAAGGGGCACGGCGAGAGGTCCCCAAACAACCCCTGGTGGCGTGGCAGGTCCGGTGGCCCTGCCCACTAACCCTGCCAGGGCCAGACTCCTTGGGCAGGCCTCAGCCCTGGGCAGCCCTGGGCAGCTCAGGCTCCCTGTGGCTTCAATGTGAGGACTTCCCAATGAGCATGACCCAGGGCAGGAGAAAATCCCTGGGCAAGAACAGGACGGTCCTCCAACCTAAGGGGAAGCTCAGGCCTTTTACACCGAGGGCCTCAGCAAGCCCCTCTGGACACAGCTGGAGGAGAGCCAAGAGCGATGGAGCCAGGGCGTCCCCAAAATCCCTAGGTGGAAGCCCAGCCCCACAGCATGGCTGTGGGTAGGGTCAGGCCTTAGGAGGTCATTAAGGAGGGTGGGACCCTGTGCTAGGACAAGAGTCTCCAAAAGAAGAGGCACCAGAGAATTTGCTCCTTCCTGGGCACCACATGAGAACCCAGCAAGGAGGAGGCCTTCTGCCAGCGGGAAGAGGGCCCTCACCAGAACTGGCCACGCCGGTTCTCTCCTCTCAGACATCCAGACTCCAGAAAATACATGCCCAGTCTGGGATGTTTTGTTACAGCAGCCAAGCAGACTGAGACACTTAGCTAAGGGCACTTTTAGAGCTAAGTAACAGAAATGGAAATGAGGGCTGTCCCAGAGGTCCCAAATGGATCTCCAAATCAGAGGATATAAACAAGAGTCCAATCTGCACAGGACCGGCACAAGAGATGTCCTATGCGCTGCCCAGAGCACATGCCTTCCCTGCCCCTTCCAAGTGCCCACAGCTTGGTCCTGGCTGCACTGGGGTCTGCCTGGGCCAGCAGCTGCCAGTCAGCCTGCCAGGAGCACTCCCCAAGATGAGTGTCCCTGGCCTGCACACGGGGCTCTCCTGTCCTGGACATCTCTGAGCTGTATGAGTCAGATGAAGAACCAGCGAAGGAAGCCTGCACCACACACCCAGGCCCCAAGTGCGCGCCCACCAAGGCGGCTCCTGAGCGTCCCACTGTATTGTGCCGTCATGAAGAGGCAGGCTGCAGGTACCTGCTGGAGGTGGGGTGTGGACTTTTGTTCCAGCTGGCCCTCTGACCGACCGTGTGACCCTGGACTTCCTCCCTGACCTCTTTGGACTTCTGTTGCCATCTGTAAAGTCAAGAGAAGCAAACTTTGCCGTGTCATTGACCTTGCCGCGTCATTGACCTTGCCGCGTCATTGTGTACGCTCCCATCATCACTATGTGTCTAAAACGGGGATCCACTGAGTTCCATGGACCAAGTGCCTCGTTCAGTACTCTCCCACACACTGTTTTATTTATTCGTCCTACGAGGACAGCAAGGTACCACCCCCACCTCCGTTTTATAGGTGGCAGTGGATCCTTCATCCACTATCACTAGCTAAGACACGATGGAGCTGGAGTCAACCGGGCATTTTGATTCCAGGCCCATCTCTCAGTTGTTGTCTCCTGGTATCATCCTTGCTGTTAAAACACCTGGAACAGCATCAGACACAGAGAGGGCTCTCTGTGGTGGCTGAAGGCTCACCCCATGCTTACCAGGGCACTGGGGAGATTTGGGTAAATCTCCCCAGTGAGGAAGGAGGATCACAGGTTCAAGACCAGCCTGGGTGACTTAGAGAGGCCTACAGCAACTTAATGAGACCCTGACTCAAAGTAAAAAAGGAAAGGACTGGGGGTGTAGCTCACTTGGTAGAGTGCACTTGGTTCCATCCCCAATACCACAACCCCCCCCAAAAAAAAACAAACAAGGAAAGACATGACCAAGGTAACCCACAAACAGCAAATATCAGGCAATCAACCCTAGATGTTTGGCTCAACAGGCCAGAATAAGAGCTTTCTTGGGCTGCATCCCCAGCACCTAGCTGAGCACAGGACCACCAGGCGTCCAGTCAACATCTGCCAGATGAATCAGACAGATGGATTGATGGCGAGGGTGGCTGATGGGACTGGCTCCCACCCAAATGGTTCTTTGCAGGATGCAGGGGGGCGGGGAGGCGCACAGGGCTGTGGCCAGGCCTCAGGCAGGTGTGCACTGCCGGCCTTCCCCGCATGTCTTCTCATCACAAACAGCTGAGGGAATGAATGAGCCATTCTGGGAGCCAGATAAATCCTCCCGAGCCTCATGGGTCTGAAAACAGGTGAGCTCGGGTTAGAGAGTGCAGGTAGCGGTGGAATCTGCCCCTGGAGCCCAGGATCTCGTCCACACCACAGCCCTGGGCATTTGGAAAGAAAGAAAAAAGACTTTTGTTCTGGGAGTTCTCTGTAGCAGGCAGGAAGTGCAGTCAGAAGCCTGGGACGGTGAGGCTTCCCTAACACAAAGCAGGCCAGTGACAACGTCTAATGAAGACTTTTATGATAGGAATGTAATTGTAAAAAAAAAAAAAAAAAAAAAAAGATTAAAAAATGGGTTTCAAGGCTTTGCAATCGAAGAGTTCATTTGTTTCCTCATTCATGCACCAAATAAGCCCCTAATTAATCTTGCACCTTGGAGAAAGAGGACTAGATTGCCATTCTCTCCACAAGGACGCACTTCACATTTTGGGAAGTGTGAAGAGGCTCTTGAGCATTTTCCTTCAGTATTTTATCAGCATTTTCATGAGACTTCATTAGGCTGCAGAGGCTGCTAATTGCATTACCATATTTTTAAGCCTCATAGGTGTGAGTCAGGTTTATCATTCTCCAAATTCTCCCATCCATCTGCCCTTTGACATGTCAGAGACAGGTGGCTTCCAGGAGGAAGGGAAGAGCCCCTGAGGAGGGGGCAAGGCAGCATCTCTTCTCAAAAGTCACCTTGGGGCTGGGAGCAGGACTGGGGGAGGGGCTCCGTGGTAAAGCACTTGCCCAGCATGCCGAGGCCCTGGGTTCCATCCCCAGACCCACACACACAAAAGTCACTGTGATGTCAACATTCCTAAGGAGGAAAAAACCGCCTACATCCGAGCCAAGGAAAGAAATTCAAAATCAGCCTGTATCCACATGTCTGTGTACAGACAGATAAATCTGTGTGCATGTATGTGTTGAGACAGACATGTGCATTTATAAATATCTATATAAGCAGCCTCATAGACATAAACACACATGCATACACATATATGTTGCCATATGTGTGCTTAGATACAAATACATATGCACATGTATGAATGTCAGTATATAGATATTTAGATATACATGAGTATCTGTACATATGTATGTTTAGATAGATACAAATATGTATGTGTTTATATATATATATAACTATTCATGCATATATATGACTATCTGCATATATTGTGTATGGACATGAATATACATCTATATGTAGGCTGATATAAAGATAAGCATATATATGTATATGTGGATAGCTATGAATATGTATATGTTTGCACAAATTTATGTGAACATTATAGATATGAATATTATGCATGTACAAGAATATATATGTATGTGCATGTAAATAGACATGAATGTATTTGTCCCTTGGTATCTCCATGGGGATTGGTTTCAGGACCCCCAACTGATACCAAGATCTGCAAATGTTCAAGTCCCTATATCAAATGAGGCAGCATTTACATATCACAATGCACATTCCCCTGTACTCTTCATCATCTTTATGTCACTTATGATAACTAATGTGATGTAAATGCTGTGTGAATATTCCTAAACTGTACTGCTTACGAAATGACAAGAAAGTCTGTACGTGCTCAGTACAGGCACAGAGATTTCCCCTGAGTTTTCAATCTGAGGTTTGTGGAACCTGTACACCCGGGACCCACACCGTGGAGGGCTGCCTGTGTGTATGTGTACCTGTGTAGACAGGCACATGTGAACACGGGAATATTTGTGCACATACATCCATACATAGATGTGGCTGCGTACATGTGTAGTCAGTGAAGATGCTGTTGTATTTGAATTTTTCCTTCTGTTTGGTGGGGAGAGGGTACTTGGGATTGAACCCAGAGGCACTTGATCACTGAGCCCCCTCCCAGCCCTATTTTGCATTTTATTTAGAGACAGGGTCTCACTGAGTTGCTTAGCGCCTTGCTATTGCTGAGGCTGGTTCGGAACACACACGATCCTCCAGCCTCAGCCTCCCGAGCTGCTGGGATTACAGGTGTGCGCCACCATGCCCGGCTGGATTTTTCCTTCTTTAAAAAACGTTTCCTTGGGAAACTCATCCCAGACCTGGGTAGCCATGTCCACTGATGGACAAGGCCAGCCCTCCACCGAGGGCTTCGCAGACACGGGCCCCTCTTGTCCTCTACGACCTCTCGAAGGGCTCACTGGTTTCCCCTTGTTTAACAGGGAGGAAGCAGCTTCTCAGAGACGGGAGCCAGAGCCCCCAGGGGAGGCCACATGTGGAACATGGTGGCAGATGGAGGCACTTCTGCCCAGAAGTCCAGAGCCCAAGCCCAGCTCTGGGCCCCACACAGGCACTTCTACCCCTCTGAGTATGCATTCCTGTCCAGCAAATGGAGTAGTGGTGTCCACCCTGCAGAGATAAGAAGATAAAATAAGATGCTGAGTCAAGACCCCTGGCCTGGCCACCAGCTGCTCATGGGGACATCGTCCTAACCATGAGCATCTCAGAGCAGATGGACACCCTACCCGAGGCAAAGACCCCACATCCTAAGGAGGCCCTGCCAACACAAAGTCCTGTGACCCACTGGCCAATGCCACCAGGAGACAGGACAGAGACTGACCCCTCTTCAGACCTGACAGACCCCCCATGCTGGGGACGGGGCTCGGTGGTAGAGAGCTTGCCTAGTAGGCACTGAGTCTGGGCTCGATCCCACCATCAAAAATACCAAAAAAGGAAAAAAAGACCCACCCAGTGTCTGCTCCCGAACCTCCTCACGCGGGTTCAGCTTCAGCTGCACGGAGGAATTCACCCCCCTCTGCCTCTTCACCTTCCTCACCCTCCTCCGTGCCCCACCCACCACCCTCAACAGGCAGGCACGAAGCGACAGAGCCAGGCCGGCAGAGCTGGCCGGGGGCAGCAGGGAAAGAAGACTGACGTCTTCTCCAGGCTGTGACCCCCTGTTCCTGGGGTCGCCACCTGAAGGGCTCTGCAGGGAAGCTGAAGGCCACCTGCTTTGTTAAAAGAGACTCCTTGACCCCAGGTTACCAGGAAGGTCACCTGCTCTGTCAAAGAAGGAAGGGGACAGCAGGTGGCCAGGGGGTATCTTGAGGGCAAGCCCAGCATGTCCTGTCCTGCTTGTGGCTGCTGCCCAGGAAGCCCTGATATGTGAGCGTGTCCCGGCCAGCTGGTCACTTCACGCGTTGGCTGAAGGGGGCCGGCTACCATGGGCTTGATGCTCTGGGACTTGGCTGCTTTCATTTTTCCTGCTGGATTGGCCAAATTCGGGAAAAGGAGAGAAAGAAAAAAAGACCCAGCCAGCTCCTGCTCCTGGATTGGGTGGAGGGTCATTCCGTTTTCTCTGTGGGATGACGTGTCCCTCGTCTTAGAAGGGAAGGCTGGCGTGCACGTGGGCTTAGGAACTTGCTTGTGCAGCGGGGGTCCTGGCGGGCAGAGGAGGGTATGGTTTCCAGCTCAGGTTCTGGAGTTGGCAGAGATGGCTCCACCACTGGTTTGGTGGCATCCCCCCCGGGTGGCCTTGAGTAAGGAAGGGACTCAGCCCCAGAAACTTGTTCCTCCACTTGCAAAGCGCAGCTACCTGCCAACAAAGAGCTATCACCTAGGTCCCAGGCAGAGGGACCCAGCAGAAGAACACGTTGGCCTGGGCAGAGGAGCGCGTCGCAAGAACCGAGGGACGCTGGGGCTTGTGCTCTCGGTGGGGGGCAGGGGCGTCCATGACTGTCCCGTTGTATACCCTGGAGCAAAGGTGCAGGCAGTGACACTCCCCTTACCTCCCAGGGGGTCTCTGGAAGAGCTGTGTCCCTGCCCCAGGGGACTTGCCAGTTGGAAAATGCCACGTTGACCCCTGGAAAGGCCGGGCACCGAGAACCACACGCCCCTCATCCTGGGCCCCATCCTCTCCAAAACCCAGGCCCCAACACTTAGGCCTCGCAGCACAGCCCAGAACTCGCTCCCTCTTCTACCGGGAACCACTGCCTGTTCTGATTTGTCTTCTGGCTGATCTCTGCAGAAGCTCAGGCCAAGAGAATATGAGGCAGCAGAGAATCATTTTCTATTCCAGGCCGTCTCGCTCCCTCTCTCTCTCCCCCTCTCCCCGCTCCTTCTCTCTCTCCCTCATTGGTACACACACACACACAGCAGCCATAAATAAAAAGCAAGGACTGACGATTCAAAGTGACACACTTATTTCCACACCTTTGCACATCATCTCCCGTGTTCTTTCCTGCCAACGTATGATTCTTTTTTTTTTTTTAAACAATGGTGGCTGGCGGGGCGGCTCGGCGGTAGAGTGCTGGCCAAGTGTGCACAAGGTCAGGGGTTCAGTCCTGAGCACTACAAAAATAAATAAATAAATAAATAACATACAAACCAAACAAAACCGTCCTAAAATACTCATGACACGGCTCCACGCGTAGAATACTCTCTCGCAAGCATCTGCACATGCAGCTAGCCAGGCGTCGTCCTCAAGGTGTAGCTGTTTTGCCCCATGAAAGAGAAACTCAGGCCCAGTTACTTAGCCCAAGGCGCCCTGTGGTTAGCTGGAGGGACAGGGGATTCCAACGGTGGTCCCACTCTGACGTCTCTCAGCACTGTGTCTCCCAACACGTGACCCTCTCCACCTTGTCTTAGCTCTCCGGCTGAGGGCAGGGACCGTGTTCTGTCCCTGGGACACAATCCAGGGTCTCCATGCAGCCAGTGTCCCGTCAGCTCTGCCACAAGGACATCTTCCAAAGGCCTAGATGGAAATCAAGGCATCCAGAAGGGTCCTCCCCTGCCCTGGGCCTTGTCCGCTGTGCCTGGAAGCCGCACCTCACCTGGAGATGAAACGCCTGGCTCCCGATTCATCTGGATTCCTCCAGGGGGTAAAATTTCCAAACAGAAAAGTGGGGAATTGGAGGCTCAGTTGGTAGAGTGCTTGCCTCATGTGCACAAGGCCATGGGTTCGATTCCCCAGCATCAAAAAAAAAAAAAAGTAGGGAATCGGCACAGTGGCCCCTCAGGTTCTGAGTACAATTTGTACAGCGTCTCCAACATCACCACCATTGTTTCATAAAATAAAGGGTGTTCTAGGGGCTGGGGACATAGCTCAGTTGGTGAGTGTTTGCTTCACATGCACAAGGCCCTGGGTCTAGTCCCCGGCACTGCGCGCACACACACACACACACACACACACACACACAGGAAAACTCACCTCTCAGCCCTGTTCCTTTCCTTTTGCCTTTGATGGCGTCCCAGCATCAGCCTGGGCCAGTGATTCAGGAGCACATGTCTAGGGACACAGGCCAGCAGCGGGGGAGACGGTCACGGGTGGGAGGAGGGAAGAGCCACTAGGTGACTGGTGGAAGCAGAAGGTGAGAGCTGGGGAGGGCGTCCTGGCCAAGGCCCCCCATGGAGGGCACTGGGCTCCAGAGCTGGGAAGCCAGCTTAGGGGGCTCAGAGGAGCAGGATCCACCCGGAAAGCTGCCTGAGAATCTGCCAGGCGGAGAGATCCCCTCTGGGCCCTGAGAACCAGTGACCAGACTGTCCCCAGGCACAGCACTAATCCACACCATCTTCGTCCTCATCTTCCATGATTGTTTTCTGTGAAGCTCACGAGTGCCCGGGCTGTGGGGATGACAAAGACAGCAAGTGCAGTGTCACCTGTCCTGCCTCCCTCCTGCCCTGCAGGCCCCTCACACCCCACAGCTCCACCCCAGCTGTGGAAGCACCAGCCAGGACGCCCAACTGGCCTCTGGCCTCCCTCCCACCAGCCACCCCCCTCCCCCCTCCCAGTCCCTGTCCCTCTGCACCCTTGGCTCACAGCCTCAAGGGCCTTTTCAGCACCAGGCACACACGACTCTCATCCCCAAAGATCCCCAGCCCGTGCTTCTTCCAGCCCTGGGAGCCCTGCCTCTCCCCTGCACCCCACCCTTCGCTCCTGTCCCTCCTGCCTGCCTGTTCTGTTGTGTGCTCTGAAAGAACCCAGGGAGATGTTCAAGCATGACTATCAGTTAGTCCCAGGGGTCTCAGCTCTGGCTACCTGCACCAATTAACGGTGAGAATCACCAGGGGCCTTAACTGCTGGTGCCCTGGCCCGGCCCTGGAGACTCTGACCTCATAGGCCCGGGGAGGCGCCTGGTCTCCCATGGTTTTAAAGGGCTCCCAGGGGTGCTGGTGCACAGCTCAGGCACCAGAAGCCAAGAGGTGCCCACGTCAGGCTACTGCTGTGACAGACTCCGGGCCTGGCACAGCCCAGAAGGGAACTCCAGGTTTTCCATGGTTTAGAGCAGAGAGGACGATACTCAGGCTTGAGATGGCAAGTGCCTCTCCCAAAGAGCAAGTCTGCCCTTCGGGTCCCACTCCAGGGTCTCCCCACCCCCGCCTCAGACTCAAGCCGGAGCAGGGCCCAGAGCCTGAGCTCTGGCGGAGCTGGGTGGAGCTCCGTGGTGGAGCACCGAGGTTTCCATCAGCGGCGCCACAGAACAAAACACAGCTCTCAAATCCAGTTCCCCCAAGGGCCAGCCCAAGGGTCTTGATGGGCAGCTGGGGACCGGGCACTCCCAGTGGCACCTGTTCCTTGTGCCAGATGCAAGGATTCGATGACACAAAATGCACGAGGCCTTTCTATTTTCTGCACGTGCACAGCACCCCTGTGGACCTGCTGAGTGGCGCCATCGGGCCAAGTCCCACAGGATTTCTCTTTTGAACTCATTGTCCCTCCTACTGGGCCCTTCACCGCCTCTTCAGCTCCTACTTCTCTGTTCCCCCATGTCCCCAGCTGCCCTGGCTGTGTCCCAGCACCTGGTCCAGAGGAATGGTGCCAGGGGAGGCTCAGTACATCTCTGTGGCACGATGAAATAAATACCTGCACGCAGGTGACTGGCACCATCCGCCTGGTGGCTCTGACCAGATACTATGGGCCCGGACCCCTGCCATAGGCTCCCCCCACCATCCAGGGCAGGGCCATCCTTCCAGAGCTGGGCACACCACCTTCCTGTCCTCTCTGCAGCTACCCCCACCTCTACTCTCCAAATTGGGCCCATCTTCACCCACTGAAAGACGTGCCATTGTAATTACTTACTAACCATTGAATTGCCCTCTTCCCAGATGGTTGGCTGTTAGGGCGTAAATGTGAACTTATTTTCCTTCTATTAAAGATGGCCTCACTCTGGGCTTGCTTTCTAGCAATCTGCTTCCATGTCCCTGGGTTGCTGGGAAAGGAGGGGTAAAATTCCACCCCTGACCTAGATGCATAAAGAGAGGTCCCCATGGCAGGGCCTATCAGGCCTATTAGGTCAGCGTCCCCAGGGCTGGGCCAGGGTACCAGCGGTTAAGGGGTATAATAGATTTTTTAAGAAAATCCTGTGATGGTCACCTGCCGGGGACCTCTCTTTATGCACCTGTTTCCTCCTCTGTAAAATGGGAGAACACCAGTACCTCCCTGGTAGGGCTGTTTATGGGGAGGATAAAGTGAGTTGCTGTTTGTAAAACTTGGAGCACAGCCTTGTTCTTTGGGTTAGATGTTATTATTGTCACCGTCGTTATTTTTTTTTCCCTGTGTGCACAAAAAGGGATGCTGAGAACCGCAGTTTCAGACTGTAAACCAGTGATAGTTGTCAAGTTGCTCAGTGGGTTTCACTTCTCTCCCCTCATAAAAATCCCTCCCTGGTTCCCCAGTGCCCTCTGGCCAAAGCCTTCGAGATCTGGCCCTACTGACTTTGGCAACCTCATTCTGCATCACACACCCCCACCCAGCCAGCAGCCCCAGCAGATATGGACCAGCCCAGGGTCAGCCCTCTGGACAGCACGTTCCTAAATCCATTCAGTGTGGCAGGTTGAGTTGGCAGCAAATGATCAGTATCCATGTCAGATGGCGTCCTCTGGTTTCAGAGCCAAATGCAAATGATAAATTCTGAAATTAACAGCAACCAAGATTGCTTTCCAGATACAGGGAGGCTCCTTCTCTCCACAGCAGCTGCCGCTGGACGGTGTCCACCGTGTTTCCCTGCCTGCCGCGGGTGTGTTATTGCAGGTGCCTTATCTCCTTCGACATTATTATTGTTTAGAGGATAAGATAGATAGCAGTGTTAGCTCTACTCAGAATTATCAGTCGACAGTTGTAGCTACCTGTGCTTTGTATTCACCGTGGAAGTGGAATAACCTTCTAAGATTTGTGAAACCGACCTGAGTTTGGGGGTGGGGACCAGAAAACCTGTGCAGGGGCCAAGGAGTAAAATACCCTGATGGAGTCCTGGGGGCGGAGTTCGTACCCCAAGGTTCAGCATGCTGGTTTCTCTTTCTTTCTTTTTGCAAATTGTGTTTTCGTGTGTTTCATGATGACTGATGTGATGTATTCTTGGCTTTCAGAGCGAGAAAAGTCATCAGGGTTTCATTTGTTATGTTTATGCCAATAGAAATAAATCTCCGCACTCAACGGAGAAGGCTGCTCGCCCTCCCAGTGCCGTCTGGGACTCCAGCCGGTCACATCCCTGGCAGAGGAGCAAAGCAGATACGGGGTAAGATACACTTTGCCCTTATTGATCACAAAGCTTCTTCATTACTTCGGTGGGGCTGCAGATCAATAGGCTCACAGAAACATAATCGATTTTTTAAGAAAATCGATTAAACAGAATATTTTTTACAGAATTGAGTTTGCCTGGCCCTTGTCACTGGTGTGCAGTTTCCCTCTATGAGCTGCGGCACGAGGAGGGGCCAGGCCTCCTTGAAAAGTTCACAGCTGCGACCAGGAGGGGTGGAGTTTGGGGAAGAAGAGAGGACTCCCAGGGAGAGCAGAGAGCCCCCGGCACGGGCCCACCGCTGCAGCCTTGCTGGATGCTCCAGGCTCTGGTCACCTCGTCCCCATTCCCGGCACGTTGTCACGTGAGCAAAATCTGTCATCAGGCCTCATCTTGTCCTCAAAACTGTGGAACCGAAACTTCCTGGAAAGCTCAGATTGATGTCTGAGTTTCCCCATTCTGAAAGCAGAAGGAAGCTCAGAGGCGGAACAATGAAACATGGCCAGGCTGTAGCCATCCAGATTGCCACCGCGCCCCGGGCCCGCAGAGGAGCAGCTGGAGGCCCCGCTGCCAGAAGTGCCCGCCCACTGGCGACACACACTGGGACTTTGGCAGCTCACAGAGCAAAAGCAGATTCCCATGGGGACACAGGGGGCGGGTGGGGTTTGGACAGAGTGCCACGTGGAAACCCACCGCGCTCCCCACCAGGGTCCTCCCGGCCAGGCTGACCAGCAGGACTCTCTTGGTTCCGGCCTCCTTGGCATTTCGTCTGTCGTGATCTTGTTGGAGGGGAAAATAGAAGGAAGAAGAAAAAAATCCTCCTCCCTCTTCTGGCAACTTCATGATAAACCTTGCAAATGGCGCAGAGCTGTGGGGCCTGGTGTGGAGCCCAGCAGGCCAGCAGCCGGAAAGTCGGCCAGCTCTGCCAAGCACCGGGAATTACATATCCCTGCTGGTGCGTGATAAGTAACAAAGCTATAACTCCACCGAGAAGCTGGTGATGACATTTAAAAATCGCCTGCAGCTTTGCTCTCCTGGTCTGTGTCATCAGAACAACCCGTTTGAATCTCAGCTGTGATTTATGTCCAGGGAGGGGGGTGCACGTTATTTAGCATCTTTTCCTTTCATCTGTCTCTGGTTGTCTCGAGTCTGTCCTTGGTAACTCAGGCGTTCTTCCTCCACACTCCACCCCGGGAGGCAGAGGGCACAGAGCTCAGAGCCATTACCACATCGCTGACGGGCATGAATCCTGGGCTTTGAGCTGCCCGGGGCTCTTCTCTGGAGACTCTCCCCATTTTGTTTTTATTTTGTTCCCTCCGAGTCGGGAAGATTATGAATTGAATCATAAAAGCTGGGGTGAAATATGAGACCCCATTCATCCCTCTCTGCAGGGCTACAGGAAATCAGCAGGACACTAGGGCCGGCTTAGGCACACCCCAGTTCTGCCTGGAGACCAGGGTTCCCAGACGCGAAGGCAGTTATCCCAGCTGAGGTGAGTGGGGAGCAGCTGCCGGCCGGGGCCTTCGCTCCCACACTCCTGCGGACCGGACCGTGGTGCTGGAGAGAGATCCCAGGCTACAGGGATGCCTGTCCCATTTAGGGAAAGAGGAACACTAGAAACAAGTGCAAACGGTGGCCTTTCCGATCCAAAGACTTGGGGGAAATCATTTCTTTTAAGTCCACGTTTCCAATCCCATTTGATTTCATGATACTTAGCATCTATCTCAGCAGAACAGCAAAGGAGCCATCCAAGGGTCAGTTTTAAACGGTCCACATTTAGTCATTCAGAAATTCAGCTTGGAGCCTGGTGTAGTGGCACACGCCTACAACCTCAGCAGTCCAGGAGGCTGAGGCAAGAGGATCGCAAGTTCAAGGCCAGCCTCAGCAAATTAGGGAGACTCTGTCTCAACTAAAAAAATAAAAAGGACTAGGAATATAGTTCAGTGGTAGAGCAACCCCGAGTTCACTACCCAGTACTAAAAAAGAAAGATTTTCGACTTGGATCCATTTTCAAAATCATTTTCCAAGATTTGAGGAAATTCTAAAGAAAAACAATAGCATCACCCCAATAAACAATATGGAAACAAACAAACAAAAAATCCTTGTATGTGACCTGTTGGGACATTTTTACTTGCAGAGTTCTAAGTTCCTACCTCTCACACAGGCACCCAACAGGACAGCCTCCAGAAGATGGAAAGGGCAAGGCCAGGGATTCTCCCCTACAGCTTCTGGTGGAGTGAGGGCTGCCAACACCTTGATTCTGGTCTGGTGAAATCCATTCAAGACTTCTGAGGGACTGGGAGCTAGCTCAGTGATAGAGCACTTGCCTAGCACGGGCAAGTCCCTGGGCTCAGTACCCAGCACCACGAACACACACACATACACACACACACACACACACACACATTTCTGGCCTCTAAAACTATAAGTCTTTAATAAGTTAGTGTTGTATTGAGTCCCAAGATTTTGGTAATTTGTTACAGCAGCCACAAGAAACTAATACAGTTGTTCTTTTCTTGACTTGTGATTTAAAGCAGTAATTTTAATAGAGTAAGTTTTCATTTAAAAAAATCATTCAAATTTAGTGCACTGTATCATGTATGCACTAAAAATTGCATCACCAAACATAAACACTTCTTCCCACAGTCCACACTCTTTCATGGTTTCAAATCTAAACACAAATGAACACTGGATGTAGTTATGCAGAACGGCAGGGTTGACATCGGCCATGTTGTTTCTTCATCGCTGGGGTCTGGTCTATTTGTTAAGTGCAGGGGAGTATAGTCCCACAGAGATGCGGCAGGTGCACCCACCTCACTGGGAGGCACCTGGAGCCACCCTGAGCCCTAAGGAGCTCCCTCTCCAAATGAACAAGTGGCCACTCGGAGCTGGGAGGCCACAGCACATCGGGACTTTTCCAAATTAACTTCCACAAAGAACCCGCTGCTTATCAAAGGATAAGTGATACAAATGTGCTAATTTGAAGTTTACCTACATCTGAGTAAACTCCCAGGAATAGAAATTGTTTAGGATGCAAACCAACAAAAATTTTTTTTCAGGGACACTGTTTAGAATTGCTGGTGCCCACTGTGAATAAAAAACAGACCCACTTCCGGCCTGTTTTATTATTATTTTTACATTTCCTAGGGGGACTGTGTGTCCTCATTGCCACAGGACGAACAGACGGCTCCTGTGGAACCATGCTGGATCCTGTGGATCAGGAAGTTGGAAGAAGCTAACTAAGCCTTCCTCTGGCTCGCCCAGAGGGACATCGGGGCAGTGCTAAGCAGCCTACAGGTAAAGGACCAGAGGCAGGAAGGGATTTCACAAAGGCCACACACACGCACACACACACACACACACACACACGCACACGCACATGCACACGTGGAAGGAAGCTTTCCTCTGTCCCCAGGCAGGACAGCTTGCAAGGGGCCCATGGGAAGGGACCGTCCAGGCAGGTCAGTACAGACTTTGACTCTGGGGGATCTCGGTATGGCCCCTCCTGCCCAAGCCTGGAGTTCCCGAGAGCCTGGCCAGCCCTCCCCAGTCCCCGGAGCTCCCACACTGGCCTGACCCCTGAGGAACAGGCCCTCAACCAGGGCCTCATCTGCTGGGCTGATCACCAGCCAGTGACTCTTTCCATGACCAAGAGGCATCCCACGAGGCTGGCCCTGCCAACCAGGGATCTAGATGTCCCCAAGCAGGTGCCCCATGGGAGGCTCGTGAAGGTTGGCGTCACCAGAAGTGGAAATAAAGGAACAAGGAAGGAGTGAGAAAGCAGGGTCCTTCGCCAGCTGCCCTCCACCTGGCCACCACCTCTAGGCATGTGACCTGGTCACTGGTCACCACATTCTCCCCTGGTGCCTGGCGACAGATGGCCACTTCATGACAACAGGACAAGGAAGTCCCAGTGGGTGCTGGGCTAGGGGATCTGGATTCAAACCCTGCTCCTCTGAGCTGCTCGGTCGTGGGCGGGGCTCCATCCACAGACAGGGCTGGAGGGCTGAGCCTGGGCAGCAGTGGGCAGGTGCCTGCAGGGCAGGGCAGGGACTTGGACTGTGCCTAGCAGGGCACCTGGCACTGGAAGGGCAAAATTTCCTCCACTGAGGGCACATCCAGAGGGCAAGGTGGGTCTCATTTGTTTTTCGCCCCCCTCCCCTGGCCCCACAACCAGGAGGGGTTTTCTTGCCTCTTAGAAGCAACTTTGAGCATTTGACAGGAGCCTTTTGGAGACATTTTCAGCAGCCCTGCAGGAGGAATTCCAGGACTCTAGGGGACACTCCAGGGGCCGCTGGGGCAGACAGCTCCCTTCTGAGCTGGGCTGGAGTGGGGACCTGGTGGTGGAGGGGAGGGGCGGGCAGGGAAGCACTTCCACTCTGTCGGTATGCAGATCACTCACTGCTGAGATAAATGATCCGCATGATGGCAGCAGGCTTCCCAGCGGAGCCATTTGTCATTTCTACTCTGAAGAGTGAGCTCGGGAGTGTCCACCGGGGTCCTCCGTCCACCTAGGTAGCTCAGCCCGGGCACAGGTGCCTGGGACAAAGAACATCTTCCCAGCTCCACCCTCCAGTCCACAGAGGGGGCCACCCAGCACCCCACGGGGAGCAGTCCTGGGGCCCTTCGTCTCTTGGAAGGGCGATTTGAAACTGCAAGTCTCTCTCTGCTAATTGACAAGTGCTGGTCCTGTGTCTGCACGGCTAAGATTTTCCATGATGTCAGCAGAGCCCAACAATGCCTGGGAGTCGCCCAGCAGGCCTGGCACAGAGCAGGAGTGTCAGCCAGGTTATGTGCTGGCGGAAACGTGCGTCAGGCTTGGCCCCCACAGTCTCCTCTGGAAACAGCTGATGAAGGGTAGATGAATCAATCCGTTCTGGAGATTTCAAAAATTGCCAGAGATCCAATCCCCAAGCCTTCCCACCCTTTCAAATTTGGGCCCCTGGTCTCCAGGAAGAGGATGGAGAACCACACGTGGGTGGGACTCAGGCAGCCGTGATGTGCCAAGGGAGAAGAGACGCCCTTCACCAGGGCTGGCACCTGGTCGCAGCTTCAGAGCTCTGCGATGATTTCCAGAGTGGTGGTGGGCCGGTGGAGGCAGCTCCCTCTCCAGCTCAGAACCTACTCCATGAATATTTGCTGAATGAATTAAAAAGCCACCAGAGAAAACCCCTCCTCGGACCACACAGCACAGACCGAGTCCTAGAAGGAGAGAAGCCCTTGGGCAGTTAGGGGCTGAACCCCTCCAGGGCCTTCATTCACTCCTTCCTTCACCAACTCGTTTCTCCATCATCAAGAGCTGTTTATTGAGCCCACTATGCGCTCATCATTACACAATGCGTTGCCAAGGGGTAGGATCCTGAACAATGACCAGTGGGCTCCGCTGACAGTGGCCAGGAGTCCCGTAAACGCAGGCCCCTGGCTCTTGGTGAACCCCAGATGTTGCTGGGCTCTGCTGACCTTATAGAAGACCTTCAGGTCTTCACACAAGACACGCATCTGACAAGTAGCCAGGAGCTCACCAGCCACAGGAAGGTGGCCCGCGGTCTCACATAAGCCCTTCTAGAGGATGACAAGCCTTGGCCAGTGCTACCTTCTCCTGGTCAGAGCCTGCCTCATCCTGATGAGAAGAGTGAGGGGGTTCACATCTCTCATTTGAGGGCCCATGAGAACACTGTGGCCTCCCACCACCAGAAGTGGAAAAACTCCAAAAAGGCAGATTTTATTCAGTTCAACTTAACCACACATTCCTAGTCACTGCCTAGGCACAAGGACCTCTGTTTGAAGTCACCGGAGAGACCAGGATGTAAGAGACCTGGTCCCTTTTCCTCAGGGACCCATCTAGAAGAGACAGTCACAGACACAGGGGCTGTAGTTGGGGCTGTGTGGAGGGGGCCATAAACGGTGCGCGTGCGCACCAAGTGCAACCTGGGCTCCTTCCGGGCATTTTGGGGCTGGCCCCTGCACTCGGCTTCCCAGAGTGTTCCACTGACTTTCACAATAACCCGTGAGGCAGGACTCTCATTGTCTCATTTACAGATGAGGGAATCACGGCTTCCGAGGTCCAGGTCACAGGCCAGTGAATCTGTTGGCTTTAGCTAAACTCTGCTGCCTGTAAATCAAACCAGATGGTACTGTTGTCCCTGGTTTGGAATGTGGCAGGGCAGGGAGCAGGGAAAGCAGGTCAGGAGAGAGGAGGGAGCCGCCGACGGAAGAGGGACCGTGGAAGCTCGGCTTGCGTCTGTCTCGTCTGAGAGATGTGCAGTCCTTAGGGTCAGGGCTGCCATGACCAGAGTGGAGAACCGAGGGGCATGAGGACAGGGGGCGGCACCCCAAGCAAGGGGTCAGGTTGCAAAGCACAAAGATCTGGCAAGAGAGGACGAGCAGGGTGCCAGAGTCCTCGAGGCAGGGCCAGTAAATGTCAGCAAGCAGTGGATTGGTGACTTCCTCAAAGGAAGAGGGCCTGGGACCGGGGGAGGAGGCAGGGAAGCGATGCGGAGGACACGGTGTAGGTGAGGTCTGGGAGACCTCCCCTGGAGGGACACTGCCATCCAGAGTGACCTGTTCACCCCAGGAAGAGGTTCGACAGCACTGTGCAGGGAAAACGGAAGGACAGGGCCGAGGAAGGGGGTGGCAGGAGACCCAGGAGGGGAGGGTGGAAGAGACCAGGGAGGAGAAGGTGCCAAAGGAATCTTTCGAGAATAAGAACCAGACAAGGACGTCAGCTCCCTGAACGTCACACCGCGTGCAGCGGGAGGCCTGCGGAGACCAGGCCCGCACTCCAGCTTCCCTTGCTGCCTGCCCCCAGTCACGGCTCCACTGCTCCCCATCAGCCCCTGCGCGTCCCCCCATGGAGGTCTGCTGCACTGTGCTGCCCCGCCCCTCCATCGCGTTCTTACCCTCTTGGCGCCTATGTTTTACTTGGGGAGAGAAACAACAAACAAAAAAAACGAGTTTGATACGAGGTGGAGATAATAAGGGGGGGTTTGAGGGGGTGCGGTGGGAGCCGTGGGTAGGATAGAAGTGGAAACCCCCCTTTCTCCTAAAGGACATAGCCTCCGAGGGACTGGCTTTCCCGCGTCTCCTTCCACCCCTCCTGGGGACGTGTGCAGGCAGGGGCACCCCTCCACCATGAAGGGGTAGCAGGGATGGCTGGTTGCGACGGTGCCCCTGCTTACTGAGGCTGTTCACCCCCCGCTACCACTCCGAAAGCCTGGGGTGTCTCACCCTGCCTCTCCAATCCCCTCCCATTGCCATCTTGACCCCTGTCTTATCTGAGTCTGGTCCCCCAGGTAGCACTGGGGCCAGGCAGGGTGACCTGAACACGGAGAAAGCAGTCTCCAGCCTCGCCTCCCAGTGAAGAGGGGGGGCTGGGGCAGGGCTCAGGCTTGGGGAAAAGCAACCTCAGGAAACAAGGCTCTTCCTCAGCTCCAACCCGGGAGAGGCACAGCGTCCCGACAATTCTTCCCCCAGAAATGACAGACTCCGTCTGAGCACAGAGGCCTGTCCACCGCCAAACCCCAGCTGGAGCACATCCTCAGTGGGCTGAGGTCTAGGAAGTCTGCTGCTAACTGCCCCAGGATGCTCGGATGTCCCCGCATGCGCCACAGTCTGCCCAGCTGCCCTGCCAGGGCCTCGCCAGGTCCTGAAGCTGCAGTGGGCCTGAGGGTCCGTCCTGCTGTGCCAGCCAGCTTAGGACAGGGGGCTGTGG
The DNA here is from genome assembly GCF_045843805.1 of Urocitellus parryii. Taxonomy (NCBI): domain Eukaryota; kingdom Metazoa; phylum Chordata; class Mammalia; order Rodentia; family Sciuridae; genus Urocitellus; species Urocitellus parryii. The sequence goes on from NW_027554068.1 coordinate 1,485,531, forward strand.
GCTGGGACACAGGGCAGGAGTCACTTCCTGGTTGGAGGTACAGAGACCAGGAGGATAGGCTGAGAGCCCTGGGGACAGTCCAGGTACCCCCAACCCCATATCCTGCTTCCTGACAGCCCAAGTCTCTTGAGAATGTGTCACTTCACAAAGCCCCCACAGAGCCACCTAGACCTCACCTCTCTTTCCCAGCCCCCAAAGCTGCTTTCCCTCTCCCTTCCCTTAGGGCCAAGTCCTTCCTCTCACCGGGTCTCCAAATCGCCTGGATCTCCACCGAAGTCAGGTGGTCAGCAGCAACTTCCGGGTTGTAAGTGATGTGGCAGGCACTGGCGGGAGGGGCAGTGCCCTGCACAGTGGTGGGCAGCTGTGGAGCTGGCTTCCTGAGCTGGCAGGCCTCAGGCCCACCTACCTGCACGGGGCACACGCCCCCCAGGCTCCAGGCTCACAGCCCCCGTGAGCTGTGCTCACCGTCTCTGCTTGTGCTGCAGGCTGAGCAGGCCCAGGAGGCCCCCGAGCCTCCCTGTGTTACCGAGGGGTCAGTGTGATAGAGGACAGGCATGACCCCAAGCAGGAGCCAAAATCATAGCACCCAGGCAACAGAGGGGAGCCAGGGCCCAGCCTGTCCCACTTCAAAGAAGGCTCCAGACCCAGGACTGGAGGCCAGGTTGGGGGCTCTTCCCCCCCCCCTTGCTCTTCGGCCCTCTGCCCTCTCTCTGAGCCCTAACGGCCTCTTCCTGGAGCAGTGGAGCCCAAGGAGAAGGGTGAAATCCCTGCCCTGCCTCATTATCCCCTTTTGTCCCACGAACAAACTGATGGCCCAGAATGAACGATCCCTTTCCTTCTGGATTGGAATCTTCCCAGTGCACGATTCCTGTGCTGGAGAGAAGAATTGTCCCCGCATGCGCCACAGTCTGCCCAGCTGGCCCCTGGCTCCGGCTCCCACCTGCCCAGGCCCATGTGCCCAGCTCCCTCTGGGGCCTGTCCCCACTCTGTCCCCTCTGCCTGATGAAGTCTCACCTTGCTGCACATCCCATGACCGTGCTGTGGCTGGTTTGGTGGATATTATAATTACTGCATTAGCCCAGTGGCCTGAAGAAAACTCGGGGTGGGGTGGACTGAGAACGGGGGGAGGGGAGGATTCATTATTAAATGCAGATGTTGTTAAATCACTGTAATTAACTGGAATGGATACTGAGAACTGGAGGCATAAAAGCCAAATGGGCTTTTGTTTTAACTGTTTGTCATATATTTAAAGGGGTCATTGGAGAATATAACACAGAGAGATGTTCTTGCTCTCTTCCGGTTTGCTTTGGCCTGGCAAGTGTTGAGCATGTGCACGTGCAAATGAACACACACTCACACACACACTCACACACACACACACACACACACACACACACTCACACATGTACACACCCCTCCCATCCTCACCCTCTGTCTCTCTCTGATTCACACACACCCTCTGTCCCCTCTGTCCCTGTCTCTCTCACTCTAATGCACACACTCAGTGGGGCTGGCCCAGGAGGTGGAGTCTGAAAAGGAGGAGTGGGGTTCCCAAACACAGCCCTGGGGGAGGTGGTCTCCCTGTCCTTGGAAACCTTCCTCAGAGGCTGTCCACTTGCCCGCCCCAGAGCTTGCCGGCCTCCTGTGGCTTCTCAGTAGGCACACAGAGGCCCACGCCCAGCCGCCTGCTTCTGATCACCCCTGGCCCAGGGGGCATATCCCTGGAGAGATGCTGCCTCCACTCCTTCCTGGTCTCACTTAAAAAGTTGGGGGACAGACACACCCCCATTGGGTCAGACTGTCCCTTTCTCCCCAGGAGGTCGAGACTTCTGCTTGGACACCTTCCTTCCCAAGGTCAGGGCAGTGGTCAGGAGGCAGGGTCAGCTGTGTCCATGTGGGCTCTGACAAGCCCCTCAGCCACACACCTCCTCTGGGCCCTGAGAGGAGGCAGAGGCCAGGCTTGGACCGCACAGTGTACATGACAGACAACACGAGGACAGGTGGAGGAGGCCGCAAGGTGGGGTCTTCTCTGGACTGTCTTGGGCCACTGCTCCGACCCCACCCTCAGCCTACAGAATTGCCCCTGCCGACTCCGGGCCTTTCCAGGGAAACCCACCCATTGTGTCCCGGAGCCAGTGGTTCTGCTGCCGGATGAAACCAGGGCCCGGGGCCTGCCCACCAGCTGCCCTCCCTGGACACCAGAGTGGTGTCGTCTGGCTCAGTGAAGAGTTCCTCTCTCGCCCTCTTGCTGGAGCTGAGCCTTGGAAAGCAAAAGCAGGGCAGAGAGGAAAACCAACTGGAGCAGCCTGGTGACGGGTGTCCCTGGGAGGCCCTGCCGCAGCTGAAACGGCCCCCTCCACTCTCCAGAGAACCAAGTCAAGGTGCTGGGTGCTCTGGTTCCCCTCTAGGGCTGCGACTTAGCTACCCCTGAGCCAAGCCAGGACCCCAGCCACCTTGAGAACAAAGCTTTCACAGAAAGGAGTCCCCCACATGGCCACCCTGGGCTGGCCTGTGAGCCAGGGAGCCTCATCCTTCAGGGCCTGGCCTTCTTCCTTGGTGTAGTGACAGGAGTCCCTGGATCCCCAGCACCTAACTCAACTCCCAGCTCCCCTCCTTCCGGCTCCACTCTTCAAGACGCCTCTGGGAGGACACCTTTCCTTCTGGGTTTTCAGGGCCAAGACTTACAGTAAGAGACACAGGATAGAACAGGCACCGTGGTGCACGCCTGTAATCCCAGCAGCTCGACAGGCTGAGGCACGAGGATCACGGGTTCAAGGTCAGGCTCAGCAACTTAGCGAGGCCCTAAGCAATTCAGCAAGACCCTGCCTCAAAATAAAAAATAAAAAGGGCTGGAGATGAGCCAGGCACAGTGGTGCACACCTGTAATCCCTGCAGCTCAGGAGGCTGAGACAGGAGGATGACAGGTTCAGAGCCAGCCTCAGCAACAGCGAGGCACTCAGCAACTCAGTGAGACCCTGACTCTAAATAAAATACAAAGTAGGGCTGGGGCTGGGGCTCGGTGGCCGAGGGCCCCTGACTTCAATCCCGTGAACATGTCACAGAGAAGCTCTCCCGGGCCCTGCACACTCCTATTTTATTTCTCTACATGCTCCTGCTGTTGTTTTACATTGCTGTTTCCATTCCATGACCAACTTCCCCACCACCTGATCTCACCCACTACCGAGTGTCGTCCGGCTCTCTGAAAGCCACTCTCCCTTTCCCGGTGACAGCAGGCAGCAGTGCCAGCAGCATGCCTGCTCCTACCTCTGCCATCTTACTGCTCCACGGGCCGGAGTCCCGGCACCGTTTAACCAGGTCCTTTGCATCACTGGCGGCAGCCAAGTTGTCGAGTCGGGTCACCTCTGAGACCTGGGTTTCCGTTCGGGCTCACAGGGCTGCTGACAGAATCCACAACCCCGACCCTGTAGGAGCACCTCCCTAACCTGGCTTCCAGGTGCCTTGCTGGCCTTTCTGTGGGCCTCCACTGCTGCCCGGCCTCTTCCCTGCTCCATGAAGCCTCTGTCCTTCTGGGGTCTTCCCAGTTTTCCGAACCCTGAAAAGTTTCTTTGTTGTACAGAGAACAAGACTGGGCCTCAGGCAGGGTGGGGCAGAAACCTGGCTTGTCTCCGTGTGAAGAATCCACCTGAAGCCCTGGCGTTGAACTGTTCTGCTCCTGCCGCAAGGACAGACCCTCAGTGGAGGGTGAGGGTTTGCAGGTAGGACAGCAGTCACTGCCTGCCCACCGCTCTCCTTGGAGTCTAATTGGTGTGATCTCCTGCTGTCTCCCAGGAGCCCATGAAGCAGGATTTCATTACCACTTTTCCGCAGGGAGAGGGGGAAGGAAAGTCAGTTATCCCAGGCTTGTGGGAATGCTGGCGGGGTGGGGAGGGGTGAGGAGGGACGAGTCACACCTAGGCCTGTGGATATAGCAAAGTCAAGCTCTCTCTGCCAGGGAGATGGCCTCCCTGGGGCCTGGTGCTCAGATGGCAGAACAAGTCTCCCGGCCAAAGGGGATTGTTTTTGCTAAATGAATGCTGCCGCTCTTTCTGGCTCCCCACATCCCTCCCGGCTGTAAATTTCCAAGCTTAAGCCAACCATTCCCTGTACGTTCCAGAACCAAGACTGAGAGGCTGGGGAGGGAGGGAGGGGGAGAGAGGGTGAGGGGAAGAGTGAAGTAGAGCAGAGAGGAAACTAGAGAGACCCGGAGCCTAGGCGAAGCCCCGGGCTCTGTCTCTGGCACCAACAACACAGAAACAAGGAAACGGCAAGCATGCTTCTGAATGTCTATTTTTCTGTTAGAAAATAAACATTGTTTCCATACTCGAAGGTTCCTGAAATTCAGAGCATTTTATAACTGATGCCAAAGAAGCTTGCTGGTAAATGGTACACCCTAAGAGTCAAAACGATCTGGAACCGGGAGGGGGAAATGCAGGTTAAGGTCACCTGTGACAGCCTGCAGCGCCTCGCGCAGACTGTAGGTACGTCTGGACTTTGCAGGACCGTTAAAGGCTTAGCGGAGTCTGGTTATCATGCTTTCAACTATACCGGTTTATGGGGAAGGAAATTCTGTGGTCCCGATTATTCTACTTTTATTTGCACAGTCTTGTGTGTGTTTCCCAGTGCATCTCCCCAGCGTGTTTTTTTTTTTTTCTTTGCAGTAGCAATTAACTTAATAAACCACCTCCTCAGTGTTCCGCATGCAGATTAACCACTTCAGACAATGCCGGATAAGCATGGCGCTTTGCATCCCTGCCCCTTCTGAGAGCGGCTGCTTTTTCTGCCAGGCAGAACAATGGGGGTTGTTTTAACGGCAGAATCCTAGTAATTAGCGAGAAGAGGCCCCCTCAGGTATCCGCTGAGAAAGGTCCCCTAATTTGACCCTGTTTCACACGGTCCAATTTTCAATAAAATGAGACCCTCCAGCACCGCCCCTCAGGAGCTCTCCTGGGAGTCGCAATGCCTACATCTTCCTGGGGCTCATTCAGTTGAGAGTGTCCCTTCTGATCTCTGCATCGAGCGCCAGCGGACCCCCTTCCCGCCTGGTATTTACCCAGGGACAGTTCTGTGACCCCGGCCTCCATGCCCCTTGGCAGCATCAGTCAAGTGCAGGGCTGTCTTCGTCCTCCGGTTGGGACTGCCTTTATTATTTTTGATGATCTCCTTGAACCTGCTTCCCTTTCCTACAGTCAGTGGAAGCCCAAAGCCGTGGGCGATGGTTTATTCATCATTTACTTACTTATTTATTGAGCAGCGCTTCCATTGCACATACGTTTTTACCAGAAGTAGGAAGCACACACAGACTAGCTCCTCACCCTTCAAAGTCCTCCCCTGCCGTTCTTTCCCTGTGGATCCCAAATCGTCCAAATCCACCGTAATATTTTCCCCCAGGCGCCTTGGGTTCTAGGTTTAGTTTTTGTCCCCAGATGTCTCAGCTCCATGTTTGATATCCTGGCAGCTCAGGACCATGACAGATGGGACAGTCACAATTCTTCCTTCAGGCAAAATTCTCTGCCCATGAACCATGAAGTCTTCCGTTCTTACGCCCAGGAGGCGTGGGTCTCGCTGGACAGCCGTCTATCCCTTACCCCTCAGCGAGAGCTGCTTGGTGCCAGTCCTGCTCACTCAGACCTCGGAGTCCCTGGGTCTTGGCACCAAGAAGCACACAGAGATTCAGGGCTGGCTGTTGATGGGTCCGTCACGCTGCCCGGAACAGGGTGGCTTTCCAGGTGAGCAGGCAGGTAGCGTCTTGGGCACAGAGGAACATGTCTACATCCTGTCCTCCCCTGCTCTGCCCCAGCATCAGCTGCTAGAGCACACTCAGCGTACCAGGGAGGGCTGAGCACATTGGCATTGACATCTGTGCCTGGCCCCTATGTTCTTAAAAGACACACAGGTGAACCCCACAGAGTTAGAAACAGGAAATAAGGCTGCCCAAAGTAACCAAAATATCTCCTCCTGGGCTTTGCACAAGACAAGCAACCCAGGGTGGTGACGTGGTGTATCTGGTGTTTTCCACGCTGCTGTCATTCAACAAGTTATTTATTAGTAAAAGGAAATCATTATTATTACTATTGTTTTATGGTACTGGACATTAAACCCAAGGATGCTTTACCATGGAGCCACGTCCCCGGTACCTTTAGTTTTATTTTGAGACAGGGTCTCACCGAGTTGCTGAGGCTGGCCTTAAATTTGTGATCCTCTGGCCTCAGCCTTCTGAGTCCCTGGGATTACAGGTGTGTACCATTGTGTCTGGCTGGATTATTTCTTAATAAATGCAGTACAGAGGTGGGAAAGCTAGCTGGTGCAGTGGCACACTGCACTGTAGTCCCAGCTATTTGGGAGGCTAAGGCAGGAGGTCAATTGAGGCCTGGAGGTCAAGGCCAACCCAGGTAACAGCAAGATCACATCTCTTAAAACACATAAATAAGCCAGGCGTGGTGCCAAAGGCCTGTCATCCCAGTGACTCTGGAGGCTGAGGCAGGAGCATGGCAAGTTTGAGGCCAGCCTCAGCAACTTAGTTAGAACCTACTCAAAATAGAAAAAAAAGAAATGGGCTGAGGATGAGGCTCTGAGACAGAGCACCCCTGGTTCCAATCCCTAGTACCAAAAAATAACTCAATTAATTCATTTCAAACAATCTTTCAAACACAGGGCCCATGGATCTAAAGGAGATAAATGGTATCTTGGTAGGCTAGGCTGGAAAAGACTAATCTGATACAAACTTTCACTTGGTGCTGGCGGCCCCCGCCCAGCCCGCGCTGCAGATTTTGGTTAACGGATGCCGGCTGGAGAGATCAGAAAGGCTCCATCCTCTCTCCCTTGCCTGAAACTTTGGGCTCTCCCTGAGCCCCTCCCTCAACAATGTCCACGCCACAGGCAACCCCAGACCCCTCTAAACCAGAGGGGCAAAGCCCAGCTCTGCCAGCCTAGCCATGGGCCCATGACCACCCTCTGAGTTCCTTCCCTAAGGTGGTCAGTTCCTCCTAACTGCCCGTGGCCTCTCCAACTCTCGGACTCAACGCCCCTCCCTCCTGCTGCGTGGAAACTGCCCTGGCGTGGTGGCCACCGACCCCCTACTATCTATCCAATTCCAGTCCTCTCACCATTGTGCATTTTGGGTTATTCATTCTTGGAAACTCTCTCCCTCCTTGTCTTCCCACCACACCCTCTCCTAACCCTCCCACCACCCCTTCCCTTGGGTGGTTACCTCGTCTTCCAGCCCCAGAGTTCCGCAGCCTTGGCCCTGGCCACCTCTGCTCTAAGCTTCTCCCTGGCTGACCCTCCGCTCCTGGGGTCAGACCTGCACCTTCGTGGAGGTGGTGCTCAGAGTTGCATGCCTTGCTCGGGCCCATGCCACACTCCGCCGTCTCAGGCCATCTTCATGAGAAGATTCTGCATGAGTCAGCTTTCACTTGGGCCCATGCCACACTCCGCCGTCTCAGGCCATCTTCATGAGAAGATTCTGCATGAGTCAGCTTTCACTACGGTCACAAATACCTGAGATAATCAGCTTATAAACAGAAAAGGTTTATTGGGGCTCACAGCTTCCGAGGTTTCAGTCCATGGTGGGTTGACTCGGTGGCTTTGGGGTGTGTGGCAAGGAGCACATCACGGGGAGCGGTAGGTGCAGTGCAGGGAGCTGCTCACCTCATGGTGAATGGGAAGTTAAGAGAGAGGGGAGAGACCAGGCGCCCAAGCCCTTCAAAAGCATGGCCTCCGTGACCTAAAGTCTCCCACTAGGCCCGGCCTCCGGAAGGTTCCACCACCGCCTGTCCCCTCGCCAAGCTCAGGGCCAAACCTCCAATACCCGGCACGATCCATCCCTGAGACCTGGGTCTCCCCAGTGTCAGTGATTCTTTTCTTCCATCACCAGCTATTCCCCTCAATGGTAGGAAACCCGTGGGCCTCACGTTCCTGGTACCCCAGCCTTGTGAGTTGTGATACGGTGCTCTGGGTGGAACACAAGCACACAGTGGGCTTCCCCCGTGTGCTTGGAAAGGTTCTCAGCCCCCTCTCTTCCTGGGGCTCCAGGTTGTCGGGACAGTTCCGCTGCCCTGGCACCAGTGTGGTGCTTCCTTTCTGGTAAAGGAACATCCTCCACATTTCTCCCAGGACCAGGTAGAAAGGACAGTGACCTGAGAACTGCTTCATAAGCCCGTGTGAGCATGCGCTCTTTGGGGAAGGGCCGCCCAGCTTGCTGCTGGCATTACCCGGGGAATGCCTGTCCCCGCACCGCACACCACAGGCTGAACTCAGCCTCCGCACACAGCCCACTTCCTCTTCCCAATATCGCTCACTCAGGCCCCAAACCCGAAGCACCATGCGATGCCACCTCCAATCCTGCCGATTTTACATCCTGCCGATTTTCTCCAGCTTTCTCTTCCTCTCCGCTCTGGTCCAAGTCTCTATCACCTCTGCCTGAACCTCGGCCTCCTACTAGCCCCCGAGTTTGTACCTGACAGGTGTGCACATGGTCGCTCTGTGTCAGACCCTCCAGGGACTCCCAGAAGCTCACTCCACACCCAGACCACCCACCCTGCCCTGCCTCAGCCTCCAGCCTCAGCCTGTGCTGCCTCCACACTGTTACTGGAGGCTGAGAGTCAAATGTGGCATGATCCTGGTCCTCGGGTGTCATGCCTAAGATTAGGACAGTTACTTCACAGGAACGGAAGCAAGGGAGGGAGGTAATCAGGGCACTTGGGGGGCCTGGTGGCGGGGCGGCGGGGGGCCTGGTGGCGGGGCGGCGGGGGGCGGGGCGACGGGGGGCGCTGCCGTCGGGGCGGCTGTCCGGGAGGCGGGGCCGTGCAGCGGTGGGGCCTGGCGGCGGCTTGGGGCCTGAGGCCAGGCGGCGGCGGCAGGGGGCCGGGCGGCGGGGGGGGGGGGGGGGGGGGGGCGGTGCCGGGCGGCTGGGGGGGGCCAGGCAGCGGTGTGGCCCTGCGGCGGCTTGGGGCCTGGCGGCGGCTTGGGGCCTGGCGGCGGCGGGCCCCGGCTGCAGCGGCGGGGGGCCGGGCTGTGGGGGGGCGGTGCCCGTCGGCGGGGGGCCGGCAGGGGGGCGGGGCCGGGCGGCGGCGGTTCCGGTGGCGGCGGGGCGCGGGGCGGCGGGGGGCGCTGCCGTCGGGGCGGCGGTCCGGGAAGCGGGGCCGGGCGGTGGGGCCTGGCGGCGGCTTGGGGCCTGGCGGCGGCGGCGGACCCGGCAGCGGCAGCGGGGGGCCGGTTGCCGGGGGGCCGGTCGGAGGCGGGGGGCTGGGCGGAGGCGGAACGCCGGGTGGAGGGGGACCAGGCTGCGGGGGGGCGGTGCCCGGCGGCGGGGGGCCGGCGGGCGGGTGTGGGGGGCGGGCGGCGGTGTGGCCCTGCGGCGGCTTGGGGCCTGGCGGTGGCTTGGGGCCAGGCGGCGGGGGGGGCCCGGCGGCGGGGGGGCGGGGCCAGGCGGGTGTGGGGGCCGGCGCGCCCTGACCGGTCTGCGCATGCGCGAGCCCGGCCAGGCGGCGCAAGGTCACAGGTGGGCTGTTGGCGGCGGTTGGCGGCTGCTAGCAGTTGGGCTGCCTTCGGGGCAGAGGTCCTGGAGGCGGCGCGGCGGGGGGGGGGGGGGGGCAGGCGGCGTTGCCGTGGGGGGGGGGGCCGCGCGGTGGTTGGGCCTGGCGGCAGCTTGGGGCCTAGTGGCCGCTTGGGGCCTGGCGGCGGCGGCGGGTGGCCGGGCTGCGGGGGGGCGGTGCCCGGCGGCGGGGGGCCGAGCTGCGGGGGGGCGGGGGCCGGGCGGGGGGCGCTGCCGTCGGGGTGGCGGTCCGGGAGGCGGGGCCTGGCGGCCTGGCGGCGGCTTGGGGCCTGACGGCAGCGGGCCCCGCAGCGGCAGCGGGGGGCCGGTTGGCGGGGGGCCGGTCGGAGGCAGGGGCTGGGAGGCGGGGGCTGGGCGGAGGCGGAACGCCGGGTGGAGGGGGACCAGGCTGCGGGGGGGCGGTGCCCGGCGGCGGGGGGCCGGTCGGGTGGGGGGGGCGGGCGGCGGCGGGCCTGGGGTGGCGGGGGGGGGCGCTGCCGTCGGGGCGGCGGTCCAGGAGGCGGGGCCCGGCGCCGGTGGGGCCTGGTGGCGGCTAGGGGCCAGACGGCGACGGGCCCGGCGGGGGGCCGGGGGGCCCGGCGGGTGTGGGGGCTGGCGGCGGGTGTGGGGGCTGGCGGGGCCTGGTGGCGGCTAGGGGCCAGACGGCGACGGGCCCGGCGGGGGGCCGGGGGGCCCGGCGGGTGTGGGGGCTGGCGCGCCCTGATCGGTCTCCGGAGGTCCCGGAGGCGGCGGGGGGCGGGGCGGTGCCGTCGGGGCGTGTGTCCGGGAGGCGGGGCCGGGCGGCTGCAGGGGGCCGGGCGGCTGCGGGGGGGCGGTGCCATCGGGGTGGCGGGGCGGCGGTGGGGCCTGGCGGCGGCTGGGGGGGCCAGGCGGCGGTGGGGGGGGGGGGGGGGGGGCCAGGCGGCGGCGGGGGGGCCGGGCGGCGGGGGGTGCGGGTCCGGCGGCGGCTTGGGGCCTGGCGGCGGCTTGGGACCTGGCAGTGGCTTGGGGCCAGGCGGCGGGCGGGGGGGGGGGGGGGGGGGGGGGGGGGGGGGGACAGGCAGGCGATGGGGGGCCATAGGCGGCAGGGGGGGGGGGCGGTGCCGTCAGGGCGGCGGTCCGGGAGGCGGGGCCGGGCGGCGGCTTGGGGGGCGGCTGTCAATTTAAATAAATTAAGATAGCTAATTCTTTGTGTTCGAAACTATATTGTTTCATCCCAAACATTTTATTAAAAAATGTTTTTTTTAAATTATATTATTCCTTTTAACTTTTAACCAGAGTCTTCATTTTTCTGATGGAGAAAGACATAAAAATATAGAAATCATGATTCTTGATGATGACATTCCAGAAGGAGATGAAAAATTTCAGCTCATTTTAACAAATCCTTCTCCTGGACTGGAACTGGGGCAACAGACAATAGGTATTTGACAATTTCTTCTCCATAGCCACCTCTTTCTCATGCCTGTTTCCCTAATTTGGGGGAGAGACAGATTAGAGAGACTTCATGATTTCTACTTAGAATAAAAAAAACATTTTAAATTAGGCATCTTGGAATTCTATGTCAGTGTTTTTGAATGGGTATATTTATCTAAAGAACAAAAAAAGAGTTAGTTGGTACTAAAGATACTATTGAGTCATTTCCACAATTTAGAATGTTCAAAACATGAACAGAGACAATGCAGAAAATATGTCTCAAGTGATGGCTATAAAGGAGGAGGAGAAAAATAGGTAAAACAAAATAAAGGGAAAGAAAAAGAATGTATAAGAGAATTTGACTGTGAGAAGAAAAAAAAGGAGAGAAAAAAAAAAGAAACAAAACAAAACCAAAATTAACAAGACAAAAACACAGACCCTTAAGGGTCAATTCAAGGAAAAATAAACATGTTTAAAAAATGCTAAAACTGAGATAAAAAAAAAAAAAAACAAATGTATGTATGTCTACCAACAAATCACTCCAGCAAGAATACATACACACATGCACACTTAAAGAATCATCTCCACTTAGGTGTTTCAAAGTGTTGATAAAGGTGGATGTCGGTACCTATCCTCAACTGTCATTCTGTTTCTTCTTGGGCTATGTATTGAGAGTAAGAGACACAACCTTGGTTGGGGGTTAACTCCTTCCTCTTTTTGTGTTGTTCACTAAACTGCCTACTGGGTTGGCCTAACATTGAAGTTGTTTGAAATAGCTTTCAGCTTCCCTGCTTACCATTATAAGACAGGAAGGAACGGGAAGTACTATCAACTGCAGTTTTGTCCAGACAGATAACATTGATGCACTCCGAGTGTGGAGCTTCTGCACAGTCCTAGTAGTGATGTTCTGGTGGCTAGGGCTTAGGTCTAATCAGAGCTTAAGGACTTTGTTGAGTATTATCTTCCCTGGAGAACACACATTCCTAGTGCCAGGCTGATGGCAATCGCTGCCAGGATCTCAGGAATCTCCCTAGAATTCTATTTGTAGGACAGGAAAGCCAGTCCTCTCCACGTGTTTCACGTCTCTATAAGTCTTACACACTTATAGAGACGTGAAACACAAACATGGCCTTCCCACACTTAGTCCCTAAGTGTATTCATACCCACTTGTTCAGTTTCATGACCTCTTCAGCTGGTTATGTGAGCCACCAGACTCAAAGGGTTAGTGAGTTGCACTCCCCTCTGTATTTCTTACTTGAATCACCATGGGTACAATATTCTCCATAACTCTTGCATTTGTGTTCTACTAGGTACACGTTGGGCCACATGATGGGACATTATGGCAGTTCTTGTTTGATCTTACAGGCTTCTGCAGCAGCAAACTGCAAGGTGGCCTCCTCAAGATGACTTCCATGTCAGGTTGAGAGAAACAGATTTCACAACAAGCACATTTCAAACAAGAGCCTGTTGTGCAGCCTCTGGATAGCTAAATTATGACTTTTTATCATCCATAGGTTTTTCCATGCCAATAGGTTGTGTCTCTCTCTATATATATTACCCCTCCCCTCTGTGGCCAATCAGTGCTGCTGCTGCTGCTGCTACCAAGTTGGCTCCAATGTACTCTTTCTTGTTCTTTGTTCAATGCATCTTCATTTCTATGTTTCTAAGAGACCATGATTGTCTAAAATTGAATTTTAGTTCCCTTTTTTTACCCACCTTGCTGAGAAGCAGTTCTCCTGCTGCTTGAGTGTGGAGTCATGGAGCAACTGGAAATGCAACCTTCCTCTATTCCACTATCTTGAATCTCTTCTAAATTTATATTTCAAACTCTTATCATATGATAATTTTTTTCTTGTACCTTGTTAGTAGACAAGCATTTCATTTAAGGATGAAAGTTCTGGACCTTCTTTTCCATTACCTTTGCCTGACGGATAGCTCCAGGACATGTTGAGCAGTAGCAGTACTGGCAGTCATCATTATCTTGTTTCTTTCTTTTTTTTATTGTTATTATTAGTTGTTCAAAACATTACAAAGCTCTTGACATATCATATTTTATACATTTGATTCAAGTGGATTATGAACTCCCAATTTTACCCCATATACATATTGCAGATTCACATCGGTTACACATCCACTTTTTTACCTACTGCCATACTAGTGTATGTGGTATTCTGCTCCCTTTCCTATCCTCTACTATCCCCCCTCCCCTCCCCTCCCATCTTTTCTCTCTACCCCATCTACTGTAATTCATTTCTCTCTCTTGTTTTTTTCCCCTTTCCCCTCACTTCCTCTTACATGTAATTTTGTATAACAATGAGGGTCTCCTTTCTTTACCATGCAATTTCCCTTCTCTCTCTCTCTTTCCCTCCACCCTCTCGTCCCTGTTTAGTGGTGATCTTCTTCTCATGCTCTTCCTCCCTATTCTGTTCTTAGTTGCTCTCCTTATATCAAAGATGACATTTGGCATTTGTGTTTTAGGGATTGGTTAACTTCTGTTTTTACTGGGAATGTTTTCACTGTTTCATCATTAAATTTGGTCTCTGCTGTTGACTTCTGAGAGGTAGCATCACATCAGGTTGACAAACCTACCTTCCATTCTAAGATTGCAGAGTATTTTCATATAATAAAGGAATATGAAATTTTATGTAATGCTTTAAAAATGACCTCTCTTTAAAAAAAAGGAAAAGGTACTCTTAAAATGATCACTTGAGGTCGAGAGTTGACCTTCTTTCCAATGAAATATCCACACTCATTTCAGCATTTATAACAGCCCTTCTTATTTTCACTTATCATTGAATATTTTTGTTTGGACAGCTGTAATTACCATCCTTGCTAATGATGATGGCCCTGGAGTTCTATCATTTAACAACAGTGAGCACTTTTTCCTGAGAGAGCCAGCAGCTCTCTATGTTCAGGAAAGCGTTGCGGTCTTGTACTTTGTTCGGGAACCTGCACGAGGACTGTTTGGAACTGTGACAGTTCAGTTCATTGTCACGGAAGTGAATTCTTCAACAGAATCCAAGGACCTGACTCCTTCCAAAGGCTATATTGTATTAGAAGAAGGTGTTCGACTCAAGGTACAGTATGCAACTTTAATGAGGATGAAGCTTATAACTCTAATATTTACAAAATATTTTTTCCTGCATCCTCAAAAGAAGAAAAAGATATTTCCAACTTAGGTGAGAAATAAAGACACGATTAGATTATTATGTGACAAGTGCTAATGTACTATATAATATGTATAGAGGGCAACTGAAGGAATTTACTATTAATAGAGAAATATGGAAATAATAAAAATACACATTTTTTTTTTAATTTTAAATTCCAAACTTATTTAAATGGTATACTTCACTTTATATGTAAAGCATAAGCCAAAAAAGCTCCCAGCCTCAGTCAGTCATTTCTTTTTGCTATATTTTAATTAAGCAGCATGTAACTGCTGCTTCAAACTGTTTGAGAATAGGAATAGTGTTTTAAAGAGAAAAATCCTGGATTTGAGATTAATTATGAATGTGATCTATCCTTACATAAGTTTAGTTTCCCAACTTATTTTTCTATATATTTTCCATTCCTGTATATTGATTTTCTGTTCCTACTAAACTTTATTTTTAAAAATATAGTTGAAGTTTAAATTAGTTCATCGAATTATCTTTAGACATTTTTCAAGCTAGCTAAAATACTGCTTTAAAGAAATACATTTGGGGCTCGCCTGGCATGCGTGCGGCCCGGGTTCGATCCTCAGCACCACATACCAACAAAGATGTTGTGTCCGCCGAGAACTAAAAAATAAATATTAAAAATTCTCTCTCCCTCTCTCCCTCTCTCTCCCCTCTCTCCCCTCTCACTCTCTCTTAAAAAAAAGAAATACATTTGCAGCCCTTTCCTCTAAACTAATTCATCTAACAATCAAATAACTTTCTCAATTTTAAGTTTTTGTAAAGTTCAACATATTTTTTGTTCATTTTTTAAACGTTCTTCCAAATTTAAAATCTTTGATTTCTTCAAAGACACACTTAAATTGTGAAAAATACAAAAGTTCAAATTTGAAGTATATTAAAATTTGTCATTGCTTTATTCACATTTTTCTCTTAATAATTTTTTTGTAATTTAAAATGTTTAAAATTTTTTTACTGTAATATTTTGTGTCTTTTTCTCGGCGTGTATTTAAGTAAAACTTTTGTTCATTTGGTAAATTAAACATTAGAGAAAATTAGATTAAATATTTTTGGCTCACACAACTGTTTTTGCTCCACGTTTTTATTTTGACATATAAATAGTAAAATGCACCAATTCCAAGCATATGGATTAATGATTTTAAACATAGTATACACACATATAATGACCTGTATTAGTCAGCTTTTCATCACTATGAACAAAATACTGATAAGAACAACTTAGTGGGGAAAGATTTATTTTGGCTTAGCGTTTCAGAGGATTCAGTCTGTGTCATCGGGCTCCAAGGTAGAATCATCTTGGTGGAAGGGTGGAGTTGAGGAAAGCTGCTCAGCTTATTGCACCCGGGGAAAACAGAAAGCAAGAGGAAAGTGCCAGAGAGAACCCAGACCTTTCCAGGAAAACCTCTATCCCTTGTGACCCACTTAATACAAGTAATCCATTCAGCCATCAGTGGATTAATCTACTGATGAGATCAGAGCCATCATGATTTATCACTTTCCAAAAAGTCTACCTCTGAGCAGATGAGACTTTGGACAACATTTCATATCCAAAACATAATACCTCCACTCAGATTAAAGATATTAACACTACTATTACCCAGATGGTTCTCTTGGCATCTTGCCTTTTCAAGAGGAAACCACTTTGTAATGTTTTAATTGACTCATTTTTGCTGATTCTTGAGCTTTGTATAAATAGGGCCTTATAGTATCTATTATTTTGTGTTTAGCTTCTTTCATGCTTCTTTTGTGTGGTTGCGGACATCCGTAGCTGATCCTTTTTTATTGTTGAATAGAGTTTTGTGGAACAGATCACCATTTATTTATCCATTTTCCTGTTGATGAACATTTGGGTTGTTTTCTAATTTGTTCCTACTATGGCTTTTTTGTAATATATATATTTTAATTGTCAATGGACCTTTATTTATTTATATGTGGTGCTGAGAATTCAACCCAGTGCCTCACACATGCTAGGGAAGTGCTACCCCTGAGCCAGAACCCCAGCCCCTCTACCATGGCTTTTTAATGGTGAATCCTAGACTACAAAGACATTAATGAAGTTATATAGCCAGAGCAGGATAAAAAAGTATCCCAAAAAAGGACATGAATTTAATATTTTAATATTTTATTCTGTGTTATTTAAAAATGTCATTTATTTTTTAGACACTTCCATGTAGTGTACCACAGTGTTGAAAATCCCAAAAGTAATAACATGAAAATCCCAAAAGTAGCTATCACATTATGGGGACCATTATTAAATAAAAAAGAGGTGCTGTTTTTTGAAAGACATTATTTTGGTTTCTAAAATGTTTAGTAAATTTCTCTATGTGTTTTGCAAATATATTCTATTCTAGTAACTTTACTTTTTTATTTTGTTTTCAGGCCCTGCACATTTCTGCTGTATTAGACACAGAACCAGAAATGGATGAGCATTTTGTTTGCACCTTGTTTAATCCGACGGGAGGTGCTAGACTAGGGGCTCAGGTTCAAACCTTGATAACAGTATTACAAAATCAGGCCCCTTTGGGGCTGTTCAGTATTTCTGCTATTGAAAATAGGTATAATTTATTTATAAGAAAATGTCACTTCTGAAAATAAGGAAGAAATAATTTTTGACATAAGAAAATGCAAAAGAAAATTGAGGTGTGATTATGTAAAGTGGACTTTTAAAATGAATTCCAGACTTAACCATGGCCTGCTTAATGGTGTCATCAGAATTCTTATTTTCTCATACTTCACACTTCTAGGAAAAGGCCTGCATTATTTTGTGATTT
The DNA here is from genome assembly GCF_045843805.1 of Urocitellus parryii. Taxonomy (NCBI): domain Eukaryota; kingdom Metazoa; phylum Chordata; class Mammalia; order Rodentia; family Sciuridae; genus Urocitellus; species Urocitellus parryii. Next base: position 1,502,423 of record NW_027554068.1, read on the forward strand.
TAGAAATAAAAAGCAAGAAAAAATATAAAATATACTTGGTCACTGAATCCAAATACATTACTCTTTAAACATATTAAAATGATTATAATTATAAAATTTCCTTTGGAAACTGACAGATATTTATATACAGTATATTAAGAGATTTAGTTTTATTCTTATACTAAGAATTTCCTGTTTTTTCCTGTCAGATGTTTTTGATTTATGTGTGAAAAAATTCAAAAAAGACAGTTTTAAAATGTGTAATGTTAAATTACTGATCTTCAGTATTTTCTGATTATAAGTGTTGCATTTGTACTTAAAAAAACTCCATAAATGAATATTTTCAAGCACACATTTGTCTTGAAAATATTCATGTATCAAATTTGTGCATGTCATTTGGGTTGTATAAATGTAGAAGCATATTAAGCATATACTGGTAATGTGACATATATTTTAAATATGTAGAAATTATATTCTTTTTCTGTTTTCCACAATTTCAGAGCCACTTCTATAGATATTGAAGAAACCAACAGAATGGTATACTTAAATGTGTCGTGTACTAATGGCATTGATTTAGCTGTGAGTGTGCAGTGGGAGACGATATCTGAAACAGCCCTTGGCATGAGTATGTTTAGTTTTTTATGAGAAAAAAATGCTGTAACTCAGAAATGTTGCATGTATAAGATTTACATTATTTCCATGAATTATAATTTATGGGTTTATTAAAAATGGGAAACAGATATTTAATTTTATTACTATATCCAAGAATATTTGAGTGCCTAGGAATGTTACTGAGCTCATGGAGCTTAGAATTTAAGGTGTACCAAAATAATAAGTAAAAATCAATGTGGAGGAATCAATTATGCAAAGAACTGGGTTGGAGGAACCTGGGAGACACGAGGGGGAAGCTTTAGAGGCAGGAAACTCAGGCATAAAAGGACATGTCATAATTGAAGAACCTCAGTGAATAGGGAGTACAGAAATAGGGGAGATGCAGAGATCATTGAAGAACTTGAGAAATATTTTATGGATGTCAATCTTTTATCCCAGAGTTAATGGAAAACCTTTGAGTGGTTTAGGCATGGGGAAGATGGTATGGTATGATCATGTTTGCATTTTTAAGTGTTATTCATAGGACCGTGTAAAGAATTGGTTGGTATAGCAGAGAAGAGAGGATGCATGGAGATGAGCAAAAGGGCAACAGATGATGGAAGTTTAGAGCAGGTGATGAACTGGGTGCAAGGGTGAGGGTGAGACCCAGATGACTCCTAGTTCCTCAGCTTGTGTGGTAGGATAGAGTGTCTTGCCACTGACTAAGAGATGTGTGAAAGAAGGCTAGGTGGTGTTTTGGTGAGGGAATTAAAATAAATCTGTTTTAGCACATTTTAAGTTTGAGTTCCTTTTGAGAAGGCGTTTATACTCAAAGGAAGGTCTCTGCTGCAAGATAGACTTAGGGATCTGACATGTGTTACTGTTTTTAAAGTCATGGACATTGATTTAACAATCTGAGAAGAGGAGCTGTAGACAGAGAAGGGAAGAAGACCCAGCCTGAAAATTGAAAAGCATCAGATTGAATGGCTAGGGATAGCAGAGTGATCTCACGAAGGGGATTTGGAGACCTGGTGAGAAATACAGGAGAAAACAGTAGATTGCAGATACTAGAAGAGTGTGTTAAAGGGTGGGAGATGGGCTGGGGCTATTGCTCAATGTCAGAGTGCTTGCCTAGCATGCCCAGGGTCCTGAGTCCAAACCCCAGTGCTGGAAAAAAGAAAAGAAAGAAATAAAACATGTTTTAGCATATTTCCCTTTAAAATTACAGTTAGCAAGTATTTATATTTAAATAGACCTTGGGAAAGTTCATATGGCTATAGAGTGAAGTATTAGTACTCCTTTTGTTATCCATAATTGTTATTTTAAGTTACTATTTTTAAGTTTTCTAGCCTCTTTCTCTCTCTCTCTCTCTCTCTCTCTCTCTCTCTCTCTCTCTCTCTCTCTCTCACACACACACACACACACACACACACACACACACCATGGGGAATTCATTTGTATTGAAGTCATTAGTCTCAATGTTTAAATAACAAATTAGAGCAGATAAGTTTGAGAAGGAATTATGCACTGGTAAATAATGATTTATGTTTTTTAGGGGGAATGGATGTTGTCTTTTCCATATTTCAAAGTTTTTTTGGACAAGCCAGTTTCTGGCTGGTGTTTCTTTACTTTGGAAGATTCAGTATATGGTATAATGTTAAGAAAATCATCATGTACTATTTACCGATGGCAAGGGATTTTTATTCCAGTAAAGGTAAACATTGCTTATTTTTTTCCACAGTGCACAAAATAATATATACAAGTAAATGTGAGATACATTATGAGTTAACTGTTTTTTGTAATTCTCATTTTCTAGGATTTAATGATACAAAATCCTAAAACTTGTGAGGCCTTTAATATTGGTCTTTCCCCCTACTTTGTAATTACTCATAAAGAAAGAAATGAAGAGAAGTCTTCTGTTAACAGTGTGTATACCTTCACATCTGGATTCCAGTTATTCCTGGTAAAAACAAAATCTTCATTTTATATTGCTTTACCTAAAAGAAATTCAGATTTGTAAGACTGATCTAAATGGATGACAATGTATATTCTATGTTAATGAGTAACAGAACTTTTTGCAAGTTGATACAAATTGTAGCATGTATCTTAAACGGGGGCTATTTTTGTTGGCTTGAAATGATGTATGCTTATGATATATGCATACCTAGTGATCAGAATAGTTTTAAACATCGAGTCTTAAACATCAAATACTAACTCATTAGTATAATATTTAGTGCCTTTCTGAGTTAAACTCTTTAAATTTTTATTCCCACTTTTCTGTCTTCCTTGCAGGTGCAAACAATCATTATTTCTGAGAGTTCCCAAGTAAGATATTTTACTTCAGACAGTCAAGATTATTTAATTGTTGCAAGTCAAAGAGAGGATTCCGAATTAACTCAGGTTTGAATCTTTGAAAATGAAGATCTCCCCAACTTTTAAAAAAATACTGTAATTGAAAGTTATGAGGTAGGGTCTAGAGATTTGGTATAAAAGAAAACCATAGTTTGTGGTAAAGTAGTAAAGGAGAATATGAATATTTATTGGTCCCAATTAACTTTTAAACAACAGTTATGAATATTATATGTTCTTCAAGAGCCAAAGCAAATGTAATCATAAACATGAACATTTAATAAGAATTTAATTGAGTTGGAAAACATTATGGAGGAAAATCACACAGCTAGATAGATGGTATCACTAAAAATTCATGATTAACATTACCAATTGGGCACTCAGCGTCACCCCAGAAATTTCACATTTTTCTAGCACACTACATCTTATAATCTCCTTAATGCTTAATTGATAATTTTTGTCTCTGGTGCTTCTGTACATGCTTCTTATCGCCTCATTTTCAACTAATGACCTCAGTGAAATGAAAGTCACTAGAGGGAGATTACTTATTTTCCCAACACCAAATTCAAAATTCCACTTAAAAGCCAGTGTTGCCCCTCCCTCCTGCTGCAGCGGAGGAGTGTCCTTCTGGAGAAGCCCTTCCTTTCACATGGCTGCCCCTCAGCCTTCATAAGGTTTAGTTATTCCCTCCATAGCTGGCATTTCTTTCTCCACGAAATTATTACAGTTGGCATAAATAGTTGAGAATTGTTCAGTTTACAACGAAATCCCTTGATCTCTTCCCTTTCTGATTTCTTTTTTTTCATTTATTTTCTCTCCTTTTCGGTAGGACGTTGTGAGAGAAGTGTCAGCTAGCTTTGTCTACTTCTCATGCTCACCCATGGCGACTGGGTTGCCAAATCTAGTGGATATGTTTATCACTGTCATATACAACTTCCCACCAGCATGAGACTTAGTCATACCCAAATCTCATCCTCCTCTACTCTTGCTTTGTGATACCACAAGGCTTTCCTTCTTAAGAACTCTGTCTGCTCAGTCTCCATTGCTGGATCCTCCTCCCTTTTCTGAATCAATATGTCTTAGAGTATTCCATAATTCAGTTTTAGTTCATATTTCTTCTTTCTTTTCACCTACTATGGGAAATTTCATCAGTTCTGTAGCTCTTCATAGGAACATTAGGCTAGCTTTACATATCAGCTGTAGGCTAATGTCTTTCAAATCATATCTGCAACCTTTCCTCTGTAGTCCAGACTTGAATGTCTAACTGCCTATTGATGCATCCACTTAAATATATTTTAGGAGTGTGTTATAATGTATATCAAGCTGAACTGTAATTAATTTTCTCTATGAAACTGTGCTTGAGTATTTGCTTTTATCTCGGGAAGTAGTAACCTCAGAAATGCAAGTGCTCAAGGGAGAATTCTGTGATATATTTTGTTGAATTACCCCCTTTTTTTTTCTTTCACATCTAATTGATCATTAAGTGTTTTTGAATCTGTGTCTCCATAATATTTTTGAGTGTAGACATTTCTTCCCACCTCAGCTCATCTCCATCTAAGCATAGTTCTTATCTTTTCTTACCTGAACTGCTAGTCTCCAAGCAAGTCTCTGAAGTTCTCTGATCTCAGATTCATTCTCTATTGGTAGCGAGAGTAATCTTTTAAAAATATTGATTCATGTTACTCATTTAAAAAATTTAGTGATTCCCAATGATAATAAATTTAGCATTAGTTAGTATACTATATATGTAGGATAACCATATTTCTTCTAGCCCAGGATAGCACTGGATCATGCCATGTCCTTGTATAATTATTATTAATATTTCAATCTCTAAAGAACCCCTACATGAATGGTAATTGTATGGTCACCCAAGAAAGGATACTTCATGACCTCCCCTTTCCTGTCTTGACTGTTCAACCCCTTAGCACTGTCAGCTTTCTGGGCTAGTTTTTATTCAGAGCACCATAACCATCTGTATCTTAGAAACTGTCATGTCATTCCTTCTAACTTCATTCCCCTAATACATACATTTCTTTCATCATATCATCCTGACTTTTGGCTTCAGTACCAGTTTTAATTTATGGTCATCATTTGTTCAGTTATTGCTATGTGAGTTTTTGCCTTTTCCTCATCGTTAATAAGAGTGATAAAGGAGGAGGTCAGTGTACCCAGGCTCCTAGCTTAATGCTTGTCTCAAAAGTCCTAACTGTTGACTGCATAATTATTAATTTTTCTTTTTTAAATTAGAGCTTTATAGTTATACATAGTAGTTGCATTCATCCTGAAAAACTCATACATGCATGGAAATCTATTTTAGTTCATGATATCCATTTTTCCCTCCTCTTTTTCCCTTCCATCCTCCTTCCCCTCTCCATCCCTTTCCTCCACTCTGCTAGACTTCCTTTCACTTGTCTATTATTTAATATTTGATTCATTTGTATTATCCTTTCCTTACCTCCTCCTTTCCTTATTTTACTCTAGCTTCTGCATATAAACTTTGAGTTTCTGAGTTTGGCTAATTTCACTTAACATGATATTTTCCATTTTCATCCATTTACCAGCAAGTACCATCATTTCATTCTTTTTTATGGCTGAGTAAAACTCCATTGTGTGTGTGTATGTATCATAATTGTGATACATATTAAGAATATATATATATGTATATGTATATGTGTGTGTGTGTGTGTGTATATATATATATATATATATATATATATATATATATATATATATTTCATTCTATTCCAGTCATCTATTTATTGGCATCTGGGTTGATTCCATAAGTTACCTATTGAAATTTTGCTGCTATACACTTTGAGGTGGCTATATCCCTGCAGTGTGTCAATCTTATGTCTCTCTGGAAAAATACCAAGGAGTGGGATAGCTAGGTCATAGGGTGGTTCCATCTCTAGGTTTTTGAGGAATCTCCATACTGCTCTTCAGAGTGGTTTAGTAGTCACACCAACCATGTTCAAGTGTACCTTTCCCCCCCCAACATCGCCAGCAATTATTATTCATATTCTTGAGCAGTGCCATTCTGACTGGGTTGAGATTACATTGTATTGTAATTTTGATTTATATTTTCCTGATTGCTGTTGAACATTTCTTTCGTATATTTGTTGGCCATTTGTGTTTCATCTTTTGAGAAGTTTCTGTTTAGATCTTTTGCCCATTTATTGATTGCATCATTATTATTATTATTATATTATATTTGGTGCTAAGCTTTTTTTAATCTTCTGGATATTAATCCCCTATCAGAAGAATAGGTGGCCAAGATTCTTTCCCTTTCTGTCATCTCTCTCTTCATGTTCTTAATTGTTTCCTTTGCTGTAGACAAGCTTTTTAGTTTTATGGCATTCATTTATTCTTCATTTTATTTCTTGCACTTTGGGGGTCTTGTCAGTATCTATATGATGGACTATGGAGCCTATGTTTTCTTCTAGTAGTTGTAAAGTTTTTGGTCTAATTCCCGAGTCTTTGATCCATGTTGATTGGGATTTGTATAGGGTGAAATAGAGGGGTCTGTTTTATTTTTGTATACATAGCTATCCAGTTTCCTAGCACCATTTGTTAAAAAGGCTGTCTTTTGTCTGTCTAAAATATAGTTTTGACAGATTTTTCAAATGTCAGATGGCTGTAAGTATGTGGATTTGTCTCTGCATCTTCTCGCTGTGGCTGCTGCTTCCTTCTTGCTGTGAGGTAAGGAAGAGGGAGGGTGTGGGTCTTCGTGGGGGTGGCAGCCAGGGGGGCGGGGGCGACTTCAGTGGCCTGCCGCCGCCGCCTCTGCCGCCTGGGTCTCAGTCCTGCCAGGACCACCACCGCCTCGGGGTCTCGGTCCTGCCGCCTCCTCCTGCCGCCGCCTCGCTGCGGCGGCGGCTGCTTCCTTCTTTCCTCGGAGGTAAGGAAGAGGGAGGGTGGGGGTCAGCCTGGGGGGTCAGCTTGGGGGTGGCAGCCAGGGGGGCGGGGAGGGGACGACTTCAGTGGCCTCGCCTTCCAGCCACCTCCGCCTCCTTCCTGCCGCCGCCGCAGCCTCCTTCCTGCCGCCTCCTCCACCTCGTTCCCGTTCCTGCCGGCGCCGCCGCCTCGTTCTCCTTCCTGCCGCCACGATTGAGGTCGGCTTTGGGGGCAGCTAGGGCTGTGGTAGCGGCGGCGGCAGCTTCCTTCCCGCCAGGAAGTAGGGCAGCGGGGATGGGAACCTTGTTAACTTTAGCCAGGGCGGTGGCGGCGGCAGCTTCTTTCCCGCTGCAGGTAAGGCGGCGGGGCTGGGGTCCACGTGCGGGGCAGTAGGGGCGGCGGCAGCTTCCTTCCAGCGGCAAGGTAGGGCGATGGGGCTGGGGTCCTGGGGGGTGGGCAGTTAGGGCGGCGGTGGCGGCAGTTACCTTGACGCCAGGAAGTAGAGCAGCGGGGATGGTGTCCCCGTGGGCTTTGGCTGGGGCGGTGGCGGCGGCAGCTATTCCCGCTGCAGGTAAGGCGGCGGGGCTGGGGTCCACGTGGGGGGCAGTAGGGGCGGCGGCAGCTTCCTTCAGGCAGCAAGGTAGGGCGGCGGGGCTGGGGTCCTGGGGGGTGGGCAGTTAGGGCAGCGGCGGCCATAGTTACATTCACGCCAGGAAGTAGGGCAGCGGGGATGGTGTCCCCATGGGCTTAGGCTGGGGAGGTGGCGGCGGCAGCTTCATTCCCGCCGCGAGGTAAGGCAGGGTCCTGGGGTCCGCATCGGGGCAGTAGGGGCGGCGGCAACTTCCTTCAGGCGGCAAGGTAGGGCGGCGGGGCGGGGGTCCTGGGGGGTGGGCAGTTAGAGCGGCGGCAGCAGCTAGGTTCACGCCAGGCGTCCACGCCACCGGTGTCCCCGAGCTGCGGGGCCTTTTGGCTGCTCCTATTACTTGCCCGCTGGGGCTGCGAGCTGTCGGTGGGTGACCTTCCCCACAAAGGGCCGCGGAGCTGCGTGGACGCCGGCAGCAGCAGCGACAGCGGCAGTGGCTCGCCTATGAGGGCGCAGACATTTGTTGCAGTTCTTGGGGCTTTGTTGTTTTCCTTGGGCTTTTACCCTTCTTTTGGTTAATTTTGGATAAAATGTCCCCCGTGATGTAAATATTGAGCAAGGAACCTTGGTGACGTGGGGAGCTTTGCCGAAAGTGCAGTTTGGATTCTGCTTTTCCCATGGTGGCGGCTGGATGAATCTTCACTGCTGGCTGTGGAAAAGGCTAGGGAAGCTTGTTAGTTGAGTTTTAAATTTCCCAGTGTTGTGTTTAAAGGTTTTACGTGCATAGAAGAGGAATGTTCACCTTAAATAAGCATATGAGCGGTTGACAGGGAATGTTTTCCTCTGGGAAAGGGAATTTGGTAGCTCTGACCCATGTCAGTCTGTGAATATTTAGACGTGTAGTGACTTTTTAACATTTTTCATAAAAACCTGTTATTTACAGTTATGTTGTTAATACTCCTTGCCTTAAGTTCCCCGGCAAATCTTTTTCATGCCTTCTGAGAAAGTAGACAATTCATAGATTATCCAAGGAATGGAAAAAAATGTGAGTGGGTGATTTCGGACAATCCCTGAGAGCTGGCATTGTAAGATTCATCCTATCCCCAGTAACATTTTCATACAATAAATGTGAACACTTTTGAAGCCTTTTTATAAAGATACAATTTGGGAATGATATTAAGATAAGGAAAAGCTGTTGATTGATTTCTTAGATTAACATTTCTTCCCTCTTCTCTTTCCTCTTTAAAAAAGTTTTTCAAGTGATAACTTCATCAAATGGCCAGTGATAAGCAAATGTCCGATGATGACAGCCCCAGCACCAGCAGTGGCAGTTCAGATTCGACCAGCAACACCCTGCTGCTCCAGAGCCTGAAGATCATGAAGAAAGAACCTTCTGCCACCCAGGGGAAGAAGAGCACCAAACTCTCTCGCAAAACCACTGCTAAGTTATCCACTAGTGCTAAAAGGTAACATTGTCAGGTTGTCTTTCAAGCAATTGGATGCTTTTATTTTTACATCAAGAACAATACTCCAGAAATACTTCATGACCAATTTTATTTGTACTTGAATGAATTGTCATCCTTTAGGGAGCATGAAAATATCCTCACTAAAATTATGCTTCTAAGCAAACTTATTCTGTACTTTGGTAATTTCAGCAAGAGTCCTAGAGACTGAATTCTCATCCTGACAGTTTAAGGAGTTGGCAAGGAAAATTTGTGAAACTGAATTAGATGGTACATTGGGGATGTTTCCTTTTGTGAGTTATACTCTTGAGTGAAATTAGCGTGTGTCCATGTGGGTGTCAGTCCAGGCATCTGTGGTGGCAACTTCATAAAAGGAAATATGTCACTTTTCATGAAAGGAAATGATCAAAAAAGTTTATTGTTAGGAGCCACAGCAAAAATATTGATACAGGCACCTTTGGATTTTATTTGACTGCCAGCCAGCAATTCACATTCATATGGTAATTGGACTCATGCTGTCCAGCTGGGCCCAATTTCAGGACTCAGGTTACTCATGTCACTCTTGTAATGGGAGAGTTCCCATTGGTTGGAAAAGGATGGTAGGAGGGTGTTCCGGGGGAAGTGGAAACCCCCCCGGCTCAGGTAGACACACACGTGTGGACCCACTTGTTAGGGGACGCACATGGCCTCTCTCTAAATAAAACTTTGTCTCAGTTTGACTGGCTTGTGTTTTTGTGCCCAACCGGGCTGTAAGATTGCAAGCCGGCGTGCACTGATAGCTCAGCAGGGGATCGCTCAGCAGGGGTGCCGCAGGCAGTGCTCGGCAGCAGGAGCGGGACTCAGCCGGCCCGGGGCCGGGCAGCTTGCGGCATTTTGGTGGCCCTGTACTGGGAACGCCCAAAACTTAAAGGTGAGTAATATCGCTCGCCCCTAAGGAAAGGCGACAGAATGGGTATTTCTGTTTTGATTTATTCTGCTCTTATTTCAGGCTCTCTAGCCTTACAATTTTTCCAGACGAGTTGGAATAAATGGCTGACTCAAGGTTTGAAGTTATTCGGCCCTGAGAGAGAGAAAATTGACATAATCATTTTCCTCCTCTCCGTTTCTGTTTCATTCTGTTTTGGCTTTCTTCTATCCTATCTTATTGGGTTACGTTACCTTTATAGTAGATTAGAATCTAGTAAAAAACAAACCGAAAAACTGTTAAGTAAATTGTTAGAGGTCCAAGCCATGGCAGAAAACATATTAGGTCAAGCAAAACAAAAGGTCTCTCAAGCTAGTCAGATAGAAGAAAATTTGAACAAGGCAAGCTCAGGGAAAAAACGGTCGTCAGATAGGGAGGCTGTTACTAACTCCGTTCCACCACCAGAGGGCATAGTTCAACCAACAGCTTTACCTGCCTCCATAGATGATGAACGGAATCCTGAGGCGGGACCCCAAAAACTAGCATGCCCTGTAATTGAGCAGGGAGAAGAAAAAGAACGAGTTTACCGTGCCTTAGATTTCAAAATAATAAAACAATTAAAGGAAGCTGTAGCAGCCTACGGCCCGGCCGCTCCCTTCACAGTCAGTATGGTCGAATCTATTACCGGCTGGAACTTAACACCAGCAGATTGGGCTAACGTGTGTAATTCTGTGCTAAATAGAGGACAGTATTTATTATGGAAAATTGCCAATGAGGAATTTTGCAAGGAGACAGCTAGGCAAAATGCAGAAGCAGGTTACCCTGAACGAGGCCTGAAAATGTTACTGGGAAAAGAAGAATTTCAAGAACAGATGCATCAGCTCAGATATGATCCTGGCGTATATGCTCAGATCGCTATAAATGCAATTAAGGCATGGAAAACTTTGAAGGGACAAGGGGATTTTCAAGGTCAACTATCTAAGATAATACAAGGAGTTAATGAGCCCTACGCTGACTTTGTAGCTAGACTTATTGAAGCAGCCTCTGAGACATTTGAAAATACAGAACAGGCAATGCCATTTATAAAACAGCTGGCTTACGATCAAGCAAATCGTTGCTGCAAAGAGGTCATTAGACCGTGGAAACAGGAAGATTTAAACACATATATTAAATTATGTAGAGACATTAATGAACAAGGACAAGTCATGGCAGCTGAAGTAAAACAGGCTTTAAGTACCAAGCCAAAAACATGCTATAATTGCAATCAAGAAGGGCATTTTAAAAGAAATTGCCCCATAGGAGGAGGGTTTAACAAAGCTAGGTATCAAAAGAGTAGAATCCCGGGTATTTGCCCACGATGCCATAGAGGGAGACATTGGGCTAATGAATGCCATTCTCAAACCACCATAGAGGGTATTCCGTTATCAAAAAATGGACAAAGACCAAGTGTCTACCCACGATATCGTGGAGAAAGGCATCAGGCCCCGTTGTCAAAAAACGAATTGGAGGGCCCAATGCCCCGGGGCCCAAAACCACAAATATACGGGGCAATGGAGGAACCCAGCAGCACCATCAAGGTGGTGCCCAGGACGCATTATCCATCAGATCCCTCATCAGACAGACTAGAGGGAGCGCAGGGTTGGACATCTGTGCCTCTGCCAGAGCAGTATTAACTCCAGAGATGGGAGTTCAAATCATTCCCACAGGAGTAAAAGGACCTCTTCCCCAGGGAACAGTAGGCTTATTATTAGGACGCAGTTCTTCTACACTTAAAGGACTTATGATAAGTCCTGGGGTAATTGATCCCGATTATGAGGGTGAAATAAAAATCATAGCTAGTTCTCCAAGAGGTATATCAGTAATTTCATCAGGAGATAGAATAGCACAGCTATTAATAATACCAAGCCTACATGATAAATTTTCCAGTTGTAATGTAGAAAGAGGTTCCAAGGGATTAGGCTCCACAGGTGTAGATTGGGCTATGCTATCTTTAAATTTAGATTCTCGCCCTATGCTAAAATTAAATATTCAAGGGCATGATTTTAATGGACTGCTGGACACAGGCGCTGACCTCAGCATCATATCTCGCCAGGAATGGCCTAAGCATTGGCCATTACAGCAAGCGACCCAAACACTTAGAGGCCTAGGAGTGGCAACTAATCCCCATAGAAGTGCAATGGTATTAGATTGGAGGGATCCTGAAGGATGTGAAGGAACTATACAGCCCTATGTATTGGACCATCTCCCCATAAATTTATGGGGACGAGACGTCCTAGATCAATTAGGATTGACATTAACAAATAACGTCAATCCTAACGCGCCCACTACTAGGGCAAAACAAGGCTTTAGAAAAGAAAAGAGATTAAAAGATCAAGAACAAGATATAACAGCACCAATTCAAGTAGATCAAGAGATAGATAAACATGGATTGGGTTTTCAAAAAGGGCCACTGAGACAATCAAAATTACTTGGAAATCAGAAAGACCAGTGTGGGTTCCTCAGTGGCCCCTAACTAAAGAAAAGATACAAGTAGCCCATGATCTGGTCAAACAGCAATTAGCGGAAGGACATATACAACCTTCCGTATCTCCCCATAATACTCCCATTTTTGTTATTAAAAAGAAATCTGGTAAATGGAGATTATTACAAGATTTAAGAGCCATTAATAATGAGATGGTTATTATGGGACCTGCTCAATCAGGGATTCCCCAACTGTCTGCTTTACCAAAAACGTGGCATGTTCTAGCTATAGATATTAAAGATTGTTTCTTCTCAATTCCAATTCACCCCGAGGATAGTCCACATTTTGCATTTACTATCCCTGCACTGAATCATGAAGGTCCTGATCAGAGATATGAATGGAAAGTACTCCCTCAAGGGATGGCTAACAGCCCAACTTTGTGCCAAATTTATGTTGATAAAGCAATCCAGCCACTTAGAATTCAAAACCCTGAACTACAGATATTTCACTATATGGATGATGTGTTAATGGCACATAAAGATAAAAACACATTGCTAGAATGTTATGCCACGCTTACAAACTTATTAAAAAATTATAATCTAGAGATAGCAATAGATAAAGTACAATTAAATCTTCCAATTAATTATTTAGGAGTTCTATTATCCTCAACCATGGTCCGTCCACCAAAAATTCAAATACGAGTAGATCAACTCAAATCACTTAATGACTTTCAAAAGTTATTGGGAGATATAAATTGGATAAGGCCTTATCTAGGCATACCAACAGGAGAATTAGGACCTTTATTTGATATTTTAAAAGGTCCATCAGATCCAAATTCACCCCGCATGTTAACGCCTGAAGCTAGAAAGACATTAAAAATCATTGAAACATATATGGAAAATATGCATTTGGATAGAATTGATATAAGTTTGCCTTTATTATTTATTGTACTACCGACAAAAAATATTCCTACAGGGGTATTTTGGCAAGAAGGTCCATTATTATGGATACATTTATCTTATTCTCCTAATACTATTCTTACTAGATATCCTGAGGCTGTAGGGCAATTAATACTCAAAGGAATAAAAGCAGCAAAAGGAGTGTTTGGGATTTCTCCCAATAAAATTATTACTCCATATACTATGGATCAAATTGATGAGTTAGCTAATGAGTTAAATACTTGGGCAATAATCATGTGTAAATCTAGTGTTGCATTTGATAATCACTTGCCATCTAATCCTTTGTTGTCCTTTTGGTCTAAGCATCCTGTAGTTTTTCCAAAAATGACAAGAAAAACCCCTATCATAAATGCTCCAAATATATTCACTGATGGGTCAAATAATGGTACAGCAGCAGTAGTTACTCCTGATCAAACTTTTACATTTTTAGTACCCAAACAATCAGCTCAAAAGGTAGAGCTCAATGCAGTATTGCAAGCTTTTATGATGTTCAAAGATTCTACATTTAATTTATTTTCTGATAGTCAGTATGTAGTTAATGCTATCGTATCTCTTGAAGATGCTGGTAGGATTTCTCCTTCCTCTACTGTTTTCTCTTTGTTTTCTGCTATACAGAGTCTAATCTGGGATAGAAAGGATCCATTCTTTATAGGACATATCAGAGCACATACAGGATTGCCTGGAGCCCTTAGTTTGGGTAATGAACTAGCAGATAAATCTACACATGACATACATATTTTCTCCACAATAGAAGAAGCTATAAATTTTCATAAAAGGTTCCATGTCAATGCTAATACTTTACAAAAACGTTTTAAAATAACTAAAGAACAAGCCAGACATATAATAAAACAATGTCAAAATTGTGTGACATTTTTGCCACAAGTTAATCTTGGAGTCAATCCTAGAGGACTGATACCTAACCATATTTGGCAGATGGACGTCACACACTTGCCAGAATTTGGAAAATTAAAATATTTACATGTTACAGTTGATACTTCTTCTGGATTTTTGATGGGCTCCCTTCATCCCGGAGAAAAAACTAAAGATGTTATAGCTCATTGCTTACAAAATTTTGCCACTGTGGGTGTTCCTAAACAGTTAAAAACCGATAACGGTCCTGGTTACATCTCCAAGTCTTTTAAACAATTTTGCTCATCATTTGGCATTACTCATATAACAGGAATCCCATACAACCCACAGGGACAAGGCATAGTTGAAAGAGCTCATCAAACTATAAAAATGTACTTATTAAAGCAAAGGGAGGGAATTAGTAAGGGGTATATATCCCCCAAAGATAAACTTAAAATAACCCTTTTTACTCTAAACTTTCTAAATTTGGATGCATCAGGACTTAGTGCTGCGGAAAGACATATGTATCCGAAAAATGTACATAAGCCTAAGGTACTTTGGAAAGATATTCTAACAGGACAATGGAAAGGTCCGGACCCAGTAATAGTCTGGAGTCGGGGCTCTGTCTGTGTTTTTCCACAGGAGGAACAGCAACCAATTTGGATTCCAGAGAGATTAACTAAAACAATTTCTACAGAAAAAAAAGATGATTTGACTCAAATCCATAACAGCTGATATCCAGAGTTCCAGCCTGGCTATTCTTGCATCTGCGACAGTGATTTACCACGGTGCCTTTTTCAATATCTATTTTATTATTTGCATTTTTCCCACATCATAAAGTTCTATTTTATTTTATTTTATTTTACCTTATTTTTTAAGCTCATACAAACCTAGGTTAATGTTTTTCTGATCAGTTTTATTTTTTTGACTGTGTTTTATTTATTTATTTTTTTTTAACTGTAAAGTTTTTAAACATTGCAATGGAGATTTCACCTAGCTATAGCTACAAGGCCTTTATTTACTATTGTCTTATATGTTCTATGTTATGTATGCTGTTTTGTGTTGTATGTCTGTATGTGTGTATGTCCATATTTCATTTATAAGGAGCGCTCATGTATATATAGATACAAGTATTCAAAAAAAAAAAAAAATTAGTCACGTGACTTATATGGTTTAATTTACTTTAGGTAAACAGCTGTTATTAAATTTTGTTTTTAAAGGTGGTTAACAGATATGTTTGTTTACTTTCACCTTTCCTTTTCATTATATTTCATAATTCTGTTCAGGATAATGTCTCTTTAGCAACATGGCCATAATTCCCATCTCCATCCCAGTGCCGGTGAAGACTAAGACCAAACTACAACTTTTATGATAGCTATCACTATAAACTGTACAAATTGATACATCAATCAAAATAACTCAATAAGACTGCTCAATCAAGGACTTAATTTACTTTGGGAGGAAATGGACATATTGATAGACTCCTCCAATTTGAACTGCTCAATCAAGGACTTAATTTACTTTGGGAGGAAATGGACATATTGATAGACTCCTCCAATTTGAACTGCTCAATCAAGGACTTAATTTACCTTGGGAGGAAATGGACATATTGATAGACTCCTCCACTTTGAACTGCTTACACAACTTGTCTGGACTATGTATCACCTGTATGCATTGTGTTCTATTTGTTGATACAGCGAACTGGTAGTGCTAAATATCTTAGCCGATGTGTCACCAGTGTTTCCAAAGGAGCCGTCAATTGGCTTGGTGTCGTGGCAATTCTGCGTCTTTCTCCCTTCTGCTAGTGATGGTCTGATTTTGGGGGCCAACAGAGGTGAGGCAAGAACCTCACCCCCCCACTGGCACCAAGGTTAAATTTGGGGGCCAACAGAGGTGAGGCAAGAACCTCACCCCCCCACTGGTGCATAGGCCTATTACACAGGTATGGCTATATACTGGACCGGTAGTCAGTGACGGGTATGATTCGGTTACAGTGGTATCAACCTAAGCCAGGAGACTGACGCAATAAGGTCAGTTTTCCCATGACGGGTAAGAACCATATGTGAATTGGACATACCTAACAGGCACGGTCCCTAGCCACATTTGCCTGTTGTTTATTTAAACAGTAGGGGGCAGATGTTAGGAGCCACAGCAAAAATATTGATACAGGCACCTTTGGATTTTATTTGACTGCCAGCCAGCAATTCACATTCATATGGTAATTGGACTCATGCTGTCCAGCTGGGCCCAATTTCAGGACTCAGGTTACTCATGTCACTCTTGTAATGGGAGAGTTCCCATTGGTTGGAAAAGGATGGTAGGAGGGTGTTCCGGGGGAAGTGGAAACCCCCCCGGCTCAGGTAGACACACACGTGTGGACCCACTTGTTAGGGGACGCACATGGCCTCTCTCTAAATAAAACTTTGTCTCAGTTTGACTGGCTTGTGTTTTTGTGCCCAACCGGGCTGTAAGATTGCAAGCCGGCGTGCACTGATAGCTCAGCAGGGGATCGCTCAGCAGGGGTGCCGCAGGCAGTGCTCGGCAGCAGGAGCGGGACTCAGCCGGCCCGGGGCCGGGCAGCTTGCGGCAGTTTATATTTGCTAAAAAATGTTGAATGGCAGGCCTTGGCTTTTTTTGAAAGCAGATTTTAAATTTGCTTAGTTTTACAAACAAGTCTTTAAATCCTGCATAATAGGTATAATTTTTTTTGTAGTTATAGTTATCCCTGTTTGTTCTTGTGAGAACAAATAAAATGGAAAAGTAGCCATTAACAATCTCAGGTGTCACTTTGCTGTTAAAACTTTGCACATCTTTAAAACTCCTGGATGTTCTTGACATAGTAGTGAAAATCAACAGCAGGAAAAAAAAACATTTTGTTGGTTATAAGTGAAAGATTATTTGTTTCCTGCTGACTTTTATTTTCTATTATGGCAAAAAAAATCCATCAATGGGACTCCATCAGTGATAGTGGTTGTGTTGAGTAGAACTCTTGTATCAAACATAAAGTGTACCTATAGCATTACCTAATGTTGATGTTTTGTGGTTTTTCATTGATCACAACTAAAAGAAAAAGGAAATATAAAAACTGATCAATTATTGCATTTTATAGTGATTCATGTTCTTATTTTTCTATACATTTTCACAGTCATTGCACCATTAATCAAACACTAATGAACTTGAGAATATTGTATTGAATAGCAGCAGTCTTTGAAATAATTTAAAATTCTTCTCAGTATGTTGTAATCTTGTGGAGAGAACATTAAACAACTTTTGAAAACATTTTAAATTTCAAGAAAATCAGAGAAATGCTCTTTTTCCCCTTACCTTAAGGCCCTCTTTCCTCCAAGAGTATGAAATTTAAATTTGCGTGCTGTACCTAAGATCAGAGAAAAGAAATGGTTAAGTAAGATTGCTAAAATAGTCCTTGGAAGTTTTTCATTGGTAAAGGTATTTGTAAATTTTAAACTTTTTTTAAACAGATAAAATATTGACAAAACTATTAATGTGCTCTTGCAATAGCTTTCTAATTTTTACCACAGTAAAAGTGGATTGAAGTCATTGTCAAAAATATTCTAGTGCTTTTCCTCCTTCTGTTTTGTCTCATTTGCATATAAGCTTGAAAAGAGAATTTCTTTGGTAAAAAGAGTTTTAAAATAGATTTTACATCGTTTTGTTGAGTAGTAGTGGAGGACTTTCTCAAATCAGGTGTAAATGACTTACCTATTTACAGTACCAAGTGAGAAAAAAGCTGCAATTTTCTGTTAAGGAGTTTGGGTTATGCCTCTGAGAACAAAGAGGAAGCAGCCATGTTAGCATTACTGAAGGCAAAACCAGCCTTGCAGTTACCTGCATGATGGTAGAGGGCATTCTGATTTTCTGGTTATTCTGTAGACTGTCTCAAATCCTTTTTGTCTGTTCCCATTTCACTAATAGAATTCAGAAGGAGCTAGCTGAAATAACCCTTAACCCTCTCCTAACTACAGGTAAGAAACAAATTTTGTTATTTTGATTTCTAAATTGTGGAATGATATCAGGAGATGAATGTATTATCCTTGTATGTATGTGCAGCAGAAGAGGCTAGCTAGCTATGTTTGCTTCCTTAAAACTTTGCAAGTGCTTTAAACAAAAATTTCCTAGGTGAATTAAATTAAATTAGGGGAAAAACACTGTTTAGCATGTATCATATATTCTGTACTTATGAATATACTGATCTTGTGCTTCTTGCTGAGATTTGTTTGAGTGGTGTTGATTTTTCTGTTGTTTTTCTGTGGAATACATTTATTCACAAGTATTTTGTAGAAACCTGTAAGGTTTTAAGTTTTAAAGTTAATGTTTGAGTGCAATCTGAACTGATTTTCCAAATTTAGAAATTGTTGAATATGGTGTTACAAAATGTGAAAGCATTAAACAGGAGTATAGTTGTTTTTGTTTGATTTATTCAGTAACTTGCCTAAAGGACAAATTTTATGTGCTAAGCTATGGTTGTAGTTGTTATTTTCTAGAAAACACATTGTTGGAATTATTTACATTTTAAACAAATATCCTAATGACTTGGGAAAATTCTTAGAAGTAAATTAATTGGAATTGTGAGAAGAATCAAATTCAGTGGAACTCAGACTTTAAGATTGGTTGACAAATTGTATTAAAAGTAGCTGGTTGATTTTTTTCATTTGTGTCTTATATAGTGTTCTGTTTATTTTTGAATGGTGACTGTATGGTTTACAAAATTTATCAAATTTAGAGAGCAATATTATAAATAAATTGCATAGAAATATGTGCTCAAGAATGAGAGGGGAAGGGATGCTAGAATTAAGGCAGTGTTATGATTTGATATAAAAATGTTTTGGTGTTTAACCTGTGTTTTTGCTACAAATTGTGTTTGCTCATATTGATCAGCACCATCTCTGAAGTCTACTTGAGACATAATAAAGAAAAATCCATTTGCTACTTATTGTGTGTGTTAACCAGATTCCCAGATAAGGGGGATCTGATCCTGATTTATCCAGTGAATTAACAGTTTTGCTTATATTTGTAGTCACAGCCATTTCAGTTTAAAAAGCAGACATGAATGTGAACTAATTATAAACAGAGTGGTATGTCAGATCTCAAAATATTACTTAAAAAGTATACTCCTCAATAGTGTAGCCACTAGCCACATTCTGATTATGGACCAGGTTGTTGTGGTTAGTTGAAAATGTGATATGCTGTAAGTGTGAAATGCATACTGGATTTTTACATCTTGAAATAATATTTGGCATGTTTAGTAAGTGTTTTAAAAATTTTATTTTTATCATCTTCGCATAGTTATTAGAAAATTCAAAATTACATGTGTAACTTGTATTATAATTTTGTTGAACAGTATTGCTTTAGAGAAGAAGTAAATCAGTATTTCTTTTACCCTTCTAAATGGTGTGTCAAATCTGTACCATTTAGGAGGTCAAGTTAAATTTGCTCTGTGGAAGAATCACTTAACTTTCAGAATATATTCTGATAATTTCTGTTGATTTTCTGCAAATGGCTTAAACCAGTGTATGAATTTACATCTAGAGAACATAGTAGACATATTGAATACTTTCAGAGCAGTAATTTACTAGTACATTTGGTAAAGGAATGTACTTTAAGTGTTTAACCCAGGACTGTTTCCACAAGGTCACAGGATTATTTTAGATGAAGTAAAATAATCTAAAATAATAATAATATTTCTGTGAAATAGAAAGTAAGTTTCACTTATCGCATATTTTTTTCTCTTTATATACCAGATTTCATTTAGGTTCATGAAATAATGCTTAACATTTAGTGATTTAACTATTGAAGCAGTAAAACTTTGGGCTTGCTTGTGCACAGTAACATGGAATACTTATATCTATTTTCTTTTGTCACAGTCTTTGGTGACTGTTGGCTATTGAAAAGGACATCTTTTAACTTCTCTAGTTCTTTAATATCTGAGTTTCTTTGTGGCTGTGTAAGTGATTCAGGAAAAAAAAAACAAATGTAAAATACAAGTTTCTTAGGAAATTAGAAGTTGTTTCTTACTACTTTGGGGAGAGACTTTTTTCCATACACCTCATATGTAAAATAATGCAGATACTTTTGTGTGTCTTTGGATTCTTCTGGGTAGAAGGTTAGTTCTTGTAATTTTGATAGAAAAGCCTACATTTGTATTGTGTTTTTGCTTTCATGCCAGAAAATGCAATAGATTATGGTATTATATTTCTTTTAACTCATAGCTGCATAAATGAGAATTTTAGCTTTATGGTAATTGTATTATTTAGATTTGTTAATTTATGTTGTAATTAAAAATGGGATTCCACAGTCATAAGTATATTTAGAATTTGTGTGTTAATATTGCATGAGACCTTTGAAACCTTATGCTTGCTACTTCCAGGTGCAATTATTTAATTATGGCTTTTGGTAAGGTGTGTGTGTGTGTGTGTGTGTGTGTGTGTGTGTGTGTGTGTAAACTTGTCAAAGTATGTGGCAGTTAATTATCCCTCAGGGAAGAAATGTTAAGTGTATCTGGGTACATTCAGGAAAATGTTGAATGAGATATAGGAAAACCAGAATTACTTGTACTAGGGAGATTTGTCTTAAATCCCATCTTTTGTTTTAATTAATAAGTTATTATTTAGTTACATAATTAGGTCTAATATACACATCCAGGATGGCCTTTGAAAGATATCATTGTCAAATTAAATGCATGACTTTAAAAGTGTTTGATTATATGTCAATAGGAATACTTCTTTTTCTTTTAGTAAACAAGGTTGATAAAGATTTAATTTCTAATGATTTGATGGTATTTTAGGTTTTAAGTATTGAAGGCCTGTGGGCCAATGCATTTTAAACACAGGGAAATAATATATGTTTTTTGGTTTACTTTTATACTTTTTACATTCTATATTTTAGATTACGGTATAAAAATCAATTCACCAGTGAGCATGAAGGGAAATTATTATGAACATCCCTTTGTTTTACAGAAAGTTATGGACGAGAGTTGTTTAGTAATGTGTTGACATTTACGTTCTGTTTATCAAAGGATGTGCTTCCTTTTCCACTTAGAGTTAGCACTTGTGTAAACAGCAAAAGTTTGGAAAGGTGCTGGATTTCTAAGTTAACCTTGAATTTCTTTTCCTGTATAGAGGGTACAAACATGTACTCCTAAATATTAATGGGTTTGGACTGAATCTATGTTAAAGAAGATATTTAAGAGTAATTGTAAATCCTTTTTGGATGAATGGAAGGCCTTATGGGGGGTAGATATTACAGTTTCAAGTTTATATTAATCATATGTTGACTATCAAAACCTGAAATTAGCTACTATAATACTTGTAAATACTATAATACTTGCAAATTTTGTTAACTTCCCTTTTTTAAAGAGAGAGAGAGAGAAAGAGAGAGAGAATTTTTTAATATTTATTTTTTAGTTATCGGCGGACACAACATCTTTGTTTGTATGTGGTGCTGAGGATCGAACCGGGGCGCACGCATGCCAGGCGAGCGCACTACCACTTGAGCCACATCCCCAGCCCTTAACTTCCCTTTTTAAAAGAAAGAAAAAGAAGTAGCATAAGTTCTAAATCAGAAGTTGGCAATTTGCACGTAAGAGTAATTTTCTGAGTATAAACTGTGTTTCTGATGGTTGCCATATCTCTCACTATTGTCCAGTGTAGATTAGAACTTTGCTAATTAAAGGGTGATCTTCAGACTAGCAACATCTGTATCACAGGTGTGATTGTTAAAAATCAGAATATTGTTTTCCCCTAACCAGAAGTACTGAGTCCGAATCTGAATTTAATAAGATTGCTAACTGAATTGTGTGTCTATTGAGGTTGGAAAAATCCTGCTACTGAAGCCAGACTGTTCAGATCCATGCTGTGCCACTATTGGCATGCCACTTTATATAAGTTACGGGATATTTTTGTTCTTCAGTTTTCCAAGTTGTAAAATGAAGATTAAGTTGATCTCCCCATTGTATAATTATTGTGAGGATGAAATGAATTTGTTGAAAGTTTTGTTTACCACATAAATTGGATCCCTAAAGTGGATACAGCATGATAAAAGTAGGTGAGACAGTTTAGCAGCATGCCCTCACTCTTGCTGGTGTTTGCTCCAGTGCATCCACATCCTACTTATTGGAAAAATTACATCTTAATTCATCATCTAATTATTGAGTACATATCAAGCAGTTTGTTTTTAATGTGAATAAAAGCAGGTTTTTTTTTTAAAACTTGAGTTAAAACAGAAAATTAGCCTAAAAGTGTTGATCATAGATGAACAAATACTCAATCCCTTCCAAAAAATATGTGTAAACTTAATGATACTTTAAAAGAATGCCTGGGATTGGGGCTGAAGCTACTGGCAGAATGCTTGCCTAACATGTGTGAGGCACTGGGTTTGATCCTGAGCACCATATAAAAAAAACATAAAATATATGCATTCTGTCCATCTACAACTACAAAAAAATGTTTTAAAAAATATTTATAAGAATGCCATGACTATGACTGCCCAGTAAAGTATAATAAATTTTTTAGATAGTTGTATTAGTTACTATTTTCCCCTCTTTAAATATCCCATTTTAAGAGTTTGTGATTTTATTCAGAATGCAGTAATTTCAATATTTGTAAAATTTACACTCATAATAGTATAGTTTACCAATTACTTCAACATAATGTAGTGTAATTCCAGGCAAAACAGTGAGTTGGAATTTGAAAGAAAATATTAAATAACTCATATTCTTTACTTTTTTCATAATTGTGATATTTAATATTATTCACTTAAAGATTATTTAGCTATCATTTCTATTTGCTTATAGAAAGTAGTTGATAATTACAGTAATTCTAATTGTGTCCAACTACAACTAAAAATTAAATTTTAAAAAAAGAATTCTGTTTGGGCATTTCATTAGAATTTAAAAGATGAAATATCTTTAAACATTTAATGTTTCTTTTGCATCTGGATCACGGAAGTTTTTGCCTCTTCCCCATATTCATAGTCTAGGAGATAGTTGACAATACCTGGAGACATTTTGCTTTTCAAAACTTGGGGAAAAAGGCTCTAGCATACAACAAAGAATTGTCTCCCTTCAGGAGATCTTAATGAAATAAAACATATATATGTTTCTGTTATGTTTTACTAGGAATATTGAAGTAACTTGTGACTACAGAATGGGAGTCACCTTTGTATTGTCTTAGTGATGAAAATAAAAACCAAATGAAGAGCATGGCTTTCTCACCAGTGTGTAATTTAGTGTCAAAATCTAATATAATGTAATCATAACTTTCTGCAATCATAGAAAGTAATGTAATTGCCTCTTCGGAAAAATGTGAGAAGAGAGTATCAATATCAAATTTTGAGAAATGTTAAGAATAAGGGAAGCATCTGGAAGAGATGGGAAGGATCAGTCTCTAACCACAAATTTTGCACACCTCTAGTTCTCCCACCTCCTACCACATATCTGGCTTTGTAAAACTTTACTTTTTATTTTTTGCCTTAGATAACTTAGCTAAAAATTATTCCAAAATTATGTAAAATAAATGTAATTTTCCATTATTAAACTTTTGTTTTCCATAACACATTAAAAGGAAAATTAAATAATAAAAACAGACATAATAAATTCTTGTTTGATATAATCATTTAAATATCTTTTTTAGACAGCAGTAATTCAAACAAAAAATACTTCCCTTACTTAAAATGTAACATTTTATATTAATGAATCAGGAGGCTAAAACACTAAAATTGTCAGACTCAGTAAATCCTTCAAATATTTCATCTATAGAGGCACAGTAAACACTTAGTGTAAATTATAAAAGGTTTTTTAAAATATATAAATTCCAGGTCAAAATATATCAAATCAAACATATATCAACTTTACTTCTCAATTTACTTCTCTATGTAATCATATTTTGTTGACTCTAAATAACATTGTCTGGTAACTGATAATGACATTAAAATTTGTATCATCTCTCTGCTAAAATATAGTAAACTCTACTCTGAGCCCCTCATTCATAGGTCTTACATCTGTTATCCCATCGTCAGCAATAAAGCCAATGAGATTATTCTAAAATATAAATGTCCCCATGTTATTCTTGTCTTTGCTTTTTAAAGGACCAAGCAATGTACTCTCTAATTTCTCTTTTGCCTATTTTCCCTTTGTTGTAGAATTATATTGTGCATTTCAATCAAATTAAAGTCTTTCAGTTCCCTTAACTGTCTAATATATTTCTAGTTAGGCAGATGATGATGCACCTCCTGAAATCCTATTTTCTTTTCACAGACCTCTCAGTCTCACTCTGCTCCATCTGGAAATATCCAACTCCTCTTTGGGATCCTTATAAAATCTCCCTTTTGTGAACATACACTTTATACAGTCTCCTTGATGACTTGCTGCTTCCCGTCAGTTCTATTTTGGAAATATTTGCAAAATTGCATTTATTACCTCATATCACAGTTATTCATTCACATCACTATTTCCATTTGCTGACTATGAAAGAAAACCTTTCTGGTTTTGGCATCTGCCTTGGCAGCAGCAGTCGGAGAAGACAGCCTGGAAGACCTCCTCTTAGGCTTCTTCTTAGCCTCACTTTCTTCAGAGCTGACCTTCCTCTGGAGCTTCCTGGCTGAGAGCACAAGGCTCATGCAGGTGCTGCAGGCAGTGGCTCTCAGGAACCTTCTGAAACTGTGCTGCCTGGCCACTGCTGCTGTTCCCACCACATGAGTTGCTGTGACACACCAAGTATTCAATTATTTTAATTCAGTTTTTACCATAATTGAGACATAACTATAGGCAATTTTAAATCTCTAAATTTTGTGATTTTAGCTACAACAAACCAAATAAAAATCAAATCCTTACTATTATGTTTTGTTTATTCTGCTTTCTAAATAAGTTCTCATTTTGTCATTATTGCCAGTGCTTACAACCCTCCTTTCTCTTATCTCTGGCCTAGAGAACAGTGACCTGCCCCTGGTTACTCTTCCTGTCATGAGCCTCTCTCAAGTGTGCCATTCTCCCCTCTCACAAGCATTAGTTTCTAAAATAAACATTTAACCATGCCATACCCACAAAAGTAAGAAAGTATTCTATTATTTATGCAATAAACTCAATATTTATTCATATGTCCCCCAGCTCTTCCAAGCATGATCACAAATAGTCTTCCAAATTCCCTGTAGGAACAAACTCAGCCCCACTAATACTTGTTCACATCATTCCTTCGCTTCACACAATTCCTACCTCTTCTGATTTTTATTGCTTCTCTGTCTCTATTTATGCTTAACATTTGCCAACATAGCCTCCATTGCCTCTAGCTCCTTAAGTTCCACATTGAATTCTCTTTTTTTCATGCCCCAAAGAATTTCTGCTGCACCATCATTACTTTCCCATCCTAATAGAAGTGAGAGCTTATTAATCTAATTTCCATATACTTTTTCAAAAGCTTTAATCATAACATTAAGTGTGCTTTGTCTGTTTTTACAAATAAATATCTTCTCCATTATGATGCAAATTCTTTCAGGATTGATATTATATTGTATCATTTTTTATATCATCAACATCTAGTATATAAAAGGAAGAATGAAAGAATAATCTAAATAGAAAATATATCTAAAGTTTCTAGTTACTGTGTATTATATCCAATATTCAGAGCTATAATATTAATTCTATATTTTGTGACAAGGAACTTCTTGTAATAATTCTACAGTGCAGGTGGACATAAACTTTAAAGCCCAAATGAAAGCCCCACACCACTTACTTTCCCCAGTAATAAATGCTACTTTTGGATTATGCTAATAAAATCTAACCTTCCATTAGATAGATGATTTCTGAATATTCTTGAATAAATTACCTCTTAAACAGAATAAAATTAGAATGGCATTCACTTTATTAATTAGCAATTTTTAAGACAGGCAGAGATACAATTTACATACTTAAATATGCCCATCTATTATACATATATATTATATATACATATATTTTTGTCAGGCCTACTATTTCTCTATCCTCTAATAGATAATGAAACAAAGGTACTTGTGTTTATCAAGTGTAAAATAATGCTTCTGTGGATGTGGGGAGTAGTTTTTAATTGCCTGCTATTACCTATGGAATAAATTTAAGAGTTAAGTTTGATCACTTAGAAATGCTTGGTTTTAATGCTTATAAAAATTGAACTTACACATATTCTGAAAAATACATTTTTTAAATCAAACTTAAGCTCATTTCACTTTCTCTCTTTAATATGTCATCAACACAAAAGCTTTTATCTCTTCCACTCTAAAAAAGAGTATGTTATTGTGGATAAGTGAAGGAAACAGCAAAAATATAAAAATTAAATATTTTGTGTCACAAGTCTTTTATGAGGAATAACATTTGTTTGATTTTTATTTTTTGAAAGCTAAATATGTAAATGCTAATTCTTTAAAATTGGAATGGAACTTATTGATGTCTATTACCAGTATCCTTTTTTTCACTGTGTCACAAAGGGGAAATTGGGCGCATCAGGCCAAGAAACTACTCCAACATATTACACAGGAGAACTTTAAAAAATCTAAGGGAAATTGGACAGTGGCATTTGCAAAATCAAGCAGCATGATACAAAAATTTGAGATCTATCTAAGTCAATAGGATGATTTTATTCAAAGAGAAAAAGTCTCCACTGTCTCTCAGATTGGCAAAATCAGTTTCCTTTGTCATAAAATTGCTTAAAATTCCAAAAGGTAACATTTCATATGTCAGTGACTTGTTCAAATGGCTATCCCCTACCTTACCTAAGCCAATTAACATCACTATAAATTTTGTTCATATTGATTTGCCTTTCTTAAAGTATAAGCAGGAAAAATTCCTCACTGTCTCAAAACCTGCTATTTTTTCTCAATTATTTTGTGACTTCCTGGCTATTAAGTAGATGGAATAATATTTAATGCTCACACAACTGGGGCATCTGAAAATGAAGGGAAGTCCATCTTCCTTAGCCACTCTGTCCTGGGGGATAACTCCAGGTTCCAGTGCCAAAACAAATCAGGAGAAAAACTTTGTCTCAGAAGTATTTTATTGTGTGTTAAAATGGCAAAAATAACAAACTGAGGTGGGTGTTTGTTTTTTAGAATCCAACTCAATTATAAAATGTACTAAATTAATTTTCCAAAATAGTCTAATAATCTCTCTCAGAAATTACAGTGATGCAGTGGTTATTTGCATTTTCCTGATTATATTCTATTTTTTCCTCAGAGGGGGACCTATGTCCAAAGGGAACAAGTCCTATCAATTGAGTGTCATAGCAATCATGCAGAAGCTTCAGCATATCAAAATGTCAGAAATCAGACAACAGAGAGAGAAGATGAACGTTTAAATAATAGAAAACTCTTCAGTAGCGCTGAAGTTTGGTAAAGAAAGAAAAAGGGAGGTGGGAAGAAACTAAAGAGTTAATGAGGAAATAATTTATGAAGAATTTTATAATGCTTTCCATCCCTTGTACTAAGTAATTGAAGTTTTAAGTATAAAATACAGGCTCTTTTTACATTTTGGACAGACTGGCTCTGCTATAGTGTGGAAATTTGTCTTGGATGGGAGCCAGAGCAACAGTGAGAGATCATTCATTCATCCTGTTGTTTCAGGTATCTACTTACCAGTTAATGATGTCTTGATCTCAGGCAGTTTCTGGACCTCAGCATTATGATGGTTCTGCATTGCAGAATTCTGTGCTGTTGGGGGTTTTGCTGTAAAAATGTAGTAGTTTATCAGTAACCAAGGCTTCTACTCACTAGATGTCAGTAATATTTCCCTCACCTCCAGTATAACAATATCTCAATATCTTTAGGCATTTTCAGATGTTCTCAGGGGAGTCTCCCACCCCAGAACACTGATTTGTGGTAATAACAAAGAGGATAGAAGAAGGAGAATTGGAGAATATTTAACTTGTTAACAACAAAATGATGATGTATTGAAAGTAACATTTGAGGGAAAGGGGTAAATTGTAGATGCAAAATTTAAAGTGTGTCTGCTTTTGCTTTTTACTGGGAACAGTTACGGTGCTTATATAGGGAGGTGCTGATATCAGACATATGAGCTTAAAGAGTAAATTGAAAAATACACACACACACACACACACACACACACACACAGGAGAGTCAGAATATTATTATAGTATTCCAACATAAAATTAAGGGGAACTCAACTAAAAATGATAATTAAAGTAGAAGAAACCAAGGCGAACAATTTTCGACCCCTACTCAATCTCTCCAGTTTGAACACCTATGCCCATCATATTAGCCATTTTAGAATATGAAAATACAAAGAAGTAATAGTAGCTATTTTAGAATATGAGAATATAAAGAAGTACCAGATTTTAACATTCAGAGTTCAGAAAATATTTATCTTAGCTACTTATTATTTGGAATGTTCATAAAACACAATGTAATGTCTTTTCGAAGTGTCTGTGATTTTAGGGATATAATATGGAAAATCAAAGACAACAATATTCTATTACAAAAATGTGTTTCATATTTGATGTTAGAATACAACACATTTGTTTTCTAAGTTAGATTCAATAAAGATGAGGAGCTTAAAGTTATCTGGACAGAAGAAGAGAAAGGAATCAGTCATCAGTTAGAATGAAAGAAACCCATGATTGCACTTGAAAGGGTGTTAGCAGAAGCTGTCCAATAAATTCACAGAAGATGCTTCTGCTTTAATAAATTGTTGTGCTATCAGCCAGGCACGGTGGTGCACAACTGTAATCCCAGTGGCTTAGAGGCGCATGAGTTCAAAGGCAGCCTTAGCAACAGCAAGGCGCTAGGCAACTCAGTGAGACCATCTCTAAATAAGAATACAAAATATGAGGGCTGGGGTTGTGGCTCATAATATAGTGTTTGCCTAGCATGTGTGAGGCCCTGTGTTTTATTCTCAGCACCACATATAAATAAATAATAAATAAAGGTCCATCAACAACTAAAAAATATCTAAAAAATGCAAAATAGAGCTGGGATGTGGCTCAGTAGTCCAGGGCCTCTGAGTTCAATCACTGGTACCAAAACAAACAAAGAAACAAACTGTTGTACTATCAAATCCTTTTGTAGCACTTGAGCTTCACTTTCTCTACTTGTACTGACGGATCAAGGTTTTGTTTGTCCCAAATCTATAATTTGGTGCCAATTGTCTGTTTATCTTCTGAGCATGAAAGGGAAATCTCAGCCTTGAAAAATTTTTTATTATTAGTGTTATTATTATTGGCCTGGTAAGAACCACAATAGTGCTTTTATGAAGCATAAGAAAATTTAGGGGTTCTAAAACTTTATTCTGAAAAAAAGTAATTTTATAAATATTATTTCATGTTCAAAGTATATTCATATACAGCCTTACATTTTCAAATGACCAAAGAATGAGGAACACTTAAAAATAATGTGTTTCATTATTCACATAGGTGGAAATAAAGTTGTAGGTTAAATTTTAGCATTAGTACTCATTCTCTGATTTTGTGTTATTTCTACCTATTGTCAAACATCTAACAATACTTTAGGAATAGGATGTCAATTTTTTATGTTCATAAAGTTCAGTGTAAAATAAAAAAGAATTATCTTGATTATGGCTAATATTTTCTGTATAATCTTATGAATCATTACTACTGGATTAGCATTTTTCAAAACCAGGATCAAACATGTGTTTTTCAACTTTATTACCTTTTTATACCTATTATTAGAGTAAATAAATTGGCATCATAATTTTAAGTTAATATTTTTTTTTCACATAATGGATATGCTAAAATTAAATCCATTCCTTTATATAGACTTGTAGAATCTACACCCAATTTTCAGATGCTATAAAAAATGTCACAGTAATCTTCATATATAAGTATATATATATATATATATATATATATATATATATATATATATATATGATACTTGTTATATTTTGGAAGAATATTCATGAGCTAAAAGGTGTTCATATTTTTTAGTATTTTTTAAAATCAGAAAATACATTAATTTGCTCTTTGATTAGTCCAAATGCAGCTTAAACTTTTCCCATTGTCCTCCATCTTTTACAACACAGTTGTTTTCAGCTATTTAATTGTGGAAACAATAAAGACATTACTCTGAAACAACTCTTAGTAGGCAAAAAATTTTAAAAAATGTTATCACTAAGAGATAATCTATTAATCTCTTTGTGACACTTGGTTTAATTCTCAGCTTCAAACTCAATAAAATTCCAGGCATTTGCATAAGTTGTATATTATCTAATAAAGTAACACTGTTCTTCATTTTTCTAATCTAAGGTAATATATTACCTTTGTAATATATGGTGGTAATAAATTTATCTTTTTTCACCATAAGTAGTGGACTTTAAATCCAGTAAATTTGATCATTCTGTTGCACATTGGTGTTTTTTATTTGGGTTTTTTTTTTTTTTTTTTTTTTTTTTTTTTGGTTTTTCATTGCATTGACTGATTTGAGTGATTTTCATATTGATTACTCTTCCTTTTCCTTTTTTTCTCTCTTCCTTTCAACATATTTAAAACCTGGAATTCCCTTTTCTTTCTTTCAAAGCAATTTTTTTCTTTTACAAATATTTTTAGATTTTTTAGAAAAATCTTGCCCATCTCCAAATTCTAAAATGATTTTTCACCTTAAAAATTTTACATATTATTTAGTATGTATTTCAGCATTTCTTATATGTTAATGCTGCCTCTGTATTTCTTATTTAGTAAGGTATGTGCCCTGTCTCTTCCTAATTGTAGAAGCATTATTTTTTTTTCAATTGATAATATCACTTTTTCATGTAAATTTTTACTATTTGATAGATATAATACTAATTTTATCTGCAATTTATGGATTCTTTTTTTGTGAAGTCATTTAAAATAATTTTGCAGTCAAATCTCTCATTACCTTTTCTTACGTTAGCCTTTTCTACATAAAGCCAATTCAATGTAAAATTAAAAATTGTCTCATTAAATTTTTCACACAGTTATGATTTTGTATTTACTATTTTAAACAATAATATATTTGGTTTTCAGCCTGAGAAGAACTGGGTTAAAATGCCCATTTTCTCCATTAATATTTCAAAACTTGGAAAAGTCAGGGATCTTTGAGCATCTTTAAATGGAGCCTATTAGGAACCATAGGGGTTAAATTAGATAATGTGTGTAAACTCTTAACAGATGTCTTGCTGGTAGTAAATAATAAATGATGCAGAAAGTTATTTATGGCTTTATACATAATGAGGTGTTTTAATTTATTATTTACCAAATACATATTTATCGTAGAAGTTTAGGCTAAATATGTCTTTGGTAAATAATAAATTATTTTTATTAGTTTTGACTTATCTCTTGAAGTTGGGACATTCAAAAGATAAGTCAAAACTTAATGAATATAGACCTGAAAGTAATATGAGAGTTTTTCCAATTATAGTTGAAATATAATGAAAAATTAAAAAGTAGTCATGGATATAGGACACATAGAGAAACTTCCTGTTCAGGAACATCACTTTGGTCTTTGGAGATTTATGTCTTCATTCTCTGACTCTTTAAATGGAACAGTAGAATAAATAGTTAATGTCTTAAGAGTGATTGCAGATCAACAAGCAAAGATAAATACAAAAATGTTACAGGACACAGTGTTCCTATTCAATATCCTTGAAGTAGTTTCAGATTTAGATTGATTCTAGGCACCCAGGCCTCTTAGACATCATCAGGAACATCTAAATTGCTTTCTCACAACTTCTACAATGTTGGGGACCACAAATCAAGTCAAGATGGCATCTGGCAGTTTGCCAGGAGGAGTGGTTTGTGAGGCAAGGCCACTGAGCCATTAAGATGATAAGGATTCCTTATTGGCTGACTGCTGTATCTAGATAATGCTAATTGAGTCAAGCTGTGTGTAATCAGTTAGGTATATATTCCTCTGCTGTTCCGCAATAAAGTGGTGCCTGCTACCTTGGGTACCCACTACCTTGAGTTCGTGCTCAGTTCCCTCTGAGTTTCTCCTCAATAAAGCAGTTCCTGCTTCAACCTTCAAGTTGTTTATCACCTCCCGGTTATTTTACCCAGCCGGACTGCAGCACTACAAAGCCTTCTTATCACCTCAATTTAGAAGGTACCTCATTAAATTGCTTTTAGCCAATTCGCTTTCTAAAATACTCACATTTCACATACAATAAAAAAATTTCTTTAGCTCTACTCTTTTAACTTGCACTTGATAGCATACAGGCATTCATTAAGTTTTACTGTCAGCAGAACAGCACAAATTTAACAGTTTTGTGATCCATTTTTACTAAATAACAGAAGAGAAAGTGTTATGTTAAGGGCAGTGTGAGTTTAATTTTCTGTATCATTTAAAATTACTTAAGTGCATCCCCAAAGAAAACTAATATATTGATCAGATATAATTCACTTCAATGTTAATAAAACCTTAGCATGAATTGTTTGCATATACTAGCAAAAGATATATAAGTGAAAATAATCTACGAAGGTTCATAATGCTTATATAGCACACAAGAAATCTATGGGATAATAATAACAAGAGACAAAATTTGATGTGTATAAGAAGAAATATATTTTAGTGAAAAAAGTTTGATATTTAATTGTGGCTTTAAAATACTCTTCTATATTAGATTATATAAATACACAAAGAGAAATATTGCATCCTGGTCACTCTCCAGTAATCTGCCCATGTCACAGA
The DNA here is from genome assembly GCF_045843805.1 of Urocitellus parryii. Classification (NCBI taxonomy): domain Eukaryota; kingdom Metazoa; phylum Chordata; class Mammalia; order Rodentia; family Sciuridae; genus Urocitellus; species Urocitellus parryii. Next base: position 1,535,112 of record NW_027554068.1, read on the forward strand.
CGGGTGGACGGACAGCACTCTGACTCACCCTGTGCAGGCAAGCAAGGAGCTTCCTGTCCCAGCCACATCAGAGGAAGATACAAGACAAGCACCAGTTCACCTGCCATGGTATGAGGGAGGATCTAGGGACCAATGCCCAGAGACACATTATTTTTAACAAATGCAACACTCACTTTCTCAGCCACTGGAAGTGGAGCATAGGTCTACAGGGGGGAGTGGCCATTCTGACCTATGGCCTCTCACCCACCTACCAGCACCACTCACCAGGGTGCTAGGAGGTGCTGTCATTGGCTGACTGCACCAGGCATGCTGGGTCACAGTGATTACTACATCCTTCTTTCAGCACTCAGGGACCCCTCAGTTCCACTGGACCTGGGAGAGACTGGAGGGGGATGGGAGGATTTGAGGATATACTTTAATATGTGTATATATAAGTATTTACTTATTATATCTTTATATGTATATATGTATATATTTTACATATTTATCGTGTCTTTATATGTGTGTATATATTTTATGTGTGTATATACATACATGCTTATGAACTTTATACTTCCATGTGTATATTGATACTTAATTGAGAGTAGAGCTTCTATTTATCATCTTTATTTTTTTGCATACTGTTTCTTCCATATTGATAACTCTGGTTTGGAAGCATAGAGGGAATAATTTAATTTTCATGTCTCATAAATGCTCATTTCTTTTGTCCCATAATACATATCAGTCAAAGAATAAAATTGCAATACTTCTACAGTATGATTACTGGAAGCATTCTGGGGTTTTATTGTTAGTTTTGGTTTTGGTTTTTAGCATATACTCTCTCATTTCTTTTTTTCTTTCTTTCATTTTTATTTTTTGCATTTTCTGTTTCTTTTTTGCCAGTGTTTTTTAAATTGATTTTTAAAAAAATTAATGACAGCAGAATGCATTACAATTTTTATGACACATATACAGCACATATTTTCATATCTCTGGTTGTATATAAATTATGTTGACACCAGTTCGTGTCTTCATATATTTACTTTGGATAATGTCTATCACATTCCAACATCCTTGCTAGTCCCCTTACCCTTCTTTTTCCTCCCACCCCTCTGCCCTATCTAGATTTCATCTATTCCTCCCATGTTTCCCATCCCTACCCCTCTATCAGTTAGCCTCCTTATATCAGAGAGAATATTCAGCATTTGTTGTTTTGGGATTTGCTAACTTCACTTAGCATTATGTTCTCCAACGCCATACATTTACCTGCAAATGCCATGATTTTATTCTCTTTTATTGATGAGTAAAATTCCATTGTGTATACGTGACACATTTCTTTTACCCATTCATCCACTGAAGAGCATCTAGATTGGCTTCATAGTTCAGTTATTGTGAATTGTGCTTGAGCCACATCCCCAGCCCAAGAAAGATAATTCTTATGGAACACAAACACATTTTCAAATGAGATGACTGCCTCGATAGTTAGCACACAGTGGATAAAAAGGTTGTGGAGCCTGGCACAGTAGTGCATGCCTACAGTCCCAGCTACTCAGGAGGCTGAAGCAGGAGGATGGCTTGAGCCCAGGAGTTCAAGGCCGGCCTGGGCAACACTGTGAGACCCTGTCTCTGTCCCAGGAGTAATGACCTCAGATTCTGGAATATGGGATGGAATCCTGACTGTTTTATCTTCTAGTGGTGCAACTTCAAATAAATCCCTTAATCTAGCTGTTTCCATTTCAGCATCTGCAAAATGAGAATAGTGCTAGCAAGGACATAGGGTTGTTGTGATAGTTAAAAGAGTCAATGCATGTAAAGTGCCATGAGCAGTGCTTGGCAGTAGTAAAGTAGAAGTGTAGCTCTTATTATTGGGTATAACTTAGCCTTTCTCCGTATTCAGTCATTAGTATTTCTTTATTCCAACTTTGATTTTATAGGAAGACTTCAATGAGAATGTTCCTGCCTGGCTTGTCTTACATCCAGCCGGGAGTTAGTAGTCCTTGTGGAAAGGAACCCTTCATTCAGTTCTTGGAACAAGCCCTTTTAGGCCTGTTTTAGCAATGAGCTCCAACGACCGTGGCTAGAGTGTGTTCTGTACAGTTTCCACATTTATCAAAGAGAAGCCTGTAGTTTGCTTCTTAGTACTCTAAATTCCTGAACCCAAAGTGCTCTTTTGGCCTTTTCCTGCACCATTGGAGAAAGAGCAGAGAGTTGTTGCATTGAGTGTTCTTGTCTTGAACTGATTTTATGACATCTTCTTTGATCAGTGTGGAAACCAGTACAGGAAGACACTCTCAGGTTTTCTCCACTCAGAGGCAGGTATCATCTGCTCTAATCATAGCTAGCGTCAGGTCTTCCTACCTTGTTGAAGCTGCAAGTGTGGTCATGTGTGTTTCTTACTGCCCACTGCAGACCTCTCATTGTTTTAAGATACATTTTTAGTTGTAGATGGGCACTGTTTTAGTCAGCTTTTTCACCTCTGTGACCAGAACCAACTGTGGAGGAGGAATGTTTATTGGAGGGCTCATGGTTTCAGAGGTCTTAGTCCATAGAAGGCCGACTCCATTCCTTGGAGCTCCAGGGGAGGCAGCATCATGGCAGGAGTGTGTGACTGAGGGTAGCAGCTCACATCATGATCAGAAAGCAGAGAGAGAGAGACTCCACTGTCCAGATACAAAATATATACCCCTTAGCCATGTGCCTGATGAACCCGTTCCTCCAGCCACACCCACCTGCCCCAGTTACCACTCAGTTAATCCCATTAGGGATTCATTCACTGATTAGGTTAAAGCCATATCCCAGTCATTTCTCCTCCAAACCTTCTTGCATTGTCTCAGATGTGAGCTTTTGGAGGACACCACATCTAAACCATAACAGATGATACCTTTATTTTATTTATTTTTATGTGGTGATGAGGAAGGAACCCAGTGCCTCACGTGTTCTATCACTTGTGTTCTATCACTGAGCTACAACTGCAGCCCCCAGACCTCTTATTTTTGGAGCTGTTTTCTGAAAGAACTTGTGTCCTTATTCACAGACTGTTTGAAGCAAAATCCAATCAAGGTTTTCAAACAAATATTAAATGTCTTCACGCAATTAACTTAAGCATCCTTTTCTTCTGCTTACCTCTCATTCTGTTATATTTGATAATTAAATTTTCCCAGTTCATGCAATGGAAGGTGAGGTAGCACTTTTGACCACTGTAGGGTGGTCAAACCTGAAGTCTGGGGCAGAAATGTCAGTTTGAAGGATGAAACCAGTCAGTTGGACTGATTTCTGATTTTCACTAGGACCTAGTCCTGCCTTGTGTATTTTCTAGTTCCCTATTTGTGTGTTGCTCATCATGTTCCTTTTTTTTTTATGGTTTTCAGGTGGAGTTGGCATGAACTTAAAAGCAGCAGATACTGTTATTTTTTTTGACAGTGATTTTAATCCTCAAAATGACTTGCGGGCAGCTGCCAGAGCTCACCAAATTGGCCAGAACAAGTGAGTGAGTTAGACATTGGCACCTTTCTGCTCTGTTGGCTTGCAGCTGTGGATTGGGGAGGAAGGTGGACCGTGTAGTCCTGACAACAGTGCCACGTTGGAGTTAGAGACCACTGGGTTTGAACCCCGTTGTGCTACTGGCTTGTAGAGTCATGTTGGGGGATCAGTGGTCACATGATCAGTTCAGACTCACTTTGTTGAAAAGAACAGTTAAATTCCAAAATGATTAGAAGAAACTTAGAATTTATTTAGTTCATGTTTCTCACATTAGATCCTAATTCAGTTTAAAAATGAAGTTAAAGCCAGTGGGTGCACATGCCTGTAATCATTATCAGCATGGGAGACAAGCAGGAAGATCAAGTTTAAAGCCAACCTTGCAACTTACCTAAACCCTGTCTCAAAACTTTTTTTTTTTTTTAAGGCTAGGATTATAACTTCATGGTAAAGCTCCCCTGGGTTGGGTTCCCAGTACCACAAAGAGGAAACAAAGTTGTGTTCAGCTACCCTTTGACTTGAGGTAACATGCCTGCCAGGGGTTATCCTGGCTACAGATGAAGGCCCAATAGTGGTCACTTCGTCTTCCTTCCTCTTCCTCTTTTGGGGAAAAGTTCAGGAAGAAGTTGAGGCCAGATTTCTCTAACAAATGCTCAGGTCCCAATGAGCAGTGTCTTTTTCCTTTTTCCCTCAATGTGGCATTTGGTTCTGCTTCCTTTTGGGTGTATTTTCCTGGCATGCTTTTTCCCCAGCTTTGCAGACTCCTAACACTGCTCTCATTTGACTCCAGTACAGGGCTGGGAAAGTGATCCGGCTGATTGGCCGAGACACTGTGGAAGAAATAGTTTATAGGAAAGCAGCCTCCAAACTGCAGCTCACCAACACAATCATAGAAAGAGACCATTTTACTCTGGGAGCCCAGAAACCTTTGGCTGATCCTGACCTCCAGGTAAAATGTATTCTTTTTAGAGTCTCATGATTTATAACTAGTACTCTCTGTGGATGAGAATGCAAATAAAAAGGACCAGCATTAACCACCCATTGTTGCAAATTACCCATTTTTTCATTGGCCTAATTCTTACCCTCTCAGTACCTAACTACATGCAAGGTGCCATACAAGCTAAAAATGAGGGTGGCATTTAAAGGCAGAGAAAATAGAATAAAGAAAATGAGCTTTGAACCATCTAACTTGGATTGAAATTCACATCTTATCCCTTATTGGATGGATGACTTTGAGCATGTAACTGAACATCATGGATCTAATCTCTTCATGGCTTCTAAAGATGAGTGTGCCACGAGTTACCTCAGAATTTGTTTAAGTTCTTTTTTTTTCTTTAAATCAGTGATGATTAGTTTCATACCTCCTCCTTAATCCCAGACCCTTTGAGTAGTGACTTACAGTACTCATTCCATACTCAGAGATGAGTGAACAAGATTAGGAATTCAAAATTATGCCATAGGATATAGGGATGAAAGCACTAGAGTTAATTTGTTGAAGAAGGAAAAATTAGATGGGAGTCAAATGCTGTCTTAGAATATCCTAGAGAGCTCTCTTTTGGTAAGAGGTTTGGAGTTATTCCTTAGCAGCAGCCTTTGAGATAAAATTGAACCTATATTATAATATACCCCAGGTCGTTTTGAGGGATTAGATGCAGAGAGATCAACCCCTAGTATCTAGTATGATTCAGGCATGAAGAGAGTAATAAATGTCTGAGAAAAGGTAGTAGCTGTGGGAAGATCTGCTGTAGGAAACTGCAGAGAAATGACAGGAGTTGGCTCTTGTTTTGAGGCAGGCAGTGAGAGAGAGCAAGTTCAAAGATGGCTTTAAGTCTGAAAGATGAGAGTAGAAAGTAGGAGATAGGGATAGAAATTAGAAGGATGAAGATAATGTAGGCTTTAGTCAACAGAGTTTGTAGTAAAAATCAATATACATTATTGTTAGAAGGAGACTCAGAAAAGAAAGGAATTAGAAAAGTTTGCAAGAAAAACCAGGCTTTAAAAGGATCAGCTTATCAAACAAAAAATTCAAGAGGTATGTGAAAGGGAAAAAATTACACAGTATTACAAGCAGAATCATCAAATTTACAACTAGCCCAAGCATGAGTTTAAAAATGGCAGTTTTCTCACATCTGTATCTTTACACATCAGCATTGCAGACAGGGAAGGTGCTGTTTTTGTTAGGGAGTCACTGACCTGCAGGAAAGGTTCACAGATTTGGGGGTACTAGAACCTGAAAGAAGAACTCTAGGTTTTGTTTGTTTGCTTGACGTTTGTATATCTTAGAGAGTAACTGGAGTCTTTGGCCTTTTGTGTTTTGAGTCTTCTGCATGCTCATCTGTCATGGTGGCTGGGCAGGCTGTGCATTTTGTTTTCACACTATTGAAGAGGCAATTTCAAATGGAAGGTGAAAGCTTGAGAGAGAGGTGCATGTACACTGTAGGTGTCTAAATACACTTCTTCACAGGATCTTGGGAGAGGAGCTCATCATGGGCTGTTGTGAAGGCACAGGTGTCAGGAGTTAGAGGAGACAAATTCTCAGATGCTCGATGCTTCCCCAGTGGAGGGAGCTCCAGGCATTCAGTCAGGGGTTTCTCTATGACATTGGCTGCTAGCACATCATTGTGAAATGCACAGGCACAAACTCTGCCATGGGACCAGATCTTGGGGCCAGTACAAACTATGGGCTGGTGGAGAGGACCTCGGTGGGACTTCCTGCACAAGCCATGGCAAGAAATCACACTCTGGTTCTGTCTTGATTCTTTCCTCCCCACCAGACTGTGAGTTATTTATGGTTGCCAGGAACAAGGGTGATAACTCACTGCCTTGTCTCAAAATACAGCAGGACATTTTTTTTAAGTTATTAAAAGAATCTAATAGTAAAAGACGTGGTTCTGGTTTGATAAATCTAAGCAGTATAGAGCAGTGAAGTCCTGAAAAAGGAGAGCAGGTTCCTTGTCTTAGAAGGAGAACACAACAGAAACAGAGAACAGATAAAGATGCGGTGAACACTTATTGAATGCTTACTGTGTGCTAAGCATTGTGTGACGTGCACTTTTTCCAGTTGTTTCAGAAGAAGAATAACAAAAAAATGAGATAGACGTTGTCTTTACCTCCATCTTAAGAAATTTTCCAAACATCAGATTCATGACTCTAATCCGAGCACTCTTTAACTTCCAACTACATGCTCTTAGTTACTATAATAAAGTGGTTTTCATTTAAAAAATGGGTAGTTCCTTAAAGACACGTTGTGAGTGAGCAGTAGCGAGGGAAGCCAGGAGACATAGTCCAAGGAGTGGACGAGTGAAGGGTCCCAGTATGGACTGAGCCTCATCATAAATACTTGGCTTTCTTCTGTTTTGGGTACTAAATGCCAAAGCCATTTGGCTTGGTTTTATATATATATACACATACATATATATATATGTACACCAAGGTTAAATATAAATATAACAGTTATGGTTTTGCTTAGTTTTTGTCATAGTTTTTATCTTGGATATTTTCAAGCTAAAGTTTCCAAGTTACAGAATAGGCAATATAGAGATAACTAACCAAATCTAAAAGGGCAAAATGAAAATGAAGTCCCATGATGTGGATCCCAATTGGTTCAGAATTCCTAAGAGATAGTACTTAGGGAGGTGGAGAGTTGCAAGTAGCAAATGAAAGCCAGGTAACACTATCTAAGATTCTGGTTCCAATAGCCGTAGGAAATAGGCTGAGTATATCCCCTAGGTGGAGCAAGAGGGCAGGATGGGGAGTGCCGCAGGACTATCCAGGGAGATTGAAATTGAGAAAGGGCTTTTGGGTCTGGTGATCAGGGTGGTTATGGTTTTGCCAAAGTGGGTCCCATAAAGCACTGTAGTAGCAAAGCGGCTTGGCAAGGACAGGTGGCAGCTCATGGTGAGATGAGGTATTCAGTGGCACCTTTTCTTTATAAGAGTTTGGCAGTGGGAGAGGTAAGAAGGTAGCCAACAGGGTCTCTGACTTCTCTGGGGACTGCTGGAAGTGCCTGTAAAAATTGCTGGTGAGAAGTGCTATAGAAGATGCTGGGAATCATTTTATCTGCCCCCACTCCTCAAAAAAATTGGAGGCCAAAAAATTTTTTTGGTATTGTAAATAATTGTCAAAGTCAACATCTCTGATCATCATTTATCACCTCTCTGCTTATTCCTCATCCAACTCCAAAACAGCCTGGCAGGTGTCATTTGTGATGGAAGAGAAGAAAGTCCATCAGGGAAAGAATTACCTGGTGTCATTTAGACACTTAGCAAGTCACACATCCTCATCTGTGTTTTCATGAGAACTAACTGGATCTCTCATTTTCTTCATTCAAGTTGAGTGACATACTGAAATTTGGCTTGGATAAACTGCTGTCTTCTGAGGGGAGCATCCTGGAGGACGTAGACCTGGAGTCCATCCTGGGAGAGACAGAGAACAGCCAGTGGGCCTCTGATGCCCTGCCTGCAGCTGGAGGAGGGATCAGAGAGCGGGAGGAAGGAAGTGAGTTGGGGTTAGGTGAGCCAGTGACTCCATCACCTCAAGCTAGGGTGTGAGTGAGATGCGTCCCCACGGGTAGTCCTGTGTCCTGCTCTGGCACCTCTCTTTCCTACCCAGCCCTATAGTCATCTGTTGACATTCTTAAGGCTTCCTGGTCCAAGAACTGCCAGAGTAATCCTTGTTCCCTTGAAGCTGGACTTTGAATCCAAGTGATGATATTAATGTTTATGGTCCTGTCAGTCTCAAGGATTAAATTTGAACCTTTTCTCTCTTGACACAGACTTCTTCTCTGGAGTTTATTTGGTAAACCTGCTATCTTTATGATGGTGCTTTGCACAGTGATACCTCTTCTCAATAGTAGAATGTTTTTTAAATTGCAAATGATATTTATGGACATTTATTGTGTTCATCAACAGTGCTGACTATGTCATGTGCTTTAGGTCTTTTAAGACCCATGAGGTGGGGGGCTGGGGTGGTGGGTCAGCGGTAGAGCACTCACCTCACACGTGCAAGGGCCTGGGTTCAATCCTCAGCACCACATAAAAACAGAAGTAAAAATGAAGGCATTGTGTCCAACTTCAACTAAAAAAATACATATTAAAAAAAAAGACCCATGAGGTGTAGGAGATCATTTTGTCTTCCTTTTTCTTTTTTCCCAGATTTGGTGTCTGTCTGTCTGTCTGTCTCTCTCTCTCTCTCTCTCTCTCTCTCTCTTTATATATATATATATATATATATATATATATATATATATTTATATATATTTTTTTTTTTTAGTTGTAGATAGACAGCATGCCCTTATTTTATTTTTTTAATGTGGTGGCTAAGGATCGAGCCCAGTGCCTCACACATGCTGAGCAAGCACTCTGCCACTGAACTACAGCCCTAGCCCCACTATTTATCTTTTTGTCCGTTTTCTGTTCTGAAATATTTGAATTTCAGACTTGAAAGGAGTTTTGTTTTGTTTTGTTTTTTTCCTCATGATTATTTTTAAAATGACTGTTTTCCTGTATCAGCAATAGGGAGTCAATCTGGGCTGGTGTGAGAGGGTTTTACTGACCTTTTTTAGAATTTTTTATTCATATATGACAGCAGAATGCATTGTAATTCTTATTATACATATAGAGCACAATTTTTCATATCTCTGATTGTATACACAGTATATTCACACCCAGTTCCTGTATTCATACCTGTACTTTGGATAATAATTATCACATTCCACCATCTTTAATAACCTCATGCCTCCTCCCTTCCCCTCCAACCCCTCTGCCCTATCTAGAGCTTGTTGTTCCTCCCATCTCCCACTCTCTATCCCACTATGAATCAGCCTCCTTATATCAAAGAAAACATTCAGCATTTGGTTTTTTGGGATTGGCTAACTTAGCATTATCTTTTCTAATTCCATCCATTTACCTACAAATGCTATGATTTTATTTTCTTTTATTGCTGAATAATATTCCATTGTATGTGTGTGTGTACACACACACACACCACAGTTTTTAATCCATTCATCTATTGAAGGGCATCTAGGTTGGTCCCACAGTTTAGCTATTGTGAATTGTGCTGCTGTAAACATTGATGCAGCTGTGTCCTGTAGTATGCTGTTTTTAAGTCCTTTGGGTATAGATTGAGGAGAGGGACAGCTGGGTCAGATGGTGGTTCCACTCCCAATTTTCCAAGTAATCTCCATACTGCTTTCCATATTGGCTGCACCAATTTGCAGTCCTATCAGCAGTGTATGAGTGTGCCTTTTTCTCCCACATCCTCGCCAACACTTATTGTGGTTTGTATCCATAATAGCTGCCATTCTGATGAGTGAGATGAAATCTTAGAGTGGTTTTGATTTGCATTTCTCTAATTGCTAGTAATGATGAACATTTTTTCATGTATTTGTTGACTGATTGTATATTATTTTCTGAGAAGTGTCTGTTCAGGTCCTTGGCCTATTTATTGATTGGGTTATTTGTTTTTTTTTTTTTTTTGGTGTTTAGCTTTTGAGGTTCTTTATATACCTAGAGATTAGTGCTATATCTGATGTGTGAGGGGTAAAGATTTGCTCCCAAGATGTAGGCTTGCTATTCACCTCACAGATTTGCTTCTTTTGCAGAGAAGAAAGAAACTTTTTAGTTTGAGTCCATCCCATTTATTGATTCTTGATTTTAATTCTGGCACCAAAAGAGTCTTATTAAGGAAGTTGGAGCCTAATCCCACATGATGGAGATTAGGGTCTACTTTTTCTTCTATTAAACGCAGAGTCTCTGGTTTTATTCCCAGGTCCTTGATCCATTTTGAGTTGAGTTTTGTGCATGGTGAGAGATAGGGATTTAATTTCATTTTGTTGCATATGGATTTCCAGTTCTCCCAGCACCATTTGTTGAAGATGCTATCTTTTCTCTAGTGCATGTTTTTGGTACCTTTGTCTAACATAAGATTATTGTAGTTTTGTGGGTTAGTCTCTGTATCCTCTCTCTGTTCTGTACCATTGGTCTACCAGTCTGTTTTGGTGCCAATACCATGCTGTTTTTGTTACTGTTGCTCTGTAGTATAGTTTAAGGTCTGGTATAGTGATGCCACCTGCTTCACTCTTCCTGATAAGGATTGCTTTAGCTATTCTGGGTCTCTTATTTTTCCAGATGAATTTCATGATTGTTTTTCTATTTATATGAGGAATGTCATTGGGATTTTGATTGGAATTGCATTAAATCTGTATAGCGCTTTTAGAAGTGTGGTCATTTTGATAATATTAATTCTGCCTATCCAAGAGCAAGGTAAATCTTTCTATCTTCTAAGGTCTTTTTTTGATTTCTTTCTTTAAGGTTCTGTAATTTTCACTATATAGATCTTTCACCCTTACTGAGCTTCTTAATTCAAGAGTTCTTTCTAGCCTGGCACAGTGGTGCACACCTGTAATCCTGGTGACTCCAGAAGCTGAGGATCATGAGTTCAAAGCCAGCCTCAGCAAAAGCGAGGCACTCAGTGAGAACCTGTCTCTATTAAATACAAAATAGGGCTGAGGTGGCTCAGTGGTTCATGCCTCTGAGTTCAATTCCCAGTACTAAAAAATAAATATTTAAAAATCTCTCTCCTCTCTCCTCTCCTCTCTCTCTCTCTCTCTCTCTCTCTCTCTCTCTCTCTCTCTCTTAAAAAAAAGACACAACTGATGTGACTATGTGTACAACCAGAGATATGAAAAATTGTGTACCATATGTGTAATATGAATTATAATGCATTATCCTGTCATATATAACAAGTTAGGATTAAAAATAAATAAATTTTTTAAAAAGATAAAAAAAGTGGGAAAATCAGAAAGTAATATCGTTCCATGCTGTACATATCACTTCCCTTTCTCAAGTACAATCTGGCACAAAATGTGTTGAGAAGAGATTCCCCTCCAAAAAAACAAATCCACTGGGGCTGGGGATATAGCTTAGTTGGAAGAGTACTTGCCTCACACGCACAAGGCTCTGGGTTCAATCCCCAGCACCACCAGAAAAAAAAATCTGATATTATATCCAATGGCATGAACAAGATTTAAAAAGCCACATAACCATAATGAGAGCACAAAGCACACAAAAGGCTTTCTAGATTCCAATCTAGAAAAAAAAACAAACATATCCCAAGGGAGGAGAACAATGTTCTTGCAATTACTTTTCTCTAAGGAGTATCTTAGTATGGTGATGAATGACCTTTTTCCCCCCCAGCACTGAGGATTGAACTGAGGAGTGCTCTACCACTGAGCTACATCTGCAGTCATTTAATGTTTGTTTTGTTTTTGTTTTCCTTGAGACAGAGTCTCACCAAGTTGCCCAGGCTCTCCTGAAACTTACCATTCTCCTACTTGTCAACCTCCTGAGTAGCTAGGATTATAGGCATGCACTATTGTACTGGCTACAAATTATATGTTTTTAAATCAGGAAATTGTCATTTAGAGAATATTATTCCCATGAGTCCTTTCTATATAAATTATTATAGAGCAAGCTTCACACAACCAATTGAAGAGACATTATCGTTAATAGATTATCCTATATTGTAGTTAATTGTATGGAAAAGAAACAATGTAGCAAAAATGAAATCATAAAAACAAAGACATTTCACATAGTAATGTAGATTAAAATGTCATCCAACTATAAATTCCCTCAAAATGCATGGACCAAGATCCTACCCAAGATTGAGACTTGAGGAAGGACTGACTGTATCCTTTAAAGGCACAAACTCGTTTTTTCTTCTCTTTGGTACCCTGTGCCACACTGTAAAGAAGCCCAGGCTATCTTGCTAGAGGGAGAGTCCATTTGAAGAAAGCCCCTGACATTTGAAAGACCACATGGAAAGGGAGACTACATAAAGCCAACAGTCAGCACCTTAGTTCCAGACATACAAAGCCATCTCAGACCTTGTAGTCTAAATCAGGCGTTTGCTGTATGGGTGAGCCTAGGTGACACTGGAGCAGAACCTTGGTTAAAGTCTTGACTTACAAAATTATGAGAAATAAAATGGTTGTTTGTTTGGTAGTGGGGATTGAATTCAGAGGCTCTCGGCCACTGAGCCACATCCCGAGCCCTATTTTGTGTTTTATTTAGAGACAGGGTGTCACTGAGTTGCTTAGTGCCTCGCCATTACTGAGGCTGGCTTTGAACTCTCGATCCTCCTACCTCAGCCTCCTGAGCCACTGGAATTACAGGTGTGCACCACCACTCCTGGCAAATGGTTATTTTTTAAAGCCACTAAATTTTGGAATTTTAAAAAATATAGCAATAGATAACTAAAACACTGTTTATTGATGATTTGCAGGGCTTTTATTTAATGACCAGTTTTATTAAAGAATACCCCATTTATTTCTACTGTGATCAGCAAACAAACTGATATTCAATATTTAAAATTTTTTGAAACTGATTAGTTTGCCAAGAATATAACCTATCTTGCAAATTTTCATGAGGACTAGAAAAGAATATATATTCTGGAGTTGTTGGGCATTGTCAGTCAATGTCAATAAGGTTAAGGTGGTTGATAGTTTTGTTCAGACTCTTGTGTATCATTAGTGATTTTTTATACTGTTACTATCAGTTGTTAAAAGGCTGTTAAAAATTCAAAGTATGGATTTATCTCTTCAGTTTTGTCAGCTTTCATATATTTGGGGCATATAAATGTTTGGTTGTATGGTGTCATGTTTCTGTGTTCTTAAAAAACACATTATAGTATTATGAAATGTCTTTCTTATCTCTTATAAAACTCTTTATCTTGAATTTAAATTCATCTGATGTTAGTATAGCCTCTGCATTCTTCTTGGCTTACTATTAATGATGTATTTTTATTTAATGTAATTAAATAAAATTACATTAAATAAAAATTAAATTTTATTTAATTTATCCACTAGCTTTTAGCTGTATTGCTTTACATTATTGTTTTAGCAATGTTTCCAGGAATTATGAAATGCATTCTTTAATTTATCACAGTTTTCATAGTTTAAATTGTGATACTTTCTCACATTTCCCCAAGTCTTTTGTGCTTTGTCGTCATACATATTACAGCTGTATACCCTATGTTTTTTACCTTAGTCATGTTTCCAAGAAATTAAAAGAATAAATATGTATACATATTGCCTTTTATATTTACCTACATTTTACTATTTCTAGTACTTTTCATTTCTGTTTATGGTGCATTGTCTTTAAAAATATCTACCCCAAATTCTCCACATTCCTGTATCATGTTGCTTCTCTCATTATGAAGTAATATCTATTTTCCCACCCACTGAGTCTGGGCTGGTCTTTTGTCTTGTTTTAATGAACAAAATATATTTTTGGTGAAAGTGATTCCATGCCAATCCTAGACATAACACCCTGGGAAGGTGTATACATTCTACTATTATCCTCTAGAAATCTAATCAACAAATAAAAAATTTTAGAATGACTGAATGACTAAAAGCATTTGAAGAGATAAGCCTGACCCAACCAGTTGAGCTAGCAGACATGTAAACGAAGCTATTTTGTCAGTTCTACCTTTGGTTAAACAATTCCTGCTAAAGGAAACCACGTAAGTAGTAATAAATACCTAGAGCAAAGGACCCATCAGGTTATGTAAAGCCAAATCATAGAATAAGGAGAAATAACAAAGAATTTTTATATTAAACCATTAAGTTTATTACACAGTGAACTAAAGCACACAGTGCATCTGTTTCTACCTGATGGATCATCTCCTTTTATCCTGAAGAGGTTCTTTTAGCATTAATAGTAGAGATCTATTGGTATTGAATTTTCTTTTTATTTATTTGAAAAAGTCTATTCTGCTTTCAGTTTTGAAGAGTATTTATCCTGGATTAGCAGTTTTTGTCTTCTAGCACCTTAAACCTTTCCATTAACTTTAACCTCTCATTTCTGATAAGAAGTCAGCTATCATTTTAGTCATTTTTACCAATGTAAAACACACCACTTTTTTCTAATTGCCTTCAAGACCTTTTTCCTCCTAATTGATTATTTACAGTTGACTCTGATGCATCTAGGTGTGATTTGCTTTGTAACTAACCTTAGTATTCACTGAGTTTCCTAAATCTGTTAACATCTTTTTTGTTAATTTGGGATAATTTTAGCCATCGTTGTCTTAAATATTTTTTTCTGTACAATTTATGCGTCTATTCTTCTAGAAATCTAATTATATGTATGTTAGGTCACTTTGTACTGATAGTAACCAAGTCTCTATTTTTTTCTTTCTGATTTTTAGAACAGATAATTTTTATTGGTCTATCTCCAAGTTAACTTTTTGCTGTTTTTGCACTATACAATCTGATGATAGATTTGTTTCATGAATTTTTCATTTCAAATACTATACTTTTTATTTCTTTTAAAAGAATTTTTTCATTTATATGTTGACACCCATATCTACTTATTCATTATGATTAAGCTTTTCTTTAACTCCTTGAAATTAGTTATTAAAACTATTTAAATTTTTTTTCGGCTAATCCTAACATCTGGGTCAGCTCATGGAACTTTTTTTATATGTGATATTTTCTCTTGTGGTTCTCATTTTTCTATCTTCTTTGCATTCTGGCAAAATTTAATGATATTCTACATGCCTATAATCCCAGCGACTCAGGAGGCTAAGGCGGGAGGATCAAAGCTAGCCTCTGCAACTAAGGGATGCACTTAGCAACTCAGTGAGACCCTGTATCTAAATAAAATGCAAAAAAGTGCTGAGGTTGTGGCTCAATGGTTAAGCACCCCTGGGTTCAATCCCTGGTACCAAAAAAATTTTTTTTAATTATATTCTGGTCATTTATAGATGATACATCATAGGAAGTCTGGATTATGTTGTCTTCCTATAAAGGATATTCTGTTTTATTTGTCATGCAGGCTAATTACTGGTGAATTGTTTTGATCATATTAGATTTGGTATTACTATTATTATTATTATTTGGTTCCAGAGATTGAACTCAGGGTACTCAATTACTGAGCCACATCCCCAGACCTATTTTGTATTTTATTGAGAGACAGGGTCTTGCTGAGCTGCTTTAGCACCTCGATTTACTAAGGCTGGCTTTGAGCTCGTGATCCTCTTGCTTCATGCACCTGAGTCACTGGGATTATAGGCATATTCCACCGCGCCTCACTAGGTTTGGTATTTTTCTTTATTTCCATATTTCATGGTGCATTATACTTGTACATAATGGTGGGATTTGTTGTTATGTTTGCATGCATATGTACAATACAGTGATAAAACTTGGCCAATATCGTTCTCGAGTATTTCTCTTTTACCTGCTTTCCTCTCTCCCCTGATCCCTTTCCTCTACTGATCTCCCTTTGATTGTCGTCAGATTCCTTTCATACACACACACCTTTCTTTTTCTTTTTCCTTTCTGGCTGCCACATACATTTTCAGCATGAATCAATTTTGGTTTCAAATTTAGGTCTACCTTTTTCCCTTTACTCTTTTGTGTGTGGTTCTTTTTGCTAAGGCTTATTTCTGAACTCTTAATTAAGTACCTGATATATTAGTGAAGCTGCTGCAACCTGACTCTGCTGGAAACCTAATTTCTTCCAACATTGCCATTTAGCATCATCTTCAGTCTCCTTTATAGCAGTCAAACTCTGCTAAGCCTTAAAGAGTCTCATCTGGTACATTCATATGAAAAATGAATTTCCTCCAGGCTTTTAGTATTCTCTCTCTAACACACACACACAATCACATTGCACCCACCATAAATAGCTCAGACATTCTTGTCCACAAAATTCCAACCACTATGATAATCTTGCACTTTGATAATTTTCTCCTTAACTCAGTATGACCTCCATCTTACTTGAGCTTCATCTCCCTAATTGTGTTTTGTGCACCAGGCCTACAGTCATGTCTGAAATTAATACCTGAAAATGTTTAGTTTTCCTAGTTTTATACACTTTTGTGTCAGGAAAACAAATCCAGTACAGTAGATCTATAACAGTTTCAAGTAAAAGTACTAAATTACTTATATCCTTGCCCATCAATAGTGGTAGAGGCACTTAGGTGAACTTACATAGAAACTGCAACATCTTACATACTCAACAACAATTTCATTGCCCATGGAACCCAAAATTAATTGAAAGAGTAAACCCCAAAATGGATATCTGAAAAATAAACTGGTCAAAATTAGTAAGGCAATCAGACTTAAATAATCATATATTTTACCAATAGCACTAGCTTAAAAGTATGGGTCTACAATAACTAGAAAAATACAAGTTAATGGCTAGAGTCATAAAAGTTTCTATTATGATAGGCAGTCTCTTATGATGCTTTAATATTATATGATAGTTGTGAAATGATTACAAACTAATAATGAACATAATCTATTTGCAGATTACAATATTCTTCCCTGTATTATCTACAAAGTTTAGATACACCTCAAAATGCCCTGGAAAAGAAATTTCTTAAGTCTCATCAAAATGAACTGCCAGGTTTTTTTCCTACATTTGACATGACACAGTGCCAAGATTTCTAGTCCTGAATACACACTTTCTATAGGGAAGGGACATTTATCTTGGCAATTAATAGATCATTTATCTCATTTCATACAGCCAATTTTAGTCGTAAGAAAAGAAATGTTTATGTATTTATTCTGCTGACTTTAATCTATAATCTAATCAGGGATCAACAAACTTTTCCTGAAAAGAGACTGATAATAAATATATTAGACTTTGTAGGCAAGTCTTCATTACCACTCAAGTGCCAATGTAGCACAAAAACAGCCTAGACTGTGGGTAAATAATATAAGCTTCTGTATTCTAATAAAACTTTGTTTACAAACGCAAGTGTTATTGTTGGACACCGTGAAAGAAAGAAAGAAAGGAGGGAGGGAGGAAGGGAGGGAGAGAGAAGGTGTGGGGAAAGAATGAAAGAAAGAAAGAAAGAGAAAAAAGGAATAAAGAGAACAATTTAAAAAAAAAACAGTGTCAGGCTGACAGGTATGATTTGCTCATCACTGTTCCAGAGTATTAATGTTTATGCTCACAATAGATGTTTGGCTAGGCTGTATACATACATACATACATATATACATGAAAGCAATTTTGTTCTTTTGTTTGCTTTCTTTTATTTTTTCCATTTTTTTGTTGATACATTATAGTCGTAAATCATGGCAGTATTTGTCGTAACATATTTCCACATGCACAATATAACACTATAGTTTGGCCAATATCATTCCCCAGTATTTTCCATTCACTCCTCCCTCTCCTGGTCCCTTTCCTACACTCTACTGATCTCCTTTTGATTTTCACTTTTCTTTCCCTTTTTCCTCTCTTGCTTCCACATCCGAGAGAAAACATATGCTCCCTTGATTTTATGAGTTTAGCTTATTTTGTGTAACAGAATGTTCTAAAGTTTCATCCGTTTTCCAGCAAATGACATAATTCACATTTATGGCTGAATAAAGCTCCATTGTGTGTATATGCCACATTTTCTTTATTTATTCATCCTTGATAAGCACCTAGTTTGGTTCCAAAGTTTGGCAACTGTGAATTGTGCTGCTATAAACATGGGTATGCATATACTACTCTAGTATTATGACTTTAATTCTTTAGGATAAACATTGAGTAGTTGTATACCTGGGTTATATGGTGGTTTCCTGCCTAGTCATTTGAGGAACCTCCATACTGATTTCAATAGTGGTTATATTCATTTACAATCCTATCAACAGAGAAAAAAGTGTCCCTTCTCCACATTCTCTCTAGCATTTATTATTGTTCATATTCTTTTTTTAAGTAGTTGGACACAATACCTTTATTTTTATTTATTTATTTTTAATGTGGTGCTGAGGATCGAACCCAGGGCCTTGCACGTGCTAGACAAGCAATCTGCTGTTGAGCCACAACCCCAGCCCCATATCATTCATATTTTTGATGGCTGCTATTCTGACTAGAGTGAGATGAAAGCTCACTGTAGTTTTGATTTGCATTTCCCTAATTGCTATTGATGTTGAACATTTTCATAGATTTGTTGTCCATTTTTATTTCTTCTTTTGAGAAGTATCTGTTTAATTCATTTGCCCAATTAAGCTAGGATATTTGAGGTTTTGGTGTTAAGTTTTTTAAAGTTTCTTATATAGTCTGGATATTAATCCTGTGTCAAAAGAGTAGTTAGCAGGGCTGGGGATGTGGCTCAAGCGGTAGCACGCTCGCCTTGCATGCATGCAGTCCAGGTTCGATCCTCAGTACCACATTACAAACAAAGATGTTGTGTCCACCGAAAACTAAAAAATAAATATTAAAAAATTCTCTCTCGCTTTCTTTAAAAAAAGAAAAAAAGAGTAGTTAGCAAATATATTTTCTCCCATTCCATAGGTTCTTTCTTCATGTTACCAATTGTTTCCTTTGTGTGCAGAAGCTTTTTAATTTGATGCCATTCTGTTTATTAACTTTTGTCATTATTTTCTGAGCTTTAGGAGTTCTAATAAGAAAGTCATTGCCTGTACCTATATGCTGGAGTCTCAAACCTATATTTTCTTCCAAGGATTTGCATAGTTTCTGGTCTAATTCCTGGGCTTTTGATCTCTTTCAAGTTTGTACAGGGTCTAGTCTTATTTGTCTACATATGGGTAATCAATTTTTCTGGCACCATTTGTTTAAAGCCTGTCTTTTCTCCCAATGTGTTTTTGGCATCTTTGTCAAGAATCAGATGACTGTTAACTGTGTTGGATCTTTTTCCGTGTCTTCTCTTCTTTCCCATTGGTCTATGTATCTGGTTTTATGACAGAGCCATGCAGTGGTTATTTCAATAGCTTTGTAGTATAATTTGAAGTCAGGTATTGTGATGATGCCTCCAGCTTGCTTTATTGACTTAGAATTGTTTTGGCTATTCTGAATATTTCATTCTTCCAAATGGATTTCAGGACTGTTTTTTCTACTTCTGGAAAAATGATATTTATTATTATTATTATTATTATTATTATTATTTTAAATTTATATGACAACAGAATGCATTACAATTCATATTACATATATAGAGCACAATTTTTCATATCTCTCGTTGTATACAAAGTATATTCACACCAATTTGTGGGTATTTTGATGGGAATTGCATCAAATCTGTATGTTGCTCATAAAACCAATTTCAAACATATACAATCATATTAGTAGTGATTTTAGTGTCCAAAAAGAGATCTACTAAACAGTAATTACTGGGCTGGTTTGGTGACTTGTAGTCCTAACTACTCAGAAGGCCAAGCCAGGAGGATTGCTTGAGTCCAGGAGTTGGAGATCAGGTTAGGCGACATAGCAAGACCCCCATCTTAAAAATAATAATAATTACTGATGTGAAAACACATCTCAATCATTATGATAGTCACTAACTCTTCATTGTTTTCCTTGAAACTCTAATATACAATTAGTGAATGTCAATTTAGGACTAATTGGGCTGTTTTATAGAGGAGAAAGCTGATTATAATAGTAAATGAAATCAGCTATCATGAACTGATTTGTGTTTATTTAATTACAATTATCATGCTGATGACTCTAATATGTAAAGTCTCCACCTATAGTTCCCTAGGTGCTAATTTTAAAAACATGAGTTTTCACTAAAAATAAGAAAAGAAACCCCTCCATATGCATTTCAATAATTCAAATTGTATCATAATTTGACTATTAACACAATGCAACTAGTTCAGATTTAAATTCAAGATTACACAGTGCAAAAGAGGGAATAGTCTTGGAAAGGAAAGTAGAAAAATGTAAGATCCCTCTTAGAGGTCAGAAAAAATAAATTCAAAAATGTGATTTTTTTAAAGGTAGTGTTAACTTGAAGTGGAAAACAAAAAGCAAAAAAACCTTTGAAGCAAATTCAGTTGTGTTTACAAGGGCCTTTGAGTTTCTTTGATGTTTTAGTGATTCTGGTTTTTAAAATGTTGATTTGTGGAGGATGGGCACAGGGGATTGAATCTAGGTGCTTAACCACTGATCCACATCACCAGCCCTTTTTTACATTTTTTTTTTATTTTGAGATAGGAAATCCATAAATTACTTAAGGCCTTGCTAAATTGCTGATGGTGAGTTTGAACTCAAGATCCTCCTGCCTCAGCCTCCAGAGCCACTGGGATTACAGTGTGCATCATGAAGCCCAGCCTTAAATGTTGATTTTATAATCCTTTCTTTTTAGCTGATAAGAGAAATTACAAAATACAGAATACTTGCAAACTACAAAATATAGGATACTTACAACTAAAGGTGCTTTGTTAAATGATCAGAGTTTAACTAACATTTCAAGCAGTGACTCTCAAACTGGGAGAGTGATACTAGTCTTTTCAAGAGAAGTTTAGAAATGCCTGGGGGCATTTTGTTGTTGTTTCACCATGACTGAGGAAACTACTAACATTTTTTGGCCAGGCCCATAGATAGTATATAACCTTCAGCTAGTAGGAATAGTCCAAACCAAAGTACCAATAGAGTTCTATCAAGAAACCCTGGTGCAAAGAAGTAATCTAACAAGGAAAACACAGTTGCAGTTAAGTAAGAGAACAGAGCAGGTGCCGGGTGCAGTGCTTCATGCCTGTAATCCCAGTGGCTCTGGAGGCTGAGGCAGGAGGATCGTGAGTTCAAAGCCAGCCTCAGCAAAAGTAAGGCCCTAAACAATTCAGTGAGACCTTATCTCTAAATAAAATACAAAATAGGGCTGGAGATGTGATTCAGTGGTCTAGAGCCCTTGAGTTCAATCCCTGTTACCAAAGAAAAATAGACCACCCAAGTGATTTGTTTGTACCAGTAGGTCTACCTAAAACGAAAAGGGATTTTATGCAGTCAAATTGTTTTATTATCCATTTAAATATAATTCTTTATTTCTTTATGTTTGTCAAGAAGTAAATATATTTAAGATAACAATGAAAAATAATAAAAGAATGACAAGTGTAGGAACCTAATGATGACTTACACTTTTTGATTACAGACTTGACATTCATCTGAAATGACAATGCAATCCCTAGCTACTGCAACAGAAATCCTAACCACTGAGTGAAAAAAAAGAGGGATGTTGAGATACCTTCAATCATCTTTTCTCACTTCTGAGTAAGTACCAAGAGAGGTTGGCCAAAAATATTTTAAAACCTAAAACATGCTATTAAACTTGGCTTTTCTTTAAAATAAGTGCAAGTATATGATATGGCCTAGTGTTAATTTACAATCCCTACTTTCTTATGCTTTGACTGTCTTTAAATGTGCCCAGTTTGAACTGAGATGTGCCATAAGTCAGATATCAAAGACTTATTATGAAGAATGTAAAATAACAGTTATATTTTTATTATGATTACAAGTTAAAAGGATGTCATTTTGAATATATTGAATTATGTAAAATGTATTATTAAATGAAGCTCATCTGTCTTACTTTTTAAAATATGACTTCTAGAAAATTTAATTTACATGTAGAGTTAATATTATATTTCTATTGGTGGTTCTAAGGGATCAGTGAGAAATAAGAGAAAGATCATGTTCAGATTCTCTATTTCATCATTTGCGTTTGATGTCATTCACTGATCCTCCTTATGTATTCCAAACCATTTCAAATTTCATTTGGATTTGGGTAAGACTGAGCTTTCATGCTAATCACAGAGAACTTACTTTCCCATATATATTTGTTCAGTGTCCCCCACTGAGTATAGTCTTCATAATAGTGTTTATGGTCCTGTTTCTAATTTTATACTGCATGCATCAGTTAAAATGCTGAAGATTCAGGAGGGTTTGCTTTGCTTCAGTGTATGCTCTGGTAGACTATATGTTATCCCGAAGAACATATTTTCTCCTCCACTCTCCCTGTCTCCTCCAAGAGGTGCTTGTGATCTTCCAAGCACACTTTTGGAGGATGTTATCAGCCTTACTTTGTTTCAGTGAGAAGAGAACAGTTTCCAGAGTATGCACTATCTAAAAATGTCTTCTTAGTGATGAAAGCATTTATTGCCAAGACTTTTGTTGCTTTGTCAATTGTCTATATTGGCTGTAACCGCCAGGATTTTGCTGTTTAATTATTTAAACCACATAAATGGGCAATCTTTCATATATTATCTCATTTTCTTCTTAAAAAGTGAATTATAAAATTTTAACTTTGACCCCATATTTGTATAGATGAAATATCTGAGACTCAGAAAAGTTAATGATTTCCCTATAGTCACACAATTAGACTTCTGACTCTTACTACAATCTTTTTGGCTATATTCCTTACTTCTGCTGCTGTTCTAGTAAGGAAGTAATTTATATTTCTGAAAACTAAATGTATAAAGCCCAACAGTGCACTGTGGAAATTGAGATGTGCAGGCCACAAGTCCCCAACATCTGTTCTGCATTTATTTCAACACACCAAATATTTGACCTCCGTGAAAAGAATGCCAAGGTAAATTAGGCAGAACCAGAAACAGGAACTCATATATGCCATATATTAGTGGCAATTTCAGATGTTTGAGTTTCTTTCTTTGTACAGTTGAAAGTGGAATAATATTTCAGGGCTAGACAAACAGTAGATGCTGGCAGAAGACCTTGCCTTGTATATGACTCACTTCCATTAGTACAGTACACTTCAACATGACTTTTTAATTGTGGGGAGTGCCTCAGCCCTACTGGTCATGCCCAGCCTAAACCTCCATCTTCCCTGGATTTAAGGGCAAGATACTTGTTTAAATTCCACTTAAGTTATATGATCCCTTTACTTAAAGTCTAATATTTTCTGCATTTTTATTCTATTAAGTCTAAATCCTTATGCTTGATTTTCAAGGAATTTCATAATCTGACCTAAGCACACAAATATGTCATCCTTTATAGAATCCTTTCCTCTTAGCAAAATGAGGTGTCCTTACTGTCCTCTAAACATACTTCTTTCTGCTGAGTCTTTCTTATGCTGTTTAATTCACTTGCCTTTTATTCTCTTTTTAGAATCTGAATCCTATGTACTTATCCAGGTCTAGCTCAAATCCCAAGACTCATCTCTTACTTTTAACTCTTTAGTGTTTACAATTTGTACCAAAATACATTTTAGCATTTATTTTGTGGCAGGGTAGTGCCCTTTCCACCCCCCCACTACACTAACTTTTACCAAGGAGGAAACTGGTGTTACCAAGAAAGACCTGTTTATTTTTTTAGGAGTTCCCACTCTCGGGATTATAATGAGGATCTAGAGTCACCTCCACCCTTGGAGATAGATCCCAGATTGGGGTCCTTCGGCACAGGTGTAAAGGTTGATCCATTGCCTAAACCTCTTACACTGGCACAGAAGATGATGTACACACACACACACATACACACACGCGCCAAAACTCGAAGGAAGGAAGGGAGGGAGGGAGGGAGACCCTTTGAAATCCATTGAGAAATGATACTGTTCTGGTCAACCTGACAGAAAATGGGTATTTGTTGTCATTTTCTGACTTACCATATTGTGACCAAGCATAGTGCTTTTATTTTTATTATTTTTTTTTACTAAGACCTTTACTAGGATTCACCTGGTTTATAACTTTCTACCTTTAAATATAACTGAATCTGCTGGAAGGTGGTGGCAGAGTCTGTAATCCCAGATATTCAGGAGGCTGAGGCTGGAGGATCACAAGTTTGAGGTAAATGTGGGGAACTGAGCCAGACTCTGTTTCAAAATAAAAACTAAACTGGTGGCACACACCTGTAATCCCATCAGCTCAGAATGGTGAAACAGGGGAATTGGGATTTCAAAGCCAACCTTAGCAACTTAACGAGGCCCTGAGTAACTCAGTGGGACCTATCTCTAAATAAAATACAAAAGAGGGCTGGGGATGTGGCTCAGTGGTTGAGTTCCCAAGAGTTCCATCTCTGATAGCAAAAAAAAAAATTAATAATAAATGAATAAATAAAATGGGCTAGGGAGTAGCTCAGCAGTAGAGCACCCCTGGATATTTGTACTAGGGAGTACAAAAAAAAAAAAGAATTTTCAATGCATATTACTTTTTGTCTAGTTTATTTCATTCAGAATCTCCCTGTTTTTGCTATTATCAATAGTTCTTTATTCTTGCTAAGTATGTTTCCAAAATTTATTATCTATTTTCCTATTGATATACATTGGGGATTTTTTTTAAGTAAACCAGGTTATATTTATACAGTGGAAAATTATTAAGCAATGAAAATAAGAAGTACATTCACATTCAACAACTTGGATAAATCTTATAAAAATACATATGGAGCTAAAAAAAGCCACATACCAAAGATCACATGTGTATGATTACAGTGTATAAAGTAACAAAACAGGCAAAACTAACCCTTGTTATTAGAAGTTAAAATAGTGCCTAACTCTGGGGGAGCGGAGGGAATAATTAGGGGAGCAATAAGAAAGGGCTCATGAAGGTGCATTTGATGTCCAGTTTCTTGACCTGGGTTAGGGTTCAGTGGATATGTTTACTTTGTGATAATTCATTGTGCTATACGTGATTTTCTTTTGTCTGTTATATTTAATAAAAGAGAAGCTCTATTAACAGTAAAAAAAATCAGTCTCTACATTCATGTAAAAGTTAGTAATCAAATGCCTACTATATGGTTAATATGAGTATAAGGGTTCTGAGGCATGTAAGACAGACATGTTCCCACAGTCCAACATTGGGGATTTTTTGACTATTACAAATAAAACCACCATGAATAGTTGTGCACAAGTCTCAGTGTGGATGTATGCTTTTATTTCTCTGGAGTAAATATCTCGACAGATGTGATTTAACTTTTAAAGCAACTGCCAAACAGTTTTCTAACAGTTTGTGCCATTGTTTGTACTACATGTTATAGTCTGCAGTTCTAAGAGAGATACCATAGTCTTCATCTTTGTCAACATTTGTTATGATCAGTCATAAATTTTGTCCATCCTACTGTATGTGTAATAACATTGCAGTTTTGATTTACATTTCAACTTACGTTGGATATCCTTTCATGTGCACATTCACCATATTTGTATCTACTTTGGTGAAGAAAAAAAAATCTTCTGCCCATCTTTTCAAATTGGGTGATTTTTCTTATTAATAAGTTGTAAGAATCATTTGTATATCCTAGATATCATTCCCTTGAGAGAGATATGTTTTGCCAATACTGTGTCCTAGTCTGTCAGCTTACCTTTCCATTTCCATAACAATGAATATAGAATAGACAAAGTTTGTTGTTGTTGTTTTTGGTACTGGGGATTGAACTCAGGGGCATACCACCACTGAGCCACATCCCCAGTCCTATTTAGTATTTTATTTAGAGACAGGGTCTCACTGAGTTGCTTAGTGCCTCACTTTTGCTGAGGCTGGCTTTGAACTTGCAATCCCCCTGTCTCAGCCTCTTGAGCAACTGGTATTACAGGTATGTACCACCACGCCCAGCATGAGACAAAGTTTTTAAGTCTGATTTATTTCTGAGAGGAGAGAGAAAAAAGAGAGCATGAGGCAGAGAGAGCTAGTTAATTTTAAAAGTCTCTGCCAAGCAGCTTTTTATATTTTCTTCCAGAAGTTGTATAGGTTTAGCTGTTACATTTAGGTCTGTAGTCTATTCCTACCAGTAGTGTGTGAGGGCTCCTATTGATCCACATCCTTGCCAACTTATTATTATCTTCTTGATTATAACCATCTTAATAGATGTGAAGTAGTATCTCACTGAGGTTGTACATTTCCCTAATGGTGCTGGGTATCCTTTCATTTGCTTATTTGCTTTTGCATATTTTCTTTGGAAAAATGTCTATTCTAATTTCTTGCCATTTTTTTTCATATTGAACAATAAGAATTGCTTGTATATTCTAGGTAGTTATATTCTAACTACATGAATTGTAAATATTTTCTTCTATGATTGTGTTTTCACTTTCTTCGATGGTAGCCTTTAAAAGTTTTAAATTTGATGAAGTTCATTACTTTATTATTTTTTTCTTTTCGTGCTTGGGCCTTTGGTGTCTTAACTACAAAGTCATTGTCTACTCCAAGATTTACCTATGCTTTCTTACATTTAGTTTTGGTATATATATATATATATATATATATATATATATATATATATATATATGTGTGTGTGTGTGTGTGTGTGTGTGTGTGTGTGTGTGTGGGGTCCATTTTGAGTTCTTACATTTATGTCTGTGGTCCATTTTCAGGTAATTTTTATGTGGGGTAGGGTTTAACTTAATTCTTTTGCATTAAAGACTACATCATTTTGAAATATATTTTCATTTGGAATGCAATTCTAGGATGTCAGTGTTTTTTTCTTTCAGAACTTGAAAATGTTGATGTACTGTTTTCTGCATGGTTCTTGAATGAATTTTGACATTTTACTTTCACTCCTTTGTACATAATGGTGTCTGTTTTCTGTAGATGCTTTTCAATTTTTAGCACTGGTTTTAAGCATTTAGTGTATATTTGTGTCATCTTTATCATTTTTCTTATTCATTGAGCTTTTTGAATCTGAGTGTTCATCAGATATAGAACATTTTTATTTATTATTTATTCAAATGTGTTTTTCTCACCTCTTTTAGGAACTACCATAACATACATATATATATGTTGGACTGGTTGAAGCTGTGCATACTGATGCTCTGTTCAGTTCAGTCTCTTTCTCCATGTTTGATTTTGGAGTCTTTATCACTGCATATTCAGTTTGCTGATATTGACTTCTTCAATGTCGAATTTGCTGTTAATCTCATTCAGTGTAATTTTCACCTTAGCCATTGTTTTATCTGATTTTATCTAATTTTATCTGTTTTATCTAATTCAGACATTTTTATATCTTCTTTTTCTCCTTTACATGCTTATTCTTTTCCATAGCATCTTGAACATATGGTATACAACTGTATTAATGTCCTTGTATAATAACTCTATCACAGTGTAATTAATGATCATTTCTATTAATTTTCTTTTCAACATGGGTTATATTTTCCTACCTCTTTGCATGCCTCATACATTTTTATTGGATTCCAAACATTGTGAATTTACCTTGTTGAGTACTGGATATTTTGTATTCGTTTAAATATTCTTGAGCTGTGTATAGCTTTTTTTTTCTAAACTATCTTGGAAGCATTTTTATCTTTTTAAGATTCTGCTAGACTGGAGTTACCTTCAATCTTGGGCTAATTTTTCCCTTTTACTGACTATGTTACTTGATGCCCTTTTATTATAGATTTTCCATTCTAGCTGGTGATTACAAAAATTGATCTCCATGCCAACAATCACCACCACCTTCCATTCTGTTCTTTTCTGAAGGTTCTTTCTCTGGCCTTACATGTGTGCCCATTGTTACATAGCCACAGACTTCAGGGGAACCGTCCATAGATGTCTAGAGAGCTAGTGCATGTACACACTCTCCCTCCCTCTGCAATTCCCTACTCTCCCCTTTATTCTGCTCTGGGACTTCTAGCTGCATCTGTCTCTTCAGACTTTAAAATCCATCTCTTCAACTCAGGAGATTTTCTATTTGAGTTTCCCTTCTCTGGATGTGGCCTGAAAAAATTCTTTCCAGGGAGTAAATTGGGATAATCCTAGCACTCATCTCTCATGCTTAACTTTATCTTAGAGGTCACTCTTACGCTGCTTATTATCTAATATCTGAGAACTGTTGTTTGTATTTTGTCCACTTTTTTCCAATGTTTTATATGTGAGGGTAAATCTGTTGCCCCTCTTGGAGAGATTTAGTCTTCCATAAATGTTTAACACTATTTTCTGACTCATCATTTACAATAGATGAGGTTCTTCCTGGTAACAGCAGCGTTAGGCCTACTGAATGCTCCTAGGCAAGTGCCTTCACAAGTTTCCAATGGTATATGTTATTATGCTGCCAATTATTTGTTTCAGATATGTTTTTCTTGTCTCATTTAGATTGTACTCTGACATTAGGAACCCTTCATATCTTAGAATTTTATGTCCCCTCCACCCAAACTGGTCACATTTACCTTTAACCATTACTCATCCCTTACCCCGTAAGATTTCCCTTTGAGGTATTAAAGAATAATGCACTTGAGATTATTTATCTCCATGCCAACAATCACCACCACATTCTATCCTGTTCCTTTTCTGAAGGTTTTTAATATAACCTTATATTAAACATCATGTTAAACATCAATGCCACAAATTTAAATGCCATGAGTAAAAGTGAATGCTGATTCATCCACTAATTGTATGTATCCTGATAGAAAGAACTACCACTACCTTATTGTGGCCAGTTGAGAAATTTTCTTCTCATTATCCACCAGACTAGTTAATATGTCTTTAAGGCAATAAGTTTAAAAAATAATACTGATAAATCAAAGTATTGAAAACTCTACAAAATAAGAAGCTAGTTCTTCAGTAACTGGAAGCACTGACTATGCATATAAAAGTATATCTGATTATGAGTCAAGGTAAATATCAAGAAGATAATATGCAATTAGATCATTTTGCTATTCTGATTTTTCCACCAATGAATTATCATTAATTTCTATTCTACAATAAGAAAAATTCTACAACATACCATATTCTATAATAAGAAAAATAAGAAAAAATTAAAGCTAGTTTTAAAAGATCTACTTAAATATTCCAGTATCATGTAACCAAACAACTACTCTCCACACAAGTATGTTTTCATTCAACAACAAACACATTCAGGGGTACATTCCTGGAGCTGAGGATGCATGCTGCTGAGAGGTAGACCTTAAATGCCTTGTTCTCATAGCTTATTTCCTCTCAGTACTATTTATATATGGGGGCTTAATAGTTAATATAGGTGTTTAGGTTAATAGTGTAGTATATTTATAATATCATTGGAACCATGAGTTTACCCAACAAATCATTTGTTAACTCTCTCATACATTCTAGGCATTTCCCTAGTCACTGATGTAACAGTAGTGAACAAAACAACTAATTTCCTGCTCCTGTTGGAAATTGTGTTTGAGGTTGGCTCAGAGCAGTGAAGTAGATAAACAAATGTAAGGAAAGTGGTAAGAGAAGTCGAAAGTGGAAAGGCAAGTCTGAAGAGAAAGAAAGGCAGGGTAATGGGCTTGATAGTCATGGCAAGAGGCTCTATTTTGTGTAGGATGGCCAGGGAAGGCCTTTATCACATGAAATGCCACTGTTACAGAGACATGATAAAGTGAAGGGGTAGTTAGCTAGTCAGATGATTTGGGGAGTTAAGGTTGAGGCAAAGTTACAAGTGTAAATGCTCTGAAGCAGGGGTGGGCTTGGTGTATTTAAATGGAACTAACAGACAAGAGAAGAATGTTAGGAAATGGGGAGAAAAGGATGAGGGGAGTCACATTGAATAAGAGCAGTCCATAATAAGCCAGGGCAGTCCATAATAAAGTCATGGCTTTTTTTCCTGATACCAGAGATTGAACCCCCAGGGGCACTTAAACACTGAGCAACACCCACAGTCCTTTTTAAAATACTTTATTTAGAGATAACTCTCACTGAGTTACTTAGGGACTCACTGCATTTCTGAGGCTGGCTTTGAACTCAGGATCCTCCTGACAGCCTCCTGAGCTGCTGGGATTACAGATGAATACAACCAGGCCTGGCTAAAGTCATTGCCTTTTATTTGGAAATGGGAAGCTATAGGAAGATTTTGAGCAGAGAGACACAATCAAATTTATATTTAAGAATATCACTCTAGTTGCCATCAGTACAATAGATATTGGGGGAAATGAGGGCAGAAGCAAGGACAGAAGAAGGCTAAGGGAATCATTCAGGTGACTTATGATGTGGGTTTGGCCTGTATATTGGCTTAGCAGATGCAGAGGAGTGGTCAGATTGGGGGCATGTTTCAAATGCTTATTTGGAAAGAAGGAAGTCAGAAAAATAAATAAATAAAAATAAATAAATAAAATGTTGTATAATTTATATCAAATTCTAGAAAATGCAAAACAATCTATAATGACAGGAGATGTTTGGAGACAGCCCAGAAAAGGAGAGGGGAGGGATTACAAAGAACGATGAAAGACTCTTTTGATTTTGGTGATAGTCTCATGGGTATACTCATGTCAAAACTTATCAAATCGTACACCTTAAACGTGCAATTTATTGTAGGTCAACCATATCTCAATAAAATTATAAAAATAAAGACATAATATTGTCTAATGGACTGGAGTTGGAATGTGAGAGAAAAGAGATCAAAGATGGTTTGTAAGTTTTGGGCTTTGAGCACCTGGAAAATGGGAATTAAATTGTCATTCTTATTTCTGAGATAGGGAAGACTGAAAGGAGCAGATTTTGAGAGAAAAATGAGTTCAGTTTTTTCAACATGTTGTTAGAGATGCCTACTAGATACATTTTATAATAAATACATGGTAGAAAAGAAATGAAGAATGACTCAGACAGTTTCTCTCTATGATCCACTGGTTCTCCAGAAAGCGCAGAAGTACACTGGACCAACCGGGACCTCTCATGGCCCCTGTAGACAAATGTTTGTGCACACCTTTTTTCCATCGTTTTCTTTATTTAACATTATGAGCATGGTGGACTACATTCTTTTCTCTAAGTTTTAAAGATTCAGTTAATTTGGGGAAACAACTGATGGGTTCATTGTTGGAGGTTGATGAATAACCTTAGCAGAGACTATAGTGACAAGCCCTTGGTCACAGACAAACGAGAATGGCTCCACCCAGGACGGGAGCATTGCAGACACTCTTCCTTGGGCTGGCTAGCTTGTGCCTTCCCCCTGTTAACTGTACATATCAATAATTCAGCTATATTATGATTTAAATCAGATTTTGCTCCTCTTGTCAGAAAGTACAACAATTGCTTGTTAGTTGATAGGTTGTGATGAAAAGGAGTCTACTCCTTTGGCTTGAAACTTAGCTTCATTACTCACTGGATGTGTGACTGCCTCAATTTACTCTAAAATAAGGATTTGAATAGGACCTACTACTACTGTAAGGTACTATTGTTATGAAGATTAAATGAATTGATATATATAAAACCTTCAGAATAACAACTGGACATAAAGCGTTCAAGAAACGTTAGCTAGTAGCTTTCTTCTCTGACAATCGGTTTTGTCAGTTGGTTCCCACTAAGTTGTGGACTTTTTCCGACCAGGACCAGATATCTTGTCTTTTGATTTTCATCCACTCCAACACCATTCTAGGGCCTTGTCCAGCGTCTGGCATGAATGGTAGCACAAAATGAGAGTTAAAAATATGCTTTTGAATTAAATAATTTCTTCCCTTATGGATAAAGATAAGAATCTCAAGATCTTAGCTGGAAGACTAATGTCCATCTCTCTGCCCCCACCTGTCCCCGCCTTAAAAAAAAGCAGGCCACTGTCTCCAGTTTACACCCTCACTCACAGTTCCATTCACCTTCCCCTTTCCTAATCAGAGGGATCTTGGGGTGGGGCTTCAAGGATCCTCAAGGAGTTTGAAGGGGAGGGAGCCTGGAACCCTAGACTAGCTGTGACAAGTCATGGGTGGGATTTGGTAGTTCAGAAAAGGAGGTACCAGACCAGGAATGGGGGATGGGAGTCATGGTGGAGTGGAGTGGGCTAGTTCAGGATGGACCAGAAAGGAGACATTGAGGAAAGCCAGAAAGGACCGGTTGGCGGAGTGGGGGGGGAATGGGTGGGTGATGACTTGTGAGGGCATAGAAGCAAAGGCAGGTGATTGGACGAGAAGGAGAGTTCTAGTTGCCAAGGCAGCGACTAGAGGAGAAGGTCTTCAGTTGAGGAGAAGGTCTTGACTAGAGAAGGACAGAGCTCTGGCTCTGTGAGTTCTCCAGTAGAGTCTGTGCATCTACCCCCAGATATCCCTGCTGACGTGTCACCCGGGAAAGGCTTAAGCCTTCCCGGGCGCCACCCCTCCCCGCCTTGCTACCCACCACCCCTCCCTGCCTCGCTACCCACCCGCCCCCTGAGCCCCCTCCAGCGCCGCCTGCCACTGCCTGCCTCAGCCTACTCCACCGCATCACGGGCTCACTGAGGTGACCACAACATGGCTGCGGTGCCTGGGCTGCTCTTCTGGCTGTTCGTGCTCTGTCCCACCTGGCGAGTGCCGGGCCACCCGGACCCAAGCACCGGCAGGCGCTGCTCGAAGCACAAACTCTGTGCAGACTACGAATGCACCAGTGAGTGAGCAGGCGGGTGGGCGGCCCGGGGTCTCTGCGGTGGCTCTTTGGGGCTGCATGGGGCTCCGATCCCCTGGTCCCCAGCCCTGTGGTCTGGGCTAGGGGTTCGAAGGACAACGGGTGGGGTGCAGTAGTGACAGAGCCTCGGGACCCTGTGTGTGTCCCCTCCGTCTCTGCCGGCGCCCTCCTACTTGTTGCCAGCGTTTTATTTTTCTCTACTGACTGAGGCGGGGGTTGGGAAAAACTCAGAGCGCATTGAAAGTGCATTCTCAGAAAACACTATGGATGGTAGGAACAATTTTTGGCTCAGAAGAACCATCCTCATGCAGATAGTCAAACAGATAATGCTCAGGGTGAACAAACTTCATTTGAACTTTTTGAAGAAATACTACCAGATAAATTGAAAGTGCCAGAAAGTGAAAGCAACAAAACCAGCAACATTTCTCAGGTCTCAAACGAACAGGAGAAGACTGATGCTTATAAACTTTTGAAAAAAGAAATGACATTTGACTTGAAAACCAAATTTGGCTCTACTGCTGATGCACTTGTGTCTGATGGTGAGACGACCAGACTGGTGACTTCATTAGAAGATGATTTTGATGATGAGGAATTGAATGCTGATTATTATGCATTTGATAAGGAAGAAGAGGAGAATGAGGAAAGCTTTGGGGAGCCCCCGTTACTAACCTTTATAAATGAAGAAGACATGAAATTCACAGTGGAGTTTGGAGTGGAGAAATATTCAATAGGTGAAGAGCAGAATTCAAATGGAGAAGATAAGGCTGAGGTAACTCTGCCCCCGGGCATCAAGGATGATGATAAAAATATACTGACAACCTTGGAGGATACTTTATTTATTGGCACAGGTGGTGATGAGAAAACAGATATGATGGATTTGGAGAATTCTTATTCAGAAGAAGAAGAAGAAGATGAGGAAGATTTAGTCCCAGATAGAAAAAAGAAGAAACCACAAGCAGCAACAGATTATATTTATCCTGAAAGTGCAGAATATGGTCTTTTTGTGGAAACCTCTAAGACAGATAATGATGAAGAGCCAAAAGTGGACATCGAACTTCATATTAAAGGAAAAGAGACAGATGTTCAGGAGATGTTTAGGTTCCACCACAAAGTGATGTCAATGACCTCTATAGGTAAAATCTTCCCAAATGTCATTTAATGTGTCTCAGGTGCTGAGATGCTGAGGCAATGGGGCAGACTTCACCAGCAGTCAAATTCATAGACCAATAGTGAATGGAGGGCCTGGGGTTATAGCTCAGTGGTAGAGCACTTGTCTAACTTGTGAGGCACTGGGTTTGATTCTCAGCACTGCATACAAATAAATAAAATAAAGGTCCATCAAAAACTAAAAAAAATGGCTGGGGATGTGGCTAAAGCTGTAGTGCGCTCGCCTGGCAAGCGTGCGGCCCGGGTTCGATCCTCAACACCACATACAAACAAAGATGTTGTGTCCGCCGAAAACTAAAAAATAAATATGAAAAAAAATTCTCTCTCTCTCTCTCTCTCTCTCTCTCTCTCTCTCTCTCTCCTCTCTCAAAAAAAAAAAAAAAAACTAAAAAAAAAATTAGGCAAAAGCTTAAAAGAATAGTAGTGAATGGAATCTCAGGGTTGAGAAAGACCTTAGAAGCAACTGGTCCAACTTCTTAATAACTGCATGTTGGACTCCTGCTGTTTAATCAAACGTACCCCAGGCTCATGTAACTCATACTGAAATTCCACCCCTACAAGCTCTCAGTTCTAACTGGAATTCTACCTCATTCACAGAGCCTCAATGCAGGTCTGTACCCAATTCCCTTTAGTCTCTCTTGGTATTACTGTGTTCTTTTTAAATAGCTGTCATCTGTCCATTCAATACATAATTGTTGAGTATCTCTGCCAGGTGCCAGATGCTGTGTTAAGCCTTGGCTCATTCCACCTGCAAATCTGCAAACCAAGACTCCCTCTCTTTCAGCTTTCCTAAAATTTTAAACACAAAGTTTCACCAGCACTAAATCCATGTTTGTTGAATGTGACCCTGTCTACATATCTCTGGTTTTAAAATTTTTCCTTGAGTTAATATTGTTCTGGTAGCAGTTGTATGGCCATGGAAGTAGTGGAGAGTAGACTGGAGATTGTTCATTTTATAATTGAAGGGTCTGACAGCTCTAATTAGGATTTTGAAGTTTTCTTCTCTGTGTTAATTGTCTTTAGGAGAGCCACATATTCCAGGCACTGTGACTCATATATTTAGTGAAACACTCGATGAATATTGAAACTGAAGAGAGACAATTCTTATTCTATAACATAAAATAAAATAGCCATTTCCCCTTTCAATTTTAGAGCTACTTATAACAGAAGGTACTCCTGTTGATGCTGCTGATACAGAAAACCAACTAGCGATAAAGGTAGAAGAGCCAGCAGATGCCACCCTTTTGGACAGCATACTTTTCTTGTTACATTCATTCTTGCTTTATTTGTCTAAGATGGTAAGTTTGACATAGTTTCTTCATTTAGAATGTTGATTATTTATTAGTTTGTAAGTGGCTTCTGGTCATGAAGTGAAGAACTTAAAATGTCTTTATGAAAATGACTCCTGACCCTTTGAGTAGATAGCTCCAGAAACAAAAGCCATAGGGGTGTGGCTTAAATGGCTACTTGGTTTAGCACATGAGGAAGATTTGCTGTCTACCAAGGCTGGTCATTTGCATACCTGTAAAAACTTGGTTCTTCCCCTCAGAACCTTTCTTTCTGGCAGGGAGATAACAGCATTCACTTGAAACACAGTAAGATAATGGCAGAAAGAGAGGTATTTATTTGATGGTAGAACATTATTGTCCATAAATGCATTTATTATGGTTGGAAGGGTGATCAATAAGGTCATAAAGTAGTTGAGATGTGTTTGAAGCACTGGCAAAGGGCAAACAGGAGTCTGACATGTAGTTTGTTGTTGATTAGACAGGCTGGGGTGGAAGACGGAGGGGGAAGCTGGTAGTCAGAAGAAATGTGTTCAGAGAAATGGAAACATCAAGAAAAGGATATTTGGGGAGGGCAGGAGAATGTGAATAATTGGTGTTGTAAAGTGTGAAGTTGGAAGGGGATGGTCTGTTGGAGAGGCCAGCAAATCTTAAAGGAAGTCATGAGCCAAAGTAGCATTAGACCATTAATAGTGGGGATCCTTAGAAAGTTTTAAGAATGAAAGGAATTAGGTTAGATCTGTTTCTTAGAGTCACTTAAGGCTGATCTTTCTAAAGAAAATCATGATCCAAACAAGACATTTAATCTGTCTAGAAGCTTATCTAAGCATTTTAGGGCTTACCTCCCCCCCATTGGTATTTGTTGATATTGGACTTTTAGAATTTAATTATAGGAATGAGAAAGCTTTTAGAGGTTGGAGGATAAGATGGTCCTAGGGCCATTGTGACAGTAATCCTCCTAAACTGAAGTTGTTTCCTGTAGATTGTGTTATTTCAAGGCTTGAGTAAGAAAGATGATGATGTTGTTTTCCTTGTAAAATGTATAAATTTTGTAGCCAGGTAGATCTGGTTTCAAATCCCAAGGTTATCATTTAGAAGTTTGGGCAAATAACTAAACTTTTGAAAAAAGTTTTCCTCATCTGAAAAATGTAGATAATGCTTACTCCAATCATAAGAATTTAATGATTTGACAAGGTAAAGTGTCTGGTGAGGTGTCTGGCATTTTGAAGGGTTTTACCCCCACGTACCCCCTAATTCTCATGTAGGCAGTCAGAAGGTGGTATAAAGACAATGAATATACCTGGGGAGGAAAGACCACCAGGGTGGAAAAGATGTGGTGGGGAGAAACAAATCATTTTTCAGTTGGCTCCATGTTTGTTCATGATGGTGGCAGCCACCTGAGTAAGAGGTATATAGAAGCCAGGCAGTTAGAATAGTGATATTTCCAGTGATTAAAGCAGTCTTCCACAGTCATAATTTGATTATCAGAATGAATCAGCATCACTTGGAAAGTTAACAGCCTCACGATATGGGAAGGATTACTTTATTCATATTTTTAGGTATGCACAGAGCCCTCCTCTAGTTCTAGGTCGGGGGACACAAATGTGGTGCAGGTATGGTCAGTGATTGTACGGTGATAGGTAAGACATAGATGTGAGTGGTAAAGGAGAGGCACAATGTTAGGAGACTGATTTGAAAGGAGATTTCAAAAAGGCATTTTGATGGCCCAGTATGTACAGGACATTGTGCGAGGACTAAAAGAGTCTAACAGGTATAAGGCACGATTGTGATTTTTGAAAGCCTTAAGAAAAGGACTTAACAA
Organism: Urocitellus parryii; assembly: GCF_045843805.1. Lineage (NCBI taxonomy): Eukaryota > Metazoa > Chordata > Mammalia > Rodentia > Sciuridae > Urocitellus > Urocitellus parryii. Next base: position 1,571,827 of record NW_027554068.1, read on the forward strand.
ATATATGCAAAAATTATGAACAAGTCAATGTAAAATCTTAAACAAGTAGTATGATATCTGATAGGACTGGAGAGTAATAGGCTCTGATGTGTTTGGGAGATGTGCACCAATCAGATTCATTGATCAATGGAATCTTAGTAGAATCTTAGTGTTAGAAGAAACCTTGGAAGTCAGCTAGTCTAGTTTCTCATTCATTGCTGTAATTTTCTTTACTGTGGCCCTGACGAGTAGTTATGAGGCCTGTACACCAGTATTTCCTAGCATGAGTCACTCTCTTACAAGGCTATATGTTCTTCTGTTGTCTAGTTCATCCTTGTATTGACTCCAAATTTTCCTTCACATGATTTTCTCTATAAAATTGAATTCTTTTCTACATAGAAATCCTTTAAATATTTGAAGTTATATCTTAATTTAAAAATTATTTTTAGTATTTTTATCATGGAAACTTTCAAATAAGAGCAGAGAGAATAGTAGGGGACTATAGGTAACCATAACATACTGTCCATTTCAGAATACTAGAAGAAAAGATTGTGAAAGTTTTACCATAGAGAAATGATGTTTGAGGAGGTAGATATATATTTAACCTGATTTAAACGTTACATAGTGTATACATGCATCAAAATGTCATGTTACCTACTTCAATAATTGTAGTGTTTGTTTCTATGTACTAGTTAAAGAATAAATTTAATTAGAAAAGCTTTAAAGAAAAGCATAGAGAATAGTATAATGAACCCACGGGCCATCACCCAACTTAACAGTAATTCCTTGATAGCCAATATCAGTGAGGTTTTTTTTTAATTTGTTCTAATTGGTTATACATGACAGCAGAATGCATTTCAATTCATTGAATATAAATGGAACAAAACTTTTCCTAGTTGTACACAACACATGTGTAGTCCTACATGTACCTCGGGTAATCAGGTTCATCTCATTCTACCATCTTTCCTATCCCTATGCCCCCTCACCTGTCCTACCTCCCCTCTGCCCAGTCAAAGTTCCTCCATTCTTTCCATGCCCCTTACCACACACCTCACCCCCATTATGGGTCAGCATCCACTTTCAGAGAGAACATACAGCTTTTGGTTTTTGGGATTGGCTTACTTCCCTTAACCTGATATTCCCATTCACCCACAGATGCCATAATTTTTTCTCTTTTAATGCTATAAGTAATATTCCATTTCATATATGTACCACAGTTTCTTTATCCATTCATCTGTTGAAGGGTTGGTTCCACAAAACTATGGAATGCTTCACAAATGTGGGTGTCATCCTTGCTCAGGGACCATGCTAATTTTTTCTGTATTGTTCCAATTTTAGAATATGTGCTGCCAAAGCAAGCACACTCTGAGTTTTAACAAATGTAGATACCCATATAAAAACTACCATAATCAAGATATAGAACAGTTTTTTCACTAGAAAAGGGGTTTCCTTGGGATCCTTCCCAGTGAGTTCCTTCACCACCTGTTTCAGGCAACCACTGATAAGTTTTTTTTTTTTAACTATAGATTCATTTTTCCTACAGTACTATTTTATATATATGCCACTATAAGTGGACTCATATCTAGGAGTGCAATTGCCTCCTACGTTTAATGTATGTTTTTATCTTGTGTGATACTGTCAAGCCATGCTAAAAATGACTACAATCATTTTATACTTCCACCAGCAATTTAGGAGACTTCCACTTGACTTCATCTTCACTAGCACTTGGGCCATTCTAGTGGGTATGTCTTTGTGAGTTTATTTCCTGATAATTAATGATACTGAGTGAACTTTTTTTTCTTTTGAGATAGGGTCTCACTAACTTGCTTAGGTCCTTGATAAGTTGCCAGCCTCAAACTTGGGATCCTCCTGCCTCAACCTTCTTTTTTTTTTTGTTTTTGTTTTAAAGAGAGAGTGAGAGAGGAGAGAGAGAGAGAGAGAGAGATAATTTTTAATATTTATTTTTTAGTTCTCGGCGGACACAACATCTTTGGTATGTGGTGCTGAGGATCGAACCCGGGCCGCACGCATGCCAGGCGAGCGCGCTACCGCTTGAGCCACATCCCCAGCCCCTGCCTCAACCTTCTGAGTTGCTGGGATTACAGACATGTGCCATGATGCCTGGATCAAATACTTCTTCATGAGCTTGTTGACCATACTGTTTTTGTATGTCAACTCTCTCTGGCTAGCTGGAATCCAGACTTCTCTCAGCTCAGTGCCAACTGTGGGATTGGTTAGCTTATAGTTGTTCTTGGCCCTCACAGGTACTGCTTAGAATGTAGCCCCAAACTGAAGACCACCTCCATGCAGATTTCTGGAACTCTTTTTCTTGTGGCTCCCATCTTTCTGGTAGTTTTCTCTACATATTTTTGGCTGCTTAATCTCCTGGAACTCTGGTCTCTCTCTGCACAGTGAGACTGTTATGCCCCATTTGGGTTCTCCTTCCCAAACTGAGGTCTAGAGGGTGCCTCCAGGTAGAATGCTCACCTATTTGTTCTCCTGCTCTTAGGGGTGACAGTTGCATGTCCCTTGTGGCTTTCTATCTGAAAAATAGCTCTTTAAAAATATATTTTGACTGGGCATGGTGGCACATGCCTTAATCCTAGCGGCTCGGGAGGCTGAGACAGGAGGATCACGAGTTCAAAGCCAAAAGTGAGGTGCTAAGTAACTCAGTGAGACCCTGTCTCTAAATAAAATACACAATGGGGTTGAGACTAGGGATGTGGCTCAGTGATCAAGTGCTCCTGAGTTCAATCCCTGGTACCAAATATATATATATGTAACTTTTTGCAATAATTGAAAAAATATGTTTGTGGGACTTCTAGGATATATTATAGTTTTGGTGAATAAATGACATCCCCTGGTACAACAATTTAACCTGTTTTCTCTATTGCTTTTTTTTTTTTTTGGTGGTGCTGGGGATTGAACCTCGGGCTCCATGCATTCTAGGCAAGTGCTGAGCTAACAACCTCAGCCTCTGTCTGTTGCTTTATATTTCTTGCAAATTGGTAGTCAGGTTTAGGTTCAATTCAGAATAGTAAGGTATTCTTCTAGCATTATCAAATGATACACAAAGGGGCTTGAAATCTTTTTAACTTTTATTTGTCAATATGATTATCATGCATTTAAAAATATTTGGTGTGTTTAATCCAATTAGGAATAGTAATTGTTCTTACCTGATGCTCCATTCCCCCCCCCCCTTTTGCCTTGTAGAAGCCTCTTTATCTTGGCTCCTGGGACCCTTTGCCACCACCTAGTGGTCATTGTTACCTATTTCCCTTGCTTTTGAAGTATGAGATGTTCCACGTTCATCTTAAACATTTCCTGTCCAGACCTTGAAGGAACTACTTCTCTAAAATAACTTTGGTTCCTTTCAATAAGAAGTCATATTTAGAGGCTACATTCCAAGTACTAGGATTGCTTATTGCTCAAATTGACTGTCATTTGTAGGCCTTTTTAGTGAACAAAGCTCAGAAATGTGTGGGGGTTTTTCATCATGTCATTTAGATAATTCCCATGAAAATTCAGGATGCTAGAGATTTTACTTCACTTCATCTATCTTAGATTTGTGTTTTCTTTCTCTGATGTTGGAGTTCCAGTTTTCAATGACATCAATATAATTGTTTACAGTATTGTGCCACTTAATGACATTTTGGTCATTAGTGCATAATAATGGAGCTAAAAAATTCTTGTCACCTAGTATTTTTAATATCTTTTCTGTGTTTGATATGTTTAGATATATAAACATTTACAATGTTACAATTGTCTACAGTATTCAGTATAATAATATCTTATAGGTTTTTATCCTCAAAGCAATAATATACCATATATGAATACCTAAGTGTGGAAATGGCTACATTTTCTAGGTTTGTATAAGTATACTCAATGATGTTTGCACACTGAAATTGCCTACGATGTGTTTTTCAGAATTTATTCCCATCATTAAGCAACATACGACTATATTTATATTATTTAAAATACTTTCAGAAATGTATTCCTGAAATGAAATGAAATTCTCTTGTCTTTAAGCTATATCCCACTAAGGTGTGTTTGAAATAACTCATTTCTGTGGTTTGTCACCAAGTTGATATCACAGGTTGTTTCATTTTTGCTTTCAATATTTAGGTATTACTTTTTAAGATTTTTTAATTTATTTTACAATTATTTAAATATTTAGAAGAGCCAAAGTTAATTTGTAAAAATAAGTTGTTTCTGTTTTTTTGTACTGGTGATTGAACCCAGGGCTCCTATCCACTGAGCCACATACCTTGCCTTTTTATATTTATTTAGAGATAGTTCTCACTAAGTTGCATAGGGACTTGCTAAGTTGCTGAGGCTAGCTTTGAACTTGTGATTCTCCTGCCTGATTTTGAAAGAACTCTAGCTTTTGTCCCAGTTCTGTCTATCCTGATGTTACTCTCTTTTATAGTTAACTTTAAAAATTTATTTCATTATGTATTCTGCTATTAAAAAAATAAGCAAATGAGAAAAGGGATATGTAACTCAGTGGTAGAGCACTTGCCTACCATATAAGAGGCCATGTGTTCAATCCCCAGCACCATAAAAAGAAAAAGAAAAGCAAATGATTTTTACATCTAGCTATGATAGGTTTATATAGGTACTGGCTTCACCTTCCCAACTGAAACAACTAAAATAAATATGAAAAAACCCCACAAACATAAAATTTGAAGATCAAGCAACATTGAAGATCAAGCAACAAAGAATGGTTCTGGAAACATAAGGAACAAATGCTATGAGCTCTATAGTTGTCCCAGCTTTTACTATGTTAAGAGATTCCCAAGCCATGACAAAGAAGGGGAAGTCGGGCAGAACCAGAGGATACCATGAATTGAGAGATGGTGCTGAGATTCCAGGAAAACCAAAGTGACTAGAATTCACAGGGTGGAGTAACAAAAGAAGGTTTCTACATTGAGAGACAATTCTGGAAATTTGTGAAAGGCTCCCTGAGTGTTCAGCAGAGTATTGATCAGCACATAAGTGTGATGAAACTGCTTAGCAAGTCAGAGAAACAATCTTAAGTGATTAGAAGGAATAGGTCCTAACACAGGGACCAGAATAGCACCTGGAAAAAACTATCTAAGGAAGTTGGGTAGAATAATCAGAAGGGTGTTACCTCGGACTGACTATTACAATTTATGTCATACCTAACAAATATTCAGACCCAAGAGACTCAAATTGTTTCCAGTAATTTAACTGTATACAAAATATTAAGAACAGTAATTCGTAATGTATGGCATCGAATCAAAGCTTACCAGGCATGCAAAGAAGCAAGAAAAATACAATCCACAATGATGAGGAGAAGAATCATCCAATCAAAGCCAACTGAGAACTGGCGGAGATGTTAGAATGAGGTAATGGCATTTTTTTTAAAGTTATCACTATTATATTTCGTGTGTTAAAAAGGTAAAAAGAGATATAGAAGATATATTTTAAGAAAATCAGACTTCTAGAGTTGAAAATATATGATAAATACAGTGGATGGGATTAATGCCAGAATAAGCATTGCAATGAAATTGTTAGTGAACTTGAAGACATAGCAAGAGAAGTACCCCGAATGAAACACAGAATATAGTGGAGTGATACTTTTAATATATTTGAAGAGCAATAATGTTGGCCGATAATATCGTGCCCAGTGAAATATCTTTCTAAAATGAAGACTTGTACTTACATACAAGCTGAAAGAATTCACCCTACACTTGCACCAAGACAGCAGATGGAAATAATGGAATAAAGGAGTAAAGAAAATGGTTACTGTGTGCATAAATGTTTAAAATAATTTTTCTTATTTGAACATTTTAAAAAGTCATTGACTGTTTAAAGACAAATATCAGTGTAGTATGGGACTTAGAAAACATGTAAAGTAAAATACATGACAACAGTATAAATCTCAGAAGGGTAGTAACTATTGTAACGTTCTTATTGAATATGTGAAGTAATATAGTATCATCTGAAGGTAGATTGTGACAAATTAAAGATGTATATTCTAAACTCTGAAGCACTAAGATTAGAAAACAGAGTTATAGCCAATAGAGGAATAATAAGCCAATAGAGAAATCACTAAAACATACCGATAGTGGTATTTCTGCAAAAGAAGACAGAAAGAAAGAAAAGAAAAAGAACAAAGAACAGAAGGAACAAATAGAAGATTATATTAAGATTACACCTATGTACAGCAGTAATCCAGGGACAGGTAAGTGTCTTTCCTTCTGGAGTCCTTTCATTTGGACTCTTCCGCTTGGCTCTCCTTGAGCTGTCCCCCGCTGGGCTCTGCAGTTGGTTCTTTCCGCTCCCAGCCCCGCCCCTCGGCATCCTCCATCTGCTCACTGCAGTCCACCCAGTGGCTTTCTCTGATGACGCATTTTACGTGCTTTGGGCAAAAAGCGCCTGTGGAGGAAGGCAAAGTTCACTCCCAGTACCCGCCCCCTGCGCTGGGTCCTCCCAAAGTAGGAAACAGTGAAAGACAGGGTCCTGTGCTGTTCTGCAGGGAAGCATCACTTCTGCTCACCTGTCCCTACACCATGGACTCACAGTACCTGCCACTGTGCTTCCCCGGGGGACCCGGAGCTCCTGGGACCCCTGTCCATGCTCTACGCAGCCCTCATAGCCAAGCTACTGGAGGTGACGGTCCCATTCCCAGGGAGGGACCCCAGCTCTGGCAGGCGGGTGGCTGAGTTCTGGCAGAGTGGGTGCACTGACTGTCATGGCGACGGAGAAATGGAGTGTGTCAGGCCCAAGGCAGGCAGGATGTGACTGTATTGTTAAGCGAGGCCGGTGAGAGTGGACTTGAGCTTTCCCCACTTGCACTTTTTTTTTTTTTGACGGAATAGAGGTGACAACCTCATGGTATGTTCCGAAATGCAGCCAACAATCCAAACAGCTAACGTTACTACAGGTCTTTTCCCTTAGAGACTGCTGGGGAATTGGGCCCAGATGACAGTTATCTGGTATTACCTGTAGAGGGCGGTGAAAACGGAAGAGTAGGCAGGTGTTTACTACACTGCCTTTGAGCAACCATTTAAAATTAGGCTTTGAATTTTATAGAAGGATGTTAAATTCAGAGAAGTTTATCTAAGCCAGTTTTCAAGAGTTGTCTGAAATTACATGTCACTTATCTGTTTATATAAGAGTGGAATGGAAGTAAGATATAAAATCTTATACATACATCATCATTGTTTTTATTTGTTGCCATAAAATTAATTAGTTCTTTCATATATTTAAGTTTTTGTCTTAAATGAATTTTTTAAATTCTAAAAACCAGGTTATCAGAGAAAAGAATGATCCAGAGGGATTCTAGCCAGGTGTTAGACAATGTGATGATATAGGGCCTGTTACAAACTGGAAATGTATGCTCAATTTAAAGTATTTAGATTCGGGCTGGGGTTGTGGTTCAGTGGTAGAGCGCTTGCCTAGCATACATGAGGCACTGGGTTCAATCCTCAGCACCATATAAAAAACAAAACAATGTGTCCACCCTAAAACTAAAGATACATAAATATTTTTTAAAAAGTATTTAGATTCATTATACTTGAAAACACTGCAAGAGAACAAAAAATATGAGACTGCCAGTATCCTCTCTCTTGAAGACGCTATTGGAAAATATTGAGGAGGTGGATTTCTGATGAGGAGGTTGGTTTAGAATTGCCATGATTCTTTGTGACTGTTTTGTTATAAATTTAAGGTTTCCCATTTTTTCTAATTTGTCTGTTTCAGCTGTTTACTACATTGCCTGATGATACTCAACCTGGGCCTGATTTTTATGGACTACCATGGAAGCCTGTAGTTTTCACTGTTTCCTTTGGGATTGTATCCTTTCTCATTTTCTTTTGGAGAACTGTTGTTGTTGTGAGTAAATTGACTTACTTATACCTTAGCACATAAGCACAAGGATTATTTTATATAGTCACTGCCCCCCCTTTTTTTTTCTTTTTCAGTTGCTAAAACACAAATTAGTGGTTTAAGTCAAACTAACCTTATAAAATAATTTAGTGTGGGTGCAGTTGGTATAACTGGTAATTCTTACAGCCATCCTAACCAGTAGTTTCATATGTATCAGAAGTCTTAAAAGTGGGATAAAAGATGGGATAGGTTAGATAAATATCCTTTTATGTAGCATATATGTCTAGTAGTCTATCTTAAAGAAATAACTATGCTTTGAAGATTTTGGTAATGTTTTTCAATGGAACAGTGTATTAGATTGAAGACTTAGCACAACATTATTTAGGGGTTATTGTATGTTTGATTAATGGAATAGTAGGCAGATTTATTTATTTCAAAGCTTTGAGGTACAGAAAATGCTCACAATTAAATGTGAAGTGGGGAAAAAAGCAGAAACTAAGATTTAAATGTTGATGAACTGTATGTTAATATAAACACATATAAACAGGGGGAAATGCTGCAAAGAAATACAGTAAAATGAGAAAAAGGAGATGAGATAATTTTTCCAGTCTTTTATATAAATTTTCCCAGATTTTATGATTTGATCATATGTTCAGAAAATACCTTTTTATTTGGAAGTATAGATTATGTGTTGTCCAAAAATCCATTAAATGTTTTGTTCATTAAGTTTTTTTTTTTCCTGAGCAGAATTAGTCTATGTCTGTGTATGTGTGTACATATATGTATAAGTGTGTGTGTGTGTGTGTGTGTGTGTGTAGGCTTATACATACTTATGTTTGTACTGTAGGTTATTCTGTTTCATAGTTATTTAACATAATTGGAAGAAAATTATTTTAGGTAAATGGACTTTGCATATGAAAATCCTAACATTTAAAGAGGCCAAAAGCATTGGATACAAATCTTTTCAAATCTGAGTGTTCTTTTTCTGATTTCTTAATTATTTCAGACATATCATTGTTAAGATAAGTTTCCTCTCCTTGTACAATTGAGAGTAAAATCTCTTAAAAAGTATTCCCTTCTTAAATAGAAGAATCGTTTGCCTGGATTCCTGTGAGGAATTTTCTAATCTCATTGAACTTTGTCTCAGCTAAAAGGAAAAAGGAAATAGAAGGATAAAGAGAAGGGAAAAACATGAAACCATTTTATATTTCTCCCTCTTGTTTCTTTCATTTCAAGAACTGCGGTACCTGTTTCTCTTTTCACTAGGTTATGTGGGATCTGGTTCCTAACTTGTTGCTCCTCAGTTTCAGCATTTGACTTTGGAACTTTAGTCCCTACCTTAGATGACTGCTTTTATGCTACTTCCCATTTTCCTCTGTTGCCATTTTGAGTAAAAGGTTAGCAAGGCTATGACATTAAAGAAATGTTCATTTATTTCTGTGTTGGAGTTTTCTGAATGCAATTTCCTATTACGAAGATCCCATGGATGATCCATGGACACATCTGAGTATCCCATCACCATTAATAACATAAGTTTGAAAGGACAAGTAATATGCTAAGTTACAAAGAAATTTAGTGATGTTTTAAAAAAAATTCTGCTTAGGTTTTATTATCAGGCAGTTTATTGCTGTCTTTTGGAAATGATTGTTTTTGTCCTTTCCAGAATATGTTAATTGTCATTTCTCTTGTTGCTTGTGCATTTTCTTCTAGCAGTCTTCCCTTTCAGATTTCTTGCTATATATTTAGTGGTTTGCAGAAATAAGATGATGTAGCCTCTTAGTTTCTAAATTCAGCCAATAGCCAAATTTAAATTGGAGTTCTAAGATGTTTTCTGGTGAGTGAAAGTGGCATATCTTAGTACAAAGATTATGCCTTTAATATTGTTTCCTCAGATTCCTTTTGAATAGTCATTGTTTCTAGACTTTATCCTGGTTATTTAGAATTGTCAAGTAAATGATTTTGAAGACACACACACACACACACACACACACATATACACACACACACATCTTTACTGTGAAATAAGGTACATATCTTAGTGTTTTTATGTCAGAGGCTATTTATGAAATCTCACTACCAATTAAATTTAAAAGGCTTGTTAACTTTACTTATTTTTAATCCTATAAATTATTATCCTGAACCAGAATGTTATTAAATTCTCACTTGGTTATGATTCTGACTGTTGTTTTACTGTTTCTATTGAGCATATGTTTGACATCAAATTTAATCTTTTTTCTCTCTCCTAGGTAAAAGATAGAGTATATCAAGGTAAATTTTTAGGTTTCTTAAACTTGTAATAACCCTTTGTATTGGTGTTTGATGTGTGTTTTATGTATGTTAGAAATAGATACAGTGACTTTTAATGTCTATTATCTTTTTTACCTCCTGAAAATTTTACTATTCCTAGGTTGCTAGCATGGATAATAGAGTAGATGATGATGGTTCCAACTCTGAGATAGGAGATAAAGAGGAGGAACAAATTGTGGATAGGGAGATGATGATAAGTTTTAATTTGGGGCAGATTAACTTTGAATATTGATGTAATGCAGATGTATTACATTTGAAGAGTATTTCTATGCTAATTATTTAATCATGCATTAAGTAATTGAGTAGATAATTTAAAGAATGGTAATGTGAATCAGTATGTTTTCATTTCTGTTTTTCTTTGCAAAGAATGAAATGATTCCATTTTCTGAAAAGAAAGTGTTTTGAGAAGGGAGGAATATCAAGCTACAACACTTTACTGTATTTCCCATCTGTGAAATAAGCTTAAATTGAAATATCATTTTGGATGGGAGGGGTACCTGTGATTGAACTCTGGGGCACTCTACTGAGCCACATCCCCAACCCCCTATATTTAGAGACCAAGTCTCACTTAGTTGCTTAGTGTCTCGCTCTTGCTGAGGCTGGCTTTGAACTTGGGATCCTTCTAGCTCAGCCTCCTGAGCCACTGGGATTACAGGTGTGCACCACTGCACCCAGCAAAATATCATTGTTCTTATATTTTTCTTAAATTTTAATAATTTTTATACTCTTATTGCTAATAAGCATAGATTGCTTTTTAAAAGCATAATAGTTATGCTAAGAAGTATTTCCTCATAGTACCATATAACATGTCTTTGCTTTTAGTAGATTGAGTAATTGAATTTCATTTAGTGATTGTAATAATCTTGTGTATTTCCCCCTTTTAGTCAATGAACAGCAAATTTCCAAAAAGGTGAACAATTTCATGAAAGAAAATGAGGAACTAATGCAGAAATTGTCAAATTATGAACAGAAGGTATAATTATTCTTTTTCTTTCTCCCTTGGTTCTAGCTTGAATCATTTCTACCTGTTTTAATTTAAAATCGTATTTTAAAATTTTTGTTTCATTATTTCCTACAAATCATCCAAATTCTAAGCAGTCATATGTATTAAGTACTGCTTTCTTCTGGAAAGGGTCACTTGTCTGGAAGTAACTTGTATAGTAGCACTATAATTTGTGTATCTTAATTCTGAATGCTTTATTTACATAGATGAAGGAATCAAAGAAACAGCAGGTCCAAGAGACCATGAAACAAAATATGATTCTTTCTGATGAAGTAACTAAATATAAGGTAAAAATCCCTTCTTTGGGGGGAATTACATTCTAAACTCAAAAGTAAATGTAATGAGTGAGTGATCTTGACACCTTTTTTTTCCAGGATGAAATGAAGCTTCTTGAAAAAGCTAATGAACTTCTGGATGAGAGAGCTAAAAGTCTTCTTGTTATGTTAGAATCTGAGAGAGAACAGAATGCTAAGAATCAGGACTTGGTATGAGTTTTGCTGCTAAGTGTTACTGCAATTTGGCTTTTGAAATATTTTGTAAAATTGGTTAAGTTGAACTTAGTCCAGCTGTTAACTAAAGTAAGATTAGGAGTCAAGGAAGTTGAACACACTTCTGCCCATTTTGTGGAACTTTTAAGTACTGATACAACAAATTATTTTTATGGGCCTAGGAAATATTTTTATTCTCAACCTTGGATAATTTTCATATTGCTTTGCTCTGCCCTTGGAAACATGCAGAACAACTAAAAAACTATTGTCCAGTTGAATAGTATTTGTTTACTTTTTACTTGAAAGTGTAATGAATTAATGAATTTTCTGCACTTAAAAAAATTTTACTTACATATTTCATTTTCAGTTTCTATAAGTTTCTGTAATTACATAAAAGTTGCAAAAGATAGTAGAGTGTGTTCTGAAATATCCTACCCCCAAGTAAGCTTGATCACCTAGCTGAGGTAGTATTTATCAGATTTCTCCACTGTAAAAATTCTTTCCAATCCTTGTCATATTGCATTCTTTGGAAGTTACCATGCACAGCCCACAGTTAAAGTATGAAGAGTTACAAGCTCAGGATGCAGCTCATGGTAGAGCACTTGCCTAGCATGCATGAGGCCCAGGATTCAATCCCAGGCATTGCAAACAAAGATTGCAGAGTTATGTCCACTTCCTTAAGGAGCGAGTATCTTTATAATTTTTTTGGAATTCTTCTGTATGTGAGATTAGTCTATTCTTCCTTAAATTTTATCATTTTTTACTTCAGATAAGAAAATTTTAAAAATGATCTTGGGAAATTTTTTTCTCTATCACTCGAAAAAAATTACTAATTTGAACTGGTTTATTTGAAACAGTAATTAATTAGTTAATTTTCTATGCTTTAAAACATTTTATTTACTTATTGCATTATGGTTTTCTATACTTTGTCCTTTTTTTCTGGTTATCTCATAAACAGTAATGTTGTGGATGCCATGAAATATTTATGACTTCATTTTCCCTCATCTCTTTCATTTCTTGATTTTTTGCTTAGTCCAAGCTGGATCCCCTGCATTTACCTGAAATTTAATGGGATGGCTTGACAAATATTTTGTTGTGTTTATCTTTTTTAGTATATATATATATATGTGTGTGTGTACACACACACACACACACACACACACACATATGTATCAGTATTTCTACTGAAATCCTAATGCATATTTTGTGTTCTGTTTTTACCTGGCAGATAATGGAAAATAAGAAATCTATAGAGAAGCTTAAAGATGTCATTTCAGTGAATACTTCTGAGCTTTCAGAGGTAAAGCTGCCAACTCTTGCTAACGGATATTAATACTACATCTTAGTTTTGTTGCGAACCAAAAATTTGAGGTGTGCTAAAATGTGCAAAAAATAAGAACTATATGATGTCTGGTTTGGGAAAGTATAACTTTGTTTTTTCTTTGGAACTAATTCACTAACTGTAGTGTTTTGCATTAGCTTCAAATTATCCTCAATGAAACTAAGCTTCGTGAAGAGAAGGTGAAGTTGGAATGCTGTCAGCTTCAGAAAGAAAATACCATGCTTAAGAAGGAGAAAGAGCAGGTAAAGAAAATTTGATGTCATACATAATGTAAACTAGAGAAGTGAATCTTTCTTGGATCTGTTTCTGAGGTAAGGAATATTCATGTAGGACCTTTTCTAGATATGCAAAGTTTAAACAATGCTCCCCAAATTGAGTGCATATATATGTTCTCCATCTGTTTTGGATTTTTGGATTATTGCTTTTCTTATCAAATATCAATCAGTTATTAACTTGCATAGCCTCAAAGAAACTTTTTAAAACAGAAAATTAAGTATTTTATGATCCTGTTTTGAGTAGTTACTGATTCACCGGCCAAGGGAAGATTACATGATAAGGAATCTAAATTTAGGAGACAGTCATATGTGCCCAGCCATTCCTGCTGGAGGTAAATTATTTGAATTGACAGCAATTTTCTGGGGAATGCAATAAAACAGGGTCAACTTCCTGATAGCTCTGATGTTCTTACTGCAGCTGTGAGAGTTGGGGCCACTCTGCCCTCTTCCTTAACCAAGGTCTCAACCCCCTCGTTTGAGGCAGGCCACCGAGGAGTATGGCTCTCTATTTCTTTGTCTAAGTCTTGTAGTCCTAATGTATCCAGTGCAGAAACCCCTACCTAACCCATAGGAATTCATGTGTTTTGACTTTTCAGTTGCAGCAGGAAGTCAAAGACTGGAGTACATCACATGCTGAGCTCAGTGAACAAATCAAATCATTTGAGAAGTCCCAGAAAGATTTACAAGTAGCTCTTAGTTACGAAGATAATACTAATAAAGTAAGTTTATACTCCAAATACATGTTTCATCTCATGAATTCTCCTGAAATCTTCTGAATTAAAATCGAAAGTCTTCCAACCTTTTGCTTCTTTTCTAGGCTTTGACTAATTATATCACACTGTTGAATCGGTTACAATGTGAATCTAAATCTGAGGATCAAAATAGAGAAGATGAGTCAGATGAATTAACCAATGGAGAGAGAGCAGGTAAGATCAGTCTCAGGGAGGTTGAATCCTTTTTTGCTTTCCTGTCTTTAAGTATACAGATGCCACTTTTCAGCTGGATGAATTTCTTCTTAAGCTTCAGGGTTGTAGACACATATCACTGGATCTATAGATATGTCTGTTGCATTGGCAGAGGTGGGTTGCTGCGGTATAATGTAGCAATAGGCATGTGAAGAACACTGACTTTTTCTATCCCATTGAAAACTAGTAAGTACACTGCAGCTACAATAGTCACATCCTATACCTCTAAGTATTGAACATTGTACAGTAAGAGAAATTTATTTCTTAACTTATGCAGATGATACTTGATTTTGATACTCATCATCTCTATGGCTCTGTGGTTTTAAGGTCCACAGTCAGTCTTAAGAGTCCAGAGGCAGTTGGAACCATAAACTAAGGCTGTGAGAACAGAGGCTAGAGACTATCAGAAAGCTAGAGAGGGAGTGTAACAGTGTTTACTGATGAGGAAAATATTTCCAGATGTTTTCTCCCAAGTTGGATATTGCTTACATAGCAAGTATTTCAAACCACACCTGGTAGTAGATTCAGGGAGAAAATATAGGATTGAATCTTTCTAAATAAGACACTTACTTGCCCAGGTGAAGATAGATCTGAGAGAGAAGAAAAGCTTTTATCTTACAAGAATAGCAGAGATAACATTTTAGTTGTGCAAACTAGAAATTCACCTTTTTTTGATTTCTACTTCTATTTATTTTTATGCTGAAGATCAAACTCAGTGCCTCACACATGCTAGGTGAGCACTCTACCACTGAGCCACAACCCCAACCTGAAATTCACCTCTCTCTCTCTTTTTTTAAATCTAAGCTTGCAATTCTCTTAAAAGTCATTAGTCTAATCAGTTTAATTATTTAATTGATTTTTTTTTCTTCCGGTGTTTGAACACGATCATTCTTTAGTTTGGGGAAGTTAGGAGAATATAGAGTTAAAAGTAAGGAAAGAAAAAGCTAAAGTCTTTTGTTTTTTAGGTGATCGGAACGAGAAGATCAAAGATCAAATTAAGCAGATGATGGATGTCTCTCGGGTATAGTTCTTTGTAAGAGTCCCATAGTGCCTGTGAATTCTTCCTGTGCCTCACTTTTAAGAATACCTCTCTTTTCTGCAATTTTTAGACACAAACTACAATATCAGTAGTTGAAGAGGATCTAAAACTTTCACAACTTGAGCTAAGAGCCTCGAAGTCCACAAAATGTAATCTAGAAGGTGCGTTCTTCTTGAGAAGAAATTGCCATGTTGGAAAGACTTAAAATTTTATTGGAAAGATAAAGCTTCTTGCTTTCATGCTTCTTACTTTTCTTGGCACTACTCCCTCAAACAAGTTCTTAAGTCCTTGTACACATATAGAGATAAGCTGTTTTATCCTTTACAGACCAAATAAAGAAATTAGAAAGTGACTGCAATTCACTACGGTCTTCTAAAGTTGGACTGGAAGAGGAATGCAAAACTCTTAGGCAGAAAGTGGAGATTTTAAATGAACTCTACCAGCAAAATGAGATGGCATTACAAAAGTAAGATTTTCATTGTTTGTTATTGTTATCACTGTGTGAACTAACAGATAATTTTATCTTTTCTTAAGATTATTTACAATTTCTTCTAGTTGTAATAAGTAGAGATTTGTCTTTTTTCCTTTGTGTTTTGTTTCCTATAAGTTGCATTTTTCTTTCCATCGTCAGTCTTAAGAGTCCTGAGGTAGTTGGAACCATAAACTAAGGCTGTGAGGACATCGTAATCAATTGTCAAATTCATATGAAGGCAGGAAGTGGTAAACTGGTATTAACAGTCACTTATGTGGAAATACCTCTCAAAGATCTAGACCCTTTCTATGATCCCACTACTTATTTTAATTACCTTTCATTGTGATCAGTTATGTAATTCTAATGTTTTGAACTTGTATCTCTAACTCTGGACCTTTAAAAATACTGAGTGATTTGGAATGACATGTTTTAGTAGAATAAAAACTTCAAAAAGGAATAATATTTACTTATTGATGGTACAAGTTTTGGACTTGAATATCTCAGATGTTCACACTAAAAATTGAACTGTGGCAAGGACCTTAGGAGTTATGATTACAGAAGTACTTGTTTGTAGTATATATTTATATATTAATCTTCTCAGTGTGGAGCTAGTTATTTTTTGAAAGTTCATTTGAAGTTTTTAATCCACAAAAATACTTGAATTCTCTAAAAATAGTTTGTGTGTCAGATTTTATTTATTTGCACCTGATTTTACTCTTCAGCATTTATATATATATATTCTTTTATATAATATATATATAATTAATATATAATATATATAATATATATTACTTTATATAATATATAATATATATAATATATATTACTTTATATAATATATATATTCTTTTATATAATATATTCTTATTAATTTTCTCTATAGCCGCTTGAGTGGACTTTCTAAAATATAAGTCTGTCCATGTCAATATGTGCCTGTGGTTTATGAAGAATTTGCTTTCTATTTGATGACCTGTTCTTTTTTTTCTTCCTTGTATCTTTTTTTTTTTTTAAAGAGAGAGTGAGAGAGGAGAGAGAGAGAGAGAATTTTTAATATTTATTTTTTAGTTCTCGGCGGACACAACATCTTTGTTGGTATGTGGTGCTGAGGATCGAACCCGGGCCGCACGCATGCCAGGCGAGCGCGCTACCGCTGAGCCACATCTCCAGCCCCCCTTGTATCTTTTTAATAGTTTAAATATTTTTAATTATTTTCCTCATCCCCTGTATAAGCTTGATGTAATCCTAAATTATAATGGAATTATAATTATATAATTATAATTATAATTTTATTCATCTTCTCATAATTTAAAGGCCATGGTATATATTCTGGATTTAATAACAACCTGACATAGATTAATAGGTTTATTATCTTTTTATGGGCTTTAAGTAGCTCCTGAATCAGATAACTGTTGTGGCATTGTATGTTAGTACTTCATATACTGTGAACTCCACAAAACATTCATTCAATTTATACACATATTTAAAGTTTCTGTAGTTCTGCATTCTACACTGTTGGTTTCTTATTTGAAATTATTTTCATTCTATTTGAACATTGTCCTTTAATGATAGATTTGATTAGTGTATCAAAGTAGTACAAGGATAAATAGAGAATAGTATTTTATCCACTAAATATTGCTACCTTTATAATCTGTGTTAGGTTGACATGAACTTCATGATTAGAGTTAAAACCAGTTTCCATTTTTTAAAGGTTCTTTCTTTTGGCTACTGAATTTTGACTGTTACTTAGTTTTAGCAATTTAAAAATATCCAATTAATTACCATCTGTTTTAAATTTTTTCATTAAGGAATCCATTATCATTGTTGTTTGGTCTTATCCCTCCCCTAGTTCCTGTAGTCATTTCTCTGTTTTTTTAACAGTTGTATTGGGAAGTGCCTAGGTGTAGTTTTCCCCACCCCACCCACTTTTTCTCTTGCAGTTATGTTGCTTGGGACCATTAAACATTTCTTGAATTTTCGAGTCTTTTTCTAAATGTTGATTTTACCTCATTCTCTCTTCTGATTATAATAATGCATATTAGAATTTGATTTCCCATGCCTCCTACATTCTGGATTTACTTCTTCTGGATATTTTCTTCTGACCTATCTTAAAAGTGCTAGGATTTATTTTACTTCCCAAATCTGCTGCTAAAATCATTCATTGAGTTTAGGATTTTAAAAAGTTCAGGGTTTAAAATATTATTTTAGTTGTAGAGGGACATAATATTTTATTTTATTTTTTATAGGATTTTTTAAGAGAGAAAGAGAGAATTTTAATATTTATTTTTTAGTTTTTGGTGGACACAACATCTTTGTTTGTATGTGGTACTGAGGATTGAACCCGGGCTGCACGCATGCCAGGCGAGCGCACTACCGCTTGAGCCACATCCCCAGCCCAACACAATATTTTATTTATTTTATGTGGTGTTGAGGACTGATCCCAATGCCCCACACATGTGGGGCACGTGCTTCACCACTGAGCCACAACCCCAGTCCTATTTCAGTACTACAGCTCAAACCCAGGACATTGAGCCATGTGCTCTACTATTGAGCTACCTCCCCAGACTCCTTGCTCTTTCTCATAAGGGACTAGTGTCTTACTGCTTTCCAAGCTATCTTTAATCTCATCATTCTGCCTCTGCCTCTTGAGTATCTTCTACTGTAGGTAGGTCACCACACCCAACCTTTTCTTGGTTTTATAGTTTCTAATCCTTTGACAAAATTCATAATTTTTTTTTTCCTCTTTTGTGGTGGTGGGTTTGAACTCAGAGTCTTGTGCATGCAAGGCAGCATTCTACCAACTAAGCTATATTCCCAGCCCTGAAATTCATAATCTTGACTTTACTTTTTTGACTGTATAAAGCACAGTGATTTTAAAACATGTGCAGATAACCCCATTAGGTGGTTTTCTTTTCTGTGGGATTTTTTCTCACAGAATTTTGTCTTATGGAGTGCCTGGTCAGTTTTGATTGGCTAACATTGTTGTGATAATTATAGATGAAATTTGAGGACTAAGATGAAGTTATCTTCTTATAGAAAAGTGTTGAGGTTACTTGAGTAAGATTGTCACTTTAAACTTAGTCAGCAATTAAGATAATTCAAAAATGACTTGTCTTTTCAATGTTTCAGTATTATTCCTTTTGGATTTTTTGCCTGTTCATCACTTAAGTGTGCAGTATTTTCTAATCTAAACTCAAAGGCTAGGGCTTTTATTAAGGGTCCCTTTATTTGTAGCCCCAAACACTTCTTTTTTTCTTCTAAGCCCAAGAATTGGATGAAGGCTTAGTTCAGACTCATTATATCTTTGTGTTATGTTCAATATGTGGGTAAACCTAGGAGAAAAGTACCTTAAAGTGCCAACCTTACTTGTAATTCTGAGATTCCTTTTTCTAATGGATCTTGGCCACATCCATATATCTCCACTGCCTTTTTAGCTTGGATCCCTTCAAACACAATTTTATATTCTTATAAAGATATTTTGATTTTTCTTAGTGCTCCTCAGACTAACTCTTTGATAATTGGAAACAAAATTCTCTCTGTCCTTCAAGATTTAGTTTTCTCCATATTCCTTCTTAAGCCAGTGGGGAAAATTATTATATTCCTTTAGGCATCATTTATACCTGAAACAGTGAACTCTTTTATTCTTTAGCATCTTACAAGGTAACTAGTATATTATAGCCACTCATAAAATACTTGCTGAAGAATTAAATGAGAAGCTATATAAGAATATATAATCCCCTTTTTCTATTTGGTATCAATAATCCTTTTTTACTATAGTTCTTCTGATTTATGGAAAATTAAGTTTCAAGTTAATTATCTTTTGAATTGGAACTATGGCTAAAGAGGGTAGTACAAGGATAGCAGAAAATAGTATTTTTTAAATCATTAAATGTGTCTACCTTTGTCTCAGTAGATGAACATCTTGAGTTTCATGATCAGAGTTAAAACTTGTCAGTAGATAATACTCTGATTGTAGGTCAGTTTGGCTTCTTTTTCTGGTTGACAGGCATTATCAAAACTCAGATTGGTCTTTTTGCTTAATTACAATTCTTTTGAAATAGATATCTAAAGTGTGAAAAATGTTCTGTGGTAAATTGCATAGCTAAAAGACATATTCTAGAAGATTTTTTCTTTGACTGACTATATCTTTATTATGGTACCAGTCTTGGATTGAGAAGAGTTCCCCCATGACAAAGATATACTTAATGTCCTACCCATGGCAGAAACGAGAAAAGAATTATCCCCTGCTTTATCCTATTATGTTTAATTATGTTAGGTTGATCAGTCCTGATCTTCCACATTGAAGTAAAGTGAGTTTTTATTATCTTACACACAGGAGACTTGCCCTTGGGGCACATGTTGTTTTCACATTTATTTTATTTACTGGTAAGTAGAGAATTAAGAGGAGAAGTTAGAAAATGTAAGTGATTTGCCAGAGTTTGATTTACGAAATTGCAGGTTTGAATTTCTATTTTATGTGCCTAAGCATTTTATAGAATTGTGGGAAGTGATATTCACAAAGAAAAACTTTTGATTTGATAACTGGCTTTATTTTAGGAAACTGAGCCAAGAAGAATACGAGAGACTAGAAAAAGAGCAGCAGCTGTCAGCTGCAGATGAAAAGGTGGTTTCCGCTGTACAGGAAGTTAAAAATTACAAGTGAGTTCAGTTTCTAAAGGAGGGTGTCAGTGTCTAATGAACTAGTGTTAGCTTTCTTTTTAATCTTTTTTTACATTGTGTAGATAGAAGAAAATAGCTTGGAAGTATAAATAACGAGAGGATATGAATACATTCAATTCACACAGGAGAAAAAATAAATTTCAACTTAACAAATGAAAAATGTTAACAAAGATTTACTTATACCTAATGGGCAAGACCATAGGGAACTTGGTCAATGCAAACAGTTCTGGGGGTTTTGTATGTTGTAGTAATTCTTTAAGAAATCAGTTTGCTGTGTGATGTATCAAGACCCACAAAAGTGTGGCATTTGATAGACCTTGGAAATCTTCTATGGATATAATTTGAAAAAAACAAAAAAAGTTTTAAGGAGGAAGATATTTCTAGCAGAATTACTTGAGAACACACTCATGAACAGTTAAGGAAACTATAATTTATCATTCAGAATCTCTAGCAATTAAATGATAAAGAAGTTATTAGTATTAGGTTTTTAATTAATTAATTAATTAATTAATTAATTTATTTATTTATTTATTTATTTTTGGTGCTTTACTACTAAGCTACATCCTTAGACCTTTTTTTTACTTTGAGCCAGGGTCTCAGTTGCATAGGTTCCCACGTAATTGCTGAGACTGACCTCGAACTTGTGATCCTCCTGCCTCAGCTTCCCAATCATTGGGATTACTGGCATGTGGCATTGCACCTGGCCTGTAGTATTAGTTTTGATCACACTGGATTCATATAACCATAGAAATGTTTTTCTTATGTATGATAACGTCTTTAAAAGTATAGCTGATGGAATAAAGGGAAAATGGTCAGAATGTTTCAAATGTTATTCAATTGTTGTAATTCTTAGGCGGAGAATTGAAGAGATGGAAAAAGAACTACAGAAAACTGAGCGCTCATTTAAAAACCAGGTAGTAATTAATACTGTCCTGTAGTTGCAGAATTCTTTGATATCTAATACAGACAATTATAGGCTATTATAATGAGTCCCTAAAAACATATTTTTTTAATGTGTTGTCTTTTTCAGATTGCTATGCATGAGAAGAAAGCTCATGATAATTGGGTAAGATTTTTTCCCCCTTTTCTTTATTTTGTGCATAGCCTACCGCAACTGAATTTGAATATTTTCTCTTTAATAGCTCAAAGCTCGTTCTGCAGAAAGAGCTATAGCTGAAGAGAAAAGGGAAGCTGCTGATTTGAGACAGAAGTATGTGATTTTGGTATCTTACTATATGTTTTATAGTGTTTTAAGGTTATCCTAGATATTATCTATGAAGGAATAGATTGCTGTTTCATAATTCAGCCCATTCTTTCTCAATATTCAAGACTATTGGAAATGACCCAAAAGATGGCAGTGCGGCAAGATGAACCCGTGATTGTAAAACCTATGCCGGGAAGACCAAATTTACAAAGTCCTCCTCGGAGAGGTAGGGGGCACTTTGTAAAAGGAGCTATTTTATTTCTTGGTGCATAATGTATGTAAATTACTTTTTATTTCTGTGTGTAATGGTTATGAAATAATCTGAATGATTTGCTAAAGCGGGAGGTGAGGGTTGGTGTCAGGGAGAAGGCTGCCTTAAAGTAGTAGCACGGCATTGTTGTCTTTAGGTCCACTGAGCCATAATGGCTCTTTTGGTCCATCCCCCTTGAGTGGTGGAGAATGTTCCCCTCCACTGACAGCAGAGCCAGCTGGGAGACCTCCTTCTGCTACTCTTAATCGAAAAGATATGCCTAGAAACGGATTTGGTTAGCATTCACATGTTGCTTCAAGGTTTTGTTTTTTTTTTTCCCTTTTGAATATTTTAATGAAAACATATAATTTGGGCCTGTACAATATATAGAAGATAATTTCTTACTTTATCTTAGTGAATGTTTTCTGTAAAATCTGTTCTAGAATAGAAAACATTTTTTTTTCCTGGAGGTCTCTGTATTGTTTTTTTCTTTTAAATTTTACTCTGTGAAGTGTAAACCTTTATCTTTAAATTAAATCTCTATGGTGTTCCTTTCCCAAATATTATAAAAGTAGCCTTAAACTTTATGTAGCATACTTTATTTCCTACATGAAAATACTGAGTCTTATTTCCAATTCTAAATAGGACTGTAGTCTTGGTAAGATTGGAAGTCAGGTTATACAGACTAAAGAAAAGCCAGCCTACACATACTTCAAGTCTATAGCTTAAAGTTTAGGACCAATACTTATTAATCTGCTGTTCTATCAACCCAAGGCAGTTCTTTATTTTACTTAAGTCTCTTCATAAATTGTGATTTACGTATTGGGCAGCCCATTTTTTTAAAAAAATATTTTTAATTGTAGATGGACATGATATCTTTATTTATTTTTTAAATGTGTGCTGAGAATCAAACCCAGTGCCTCACACATGCTAGGCAAACACTCTACAACTGAGGTATGACCCCAACCTCTGGGCAACCCATTTTTCATTTTGCTTTCTAGGTATTGTTGAATCCTGACCTGTCCACCAGTGGTTTATTTCTTCTGAAAAATACATACAAGGGCTCTGATCTTTCTTTCCCAAGGGTCAATGGATGGACCTTTACCTCGTACTGGTCTTCTGAGGCATCTGGGAAACCTGTTGCCTCTGGTAAAGGGACCAAGTAATTTCAAAGAATCTGTAATTGTGGATGGATGATTTTTATTCTTTTCATGTTAGAATAAGTCTGAATCCATTCTTTGATCTCTAACAGACCCAGGATGTGTTCCACCTCACATGAACAGCAGCTCCAGAAGTTCTTCTCCAGCTAAGGTTACGAATGAGGGCAAGGTAAGTTCTGTAGTTACTGTGAATCATGTGGTCATGCAGGAACATGTAGCTTTCCTACAGTACTTGCTCTTTGCTTTATCCTTCTTTGTGTTCTATTTGTACAATCCCATTTGTTTTTTAAAAAGCAAACTGTTCCCCAAGAACCTGAGACCCCCTCAGTCTCCACCATTACTTCTTTGACTGAGCATCCAGTTGGATGCTTAGAGGTTGAGAACTGAATTGGGTTTTATTCTGTGCATTTCTGGGAAGGATATTCAGAGCATGACACTGATCTTGTTTGCTGTAAACTGCATGCAATATTGAGCTTACTTTTCTCCTTAACTTGGGAATGTTGCTTAAGTGTGTACAACTGTAATGGACTACAGAATGTGAAAAGTTATCACTCTAACTTTATATGGTGTTTTGTGTTGAATGTTCTAAGGCAAAGTAAATTCATTATAAATTATATAATTCATATATTTTTTTATTTTTTTGGAAGAATGTTATTTAAGAATTCCTCCATTTGTGCAAACCCTATTTTGAGTGATTTGAATTAGATTGGTATCAGATTTTCTGAAATTGAAATACTGTTTCAATGAAACAATGATCATCTAAAATGACCTCTTGAGCCAGTCCCAAGAAATGGTCTCATTTGTTCACATAAGTGTATTCTCTTGTAACTGTGTTGCTATTATATCTGGTAGGTCTTCTGCAGCTCTATAACAAAATAAATTTTAATTGTTTAGTTTCAAACCCACTACTCATAGGAAATGATAAATCAATATCTCAAATGGTGTACAGTAAATGAATGTAAATATTAAAGCTTTGTCTTCCTAATTTGTGTATATAGCACTGTGATGGAAAATACTTCTCAAGTTCCAGTGTATATATATTCCAGGAATATACATCTCTAGAGAAATCTAAGGGCACCTTAGATAAGACCCCAAATCCCTTTGTAGTAGAAGATTTAAAAGAGAGAAAAGACCCATTGTTAGAGAGGAGTAGAGGTGGGAAAAGCATGGCTTGGAGGCAAACCTGGGATTGAGTTCCTTTAATATGCAGTGTGGCCTTCAACAAATTATGATATTCCATTTGCTTTTGTTCCCTCTTATTTAAAATAAGACAGTCTACTTAAAGATCTCAGAGGTTGAATAATATATGAAAGACTTACTGAAGATACTCTGAATAGTAGCTATTATTACATGGGTAGAGAATGGATTTTTCATTTTATTCTGTTCATTCTTAATATGGAAGTAATGAGCTATTGTGATGAAAGGGAAGTGATGGGGAGGGGGGGGACTCCCTTTGAAATAGATTGTAGTGAATACAGCATGACATACTGGTCAGAAATCACCTCTGTTAATAACCTCTGCCAGTCCTCTTGCCTTTCCCTTTCCTGTGCAGATATAATCAGTAACAAACTGCTCCCTCTTGTGGCATCCTTCCAACTTCTGTAAGCTGTCGGTGGGAATACACAGGAGGGGTGGGTAGTTTTGTTGCACTGATGGTGTTCTCTGGACAGGTGCCTGTTTTGGGTTTTAGCTTTTATCGGTGTTGGTACTTTGTCTTAATACATAGGAATTTTAAAACTTTTAACTGCTTTCAAATCTTAAATTGCAGGTTCATATGGCTATGAAAGGGCCCCCTCCTTTCTCAGGGGTACCCTTCATGGGACCCCCGATGGGACGGCCTCCACCACCTCCCATTTGGTATGGACCGCCACGTCAGCTTGGTGGGCCTTTTGGGCCTCGGCCAATTCCTCCACCGTTTGGTATGATGATCTGAACAGTAGTGATTGACTTATAAATCACATTCATCTTTCATTTCTATTGCTTGCTAAAACAGTTGGTTGCTATCTCAGGTCTTAACAATGGAAGGATAAAGCTGAGTACATTTTAACTTTTCCTCCAGTTTTCTGGGACATATGGGACACTACATAATCTTATACTGAGATAGGCAATAGCTATCTCTCATAGACAAGGATAAGGGGCTATATACAGAAAAGCCAGAAATATTACTTCTGCAGATGTTTGTTGAAAATCTGTTGATATGCACTGCAATAGATGGAAAGGTGGATGAGACACATGCCATAACTTAAAATTTTGTCACAGATATGAAAATCCTATAACATAAAGTTTGTAATCACCCATAATGGAAGCATAAGCAGTAGGTTATAGAATATAGAAAAGTCAAACCCTCCTTACCTTGAGAAAAGTCAGAGGGAAGTGTTAAAGAGGAGGATTTAACAGTGACCTAATAAATATTGCTGATTTAATTAGGTGGCTTTGGAAGGCCTTTTTCAGGAGGGCATGCACCTTGATTCTGATGGCATGTGTAAAGTCCATGCTGAAATACTTCATGAATTTTTAATGGATACAGTAATTATAGTGGAATTTCCTTTTATCAATATTTCTTTGATGTAGTGAAGTTCTTATTTCATGATCTATCATCTTGTCATGGTAATATAGTACTTCCAAATATAAATGGAGCTCTTGTGAGATAGAAATAATTCTGCAATTATATAGTAGGGAAAGAAAAAAGACAAGCCTGGAGCTAGGTAGAGCCATGTTTAAATCCTTAATATGTTGCTTCATGGCTGGTTGGTCAAAGGCTATAACTAAACTTGTTCCATCTCAGTTTGCCTCATCTGGCAAGTCAGGATGTTCACCAGTTGATGTTCTAGGCTTGGGAGAAATTAAAGACTATATTAACATACTTGAAATCACCCTAGTTCAGAAATTTCTGGGTATTTACATAACTTCCTTTTTATTTTCCAGGTCCTGGTATGTGTCCACCAATAGGCTTCAGAGAATATGCACCAGGTGTTCCACCTGGAAAATGGGATTTGCCTTTTGACCCTCGTGATTTTTTTCCAGGACCCGCACCAGCACCATTTAGACCTTTAGGCTCATTTGGCCCAAGAGAGTACTTCATTCCTGGTGCCCCATTACCACCTCCAACTCATGGTCCCCAAGACTATGGGCCACCACCTGCTGCAAAAGACTTAATGCCTTCAGGCTTTAAAGATGAACCTCCACCTACACCTAATTCTCAGATTAGTGAGGGCTGTTCACAGGCCTTAAAACAGGGCCCATAAAATTAACCTTTGACACTTAGTCAGAAAATGGACTATAAACTATTCATCAAGTTAAAGGATTATTGGCTTCAAAATATAAAAGTTTATTTTAAATGGTTTATGTTTTTAGAATGAAGCTGCCTTGGTGCAGTATACATTTTGAGCCAAAATATTTTCCCCCTAAATATCCCCCACTTAAGCTAGAGTATCCTTCCAATTTTAAAATGTGCAATAAGGAATACATTTGTTTTAGTTAATGTAGCATATACAATTGCTAAATGATTTAGAGTGTCATAATTATGGACATTTCCTGTGGAAATGCTTTAAGAACATGTATTTCCATTATCCTATTTTTAGTGTATTCCAGTTGATAACAGAGAAATGGTGTTTTATAAGCTTGATTTTTTTTTCTCTTTCAATATCTGGTCGCAGAGACTGCTACACTAAAAATTTTTACTCAAAGATCATAAACTTCATTTTCCTTCTTGCTGAAGTTCTTTGTTGTAATAGTTCATAAAAAATGTTTATTAATATTTCCCAAGTGTCTGTTGATTCATTGGATCGTCATGAGACTTTGTGCCATTGGGGAAGCATGTCAACTCACTCTCAGAACTGAAGATGGTGACTTGTCAGCATATTCCCTGTTGCTCACTGTTAAGGAGGCTGGACCTTGGTCAACTGTGGACTTCTACAAAGGATTTCTTTTACTTGTGAGAAGTCTTGTGGCTCTATTTTTGTAGCACATTCATGTACTTTTTTCTAACCACTGTCCATGTGAGAATGGTTTTCTGAGAATGAGTTTACATTGGTAGCAAGAGTTGTTTGACCTGAAGTTCTACTGCTTTTGCCATTATTGCATTATAACAGTAAAATATAAGGTGGTATGTTGTGTCTATAAAAAATTAGGAAATTTCTTTTTAAAAATGTACACAACACACTCTTCTCTTTCCCATACCTTGCCACTGATTTTCAAGGAATATGATAAAAAAAATTAGAAAAGTATAATCCTCTAAGAATGAATGAAACTCTAAGGCTTATAATGTCTTTAATCAGCAACTATGGGCTGAATTAAATTCTTTTTTTTGATAGATACTCAAATATATTTTATTTAAAAATCAATTAAAGCAAGTCCTGAATCTGTAACTACTGTCTTTAAAACAATGTTTCTAAGAACTAGCTCTCCAGAACTGTAATTTTAATTACGGCAATTTTAACAGTACATTTTAAAGAGGTTTAAGATTTAAATAAAATTATAAAAGCCTGGTACTTTTGCTTACTGCTAGACCAGATTCTTCCATTCTTTTAAATTCTAGAAAGTAATAGGATTGTTGAAACCTAGAACATAACATATCATTGTTCTTTTTATGTCCCCTAAGTATTCTCAAAATAGGGGCAAAAGCTTCAGTGTGAAACAAAATCTCTGTGAAACAAAATCTCTAAAATTCTGAAGATAACTCAGAATCAAAAAGAATTTGAGTCCTTTAGGAAGAATTCAATCTACATAACCTCCATTTAATAGTAGAAGCAGCAGCTGTGTGTAAGAGGAAAACCATATAATAGCTTATGCCATTTTTAACCATGTAAAATAAAATTTAAGTCACAAACACATTTTGAATGTATCTTTCAACCTCTACAGGACACAAGGCAATGCTGAAGTTACTATAACTCCTAATTTTAAAATAGCATTTAAATAAAGGTGATGTCAGCTAGGAAGATAGATTTTCAAGGAAAGGCAGATTTATTATTTTATTCAAAGCAACAGTAGTTTTCCCTCTAAAGCCTTTTTTGTATTTATTCTATTAGTAAGTTATAATGTGTTCTATGTAGTTTATCTGAGCAGTTCTGAACCCACCCATAGTTGCCTCTCCTTACATCCATCTGATTGTACCACTTCTGTAGCAAAGCCCAAGGTAGCTGCCCACGTACAGGTTGTGTAGAGAATACTGTCCCTTGATTCAATTATACTTTTGTATCAAAAGTTTTAGAAGTCCTCTCCAGCAAATTGTGTTTGAATTTAGTTACTAAAATCATTTCATTTGTGAAGCAGTAGTGTTTCAACCTGAAAGTATTACTGCTATAGTTGTAATTATTGTCCAGTGACTCATCCCCTCCCACACTAGAAAGTAAATTTAAACAACTAATTTGTGAGATACAGATTGCTTTGTGTTAATTGCTTCAAGATAAAATCACCTTTTTTGGGGGGGGAGGTTTGGTCATTCATATCTTAATTAAAGCTAAGCTGATGACAATGTTCAATTTAAGTTTGTTTAATGCTGATGAAACAGACATTCATACAAAGCATCCTTTTTTTCCATATAACCCCATTCTTTGGTGGCAGCTGGGGTTGTGGCTCAGTGGTAGAGTACTTGCCTAGCACAGGCAAGGCCCTGGGTTTAATCCTCAGCGCCACATAAATAAATAGAGGTTAAAAAAGCATTCTTATGTGAAGGATGCTAAATGTTTCTTCATATAAATTATCACTTTGAGGGGCTGGGGTTGCATGTGAGGCACTGGGTTTGATCCTCAGCACCACATATAAATATAAAGGTACTGTGTCCATTTACAACCAAAAAAAAAAGGTTTTTTTTAAATTATCACTTTGATATACATGTTTTATAGTATGAGAAAACAGAAAGAACAATGTATCAGTTTTGCTACATTTTAATAGTAGATTTTAAGGGAGCAACATCAAACATCAGTAACATCAAACAAAAAGGTACTGAGTATTCCACAGGGTACAGAGTGCTGCCAAGCACCTTGGAAAGTTTACATGACATGGAGAACATGAGGCCCTTCTCTTGAGAAGTTTAGAGTCTGGAAATTTTGACTACTCAGAGTTTCAGTTGAGTGAACATTTTATTAAGGCAAATTCTTCATTTCCTAGAACTACTGTAGACTGAACTACTTTTGTACTTGTGAAATTAACCCAATCCAGATGAAAGAAAAGACTAAATTTGGTTGATAATTCTTTCAGGCTCATATAGTTTTGTTAACATTCATCTAGTAAACAAAACTGACCTAACAGACAACTGAAAAATTAAAGACTAGATCTCTTGAAGTGCAAGGGCTAAAATAACTGTTATTCGTTTTAAAAAGCAAACGGATGGTATCATTAGGTTTTACACTAGTTTAAAAATAGGCCAAGTATTGCATTCCCTTCATGCATTGTTCATTTAAAATAGTGAATATTAAAATACGTGGGTTCTACATGTAACCCACAAAAAAGCTCCTCACAAATCTTTATGTTCTGTGTATCAAATATCCACCTTGTGTACTATGAAAGTTTTATTTATGTCTCATCAAGTTAAAAGTAATGTAAATAGTGAAATTATAATAGGCTAATGACCTGCATATTTTCATATGAATGTCAATATATCTAAATAGGAAATAAATGGCAGTCATATCTACCTATATTTAAAAAATAGAATATCTTTCCAGATTTTGCATACTCATCACTTTATAAAGACAAGGTATGCAGGTTTTAAGGTTTCACAATCAGTTGTCAGAAAAACAGCAGTTGTTCCTGCAGTATCTCATTAGCATCTCACTCAATTATTTTTAGATGACATGATTTAGAAGACGTAAACCACCCAAAAATTTGTAATTATTCTGAGAGAGATGGTTTTAATGTTAACCCTAGAATCATTAATGTTAACCCTAGAAACAATAGCAATGTGATGTAGAACAACTAATCAACATGACTAAAAATGTGCTCACTTTCAGAAAAACAATCTGGTCATCTGGAAAAAAATCACAGCTACAATCTGGGGAACACTCCCATATAAGATATTGATCTGATTAAGGCACACTATTTCTAAGTAGAACTATCAGATGAGGGTGAATTTAGGCCAGCTCTAAGGAACAGCCTATAAGACAGATCATAACTGATCCAATCTCCCTTCAAAGCAATCTGGTACTATCCTACCCACTTCAATTCAAAAGTTTGAAGTTAATTCAAATCAAAATATTATCAAAATGACCATACTACCAAAAGCACTATATAGATTTAATGCAATTCCAATCAGAATCTCAATGGCATTCCTCATAGAAATAGAAAAAGCAATCATGAAATTCATCTGGAAAAATAAGAGACCAAGAATAGCTAAAGAAATCCTTAGCAGGAAGAGTGAAGTAGGTGGTATCGCTATATGAGACCTTAAACTATACTACAGAGCAACAGTAACAAAAACAGCATGGTATTGTCACTAAAACAGACTGGTAGACCAATGGTACAAAATAGAGGACACAGAGACTAACCCACAAAATTACAATTATCTTATTTTAGACAAAGGTGCCAAAAACATGCACTGGAGTAAAGATAGCATTTTCAACAAATGGTGCTGGGAAAACTGGAAATCTATATGCAACAAAATGAAATTAAACTCATAACTCTCACCATGCACAAAACTTAACTCAAAATGGATCAAGGACCTAGGAATTAAGCCAGAGACTCTGCATCTAACAGAAGAAAAAAGTAGGCCCTAATCTTCATCATGTGTGTTAGGCCCCAACTTACTTAATAAGACTCCTATGGCACAAGAATTTAAACCAGGAAGCAATTAATGGGATGGATTCAAACTAAAAAGTTTTTTCTCAGCAAAAGAAACAATCCGTGAGGTGAACAGGGAGCCTACATCCTGGGAGAAAATCTTTACCCCTCACACATCAGATAGAGCACTACTCTCTAGGGTTTATAAAGAACTCAAAAAGCTAAGCCCTGACAAAAAACAAGTAACCCAATCAAAAAATGGGTCAAGGACTTGAACAAACACTTCTCAGAAGAGGATATACAATCAATCAACAAATATATGAAAAAATTTTCAACATCTCTAGCAATCAGAGAAATGTAAATCAAAACTAAGATACAACTATAGTCAGAATGGCAGCTATTATGAAGACAAACAACAATAAGTGTTGGCAAGGATGTGGGGAAAAAGGCACACTCATACATTGCTGGTGGGACTGCAAATTGGTGCAGCCAATCTGGAAAGCAGTATGGAGATTCTTTGGTAATCTGGGAATGGAACCACCATTTGACTGAGCTATTCCTCTCCTTGGACTATACCCAAAGGACTTAAAAACAACATACTACAGGGACACAGCCACATCAATGTTTATAGCAGCACAATTCACAATAGCTAAACTGGAGCCAACCTACATGCCCTTCAGTGGATGAATGGATTTTAAAAAATGTGATATATTACACTCAATGAACTTTTTTAAAAGAGAATAAAATCATGGCATTTACAGGTAAATGGATGGAGTTGGAGAAGATAATGCTAAGTGAAGTTAGCCAATCCCCAAAAAACAAATGCCAAATGTTTTCTCTGATATAAGGAGGCTGACTCATAATAGGGTAAGGAGGAGGAACATGGGATGAATAGTTGGATTCTAGATAGGGAAGAGGGGAGTGAGGGAAAGGGAGGAGGCAGGGGATTAGCCTCCTAATGAATGTGGAATGAATGTGATTGATGGACATCATTATCCAAAGTACATGTCTGAAGACACAAATTGGGTGTCAACCTACTTTATATACAAACAGAGATATGAAAAATTGTGGTATATATGTGTAATAAGAATTGTAATGCAAAAAAACAAGTACATGTATAACGTGAATTGGCATGAACATACTTTATACAAAGATATAAAAAATTGTGCTCTATATGTGTAATAAAAATTGTAATAGACTCCATTGTCGTGTATTTAAAAAAAATAAAATCAGTAAAAGAAAAAGAAGGGAATGGGGAGTGGGTAGGGAAAAACTGTGGAATAAACCCAAACTAACTTTCCAATGCACATATGTGAATATACTATAATGAAACTCATCATTTTGAATATCTATAAGATACTAATTTTAAAAAATGTAAATAGATCAGTAAAGTGGATGAAAGGGAACAGTGGGAGGGAGGATGGGGAGGGTGAAGGGACTGAATTGGAGCAAATTATATTCCATGCATTTATAATTAGTCCAAATAAATCTAATGTCAAGAATACCTATTATGAACAAATGAAAAAAAAGAATAATGACTTCACTGTTTTTATAAAATGCATTCTCATAAACAATTCAATTGAGAGAAATGAAAAAAGTAAAAGAGAATGTACAATTTAACATCTCACCAACCATAACAATTATTAAGTCACTCTTCCATCTTTTTCCCTAATTTCAAGATTGTTCCAGTTTCCTTTTCCTTTTGATATTCTTTTATTTCTTTCAACAAAGGTTTATTTTCTACATAAAATTCTTATATTTCTTTTGTTGAATTTATAATAAGGTCCTTGATATTATTTAATACTACTATAAATATTATAATAGTTCATTTTCTAAGCAACTATTACTTGTTTGAGATAGAATTGATTTGTCTGTACAAATTTTATATCCAGGAACTGCATTATCTTATTAATGAGTTATGAATAGGTTTTTTTGCATATTCTCTATATATTCATAAATATGCAAATAAAGAACATCCCCCCTTTTATATTTCATTTTTCTTGTCCTAGTGCAGTAGCTAGGGCTTCCAAAACAATGCTGATGAAAAGAAGTAATAGACACTCTTGTTTTGTTCAAATTCATCATTAAATGATTTTGGGCTGTAAATGTCATGTAGCCATGTTTTATCAAGTTAAGAATGTTTTTCTGTCCTTTGCCAAGAATTGTTTAAAATCAAGGCTGTATTTCAAACTTAACTGAAAACTTTTTCTGCATTGTTGACAACATTATGAAATCTTTCCCCTTAATCTGCTAATGTGAACTATCTTGATAAATTCTGCTAATAATATATTTTGAAAAATCACTCATTAGTTCATGGAGATTTTCTGAATTATTTTCTACAGTATCCTATTTATCATAGTTTATTCAGTCAATCTTCATATGGCAATTACATTATTTCTAACTTTTTATCATTATAAAAAACACCTCAACAGAGAATCTGGTGTATATGCAAGTGTTTCCCCCTCTTTTTCCTGTATTTTATGGGTGCATCTTCAGAGTAAATTCTCAGGAATGGGATTGCTAAGGAAAAATAAAAATATGTACTTATATGTTAGAGAATGCTCAATTCCCCTCCAAAGAAACTGCACCATTTTTCTATTCCCACCAGTGATTAATAAGTACCTATTTCTCCTAAGACTCACCAACAGTAGCTTTAATTTATGTTTTTTATTAAAAATAAAGTTTAGTATCTTTTTATATGTTTAACGGGTATTTTTAAATGTGTGTGTGTGTGTATGTGTGTGTGTGTGTGTGTGTGTGTGTGTGTGTGCACGAGTGCGCACTCGCTCATGTTGTCTGTTCCTCTCATGTATTCTGCTTTGGTTATTACAATTAAATTTTTTCTTTATATATTAAGAATGTTGGGGGGCTGGGGATGTGGCTCAAGCGGTAGCGCGCTCGCCTAGCGTGCGTGCGGCCCAGGTTCGATCCTCAGCACCACATACAAAACGAAGATGTTGTGTCCGCCGAAAACTAAGAAAAATAAATAAATAAATGCTAAAATTCTCTCTCTCTCTCTGTCTCTCTCTCTCACTCTCTCTTTAAAAAAAAAAAAAAAAAAAAAAAAGAATGTTGGGTTGGGATGTAGCTCAGTGGCAAAGTGTCTGCCTTGCATTTGCAAAATCCTGGATTCGGCCTCCAGTTCCCAAAAAGACAAAAAAAGAACCCACCCCACCCCACCCTAAGAAACCCCCAAGAATGTTACCTCTTTTATGTCTTACCTCTTTACTACTTTTTTTGACAGTCAAAAGATGATTGCTTTACAACTTTCAAAGTCTTTTTGATGTTAAGATTATTTTTTCTAAGTTGATATTAAACTTGTTACTTTGGGGTAAGTCAATTTTATAACCTATCATCATCTAGATCTTTCAGTTGAAATGGTAGGGCTGATGCTACATTCCTTACCAACAATCTTTTTGCCTGAGACTACACAGTAAGGTTTAATGTAATCATTATGCTTCAAATAATTTAATATGGAGGCAGTGATTTCAAGTCTGAATTTCTTTTTTAATTCAAGGTAGAATGTCAAACCTTGTGCTTCATGATGAAGGAAGCTGACTGTAATTAAGATCATAGATTACATAGAAAGGTGCCTAGGTGTTTCAGAATGGTCTATGATGTGCTCTCTCTCTGCATGGTCAACTCCTATATACTCAGTGAGTCCTAAATCTGTCTAGATTTACTGAACTCCCTCAGTCCTTCTTTTTGCCAACCTATGACATTGGTACACATCTCTAATCATAATCATGTGCTTTTGGCTCTGTCTTGCTGACTACACAATAAGCATCCTGAAAGGTGTGGGAACTGTTCCTTTTGTAGTATGCACAAGGATTAAACAGATCTTTGTTGAAGAAATATTTTATTGAATGAATGACTGAATTTCCAGTTCTAGAGGTTATCATTGTCTAGTAAAAAAAAAATGGCTAGAAAATCTATATCAATGAGTGAAGAAATAATAAACATAAAAGAAGATCAAATACTAAAATAATACCATACCATCAATAGCTCCCAGGTTAGATGAAAAAGGGTGCATGTTTCTGCATCAAAGATAAAACCATGATAGTTGTAAATTGAGCCAATGCATTAAAAGGAAGATTTCTAAGTGAAGAATTAACATATCCAATTACATAGTGTAATATGAGAACAAGTCAACTACATTCATAAAATTCAAAGACTAACAAGGATAAGAAAGAAATCCCTACACACAATCCAGTGTAACCTGTGCTATTCCAGCTAGATCATCTGCTCTCAGATCTAGAGCAAAGATCAGAAGAAATGTTCTTCCACATGGAATTGCTATGTAAATAAGAAATAGCTAACACTTGTGAGTATTTGTGATGTGCCACATACTATCCTAATCCTCTCATCTAATCCTCACAACAATAGTTTAGTTCTATTTTTCAGAGGTGAAAATTGAGACATAGAAAAACAAATTATCCATAATCACACAGCAGTTTGGCTACAGAGTCCATGCTTTTAACCATCATGTTCCATTTTAACATCTTTATTTTAATTGTCCCTAAAGCCTTAAAAGGAACTGCAGCAGAACCTCCCCATCTCAAGCTTCTGCAAAGTTCTTTTTGCCATGTAACATAACAGTCACAGGTTCCCAGGATTAGAATATAGACATTTTTGTGAGGCCACTATTTATGCCTCATACTTTTAAATATGGAAAACTCTAAATGGCTACTGCTGTCCAAACCAAGTTTTCAATAACATCCCAGGGATGTTATTGAGCTGTCACTAAGAACTCCAAGTAAGGGAGTGATTAAAAAAGAGTAACATTTGAACTTTGTACACTGGGCAATGCACATTCACAGGAATGGACAGAGACTGAGTAGCCCAGATAGCAATATGATAGGTCTTTAACACTCATATAGCAGTGAGCAGCAGGACTGTGTTCATTTGGTTAATTCCACTTTCAGTTTTTACTGCAAGACAAAGGAAGCCATTGGTAGCTGGTGAGCCCCAAGTTGTACTGAACACAGAAAGCACGTCTTTTTCTGACTTATCTGCCCCAACCACCTCTTATGCACCAACCAGAGCAGGCATGCTCTCACTGGTGTCAAAAAGAGTTGGAAGGAATTACTCAATTCAGTGTGATTTTTCTGCGAGAGTAAGATTCTAAGCCTAAACCTAAAGACAACTCTGATAAAGTAATGACAATGAATTAGAAGGTTTGGAACCATTTCACCACACTACTGTAATAGGGGACACCAAAAAGTCCATCTTGTTGATGGAAACTGTTTATTAACAGGTGGTACTTGGGTAAAAACTCAAGTTGCTCTATTTCATTGTGCTTCATCTATGGAAAACAATTTATGAAGGTAGCTATGGATCCCCCAAATGGCTGTTTGTTAAACATAGACAAGTTCGCTCAAGAATGTTTTAAAAACTGTGTAAAAGCGTCCGACCTAGCCAAGAATGTTACAGCCACTGCCACTGTGGAGAGGAAAGGGAATTGTGCAAGTAAGGCCTCTGCCTCTGCTGGGCACCCCACAGCACTGACACAGACCAAGAAATGAAGCACCACTCTACCTGCAACAGGTACAGAAAAACAATGGGAGAGCATCTGAAGCCCCCCACCCCCCGCCCATCGCCCACAACTTCTTTGTTACAAGAGGATGCTGAGAAAAAATGAAGGTCTGAGTATCAAGTAGGATGGCCTCACATTCAATAGTCTCTGTGTAGCCATAGAGATCATGGAGAATCAGACAATGAAAGGACCACCAGCCTGAGAATGAGTCTGGAGTGACATGGATATGAAGGTCAGTGGGATCCTTAAGACCCTGTCCTCACATGCAGAAGAGGAAGTCATTCTTTTCTTTCAACTTTTTATTTTTGCTTTTTAAAATTGCTATTGTTTATATCTCATATCATACCATAAGGACAATTTCTAGTCCAAAATTGGAAATGGCATGACAGTCTTTGTTCCAAAATAGTACATTATTGTCTAGGTCAGAACATTAAAAGAGGAAAATTACCAAAGATTATATTTTTTCAAAACACTGATTTGAATTTATTTGCTTTTTACATGATATCGTACAAATGTTTGTCACAGGCATTTACTTCAATAAGAGGTGAGTCAGTCTTCATTTTGCCTTGGTGCTTGGTGAATTAAATGTCATGAATAAGGAGTACAAAATTTGTTGTCCATACTTTTAGGACAGAGATGAACCTAATATCTAAAATGTAAACTCAGCATTATCATATGTGTGTGATTATATATTTATGTCTTCTTTGTTTTAGATTTATCATACTTGCAATTAAATTCAGATGGTTGATACTACCAATTCAAAGTCTGTCACACACATTTTTTAAGTGCACATTTCTTTGTAATTTTAAAATCCAATAAAAAGGATATATATAAAATAATATTTTCTATTATTTTGGGATAATTTTAACATAATTTAAAATAATGGTATTGTCAAATCATTATTTGGTCATAACATTTTGTAGATGGCACAAAACATGAAATGGGTCTTAAAAATCTAGCAAGAGAAAAATTTTGCAATTTGCACTGCACATCTGCAATTTGTACACACATACAAATTGTGTGAAAATATGAAAACACATGCACAATTTCTTTTGGTTGGTAACTGATTAGTAGTTGAGAAACTGGTCCAACCTTTCAAGATAAAGAGTAAAATCATAAGAAGTTTGTTCAATTTGAAATTATATTAAAAGTTTGATAAAAATCTTAGGGTTCATTAGCATTCAAATAATAATATTTCTAGGTCTGTTAAAAATTATACCTGATTAAAGTTGCTTGTATATAAGTTATATGAATATATTCTTGTTTTTATTTTCTTTATTGACTGGTACTAGAAATATGTATTTTTCTGTGTTCAGAAATATGTGTTTTGGATAATGGCTGAATTCTTAAGTGTCACCATCATATCTGGAAAAAAATAATAAATACTCTCACAAAACCTAAGATGAATCAGTGGGTATATGCTTCATACGCAGTTGCCATTTAGCATGCAAGGAAGAGTTACTACAGGTGTTGGGTTAAAAATTTGAGTGGCCAGAGGACTTTCAAGAAAAAGCAGGCCAGATGTTGCTTAGAGCCTTGATGAAGAGCCTACTCAATAGACATTTCCTATGAACCAATATCTGCAAAGCTCTGGAGAAAACCTTTTGACTTCAAGTGACAAGATTCATGGATTAAAAAAAAAAAAACTGAGCCAGACATAGTGGTGCATGCCTGTAATCCCAGGAACTTGGCAAGTTAAGGCAGAAGAGGCCAGCCTGGGCAACTTAGCAAAACTCTGTTTCAAAATAAAAAAAAAAATAAGTCAAAGAGCTGGGGATGTAGCTAGGTGGTAGAGCACCCCCGACTTCAATCCCCAGTACTACAAACAAACAAGAAACAAATTATAAAAAAGAAATCTTAAAATGTTTCCAAAACTGCTTGAGAGTAATAGAATATTAGCAAGCCTTAAAACTATTGAAAAACAGCTAGGAGAACTACCAGATAACATTGAATGGTATTTTCCTTTCCTTTCAATATAAGTACATGACTGGGGCTGGGGATGTGGCTCAAGTGGTAGCGCGCTCGCCTGGCATGCGTGTGGCCCGGGTTCGATCCTCAGCACCACATACAAACAAAGATGTTGTGTCCGCCAAAAACTAAAAAATAAATATTAAAAAAAAAGAAACTGTTCCTTTAAAAAAAAAATAAGTACATGACTGGATGAGGGACTCTGGCTCTGACTGTTCGGCTCAGTCTGAGAATTTGAGACTTTGAGAGAAAGGAAGTGCACGGAGAGCCAGAGTCTAACTGCACACTTTGAGGGTATTTACTGCTTAACCCTAAATATATTCTAAAATTCTGTGAAATAAGGATGCCCTAATATTCATGGAACAGCAATGAATATTTTGTTGCAGTTTTCAACTTCCTATATGCATGGGTAAGAAAAAAACTGCACTTTAGCTGAAAATGAAATCCATATTTGCTTAACTCTCAAGTTCAACTCAGAATTGAATATTTATGCAGGAAAGAAACAAGTACAGGTTTGATTTTAAAGAAGTAAGATTCACTCTTCATTTTGAGTTTCAAAAAAACATTTTTGGTACATATCTAAGACTATATAAAAGATGAATAACCAATACAAATCTAGAATAATGTTGAGATTGCTAGGCTTATGTTTAGGTCACTCAGAAATGTTTTTTTTTTAATTTTGTCTAAAATTATGTCATGGCTATTTCTGCATGTGGTACTAGGAAACGAATGTAGGGCTTCACACAGGTGAGGCAAGCACCCTACCACTGAGCTACATCCCTAGTTCTTTCTATTTTGAGACAATGTCTCTCTAAATTGCCCCCACTGGCCTCAAACTTGCAATCCTCCTGCCTCAATTTCTTAAGTAGCTAGGATTATAAGCATATAATCCTGGCCAGCTATTTTTTTTTAATTTGTATTACTTTGGTTTATCATTTAGAAGCTTTAATATTCAACATGATAAATAAGTTTTCAGGTAATAAATAATAGGTTATAAATTTATATCCTCTATTTAAATGAAATCTACTGAGATTACCTTAAGAAAATTAAACTACTATATGTACTTAAGCCAGTTAGTGTTTAAAGCAGTACACAAAAGTTACTGTTTGTCTTATGAGAATTGAAGGCTTTGAAAATGATATTAATGTCAAAGAAAGGTTTAACAATTTTTTATTCTTTTCAAGAAAGGTTGGATAAAAATCCATTTTTAATTTTAAATGGGAATAAACTACTCTTGGTCATACCATAGTCATATATTATACTTCATCTCATTAGCTTAACAGTAGTAGTGTTTAGCATGTGTGTTTGTCAAAACTCATAAAGCTGCACACTAAAAAAGATGCCTTTTATATATGCAAGGGACACCTTAATAAATATTTTTTTTCAAAAGATCATAATAAGCTAGATGCTATGGCACAAGCCTGGAATCCAGGTGACTTGGGAGGATGAGGCAGGAGGATCCCAAGTTTAAGACTAATCTCAGCAACTCAGTGAGGCCCTAAGCAACTAAGTGAAATCCTGTCTCAAAATAAAAAGTAAAAAGGGCTGAGGATGTGGCTCACTGGTAAAGTACCCCTGTGTTAAATCCTCAGTACCAAAAAAAAAAGTACAACAAACTTACAATTATATAAATTACATAAAATAAAGGTAATAAAAATGTTATAATTCTTAGAAGCACCCTTCCATGATAATATAGACACAACAGCCTTATCACGACTGAAATCTTGGATGTCCACAGTATAACAATTTTTTCCCATTCTACAATTAAGTTAAAGGTTAAATTGTCCTTCAATGACATTTTCAATTTTATAATGACATAGGCCCTGGAAAATATGATTACAAATCAAATATTGCCAATTGAACTATATGTACTCTTTCTTACTTTGAGGAAAATAATTCAGGGAATAGAAGGGTTTAGTGAGCTTTCTGTATCTCTGAAATAAAATACCAAAATGCTATATCAGAATACAAAAATCTAATTACTTTGGGATTAATCTTTCATAGCAAATAGACTTAATTTACAGAGTTTCTTTTCAACTCAGCAACCTGAAACCCATAAAGACCTTAATCTGTCCATTTCATGACTTACATCATCTGCTTCAAGGATCTTGTTTGCTACAGAAGTATAGCTAGTGAACAAATAATCAAACCAGAAATTTATAGAACTGGAATCTATTTCAAGTACAGCATGTGGTTTGAAAAGGAAATAAAAAATACAGAAAAATTTTAGCAAATTTATTTACCTCATCATCTCAGCAATCTTGAAATTTCCTACAAATATGACAAGTAAAATATAGCTCTTTCTTCATAAGGACAAGCAGATTGAAAATAATTACCTTGTATCAAAGAAACACTAACAATAACATATTATAGTGATTGTAATTTTTCCAGTAATCCTATGGTGTAGGACTGTTAGCACCATTTAGAAGTGATAATGAAAATACAGTAGCCACCACTACTCCAGCAAATGAAAAGTATCATGCCAAATGCTTTGTATGTGGTGCCTTAATTTTCATTGTAACCCTATGAATTAGGCATTGTCAACATCTCCTTTTATAAAGAATTACATACAGTCACTTAACTACTGATTGGCAGATGATAGACTCAAAAGTGCAGGTATCTTGTTTGTCTAAGCCTATACTGTTTATATTTCAAACGTCTTCTACCAAAGAGTATTTAAATTACTGGAATATGACTTTAATTATGAAGTTTTCTGGATGATATGTATATTATATCTAATTATACCATAAAGCATAAAAAATGCATCACAATAGTACAGTGTTATATCCACACTTCCAAAAAATGAACTAGTTCATCAGAAGTAAAAACTGTGCACTGTATAAGAACAGAAGAAAGTATAGAAGTGGAAGAGGCAAAAAATTTACTCAGGGTGCTTGACCAGGGTATTTTACAACCTTGTCAAGATCTTCCACAAATAAAAAGGACTTGCTATGTATTCTTTATTTCCCCGTTAAGGGCAACTGTTTAGTATCCTTTCCTCCAGGTCCAGGTTTCACAATCATATATGATTATTTAAAGAACAGCTAGATATATAAAGAAAAAAATTAACATAGCAAACAGTTACTCTAGAAAGCCTACTTACAATGTTGGCCCATGGCTAGCATCTGGGAACCTGGATTTCAGCAGGATTCCTATCATGCCCTGTTAAGAAGATCACTGTGCCTAAACCATCCATGCAAACAATATGGTTTCTGCTGAACACTTGCTTTCTTCCTGGAGTCTGTAGTTTTGGTTCATGCTAACCCCAATAAGTGTCTTGTGCACTGAATCTCTACAGTGTTTCCCCAATAGACAATATTTTTCATTTCACAGGTGTGAAAGAATGTTGAGAGAATCAAGTACATATTTGACTCTGCTGGGAGAGGACTCTTAGAAGTTTGGTTTCCTCTGGAATTTGCCTGTGTGCCTTTACCCTTTGCTGATTTTGTTCTTGTGTTTTCTTGTTGTAATGACTCAGAATACAACTGTGAGTACAGCTATATGCTGAGTCCTGTGGTTCTTCCTAGCCAATCACTAAACACGGGATGTTTTGAGGATCCCTGACACAAATAGTAAGATACTTTCACAATAAACCAATAGCTACCGCTAACAGAATGGCCATGATAATTTGCTTAAGATTGGCAAAACTGGAGATGTTTTACCTGCCACTAACAAGTACAAAAGTAAGTTCCAAACACCTGACCTTTAATTATATAATGTACATTTTTTGTACCCACCAGGCACTCTAGCAGGAAAAGAATCAGGAGACCCTGCTCCAGCGCCACCTTCTTCTTCATCTTCTTCAAATTCCAAATGCTCTTCCTCACCAGGGGCTGAAATTCTCCTATATAAAAAAGGACAGAAAAAATAGTGAGCTACTCCACTTAATATACCAGCTAACCCTCAGAGCCACTAACTTCCCAGATAAGATGCTGATTATTAGGTTAATGTTGATATCAATGTCAATGTCAATCATCTCATTGCTACCAATGGTATCAGCCATATCACCAATACCAAATTTGATAGGGAAAAAATCCAGAAATATTTGAAAAACAGGCATAAAATAGATAATAAAATCAGAAGACAAAATATGGATGCTTATTTATTTACCTTAATGGGACAGGCCGAACATCAAATGGAAATTCTTTATTATATGTGAGAATATTCTTTAGGACTAGAATAAAGACATAGACCAACATTAGTCTTATATCTTAATCTTACATGTTATGTAAGACTTATATATTAGTTAGTCTTATATGTTATATCTTAAACTGATACTTTTAATCATATTTTATAGTGTATTAACCACACATTAATATATGTATTTTAAATTCCGAGCTTCACTATCATTTCAAGACTCTGCAATTGACTACTGAGTGTCATAGCAAAATAAAAATGTCCATTGTGGACTGCAGGTACTGTAAGATCTCCAAGGAAAGTCTCAGAGCCCTCATAGAAAATGAACCATAAAATAGTTCTCCAATGTACAAGTTCCTAGGTGATATGGGGTACCAGTGAAAGAGAATACCTCTTCTCCTGAAGTATTTTAATTAAAAGATTGATACTGAAGATGACTAATTAAAGAGAAATAGATAATCACATCTTATTCTTTATCCTAAGTAGATTTCCCTCAATACTTATCACACTGGTAAGGTTTGTAGCAGCAAGGTTATAATTCTAATATTCCTTTTATGATGAAATTTATTGTATATGTGTACACACATATATACATGCATATATGTGTGTGCATATATATATATATATATATATATATATATATATATATATTTACACTTGTGTACACACACATACATACACACACACACACAGCAGACTTTCTCCTCAGGGAAGTCATCAAACAACATAATGCTATCACCTCTTGTGTCCTGGTTGATCTACAATTCTATCTGTATCTGGAAAAGTATTTTATGAAATTTATTGTTTCATTCCCCAATTTATGGGTTCTAGTGACTACCTGCAATTATTTCAAGGTGAATATTTAGCATTATTAATTGTGCAACCCATGGTTTTTACTCTAATTACTCAGACTTTAATTTTGGAGTCTTGCAGATTTGAGTTAAAAGGAGTATGGCATATTGGATTCCTAAATAAGGAAATTCAAAAAGAACAGGTTGTAATTACATAACTTATTCCAATAGGAGTCAATCATCCAGTGAGAAAGAAGTTGGAAACTTGTACCTAGATTCTCATTACTCACTC
This sequence comes from Urocitellus parryii, assembly GCF_045843805.1. Classification (NCBI taxonomy): domain Eukaryota; kingdom Metazoa; phylum Chordata; class Mammalia; order Rodentia; family Sciuridae; genus Urocitellus; species Urocitellus parryii. The sequence goes on from NW_027554068.1 coordinate 1,615,282, forward strand.
TTATTCTCTCTCCCTTTAGCTCTTCCTCATCCTTTATCTCTTTCTTCTTCTCAATAAATGCATACCGAGTACTCACAATGTTCCAATCACTGTTTTAGGTGCTAAAGATACACAGTAATCAAGAACTCATATTTGGACCTTAGACCTTACTAAGGAAAAGTAGACAATAAATATGCCAACAAATAAACAAGATAATGTAAGATGTGATTAGTGGTATGAAGGATACAAACAGGATGCTGTGTAAAAGCAGAGAGAACTTGGTAGAGTAGCTAAGGTAGACAGGGTGCCTTTCAAAACTAAACTGTAAGAAGACATTTGAGCCAAGACCTGAGATGAGAGGAATCATCCACAAGTGGCTCTAGCATAAGGGCTTCCCAGGTATTAGAGAACAGGCTGGAGCAACAACAAAGTTTCCAAGTAGGAAACAGTTTGCCTTATTCGAGGCACAGAAAGGACTGTGGGAACTTAAGTCTGACAAGCAAAGGGGAAGCAGCAGAAGATCAAAGTAGAAGGTTTAAATCAAAACCTAGCCCTACAATTACAACAATAACTTGAACATTTACATAAATACTCTAATCTCCCCAGTTCTAAAATGAAAATGCTACTTCCTTTACAGGCTATTGAGAGAATTACAGCCTAAATAAATTTATACAAAATGGCAAGGGAAAATCTAAAATGGACATTCACTCTCTCCATGACCTTCTTGATCTAGTTGACTAGAATCCTAATATTTCTTATCTCACTAAGAAGTACTATTTATTTTTTAATACAAGAACATCTTTTCTATACTTCTGCATGATCATTGTTACTAAACTATTAAATCAACTCAATATTAATAAGTAATATTAATAAATATTTATCACTTACACAACAATGGAATAGATACCAAGAATGGGGAGCAGGTAACAAAAAGATCATGTCTCACTCATATCAGAAACAAAAACACAGAAATGATCATATTGTAATAAGAGTTTAATGAAATGGGCAAAAAAATCAACCATTAAAAATGTATATAACAATAATTTTTAAAAGTTGATCCTGTTATGGTGGCATGTGTCTGTAATCCCAGGTACCAAAACCCTGAGTCAGGAGGACTAGAAGTTCATCTGCCTAAGCAACATAGGGAGACCCTGTCTCAAGATGCATCATGATGGCCCCCTGGTTCTGACAAGGTTCACATGGGGCCAGGAATAAGGAATAAATGGACCTGTCCCAGGTTCTTCTCCTAGAGGTCTGGGGCCACAGATCCATTCAATGGTTATTTCAAATTCTCTGAATTTGTAACTGAAATGAATCATCCATGGACTTAGTGAGTCACCTGTGGGGTCAGGGATACCCTGGTAGAGAAGGTCAAGTACAATCTTCTGACACTACTTTCCCCAGACCAATGCTTAAAATAGTATCTCATCCTGGAGAACACACATTTGTCCTCTACTAAGTGTATCACTTCACCTTGAGCTCACACCTGTGGCTTTAGAAAGTGTACCCTATAATCAACATGAACCGAAGAATCCACTGGGCAGCAAAGGGTGTGAGTGTGGGTGGGGGTACAGTAGGCCTCAATCTACAGGAACCCCTCCTAAAAACCAGACCATCTGAAGCCACAGGAGCATAAGACCTGCTGCTCACTCTAAAATATGCATCTGCAGAATCACTTGGGAAAGACAGCATAAGGATGGGCACCAACACTGGAGACACAGGAGATACCCTAATCTAGGGTCAGGAAACTAGGGCATAGAAAACTATGCCAGTGCCCCATTCATTGGCATGTGGTCTTCAGTTGCTCTCATGAGTACTTGATATAGAGACAGTTATAGTGTGGCCTGCAGAGGCCTGCCACCCCTTACTATCTGCCTTTACGGAGAAAGTAAACAACTTGTGCCTACTTTATACCCTTATATGATGCTGGATCCTCAAGAGTTAGATGAGCCTAGGATCCAAGATCAGAAGTCTATAGATGCTACTACAGAAATGTATAGATGTACCATTGCTGTTAGGGGACAGACAGATGAGGAGGGTGGGAACACACATTAAGAGAATAATTCTATGAAATGTCCCACTGTGCTTACTCCCACATGCTTTCTTCACCCCCACATGCTTTCTTTGCCAAAAAACAATTTACCTGCAGCTCTGCCTAACCAAAGTGGAAAGGATATGTCTTATTCTTCAGCAAATTATTATCTACAAGGAAATTCAGGCAGGAAGTAACATTGACAAGAAGAACCCAAGTTATGTGTCCCTTCACAGACCAGATTCTGGAAGATAAAGATAATTCCTCCTAACCATAAAACCTGTAAAAATGATTAAGAATCCAGATAGAACCAGTCAGCATGGGCCAAGGTGACAGAGTTGTCATGGCAGAGCAGACTTGAAATTCTGATGTCACCCTGCTGTCAGTCAAAAGCCAAGAGGTGGGCCTGGTGGGACTCTCTGGAAACTATTGATAACAAGGAACTTCAGCAAGGCAAAAATACATTCTACATGAAATTGCTCTCAATATTACCAAATAAATAAAGGCTAAAATCACTATATAAAACTAAGAATAGCTTGAAAATAGAAAAAAAAAATTCAGCAACTTTGCTGATATCTTTCAACTGCTAATCTGACAATGGGAACCCTTTTGGTGTCTATCTTCTGGAACTGGCTCTAATCAGAAGACCATTTTTTCCTATATTTCCTTATTGCTTGGAAATGACTTAATAATGGTATCCAAATTTTAAGGCTTGGTAAACAGATTTCACCAGTATCTGGGTCTTTTTTTTATGAATCACTTTAATCTGTGTCCTTCTTTTGAATGATCAAGTATGATTTTACTTATCTTTGGAGGTGGTATAAGGTCATCAATTTAGATTCTCCTTTCCCCCATTATATACATACATCAACGGCTTGGTACTTGCTATCCTGTCATGTTCAAATTTCCAGGTTTAATTACCTCCTAAGCAAGATGACCAACACCAGGGTGTCTGGCAATAGAATAGGGTTCTAAGAAAATGAAACCAAAAGTCAAGTGGTATTTGCTCCCTAGTCACACCTGCAGTGTTAGCAGTTAGCAAGGTGAAAAACAGAACTTATTACATAAACTATCTTCTTTTATCCCAGTTAAATCCTATTTATGATATTTCACATTTCCTAAAGGGAAAAGAAATGAACACTTACTAAGTACCTGATCCAGGTCAAGAACTAACTTGATCTTATTTAATTCATCAATGACAACATTATTGAGTAGCAATTACCCCCATTATACAGACTAGGAAATCCTGCCAGTAAGTTTAAGGACCAGATTTTGAACTAAGACATACCAGATTTCAAAGCTAATATTGTTAGTACTCAGAATTTTAAGGCTAGATCTTTGAGAACCAAGTGGAACATTTTAATATAATCCCTTTATGTTACAAATGAGGATGAATCCTGAAAAGGATGAGATTTGCCAAAGACACAATGTTTGTGGTGAAATGGGGATCTGAATTTAAATGTCCCAATTTCCTGTGCAGTACTGTGTCTAATAACACTTCTTGTGTTTGGCTGTGTGCATTTGTGCCTGGAGTAGAGTGTCACTCTTGATATAATTTATAACATCTCAAATGTCTCCAAATGAAATTCAAGTGTGTGACAATTTGAAGCTATACATTTTAGTGACTAAAAATATTAAATGTATTTGATAAGAATAAATATTTAATTGATGCTTATGAATTATCACATATTGTAGAGAGAAATCTTGTCTCCAAAATATTTATTTATTTAACCAAAAGCCTATAATTTACTGACATGATTGGCTATAAAAATACAGCCACATATAAGATAGAAAGGAGTCCCTGTCATGGAATTTACAGCTTAGTGAAGGATACAGACAAATAAATGGGCAATTATAATGCAGTGAGGTCAATGATATGACACTGAGAGTATAAGACGCCATGGGAACAGGAAGCAGGAACACTTAACCCAGGCTGGATTTTTCAGAGTAGATATGAAAGATGAATAAAAGTCAGATAGTTAAGGGAGGATAATTGAGTGCACAAATATTTCAGGAAATTTGTACATGACAAACATGTACATGACAAACATTTGTACACGACAACATGCAAAGGCCAGGGGTGCCATGGGAGTAGCAAGGTCCTGCTGGCACACCCTGGTGTTCAGCACAGCTACCTGAACGTTGGACAGGTCACAGAGGAGGCTGGCAAGCACTTAAGAGGCCTCTAACTAATGACCTCAGACCCTGACTCTACCAAATGCTGTCAACAGCCTTTTTCAACTTTTCTCATTTTCTGGGACCTGTTTTTAACCTACCCCCAACCAAAACAAAATGTCAGAGGCCACAGTGCTCTGAACACGACTTGAACACAGAGGTGAGAAGCTCCTTCTAGTGCCACTGAAGTATATTTAAACAATGAAGCCAAGTCCTTGTCCTGGAGCTGTGGCCCTGGAGGGCCACAGAACCACCATCACAGTGTGGGTCTCAGGAGCTGGGAGCCAGAGGGTGCAGACCTGTCACCTCACAGGGGCAGGCTGGCCTGGTGTGGACACCTGCTCTACATACACCCACACCCTGCAACATCCCCAATTTCACGAACCTCTCGCTTCCCAACAAATGGGTATAAAACAAGTGAGGCAGAGCTGAATGGGATTGTAGGGCTAGCCAATAGCATGGCACTTTCCCAAGCCCTGATGAGCATGAATTTGGACCAATGGTGTTAACCCAAGTGTAGAAAAGCCCCCTAGACTAGCACATTCAGGCGGCAACCTCTATTAGGCTCACCTGTTGTCCCTGTGAGAGTTCTGTTTCTATTTTCTAATTTTATTTGTTCATTTTAGATATACTTTCTGTTCTTTTTCACACTTGAATAAATCCTGCTCTTTCCACCCTTGGATTCTGTTGTCGTGTTTGTAAGACAAGAACCCAGGGAAAAGTTGGTGATGAGCAATGGTGTCCATGGCAACAGTGGTGGGCATGGCCCACCATCTTGAGCTCCCACCCTGAGAGCCGTAACACACTCTCAATACCAGAGGAAGAAGCTGGCTCTTCCAGGTGCCACACTTTGAGCTGATTCCACCTGCCAGGAGAAGAGGAGAATGGAGTTTGCTCTCAAAGTCTGGCTTCACTAGTACATTGAGTGGTAGAGCACCTGCTGGTATGGTGAGGTTCTGAATTCAGTCTCAGTACCTTAAAAAAATAGAGAAATAGACATACATAAAAACATAAGTTCTCACTCCTGCATAATGATTCTCCAGCCCAGCCCAGGACAATTGTCCCTATCACCACAAGTAGCTGAAAAAACACTAGTAGTTTCTAGTGACCAGGAAACCCATGGGCGTGAGAATGTCCTTGTCCACATGTCAGGTAGACTTGTGAGGACAGGTGCAGTCTCAGTCCTGTGTTTGTCTGGGGTAACAGATAGTATGAGAAGGGCTGAGAAGGAGCTCAAAGCCACACAGACCCTAAATGGGGACATGACTTCATGCCTTTCCTTTCCAGAGGGAAGCTGTGCATAATCATAAACACCTAGTGGGAAGGGGAGGAAAGGGCTTCCCATTGTACACCACAGCCCTATCCCCTGAGCCAGGCTTACCCTCCAGAAGTGGCTCATCTGGAGAGTGTGAGAGAATTGCTGTGCATGTGTATGGTGGGTGGGCTTAAAGACAGTCTTAGAGAGTAGTGTGAAATGGCTTCCCTGGATTTAGAGGCGCTGGGAGGGGATCTGAGGTTAGGGTGGGAATAATGGGATGGGGCCTTTGATTCACATTTGCCTTTCTTTCATTCCTGTGTCACAAATTCAGTTAAACCTCTTTATATAGGATTTCAACCAGGAGAACATGAGCGACCCTTCTTCCTGGCCTATCTCCAAAGATCCTCAGAGGATCTTCTTCACTGAGTGTAATAGGCCCCTGTCAAGTCCTGATGGGATCCTTTGATTTCCCCTCTCAAGACCCTGTGGTTTGTTGCTATATGTGACAAAAATCCTGACAAGAACAAATTGTGGAGGAAACTCTTCTCCACCACTCTTTGAGAGAGAACAGTGCTCAGACACAGTGTGTATGCAAACATTATTAGTTGAATTGATTAGTTAATTATGTGAATTAAAATACCCAAGAAATCCAATATTCCTTATTACACTCTAGAGTCCCATGCCACCTTCCACTGTATTTCACAGGAGCTGAGGTCTCTTGGACAGAGTATTTTTGCTAGGATTTGATACTGTTTACAGAAAGGTAATAATTCAAAATAAAAAGAAAAGCTTCATCAAGGATATGAACAGGCAATGCACAGAAAATAAGTGAAAGTGACTGTTAGCCCTTTGAAAAGGTGCCCAATATCACTTTCTCTTATCACAAGATGAATGTAAATTGAAACTACAGTAAGATACCATTGCTTGCCGGTTAGGTTGGCAAACAACTAAAATGTGGCACGTGCTCTACTGGTGAGGCAACCGTGATGCAGGAGGGCCCTTTGGCACTGCTGGAGGGAGGGGAGAATGGCACAATTCAGATGAAGAGGAACTTGGCCAAACCTAGCAGAAAGATACCATTTGACAAAGCAGTCACCCTGGAAGTTAGTCTTTTGGGAATCGAAATTCTACAACACTATCCCAAAAACATACTAGCAAGAATAGCACAAGACAAGATGTGCAGGTACCATTGCAACACTATTGGTGATAAAGACTAGCAGCAGCTGGAACCGATGGGTCAATAGTTAAATAGGCAGAGCTTCCACCACACAGCAAAATACACTGTAGAAACACCAAGGAGGGTTTCTCACTACAGTGATTGCCAGGGGACAGTGTTGAGGGAAGCAAAGTGAAGAAAAACATGCATGATATGCTACCTTTTCTATAAGAAAGAAAAAATAGCTGTCTATGGACTAAGACCTCCAAGACTATGAGCTCCCAAATAAATATTTCCTTTAAAATTGTTCTTGTCTGGTCTTTTAGTCACAGCAGTGAGAAATCTGACTAAAACACAGGTCATGAGACCTTCCTATAGGAAGTGCCCTCCTGGCTACCTGGAGGAAAGAGCATCCTCCCTCCAGGACTATGAGCCAAGAAGAATCCGAACAGGCCTTCCTAAGTCCCTTGTTGATCACTGGTACCTCATATCCTTTTGCCTTCAATCATATTTCTCCATGACTGACCGTTCCTCATCAAGTCCACTATAAAAATCACTTTAATTTAACTGAGTTCCCATTTTGTTATAAAGGCTCTCAAGTTATGCGGAAGTTATAATTTGTATGCTTTTCTGTTTTCTGTTTTGATTTTTGGTTATAAGATCTTAATCATGAACCCAAGATGAGTAGAAAACATTTTCCTCCTCCACATTAGCATTTCTGCTTTTTGATAGAGGGAATAAATAATACATGGCATGATGAGTACGGTTCTGCTATGGACTGAGGTTGAAGAAGCTGCATCTGTGTACCAAAGACCCTACAGACATGTGACCCTGGCTAAGTGGAACATCAGAGGTGTGGTGTAGATTGGAAGTCAAAGTTATCTTGGGCTACTTTTGTCCCTTTTAACAGTCACTTCTTATCAACCTCTGTATCTGACACCCTTGTGACTTACAGAAAAAACTCTCAGAATGTATTGCTAAGCTTGAAACACCTCTAGCCTCCACCAACCTCAAAGCTGAGACACCTGAACCCTGTGGAGGAGACTGCGCCATCTCACTGGGGTTCACGTGCTGGAGGACCTCACCCATGTATTTAGTAAGTACACTGACTCATGACTTTTTATTCTGTGACTATGAAAGTTCATGTAACCTCTTTCACAGTGGAACGTCATCCAAACTAACTTGAATCTGTGTTTCAAGGCCATGGTCACACTGATATTTGGCTCAAAGTAAACTATTTTCTTATTTCCTTTAAAGTTGAGTTATTATTTTACATCAACAATTTCGAAGAAACTGGTCCCATTGGTAGTCTGGGGGAAAAGGAATTGGGTACTATGGTGTCATGCTTAAGAGTTTCTGTTTACCCTTTTTAACTTCTGAATTTGAACTACAGAAATACCTATCCTACACTTCCATAAATATCTTTTGTCCCTATACTGGGGAGACAAAATATACATACACAGCTTTACTACAAGATGGAAAATGTGACATGCTCTGAGGCAGAGGACAATTAAGTTACTGATGGACAGAAACCACAAGTCAACTCTGATAACTCAATAGATATTATGACACAAATGATTAAGGCCATAGAGTGAAGTGACATGTGGATATATTAACAATAGGAATTAGCTAGGTGGTAACTAAATCCACAGGTAGGATGTGACTAGGTCACTGGAGTATGCCTCTGTCCCTGCTCAGTGAGAGCACTCTCTGCTTCCTGATGGTCACCTCCTGAGCTGTTTCTCCTCCTCTACACCCTTCTGCCATGATGTTCTGCTTTACTTCCAGTTCAGAGCAATGGAGTCGTCTGTCGATGGACTGAGACCTCTGAAACTTAATTATATACAAAAATAAATATGAATACATAGATAAACCTCATTAAACCAAGATAAATATCCTTTTAAATCATCTTCCTCTATAAATAAGGGAAATGTCTACAGGCTTTCCAATTCCACTCAAATGGAGGAAAGTTTATTTTAGGTACTGGAGTGTAATAGAAGGAAAAACAAATCAGGAACTTGGCCTTCAGAAATTCAATAGGCAAAATGTAACATCCACAGATAGCAATATTAGAGTAGCTAGTGCTGAACTAAAAGTTAAAAGGACTAGAGGATTATTTGGGAGAGAGAAACTCATACCAAAGGAGTCTCGCTAAAAACATTGAGCAAGTAGTTGAAGAAAGCTGATTGTCTAGTGTTCTGATGACCTTCTAAAAAGGTAGTTCAAAGGGGAAAATATCTCTATTACATGAGAACTCTGATGATTTTCTTTGGGGGTTCATTGCTTTGCAATTGTTAGCCCAGACCAGTATAATTCTGCCAAATGGACCAAGAGGAAATTTGTTTTCTTTGAAGGTTTGTTGGTCCAGTCTCTAATAGGTGGCCTAAATGCCCAGGCTTTAAAACCACAGGAATGCTAAGAAGAAGTTGGCATTATAATGATTTCCTTTTAGAAATGCCAAAAAAAGTATTAGAGGGTTTTGTAAGATCCTCTCTGAAGATCAAGGAGAACAAGAGACACCAGTCTCTCTGAGGCAGGCTAGAGGAGGAGGAGGAGGCAGATGCCACTGGGGACCCCTCCCAAGCCCCAGATTTCAAGGCACACGGAGGGTAAAGTCCTGGGGGGGGGTGTTAGTAACTCCTCTGAAGATGGGCATAATTGTCCTCACCAACAGCCTGCCAGTCTGCAAGCCCTGCTGCTCTCTGGCTTCCTGAAGATGGAATTGTTCCATCAGAGAATGGTCTTTATAAACAAGCCTCCAAGAAACCCAACTGAATGTTCTGCTCTGAGTCAGCTCAGTCTTTATTAGCTGGAAGAACTGTTCTTCTGCAGCTCAGGTCACAATGGAGATTCTCCATTTAGATGTTGGAGCCAGAGCCCCATATCAGAAACATTACTAGCCAGAGGAGGAGTTTTTGCTAATAAAGTCTAATAGTGTTAACAAGATGTTAATATATCCACATGTCACTTCACTCTATGGCCTTAATCATTTGTGTCATAATATCTAGTGAGTTAGCAGAGTTGACTTGTGGTTTCTGTCCATCAGTAACTTAATTATATACAAAAATAAGTGTGAATACATAGATAAACCTCATTAAACCAAGATAAATATCCTTTTAAATCATCTTCCTCTATAAATAAGGGAAATGTCTGCAGGCTTTCCAATTCCACTCAAATGGAGGAAAGTTTGTTGGAAAGAGTGGCAGAGTAGAGACAGTCATCTAAGGACACTTCTTGCCACCAAGGGTGGTCTGATGATGTTGCCTTCCTGTGGTCCACAGAAGACATAGTAGATGATGGAACAGCTTCTACAACATTAAGGAAAATTATTAACCTGTGTTATATTATCCCAGAGAGCAAATAACTCCTCAACCAAAGATCTGGAGCCAACACCCACCAGATTCTCCAGATCTGAGGCACTGCCCCACTCAGGAGGAGACTCCTGTGTGTCCCTCCTCTCACTGCACTGCTGTGCTACCTACAGTGGCCTCCTCTACTCAGCAGCAGTCATTCCAGCACTACTGTGGAGTGGGTAGTGCTCAAGGCTAAGGAAGGGCATTACTTCTGTGGAGAGATATCAGTGGCCAGGGGCTTGGGTGAAACTGGTGGGACACCTGTCCTAAGGCCCTACCAGACTGAGACAGCACCACCCAAAGGCCAGAGGACAGACTATTCCTCACCTTTCATGGTGTCTGTGTATTTCCTGTAGAACTTGTTGGCCATGGAGATGATGATGATGACTGATGACTAAAATTAAGACAATGATGATCCCTAAGCTGGTCACTGAAACAGATGAGGTACGTGGAGATCTGCTGGTAACTGGGACTGTTGATGTTGGTGCTAAAACAAACAAAAGAGCAAAATCCCTGTCAAAATTAAAAATATCCATTGTTCAGCACCCGTTTTCCCCATACAGTGCATTCAACTCATATATACTGACTCATTATGGGACAATTATTCTACCAGGTCCTGGGAGTACAGAGATGAACAGAGGTTGTGCTATGTCCTTATAGAGCTCACATTACAACTGAAGGGGACAGCAAAAGTTCATCCAATTTGTTGTAACAAGAGAAGGCCTGGAAGTTTACAGAAATGTATATAGACCTGGGAACTAGTTGGCCGACCATTAATGACTGCATCATTGATTAATGGACAATGGGGGCTCCTGTAAAGAAGAGACCTTGGGAGGTGAGATGAGAAAGGAGGCTAGTGACAAATCCACATGGCTATCACTGATTGTCCAGTCAAGAAGCTGATGAAGAAGTCAGTCATTCAGCCCATCAAATTTTCCATTATATGCACATGCTCACATCCCACAGGGAAGTCATCAGACCTTTAAAGAGAATTCCTACATCTTTCACATCCTGCTGAGTTTCATAGTAACTCAGCTCTCTACCTGGCATTTCCTCCAAGTGCTCTGAGAATTCCCCGAGCCAGTGATTGCAATCTCCCATGGAGACCTTCCTTAAAAATTCTGTCAGTTCTTTCTCATTCTCCCACTTCTCCTTGATCCCTCTGGCTCTAGGATTAATCACTGTCCACTCCATGTGCATCACGTTTAAGTAGAGAGATGGCTGTCCATCAATGCTGAAATTCCAGAATGAACCAATGTGATTTTTTCCTTCAAACTGACAAGACAATTTGGCCTGCAGGGTGAGATGACCTGCAATACACAACAAAACTATCATCTTCCACTCTTGATAGATTCATCACCTCCCAATAAGTTGAGAATTTCTCTGCACATTTAGAGGCCTGTATTCTTTTCTCCCAGATTTGCCCTTTCTTGCCCATTAAGCCCCACATCCCTCTAAGGCTGGGCCAATGTTAATCTCTTTTACACAAATACATCCAGAGCCTCCTCCACATGTGCACTCCACCCCTTCCTCTCTCCTGCTCTATCTCTTCACCCCATTCCATACTTACCCATGGTCTTATTTTTTTTCCAAGTCCATGTCAAGCAGGATCATCCTGAGATCTTGCCCCAGTTCTCTCAGCATTTCGGTCAATTGTGTCCATGTTTTGGTGGCATTCACCTCCCTTCCCAGGTGACCCAAAGGTTTGATCTTGTTGCTCTCACAGTCATACTGAAGGAAAGTGGTCTTATCCACTGAGCCCTGCACTTCACACCAGGACTCCCCAGGTCTGGACTGAGATTTGACTGTGAAGTCGAGGCAAAGAGAGTGGGTACCTGTGAGAGAAACGTGGATGTGAGATTCAGGACAGGGAGAAGACAGCCATTAGTTCCCATCATTTTGTGACTCTCAGACTCCCTCTGAAGGGCCAGGCTGGCAGATAGAGGACTCTTCATCCTAGACCCCCTCAATCTTCTAGATCCTTATTTTGGTGTCACATTTAACTGATATTGTAGGATGCTCTCATGCTATCAGGGACCCCTCACAGGCACAGTGTTACCAGGAGAAAATCTGAAAGCACTTTCAGTGACCTCTACCAACTTCTGGGTACAAAAAATACAAGATGATATCTGTTCTCCTTAAACTTAAAACCTAGCTGAACAGTCAGTATTTCCAATAGAGAGAAAAAGGAGGCATCAGGGATCACAGGTCAATTCATCATGGTCTTGGTGTTCAGGGAGGTCATCATGGAGTAGATACAGGAACATGGCAGCAGAGGGGAGCTGCCACACAGGAGCACAGAACCTAGTCTGGTGTCCTAGGCTGGGGCCCTAGGAGCTGATCATCAGATTCCAGGGAACCTCTCTAGCCAAACCACACCCTTTCCCCATTCTTTAGAAGAGGTATCCACGTATCTGTGCCCAGCATGGAGCCCCAATCTCTTCTCCCTGTTTCCAACCAGTTCTTTTTTTTATTTTTATTTTATTTTTAGTTTAGGTGGACACAAAACCTTTATTTTATTTATTTATGTGGTGCTGAGGATCAAACCCAGTACCTCACACATGCAAGGCAGGTGCTCTACCATTGAGCTACAAACCCAACCCCTAACCAGTTCTTGCTAACGCTCATGACTCACAGTCTTCCAAGCTTCTACTAGCAGCATAAGTAGCAAAAGAAGATAGCTATTGGAATATACCGGAGACATTCTATTGAGAATAAGTCTCAGAGAAACACGCAAAATTAGCCTCTAGGGTGTGGGCATGCCCCAAACCTACCATTGGAGGACTAAGGACCAGTCTATTGAAATTCAATGAAGAAAAAGGTTGTTTAAGGCATGTTTAGCAGGTAATGCAAAACAGAATTACTTATTAATAGAATTCTAAAAATTAGAAATGCAGATGTTAAAAAACAAAATTCACTGTGAATACCCAGTCTCTGTAGGGGAAGCAGAGCTTGCTGGAGGTTATATGAGTTCCTTCCTTCTACATACTGCTTCTCCTCTTTTCCCTGCCTCTTTTGCTATCTGCTTTCTTCCCATGTCTGTATTTTCTCCCAACCTCACTCTCCTCTGTCCCATTACCTCTAACCTTTCAAACCCTTCCTCTTAAAGACTGAGATCCATTTGCATTCAATACCCCACAATGAGAGATTCAGTCAATACAGACACGAGCCCTAGAGCCCCAGAATTACCTTTTTGGTTGAGAAATAGAGGCTGACAAAGATGATCACTTTCAGGTGGATAATGATGAAAATGAACACAAGTAATTTTTAAGAATGGTCTTTTGATGGGTGGTGCAAAGAATGAACTGCACCTTGCTGAAACAGAGGCAATAGATTATGAAGGCAGTCCCAGTAAGGCAATGGTGGCAGTTTTGAAAAATATCTGTGCAGTAAATAATTTCCCTTGGGGACTTGAAAATTACACCATGTATGGTCTTGATATGAAGTGTGGTTCCTGGTCTGTGCACACTGTGGAGGAATATCCCAGGGATGTCAAGCTCTTTAGTGAATCTGAAAAGCTGTTGGACCCTAGAAGCAGTAGCAAGGTTCAACAGAAAGCAGTAAAACTTGTTTCTGCTAAAGGTGATGATTTTGTTGATGAAGAAACTAAATAAAAGCACTAGTGAGGAAACCTCTTTGTGACTCTCCAGCTAAAATTGCACAACAATGACATAAGAACAGGGAAGATGAAAAACCACTGACACCTAGATCAAGAGGTCAAGAATCCTCCAGAACACAGAGAAAAACTCCTGAAAAACCAAAGACCCACTTCTGCCAAAGCAAAAAAAAAAAAACCCAAAAAAACAAAAACAACAACAACAACAAAAAAAAAAAACAGAAATGAAAGAAAGTACAAAAGGGTCCTTCTCTTCCCAAAATGGAAGCCAAGTTCTTCAATTATGTGGAGAGATGTTTCTGGATTATTGATCTGGAGGCTATTCAAGATCTCTGGTATTGGAGAAAGTTTCTTTAAGAAAACAGTTTACCAGTTTGTCAAAAGTTTCTGTCTTAAATCTCTAGAAACATATGATCTACTAAATTGAATCAGGAGGGCATAGAAAATTTGAATGTACCAATTTCAAACAATGATATTGAAGACACCGTCAAAATGCTATCAACAAAGAAAAGCCTAGGACCAGATAGCCTCTCAGCCAAGATATACCAGAACTTCAAAGAAGAACTTACACCAAATTATTTCATGAAGTAAGAAAGAAGAGGGACCTTCCAAACTCATTCTATGAATCTAATATCATCTTGATACCAAAACCAGACAAAGACACTTCAAGGGAAGAAAATTTCAGATCAATATACCTGATGAACATAGATACAAAAATTCTTAATAAAATAATTGCAAGTAGCATATCAAAACACATTAAAAAGATACTGCATCATGATCAAATGGGGTTAATTCTAGTGCTGCAAGGTTGTTTCAACAGATGAAAATTAATAAATGTAATTCAATAGACCTAAAGACTAGAATCGTATGATTCTGTGAGTACATGCAGAAAAAGCATTTGACAAAAATCAGCATCCATTTGTGCTCAAAACAGGATAAAAATAGGGATAATAGGAACATACCTTACCATTGTAAAAACTATCCATGCTAAACCCAAGCCAACATCATTCTAAATGGGGAAAAAATTAAAGCATTCACTCTAAAAACTGAAACAATACAGGGATGCCCTCTTTTTCCTACTCCTATTCAACATAGTTCTTGAAACCCTAGCCAAAGCAATTAGACAAAAGAAAGAAATTAAAGGAACATAAATAGGAAAAGAAGAGCTCAAACTATTCCTATTTGCCAAGACATGATTCTACATTTAGAAGACCCAAAAACTCCACCAAAAAGCATCTAAAAGTCATAAATGAATTCAGCAAAGTAAGAGGGTTTAACATTAACACCCATAAATCAATTGCATTCCTACACACCAATGATGAATCAGCTGAAAGAGAATTTAGGAAAACTATTCCATTCACAATAACCTAAAAAAAAGAACAAACAAAAACTTGGGAATCAATCTAACAAAGAGATAAAAGTCCTCCACAATGAAAACCATAGAATACTAAAGAAAGAAACTGAAGACGACCTTAGAAAATGGAAAAAAATCTTACATGTTCTTGGATAGGCAGAATTAATATTGTCAAAACAGCCTTGCTAGCAAAAGTCCTATACAGATTTAATGCAAGTCCTATTAAAATTCCAATGACATTCTTCATAGATATAGAAGAAGCAGTCATAAAGTTCAGTTGGAAAAATAAGAGGCCCAGAATAGCCAAAGCAATCCTTAGTGAGAAAAGTGAAGCAGGAGGCATCACAGTACCAGACCTTGTATTGTACTACAAAGCTGTAGTAATGAAAACAGCATGGTATTAGCATAAAAACATTTATGAAGAACAGTCCAGTATGAAGGGAATATATAGAACAGAATAGAAGAGACAAACAAATAGAAGAGACAAACCCACATATATACAGTTATCTCATACAAGATAGAGGCACCATGAACATAAATTAGAGAAAAGACAGCCTCTTCAACAAAGGGTGCTGGGAAAACTAGAAATCCATACATAGCAGAATGAAATTGACCGCCTATCTCACACTTTGCACAAAACGCAACTCAAAGTGGATCAAGGACCTTGATAGTAGAGCAGAGACAATGTGCCTAGTAGAAAAAATGTAGGCCCAACTCTCATCATGTCAGCTTAGGAACAAAATTCTTCAAGAAGACTCCTAAAGCACAAGAAATAAAATCAAGAATCAATAAATGGGATGGCATTAAACTATAAAGCCTTTTCTCAGCAAAGGCAACAATTAAGAACATGAAGAGAGAGCTTATAGAATGGGAGAAAATATTTGCAACTTGTACCTCAGAGCATCATATTCCAGGATATACAAAGAACTCAAAAAACTAAACAAACAAAATTTATAAATGGGCAAAGGAAATGAACAGGCACTTCACAGAAGAAGAAATCCAAATGGTCAAAAGCTATATGAAAAAATGTCCAACATCTCTAGCAATTAGAGAAGTGTAAATTAAAACTAAACTTAAAACAAAAAATGATGTCCAGTGTTCCATTTAGATTTTTGGAATTCATCACATCAATAGACTTAAAGAATAGAATCAGGAAAAGGCCAGGAAATATATTCTTTCTTAGAGTTTTCTGAAGGAATACAGCCTTACAAAGAAATGATTATTGATTATAACCCTGTGAGTTTGGTGTTTACATCTTCAGAACAATGAAAGAATATATATATGTAATTTATTACAGTAGCAATCAAAATCTGGCACAGTGTGTTTAAATAGGTCACAGAATGAGGGGGGGGGAAACTCAGGTTGAGAAGGTTCAGGACTGTTCCAGCAGGTGGAGGTATTATAATTTTAAATAGATACCTTTACAAACAAAATGGTTAAAGAAATATATATCTCTATTATATGACAATTTTAAAAATTAAATAAAGAATAAATGAATAAAGGATTCAAAAGGGGGAGGCATGGAAGGGTGTGTCACCTGAGAACTAGATGTGAGAATGACACAAGTAGATTCCTCAGGGAAGAACAGTCCAGTCTGAAGGGATGGCAGTGCAAAGGCTCTGAGGCTGGAGAATTCTGCAATATGCTGAAGACCAGCGAGTAAACACTGGGTTAGGGACTAAGTGAGCAGGGGACAGAGTAGGGAATGGTTGGCCTGACTATAGAGATACCTAGGCCTTTGGTTTTTACTCTGATCATATTCAAGTGACAAATACAAGGGCTATGTGCCTTATTCAAGTTTCTTCATCTATATGGTGAGACAATTCAGCAGAAGGATTATTATAGCCTGAATATTTGAGTTGTCCTCAAATTTATATGTTGAAACCTAATCAACAATGTGTATTAGGGATTTAGGATAAAGAGAGAGAAATATGGAATCTTAAGGGAAACACCCTCAAGCCACTGAAGTGCAGAATCATGCCACCGAGATGCAGAAGACACAGTTGCAAACCTTGGCCCATGCCCTTGTAAAATGAGGGAAATACACAAGTGCAGAAAAACTTGGGAGAAATTTTGCAGCCCCACCTTGGATCCATCTCCACTCCAGCTTCTAGTACAGCTCATCTCTAAATATTGGGCCCCCAGCCCAAGTCAGGGCTGCTCCTCACTCAAGTCAGCTGCATTCTCCCTTGGATGTGTATCTACCTTCCTAAATAAAGCCCAGTCTATGTCTTTGTCTGGCTCATGCTGAAATTCTTCTCTGATGCATATGCCAAGGACCCAGCTAGTCCTGAGCCGAGTCAGCCTGCTTCTGGGAATCCTCAGACCCCTTCTCCAGAAACTTCTTCTCCTGTGACAAAGTCATTGGTTGGTAGTTAGGTTGTTGGGAGTGGTGACTGAAGTATGGGTCTTGAACTGTCCTGTGACAGAGGCGATGCCTCTCTTGGGAACTCTCAGGGAGAAGGTGCTATTAAGATAGCCCAGTTGCTGTGGTGACACCCTGCTCAATAGGAGGTTGTTAGCCACAGAGTTATCCAGTTCTTGACCTTGAGGTTCAGATGCCAGCTGTTCAGGGGTAGAAAGTTATGGGTGCAAGCTAATTATCATAATTGGGCTGCTTATAGCTATGATCTTGATTCTGCTTGCTTTAAAGAAACTTTCTCACAAAACCCTTTTAGTGATAAAACATATAATAAATGTGCTGAGCTGACTCATGGTCACTGCACTCCACCAGAGTGTAATATCTACCAGGTCCCAGCTTTTTCTCTTCCTCTGTGTCTGTCTTTTTTATTATGGTGCTAAGTATGAAATCCAGGACCTGTGCATGCAATGCAAGCACTCTGCCATCTATTTATCTTTTCTAATCCCCTATTGCCCCTCGTCTGGTTTCCTGAATTAACTGCAGTTCAGGTAGCAGCATTAGGCCATGAAGATGGAGTCCCTTAAGAATAAAATTAGTTTGCTTTTAAACGAGAAGGTAGGGGTTGGGGTTGTGGCTCAGTGGTAAAATGCTTGCCTTGCACATGTGAAGCACTGGGTTTGATCCTCAGCACCACATAAAAATAAATAATTAAATTAAAGTTATTATATCCATCTACAAGTAAAAAAAAAAAATATATATATATATAAAGACAAAGTTGCTGTCAGGATTCCCCTTGCCCACTTTTGCCAAGAATGAGTTCTGTGTAGTCAAATAATGATGAGACCTATGAATGGGGCAACTCCAGAGTGCACCAAGGCCAGAGTGCACCTTCTGGGCTGGGATGCTAGTTTTCCTAGAAGATTGTGCACTCGCTCCATTTCCAGGCCACTTCCAAGATGGGTGTGGGGAATGGGAATGGGTCATGTTAACATGCCATAAATCTCACAGTTCTTATTGAAATTTGGCATTTTTCTTGAATAAATGCTCCTCACGTTGGTGTAAGTTTTGATTGATCTTCAGAGGCCTGACAAAGCTGATTGTTGAAAACATTTGTACCTGTTCTCAATAGTTCTATGAGGAACAGATTTTTAGGCATCCTCACTATACCATTCCAGAAGGCCTGGACTTAGACCAGGATAAAAAGCTTCTGCACAGCAAAGGAAACAATTTTCAGTGTGAAGAGACACTGTACTGAATGGAAGAAGATGTGTGTAAATGGCACATCTGATGAGAGGTTAATATCCAGACTACATAAGGAACTAAAAAAAAATAACAACCCAACAACCTGATTAAAAAATGGAGAAAAATCTGAACAGACATTTCTCAGAAGAGACACACAAATAGCCAACAGGCATATGCAAAAGTACTCAGTACCAAAAATTGTCTTTGAAATGCAGATCATAACTACAATGAGATATCATTTCCCTCCACTAAGAATGGTCATTATTAAATACACAAAAGATAATAAGTGCTGGCTTGGAACCCTTATATACTATTGGTGGGAATGTCAATTTATAGAGCCACTAGGAATAGCAGTATGGAGTGTCCTCAAAAAATTAAGAAATAACACCAGGATATGATCCAGGAATTCCTCTACTGGGTATTAGCCAAAGGAAATAAATATAGTCTATCAAAGACACCTGCACTCCCATGTTTATTGTAGCACTATTCACAAAGGCCAAAGACACCTGCACTCCCATGTTTATTGTAGCACTATTCACAAAGGCTAAAGGACAGAAACAATCTACTGATGAACAGATAATGACCATGTGATACAAAACACACACTGGAATACTATTCATCCATAAAATGGACAAAATCCTGTCATCTTCAACACAATTGATGGAAATGGAGATCATTATGTTAAGGAAGTAAGTCAGGAACAGGAAGACTAGTACCATATGATCTCACTTGGAGATAGAATCCGAAAAAGTTGATCCCAAAAGTTGAGAATTGAGAATGGTTCCAGAGGCTGTATGTGGTAATTGAAAAAGGAGGGCTGGGGAAAGGTTGACTGATGGGTCCTAAGTTACAGTTACAGTTATGTAGGAGTAAGAAGTTCTGGTGTGCTATGGCACAGTGGGGGTGACTATAGACAACAACAAAGTCCTGTGTATCTCAAGTAGCTAAAAGAAAGGATTTTGAAAGTTTTCACCATAAAGAAATTATAAATGCTTGTAGCGACAGACACATTTAACATGATTTAAATCTCACACAGTATTAAAACTTCACATGGCACCTCCTTTAATATATATAATTTTATGTTTATATGTAGCAATTAAAAATAAAACAAAATAAAAAACCTGGCAAGAAGGGCACCAACATTGTCTAGGAGGTCACTGATGATGACTGCTAAGGGCCAAAGTGCTTGCTGGGTGACAGAATTCCAGAACTGGACTCTCAGCAAGTAATGGAGAAGAAAAATTCTGGTAACACAGAACCCAAATGGACGTGATGAACAGGTGGAAGGAAAGAGTCTGCACATTCTTAGAAGCAGAAAGGCAGCCTGGGCTGAGAGATCACAGGGTACCTCATGGCAAAGCACCTGGGCAGGCAACCCAGATTCTGTCTGAGTTCCAAGAAGTGAAGCAAAACCCAAGGATGGCTGATGCCCGCCAAAGTCTGGCTGTTGGCTCAGTTTCCAGACCTCAGCCATGTCTCAGAGCCTGAACTCATTCCTAGGAGGAGAGGCCAGGGTCCTATCAGGAGGGACCCTTCAACCACAGAGCCAGTCAGTGTCCCCTTTCAGCCTGTCCCACAGGGCCATCCACCCACTCAGTTGGGTCTGTGTGCATAGAGACAGAGAAAACATGCCGACATTCATCCTGGAGGCAGTGTGAGCTGCCCTCATGCCCAGGCATCTGAAGTATCACATGGCCCCCTGGTACTGACAAGGTAGGTGCATGTGGGGCCAGGAATGAATGGACCTGACTCAGGTCCTGCTCACAGAGGTCTGCGACCACAGACCAACCTCAATGGTCATTTCAAATTCCTTCAATTTATAACCAAAATGAATCATCCACGGACTTAGTAAGTCACTTGTGAGATCAGGACAACTCTTAGTGAAGGCCAAGTACAATCTTCTGACAATGCCTTGCGCAGACAGTTTGTTTAAAATAGTATGTCATCCTGGAGGACACACATTTGTCCTCTACTTAGTGCAACACCTCACCCTCAGCTCACACCTGTGACTTCAGAAAGGAGCCTACTGCCCAGTGAACCAAGGAATCCACTGGGTAGCAAATGGTGTGTTTTGGGTGATAGTCAGCCCCAATCTACAGGAACCCCTCCTAAAAACCAGTCCAACCTGAAGCCACAGGAACATAGGACCTGCGTCTCCCTATGAAATATGCATCTGAAGAACTATTTGGGGAAGACAACCTGGGAATGGGCACCAACATTGGAGACACTCTAATCTAGGGTCAGATGACTAGGACAGTGGGCAAATCTAGTGCCCCATTCATTTTCATGTTGTCTTTAGTTCCTCTCACAGTAAAGCAGAATTGAGTACTTGATATAGAGACAGGTATAGTGTGTCCTGCAGAGTTGAAAGTGCTTACTGTCTGCCTTTACTGTCTGCAACTTGTGCCTACTTTATACCACTATAAGATGTTGGCTCCCCAAGAGATAGACTACATAGGCTTAGGATCCAAGGTCAGGAGTCTATAGATGCTCCCACAACAGAAACATATAGATGGCACCTTTGCTGTTAGACAGACAGTTGACAATGGTGGGAACATGATGTCAAGAGAATAATTGAATAATAATTATAAAATGTCCCAATGTGCTGACCCCCATATGCTTTCTTTGCTAAAAAGCAATTTATCTAACTCTACTAGACAGGATATGTCACATTCCTCAGCAAAGTACCTGTTATCTGGAAGAAATTTAGGCAGAAAATAATGTTGATAAGAGGAACCCAAGTTACTTTGAAGGGAGAGCTATGTGAAGGGTGTTTCACAGAACAGATTTTGGAATATAAAGATAATTCCTCCTAACCATAAAACCTATAAAAATGATTAAAATTCCTTTTAGAACCAGTCAGCATGGGCCAAGGAGAGAGAGTTGTCATGGCAATGCTAACTTGAAATCTGATGTCACCCTGATGTCAGTCAAAAGTCAAGAGGTGGGCTGGGGTTGTGACTCAGAGGTAGAGCGCTCGCCTAGCATATGCAGGGCCCTGGGTTCGATTCTCAGCACCACATAAAAATAAATAAAATAAAGGTATTGTGTCCCACTACACCTAAAATATATATATATATAAAAGCCAAGAGATGGGCCTGGGCAGGATTCTCTGGAAACTTTCCTGGGATCCCCAATACAACTGGAGCACAGGAGAGGCAGGTTGTCTCTTTCCTCTCTGAGAGAACCCACTCTCTCCCTTGAGAGTGCTGCCTTTCCCTTTTCCTCTCTCTTCAATAAACTCATTTTTGTTATTCTGGTAAAATGTCTGAAATCTTTAGGACTTGATCAAAAGAACTGGGGTTTGAAGAGGAGGTCTTTGCACTATCTGTTTCTTAGATGACCCCAGCTCTATACCATTACCAAGGTCATACTTGGAAAAATGGGGCCCCCTCCTCTTGTGTTAGGATCTGTGGGTGAGGCGGGGATGTTTGCAGGGTATGTCCTCAGGCATGGGTATATGGTGCCAGGTGGTCCTGGTGGAGGTTAGGGTCCCCTAGGTGGATGGGAAGGTAGGGAGGCCCTGGATGGGGCGTGGCTAGATGAGAAAAGCTGTGAAGGGAGGTGAGCTGGGTGGTGGCTCACTGAATCACAAAAAAGTGATTGTGGCTGGTGGCAGTTGAGGCTCTGTGGGCGCAGGTGCTGAGATTCCCAAAGTGTGGTGGGAAGTTCAAGGGTCAACAGCCTTGGGATGAGAGTCTGTAGAGCAGAGATGGGCCTAGGGATATCTGTTGTCCTAACCTTGTGGGGTCACGCCTCTGTGCACCTGGCCCTGGTGGCTGTGGCTCAGGCATGCTTTGGGGAGACAGCGGTGAGGCTGGGAGACATCAGCAGGGATTGCCAGCTTGCATTCTCCTTTCCTCTTGCCCCTCCCACCTCCTGCCCTTACTTTTTTCTTTCCAGCTCCTCTCAATGGCCTGAGGATGAGAACCAGACAAGATACAACTTAAGGGGTGGCAGAAAGTCATGTGACAGGCGTCACATATGTACACCTGATGGCAGGACTGAGCCTGGGTCCCCTCCTCAGGCCCCTCCACCGCCCCCACAGGCTCAGTCCCACCTGGTCCAAGTCCTCTATAGTTGAACTCACCGGTCCCCGCCGACCAGAAACAGTCGGGCAGTAGAAGCAGAGCTAGGGTGACCGAAAAGAGCAGCCAGGTGAGGGTATCCAGAGCCATGTGTGGATTACACTGGAGCGCGAGGGGGTGCCCGTGTGTGCCGGCCGCTTTTTAAAAGATCCGCGGGCGCGGGGCAGAGAGCGGAGCTGGGCGTGGAGACTTCTATACATAGGGCTAAGACCGGTTTTGACTCAGGAGGCAGGAGGCAGGATGAGGCGAGAAGCTGGATGCTGGGCGGGTGGCCCGTAGCACAGACCTTCTGTGGGCGCAGCTTGATGAGGGGTGCCGGGCGGTCCCGAGGAGCTGGGGCCAGGGGGCGGAGCTGGGGCCTGGGGGCGGGGCTGGGGCCCGGGAGTGGGGCTCTGGGATCCACCCGGAGCAGGGGGGAGCGGGTTTCGGGCGGAGTGGGGAGCAGGGAGCAGGGAATTTGTGCATGCTGGTAAGGGCGAGCAGGGGGTGCTGGGAATTTCTGGGTGCGGGGGAGGCTCGGGGGTGTGGGCCGGGCTAGGCACGGTGGTGGGGATGCATCCTGGAGACTTTCTAGGCCTCCGCTTTAGTACTTTACTGATTTCTCTTTTCCTCTTGCCCGAGACTTTTCACTGAAGGGAGTGAGGCCGCTTTCCCTTGATTTCTGCATCATCGTTTCTAGTCTCCGCCCTTTTCTTTTCCATAAAAATGGTTTTATCAAAGTAGAATCACACCATTCGTGCCTTCATACATCTTCATGTACTTCATCATCATTCTAAGTACATGTATGAAGACACGAATGGTGTGATTCTACTTTGCATACAACCAGAGATAAGAAAAAAGTGCTCTATATGTGTAGTATGCATTGTAATGTATTCTGCTGTCACATATAACAAAATAAAAATAAATAAACTAAAAAAAATTTTTAAATGGTTTTTTCAAAAACATGTTTTGCAAGTCTTTTCTTCCCAAACGAGTTGTGCTGTTTTTTCTTTCTTTCTTTCTTTCTTTCTTTCTTTCTTTCTTTCTTTCTTTCTTTCTTTCTTTCTTTCTTTCCTTCTTTCTTTCTTTCTTTCTGTTTTTCTTACACGTGTGTTTAAAAAAGCACAGCACTTTTTTGTCTAGTGGTAATGTCCTGTCAGGCAGCTGTTGCTGTACTTGGTGGGGAGGTGGGTGAGGAGCAGGCGCCCACTCAGATCCTGGAACCTGGCCCAGGGAAGCTAGGGCAGAGAAGTGGGCCCAGCTTAGTCATGTCCAGCACACTCTGCTTTTCTTTGCTACCAAAGCAAGCAACACCTTTAAGCTTCTGAGCTGGGTCCATGTTCTTGTTCTAATTTGACAATAAACTAGGTTGATTGTTGGACCCTGCAAAATCAGGGGAGTTGATAACTAATGCTAGTGGCTTTTCAAATACATTTATTTTTCGACATCAGACAGGAAAACCTGGAATGAGTTTGGGAACACTTCTCGTTAGGGAAAGGAGAGCTGTGTCTAGTATTAATGTTTATTTTCAAAGCAAATATGGAGCCCATATACGTTCAGCTGTTCTCAGTATATATCTTAAAATATTACATCTTAAAGATCCTCCCAGACTAGCTCATTTTATAAGGACTTTTCTTTTTCCTTCTGCATGGCAATCTATGGACTGTCCATCAGATTTATATGCAGCCAGCTCTTTGATGAAGATGAGGATGGTCTCCCATTAGTTACTTTAGCAAAAAGAGAACATTGCAATAATCATACATGTTTAAACCTGTATACAATTTCCTAGAATAAAATGCTGTGCAAATTGATTCAATTTAAAAGTGCATCATTTCATCGAGGGCAACTTTTTTGTAAAAACTTGTAATTGTTAAGACCCAGCGTTGACAAGGGAAGTGAAATTGTTACTATGGTAGGAATGCAAAGCGGTCCAATTTTTCTCAACAAGAATGTGACAGTATTCATAGTGAGCCTAACAGTAACAAAATTTCCAGTGGAGAATAGATTCCCATGAGTTGAGTTAAGACTCCCTGGGAGGATAACAAATAATCCCATAAAAATTTTTATCTTGAGTGTGTGGCTAATGTCAGGGTGCAAGCTTGCATGGGAGAGAAATTTATGTAGTCTATAGGTATATTTTACTCTATTTAAAAAAATTTGGGGGGCTGAGGATGTGGCTCAAGTGGTAGGCTCTCATCTGGCATGCTTGAGGCACTGGGTTCGAGCCTCAGCATCACATAAAAATACAATAAAGATATTGTGTCCGCCTAGAGCTAAAAAAATAATTATTTAAAAACATTTTTAGTTGTGTATGGATTCAATGCCTTTATTTGTTTTTATGTGGTCCTAGGATTGAACCCAGTGCCTCACACTTGCAAGGAAAGTGCTCTACCACTGAGCTACAACTCCAGATCCTATAGGCTATATTTTAATTGATTGTGAAATGTGAAAACATATATATATATATATTGGGGGGGTAACAGGGATTGAACCCAGGGGCACTTAAACGAGTGAGCCACATCCCCAGCCCTTTTATATTTTATTTAGAGACACAGTCTCACTAAGTTGCTTACTTAGGGCCTCACTAAATTGGTGAAGCTGGCTTTGAAATTGCAATCTTCCTGCCTCAGCCTCCTGAGCTGCTACAGGCATGAGCCACCATACCTAGCTCTCTTTTATTTTTAATTGGCTGAAACTTCAATTTTTATTATTTTAAAAAATGGACAGATAATATTGTGTATATTTGTCATGTACACTATAAAGCTTGAAGTATGTATACTTACTCCATTCTTCCTAGTTAACTTTGTCCTGTGAGGTTTTCCAAGAGGCATTATATTCAGAAAGTCCCATCAGACTATCTGGATTGGTCTCTCTGCAGAACCTGTTGGACCACTAGTTATCACTATATGACCAGGATTGCCACAACTGCCCAGCCAGGTCAGAATTTTGCAGTGTGCCCTGGCCCAGAGCATAGGGCAACCACCAAGATCTACACATCTGTTGCTGTGAGCTCTCTTCTGTCTTTGTTTATAGTTGCTACAGTTGATCCAATTTTGAAAGGTTTCTCAATGTTTTTAGTGGGGAGAGACAGGGGCCTGCCTCTTGTGAAGGGCTCCAGAATGGTGGTGAAGCTGAATGTCCATCTTCACCTCACATTTTCCACTGTAGAAACCCTGGTGTGTAGGGGGATGGGCTGTGTGTGGTTTCATTCCAGCTGGGGAAGGGAGAACATGGGAAAAAATGGTCTCTCTTACCACTTGAACCCTGCTTTTCTGGATTTAAATGTTTGTCTCTGGTCACTCTTGTCTGTGGATATTTGTGGGGTGAATTTGTATGGGAGGGGCAGGATGAAGCTGAAGCACTCCTACATGGCTATCTTCCTAATGTCACTCACACTAATTATCTTTGGGTTGTTAATGTACATGTAATTATTTATGTATTCTTACATTTATGTATTCTTACATTTCAAATGGTGTGTGATCCGTATGAATCAATTTTACAGTCAGAAATTACAATAATTGGTTATAAACCTCCCTTCAATGTCTGGTCCTTTCCATGTTTTTCTGATCACCATCCCTTGCTTCAGACTGGGTGCCACTCTTGTATTGCCATTCATGTTTGGCAGCTTCAAGCACTGAATGATTTTCTGCCTAACTTTAATAGAGACAAGAATTCTAGTGTTCAGCCAAGTGGAGTGAATCTTGGACTTAGAGGAAGAGAATAGACCTGGTAACAGGAAAATGGGAGTGCTGGGTCGGGGCAGAGAGCCAGGATAAAGACAGTCCTCAGTGTTCTCAGTGAGTTCTAATTTCCCGTTCAAGTAAGTTCCATTCCTGGGCTATGATGAATGTGCACACAGTAAGACTGAACAGTATTCATGTTTCAGATGAACTTGAATAGAGGACTAACCTTATGGAAAATATTAGGTAATACCATTTTCATAGTTTTACTTTTTAAAATTATTTTATTTTTATGTGATGCTAAGTATGAAAACCGGTGCCTTGCACATGCTAGGCAAGTGCTCTGCCACCAAATTACAGCCCCAGTCCGTGGTTTTACATTTTTTAAAATAAGTTTTTATAGTTCTAGATGGACACAATACCTTTATCTTATTTAGTATTATGTGGTGCTAAGTGTCAAACCCAGTGCCTTCCACATATAAGGAAGTACTGTTAGTTGCGGATCAGGCTGAACAAATGTTAGCTGTGGGGCAGGCTGAACACCCGACCCTCACCTGTCTGCTTCCCACCCTTCATTAGCCCTTTCTTTTGGGATGATTATTTGGCACCTTTTCCCTTTACTTCCTCTTGTTGTTTTTTAGTTTGAAACCCACACCTAGCCCATGCCCAATCTGCTTGAAGGCAGAAGATGACACCCTTATCAATTACAGTGTGACCCAATCACTGTACACCAACAAGGCAGCTAGCACAGTAAAGGGCTATTAAAAACCTTCTCCTGCTGGGCCCTCTCTCTCTCCTCTTTTTCTCCGAGTCAATCAGACACCGCTGCAATAAAGATCCCTTGATTGCTCCGAGTGTAGTGATTACTTTCCTTTCACCATGAATAGGTATAAACCTAAGAGAAAGACAGTTTACTGTAACACCGTCTTACCTTTGAATGGTTTTTCTGGATTATTATACAATTCAGAAGTTGAAGTAGGCCTGTCAGGGGTAAAGTATATGAAGGATCCTGTATGGGCGGGCACTTAGGAAGATCAGGGTTCTCAACCATCAGGAACTAAGTGGAAGGTGCCAAAGGCATTGCTGCTGGTGTGCAAGAATAGCAAGACACCAGAGGAAAGGGTCAAAAGATTTCAGTCTTTAAACCCAGAGCTGGCACTCCTAGCACTGTTCCTCATCCTGGCCCCTGTCAGCTGCAGGTCATCTCACTGTGGGTCATGGACACCAGCCCTAAACCTGGGGGAAAATCACAGAAAACTGCCTGGGCTCTAGAACAATAGCCAAAGAGAGCCTGGCCTCTGTCCTGCCTTTCTGCCCCTTTTGTTCTGGTGTGTGTGGGGGGTGGAGGCCGCTGGCTACAAAGGATGTGATAGTCAGTCCCAGAACTGTCAGTTTATGACCTGGGGACAGGAATAGTCTCCACTGTTAAGATCTGACAGGACACTCCATTTGGCCAGGGCAAGTTCATCACTGGGACAAAGCGGTGTTGTTGCTACAACACTATCCCATAAACTAAAAGCCTGGGGAGTCTGGCAGGACAAATAACTGCACCCAGAAAAGAAAAAGACAGAAACTAAGGACAACCTGTGTTTCATAGGCAGCCTCTGCAAAGGGATCTTCAAGAACCCCTAAAGAGAAAAATGGAAAGGGCTTTTTGCATTGCATATCAGTCTGCTAGTATAAGAAAAGGCCCAAAAGGAGCCTCTGGGTACAAGTGACAGTGGGGAACTCACTTAAAGTTGATGGCATTGTGATAGTGTTCATGGAGACAGGTCAGGCTCAAAAATGTCATTGAAAGCAACATAGGAGAAAAAAGATTAAATCATAATTATTGTATATGTTGCATTGTCCAACCCTCTCCTGGAATGAAATTTGTTGTGTAAATTAAATGCACAGATAACATCCATAAGGATTGTTTCAAAATATGAATTTCAAAAAAGTTCCCAAACTAGTAAAGATAAAAGAAAATTACAGGTATAGAAATATATTTTAGTATGGAAAATTAGAAAGTAAGAGAAATGTTTCTGAATGAGAAAATATTTTGTCTGGTAAAGTAATATTCTTGTGCTAACGTCCCAGATTAAAGATGACAAAACTAAGGATTTAAAGTTGTGAATGTCTAAGTAAGTTGCAGAAAGTTTGAAGAAGATGAATCTCAAAAATTTAGTGTGTTTGTTTAATTTGGCTATAATTTATCTATCAAGATAATTTTATTCTATTTGTTCGGCTTGTGGAAACTAAGTCTTAAAGTCATTAGGGTTTGTATCTGTTTGAAAGTCTGAAACAATTACTTTGTAACTGGTTAATCAAACAACTGTTACTTAAACCTACCAATATAGATGTCACCCTAAGTATATGTGACTAGGTATAATGTATTCATTATGCCTAGTCACATATACTGAGAACTATGGCTATCTAAGCCTTGTATAAGTATTATGTAAAAATTTATAAAACGAGGGGCTGGGGTTGTAGCTTAGCAGTAGAGCAGAGACCCTGGGTTCTTTCCTGAGCACCATATAAAAACAAACAAACAAATAAATAAACAAACAAAATAAAGGTATTGTGTCTAACTACAACTGAAAATTAATATTTTTTAAAAAGTTAATAAAATGAAAGTATATGCAAGTTTACTGGCAAGATAACCACTAAGTGCTCTCTTTTATACATTGTATCTGACATTGAAGGACCATGCTCTCAATTGAAGACCTGTCTTATATATGTTTGCTTTGAGTAAGTCAATTTCTTATCATTAACCCTGTTTCCTAAATTTATAAGAAACTTAAGGCTATTGATTTTGTTAATCCATACAGACCTGTGATTAGTGTTACCATACAATCTGGATTCTAAATTGCACTTTAAAGTTAAACTTAGTTGAATGCAAAGCTTTGCCAAGTTGGTGTTCTCCAAACTAAAATTATGTGTAGCAAAATCTCTTATTTGTATAAAAATAACAAATTTGGTTGGTATTTATTCATGTCATTTGAGGTTTTATAGCTGTATCAAGTAACATGTTGAATAAGTTATATATATAATTTGGTGTTAATCTTCACATTGGAATTGGAATTTAAATACATTTTTGGAAGCTAATAATGAGAGTCTGATCTGTTTAAAGGTGAAGTTGTAAAACAAGGAAGCATTTTGCTGCTTTTTTTTCACAAAAAGAAAGTTAAAATTTCTCTTAGTCTTTGTTTAATTTATGTTTCAGATGTAATGTTGTATTGTGTTTTTTTTTGGTCAGGATCCCCACCTTACCTGAAATAAGAGTCTGCATCCCACCTTACTACATGTTAGAATGGCTGCAAAATAGGCTAGACTTGAGATCATTTAGAGTTGTGATAGGTGGGATTATCTAGAGTTTGATGATAGCTCCAGTCTGGTGGGTGCCAGACTGGTTGGCTGGGCAAGTTGATAGCAAGATGCCCTCACACCCTCTTACAACCTTCTGACCAGCTCCATCTGTCCCCAGACACTTCAGGACTAGTGGTGCTGGGAAACTTGGCTCTCTCCAGCATTTCCAACCAATGCTTCCCCCAGGCAAAATGCCCCTCGTCTGTGAAGTTTCACAGGATTGCCTGGACATGAATGACCCATGCAGACCCACTCACTATCTGACAGATAAGGATGTAAGATACCCCAGGCTCAGCCATGTTGCAGTCTTAGGATCTGAACACCATTTCACCTTGCAGAAAGACCATGAGGGATGTGCTCAAAGGAGGGACCCTGCAAAGAATTGGCAAGATGGTGGCCACCAGCACTCCCAGCAGGAGGACCTTAGGGCAGCCAAACCCTAGGCACCCTGGCACAGGACCTCCAGGTCTTGGCTGGTGTCCCCAGACAGAGTTGGCTGCACCACGAGGTGAGGTGGTGGTGGCAGCAAACCTGCAAGCATCCTTCCCCCCATCCCCCAGGCACTGGACAGTGTCTCAAGATGGAGATGGCTGTGTGCAATCAAACCTGCAGGCAACTTGGCAATGGACCTCTGGGTGCGGGTGGAAGCAGCAGGACTACTAATTGAAAGTGAGGTCAGGTTGAGGTTATTGTGGTTAAAACAACAACAACAAAAAATCACTATCAAGGGTGAAGTTCACTGGGGTAAAATTTCATACCTTAAGCACAAGAACATTTGTTTTGAGCCAGCAAAATGTTTGAGATTGCAATCTAGACTACCTGTTAAGAGTGATCGTTACATTCTACTTATATGAACCAACTAAGCAGAATCACTGGTTTTTGTTTTGTTTTGTTTTTACTCTATAATATGAAGAAAGTATAAAATATCATTCATTCTCTACCAAGACTTTTTGGTCAGAGTTCTGCAGGGAATCAGAAACAAGAGACTTATTGTAGAAATTGGCTGATGGGTTATGGAGCCAAGAAATTTTAGTGTTTGTCTGCAGGCAGGAGAATCAGGAAAGCAAGGGGTATAATTCGGTTTGAACCAAAGACCTGGGACTGAGGGCTGATAGTTTAAGTCCTGATCTGAGTCATGGAGACTGAGAAATAGTGAAGGTTTGTCATATCCCAGAACCAGAAAAGATGGACATCTCAGATCATGCAGAGGAATTTGCCCTTCCTTTGACTTTTGGTTTTGTTGAGCCCCTAAAAGGACTGGATGATGCTTGCTTTACTAAGAAGGGAGACTTTGCTCAGTCTACTTCTTTGAGAGCAAATCTTTGCCAGAATCACTCTCAGAACACCACCCAGAAATAATGTTTTACCAGCTATCAGGGTATTCCTTAGGCAGTGTGTTGACACATAAAATTAACCATCACATTCACTGCATTAAAAAATTGTCAATTCATTAAAAATTGCTTAAAAACAGAGATGTTTATTTAAGTACAACAAATCATATAAAGAGAGTCCCTGAAGTTAAAAATAAAGTCTGCCATGGTATTTTACAAACAATATTGCTTGCACCATCAAGGTTGTTAGATTTCCATCACTGTGAGGAAACTACTGAAGACAGTAAACTAAAGGAGGAAAGATTAATTTCTGCCTCACTGTTTCAGAATTTTTAGTCCAAGTTTGGCTGACTGCATTGCTTTAGGGTCTGAGGTAGGGAAGAATATCCTGACAGTAGGATCTGTGGCAAAAGAGACTGCTCCCTTTATGGTAGCAATGGTAAACAATTTATTCTTTTTGAAAGTAGAGAAGGCGGGGGGGGGGGAGAGACAGAGAAGAGAGGAAATAGAGGGAGGAAGGGGCCTGGGACACAAAGAGCCCTTCAGGGAGTGACCCAGCTCCTGTCCTCATAAAGTTTTCCTCACTTCTCAATAGCACCATAGTCAATACATGGATCTTTGGGGGATACCCCAGTTCTAAACGATAACAAAGGTCAACTCAAGGTGCGGAGAAATATTTGGTTACACAAACAAAGATGGAAACTATTGTTATTTCTTGTTCCAATAGCCAGAGGCTAAGTGTATATTTCCACAGGTTAGCAAAGGACATGGCTTATCACGTTAATGAAAAGTGCAGAATTGAACTATCACAAAACACAATAAAAAAGCTCAAAGTTGGCTTTTCTGCCCATGGATGAGCATAGAAAGCATCGTCAAAGTCTCTCTTCCTGCTGCCATCATGTCTAAATCAGTGTCCCCTAAAGAGCCCGAACAGCTGTGGAAGCTATTCATTGGAGGGCTGAGCTTTGAAACAACTGATGAAAGTCTGAGAAGCCATTTTGAGCAATGGGGAGCACTCACGGACTGTGTGATTGTGAGACACCCAAACACCAAGCGCTCCAGAGGCTTTGGGTTTGTCACTTGTGCCACTGTGGAGGAAGTGGATGCAGCCATGAATGCAAGACCACACAAGGTAGATAAAAAAGTTGTGGAACCAAAGAGAGCTGTCTCAAGAGAAGATTCTCAAAGACCGGGGGCCCACTGACCTGTGAAAAAGATCTTTGTTGGTGGCATTAAAGAAGTCACCGAAGAACATCACCTACGAGATTATTTTGAACAATATGGGAAAATCTAAGTTATTGAAAACATGACTGACCAAGGCAGTGGAAAAAAAGGGGGCTTTGCTTTTGTAACTTTGATGACCATGACTCTGTGGATAAGATTGTCATTCAAAAATACCATACTGTGAATGGCCACAACTGTGAAGTGAGGAAAACCCTGTCAAAGCAAGAGGTGACTAGTGCCTCATCTAGCCAGAGGTCGAAGTGGTTCTGGAAACTGGTGGTGGTCATAGAGGTGGTCTTGGTGGAAATGACAATTTTGGTCATGGAGGGAACTTCAGTGGTCATGGTGGCTTTGGTGGCAGCCATGATGGTGGTGGATATGGTGGCAGTGGGGATGGCTAAAATGCATTTGGTAATGATGGAAGCAATTTTGGAGATGGTGGAAGCTACAATGATTCTGGGAGTTATAACAATCAGTCATCAAATTTTGGACCCATGAAGGGTGGAAACTTTGGAGGCAGAAGCTCTGGACCTTATGGTGGTAGAGGCCAATATTTGCCAAATTATGAAACCATGATGGTAATGGTGGTTCCAGCAGCAGCAGCAGTAGCCATGGCAGTGGCAGAAGGTTTTAATACTGCCAGGAAACAAAGCTTAGCAGGAGAGGAGAGCCAGAGAAGTGACAGGGAAGCTAAAGGTTACAATAGATTTGTGAACTCAGCCAAGCAGTATTGGCAGGGCCTAGCTGCTACAAAGAAGACATGGTTTAGACAATACTCATATGTATGGGCAAAAAACTCAAGGGCTACACTTGTGACTAATTGTATAACAGGCTATTTTTAGTTTCTGTTCTGTGAAAAGTTCAAAGCATTCCACAAAGGGTATTAATCTACTTTGTTTTTGGCACCTGGGCTGTTGATTGCTAAATGTAATAGTCTGATCATGACGCTGAATAAATGTCTTTTAAAAAAAAGTTCAAAGTTGAAGTTACAGGATCTTCATGAGGGTCATCATATCCTGGGGTAGCAGGAATCAATGGGTGGCAAAGAAAAGGTGGGTGTGGCTGCTGCAATAGACAGGAGAGTGAAAGCAGCTATCAGAATAGTCCACCCCATTGTGTCCCTAAAAGTGAAATACCTGAGGGTCTTCTAAATCCTGACTGGATGTGAATAAGCAAAAGAACCATATATAAATTAGGGGTTTGTTTGAGCCATTAAGGCACAGAAGCCACTTTTCTGGGAACTCCTGGGTGAAATTCCCCAGTTCAAGAAAGCCCAGATCATGCTGGCCCTTGTCTTGGCTCACAGCTTTAGGACCAAACAACCTATTTCCTTCAAGATCCCTGCAACACCAAGAAACAAGCACCAAAACAAGCCTCCTACCACATTGAAAACTATCTACTGACCCCCTTGATAAATACAGATATTAAAATAATAATAATAATAAAGTTGTTAATCCCTATGATATTTAAAATTTATATCTATTTGTTTCTAACAATTTTCTTTAACAGGAAAAAGATAATTAATACTGTTATCTAAATTTGTTTGATGTCTTGTATCTTACAGTTAAGAATAAATACATTTAAGGTAAAGGGGAGTAATTATATGTCTTTATTAAAAGAGGTACTTATTGATTTGCAAGGTTAGAGTGCTAGAATGTCATCCATTGGGTGCTAAAATATCATCTACTAAATATAAAAACATCAGACCCTATTAACTAAAATATACTTAAACTTTAGATGTGTTTGTAATTTGGTTAATATAAAATAAGATCTAAAATTCCTTTATTCTCTATGTCCTCATGAGAACCAAGGGGCTGGGAGTTAAACTTCTATCAGGTGTGATTTATATAGAAAGGTTTAAGAAAAATTTAACCTAGTAAAGTGAAAGGCTATAAATGTCTCAGTAAATTAAAACAAAATATGTACAAAATAATTTTCAAAATGTTTACATATAGCTAAATTGGTTACATGAAATTAACACAATCAGCTGAAGTTATTGAAAGATTTTTACTCTTTAAATCCTGCTAAGGTTCTGACATGAGGCTTATTTACCAATATAGATAAGATCTTTTCACAGACTTTTATTACTTGGGAATTCTAACTAAAGGATAAAAGAAATAAGAAATACTGAAAATATTAATCTACTCTCATTCCAATAAAATAATTTTTTATGTCTGTTGAGTTTTATTATTTTAAAAAAACACTAGTTTTAAAGGATTTAAGGTATATAACATTTTGATTAAACAATAACTGTTATTTTAAAAGTACCACATTACATTCCATATTTCAAATTTTTCTTTAAAAGCTAAACTTGGTTAATATAAAAAATCAGTGTAATTATGATAATTATTAATAACATATTAATTGTATCTTTATTTCCCAAATACACACGTCATTAAAGTACAAGATTTAAAAGAACATTTTACTAAGCTGATGTTCTTCAAACAAAAGTTTCTACAACAATAGCTCTTAAACTATATAATAATAACAAATTAATTGGAAATTAATGGTGTCATTTAATATTTTATATTTAAATAAATACGTTATAAAATTTTATGTTACTCTCTACACTGCAAAGTAAACTATATTTCTAAAAGACAATTAAGACACACTGGCTTATTTAAAAGTTAACAATATGATGTATATAATTTTTTTTTTTTTTGTGGTGCTAGGGATTGAACCCGGGGCCTTGTGCAAGGCAAGCACTTTACCAACAGGTCATGCCCTGCTTTGAAAATATGATTCTTGTCATTTTGTATTTATTTCTTGATAGATTACTTTCACAGTTTTTATTTCACAGCCAGCCCATCTCTCCCATGGGTACCTCACCCATGCTGGATCTGAACGGAGAGCTGTAGGCTAAGTTAGAATACGTGATGATGTGCTGGAGGCCTCTGGATTTGTACTTCAATCTTCATCTGCTCTATGGAGGAAGAGCAGGGAGTAGACTGGCAGAAGACCAGTAAGGCCAGTTATTTAACTGAATCACATTTTCAGAAGTTTCTTGGGAGAACCTTTAGAAAAGAAACAGGTGTTACTTCAACTCTCTGAAGAAATTCTATCTCAATTCTTCTGGGTGCTCAGCTTGGGTCATGTATTTCCCTCCATCCATTACCCAAGGATCCAACAGCCTCTATCCCCTCCTCCCTTCTTTCCCACAGGCCAGAATCAGTTCCTGCCCTGCTATAGGCTTTGGTCTCAGGACTGAAGCCCTAATGACTGGATCTGCTCCCTGACTGGAAGTCTGCTCCTCCCCCGATAGGAGGGTCCATAGGACCTGGGGATGCGGAGAGTCCTGCCAAAGAGAGGGGATATGGAACCTAGTTCCCAGACTTTGGGTGGGGTTGCAGATGACATCTTTCTTCCCCCTTCTCCCTCAACCTCTCCTTACCTGGGAGCAGCACAGCTCTAAAAGTGACTGGCCCTGCCTACTCCCTCCACTCTGGTTAAGTCAGCTGGAGCATCAGGCTCCAGCAGCTGCTCAGCCCCACCAGTCTCTGCAGAGGCCCTGCTCAAGGCAGAGGCTGCTGAGCTGGCTCAGGATCTGGAGTCTGCAGGAGGCTGGGTTCCAGGGCCACAGCCCAATCCTGGAGTTGTAGGAGTCCCCAGAGAGCTGGCATCCTCTGCCTTCATCCTGAACAGACTCCACTCTGTTTTCAACTCAGCTTCTGGAAATGAGCCTCCTGTCGGAATGCAGCCCTGAACTCCAGCCTTCCAGGTTGGGCTGGGAAAGGCCTTCCCTGCGCCTTACCCTGGTGTTAGCCATAGGACCCTCTCTCTCCCTCTCTTTTACATATGAACATAATACCTTGATTTTAAGTTTAAACTCAGTGCCTAACACATGCTAAGCAAGCACTCTACCACTGAGCCAGGACTGAGGTCCCAGGACCCTCTTCTTTGACTGTGGGTATGAAGTCCCTTTCTCTGTACACATTAAATGGAGATACCATGCTGCCATCTTCCAGGATTGGGTATTTCCTTCCTGTGTTCCTTTTATCTCCACACCATGCCCCACTGTGTCCCTCTAATAGAAATCTGGTCTGAATCAGACCTGCATAAGCTAAAACCCTTTAGAGCCCACAGGCTGCCTTGGTATGGCCACTCCTCTTTCCCATGGGCCCTGACAGGGAGGATTTCTCAGAACTCAGGGCTGAGCATGGTCAAGCTATTGCTTCCAGTGACAGGAGGCCTGATTCTTCTGTCTCACCTCAGAATGGGAAGGACCAGTCAAGGTACAGACTAGGATCTTGGGAATTCACTTTCCTGTCCTCATTGCTTCCCCATCTCCCCCATCCCTCTCTTCAATCTGCCTACAATACGTGTGAGAAAAAAATTATGATGCATCCTATGATGAGGATTCTAGTGATTAAAGGTACTGAATTCCAGTGATTAAAGGTACTGGCTGAGGACTTCGCAATTACTGTGTTTGGGGTGGTGGTTGAAGGTCCTGAAATGAAAACATAAGAGTATTAGCCCTTCTTCAGACCAAAATATGAGGACATATCTGCTTAGATCCTGCTGCCCCAAGTCATTCAGGAAGGCAGATAGTTCCTAGATCTCTGCTATGTGGCAGCTGCTGTGACAGGTCCTGAGAAATGAGGGAGACAGGAAACGGGCCATGTCTTTAAGGGGCTCATACAGCTAATGGGAGAAGCCTGGGTGACCATACAACTCATCCTTCCTGGTGGCAGAATATGAGGAGACCCATGAGGATGGTGGTGGAGAAGGGTCTCAGGAGCTGACATGTGAAGTGATTTAGAGGAATTTCCAAAAAGAGACGAGCAAATGTCAGACCAAAAGAATGTGCACTAAAAAAGAGGCATTAGGAGGTGAGAAGGGAAAAAGATAGGAAGACTATACCTATGAATGTTAACCCAGGTCTGACTCATGCTTGATGGATTGTACACACACACACACACACACACACACACACACACGTAGAAGCATCTCATGTGAATCCCACTTCTTCCCCCTCCTGCCAGTTACCTGTTGGCTCCAACTCTGCCTCCCATTCCTTCAAATTCTGAATCCAGGTTCTACAGTCACCTATCGAGGACCTGTGTAACAACTCAGTCACCTCCTTGTCATTTTCCCACATTTTTTTCATCCAGTTGGACCCAGGATGTATCTCTCTCCACTTTCTGTTGTCTGAGTCAAAAAGGAGCCACATCTGTCCATTGAAGCCAAACTTCCAGGAGCTGTTGGATTTATGCTGACAACACATCCTGCCCTCCAGGGTGTTCAGACCTGCCCCCATCAGAGAGAAATCAGCCTCCTTTCTTAACAAATCCTTTGTCCAACCCAGTACCACCTTCCCTGTTTTCCTTCTAATCTGGCTGTGTTCTGTCCTCCAAAACAGTTATGTCTGGGCTTTTAGAGGGACCAACATCTAACTCTTTTTTTTATATATGCACACAATCAATTTCCTTCAACCAATATCAGCTCTCTCATATCCCTGGACTATCCTTACATACCTCTGGCCATGTCATTTTCTGCTTTAATGTCAGCCAGTTTCTGTTTTAGCGTATTCACAATATCTCTCAGTGACATTTTGGGCTCTTCCCAGGTGACTGTGGCACTCACTTTCCCTCCCAGGGCACTCAAGGATTTGACCTTGTCCATGCCACAGTCATAGGAGAAAAAATTCTTCTGGTCCACCTGGGCATGGACTGTAAACCATTGCTGTCCAGGTGCTGCCTTAGAATTGACGGTGAAGTCATAGTGAAGGGAGTGAGTGCCTGTGAGGGAAAAGGGCGAGTAAGGGTTGGGCTGGTGAGAAAGGACCCTTTAGGCACCCCCTCCCCATCCCTCTGAAGGGCTGAGCTGGCAGACCAAGAATGACCCTTCCCAAGCTCTCTGCTTCACCTGTTTAAGTTGGGCATGTTCCCCTCCTTTGAAGAGGAGGCCCACTTCCCCTCTGCCCTTTGAAAGATGCCTACACCCAGCAGAACATCACCTGGCAATGGCAGTGCCAGGCCTGCTGTGAGGGAAGGGCCTGCCTGGCAGAGGACGATCAGACGCAGGAGAAGGGACTGTGCATGCTGAGTCATGGTGGGTGCAGTGAGGATGGGATCACAGCTGCATGAGAAAGAGTTCATAATTATGGTTCATAGCTTTTAGCTTGACTGTTAGGAGATGGCACTACTGTCCCAGGAGATTGCCCTTTTTAGGTTGGAAAGTGATATTGTAATCTGAATAAAATGAAAAATTCATAGTTTGAAGAAAGGTAGTAAAGGAAGGAATCAGAAGTATGTGCTTTGTGGTTCATAAAATTGTATATGCCAGGTTAGATATACTAGAAAAGCCAGAAAAATGACCAGTCCACTGTGATTTTTAAGAAAGCCTGGGAGATTATTGTTTATCAAGTGTATTAAAAACATCTGGTATCCAAACCTGAACCAAAATTAGTGGAAAGGAAGAAATAAATAATAAGTTCAGAGCAGAGCACAAATAATGAATCAGAGACTAAAAAGGAGCACGAGAGAGTAATGAAATAAGCAGCTGGTTCTTCAAAGAACTAAACACAGGTGAAAAGTCAGTAGCTAGACAACTAGGCAAAGTAGAGAGAAGACTCAAATTCAGACAAGAAAAGGGAAAGATTGCAACTGACACCACAAAAGTACAAAGGATCATTTGAGATTATTAGGAACAAAGATACCCATGTTTGTTATTATTTGCAAAAATTTGGTAACCTAGAATAAATGGAAAAATTCCTGAACACTTACACATATATATCTTACCCAGGTTGAATCATAAATAAATAAAAAAGCTGAGCAGACCTATAATAAGTAACAAGATTGAATCAGTAGTAATAGCCTTCCAGAAAAGAAAATTCCAATACAAGAGAGCTTTACTGCTAAAAGTTCTACCAAATATTTGAAGAACAGTTCCTAGTTCTCCTTAAGTAATTCCCAAAAATAGAAGAGAAAGAAATTCTTCCAAATACATTTGATGAAGCCAGCAATTCCATGATACCAAAACCTGACAACACACACAAAAACTAATCCACAGCTATTTTTTTAGAATATTTTTTAATTGTTGATAAAACTTTTTATTTATTTATTTATTTATTTATATGTGGTGCTGAGAATCGAACCCAGTGCATTACACATGCCAGGCAAGTGTGCTACTGCTGAGCCCCAGCCCCAGCCCCCACAGCTAATATTTTTGATGAATAAAGATACAAAAATCTTGAACAAAATACTAGCAAATTAAATTCAATTGCCCACTAGAAAGATTATTTAACATGACCAAGTGGAATGCATCTCAGGGATGCAATAATGGTTCAACACTATCTAATCAATAAA
Organism: Urocitellus parryii; assembly: GCF_045843805.1. Taxonomy (NCBI): domain Eukaryota; kingdom Metazoa; phylum Chordata; class Mammalia; order Rodentia; family Sciuridae; genus Urocitellus; species Urocitellus parryii. The sequence goes on from NW_027554068.1 coordinate 1,654,766, forward strand.
TGTAATATCCCACATTAACAGAATGAAGGGCAAAACCGATATAATAGATGTAGAAAATGCACTTGATAAAATCAACATCTCTTCATGATGAAAATGCTGAACAACTAGGTATAGAAGGAATACATCTCAACATGATAAAAGGTGTGTCAAATAAGCCATCAGCAAGCATCATATCAAATGGATAAACACTGAAAGTTTTTTCTCTCAGATCTGAAACAGAAGAATGATGCCCATTTTACCACTTTTAATCAATGGAATTCTGGAAGTGCTTGCTAGAGCAATCAGGCAAGAGAAAAAATGAAGGGCATCCAAACTGGGAAAAAAGGAATAAAATTCTCACTGTTTGCAGATGAGCTGATGTTACATTTAGAAAACTCCAAGGACTTCATCCAAAACTAGTAGTGGTAATAGATGAATTTAGCAAAATTGCAAGATACAAAAAATAAAATTATTAGAGTTGTTATATACAAATAGCAAATCATCTGAAATAGAAATCAAGCAAACAATACTACTTACAATAACTGCAAAAAATATAAAACCTTGGAACAAATTAAAATAAAGAGGTAAAAGATCTCTAAAATGAAAACTATAAAGCAATGAGGAAAGAAATTGAAAATAACACACACACACACACACACACAAATAAAAAGATAACCAATATTGTTCAAATGTCTATTCTACCCAACAAGATCGGCAGATTCAATGTAATCCCTACCAAAACACCAAGAGCATTCTTCACAGAACTAGAAAAGACAATCCTAAAATTTCTATGGAACCACAAAGCTCCTGAAGAGTCACAGTTATCCTGAATGAAAAGAACCAAGCAAGAGGAGTTCCATGACTTGACTTCAAAATACAGGACAAAGCTGGAGTAATCAGAACAGCATGGTGCTGACTTATAAACAGAAGCATGGACCCATGGAACAGAACAGAGAGCATAGAATTCGACCCACACACCTACAGCAGCCTATTTTTGAAAAAGGTGTAAGAATGTACAGTAGAAAAAGGACAGTTTTGGGGCTGGGATTGTGGCTCAGTGGTAAAGCGCTCGCCTAGCACAGGAGGGACCCGGGTTCGATTCTCAACACCACATAAAAAAATAAGGCATTGTGTTGTGTCCATCTTAAACAAAATTCTCCCTCTCTCTTAAAAAAAAGACATTTTTTTCTATACATGGTGTTGGGAAAACAGGGTAGGGAATCCACAGGAAAAAGAATGAAACTAGAACCCTGTGGCTCTTTACTCAGAAACAATCAACTCAAAGTGGATTAAATGGGCTGGGGGTGTAGCACAGTGGTAAAATGCTTGCTTACCATGCAGGAGAACCAGGGATTAATTGAAAAAAATAAAATTTTATTTTTAAACATTTTAAGGCTATTGTAATGGGAAAAGATTTTTTAGACAAGACCCCTATTTTAGAAAACAAAAGCAAAAACAGATAAACAAGATGAATCAAACTAAAAAATCCTCTGCACAGGTTCTACTCCTGGACATCTACTCGTATCAGAAACAGAGAAAGATACCAACAAAGGGACACATGTAAAAAAAGAGGAAAGAAAATCCATCTCATTTGAAGTGAAAGTCCGTGATCTCAGAAAACATGAGGAAACAGGCACGCGCCCCCCCCCCCCTTCACAATGCTCCAACAAAGGATCCCACAGTTATGGAAGTACATAAAATCACAGATAAAGATAATGAAAAACTAATTATTAAAATGTCCAATGATCTAAAAGAAGATCTAACAACTGAATAAGAGAATAAATGCAGACTAAAGACCTTAGGCTATTTCTAAAGCTTTCAACTTTTCTAACTTTTCAGAATTTTTGGTGATTTGAAAAAAATATTTATTTTAAGAAATGAATTGTTTGAAATTAATTATTTATCTTTCCTGCATTATTTTTCACTTTCATTGATTTTTTTAGAAGAACTAACAGAACAGAATTCCAAAAGTGTTCCATGTAAATTTAAAGGTATGTTTCTAATGATCAATATAGAAAGTAGAAGCAAAACATCATCTAGTTTGGTGGTTCTGCCTCACACTAGAGAGTTACTTATTTATTTCTGCCATTATTCATTAGGTTCCTGAGGTTGCAGAAATCACCAACCAACAAAAAGAAAAGTCTTTTTAGTTTGTTTCTCACAACCAATTCAAGCTAAAATACACTAGTATCATTGTAGTTTCAGACCAAAGTATGTTTCTAAATTATAAATATATGTATACATAAATATATAAATAAATATAAAATATAATATAATATTAGAGAGAATCATTTTGTTAATATTTCCCTTTAGACACAGTTCTGGGAACAAAGTGTCACAAATAAGACATAAATCCTACATTGCTACACACAGTAATTAAGGCACATACTAAGAGCTTGGTATAAAACATAGAGACATAAATAACTAGAGAACAACATAGAGAATTATACCTAAGTGCTAAGCAGCAAATTCATAGTCTTTAAGTACATGAAGAGACAAGTTATCATAGCAAATTTTATAACTCAGTTGCTGCTAATATACAGAGATAATATTTTTCTGCATTTAGTACCTTTTTTGCAGACATATGAATTACAATTAATTCCAACCAGTAAAATGCAGAAATAGTGTAAAGATTATTCACCATGAGTAAAACTACTTAAAGAGAGAACCAAAACTTCCATTCCTGTCCAAATGTTTATTCCTGACAAAAAGACTGCTTCTTTTGAACCATTTCTGTGGAAACAATTTTTTATAATAAATATTTTGGTGATTTTTTTTGCATATTACTTAATATATTTAGGCTTCACATTTTCTCTTTTGTCCTATTTTACTACCTATATTCTGAAAGAAAAGAATTCTAACTCCTAAACTACCTTGATATTTGAGCTATCTTTTAATTTTTAAGCTTATATCATTTCTATAATGAATACTGTGCTTTCAGTAAAGAATGACTATTTTTATGCACCTGGCTCATTTACAGGAGTTTTGTTGTGTTCTTTGGTTTTATTTACAGTGAAGTTAAAAAAAGGTTAATGTTAAACCAAATCACAAAGAAAAGACCACCAACTCCAATTTTAAATCAAATTAAATCAAGATTGTATTGTGTACACAAAAACTGGCCAGGACTGTCTCTTTCAAGATTCCATGCTAGAGATCATCCCGCTGATCTTCAGGAAAAAGTTTTTAAAGCACAAAAAGTTACAAAGGAGGTGGGTGTATAGGGTGCTTACAGCTAACAAGATTTTGACAATCATAATACAAAGGCAGATAGCAGGTTAAGGATCTACATCACTAACATTTCAGGGGAGGGAATAAATTCAGCTCCAGACATTAGAATTTATGAGCTGCCACTGAGATTTAGAGAGAATTGTTGTTTGGTCAGTGGAAGCCAGAATTTATGAGGCACAAGTAAGGTTTTAGAGAGGGTTGTTATCTGGTAAGGGATAGCCAGGCATAGGTGAATTCAAAACACAGGTAGAAATTACAAGTAAGTTTAAAACATCAAAATATTGTCAGGCCAAAGAGAAATTTTAGTTTTCTTGCACAAAACAGAAATAAACTTTTTACTTCTGAAAGCTCTAAGAGAAGATTTTATTTTTTGTATTTTTTCACATCTAATGGCTTCTGGCTTTCCTTTGTTTTTGAGCATAAATGCTTCCCTTTTGTGTTTATGGGGCTTCCAAAACAATATATATTGGTAAGCCCTTCTCATAGGGAAGATGTTTTTAACATAGCAAGTAATTACCCTTTAACCCACAGGGTCTGACAACCATATTATAGGATATGAAAGACCCTCCAATATGCTTGTTCTTCCAACCATTGTTGGCAAAGATTGACAAAAGTCAATTCATTGCACACAATGAGTGAGGTGGGTCTCTGCTCTGCAGTCCAGAACAGGAGGTAAAAGAGCCCCCAAAGTGAGTTTACACAGGGCTTTACATGACATAGCTGACAAAATCCTAAAAACAAAAGAAAACAAATTCAAAGAGAACCATACCCACATAATCTCGTTTGACAGAATCAAATTCATAAGAGGAACAGAGGACAGAGGCAAATCTAAAGGGATTTAACTATATTTTCTTTTTCTAAATTGCTATTAATTTCTCCTACAATTATAGAGTTCTGGATCTCCTCAGTTCTACTTTCTCATTACTTTCAACCTACAATACATGAGGCACAGTGAATTTACCCTACTCATGTACTTATCACTTATTTTTTTCTATAGAAATGAATATGAATATATTTTTCCCACATTTCCAAGATTCTACCCTGAAAATTTCTGTGATATCACTTCCCTGAAATGCATTTTCATTATTTCATGTCAGTTCATCTAAGTATTCCATATCATGTGTTGGAAAAGATGAGACAACTCTAAGGCCCTTCTTATTTGACTATTTATAAACTATAATGAAATGTCAACCTCAGTACCTCCACAGAACTTAAGTCTCATTCACCTTTCTCATTCATAGTGCTTTATTTTTTAAGTAGGTAGCAAAAATTTTATTTTGAAGAAGAGTAAGTCATTTTTAGCCATTCAGTGTTCTTTAGAGGATCCCAGAAACCTATGGTTGTGGTTCTTAAACAACCTTACCACTGAAAGGTTGGACATTGATACTATGCTTCCATGGGAAATGGTTTCTTGGTTGTGAATATTGTCTTTCCCTTTCTCCTATAGTCTTGGAAAGGTGTGGATTGTGCAAACTTTTAGAATCACTATTTTCAACACACTTAGCATGGACCCATTTGATAATAGAAGACATCTAAATTCTGAAAAAAAAAAAAGACTCTTCACCAAGCCCTAAAGAAGTGATAAAATAATCTCTGGAAAAAATAACAGTCATCCATTAGATTATTTTTAAAAAATACTAAGAATAAGTTTAGTTAGTAATACATTACTATACTAGGAAAAATGATATAAATGCAATTTTAATTTTTAAAGTTGTTTCTGATTACTACAAAGAGAGTATAAAAAGCTGGGTACATGAGCTAGAGTTATGTCTCAGTGGTAGACTACTTTGCTAGCATGTGCAAAGCACTGAATTTGATTCTCAGCAATACATATAAAGATTTTTTTTTAAATTTTTAAAATAAATGACAGCGGAATGCATCACAATTCTTATTACACATATAGAACAATTTTTCATACCTCTGTTTGTATATAAAGTATGTTCACATCAATTCCTGTCTTCATAAATGTACTTTATTTTTTTAAAAAGAGAGAGAGAGAGAGAGAGAGAGAGAGAGAGAGAGAGAGAGAGAATATTTTAATATTTTTATTTTTTAGTGTTCGGCAGACACAACATCTTTGTTTGTATGTGGTGCTGAGGATCAAACCCCAGCCGCATGCATGCCAGGTGATCACACTACCACTTGAGCCACATCCCCAGCCCCATACATGTACTTTAGATAATAATGTCTATCACATTCCACAATCCTTGATAATCTTTACTCAACACTCCTACACTGGCTACTTCACATAAACTGCCTCAGGGATTTAATGCAGTAATCAAATAGATTTTCTGCAGCCTATGCAGTGCTGTTGGAATAGCTATTATAAAAATATAAAATTGTCATGTATGGTGGCAGATGCCTGAAATTCGAGAAGCTATGGAAAATGACACAGGAGAATTGTTAATTCAAAGCCTCATTAACATAACAAAGCTACAAACAACTTAATGAGAGCCTATCTCAAAATATAACATAAAAAAGAATGTGGATGTATCTCAGTGGTATGCACCCCTGGGTTCAATACTCAGCACCAAACCATACAAAACCAAGCAAATATCTCATAATTAATAGGGATTCCAGGGTACACAAATATGTAAAAATGTTGGTGACATTTTTAAATAAATTTAATAAATATATTTTAAGTAAATTTAATAAATATATTTTATAAAAGGGTTAAGGTTCTTTAAAAGCCCAAAATAAAAATGCCACATAATCCACTAGTAATAATTTGGGGTAGCAGTGCAAGGTTGTACATGCCTGTACTCCCAGTGGCTTAGGAGGATGAGAGGTAGAAAACTATGGGTTTATTCTCAAATTAAAGACCAGCCTCAAGAACTTGGCAAGGTCCTAAGAAACTCAGTAAAACTTTCTCTCAAAAATAAATAAATAAATAAAAGTGTTGGAGACTGGGTATGTAGCACACTGGTAAAGTGCCCTGGGGTTAATTTCCATTATTTAAATAAATAAAAAGATATAAATAATAATTCTTGGTTAAAAAATGCCATACAATCCAGTAATAATAACTCTGGGTATATATGTAAAAAAAATTGGAATCGTTTTGCTAAATATATTGCCTCACATCTATTTTTATTGTACCTTTATTCACAGTATCTAATTAAAGGAAACAAATGAAGTACCTTTTAGATAGAAAGTATATCAGAAAATGTCTTCCAACTGCAAAGCATCTAATTACTCCATCCCTTCAGATGCTATACACTTAAAATTCAAACTGGTCCCTAGAAGGCAAGACTTAGATAGTGGTGTTTTCTAAATACTCCAAAAAATTTGGAATCTCTGGGAACCTTGTTTCAGATATTCTAAAACTCAGAAATAGGTCATATGGGGGGTCAGAATGAGAACACAACACACAGTAAACTCTTTAATGGGGAATCTGAACTCAGACACTGTCATAACCAAAAGCAGTGTTGGAGATAAAAAAAAAAATAGATTCTGTTTCACTGATTTCTGGGTTATGGATTCAAATCAAATATATATTAGAAAAAAAGTTAAAGCTACTGGTTAAAATCTACATAAAACAGTATTAAAATGTACCAGGGGCTGGGTGTGTTGGTGCAAGCCTGTAATCCCAGTTGCTGAAGAGGCTGAGGAAGAAGTATCAAAAGTTCAAAGACAGCCTTAGCAGAAGTGAGGTGCTAAGAAACTCAGTGAGATCCTGTCTCTAAATAAAGTAAAAAAAAAAAAAATCCTGGGGATTTGTCTTAGTAGTCAAGTGTTCGTGAGTTCAATCTCCAATATCCCCCATAAAAAAAGTACCAGGGGCCTAAGGCTGGAGCTCAGTGGAGCTCAATTTTCTGGCACATGTGAGGCACTGGAATCAATTCTCAGCTCCACATATAAGTAAATGAAATATAAGGTCTATCAACAACTTTTATATATAGTACCAAGATATTGACATGGACTTTGATCTAATTTGCTATGTACTTTAGCCCTTAAGATTGAAGTTGGCCAGGCATGGTGGTGCATGCCTGTAATATCAGCTGTTTACAAGACTGAGACATAAGGATCATGAATTCAAAACCAGTCTCATCAATGGCGAGGCACTAAGCAACTCAGTGAAACCCTGTCTCTAAGTAAAATACAAAATAGGGGTAGGGATGTGGCTCAGTGGTAGAGTGCCCCTGACTTCAATCCCTGGTCTCTCCCCCCCCAAAAAAAAAATAAATGGGGCTGAGTAAATAGCTCAGCTTGTAGAGTGCTTGCCTTCTAAGCATGAGGCCCTGGGGTCAATCCCCAGTACAGAGAGAGAGAGAGAGAGAGAGAGAGAGAGAGAGAGAGAGAGAGAGAGATTTAACTTGCATGTAATTTAAATTCAAGTTAGTCCCACTTTTATTTTTTCCTGCCACACCAGAATAAAAGAGTTTCCTGAAATGTTTGGAACGTTTCTGTGCGTTATTTATTTATTTATTTATTATTTACTTATTTTTATGTGGTGCTGAGGATCGAACCCAGGACCTTGCACATGCTAGGTGAGTGCTCTGTCACTGAGCCACAACCCCATCCCCTTCTGTGGGTTATTTTAATGAAATGATCTGACCATAAATAAGTAAATAAACAAATTAATTAATAAATGAATAAATCCTCAATTGATGACCCATTAAACTTTTTAAAAATCCTTAAATGGGACACATAAATCTCATTTAGGAGAGATTCATTCTTTTTAATGTCACCTAATTTTATTCTGCTTTTTTCTCATGTGAAAATCTCAGATGATAAATTAAAATCTTTTAAAAATGCCCTCAAGTTCTTGAAGAAAAACATTATAAATGATGCATACATTTGAAATAAAACATGGGAAAATAATGATTAATAATGCTGAAAGTGCAGTTTTGAGATGAACCAAAATTTCTCAGTTTGCCAATTGAATCTGGGTGCTTGTCTCATAAATTTTGAAGAAAAAAATCTATTTAAGCAAAAAGAAATAGAATGACCACCATGTGGTATGAGGAATGATACCAGAAAAAAAATTCATTTTTGTGTACCATCTTACAACTTTACTGATGGTTTTGGGCAGAACAAGGAGCATACTGCATTTAGAATAGGCTTTGGAAAAGGCATCCTGACTACCATATAGGTTCACTTTCTGTGACCCGTCCTTTTTTCTTCAAATTCAATCAGGAATCACCTCTGGGGCAAAGGACTTTGTAGAAGGTGTTCCCACAAGTGGGCTTCAAGGTCTTTTACATGTCAAATAGGCCTTAATGGTGCTCATTAACATATCTTTCAGTTAGCCACCAGGTGTGTTTGAGTGAGGCCCATTATTCGAATTACATGGTCATTATATCATCTATTCTATTTTATACTCATTCTCTGTGAACAGAGAACCCTAGTTTTGGATATGTGAACAGAGAGCTAGAAAACTAGGGGTTTATTCTGAGACCTATGGAGAGCTGAGCTGAAGTTCTGGATTTCAGATTTTTGTTCTGGATTTGAGATACTGCTTCTGCTACATTTAAAAATCTCAGGACTCATGAAGAGAATGAGTTAAAAGCCAGCATCATCAAATTTCTGAGTCCCTAAGAAATTCAAAGGGACCCTGTCTCTAAATAAAAATATTTCTAAAAAAGGGGGTGGGAATGTCAATCAGTGGATGGACACCTCTGGGTTGAATTTCTGGTACCAAGAAGAAAACAACACACACACACACACACACACACACACACACACACACACAGACAAACACTGACACATACAAAATAAATAAATAAATAAACAAACAAACAAAACCCTCATGAGTAACAAGCCCTAAAATCAACAGCCTCTCTCATGCATGAATACAATAAATGGATTTGGAGTTCTTTCCTGGTAATTATCTCAGTCTTCACTATGCAATCTGGAGACATGCTGGACTCATGGCACATGGAAGCCCACAAAGGGCTCTAGAAAGAAGCTGAAAACACCATACAATTATGGAATAAAATGCCCAGGTTTTCAACTGCTGATCTAAGCCTCACTAGACTAGTCAGAGGGAGGTGAAGGCTAAGCTACCACAGAGAGACCCTCTGGCCACAAGACTCTGGAGAGGACCACGAGGAGTCCCTAGCCATGACTGCCAGTTTCCACCATTGCCACTCCTGTCAGCTTTAAGCCACCTTCCTACCCAGTCTCAATATAACAAGGCACACTTACCATTTCCTGGCTCTCAGGGTTCTCAGGATTCTCCCTGTGGTTTGTTTTCAGATTCTGCATAGCACAGACACCTGGGCTCCGGATCCAGGACAGAAGCCTACCAAAAGATTGAAAAAATGGCGGGCTCCATACGAAAAGGGAACGGAAGATTGTGGAAGCCCCCCCCTCATCACCGGCTGCTTGAGGATTGGACAGTTCTCACCTAAGTGACTGATTGGTCAAGGCTTCAGGCACTGCCCCCAACCTGAGCCAAGTGGACACACAATCAAAGTCTGAATGACAGGCTGCTCCATTGTCACTGTATAAAGACTACACATCTGGGGCTCAGGGTGTGGCTCGAGGGGTATCGCGCTCGCCTGGCATGAGTGTGGCCCAGGTTCGATCCTCACCACCACGTACAAGCAAAGGTGCTATGTCTGCAGAAATTCTCTCTCGCTTTTTAATTTTTTTTAAAGACTCCAGATCAGGGCTGAGGATATAGCTTAGTCAGTAGAGTGCTTGTTTTGCTTGTATAAGGCCATGGATTCAATCCCCTGCACTACACGCACACACTCCCTCCAAAAAAATGAATTAAGTAAAGAACTTTGGGGACTAGGGTTATGGTTCAATGGTAGAGTGCTTCCCTAACATGCGTGAGGTACTGGGTTGAACACCCAGCATCACATTAAAAAGCCAACCAACCAACAAACTACTAATGATATTGTGTCCATCTACAACAAAAAATATTCAAGAAAAAAAAAAGACTGTGGGGAAAAAAAAGACTACAGAACCCATAAACACTTTTTATAAATAATATTTACATATATGTCTTAAATATATATGTCAGTGTATAAAATTCTCCTGTGATGGCTTTTCAATTAACTTATATTACAGGTATGCTTTACAACCCTGAAATCCTCCACACCTCACTTATTATTATTATTATTATTATCATTATTATTATTATTATTATTTAATGGCCTGTAAATTGCATTAAATACCTGTGTATGGGGTTATTTTAAGGCAAAGTTTTCTTCCAATAATAGGAGCTAGTGCAGAGAGAAGTGCATTGACACTTATAACTGTTTATAAGGTTAAAGCAATTTGTGAATAAATATGTATATATTTTTATTTATTAAAATGATATCTCAATTACTTTAATATTTTTTAACTTTTCTGTTCTTTGTCTCATAAAAAATAGTTTGAGCTTTAAACTCATTAGCAATGTCCTTATATCCCTTCCCCACAAAAAAGTGACTCACAAGTATAATTCAAATTATTGAGACTCATAAATCTTGGATCCTTTATTTTAACTAGTGAAGTCTAAAGGTTTTCTTTTTCTTTTTATTTTTAAATGAAGCCCACATTTTATAGCTTTCTTGTTATGTAACTGACCTTTAATATTCTGCAAATTTTACCCCCAATTCTGATCACTTTGGACTATTGACGTTTTGATGGAGGGGATCTCAAAGTGGTCATACACAAGGTAGGAAATGGATATAGTAAGATATAAGACTGGTGATTGCTGAGTATGTAGATTTTGCTATACAAAATAAGTATTGGTGGATGATATGGGGGTAGGGAGAAAAAGAGCAATGAAAAAAGAGAAGAAAAACTTGAACAGTAGAGGGGTTCAGATGCTACAAGTCTACAATGATACCCAATATAGAGGTTAGTGTTCTTGGAAGCAGCAATAAAATTTGAGGGGAAAGAAAATGGTAATTTTTTGCACAGATCCCAAGTGAGAGAGCCAGGTGAATGGGTTCTGTGTTCAACTCTTCCCACCTAGGAGTGGAATTTATAGTTCATAGGGTATGTCTCAGTAAGTAGTAAAACACTATTTCTATGTACCTTTACACTTTTTCATGGTTATGAGCTGACTTTGACAATTCCAGTCACATTACATCTTTGTACTTGTTAGTTATTCATTCATTAATTAATCCATTACATTATTTATTTGTTTTTTTATTAATTCACTTTTTCTTTAGTTGTCATTGTTCTTACATTACTCATCATTACATAATTGCATAAATATTCTGAATGTTAACTTTTTGTTAAATATTGTTTTATGTGTTTATTCATACATTTACTTTTCATTGAAATGTTTTTCCTTAGCCAAGCCTGATTTATATTAGATCTCAATCTTTGTTTATGAAGACTAGATAAAATCACATTATTTCAAATAAATCAAGAATTTATCATCTTGGCAGAACCCTAATCACCCACTAAAGCTGGGTCAACTAAAAGCTGTGTCAAAACTCCCCTTTTTTCTTATACACACCCTAATAAAGAATTCCTCTCTCACTTTTATATGTTGGAGAGCAGACTAACTTTCCAAAGCATCAGTTAACAACCTAGATGTGTTTTCCAACTAGCTCACTATTACTTTAAAATTATTTACATACTTGACACTAAGAGTGTCACTGATTATTTTTTTTTATTTTTGCAAGATCTCTCTCATATTACAAATTGAAATCAGATATGCTTTTTTGCTAAAAACACTCTCAGTCTTTAATAAATTATTCTATAAAGAAAAAGGGTTTTGTTGATTTTCTTACAGCTTCACTAAGTTGCAATCTTTTGGCATTGCTCCTGGTGAGATTTATGTTGCTAATTAGTGCTATAGGAGATGATTCCTTTTTTTGCTGCTGAAATGTTTTGTCTAGAGATAAGAGAGAGACACAAATAATTTCTATTGCAAAATCAATTCTTATCTCCAGTCTCCATGTTGGCAGTCCTCCTTTCATACTGAAATGGTGTTCTAGTTTGTGTTGGGGCATTTTAGAATTATAGTGTTAGCACACAGTGTCATCCCTACCATTTGTTAACATCTAATTATCTCATTGTGTAAATGGTGTGCACAGTCAGCTACTGAGAGAGGGATGCATGAGACAATGGCGTTATTAAGCAGAAACATAGGGTAATTTGCATATATTTATGTGTGTGTCCATGTGTCTAAGCAAGCCTCTAGAGGTTGATAGCAAAATTTTACTTGCCATCACTGTGAGATTAGAAATCTCCATTAGAGTCATTCTTAACAGTCTTCTCCCAGCCCTTACGGCCAGTTGGTTCATGGATAGTGTCAGTTCTACTACTCGGGTACACATTTATTTCTCTGTATCCTGCTTTTTGCCATTCTTCAAGCACTTATTATTTCTTACCTGTATTATTGCACTGTCTTCTTATCTGTTGACCATACTCCTAGGTTTCCCTTTTCAAATCTATTTTCTCACCCTCAAACAAACAACAACATTTATTGTAGCATTTCTTACTAATGATCTATAATATTCTAGAACCAGTATCACACTTGGTGAATTATGAATCAAAAACTACTATACATTGTATGTTTGTGGTTAATCAGATGAAATTAGGCATGGTATTTTTCCTATTTTTTGGTCTCTGTATAAATTATGATATTTCTGACAATATATGATATGAATGATGAATGCATGTTGTTATACTTTACATGTAGGTGAAATTTTGAATTTCTAATCTGGTCATTTTAATATACATTTGACTTTTCCCAAAAAAAATCTTTAAAAATATTTGCTGGCATTGTATGTTTTCTGTATATAATTTTCAACTTAAATGGTATAGTGTTGATTAAATACATAGTCATATATGAATATTACTAATTGTTTAAAAATAATTTTGTAATCTCATAAATTAAGTTTTTGTTAAACTTAAAATTACTTTTTTATATAGTGACAAAAATAATTGAAATAATTCTTGAGGGGAGTACCGTTATATTTTACTGTGGAAGCAGTTCCTAAGTTAAAAGTAATTATGTGAAATATTATCCTACAAGATCAGGTTCCAGATCTTTAGTACAACCCTAATTAACTTGGACTTGGGCAGCTGTAGAGCCTTCAAAATCAAATATCTGACATTGTGGCCTCAGTTGATGACTTGTCTTTCATTGTGAAATTTCCCCCATTATTTCTTTAATGGTTTGAAAAATAGAAGTAGAGCCCACAAGGCATTTATGAATTGAGTTGTGTGTGTGTGTGTGTGTGTGTGTGTGTGTATACACTCCCATATACTTTTGATAGTTATCACATTTTTGATATAAGAAAGATTGAATTGCTGAGTGAGTGGGTCTAATGTACTTTTCACATGCAGTGCTTCACAGTGATATAGTAACTTTAAAACAGGATTCTCCACATCAAAGTCATATTAATAGTGATTGTCTTAGTTTGTATATGCCACCATATCAAAATGTCATAGACTGGGTGGCTGAAGTAATAGAAATCTATTTGCTCACAATTCTGGAGACCAGAAGTCCCAGATCAGCCTGGCAGGGTCAATTTTTGATTAGAGGTCTCTTCCTTACTTGTAGCTGACCTTCTTGCTTATGTCCTGATAGGGCCTTTCCTCAGTACAGTTTGCAGAGAAAGAGAGAGCTGTCTGTCACTTCTTATAAGAACACTAATCCTATCAGATCAGGACCCCTTTCTCATTTAAGGTTAGTTATTTCCTTAGAGGACTAAATATAATCACATTGAGGGCTCAGGGTTCAACATGTGAATCTTGGGGAAGGTGAATGGCATTCAGTCCATAACAGTGATTTCCAAATTTGGAACATTTTCTGAATTTCATGGCATATCATAAGAATATTTCTAGAATTGAGTGGTTATTTTGGAAGGTATTTATACTTGTGTGCTTAACATAGTACCATACGTTCATTTTGTGTACTGCTAATATGTGTTTTTCTATGTTATTCCTAACATACAAACCGATGGAATACTTGGCTTAAGAACTTTCATGTTCAAGTATAATGTGTATGCTCACATAACATAAATTGATTTGGATTTTATTTGAAGCCTTTGGTAAAAATAGCTGTGGTGACTGCATATAGCCCTCAAGGCATCAATATCCACTTAGCTATGCAATTATAGCTATGAAATGGCCATTGCTTAATATATCTTTTTATTCTGTCAAGCTTTCTTTCTCCATTCTTCCAAATAATTGAGCAAAAAAGGTAATTTAAGTGATTTTAGCTTTACCAAGATCTAGGTATAATTTACTCCAGAAACACTGAGCACTCTATAAATATTTCAGGAGCAGCCTGCAGCAGGGCCCGGAGAGCCAGGCCAACTGATTCGCGTGGCCTGCCCTGCGGCTACAGAAGGCGTGGCGCCTCAGTGAAGCCATTAATTGGCAAGCAGGGAGGTTAGGGAAGGCCATTAGGTGGAATCCCACCAACCAAGCCCACACGGACCCTTGGGCCGAGCACGGGTTCTCAGAAGGGGAAGGAAGCGGTACAGTCCCATCCCCCACAGCGGACACCCCGCCGAGGCAGTCAGCGGCCAGCATCCGGGAAAGCTGAAGGATACACCGCCACTCTCCTTCAGAGTGCGACATCAAAACAGGTCGGTGTCATTCAGCTCACCCCCCAGACAGCGGGAATTCGCATAAAATCTCTCCTAGGCTTGCCGGGAGAGGGAGTATCAAGCTGAGCCTCCATACAGGCCAGGGGGAAACCAGAGACACCTGACCTCCAACCCCTCCTCCCAGTAGCAGCCAAAAGGAAACCTGGCTAGCCAGCGCTGGGGGAGGGGCAAGCAGAAAAAATCAAAGTGATAGAGTGCCAGGGATCCCAGCAGTCTGCAGCAGGGCCCGGAGAGCCAGGCCAACTGATTCGCGTGGCCTGCCCTGCGGCTACAGAAGGCGTGGCGCCTCAGTGAAGCCATTAATTGGCAAGCAGGGAGGTTAGGGAAGGCCATTAGGTGGAATCCCACCAGCCAAGCCCACACGGACCCTTGGGCCGAGCACGGGTTCTCAGAAGGGGAAGGAAGCGGTACAGTCCCATCCCCCACAGCAGACACCCCGCCGAGGCAGTCAGCGGCCAGCATCCGGGAAAGCTGAAGGATACACCGCCACTCTCCTTCAGAGTGCGACATCAAAACAGGTCGGAGTCATTCAGCTCACCCCCCAGACAGCGGGAATTCGCATAAAATCTCTCCTAGGCTTGCCGGGAGAGGGAGTATCAAGCTGAGCCTCCATACAGGCCAGGGGGAAACCAGAGACACCTGACCTCCAACCCCTCCTCCCAGTAGCAGCCAAAAGGAAACCTGGCTAGCCAGCGCTGGGGGAGGGGCAAGCAGAAAAAATCAAAGTGATAGAGTGCCAGGGATCCCAGCAGCCTGCAGCAGGGCCCCGGAGATCCAGGCCAACTGATTCGCGTGGCCTGCCCTGTGGCTACAGAAGGCGTGGCGCCTCAGTGAAGCCATTAATTGGCAAGCAGGGAGGTTAGGGAAGGCCATTAGGTGGAATCCCACCAGCCAAGCCCACACGGACCCTTGGGCCGAGCACGGGTTCTCAGAAGGGGAAGGAAGCGGTACAGTCCCATCCCCCACAGCGGACACTCCACCGAGGCAGTCAGCGGCCAGCATCCGGGAAAGCTGAAGGATACACCGCCACTCTCCTTCAGAGTGCAACATCAAAACAGCGGACACTCCATCCAGGCAGTCAGTGGACACCATCCGGGAAAGCTGAAGAATACACCACCACTCTCCAACAGCTTGCAACATCAAAACAGCCAGCAGCAGGACCCCGGAGATCCAGGCCAACTGATTCGCGCGGCCTGCCCCGCAGCTACAGAAGGCATGGCGCCTCAGAGAAGCCATTAATTAGCAAGCAGGGAGGTTAGGGACTGCCATTAGGTGGAATCCCGCCAGCCAAGCCCACCGCCCACGCCCGGAACAGGCCCAGCGATCTGCCAGCATTGTAGTCACGACACCCCAATTGGAATAGGGACAGAGCAGAGCCGCCTTCCACTCCCGGAACAGGCCCAGAGAGCCGCCAGCGTGGTAGACACATCACCCCAATTGGAGTAGGGGCACAGCCGCCGCCCGCACCTGCAAGGGAGACTTTTCAAGTATACAAGAGCAACATAAATAAATAGGGGGTAAATTTCAAAACACAACAGTTGCACCAAGCAGAAAGAAACGCGAGCAGTATGAAAAGACAAGGAAAGAAAGGTCCACAAGCAATGCAGGTCAACTCAACTTTAGAAGAGGTAATAGCTGCAACAGATGGAATATCAGATAAAGAGTTCAGGATATATATGCTTCAGATGATCTGGAGTCTCAAGGAAGACATGAGACAGCAAAATCAGACAATGAAAGATCACATTGACAAACAAATCCAGGAAGTAAAAGATCAATTTCACAGGGAGATAGAGGTAATAAAAAACAAACAAATTGAAATTCTAGAAATGCAGGAAACAATAAACCAACTTAAAAACTCAATTGAGAATACTACCAGCAGAGTAGATCACTTAGAAGAGAGAACATCAGACAATGAAGACAAAGTATTTCAACTGGAAAAGAACATAGACAGCTCAGCAAGTCTGCTAAGAAACCATGAGCAGAACATCCAAGAATTATGGGACAATATCAAAAGACCAAATTTAAGAGTCATTGGGATACAGGAAGGCACAGAGCTCCATTCCAAAGGAATAAACAGTCTATTCAGTGAAATAATACGAGAAAACTTCCCAGAATTGAAGATTGAGACAGAATCCCAAATCCTAGAAGCCTACAGGACGCCGAATGTGCAAAATCATAAGAGATCCACACCTAGACACATTATAATGAAGATGTCCAACATACAGAATAAGGAGAGAATTTTAAAAGCTGCAAGAGAAAGAAAGCAGATTACATTTAGGGGTAAACCAATCAGGATAACAGCTGATCTCTCAACACAGACTCTGAAAGCTAGAAGATCCTGGAATAACATATTTCAAACACTGAAAGACAATGGGCTCCAACCAAGAATCGTGTATCCGGCGAAATTAAGCTTCAGGTTAGAAGATGAAATTAAAACCTTCCACAATAAACAAAAGTTAAAAGAATTCGCAGCTAGAAAACCATCTCTTCAAAAAATCCTTGGCAAAACATTACAGGAAGAGGAAATGGAAAACAACATTGAAAACCAACAATGGGAGGTAGGACAGTAAAGGGGGGAAAGTAGTCAAAGAGGATAACAAATCAGGTTTAGTAACATCAATAAACAAATATGGATAGAAGAACAAACCATATCTCAATAATAACCCTAAATGTTAATGGCTTAAACTCACCAATTAAGAGACATAGGCTAGTAGAATGGATCAAAAAACAAGACCCAACAATATGCTGTCTACAGGAGACGCATTTGATAGGAAAAGATATACATAGACTGAAGGTGAAAGGTTGGGAAAAATCATATCACTCATATGGACCGCGGAAACAAGCAGGCGTGTCCATACTCATATCTAATAAAATAGATTTCAAGCCAAAGCTAATCAAAAGGGATATAGAAGGACACTTCATACTGCTCAAGGGAACCATACACCAACAAGACATAACAATCATAAATATATATGCCCCAAATAATGGTGCAGCTGTATTCATCAAGCAAACTCTTCTCAAGTTCAAGAGTCTAATAGACCAACATACAATAATCATGGGAGACTTCAACACACCTCTCTCACCACTGGACAGATCTTCCAAACAAAAGTTAAATAAGGAAACTATAGAACTCAATAACACAATTAACAACCTAGACTTAATTGACATATACAGACTATACCACCCAACATCAAGTAGCTACACTTTTTTCTCAGCAGCACATGGAACCTTCTCAAAAATAGACCATATACTATGTCACAGGGCAACTCTTAGACAATACAAAGGGGTAGAGATAATACCATGCATCTTATCTGATCATAATGGAATGAAACTGAAAATCAATGATAAAAGAAGAAAGGAAAAAGCAAGCATCACCTGGAGAATGAACAATAGGTTGCTGAGTGATCAATGGGTTTTAGAAGACATCAAGGAGGAAATTAAAAAATTCCTAGAGTTAAATGAAAACACAGACACAACATATCGGAATCTATGGGACACATTGAAAGCAGTTCTAAGAGGAAAATTCATTGCTTGGAGTTCATTCCTCAAAAAAAGAAAAAAACCAACAAATAAATGATCTCATACTTCATCTCAAAATCCTAGAAAAAGAAGAGCAAAACAACAGCAAAAGAAGTAGAAGGCAAGAAATAATTAAAATCAGAGCTGAAATTAATGAAATTGAAACAAAAGAAACAATTGAGAAAATTGACAAAACTAAAAGCTGGTTCTTTGAAAAAATAAATAAAATTGACAGACCCTTAGCCATGCTAACGAAGAGAAGAAGAGAGAGAACCCAAATTACTAGCATACGGGATGAAAAAGACAATATCACAACAGACACTTCAGAAATACAGAAGATAATCAGAAATTACTTTGAATCCTTATACTCCAATAAAATAGAAGATAGTGAAGGCATAGATAAATTCCTTGAGTCCTATGATCTGCCCAGATTGAGCCAGGAGGATATAGACAACCTAAACAGACCAATAACAATAGAGGAAATAGAAGAAACCATCAAAAGACTACCAACTAAGAAAAGCCCAGGACCGGATGGGTATACAGCAGAGTTTTACAAAACCTTTAAAGAGGAACTAACACCAATACTTTTCAAGCTATTTCAGGAAATAGAAAAAGAGGGAGAACTTCCAAATTCATTCTACGAGGCCAACATCACCCTGATTCCGAAACCAGACAAAGACACATCAAAGAAGGAAAACTACAGACCAATATCTCTAATGAACCTTGACGCAAAAATCCTCAATAAAATTCTGGCAAATCGGATTCAAATACATATCAAAAAAATTATACATCATGATCAAGTAGGATTCATCCCTGGGATGCAAGGCTGGTTTAATATACGGAAATCAATAAATGTTATTCACCACATCAATAGACTTAAAAATAAGAACCATATGATCATCTCAATAGATGCAGAAAAAGCATTTGACAAAGTACAGCATCCCTTTATGTTCAAAACGCTAGAAAAATTAGGGATAACAGGATCATACCTCAACATTGTAAAAGCAATATATGATAAGCCACAGGCCAGCATCATTCTGAATGGAGAAAAATTGAAGGCATTCCCTCTAAGATCTGGTACAAGACAGGGATGCCCTCTCTCACCACTTCTGTTCAACATAGTCCTCGAAACACTGGCCAGAGCAATTAGACAGTCAAAAGAAATTAAAGGCATAAAAATAGGAAAAGAAGAACTTAAATTATCACTATTTGCAGATGATATGATTCTATACCTAGCAGACCCAAAAGGGTCTACAAAGAAGCTATTAGAGCTAATAAATGAATTCAGCAAAGTGGCAGGATATAAGATCAACACGCATAAATCAAAGGCGTTCCTGTATATGAGCGACAAATCCTCTGAAACGGAAATGAGGACAACTACTCCATTCACAATATCCCCCCAAAAAATAAAATACTTGGGAATCAACCTAACAAAAGAGGTGAAAGATTTATACAATGAAAATTACAGAACCCTAAAGAAAGACATAGAAGAAGACCTTAGAAGATGGAAAAACATACCCTGCTCATGGATAGGCAGAACTAACATCATCAAAATGGCGATATTACCAAAAGTTCTCTATAAGTTCAATGCAATGCCAATCAAAATCCCAACAGCATATCTTGTAGAAATAGATAAAAGAATCATGAAATTCATATGGAATAATAAAAGACCCAGAATAGCAAAAACAATACTAAGCAGGAAGTGTGAATCAGGCGGTATAGCGATACCAGACTTCAAACTATACTACAGAGCAATAGTAACAAAAACAGCATGGTACTGGTACCAAAACAGGCGGGTGGACCAATGGTACAGAATAGAGGACACAGCAACCAATCCACAAAACTACAACTATCTTATTTTTGATAAAGGGGCTAAAAGCATGCAATGGAGGAAGGATAGCATCTTCAACAAATGGTGCTGGGAAAACTGGAAATCCATTTGCACCAAAATGAATCTGAATCCCTATCTCTCGCCGTGCACAAAAGTTAACTCAAAATGGATCAAGGAGCTTGACATTAAATCTGAGACACGGCATCTGATAGAAGAAAAAGTTGGTTATGATCTACACGCTGTGGGATCGGGCTCCAAATTCCTCAATAGGACACCCATAGCGCTAGAGTTAACAAATAGAATCAACAAATGGGACTTACTCAAACTAAAAAGTTTTTTCTCAGCAAAAGAAACAATAAGAGAGATAAATAGGGAGCCTACATCCTGGGAACAAATCTTTACTCCACGCACTTCAGATAGAGCCCTAATAACCAGAATATACAAAGAACTCAAAAAATTAGACAATAAGATAACAAATAACCCAATCAATAAATGGGCCAAGGACCTGAACAGACACTTCTCAGAGGAGGACATACAATCAATCAACAAGTACATGAAAAAATGCTCACCATCGCTAGCAGTCAGAGAAATGCAAATCAAAACTACCCTAAGATACCATCTCACTCCAGTAAGACTGGCAGCCTTTAGGAAGTCAAACAACAATAAGTGCTGGAGAGGATGCGGGGAAAAGGGCACTCTTGTTCATTGCTGGTGGGACTGCAAATTGGTGCAGCCAATTTGGAAAGCAGTATGGAGATTTCTCGGAAAGCTGGGAATGGAACCACCATTTGACCCAGCTATTCCCCTTCTCGGTCTATTCCCTAAAGCCCTAACAAGAGCATGCTACAGGGACACTGCTACATCGATGTTCATAGCAGCTCAATTCACGATAGCAAGACTGTGGAACCAGCCTAGATGCCCTTCAATAGATGAATGGATAAAAAAAATGTGGCATTTATACACTATGGAGTATTACTCTGCATTAAAAAATGACAAAATTATAGAATTTGGAGGGAAATGGATGGCATTAGAGCAGATTATGCTAAGTGAAGCTAGTCAATCTTTAAAAAACAAATACCAAATGACTCCTTTGATATAAGGGGTGTAAACAAGGACAGGGTAGGGACGAAGAGCTTGAGAAGAATATTTACAGTAAACAGGGATGAGAGGTGGGAGGGAAAGGGAGTGAGAAGGGAAATTGCATGGAAATGGAAGGCGATCCTCAGGGTTATACAAAATGTCATATAAGAGGTAAGGAGGGGTAAGTCAAGAGAATACAAATGGAAGACATGATTTACAGTAGAAGGGGTAGAGAGAGAAAAGGGGAGGGGAGGGGAGGGGAGGGGAGGGGGGATAGTAGACAATAGGACAGACAGCAGAATACATCAGACACTAGAAAGGCAATATGTCAATCAATGGAAGGGTAACTGATGTGATACAGCAATTTGTATACGGGGTAAAAGCGGGAGTTCATAATCCACTTGAATCAAACCGTGTAATATGATGTATTAAGAACTATGTAATGTTATGAACGACCAATAAAAAAAAAAAAATATTTCAGTGCAGAAATAGAACCAGAAATGGATATAAAATTACACTGTGCATGAGTCTTTCTAAGTATCCTGTGCAGGTGAAAATCTTTGGGGAGGAGCAGGCTTGTAAGCGTCGTGATTTTGTTTCATTCTTTCCTAAGTGGTGCTTTTCTCTTCATCCTTTCTTACATTCCTTGTGCTCTTAATTGCCACACGCCTAAATGATTTTAGTTTTGCTTCATTGTTTTGAACTTGACAACATAATTCAAATGCAAAATAGTTGATATGCTGACATGGGGACTTCTTTTTATAGTTGATTTGTTTTCAGAAGGAATAAAAATTATGGTATTTTGTTGAGCCAGGTTTTCTAAAAGCTATAGTGCATAATTCCTAAGAACAAGTTGTACTTCTCTTAGGGGGGAAAAAGACTATTTATCTAATGCCTCCTCACATACCCAAGCAAAATTAAATTGCTAATTGTTGGCTGGAACTCTGCCTGAAATTCAGGTGATTATTTTGTTAACCTTTTTTTTTTTTGTTGTTTAAGTCAAGACCTGTGCTAGGTGTAGTGTAAAGATTTTTTTGTATTTGGTCTCTTCAGTCTGTTGGTTATCATCTTTTGGGTTTTTCTCAGTATGCAAGTGTGTATGCCCAGGATGCATAGGAGTTACATTAGAGGGACATAAGAGAAATTAAAGGGCATCAAGGAATATAAGTTGTAGAGAGAGACTATCGTTGCACAAAGTTGGCCAGTTAAGGGCCTACTCAGTGTTCACTTACAAGATCCTAGGGGCTTTGTGGAAGTTAAGAGGCAAATATTTATTCTGTTAGCATTTCTAAGCCCATGATGGGGTTAATAGAAAAACAAAATGTGGTCTCTGCTTTGGGGTTTAACACTGTGGTTCCAGATCAGTCTTTGTGTTATTTAATTCAATCTTCTAATCTCTGTGAAGCATGTCTTAAACCTAGTGCATAATGTTTAACTTTTATACTTGGGAATGTCTAAACTCTTGATTTTTTTTTTACAAATATCTGGTATTCCAACATGACAGTAAAGATTGTCTTTCTAGCACAAATCTAAAATCATTAAAATAAGAAACTGATACCTTTATCCATTAATTTTCTTAGCAGAGTGCCAAGACATTGTGTTTTATGTAGCATGTCAGGCAAATTAATGAGTAGGGACTTGATGATAAAAAGAATACTGATGTTTATTGATCCTTTATATTAGGCTGAGGACTTTGTGTGAATTATCTTTGTAAAATAAGCACTGCGGTGAGTAGATATTCTGCTATATCCCATGTTACAGAGAAGAAATGGGGGAAGGTGAGGTTAAGTACCTTGAGATAATTCTTCCAGTGGCTAGTGATAAAACAGGATTTCAACTTTACAAAGTTAAAACCTGTAAGATTCTATTAATAAATACTCCTCCCATCTTCTTTAGTGGTTTTTCTGGTTCATTGTTGATATCTTGTATATATTACTCACCAAGATTAAAATCTAACTTGTAGGTAAATGTGTTGAAGTGCTTTCAGTTTATAGTCTATTTGTAATTAGGATGGATGGATAAAAAAAAAAGCCTTCTCATAAACCCTGAGATTTGTGGGATGCCACGCCTTTGACAGACATTGATGACTATGCTTGTCTAATATGAGGAGGTGATTTTGAGTAAAGAATCAAGGTTATGGGCAGCAGCAAGACATCGTTCAAATGCAAAATTTTTACTTTTTTTTTTTTTTAACAAGGTAACACTGTGAGAATGTGACTTGTACTGTGAATAAAGGGAGAACCAAAGACTTCATAGGAATATTACTGTTTTATTGTTGATCTTAGACTTAGAAATTAAAATTCTTCTTTCTGGCTAACTTGATTAATCAAAGCATGATTACTAACAAAATGTAGATAATCCAAAAGACAATTTTAGAGATTAGCAGTCTGTCCATTTGTGGAAACAACTGAATGAAAATAGATGGTATTGTTTAAACCGTGGTTGGGTGGAGGTACTGGAACACTGGGTTATTAATCCCATTTTTCTTTTGAGAGACGCAAGTAGGAAAAGACACTAGAAGGCTGAGAGGCATAAGTAAATATAGTTTCAGAAGCACCATCAGTGCTTCCTTTAGGAAATTTTGTTAAGCAGAAAATGACCAGAGACAATTTACTGTTATTTGTAATTTGTATCATGTCCACTTATCTATCAGCCTTCCTGTACTCCTGCTGGGAGTCACAAGATCGTTTCTCTTTCCTTTTAATTTTTACTTTTACAATAGACATGCACAATTGCCAGGCCATGGTTCTCCTGAATCCATGACTTAATTCTTTCCTAACATGTCTTCATGAAGTATAATGATTTATATAACAAATTATTCAACTTGTTGTTTATGTTGTGCTCTTTGAAGAAGACCTGCTCATTGCTAGAAAATGGCATTGCTGCAGATCTAGGAATAGGCTTTTGTTAGTGGGATAGTTGAAAGAATGCCTCCAATCTTAAGTTGCTAAGTGTTGGGGTTGCTGGCAAAGTTCACTTAGGAATCCCCCACATGTTCACTCCAAGAAGGGAAGTGCACATCTAGGAACAGAGATTCTATTAGGCATTACCAAACCAGTTTCTAACATTAAAAATATTAATTTTATTTATTTATGTATTTATTTATTTATTTATTTATTTATTTATTTATTTATTTTGCAGTGCTGTGGATCAAAACCAAGGGCCTCATGCATGCTAGGCAAATGTTAGAACACTGAGCCATATCTCCAGCCCCCCACCCTCTTAAAAATTCCAATTTCAATATTGGGAATTTTAACTTGATTTTTAAGATGATCACTTAATGCTTATTTTTACAAATCATTCATCTGTCATGTTACCAAAAAAAAGTTACAAACTTTAGTTTTTATACTTTCATAAATTACTTTGTATAATCAGGCACAGTGGTAGAATAATGTGAACCTACAGTCTTCTTTGAAGAAAGGGATGGGTACTTATGAAATAAACTCAAAGGCATTTGGGGAAATTAGGATAATTATCTAAAATTTAAAATCCAGTCTTCCCTTTACTCAACTTCAACTACCTAGTTTCCCAAAACTTCTAGTCTTTATTTAAACAGTGTGGCTCTGTGAAAACAAAGTGGACGGGTAGTGAGAGCCCTCAGTATCAGGAGGGGTTAAGTGCTTTGGTAGAGAGAAGGTCGGGACTAGTTTTACTGTTGTCATTTGTCAACCTTAAACTATTCTTGTGAGAATAGTTGTGAAGCGCAAACTCCCTTCTAGAAGCAGATCCTTCAGACAGCTCCGACTTACGATGCAAGCTAAGATGTGATGAAGTTTAATTTGGAATTATACCATTGTGTTTCTGGGGAGGACTTCACAAATCATATAGTTTTAGATTCTTATTTTACAGATAGTACACTAAGACTTTGAAAATGTAAGTCACTTGTCCACAATAGTAGAGTTGGTGAATATTTGAGTCATCTTTCAACTTAGAAAAGGGTGATTGTTTTGGAGTTTGAGTAGAATATACAAAAGCCTACTAGTGAGTGAAGACTAGACTTTATAAAGAAAACAGGTGTGTTCTAAGGTACTAGTAGAAGGATCATGCCTTTCAGTTGTTTTTACTGAAGTGTTGAGTTAAAGATGACTGTGATCCAGTCATCTTCTATTACCTGATTTTATTATCATCTTTATTACCTGATGACCCATTTGCCTCCAGTAGCACTCTTGGCATAAGGGTAAAAGAAAGATTGTACTGTAGATTATAATCGTGATCTAAAGTTCTTGGTTCTGGTCTCATGGGCTCCTTGGTTCCCCAAAGGAGTAGCAGGAGAATAGACTTTCCTTGCTGGGGGCTGATTGAAGAGATCCAGCGAGAGCCAGGCTCAGTGAACCAATGAAAATGGAACAGATAATTTTATTGACTATTCCTAGTCTAGTTGTTCTTTCTAATGTACATGAGAATAAGACGAGTAAAACAAGGGCCAATAGATTTGCCTGCAGATAGTTTGAATAAAACGGTTCATCCAGCATCCATTTTTCTCTTGATTTCAGTTTTTCCAAGTGGACTTGCAGCCTATTGTGCTTTTATGTATTAATATTCTTAAATGTTATTCTATTTTATGCTTACTTATTATATTTTCTCTTCTCTATATAAACACAGGTGGATAGCAGTTAAATGCACATATATAAAAATAATTAAATATATAAATATAATCAATGAAATTGAGGTGTCTGAAAAGTCCATTGGGTAAATGAAAACATAGACCAATGTGAACCTACAGCAAAAATCAAGTTTTCAATCATTGATTCCTATTTTTCTGATATTAATAATTTATTTGACTTAATGAATGGGTCTTTAGGTATCAACGTAGCATGGAATATGTATAATGATTTTTTAATGGGTTAAATGAGGTTAAATTCATTACAATTTGTGGCTATCAAATATCTTTTGTAATTAATTATATGTTTTATTATTCCTCACATATAAAATAATATTGAACCCTGAATTTTCTAATGTTTATGGCTGTTCCATAGATTAAAATTTAAAAATACACTTAAAAATTCTTACAACTGCATGTTGCACACTTTATTTTAGCCCTTGCAAATAATTTACATATTTTCAGATTGTTTTGTTAGATTTTTGAGAATTACTTTTGATTGCTATTTACTTTATACAGTAACCTATTATACAAGCTTATGTATAAGTTTAATTAGGTATGATGGATTTCCCACATAAGTGGCTTAATCAAATAGGTGTTTGAAGGGGAGTCCCAGGAGTGATGGGATTAGCTTTGCTCTACCAAGATGTCCCGGGAACCAGATCCTTGCAGCTTGTTGTGTTCCCATCTCTGTGATTTTCTTCTTATCTCATTGATCTGAGAGAGCTTGCAGTTGGAAGAAGGAACACATGTAATCCCTTTGTAGATTTGTTCTGGACGTTAAGGGCATCAGTTCTTTCCTTATGTCCTATTGGCCTTACCTATACTTGTACTAAGCTCAAAGAGAAGCTGAGGCGGTGGTTGGGGGTGGGCAGGGGGTGGGTGTACTATGGTTATTGCAAAAGAGGCATGTTCCCAGTTAAACAGTGGGCAGGACTTAAGTGCAGGGAAGTCCTTATTGAGGATGAAATAACAACCTCTCCCATTCCTATTTTTTCATTTAATCTCATGCTTGGACTTGATTTGAGTTAAATATGTGTTTTTATATTGAAAAAATTGTATACTTTATGTAAACATTTCATGTGTTTTTTAGGTCTGTCACTGCCAGCCTATAAGGACCCTCACTGTTTCTTGCTTTCCGCCCCCATCTTCAAGGCTCAGATGTGAAGTCCACTTTCTCAGTGTAGAATTCTTTTAACTCCTTCAGCTTCAGTTCATCATCTTATCCTTGCTTTTCCATTATAACATAATGTGTGTGTTCCTTTGCTGTAGTACCTAATAAACTCTCTCAAATTTTCTCTTGTTGTAATAGGACTACAATTTCCTTAATGGTAAAGTTCATGTCTCATTGATCCTTTTCTTCCCTATGGTGCCCTTCACATAATAGGCTCATGATGTTTTCTGATTGAGGGAATGGAAATTTGAATTCCAGATTTATTTCTGCTTCTAACATAATGTGTTATCCTGGATAAGTCAGTCAGTCAGTCATCAGTCTTTCTGTCATTTCTTTCTCATCTTTCCAGTAAAATAGAAGAAACTTAACTTTATTTGCATTATAAGGCTATATAAAGATATAAATAATGTGGAAAAATTTGAAAATGTGCTGCCAATTGTAAGATACTTGGTTTATGAGATTTCATGTTGGCCATTTTGTTAGCAATTTGGAGGCAGTTAATCAAGATGGGATGAAGTCCAATTTATATTATTCCTAAGCTATTTACAGTAGTATTTTGTCACAGTGGTGCCAAATGTTTCACATTTCAATAAGAAATGTATAATATCATTGACCAGTTAAGTTCTATCTAAAATTTCATCCAAGATTAGAAAAGGGATTCTAGTTAGTTTCTTAATTCAGACTCCATGACAAGATTTTAAATTACTGTGAGTTGGTAGAGCAAAGCCAGTTGTTATTAGTAATGAAATATGCCAGGGATGAACGTTGGGAGTGTGGGATTAGGGATTTTCCTGATATAGAATACCAGGAATTAAATTATTTTTTGTGAAATAATATGCTTTCCTCGGTCTTATTTGCAATCTATAGAGTGTATTTCCTTAGGTAACTCCCATTGTTCAGCCACCCGAGCCTTCTGAATCTACAGTCTTGATGTAGAATTTCCTCTGCTCCCTCACCTTCTAAATTCATATGCGTTAACATATAGTATCCTGAAAGTACTCCTAATTATCTAATTGGCGTGGTTTTATTTTTTATTTTTGGAGGAAGGAAGATGCATCATAATGTCCTGCGTATTTACATATCACCTAAATTTTGTTTGAAATTCAATTACGAAATTTTAAAAACACAAAATAAAATTTTGGAGAAGAGACTTTAATGAACAATCCCATTTTGCTTTTTCTTAGCTCTAAATTTATATATGTTGTAAATAATTAATTTCTTGGAAAATCTGTGTCATTATTTTTGTACTTCAGTCACTGAGATTCTCACAGCTTTTATATATTTGAATATTTATAATATGTGAGGAGTTTTCTGTTATAATGAAATAGTTTGCTGCCTGTGAAACTAAATATACCATAGTGTATATTTTAGTTGCAAGTATTGAACTGATTTCCAAGATTCTTGTAAATTGCATAGATCTAATGGCTTAGCTTCTGTGGGTTATTACTGTCACTGTCATTCGAATGCTTGTTATCATTTAAGATACAGATTGTCACTTTCCTGATGAAACTTTTCCCATAGCATCCAAGCAGAATAAATTTTCTTTTGTATTTCATGGGAATGTTTTTACTGTATCATTATTATAATTGTTTTGTTTATACCTCTCTCTTTCAACTGAATTATGAATTCCTCAATGGTGAGTGACATACCTTATATTTGCACATCCTGTACGTTTCCTAGTTCATAGTAGGCATCAGAGCAAATGTTTATTGACCAAACCTTTATTACTTACAGATAACCTTTAGCCTTATCTGCATAAGTGATGGTTTGAAAACTGATAAACTTACTGTGCTATGGTCAGAAACCAGATAATGCTGCAGGGTTCAATTTGAGAACTTAACATTTAGGAGGAAAAGCACTATTTTGCAAGCACCAAGCAGTCTGTGAGCTTAAACTAAACAACCAAGTATACTGTCCCTTCAGTTTTTATATCTCTATAAATTTTTAAATAATGTTTTCTGAGTCTTAACTACGTGAATGATCCTTAATGAGGGACATGTCAGTTTTAGGAGATGTAGTGAGGTAGTGGGGACTGTGCAGAAAAACATAATAAGTATTACAGGTCCAAATCTGTCTGAAAGATTTCTGGATATTTAATGTCCACAGAACTTAACGGAGTTGGGAGTGAATGTATGTAGGCAGGCTAGCAGATGGACATTTCCAAGCTCTTTTAATATAAACTGAATGTAACAGATAAGGATGGAGTGAGTCTGGCCAGGAGAGCAAGTGAAAATGGAGATAAGACAGAATTCTACTAACTTTTAAATGGAATTACATGTGACAAGCACTTTCATAGGTAGCTGTTTGCTTGATACAAAATAATTTAGGGTAAGTACATAGAAAATAATGTTGCAGTGATATAACTCATTTAAAACATATTCTGGAAATAGAAACTTGGTAAAATTTTGTGGTGGGATTGAAAGTTGTAGTTGTCTGTATTTTCTTTTAGGTAAAATGGGCAAGCTGAAAGGAATAGTCTTCAATCTTTTAATAAAGGGCTCAAGATAATAAAAATGGTGACTCTTTGATTAAACTTTGTATACTCTATCACCTTCTTTCTAAAAAGTCTATTCATTAAGGAGAGAGAAGGAAATTTTTTTTAAAATTGTCTTGAATTTTATTTTATTTTATTTTAAGTTATAATAGATCTTGGGGCTCGATTGATCACTTTTCTGTTTTTCCTCCCAGTTGAAGTTGTGGTTCACTCTAAGGTTCCTAGCCCTCCCTGTCTCCGCGATGAGTAAGTGCAGTAGAGCTCTTTGATGAGCACAGAGTCTGATAATGTGATTAAGGTGGTGGTAGTTAGGATTATGAAAGCAGTATCTACCCAGTGGGATTCAGGAGATGAGGCACAATTGGTAATAACAAATTGAGCTTCAAGAATTAATCTGGCACTGTTATTCTATCCCCTGAAAATGCCAAGGCTTTTAAAACAATCAGAATAGTTTGATCCTGTCCACCAAGTTTAGAAAATTAGCCTTGGAAACCAATATTGTGTTTTCTCTCTTCCCTTCAGGACAAAGTATGTTCCATTTGGGATCGCCTCAACCACTTTACCAGGCAGCACCAGGTCTTCATATGCTTTAAGTTTACCTTCTACTATGGAAAGGATCTTTCCTTGAATGGTCATATTTTCACCTTGCAAAGGTGATGCATAGAGGATGGGATTAGCAGTTGTAAATAAATATGACAAAGTAGAAGAGTGGTTTGTGGGAGTTTTACTATATATACACATATATAATATTTTCCAGTCTGGTTTCAGACCCCGGCATGGCTTGGAGACAGCGTTGGTGTGTATGAAGGATCTTCCTCAAATGAAGGATTTGGGACAACTTTCCATGATGATTATATTAGAGCCTCAGCTGCTTTCGTGTTGGTCATGGGGTGATGCTGAACCGAATGCTTGAACTAGCAGGAGTGGCTGGGATTGCATTGGAGTGGTTCCGTTCATTCCTTCCGGGTAGGTACCAGCTAGTGATGTGGGTGAAATGGACATTGAGGGTCTTCCCATATGGAACCCCATAGTGGTCACTCATTCCCAGTTCATGTTTAGTGGACATGAGAGGACAACTTAAAGACCAGGCAGTGCGATCTGAATGACTGGGTAGAAGGTTATGAGAGTGATTCCCAGAATGATGTCGCTCACATACTTTCCGTCTGTCAGTGTGGCAGTGCCGTCTGGAATGGAAATTGAGAAAGGGTAACATGTAGGAAAGTGAAAATATGTGGGGCGCTCTGGTGTGCTTTCTAATTTCTCTGTTAGAATTACAGTTCGTGTACACTGTGGCCATATTTTTAAGCACAAATTTATCTCATCATAAAAACCCTATTACAATTTGAGTAATGTTTAATCGATATGCTGGAGGCTGATGGCTGATTTTTCCCAGTGATTTTGTTTTTTTATTCATTGAAAGCACTTCATTATTGTGACTCTGTTTAACCGAGAATCAAATTGGGCTGTACTTTTAAGGAATTCTGCAACATAATTTTCCTTAAGCTGCTCAGGCATTTTAAGTTTTTTACAAGCAATATGGTAGATTTTCTTCAATTTTGGACATGTTTTCTTAGAAATCTGGTGCCTCTTTTGGTTGTTATTTATTTATGCAATGCAGTTTCAGTTATTTTCCTTTGGAAGAATGAAAATCGTTTTGAGCACTGCACATAGAGGAATCTTATTAGGCCTGTGGGTAAAGAACTGAAAAGAAGAAACACAGATGTATGTGTCTGTAAATATCATTAGAATTGTCTGTTGAATGTCATTTTGGCAAAAGGGCAGGAAACTAACATTTATGCAGTAAGTGATCAGTGTCAGGCACTGAGCCAAGCATTTTCTATTTTTTTGGCTAATTTAATCCTCACAGTAACATTGAGAAGTGGGTGCTGTGTCTTCATTTTACACATGAGGAAATTGATGCTGAGAGAAGTTGGGTATATTGCCTAACTTCACAGTTAGAAGTGGAAGATCTGGTATTTGAGCCTAGGTTGGCTGATTCTAGATTCAATCTTTTCGTCACAGTGGGCTATAAGCAAATGTTAAGCTTTAAGTGGGGTCTCCAGAGAAAAGAACAAAAAGATGAAAAAGAAAAAAAAAAGAAAAACATGGCCTTTTAGGAGCCATGAAAAAAACCAAGGAGGAAATGGGAGACATAGGAATGTACTAGCTGAATGTTTATTTTGAAAACTTTCAGAGTTTTTCTTACAACCCAGTTTGACAAGCCAAGTGACTAAAGGTATAATTTTAGGGTCAGCAAATGTTTACCATTTAAGAGATGAATAGGTTTAGAGTTTGGATTTTATATCTTTGTTCTGACATTTGTTCACTATTGGTGCTGAAAATGAAGTAATGATACCCTGTATTGGATCCTAGGAAACTACTTTTAAAGATCAATGCATGAAGTACTCAGGTAGTAATTATTTGAGAAAAAACAACGTTTGAAGGCAAATACCAGGTGTTTACTGTGAATAAAGGCTTTTAAAAAATGTGCAGAATTTTTCTGTTTGGAACCTCTGCTTAGGTGTTCTCACACGTGAACATGATAGATGTGGCCGATAGTGTGCTGAATTTTTTTTGTTCTGCCTAAAGAGTAATTTGTATGTATTTTAGTAAATGGTTGTCTTTATCTTTGAATTGGATTCAAAGTTGGGATTCGTATTGTTAGTCTTCCTTTTTATATTGATGGGTAGCTATCTCTTACCACCACAATAAATTTATTTCAGGAATAGCCCAAAAGAGTGTTGTTTCTGGGCTTACAGACTGGCATCTGTAAATAGGAAAGTGCTATATAATAAATTAAAGTTGTTACTGTTATCCTAGCACAATGTTGTTATTAATTACTTCATTGGTACCTTAGAAAACAAACCCCTTGCAATAAAGAGAGGTAAAACTCTTTGACGATAGTGGTGTTCAATTTCATTGCTATCTTAGCAACTCATAAAGCAGCGTTCATATTTGAGTTCAGTGCCTTAGGATTTCCCAGCTTGGCTCCAATGAAATATTGATTTCATGGAATTGGGTGGCAGGTGTATCAAGGAAATATTTCCTGAAAGCTTTATGCAAGTGGCAGTATAAAAATTCAGGAATATTGATTCCAGTTAACTGAATGGATTGGAGTTATGCTTATTTAAATAAGATGTTTGACAAATTGCTAGAAACCATGATAGCTCATGTTGTGTTTTTAAAACAATTAAGACATGAAGACAGAAAAAATCTTTCTCCTGTAGTTAGGTAAACATAGATGGTTTTCTGTAATTTTAACAACCGGTTAGTTGGTTGAGTAAGACCACGAGTTTGAAGTAGTTTTTCTTGAATGTTACCTTAGCTCACCATTTCTTTTTCTTGCCACCCCAATTTTGTTTATCTATTGTTCTCCCTCTTTCTTACTGTGGTTGTTCTCTGGGGAGTCTGTGTATGCCTGTTTGGAACATTGATATTGCTGTCAAATAATGTACAAGAAATCTTGTTTTATCTAAACATGTATTTCTCCTCATGGGTAATCAAAATGCACAATTTCCCAGAGGAAGATATTTATTACTATAAAACAGAAGTAATATATACATAACCTAATAGTAACATTACTTTTGTAGTTTATTAATATGTATGTATATGTGATTTTATAATTTTCAAAACTGGTAGCCTGAAACATTAGTATTTGTTTGCTTTAAACATTTACATTGATTGTATCCATCCTGAACTTTATGTTATTTTTTTTTCTTTTACTGTATGAAAGAGTATTACTGTGGGTTACAGTAAACATAAGCATTTCGGCAATCCCCTGCTTCCTATTTATATCTCTCATGAATCATATTTTCCTTAGGGTGAAAGTAAAGCAAGAACTAGGTGTATTGCCTTTCTTTTAGACCTCCTGCTGATTCTTAAGATATATTTTTAAGTGTTGCATGCTAAGTTTGGGAAAAGGAAGGATGCTTCTTCAAATCATTGGTTTTTGTATTTATACTTCTTTCCAAAGCACATTATTTCCATAAGAAGTATTATCTTGAAATTATGCCTTTGGTAAAATAAAGTTTGTTTTTACATTATAATTCTATCAAAAATTTATCATTATAAATAACTATGGTGTTTGAATTTTTACAAAACACATTTTATAGCAGAAAGTTATCTTTTTCCTAAAAGGTTATTTTTATTAAATATCTTTTTATGTTAACACTTCTAATCAAGTAGAAGGCATTATGAACAAAGTAAGAATATGTGTGGACAAAGAAAGAGAAGGGAGAGAGGAGAGAAGAAAACTAAATCAAATTGGCATTTGTTTTGTGGTGTGAATGCCAATCTTAGCAGTAGTGGTCCGTGTAGTTATTTTTAGGCATTTCCTTTATCAAACATTTAAAGGTAAAATTTTTCCCATAGCCAGCAAAATTCTGAGCTGAATTCTTTTGACATTCTGCTGATCAAGGAATTTCAGAGTAGTAGTGCCAGAGTCTTTTGCAGAGAAGGAGTGGGAGGATTCATTTGAACTGAAGTAATGGACAAGGGAACTATATACCTTTTCTTTCTGAGCCATAGAAAGCCATTACAAATGATAAATTTTTATTGAACCTGTAGTGTGGTAGTTGTGTTTTATGTTGAAGAAGATACAAGCCTGATAGAAAATTCAAATATGAAACATTCATACCATTGGGAAAAAATCAGAAAAAAATCAAATCTAACATTTAAATTCACCACTGATAGAGAAATAGCTTTTCACAGAAGCTATAAAACAAAGCATGAGGGAAAAGGTGGATGTAATTGGCTTGTAATATGCCTGCATATAAAAATGACAATAAACCCATGAAGAAAATATTTTAGTGCACATGTTAGAAGGGCTATATAAATAAATTATTATAACAATAAGAAAAGATAATAACTGTCAAGCATCATGGTGGAAGGATGTGAACAGAGGACCTCCAGTGGAGAAGATTAATGAATAATAAACAAATAGGTGGATAAATATCTGTTCTTACTAATAATCATCAAAGTGCAAGTTAAAGCAACCCTTTGAGATTGTTTTTGGGCGCACCAAATACATTAATAAGTCCATGCTTTTGTCCCGACTCCAAATTGTGCTTCTTGCTTATATGAAAAGTCAGTTGATATTATTCACCAAAGGTCATTAAATAACCTCCATCTCATGAATTAATAATGCCACTTCTGCACACCATCTTAAGAAATTATTCTTGATTCCCAGGAAAAGATATTATATGCACTGAGAGATTCATATCGATGCTATTTCAATTGTCAATAAAGAACATAATGTAAATGTTCACTGGTGATATCAGTGTTTCTCAAATTTGGTTGTACATTGGAGTCATTTGGAAAGATTTAAGAAAATGCTAATGTTTGGGCACACCCAAAGATTTTTATTTAATAGATAGAGAATGGGTCCTGAAATTCACAGTTTTGAAGAGTTCACTTAAGATTCTAAAATGCAGCCAGGTTGAAGACCACTGACAATGTGTTCAACCATATGTGATATGATGTTAATGGTGGTTTTGTGGTAGTATGGAAAAGCGTTATCATGAGTTGTAATATTTAGGTAAATTATAACTTTAAAATAGGGGAATAATAAAAATAGTCTAAAAGAAAATTCACAAAATGCTGAAAGTATTTTAAGGGGTTATGAAGTTGAGCAATTTTTCTCATCTTTTTTTTCAATTGGCAGATGTTTTGTAATATTCTTGTTAATTTGAAAAAGAAGACTGTTAAAGGAAGGGTTTCTGCTGGCAAGATTCTCTAGATAACATCCTATTTATAAGTTGTTTCTCCTTGTGAAATCAGATTTTTTAATTCTGGCTTATAAAATAATCAAATGCTGATGTTAGAATAGATCTTACAATATTATAACGAAGTCTTCATAGAATTTTTCCATTCTTTGGTCTCAGGAACATTTTCTCCTGTAGTTTTCAGAAGTTGGAGTATAATAAACTCAAATGAGTAAGTTTTCTTTTGTTTCTCTACAAGTGTGCCTATCGTTTGTCAGTATTCTAAATGCTATCTAGGAAATGATGGTTCCCAGTGTTTATCTCTAACCCCAGTATTGACTCTGTGATGTCTGTGTCTATCTGAATTTGGATGCACACCTTAAATTAGAAAGTCCAGAACTAATTTCACCATATTGTCTTCTGACCATTCTTCTTATTGCCCATCTTTTTTTTTGGTAGTAGGAATTGTACTCAGGGATGCTTGAACACTGAGCCACATCCAAGCCCTATTTTGTATTTTATTTAGAGACAGTGTCTCACTGAGTTGCCAAGTGTCTTGCTTATGCTGAGGCTGGCTTTGAACTCACTATCCTCCTGCCTCAGCTTCCTGATCCGCCACGGTGCCAAGCCTTATTGTCCATCTTAATTAATCAAAGCATTATTCACATTTAGTGCCTGAAGCAATCCTGTCATTGTCTGCCCTACTTCTCCCCATGTGTTTCTTGACTTTTATCCACATCTTTTGTCCTAACACATTTTTATACTAATATCATTGTCTGGTGGAACTCTTCCCATCTTCCCTGCAGGCCAGTCTTACAGGTTCCTAATTGGTATGTATCTAGGAGTGTCTCAGTTTAAATCTGTTCTGCTGCTGGCTGAGGGACAAGAGCACTTTTCCTGTTAATCCTCTGGGCCTCACCATCACCTCCTGCATGAAGTGTAAGCTGTTTGCTGTGTTAGTAAACGTCATGCACTATGATGGAGTGCATGCCTTCCCTCAGGAATCTGCTCCCTACCCTAGACTCTCTCCTACTGTCTGCTGAGGAAATGCCAGCTAATTATGTTGCACTGGGCATTCTGTCCTTTCCATTTATGCCTCATTTGTGCTGCTCCCTCTACTTGGAATGATCTTGCCACACCCACGTTTGATGGGCTTATCAAAAATTCAAAGATTTAAGATCCTTCATTAACTAGGCACTCTCATTGGAAGGTACCCATCAACATTTTTAAAGCACTCTTCAAATTAAAAACTCAACTTTTGGAATTGGTTCAAGATATATAAAATCTAGGGCTGGGGATGTGGCTCAAGTGGTAGCACGCTTACCTAGCATGCCTGAGGCACTGGGTTCAATTCTCGGCACCATATAAAAATAGAAGATATTGTATCCACCTAAAAAAAAAGCTAAAAAATAAATATTAAAAAAGATTTATATGAAATCTAGAATATATACATATATATATATGTATATATTCTAGAAAGTATAAACAAGTCTCTTTATTGCTGCCCTATTCAAAATGAAAAAATTATATGCAAATTGATTACTTTATAATAGGGAAATACTTAAGTCATGATACAGTATATGGATTCTATAGACTCTTAAAAGCTTTAAATGAATATTAAAATCATTCAGATTCTGTAGACTATTAAGAATAAAACATGGGGCTGGGGATATAGCTCAGTTGGTAGAATGCTTGTCTAGCATGCATAAGGCCCTGGCTTCAATCCCCAGCACCACCAAAACCAAACAAACAAAAAGAACAAAAATTATTCTGTGGGGAAATCTCCCAATCATGTTAAGTACAAAGGCGTACCTACTATGATGCTCTTGTTTGTTTTGAAAATAAAGCCTTTAAACCATTTGAATATGTGCATAAATAGATGTAAATACAAAAAGAGCTAAAAGAAAACATTGTACATTTTTCAGTAGTTATTGCTTCTGAAAATGTTGGGTAGGATTGAGGAGAGTTGAGAGGCACTTTTACTTTTAACCAAGTATAATGTTTATCTTTATACTTTCTATGTACATAAATATTAATTTGCTTGCATAAAAATTAGCCATTAACAAAAATTGAATCAAGCAGGAAATCCGATAGTATTAGAGAGAAGCTGAATCATGGGTAAAAGAACAATAACAATGATCAATCATATATATATATATATATATATATATATATATATATATATATATATATATATAAAATTCTGTTTTGAAAATACCACAGAGTGCCCATATACCAGCAGAAACCAGTTGGAATTAACAGTTCTGGACATATTGTCATAGTTTTTCAGGTTTTGTTTTTGTTTTTTTGTTTTTTAATAAAGTATCAGAAAAAGCTGAAATTCCTTCAATTTCCTTCTCTTTCTGCTCAGAGGCAGCCACTGTTATAGATTTGTTATGTATTACTAAAGTTTGGAACTTTACATTTTACTTTGATTATCTGGGTGAAAAGTTTGCCTATAGTTGTACCCTACTGAACGTTTAGAGTATTTATAGTTCCCCCCACCCCCATAGTGAGTAACATCTCTTTGTAAAAGTGTGAGTTTCTCTAGAGTTATACCAAAAAGTGGAATTACTGGTCTGTAGAGCATGTATGCTTATTTTCACTAGATATTGCCAAATGTCTTTCCAAATTGGTTATATCAGTTCATGTTCTCACTAGAGTATTTCATAATTCCCATGTCTGGACATCCTCAGCCAATACTTGGAATCCTCAAGGTTTAAATTTTGTTCCTCTCTGTAAATTGTGAAATGTTAGCTTCTTAACAAGCCCTGAATTTTTCTGAGTGTTCAAGGCCAGTGGGTTCCAATGAGGGGAAAAGGAAGAATCATTAATAAAGCCGGAGTCCTCCGGCAGCTATTGCCACAAGCATTGCAGTGTTAGACTGGCCAGAGCTAAGTGCTAGGATAGCAGCACAGACTACACTGCCTGTGGAGGTGCAGAGAGGATCCTTAGAGGCTGGAGAGGTAATTAGCAGTTTATAGGAGCAAAGGGCATTGAGAATGAGGGAAGCATGTAGCCAGGAAGCCCAAGTGGAATGAGCTTTAGAAAGCTAATAGTCAACCACTAGCTGCCCTTAAAACTTTAGCCAGAAAGAGATTAATAGAGCCTTAAAACATAGCTGTTTTAAACTCATCATTTTATAGATGAGGAAATTGAAATTGAAACACATAAAAATAAGGTCAGCTTATATAAGTCATTTAGGCTTTCTATTAGCCAGGTATCGAAAATAAAATTAGCCAGATTTATTGGCTTATTTGACTTCAACATCTAATGAATGGGTTGATCTTCAACATGATTACATAATGCAGTAGATTCGGTGGGATAATTTTTCTCCCTCTTCTTTCTGTGTTTTGCTCTGCTTTCCTGTTGGTAGCCTTATTCTCAGTAGGCTCTATCCTTGTAGAGGCAGAGAGATACGCACCAGGTAATATTTTTTATGTTTTTACAGCTAATGTTCCTACTGAAAATTACTTATATTCCTTCTCTTTATTTCTTTAAAAATTCTACCCACTCACCCCCCACCCACCAAAATACTCAATTCCCATCCGAGGACTAATCACTATGATCAGGAACATAGTTTAATCTGGCCAGTCTTCT
Organism: Urocitellus parryii; assembly: GCF_045843805.1. Taxonomy (NCBI): domain Eukaryota; kingdom Metazoa; phylum Chordata; class Mammalia; order Rodentia; family Sciuridae; genus Urocitellus; species Urocitellus parryii. Next base: position 1,693,492 of record NW_027554068.1, read on the forward strand.
TGGGTTCTTTTTTTGTTTTTGTTTTTGTTTGGTGCTGGGGATTGAACCCAGGGCCTTGAGCATGTGAGGCAAGCACTCTACCAAATGAGCTATATCCCCAGCCTAATCTGGCCAGTGTTCTTGGTGGGAAAATTGGACCATTTCATTGATTTCTGCACTGGAATCACATTAATAAGGAAGGAGAGTTTCTGCAAGAAAGACTGCAGGGCATGCCAGTTGTAAGATGACCTCTGCAGACGGGTGTGTGGAGTGTTTTCTGACATGAAGGGAGCCATTATGATATTCACCACAGGTGTTTTATGTCTATGCATCCATGGTTGCAACAGTTTTATAGCAGTAATCAAACTTACTTCAGTGAACACCTTTTGAGTATATTGGAATGTTTTGTCAGCTGATACAGAGATAAATATATGTCTATCTCCAGGGGAGTTTCCAAACATTTTGGAAGTAGGAAGAATAGCAAAGTTAGAGGTATAAACAGTTTTTGAAGACAAGAAACTGTGCAAGAGGACCTCAGTGTTAATATTTTCCAGAGGAAGGGGGATATACTTGAGTTCAAAGGGCTTCACTGTATAGTAGGTGGTTAACATCTCCTTTAAAAATTGTATTAGAGTGGCAAAATGAAACCCAGTAGGAATGAGGTGATGGTTGCAGGCACAGGTCCTAACCTGAGCTCTAAAGCAGAGAGGTGGAAAACGGCAGAGGCATTGTGATTTACTGAGTTGGACTGGACTGGGAGAATGTCTGAGGGTTGAAGCCGATGAAATGAGATGAGAGCCGAGCATGTTGTATAGGACTACACTGCCGGCGGGGTGAGATTGTACTTCCTTTGGTGGGCAAAAACCCCCCACAAATTAAAAAACAAAGCCAGTGAATGGTATAGCCTAAGAAGCAGTCTGAACAGTGTTTTTTTGTTTTAAAGTAGGAAAACTATTTGGCACCACTGTGTTGGATGAATTATTATACAGCAGGGAGATATTGAAGGCAGAGAAAACATTTAGGGGCCATAGAATTATCCTCTTGTGAGTGAGGCAAGGACTGAATTAGAATGTGAGAAAGTAAAATAATAATAATAATAATAATAATAATAATAATAATAATAATAATGTAGTAAAGTTAAGGTGAACTTTGAGGAGGCTTTGTGGAGGCAAATAGTTGGAATAGTCTGAGAAATGTTTGTCCCAAGTGATGATGATGATGAAGAGGAGGATGGTGCCGCTCACTAAGCAATTGGAAATTGGGGAGGATGAGCTGGGTAATATAGTTTTGAAAATTCACAGTATTCTCAATTATATATGGTTACTGCTTATAATATCTCAATACTACTCAAAATTCTTGTCAGTATTTTTCAATTTTATAAATGTACACAGGAAAAAATCTCACCTTGCATTATGTTTTCATAAAAAATAGATATATTGTATTCTTTTAAAATAATCTTTTTAAGTTCTCGCTAATAGAATTAAACACATTGGGAATGATGACTACTAGTACTCTCCTCCAAATGATCCTAACCATATAAACATAGTATTGCATTTTTTTACCATGTATATTTTTTGGCATATAATTGGAGACATTGCTAAATATCATGCTGTGGAGAATTATTTTATTATATGCGGTTAAGAAACAAGGAGTTAACCAGAATTTTTCAGAGATTTTTAATATACATTGCTAATATATTTGGTAAATTTGCCAGAGTCAACTACAGCATGCTGTGTTTTCCAAACACATTTGTCAGGTTTTTTTTTTTTTTTTTTTTTTTTTTTTTTTTTTTTTTTTTGAGCATCACTTGGGAATAATATCCCAGAGAACAGATTTTGGGAAGGGAGTTGTGGTATTAACTGTTGCTGACAAGATGGAAGAGGATGCGTAGGTCCTAGTAGAATGTACAAATTTTCATTTTGATCTGGCAGTATTCTCTTTGGGCTTGCATGACTGGGGAAAAAGTATATAGTCCCAGAGAGTCACCAGTGGACATGGATTGACTGTTGCATTTGGAATTGATGACATGAGAAATCTACACATGATCATATCTCCAGTCACCTCCTTGGAATAAACTAAGGGCAACATTTCAATTCTAAATGGTTCACCTCACATTTGTAATGTGCCCCATGGCAGCCTTTTTCCCGAATCCCAGTCCTTTCATATGTATTCAGAAAATTCAGTTCAGTTCAGCCTACATTTCCATTATGTGCGAAGCACTGTCAGAGTGCAAATTTATTTCAAGATTATCTTGACATATATAGTGTTTGAATAAATGTTTGTTCAATGAATGGATTGTTTTTCTTTAATGATCCAATTCTACAAAGGCATCTCAATTGTAGGTCTGAATTCTCTCTCATATTTTCTCAAAGTTTGTCCTTCCTTAGTTTCCAGGGATAGCGTTACCCAAGTAAGAAAACTGACAAAATCTTCTATAGCCTAGGTCTATATTTATAATATTTAAAATCTGTGCTGTGGAATTCAAAGCCATATGCAGTATTGACTTAAGATGGAGCCAACCACCTTACTATTCAGCAACATCTGGCATTTCTTGGTGTGTTTCCTTCAAGTGCTAAATATTCTTCCTTTTGTGGTCAAGATGGGTGAAGTGTAGCAGGCAGTTTTGTGGAGACAGAATATAGGACAGTGGAAAGTTTTGGAATTAGATTCAATTTTGGATTTCACTTTATCACTTAGTTGTTATTGTACGTCAATAAGATTCTTAATATCTGAGCCTCAACCACATCTGTAAAACTGGGAATCATGCTTACATCTTATGTAGCTGTCAGGGATATAAGAAATATGGATCAGTTGTGAAAGCCTAGACACATTTTAGATGTTCTTAATAATCAATAACTGTAATAATCATTTATTGCTGTTATTTTCTCTGTATTCTGACTGTGTAAGTCATCCCTGATTTTCAATATTATTCACATGTGAAGGACTGCAGACTAGGAGTTTCACTGTCTTTGTCTTCACTTGCTAATTCTTACTAATGAGATGAAAATGAAATTAGAACTTAAACAGTATCTTAACTGAACCAGTTCTTTTTTTTCTTTCTTTCATGTCTTTATACATGTATTTTTTTCCTGAACCAATTTTTTAAACAAGATATGAAATACTAACTTCTTTCCATTTTCCATTCTTTGAGCCTACAGATAGATATTGGTTATGTTGAGTAGCAGTGGTAACTTTTGAACACTTAGAACATGTCAAACATCATTCTAAATGTTTTCCATGTTTTGACTTATTTAATCTTTAGAATAGTTCTCTATGATATTGTGACTTTAAGTGTTCACATTTTGTAGTTGAAGAGAGTGTGACCCAGGAAGGCTGAGTTCATTGTGATGCATCTTGTGAATAGTCTGCTTCAGTTGAACTCAGGCTGCCAGCCTCCAGGGACCACAGTCGTGTTCATTCTGTGGCCTTCCGTAGTGAGCAGGCTAACATAGCGTGTCAGGACATGCATGTTCGTAGAGGAAAAGTTATCAATATCTAGCCCCATATGTGGCATACAGGCTGTTGGATGTCTTCAATCAAAGATGATATCTGTCCTCCTGTTTTACTGGAAAGACTTTGAAAATTATAATATAGATTTTATACTTTGTTTATACTTATAGGGATATTTAATGCCCTTTTAGGTCCTATTTTAAAATGATACTAATTAAACTTTTATCTTTCTTTTAATGTTTTGAAATTTTTGTTTCCTAATTATTGTCAGTTTAGTAACAATGTATGAATTATTACCATCTGTTTAGTAGCAGTATCGTAGTATATAGAAATGGATAAAATGTCTAAGTTTCAATATCTGTTTAAGAATATCTTCTTATATTGAAGTCCATCAGATGTGCATTAAGGTTGAAGTCTGAAATTCTCATTTAAGAATTGAAGAAGTAAGTTGCATAATATATGGCATTTGATGATCATTTCTTGCCTCAATATCTTCATCTGATAAAAGAGGACTAGGATTACATTTCTATTACAGACATGCTGAATATTGAAAATCATGTAAATATGTTTACATAGAAATTTACCCAATATCTTCCTTTAACCCATCTCTTATTTGAGTTCCTGAGTTATTCCTGTTTTTTTTCCCCAACCTCTAATCTTTGTTATTTCTCCTGTGTCAGTGTTCATCAAACTCTCATTAGTGAGCTTCTTGAAGGGAATGTGTAGTTTAGGAGACTGTTCTTCAAAATCAATTTCAAGCTTACTTTGGTCATTTTTGTGCATGTTTTGTGCTGGGGTTATTCAGATAACAATTACATACTTACATGCATGTATTATTCATATAACATACAAAAGACCTTAGTATTTAATAAAGGTTTTATTAGCAGTCATTTAAGAAAATATCTTACTAGTAGTAACATTTCTTTAGAGTAGACATTAGTTTGGTCTTTACTTTTAGGGTTCTTTTTATTCATCTAGGCCTCTGCTTTATCAGCTGATATATACTATATTACTATGTGTGCTTAGATGTTATCCTCATTCACTGGTAAAAATAGTTTAATTTTCCACTTGTAGAATGAATAGTCAAATATATCCAAAGGTACATTATTTCCTTTTCAACATTCAAAAACTTTTTTGTGAAGTAAAACGTGTAGATTTAAGTGCATATATCCTAAGTATAAACAATTTAATTTTATAACCCAAACACAGAGATCAACAGCTGAAATCATATTTGCACTGCCAGAGGCCCACATACTTTTCTCTTAAAGATGTGTTCTTTATAATTAAGATATTTTCTGAAAACTGATACTGGAAATACTTGAACAAAGCAATTATAATTTTTCTGAAAGGAGAGTGAGCATATAATTGTTGATATTAATAGTACTTCTAATAACTAATGGTGCTTAATAATTGCTTGTTCAATCTGTTTTTACACTTATGTTGAAAAGGATTATTTTTTGTATTTCCATATCTGAAAATGAGATTTAAAAATGTTTATGAGAAATAGCTTCCATCTAAATTTTTTATAAAGTAACAGGTACATTAATAAAATAGTTTAATATTAAGCTTACTTCAGTACTGTCATGTAAAGCATTTTACTTTATATATAAAGGAATGGAGGCTCATGATTATGATATTTCTTTGTCATGTTTGCAAATAGTCTTTCAGTCACATTCTCCACTATTCTTCCTGAATTTTAAAGTTATTTAAATAGAGAGGCTATTCATTCCCTTCACCAAGTGTTTACTATTAGTAAAATGTTGTATGTCCCATCAGCATTTTGATGGTATAAAGCAGTGGTTTTTCTATGTTTCACACAGCACTGGGGCTCTGCAAAGTGTCTCTGGGGGTTCTTTGATGTCTAGAGAGTTTAAATTATGCCTGCTCCCCTGCCTCCAAATTCCACCCCTGTTCTGCTTCAGGGGTTGTGGGAAATGAAAACAAACTAGAAGGGTTCCACAACCTTACAGTCTAGGGGAAAAAAACAAATAAACAGAATAAGCTGTGTATCTACCCTGGCAGGTGTATAGGAAAAGGCCCAGTTATAGAGGATGGAAGAAAGAAAAGAATTGGGGGTGTACATTGTCCTGCTTATTTGTTTCTTATTGTATTTATAATCTGAAAATATATGTGCATTATGAACAAAATGAAAACATTGTAGAAGAATTAGGAAGGAAAGCAAAGTAACTTTTAGCCCACTGATCTTTTTTTCCTTCCTATCTTCTCATAGGCAGCCAAATCTAAGGCTTTGGTCTAGTTCTTACACATTATCCTATGCATGGAAATGGTAAAATGTGGAATCATGTTTAATGTTGGAAAACTAACTTTCTTTTCTTCTTTTTTTCTTTGTTTTTCTTTTATAAATTGGGACATCATGATTCCTCCAATGCATCTTGATAGAAAGTAAGTAACTTCTGAACTTTTAGAGATATTTTGTTAAAACATTGAAGTTTTATTGCTTTTTATATAAATGTATATATGTGTATGTGTGTGTATGTATATGAATATATACACAGAGATATAGAGTTTTAAACTGTGTAATTTTGATTAGGGTGATTAACTTTTGCATTAACTGTAATTTTAAAAAATAAGTGAAAAATAAGAAATGTTACATAAGTGTTCCTAATATCTAAGAATAGAGACTTCTGGAGCAACCCATTTTTAATTTTTGTTGTTTAACTACAGTTAGCTATATAAAATGTACACTTGATAATTCCATTATTTTCTGAAGATAAAAATAACAAAAAAAATATTTTATTTATTCCCAGTCAATATCAGTTAACTAAGATCATATATTTCCTCAAGAAAAGTAGTCCAAGTTTTCTAGACTTCACAGAATTGGTGAGAATAATAGCAATAAGTAAAAATGAAGCTGATGGTCATTAAGTCAAAGAGTTTCTGGCAACTTTGATTGTCTTAAACTCCTCACTGATGACTCATGATACTCCTCCCTATAAATTTTGAAAAATCAAAAGTTTTAAGGAAGCCGTAGCTATTTTCCATTGCCAGATGCTGTGGAGAAACCACAGATAAGCTTTCCTTAAAGAAAAATGTCATTGTTTATTCTCAGTATGAAATCATTTTTATGACATCTGAAAACATTTAAAAGGCATAGGGGTCATTCTTCAACCCTTCACTCAAACTTAATTTTGTTTACCTTCTTATGTTTGAAAAAAATGCATGATACATGGTAATAACACACATAACATGCAGAATAATACAACTTACTTTGAGAGCATAGAGGCCTGACTTTCCAGGGATTTTGAAGAATGTTCCATCCCCTATCCGAGTGTCAGTGTGAAGCATTGCATTCAGACAGGCTAATGGAGAGGTTCCACTAGAAAATAAAAGTGTGGAAAAAAGTGATCTGAGATGCAGCTTCTGTAGCAAAACTGTTCTCTGACTCTCTTAAAAAGAGACCTTCTTGCATGCCTTTTTAAAATATCCTCCCAACCCCAAAACATCTACATTACAATAACAGGCCAGGCCAGTTTCCCTAAAGTTAATCAGATGCATCTGTCTTGCAGGCTTCAGGCAAAAAGTCTCCTAAATTGAAATTATGCTTTTATTCATAAAGCAACCAACACTGTATTTTAAGGAAACCAAAGCCCAGACTTTTATGTGGTGTTATTTTGTAAAATAACACTATGAGGCCTCAGATTTAAAATATTACAGACAAGTTGATGGTTGCACTTGAATGATCAGGGTGGGTGGCGGGGGGTGGAACCCCCAAGTTCAAGGGCAGCTCCATCTCATAGGTCGAAAAGCAACAAAAGAATAATAAGAACAAGGGAAGAACTGATTTGAAATTATAAGTATTTAACTTACAGGACCGCATTTTTCACATGGCCAAATAAGAATATATATCTGTATTCATATCCCTGATACAACTTACACAATGACATCTTCTTCTCAGATATGTCAATAAAAAAATATGTGTTTGAGAATTCTGCCCACCAATTATGTTCTGTAGAAAAGATGCAAGTGACTGAATTATGAAATCAGTTTTCTTAAAGAAATCAAATATTAAATTATGATTAAAATATCAATGCACATATCTACAAACATTATTGCAATGAATTTGTATACTTGCAAAGATGGTTATGAAATGCATAAAACACACACACACACACACACACACACACACACACATATATATATATATATATATATATATATATATATATATATGTATATATTCCCCCCTTGGGGTAAATTTTAGACTTTTTGTTGTTGTTTACTTATAAACTAATAGTTTTGCAAACCAGAATTTAAAGCCACAATTATTGCACTTTTATTTAAGTCCCTATCATATGCTGCCTATTGGAGACTCATGTGATAGAAAAAGACATACACAGACTGAAGGTGAACGGTTGGGAAAAAACATACCACTCACATGTACTGCTGAAGCAAGCAGGGGCTTCCATCCTCGTATCAAATAAAGCAGACTTCAAGCGAAAGCTAATCAAAAGGGATAAAGATGGACATTACATACTGCTCAAGGGAACCATACACCAACAAGACATAACAATCATAAATATATATGCTCCAAACAATGGTGTGTTCATCAAACAAACTCTTCTCAAGTTCAAGAGTCAAATTGACCACAACACAATCATCTTGAGTGACTTTAACACACCTCTCTCACCACTAGATAAGTCTTCTAAGCAAAAGTTGAATAAAGAAACTATAGAACTCAAAAATAAAATCAATAAATCAGACTTAACTGACATATATAAAATATTTCAACCTGCATCAAGCTGATTCACTTTCTTCTCAGGAACATACAGATTCTTCTCTAAAATAGACCATATATTATGCCAAAAAACAACTCTTAGCAAATACAAAAATGTAGAGATATTAGCATGCATTTTATCAGATCATAATGAAAAGAAATTGGAAATCAACAAAAAAATGAAAATAAAAATTTCTTCATCACCTGAAGACTAAACAATATGCTACTGAATGAACAAAGGGTTAGCGAAGACTTTAATAAGAAGATTAAAAATTCTTAGAGCTAAATGAGAACATATACACAACATTGAAATCTCTGGGACACTATAAAAGCAATACTAAGAGGAAAATTAATTGCATAGAATTCATTCCTTAAAAGAAGAAAATTCAATAAGTACATGACATCACACTACATCTCAAAGCCCTAGAAAAAGCTGAACAAATGAACAGCAAAAGCAGTAGAAGGCAAGAAATATTTTAAATTAGAGCTGAAATCAATGAAATCAAAACAAAAGAAACAAATTAAAAAAGATAACAAAACAAAATTTGTTTTCTAAAAAACTAAATAAAATTGATAGACCCTTAGCTATGCTAGCAAAGAGAAGGAGAAAGAAACCTAAAATTACCACCATTGGAGATGAAAAGTGTAATATCACAACAGACATTACAGAAATGAAGAGGATAATTATAAATTATTTTGAAAACTTATACTCCAACAAAATAGAAGACACTAAAGGCATAAACAAATTTCTTAAGTCATATAATTTGCCCAGACTGAAACAGGAAGATATACACAATTTAAACAGACCAATATCAAGTGATGAAATAGAAGTTGTCATCAGAAGCCTACCAACCAAGAAAAGCCAGGACCAGATGGATACACATCCGAGTTCTACAAGACGTTTAATGAAGATCTAATACCAATACTCTTCAATTTATTTCAGGAAATAGAAAAAGAAGAAGCACTTCCAAACTTATTCTATGAGGCCAATATCACCCTGATGTCAAAACCAGGCAAAGATACATTGAAGAAAGAAGACTTCAGACCAATATTTTTAATGAACATAAATACTCAATAAAATTCTCAATAAAAAAGCAAAAATTCTCAATAAAATTCTGGCAAATTGAATACAAAAACAGATCAAAAAATTGTGCACCATGATCAAGTGGGATTCTTCCCAAGAATGCAAGATTGGTTGAATATGTGGAAATCAATAAATGTAATCCATCACATCAGTAGACTCAAAGATAAGAAACATATGATCATTTTAATAGATATGGAAAAGGCATTTGACAAGATACAGCACTCCTTCATGTTCAAAACACTAGAAAAACTAGGAATAACAGGAACACATCTCAATATCGTAAAGGCTATCTACACTAAGCCTGAGGTCAAAATCTTTCTAAATGGAGAAAAATTAAAGGCACTCCCTTCTAAAAATGAGGGAAAAAAAAGTCATGGATGCCTTCTTTCACCACTTCTATTCAACATAGTTCTTGAATCACTGCCCAAAACAATTAGACAACTAAAGAAACTAAAGGGATACTTGTAGAAAAAGAAGAACTTAAATTAGAACTATTTACTGACAATATAATTCTATACCTAGAAGACCCAAAAAGCTCCACTAGAAAACTTCTAAATCTAGTAAATGAATTCAACAGAGTAGCAGGATATAAAATCAAAACCCATAAATCAAAGGTATTTCTGTATATCAGAGACAAAACCTCTAGAAGTAAATGAGGGAAACTACTTCATTTACAATAACCTAAAAAAAAATAAGATTCTTGGGAATCAACTTAATGAGAGAGGTGAAAGATCTATACAATGAAAACTACAGAACCCTAAAGAAAGAAATCAAAGAAGACCTTAGAAGATGGAAAGATTTATCTTGCTCTTGGATAGGCAGAATTAATATTATCAAAATGACCATATTTCCAAAAGCACTATACAGACCTAATGCAATTCTGATCAAAATCCCAATGGCATTCCTCATAGAAATAGACAATGCAATCATAAAATTCATCTGGAAAAATAAGAGACCCAGAATAACTAAAGCTATCCTTAGCAGGAAAAATGAAGCAGATGGCATCACTATACCAGATCTTAAACTATACTGGAGAGCAAAGTAACAAAAACAGCATGGATTGGCACCCAAACAGACTGGTAGACCAATGGTACAGAATAGAGGACACAGAGACTAACCCACAAAACTACAATTATCTTATATTAGACAAAGGTACAAAAACATGCATTGGAGAAAAGATAGTCTCTTCAAAAATTGGTGCTGGGAAAATCCATATGCAACAAAATAAATTTAATCCCCTATCTCTCACCATGCTCAAAACTCAACTCAAATGGATCAAGGACCTACGAATTAAACCAGAGACTCTGCATCTAATAGAAGAAAAAGTAGGCCCTAATCTTCATCATGTGGGATTAGGCCCCAACTTCCTTAATAAGACTCCTATAGTGCAAGAATTAAAACCAAGAGTCAATAAGTGGGATGGAATCAAACTAAAAAGTTTCTTCACATCATTAAAAACAATCTGTGAGGTGAATGGAGAGCCTATATCTTGCGAGCAAATTTTTACTCCTCACACATCATATAATCTCTAGGGTATATAAAGAACTCAAAAGATAAGCACTTAAAAAACAACCCAATCAACAAATGGGACAAGGTCTTGAACAGACACTTCTCAGAAGAGGATATACAATCAATTAACAAATATATGAAAATGTGTTCATCATCTCTCACAATTAGAGAAATGCAAATCAAAACTACTCTAAGATATCATCTCACTCCAGTCAGAATGGCAGCTATTATGAAGACAAAGAACAATAAGTGTTGGTGAGGATGTGGGGAAAAAGGTACACTTATACATTGCTGGTGGGAATGCAAATTGGTGCAGCCAACTTGGAAAGCAGTATGGAGATTCTTTGGAAATCTGGGAATGGAACCACCATTTGACCCAGCTATCACTCTTCTCAGTCTATATCCAAAGGACTTAAAATCAGCATACTACAGGGACACAGCCACACAATGTTTATACCAGTACAATTCACAATAGCTAAACTGTGGAACCAACCTAGTTGCCCTTTCATAAATGAATGAGTAACAAAAAGTGGCATATATACACAATGGAATTTTACTCATCAATAAAAGAGAATAAAATCATGGAATTTGCTGGTAAATGGATGACATTGGAGAAGATAATGCTAAGTGAATTAAGCCAATCCCCAAAAAACAAATGCTGAATGTTTTCTCTGATATAAGGAGTCTGACTCATAGTAGGGTAGGTAGGGATAGCATGGGAGGAATAGATGCACTCTAGATCAGGCAGAATGTGGGAGGGAAAGGGAGAGGGCAGGGGATTAGTGAGAATGGTGGAATGTGATAGACATCATTGTCCAAAGTACATGTATGAAGGCACAAATTGATGTCAACATACTTTACATACAACCAGAGATAAGGAAAATTGTGCTGTATGTGTGTAATAAGAATTGTAATGCAATCCACTATCATTTTTTAAACCAATAAAAAATTTGAAAATTGAAAAAAAATAAAATTTCAGGAGTTTTTTCAAGCTGTTGATTGGTAGTTTGGAATCAGCCATGCTGGGAGTATTTACATAACTGGAAAAAAAACCCCACTGTAGACCAGCAAATCTGCAAATTAGGCTCGCTTTCTTCCTGAACAACCCGTGTCCATTACTCTTATCCATTATTTTAAAAGAACTTGATTCCAAATAGCACACTGACATGCTTATGGCCTTCTACATAGGTAGCAGCAGAGAGATAAACCACAGAATATTGTCCCACGATGTGGGATTCATCAGAGATGAATTTGTTAGCTTATTTATGATGTTCTAAGTCATCAGTCATTTATGGTTTTCTCTTGATATCAGTTTATACTAGCAGCAATGAGCAAATCCAGTGTCTGGATACTGATACTGATATTGATACTGTTCTTCAGTAAAATCAATGAGGTATTCTTGGAGAAATGGTTGATTCTAGGTTTGGGACATGGACTATAAAAGATAAAACTGAAGTACTGCCAAAAATAAGAGCTAACAAAACAAAGGGCATGGGGTTATAGGAGCCAAGTAAAAGAATTTCCATTGGCCAAAGCTGGAAGCATGTGACAAACAAAAATAATAATGGAATTTAAGTATAACACAATAAATACAAAAATAATGGAAATAAATATTCCACAAAGAAATCTAAATAAGTTATGTAGATACTCTCAAGAAAATGGTGTCCTTTTTAAATGTGAGCTACTCATAGTGACTTCCTGTCAAAGAGTACAGTTTAGAAAGGAGAGGGAAAAGTTAATTTACAATTTTAAAAAAATGAGGAACCATATCTCAGAGAATCAAGGTTAACATTACTAGTGACTAACACATGTTAACACATGTGCATACAACCTCATTGAGAATGGTGCTTTTCTTTTTTGATAAATATAGTCTAATTATGAGAAAAACATGAGAGAAATGCAAATTAGGAATGTTCTGCAGAACAGTCAATACTCAAACTTTCAAAATTATTAAAATCAAGGAAGTCTGAGAAACTGTCAAAGGGTAGGGAAGCCTAGGGTTCATAATAGTTACATGTAATGCATCCTGTATGGAAATCTAAAGCACCAAAAAGGCATTATGCAAAAACAGTGGAAATATAAATATGTCTGAACTTAGTTAAGAACCATGTTATCAATATTATGTAATTGTTTGGAACAAATACACCATAATGCACAATGTCAATACTAGAGAAATGAGGGCAAGGGATATATAGGAACTTTGTATTTCAAATTATAAGAGGATACATATTGTTGTAAAATAGAAGGTTATTTAAAATTTATCATTTATTATCATATTAAAATTTTAACATTGAAGCCTAATTGGAATCTTTTATTTAAATAAAGTCACTTCATGTTCTTTATTCAAGAAAATTAATTTGATATCTCAGCAGCTTCTACAGAACTGAGTTGTGGTTGGAACCAAGAATAGAGAGCAGATTAAGATTTTCTAAAACCCTAGTGGAGGGATTTTAAAATCCGTCCAAGAAACTAAGCATATTAAGCCACTCAAATGAATGCAGTTGGCCATCCCATACCCATAGATTCTGCACTCATAAATTTCACTGCCAATAAAAATGTTTGAAAAAATATTGCATTTGTTCTTAATATGTATAGATTTTTTTTTCTCATGATTATTCCCTAAATAGTACAGTGTAATTACTGATGTAGCCTTGTCTAATCTTTTTCAAGTACCATAATAAATTTTAATTGCATTTAAATGTACATTAAATTTACAGTTGGATTGCATGCCTGTAATAATTTTTTAAATACAAAAAAACCTTAAAAATGTATCAGATAAAAGAAATATTACTAAGATTTTTATTGATTGGAAAATTTACCCATATATCTGGATTTCTAAGAATATCTTCCAAAGAGCCAACGCAATTGTTTGCTATTGAAAAGGCTAGCACATACTGTTAAATCAGTTAATTATTCTGAATAAAGAAATTTAGTTAAATACTGCTATTCATCTAACAGTACTAAAACACATCAAGATTAATCTATAATAAAATTAAATACATATGCCAGAAAATGACATAGTATATATCCAAGAAAAATTTAAATTATATTTTATGAGTTGATAATTGCAAATCTTCCTAAAACTCAAAAGGGAAACATTTATACATACTAAATCTTACTCACAAGGGATCCTACTATCTCTGTTTTTAAATGAGGTCCTCTTGATCATCTGAAATAGGAAATTGGGCATAGCTATGCCATAATCATTGCAGTCTGTAATTACAAAAGGGAGAAAAGAATATAGTTTTCAGTTCAATTACTTCTCTAGAAACTCCAAGGTGCAATCAGTCAAAAGAAGTAGAGTGTTAATAATTGAATTAATAGTGCTCAGTGAAAATGGAGTTCAACAAGATTGGCAGCTTAGAAGAGTTTAATTTAGACATGAGTCAATTGTCACAGGGTTGAGAAAGAGCATATTTGTGATACTGAACTGTACTAAATCCTCATTATCCTGTAATAGCTGAAATGAGTTCAGGAAAAGAAATTTATATATATGTAAAAATACAATTCACCACAATAATTGAACCTCCTTTTACTTATTGCAGACTTATATACTAATTACAATATTGACTAGACTCAGGCTTTGAGAATTTTTTGTTCAATTTCATGTATTCTGGATTACATTCTGGAATATTCTGAAAAGCATCCATCAAATATTTGGTTATTTATGTATTTATACCTAAGCAGTTTAATTATTAATAACTTTTTATTACTAAATATTTGTCATATTAGTCCCTTTAGAACTATTGTTAATAAATTCACTTACTTCTGTCAACAAAATTAGAACTATGAGGCTAATGAGAGGATGTTATGAGATAGCTTCAAGAAAAACTTTATTTTTTAGATTATATATTAAAAGTAAAATTTTTTAAAAAAGGTCTGCAGATGTATCAGTTGCTTTCAATTAGAAAAATGTCAAACACCAGGATAGTCATCTTTCTTTGGAAGAAATCCAAGACAGAATGATATTTAAAAGTAATATTCTTTGATATGGATTAAGTTTTTCTTAGAAATGTAGAAGGTGTAAGAATGTGACAAAACTTTTCTGGTATATTTCCACAGGTTTTCCAATGTTCAACAGAGTTACAGATCATTTTTAAACCTCAATTCTAACTACAAAACGAAATCTCTGTTCAATAAGTTTATCAGAAAAGTGTCACCTGATTTGATATCTCTGCTGAAGTTTAAAATAACTTGTGAAATTAATAAAATTTAGCATGTGTGATGGGAAAGTGCTGAATTCTACTAGAAATACTGACCTCCAAGCCACTAAGACTGAAAAGGTATGATAACCCCAGGATTTCCCGTCACTGAAGCCATGTGAATTAAGTCAGATTCTTTAATGCTTTGGATTTTGTTAAGAAACAGTAATTATACCATAATATATGAATTGAATGATCTGTTCTTTCAATTACTTCGTATAATAGTTTCAACTAATACAATTTCAGAATATTTTCTATGAATCCCCATTAAGAGGTTTAATTTCACAAAGGGGAATTCAGACATGTGTCCACAGTTATCTGCTTGGGGCAGAACACAAAAGCTTGCAATATTGCAACTAATAATAAGAATTGTCTTCCTATTTCCATTCACTGCAAACTACTTGGGTAGCCTAGTTATGCAAGCAATGGACACATTCCAATGTTCACACTGGAGCACCAGCTAAATGACCATTTTCTCCTTAGTAACACAGGGAAGAGGTATGGTTCTGCAGTAAAGATTGTCTAGCATGTGTGAGACCCTGGGTTGAATCCTCAGCCCCAGAAGGAGAAAAGAGATAGAGGGAATAACACATATTGTATGATCATATCAAACCTCCTATATATATTCACTATTAATTTCTAATTTGGAATTTCCCTTTTACATGGTGCTAAATAATATCTTTGCTCTTTTAATTATCTCTGTTCATCATCTTTATCTTCTTTATCTTGTGTTTAAGTTTTTGTTCTTTATATATATGTAATCCCAAAAAAAACTGTGATGGTGAGACAGTAGTTTTAATAATAGAAACAATGTGTTTGGAAATATTTTTGATATTTAAAATTAGTATTAATCTCTTGTAGTTTTTAAAATACAAACATTCTATACCTCCTATTCTTGCAATAAATTAAAAAATATTCTTCAATCACTAGAATTCATAGTAAATAAATGTATATTTAGAAAAACAGTTGATATGTATAAATGCATAGTATACATCCTTATTTTTTGCTAAAAATGTTTGCTTTTAATGAAAGAAATTGAGATGAAAACCTTACTTAGAAGATATACAATTACTAATTTAGTGAACATAAGAAATAGTACATACTTAGGTCAAGAAAGAAATGAAAAGAATTAGGAAAGAAAACCATAGTAAAAGTGACTCTAGATCTTTAAAAACATTGTTTAATTTTCTTGCTACAGCTAGAGAGAGAATAGAAGAATCAGCCTTATACTGAGAAAATATTGAAATAAGGATGGTGTATCACAGTGATTCAGGGTACATTCTCTGAAAAAACACTGTCTGAGTTTGAAATCCATTTCTGCCACTTACCTCTGTGATATTTGTTGTTTTATGTAGCATTCTGCATTTCAACTTTCTTATCTATAAAATAATTATAATACCCCATAGAGCTATTGTGAAAAAGAAAAATATATAAAGCAGGTAATATGATAACAGTGCTTATCATATCACAAGTCTTCAAAAAAAGAGCTGCTATTATTTCTATTATTATTATTATTATTATTATTATTATTATTATTATTACTATTTGTGTGTATGTAATGCTGGGGATCAAAACCAGGTTTTTGCCCACACTGGGTGAGTGCTCTAACACTGAATTACACCTTAAGCTCACTCTCATTGTTTTTCATGAGTTTTTGCCAATTTAATTTTTAAATTCCTTATGCTAATAATATAAGGAAAAGCACAAATAAGAAAATACATAAAAATTAGAAACTATGTAACTATTATATAAGTACTCAACCTTCCTGCATTGGAAAACTTCTATACAAAAGCTACATCTTCACATTTCTAGATAATTAGATTACAATAATTAGATGCAGTAGCTGAAGACTTGAATGAGTGGTACAACATGGTGACTATCCTCAAAAATATTGTATTGTATACCCAAAATTCACTGAGAGTAGATATTAAATGCTCTCCATACACACACAAAAGTAACTGTGAGGTAGTAGATATACTAATTAGCTTAATTCTAAACATTTCACAGTGTATAGGTATATATCAAAACACCATGTTGTGTGCAATAAATGTATAGGGGTTTTACTTATCAATTACACTGAGTGATTGGATATCAGTTATACCCAGCTGGGTCAAAAGAATTGACTTGCAAATCACTGCACACGAAAATGTGAAATGGATAGATTTGTATTCTATTATCATATTCTTATCTTTATGAGATCAGAGGTAGCATTAAGAGGAAAAGAGCACAATGGCTAGAGCTTTCTATTGTAGCAACACAGATGTGTTTGTGAAGGTTACTACTCAGACACTCTTGTGATGTTTCACTACCAACTTGCTTGCAATAAATCACTTTCTGGTAGAAATACCTACATTAGTGTCTATGTTCTCTATCTCTCTTGAAAGACATGGCCCAAAAAAATGCCAGAAGCAGAATGGATATAGTTACTGTCATAAACAGCAAATCTACTCAGTAATACCTCATAAATATGTGAAATATTATATCTTAATCAAAAATAAAATAAAATTTATTAAAAAATGAAAAAAATCTGGTTTGGATGCCATCTCTGTTTTCTTGATGAAAGACAAATCTTCAGGATTTTACATGGACAAAAATAGATGAACAATCTAATAAAATCCTCTTGGACATGTGACAAAATATTTTCTTATAAAATAGTGTCATTCAATAGATGAATGGATAAAGAAAATGTGATATATATATTTTCCCCGCAGTGGAATATGACTCAGGTTTAAAAAAGAATGAAATTATGCATTTGCCAGTAAATGGATGGAGTTGAAGAATATCATGCTAAGCAAAGTAAGCTTAAAAAAAGTAACCAAAGTAACCAATCCCCCAAAAACGAAACGCCATTTTTGTTCTCTAATATGTGGATGCTAAATCAAAATAAGGGGGATGGGCACTAGGAAAGAATAGAGTTACTTTAGATTAGGTAGAGGAAGTGAAGGGAGAGGAGGGAAGGGAATCTGGGTATAGGAAGGATAGTAGAATGAAACAGACATTATTACTTTATGTAATAATATATATATTATTACATGTAATAACATATATATAAATATATACATATATAATTATATATATGATTGCATGACCAATGTGATTGTACAACATGTACAATCAGAAAAATAAGAAATTATACACCATCTATGTATGATATATCAAAATGAATAAATGCTTTCTACTGTCATGTATAACTAATTAAAACAAATTAAGTGATTTGTAAAAATAAATGAAACAAATTTAAAACAAAGCACAACATAAAAACTTTCATGCATGGGGAAATGTATTTATTTGGAATTATTATAATGGAGGGTGCAGATATTTTACCAACTTATAGACCTGAGTCAGTTCATGGACACAGTGCATTTAGAATGAAAAGGGAACAAACTTTATTTGAGGAAGGACATTTTAACATTGCCAGATATATGATAATGTTTATTTGTAGTGACTTGCTAAAGAGAATATGCGTATCAGTGAAAAGAAAATACTCAATTTAGAGGGATTTTGATTTATATACATTAAGTTGATATTAATTTGGGGGTTATAGAAAATTCTTGTGGTTTGGCAAAAGATGAATGGCATTTTGGTTTAGAGAACCTAAGTAGATTATCATGAAAATAAATGATGATACCCAGATTACAGATAGTTTCCTGATATGATTTCTTAATTGGACCAAATTAATGTGGTTAATGTCATTTTTTCTATATTGATTCATATTGTTTATACAAAATATTGAGTTTCATCATGGCATACTTTCATATACATAAAAATGCAATATGGTAAATTTCATTCCTCAATAGCTCCATCATAGAACCCTACTTCTCCCTGATCTCCTTCCTCTACCCTAGCATAGTACCTATATTTTTTTTCTCAACGTTCCACATATGAAAGACAACATATAATTTTTTAAAAATTCTTTTACTCTAAAATATGGTTTCTAGTTTCATCTATTTTCCTGAAAATGACATAATTTTTTTTCTTCTTTGTGGCTGAATAAACCTCCATTGTGTGTATATACATTTTCTTCATCCATTCATATGTTCATGGACAGTAAGTCTGATTCTTACCACTTAGATATTGTGAGTTGTGCTGCAAAGAACCTGGGTATGCATATACGTCTAAAGTATGCTGACCTTAATTTTTGTTTTGATAAATTCTAAAAAGTGGTACAGCTGGATCATATCATTGTTCTATTTTTAGATTTTTAATGTAACTGAATGTTGATTTTTACATGATTGTACATTCCCACCAACAGAGCAAAAGTTATTTTCTCTATCCTTGCTAATATTATTATTTACATTCTTGATGATTGCCATTCCAACTGAAGTAAGATGGAAATTAAGTGTAGTTTTGATTTGAATTCCCTTGAGAGTTAAAGAGTTGAATATTTTTTCACATAACTATTGGTCATTTGTATTTCTTTTGAGAAGTTTTCATTGAGTTTATTTGTCCATTTTTTATTGATTAGGTTACTTGTTTTTATAGTGATTTTTTTAGTTCTTTTTATATATTCTGGATATTGATTCTATATTAAAAGAGTATTTGGCATAGATTTTCTCCCATCTGTACTTTGGCTTTTGACTCTTTGGTTTCCTTTATTGTGCAGATTTAAAATTCTATGCTATGCCATTCATTAATTATTGCTCATATTTCACAAGATGTAGGGTTCCTATTCAGGAAATATTTACCTCTGCCTATATGTTAAGAGTTTTTCCTATTTTTTCTTCTAACAGATGCAACAGTTAACAGTTTTTAGTAATATACACAGGTAGGTTTTTGATCCACTTTGAGTTTACTTTTCTATAGAGTGAGAGATAAGAGATATAGTTTTATTCTACAAACACTAAACTGATTTTCTTAGCAACAGTTTTTAAAGAAGCTGCCTCTTCCCCAAAACATATTTGTGGTATCTTTGTCAAGAATCAGAATGAGTTTGTTTTTGAGTCTTCTATTCTGTTACATTGTTTTACATGTCTGTTTTCGTGCATAGTACTTAGTATGCTGTTTTGATGCTATAACAATATAACTTGAAATTGTGTACTGTGATGCTGTTAGCATTCCTCTTTTGCTCTGGATTATTTTGACTGTCCTGGGTCTTTCTTTCTTTCATGTGAATTTTAAGATGGTCTTCTTCCAGTTTTATGAAGATTTTAATTGGTATTTGATGGGTTTACATATAATTTGAAAATGGTCATTTTAACTATTTTAATTCTTCCTATCCATGAAGAGAAAGTTCTTTCCATTTTCCAAAGTCATATTAATTTTTCTATAATTTCCATTGTAGAGGAGTTTCACCTTTATGGTCAGATTTAATTATTTTAAGCAATTGTGAATAGAATTAATTTCCTAATTTCTTTTTTAGCTGAATAATTAGTGATATATAGAAAAGTTAGTTATTTTTTGTTTATTTTGAATCTTCTTGTTTTTCTCAATTTATCAGTTTAGTAGTGTTCTGCTAGAAACTTGAGGGTCTTCTAAGTATATCTGCATATAGTGATAATTTGATATATTCTTATTTGTAAACTCCTATTTCCTTTTCTTGATTCATTGTTCTGGATAAAATTTCAAGCCCTATATTTAATATGAGTGGTAAGAGTGGATATCCTTGCCTTGATCCTAATTTTAGAGGAAATTCTTTCAGCTTTTCCAATTCACTATGATATTGACTTTGGGTTTGTCATATGTAGCTTTCATTATGTTGAAGTAGGTCCTTTTATTCTAGTTTCTTCAGGGTTTTTATATGAAGGGGTGTAGAATTTTCTTAGATTTTTCTGCATCTACTGACATGATTGTGTAGCTTTGTCCTTGATTCTATTTATGTGGTATATTAAATTTATTGATTTACATCTGTTAAATAATGTTCGCATCCTTGAAAACTAATCAACTTAATTATATACATAATGTTTTTAATGTGTTCTTGAATTGATTTTCTAATAGTGTATTGAAAATTTTTTCATCTTTGTTTATCAAAGATATTGTTATAGAGTTTTCTTTCCTTGAACTGTCATTATCCAGTTTTAGTATCAGAGTGATATAGGCTTCATAGAATGAGTTTAGAACGATTATTTGCTTTCAATTTTATGGGATAATTTTAGGAGTGTTGGTATTAGCTAGTCTTCAAATATACAATAAAATTAAGTATGAATCAATCTGATCCTGAAATTTTCTTTACTGGAAAGATTTTTATTATTGCTTCAATCATTTGATATTAGTCTGTTTAGGTTTTCTAAATCTTCTAGGTTCATGTGAGCCTAGATATAGATACATTTCTTCTAAATTTTCCAATTTATTTAAATGTATGTTTTCAAAACAATCCCTGGTGATCCTTTGCATTTCAGTTGTGTCTGCTGTAACATCTGCTGTAACAAAAATAATTATTTTATTCTTCAATTTTATTAGTTTGGAATTTCTTTGCCTTTCTTTTGATTAGTTTTATGAAGAGTTTATCAATCTCAACAACTTTTTTTGTTGGTCTTTGTATTATTCTTTACTCTCTATTTTGTTAATTTCAGTTCTACTGTTTATTATTTCTTTCTTTCTCCTGTTTTTAGAGTGAGCTTGTTCATATTTCTTAAGGGATTTGAGATGGGTCATTAAGTTTACCATTTGAGAAATCTGTTTCTTTTTTTTATGTAGACACTCATAGCTATATTCTTCCTTCTTAGCACTTCTTTAACTGTATCACAGATTCTAGTATATTTTGGCTCTATTTTCATTTAATTCTAAGAATTTTTAAGTTTAACCCTTAATTTCTTCAATGACCCACTCATTATTAAAAGTGTACTGTATAATTTTCATGTATTTGAACAGTTTGTATTGGTTTCTAATTTCATAACATTGTGAATGTATGGACTAAAATGTGATCTATTTTTGAGAAAGTTCCATGAGATGTCTAAACAAAAGTGTATTTGATTGTTGTTGGATAGATATTTGGTAGATTTCTGTTAAATTAAATTTATCTGGGGCTGAGGCTGTAGCTCAGTGGTAGAGCGTTTGCCTTGCACACGTGAGGCCCTGTATTGGATCCCCAGCACCATATAAAAATAAATAAATAAATAAATAAAAAGAAGATATTGTGTCCATGTACAACTAATTTTTTTTAAGTTCAGTTTATCTATAGTAAAGTGTAAATCCAATGTATCTTTCTTGATTTTTTTGTTTGGGTGATCTGTCAGTGAGTTAGATATATTGAAGTCCCCCATTTTTTTTTTCATGGTATGAGTTCATGTATTAATCACATAATTTCTTTAACATAAGATTATTTTTAAGACTCGTTTATATAACAACCTCTGGTTTAATTTGAAAGACGTGACTTGAAATCTAGTGAGATCGTTAGGTCAATGCACATGTATGTCATTTACCTGACTTAATTTTTACTGGCTGGGGAGAGTTAATTCCCACTGTCCACTGGATGAATGACTTAAATATTAATAAATACACTACAGTATTTACAAGCATTCTCACATACTCTGACACTGACTGGAAAGTCAAGCCACAGGAGGGAAGATTTCCTGACAACGTGACCCCATGGCAAATGGGACAAAAGGAAGCAGCACTCAGGAAGGAGAGGAGGATGAGACAAGGGTGACCGTTCAGATGTGCACAGTGTTCAAAACTCGCTGGATGACACTGAGGCCAGCATGCTTCTTGTTGGCGTGGAAGTCAGAGGGGCCCACTGGGCAGTCAGGACAGAAGAAGGTGCAGAGGGAGGGCATGCCAGGAGCCTAGGGGTAAGAGTCAGCCTGAGGAAGTTACCTCCTGCAGCCTGCAGGGGGCGGCACACATCCCAGGGCTAATTCAGAATCCTTCTTGGCAGCCCAGGCGATGCCTATTGGTTTTGGTGGTTTCAACCACATGCCATCCATCTGACCTCTGTGCACTTGGCCAAACCCATCCCTGCTGCTGAAGAATCTACACCCTCACAGCCTGCTAAGGGGTGACCGTGATGCCCGGTCATCCCATATGAGGAAGTGAAGGGACAAGGGGTTTAACCAGGTCACTGCTTTGTGAACACGAGTAAAATCCTCGTCCTGGGCTTTGTTTCTTGTGTTGCACACACAGTAACTAGTCACCGCCCTGCATGCGAGTGCACACCAAAGCAGGTGGCTTCACCTAACTGTCTGGGATGTGAAGTTCAGAGTCTCTTGGAAAATTGCATAAGCAAGCTTCCCTGGCGTGATTTCTAAAGCTCTTTAAAAAAAGACTTGAATATGGCTGAAGCAGCCAGCAGCATATTCTGGGGACCCGCTTTCACAAGCAGCACAGACCAACTGTTAACATGTATTATTTAGTCAACTGTTAAAGTTTATTTCATAAGTATCAGTAATTTAAAGCCATTTACTAAATTGTAAATTTCAATCCTTTAAAAACTACTACCAGAGCAGTTCTGAGGTATTACTGTTAACTTAATATGGAAATGTGGCTAGAAATGTGACTGCCGTGCCCGAAGCTCCCTAGGCTGTTGGGGTGTGACCACAGACACGATCTACAGCTTTCAGGAAATTACTGTGCACGTGCATTAAGTGACTTTCTGAAAGTTAATGCTGATTTGGTTGGCTGGTCACTTCTAAGCATACCAAAATAATAAAGGCTGGCCCACAGAAGGGCCCCTGGAACTGGGAAACTGCCCTCCAGGCCTCCTTCATCTGAAACCCAGCCAACACTCAAGTTATCTACCAGGAAATCAGTGCAAAAAGCATCCAAAAATCTTGCCTATCAGCAGGTTAATTTTCATATAATTTTAAAAGAGCTAGACATTTTTCTTTCAAAATTCATTTATAAAAATAAATTTCAGTTTGAGACCTTAGTGCTGCGCCCCTCCCCTGACTCAGGCAATGGCAAGGCCCTACTGAGGTGGATGGCGCAAGGCGTCCATCCTCTGGAGGAGCGCAGTATGTTTCTGGGAATGGGCTGATTTGTTTTTATATTCCTTTAATAAGTATAGTTGTGATTTCTCATATGACCATTAAGTATGAAGGAAAAATCATGACTTTCCCAATTAATGCAACTACTTCTAAAGCATAGATCTGTTTGCTCTAAATGCAATGATTCAGCTGTGGAGTGTAAATTGTTAATGTCTAAAGAAAAACTCCCTGTATTCCTGTCAAGGAAGTTTTTGAGAAATTAAATTAAAATCTAGAGAAGAAAAATTAATGTTAAGAAGATAGATTAGTGCTTAGTACTGGGCAACTTGTTCTTGTTCCTGTGCACAATGGTTTGTGCTCTTACTTTTGTTTGATGAAAAGTAATAACAAATCAACCACTTGCTGTAACCATGGCACTGGTTCCAGTCAGTAAGTCAAGAAAAAATAGTCAAGGTATAGGCCAATAGTTTGGGACATTTGTAACTATTATTAAAAGTTAACTAAGCAGAAACAGCTCAAAACAAAACTCGAACTGAAAGTACAAATGCTTGCTTATGCATAAGCCAAGATACATTCTTCTATTCTAATTGTAGCTAGGTAATATTTTGTTTCTTTGAATAATGATTCCTGTTTTGTAACCACAATATACTGTGAGCCTGCCAAAATGAAAAGTATATATGATCAACTTCACAAGTAAAGATTGGGATCAACACCTTCACTTTGGTGTCTGTGTTGTTTCTCCACCCCCTCTTTCGCCGACTCCTCACCATCCGTTCGTCTCCTGAGACCCCCTGTTGGAGCTGGTCTCCGACACCTTAGGTACCAAATTGTAGCTTAATTTAGTCATGATGGCTGCACTATAAAGTCATGAAAAATGCAGCTGAAAATGCTGAGCCCCAGCTCCTCCTCCCGGCACCCTCTGTGGTCCCAGCCACTCTAGGGCTGACCAAATACCCTCAGCTGCTTGAGAACAGTTTAGCCTTCCTCTGTCCTGAAACTCCCACAGAACTGTCATTCTCAGATCCTCATGATGACACCCAGTAACTGAAATACCCTCGTGATGGGGAAGGAGGCCTGTCACAGGCTCAGCAACACCGATGCAGGCACCAAGACAACATGGCCACCTCGAGGCCCCGCTCCCTCAGATGCTCTGCACTACAGTGCCGGCACAAACCTGAACCTTGGAACAATGACGATTTCAGTCAGCTGGTCGGCATCAGCAAGTCCCTCAGGTGTTGTGCTGAGACGATGGACAGCCTGGCCCGCCATCACCAGGCACCCTGGACAGGCACACTGTCAGGTGGAACTGCCAACGTGCCTTCCTGCGCACAGCCCTGCTGCCATCGACATCTCTGTTGGACTGACTACTTGCGGGAGCAGCTTCTGCCTCAGCCAGGATCACTGGAGGGGCGGCAAGGAACTGGACTCAGCAAGGTTCCAGCCACCACATCCACACACACAAAGCAAATTCCAGAGTACTGTCCTCTCAGGGCCAACGAGCAGGTGGCTGGCCTTTCCTATTACCAGTCGAGGAAACTCAGGGTAGAGCCTGTGGGACAAGGTGATGCAGCAGGATTCTGGTCCACTTCAAACTTAAGCCTGTTTAGTCAAACCACGGAAAGGAGCGGCCTGGTCAGCATCCTCGGACATGGCTGCCCCAACTCTGCACACTGAAGCCAGTGGAAGGCACGGCTCAGATCTCACTGATAGTCCTCTCTGAAGGACAGTACTCCGAGGGGCCAGGAGAGGACACATAGAAGGACTGTGTTTTCCTTTTTAACCGGGCTCTTTTGTTGGCCAGCACCAGGCTGCGCAGGCTGGAGCTGACGATTTCCGAGATGAACTTCTTGCAGTCCACGCACACCTCCATGGTGCTCCAATCCTCCATGAGCTCCTTGGGAGACTTTGAGGAGAACCTGGCGATGCTGCGCAGTGGCCACTGGTGGCTTGCTGGGGGCTTTTCTGACCTGGTAGTACTGTCCCCTCTTTGTAAGGTGGAAGGTCCCAGAGAAAAGATGGGTAGAGTGGAGTATGGCTTGGAGGGCAGCCGCATCTTTTTGCAGCACTGTGAGCACACGGGCCTCTTACAGAACTGGCAGGTGTAAGACCAGGTGAAGAAGGAAAACCTCCGGGTTCGGCAACGTAAGCAGAGCTTTCCTTTCTTCAGGGCAGTGTAGATGTCCTTGTACTGCTGGTACTTCTCCAGCTCTGCCTTCACCAGCACCTGGTGGATGTGCATCACCTCTTCCACCGTCAGAGCGAGGCATTCCACGGGGAAGCAGAACTCCTCCAGGGAGCGGGAGCTCTGCCGGGTCAGGGGCAGGAACTGCCTCACATTGGTGGGCGTCTCCTTCTCGGTGGAGTGCTGGCGCTGGGGCGGCTGCCGCCGCTCGGGCTGAGGGGTGGACGACATGGGCAGGAACTCTTGGGGCTTCTTCCTCTCGCACGTGGCCTCCAGCGCTGGGTTCTCGAGGAAGGAGGGAGACGCGCTGCTGTCGCTGGACGACCTGGGCAGAGTCTCCTCCTCCGAATCAGAGCTGTCCAGCTCGGCCAGCATGGGGGCCTTGAGGAGCTTCTTGCGCTGTGCAGGTGCTTGCTGGGCAGCAGGGGTCCCCCCAATCTCTGTCTGCGATGTCAGGCCTCCATTCAGCATAGATGGCTCCCCAACATTCTTTGGAGATTCTGGGGTAGTCACATCCAATCGGCTCCGTCTAATCTCCTCTGGGGACACAGGCCGCAGCTTTCTTTCTCCTTTAATTTCTTCTAATATTCTTTCATGCAGGCTCCGAGGCCGTGGTGGGGTTGGTTTCAGTTTTCTGGCTGAAGCGGGGTTTAAAGGAGGTCTTGACATGATGAAGTCCAGGATGATCTCATGAGCGCTCTTCTTTAACCGAGGAGGAATGTCACCATTCACCATCACTTTCCGCAGGGTGTACCTTCTGCACCGGATGTCATCCATCAGCATCTCATAGGGGGTCAGCTGGTACTCGATGGGCAGCAGCTGGTACTCGATGGGCAGTGGGTTGTACTGCCGCTCCTGGACCTTCTTAAGTTTTACCCCATTTCGCAAATCCCTCATCACCTGGACCCAGAATCGGGCCCAGTCAGCGTTTTTCAGCTCATCTAGGTCTGTGCTGGAGTCATCACTCTTCTCCATTTCTTGAATCTTCTTAAGATTCTCCTTTGCACTCTTGATTTTAGTCAGGAACGTGTGGAGCTCCATGGTGTCTGCGAACAGTGCGCGACACACTGCCTCATAATGATTTGGTGCCTCTGACTCGGCTGGGAGAAGAGCAGCACACAGCTTCATGACGTCTCGGTAGGAGCGCATGGCAGAGAGGGCCCTCTTCTCATCTTCCTCCTCCTCCAGGCCCTCGTCTGCAGCCTCGTAGCCCGCGTCCTTGCTGCCATCGGCCTCCACCGTGTTGGCCATCCGGTCGATGAGCTGCTCCAGGGGAGGGCTTAGCTCCCGTTCCTCATTCTCCTTCCAGTGCTTTATAGATAATAATTCCCAAGGACTGGATAACCTCTGTTTCTGTACAACGTGAATTTCCCATTTTACCAGCGGCCGCAGCACTGGTAGCACACGGCCCACGCCTGCTCCTCGTTGATGGGTTGCCGGTACAGCCGCAGGATCTCCTCCAGGCTCAGCGCCTCCGGCGGGCCCGCGGCGGCTGCGGGCTCGGCCGGGCCCTTGCAGCCAGCCGCCTGCGCCACCCCGTGGAGGGCGCCGCGCCGCTGCCGCGTCCGCTCAGCTCCGCGGCATCGTCCCCGCGCGCCTCCGCCCGAGCCGCGCCCCACCCGGCCGCGCCCGCCGCCTAGGCGCGGGACCCGAGGGCCGGGCGGCGTGGGCTAGCGAGGCGGCCCGCGCCGCTGCGGCTCCGAGAGGCGGGTCGGCCGCCCCCCAATTTTATTATAAAGAACTTTATCAGTACAATTGAGGTTAACTTTATATCATGTAACATTAGTTTTATAAAATGAGATGCACCAATATTTGTGCCAGTATTATTTATAATCCTACTATTTTCTTATTAAATTCTTCCCTTCATCTTCTTTGTCTCTTTGGACTAGTTTTGGTTTAGAGTGTGCTTTGACATGTGTTAGAGTGATTGTGCCTGCTTGTTTTTGGATTGTGTTTGCATCAAATATCATTTTTCATCCTTTCACTTTCAGTCTGTGAGTGTCTTTGCCTGTGAGGCGTGTTGCTTGAAGACAATATAAAATTTATTTTTAAATACAGTAGGGCAGTCTGTATCTTTTAATTGAATAATTAAGATGATTTGCATTCTCTTTCATTATAAATATGTATAAATATGCATAGCTATATATTAACTTCTTCTTGTTCTTGTTTTTCATTTCTAAGTCTTGATTTATTTCTAATTCCCATTTGTCTGTGGACAATTCTAATGAGATTTCTTCTTTTCCATGCCCTCTTGGTTGTGTGTAGGATTTCTTTTATATCCTTCTGCAATGATAATTTAGTGGTCATGAATTCATTTTGTTCCCATTTATCATAGCAAGTTTTTATTCTCTAATCCTGAAGTATAGCTTTTCTGAATATAGGGACCTTGGTTGGCAGTTGTTTTCTTTCAGCACTTGAAATACAGTCTAAGCCCTCCTGACCCTTGATATTTTGCTTAGATATCTGCTGTTATTCTGATTTGACTTTATAATTGATTTATTATGTGTCTTTTGCAACTTGTATTCTTTGTACTTGACTTCTGACACTTTAACTGTAATACATTTTGGAGAGGTTCTTTTTTTAATCCTATCTATTTGGGGTTATAAATGCCTCTAGTCTATGAATGTCCATCTTCTTCCTGAGGTTTAGGGAATTTTATATTTACAGAATATCTTATGTCATTGACCTATACCTCTTATACTTCCTCAAGACCTACAATTCTTAAGTTAGTCTCTTATTGTTGTCCAAGGGTTCTTGTATATTCTAGTAAGAGCTTTGTATTTTTTTTTATTTTATTGCTATGAATTTCCCAGTCTTGAAATTCTGTCTTCTATTTTTTAAAATTTATTGGTGAGACTTTAAAAAATACTTATTTTTTAGATATAGGTGAACATAATGTCTTTATTTTACTTTATACTGTGCTGAGGATCAAACCCAGTGCCTTGTGCATGCTAGGTGAGCGTTCTACCTCTGAGCCCTATTGGTGAGATGTTTAACTGGGTTTTGAAATGTGCTCCCCCCCAGGATTTCTCTTTGATTCTTATTCAATATATCTATCTCTTTATTGAATTTCTCATTCATATCCTGTACAGTCTTCCTTCATTCACTCAGTTGTCTGTTTGTGTCCTAGCACCCCTGGGACCCGGGTTCAATCCTCAGCACCACATAAAAATAAATGCATTGTATTGTGTCCATCTACACCTAAAAATTAAATACATGTTTAAAAAGAAAAAAAAGAAAAAAAAAGAAAGTGATGCAGCACAAGATAAGTGACATTTTGGACTTAGAGGTAATTAATACCAAAGGTTAGCATGTGTTTCCAATATATCTTTAATCTTTAAAACTACATAAGTTGAATAGGTCCAAGAACAAGACAAGACTTCTCAGCTGGTCCAGGTTATAAGGCATATCCTACCACTTGAGCCATATGAGCCAATACACAGATTCCCCTCTCATATTTCCCTATTATTTTATACAAAGTAAGTATTTATAGAATCTTTGTAGTTTAGTCTTACAATGTAGGGCATTAATGTGGTACTGAATGAGATAAAGAATTAGTGTTATCTCTAAGAAGCAGAAACTCCCATGGAAAAGAAAATGTGGACACACACAGCTAATGCTTTAGAATTTTAACACAAAATTAAACAAGAGAATATTTTGGGGGAAAGAAGCATCAAACACTCACAATCCTCTGAAATTTCATTATTCCTCAGAGAGACATGCTAAGCTGGATATAACCAGGATTCTAGTGAAAGGGACATCTCACTTTCATTGATGAACATATTTATAGAAACACAAATCAGGGAATTTTTTTTTAATGTCTTCTGTAATCTTCTGCCAAAAGCAAATCAGAAAGAAAGATTTGAATAGAAATATTTTAATTTGTAAGTGATAAAAACAGTTACAGGAAAGATTGATTTAAAGTATATATTTTATGATCATTTTCAACTGTTGATATAGATTCATTAGCTTCTACCAGTTATTGGTTTTGAGGGGTTCCTAAGGTCACTAATTGCTTAACTTTTATAGTCTGCCATAGGTACAGGCTGATCTTGCTCTGACATCAACAAAAATCTGTTCAATGATGAACATGTGATTATAGTAGGAAAAAAATACTTGGTCTAAATAATGAAATACTTGAAAAAGCAATGCAGATGGAAGCTCCAACAAGATCTTCTGAATTCTAGTCTACTGCTTACACAGTTTGGAACCACTCATTATGTTACTAATTTCCCACAGTCATGGATGGTCACAATGACTATAATGATACTTAAAAAAAGTAACGTTAAAAATTAAAGTCTACTAGACTATAACTTTTATCATTTATCTAAAGAAAATTTTCTGCACCTTCCATGGTCAAAGAGGAAAGCTGGAGAATTTACTTTCCATCAAGTTGCTGATCCGTTTCCTATTGAAATAATACCATCATGGAAACTCAAAGTTTGTCTCTGCTAGTAGAAGAATTAGACCAACTTAATAGAAAGGAGAGTATTCACTTTGGCTCAGGAATATTCCACATACCTGAAACCATAACAACTTTGTTCATAGGACTATTCTATATGCACAGAGGTGACAAAGAATTCCACTCATGAATGAATCACTGTGTGTATGATTTACTATCTCTTCTACAGAACCTGCTTTGCTGCTATGAGACACAAGAATTCTTATACTTGTGCTAAAGTCCATAGGTTCACAGTGTTTTCCAAGATTGTTCCAGTGATATTCCAATATCGCTACTTTGAGAACCAGACAAAAATTCAAGTCATTCATATGTGCCTCCAACCTTCCACATCATTCACATCTGCCTCTAACCATCCATTTCAATATGCACACTATTTCATTGAGGGACTGTTAATGAAAACAAAAAATTTAACTTTAGTATCATTGAGCTGTCTAAACCTTGAATTTTGCTTTCTCTTTTCCATTTGTGTGTATATACAAACACACACACACACACACACACACACACACACCTAATGAGGCAATAGAAATAGATGTGAGTTGAAGGAAAGATGCCAACGCAAGAGATATGGTTGACATGGGCATCCTGGATTCTTTATTTGTAATATACTTGCACAATCTGAATGTACTGAGAGGTCAGCTTAGACTTAATGTAACACTGACATTAAGACAGCCCCATTTCTGATCTCATTCTAGGTTTTAACCACCTGTACTTTTTCTTAAAATTTCGTAAAAAAATAAACTTTAAAAAGATAAATTAGAGAAAGCAGTACTTTGTCTACTAAACTCTCTATATTAGCTATATAACATTAAAATTGACTCCAAATTCCTTAAAAGAGTGGCGCTATCACAGTTGATTCCATCTTCTCTAATTTCCTACCTCCCTTATTTTAAATAGCTGCTGTCCAACCCTATTGCCTTATTTGCTGTTCTCTTGGGATATTTGAAGGGAAATTGTATATTCATTTTAGACTGGCCTTGTAAATTTCATAAGCTGTTTTATGCCTAATTTCACAAAGATAGTTTAGAAGTATACTGTGAGGAATTTGAAAACCAGCTAGAAATGCGGAGAATGTGCAGATTGTACATGAACATTCTGTTGAATACATTTGCCTAAGTGTGAAATTTAACATTTATAATGATTTTTTTTCATGCTTGAAAATTCACAGATTTAACACCCATCTATAATTAGGAAATTGCTTTTTTTTCTTTTAAGTATTTTTTGTATCTCATTATAGTGTCCTATGATTTCATGTCACCTGATACCATGCATTCAACTTAAAATAGATACTGTGTAATGCATAATCAATAAAAATTTAGTATATACTCCAAGAACTTAGAAAACACCGAAGATAGGGCTCTTAGATCATGTTAATTTAGTTGTCAACTATTTGGTCAGTCTGCTATATAGATTATGTGTCAACAACAGGACCATCATGCAATATAGCAAATAACAAATTAGATATTTAAAAAATCAACCTAAAAATGTATGAGTTATAAATAATTCATTTTGTATTCTTATACTGGATTTATTACAAGCAACTTTTGGAGATCTAAAAATGTATGGAATGCTAAGTCTCTAGAAAAAATAATCAGGAGAAAAATTAATTTGCTAAAGTAGGGAAATGAATTAATTTGCTTTGCTTTGGAAATCCTGAGACAGTTGGAATAATTCAGAAGGATTAAAAAAGAAAGTTAAAAAATGCTTATGAATTAACATATCTTTGACACTAATATGTTGTTTTTAATGATTCACTGGATAATAATAGCAAATTATAGTAAAATCTAATGAAAATAATGCCCTACTAGATAAGAAATGCCTCCTTTGAGCAGAGAGTCCAGATGTTTTTGAAAATATCTTACACTACTGTGTGAAGGGGTAGTGGGTAAAAGATGTTTTGTCATATAAATTAGTAAGAAATTCTTTTAGGCAATATCACAACAGATGTGTATTTGAGTTTTGATGGTAGCTACCAGCTGTGCTTCTCCACAATCACCAGAAATCATGTGCACGTATCATCCAGGGATAATATGGAATGAATGAAATTGGCAAAAACTTCTTAGATATACCAGTAGAAACATTCCCTTTTTCTTTTCTTGGAAGATGCCAAGTCTCTTGCTCAAATGTGTGATATTTTTACATAAACAAATGTGATTACAATGATTTTGAGTTTATTGCATAAATTCAAAGCATATAAATATATTAATAAAATCAAGTTTTATCTATTGATCCATTTTTTTTGTTATTTAGCATGTTTATAAGCAGAAAAGTGTTTTAACATGTTAGAGGTTATTTCTCAGATGACATAAGGCATGATAAAAATTTCCTTCGGGAGTCCTCAGTGTACCTCGAAAAATCTGGCAATCTAGGAAACTCATTTTTCTAGTATAAAATATGGGTCTAGATTACTTTTGTTCATGCAATATTTAGTACTTCCAGAAACATTTGTTGAAAAGAGTATATTTTTTGTTTAATTATCTTTGCTTATTTCCCATTTGCATGGGTCTATTTCTTATGGACCATTATGTATTTGTCTAGATCTGACAACATAAAAAACATTAAGTCTTCCTATACATGAACATGAATATGTCTCTGCTTACACATTCTTTAATTTTTTCATCAGTTTTATAATTTTCCTAATATAGATTTTTATGTACTTTGTCAAATTTTTAACTAAGTATTTTTAGTGCTAATGAAAGTGGTATTGTGTTTTAAATTTTGAATATGTATTTTTCATTGTTGATATGTAGAAAATCAATTGATTTTTATGTTAATAGCTTATGAAACTTTGCTGTTATAATTTCATACTAGCTCCAAGAGTTTTATTGTTGTCTTTGTTATTGATTCTTTGAAATTTTCCTCAGAAACGTATTATATTCAAAGGAGGATAATTCATTTTTTTCTTCAAATCAATATACATTTTCTTTTTGAATAGCACTAGATAGGACTTTCAGCATGATGAGGAAGTTTGTCTTGTTCTCAATCTTAGGGAGAAAGTATGTAATTTCTAATCATTAATATAATATGAACTATAGATTTTTGTTAAGTGTTCTTTAACAAGTTGAGAAAATTCATCCTTTAATTCTAGTTTCCGGATAGATTTTTCCATGAATATGTGTTGGATTCTATCAAATTATTGTGCATCCATTTGTATGGCCATATGTTTTTTTGTTTTCCTTAGCCCATTGAAGATGCAACTTGCACCAATTGATGAATTTTCAAGGTTGCACTAGTTTTGTTTTAGCCAGTTTTTGTTGCCATCACATAGTACTATAAATTGATATCTAATAAAGAACAGGAATTTATTACTTACTGTTTTGGAGGCTTTAAAGTTGAATATCAAGGCACAAAGAGTGTCTAGTGAAGACACTGGTTCTGTTTAACAGATTATCCTTTCTAGCTATATCCTCAAATAGTGTAGGAGGCAGGACAGCTCTCTGGAAACTCTTTAATAGGGACACTGATATCATTCCCGAAGGTTCTGTCCTTGCGACCTAAATCCTCCTAACAGCCCCAACTTTTAATATAACAATGGTGCTTTCAAAATGAATTTAGGGAGTACATGAACATTCTAATTATTAAATCTGAATGGATGGGATAGATTTTGCCTGATTATGATGTTCCATTATTTTTAAACAGTTTTGGATTCTTTTTGGCAGTATTTTTCAAGGGCTTTTGCATCTGTGTTCATGAGAGATACTGTTTTATATTTTTACTAAGACATCTATTTCTGACTTTGGATAATACTGGCTTCATAGAATTAGTTGAGATGAATGCAATACGTTTCTAATTCTAGAAGAGATTATAAAAGCTTTATTTAATTTCTTGCCTAAGTGTCTAGTAGAACTAATTAATGAAATCAATTTGGGCTCAGTGATCTTGTTTTGAAGGATTACTATTAATTATTGATTCAATTTCTTTAATAGATAAAAACATGTTCTGATTTTCTATTTCTTCTTGACTATGTTTGAGAAAATTATCTCCTTCAAGAAATTGGTTCAATTCATCTAAATTAAAAACATTTGGCCATAGAGTTGTTCATAATATTCTTTTGTTGTTGTTGTTCTAATTTGTTATACAAAACAGTAGAATGCATTTTGATACATCATA
The DNA here is from genome assembly GCF_045843805.1 of Urocitellus parryii. Classification (NCBI taxonomy): domain Eukaryota; kingdom Metazoa; phylum Chordata; class Mammalia; order Rodentia; family Sciuridae; genus Urocitellus; species Urocitellus parryii. Next base: position 1,728,066 of record NW_027554068.1, read on the forward strand.
TGAAAATGGACCATAACTTCTCATTCTTCTGACTGTACATGATGTAGAATCATACCAATCATGTAGTCATATATCTACATAGGGTAATGATGTCCAATACATTTTGCTGTCCTTATTACACCTATACTACCTCCCCTACATTCACTCACCTCTGCCTAATCAAAGTACTTCTATTTTTCCCTAGTCCTCATATTGTGAATTAGCATTCCCATATCAGAGAAAACATTCATCTTTTTTTTTTGTTTTGTTTTGGGGGGATTATCTTATTTTTCTTTTAGCATATTCTCCAGCTCCATCCATTTACTGGAAAATGCCATAATTTTATTCTTCTGTAAGTCTTAGTAATATTTCATTGTGTATATATATATATAACCTTTTCTTCATCCATTCATCTTGTTGAAGGACACCTAAATTGATTCCATAGTTTGGCTATTGTGAATTGAGAACTGCTATAAACATTGACGTAGCTGCATCAAGAAAGTATGCTGATTTTTAAGTCCTTTAGGTATAAACTCCAGAATGAGATAGCTGGGTCAAAAGTGGGTCCATTCCAAATTTTCTAAGGAATCTCCGTATTGCTTTCCATAGTGGTTGCACCAACTTGCAGTCCCACCAGCAATGTTTGAGTGTACCTTTTTTCCCCACATTCTTGGCAACAATTATTGTTGTTTGTAGTCTTCATAATTGCCATTCTGACAGTAGTGAGCTAAAATCTTTGAGTAGTTCTGATTTGCATTTCTCTAATTGCTAGAGATGCTAAATATTTTTTTCATATATATGGCAACAGATAGTATTTCTTCTTCTGTGAAGTGTCTGCTGAGTTCCTTAGCCCATTTCCATTGGATTATTGGTTGTTTTGGTGTTAAGTTTTTTTGAGTACTTTATATATCCTGAAGATTAATACTCTAGCTGAGGTGGAGGTGGTAAAGGTTTTCTCCCATTCTGTAGGCACTCTCTTCACAGTAATGATGATCTTCTTTGCTGTGAAGAAGCCTTTTAGTTTGAATCTATCCAATTTATTGATTCCTAATTTTACTTCTTGTGCTTTAGGAGTTTTGTTAAAAAAGTCATGTTCTAAGCTGACATGGTAAACTTTTGGGCCTATTTTTTCTTCAATTAGGTGCAAGGTCTTTAAATCTATTGATGTGATTGCAAAAAAAAAATCCATAATTTTTGTATCTACCTTCATCAAGGATATTAGTTTAAAGTTTTCTTTCTTTGATGTGTCTTTGTCTGGTTTCATATCAAGGTGATTCTAGCCTCAAAGAATGAGTTTGGAAGGGATCCTTCCTTTCCTATTTCATGGAATAATTTGAGGAGTAGCAATATTCTTTTATTAGGTTTTTAATGTCCCTGGGAAAGAGGTGATGACCTCTTTATTTCTGATATTATTAGTTTGTTTCTTCCCTTTTTTCCTTAGGTTGGATAAAGGTTAATCAATTCAATGGATTTTTTAGAAGAGCCAAATGTTTGTTTCATTGATTTTCTCTATTGTTTACCTATTTTAATTTCATTAATTTTCACTTTAATTCTTATTGTTTTTCTTCTACTTGCTTCGACTTTATGTTACTTTTCTGCCTCTAGTATGTTATTGATTTCAGATGTTCTTATCTAATATATGTGCTATCACTGTATCCAACAAATTCTGAGAATTTTATTTTCATTTGCCCTTAGTGTAAAATATGTTTTTTGAATTTTCCTTGAGATTTTCTCTTTTATGTAAGTGGTATTTAGAAATGTATTATTTTACTTTCAAATATTTGGCAATTTTCCATCTATTTTTCTGGTATTGATTTATAGTTTAATTCTATTGTGTTCTGAAAGAAACTTGCAGGATTTCTGGGCTTTTAAATTTATTTAGTGTGTTTATGGCCCATAATGTAGACTATTTTGGTGAACACTTCATGTGATCTTGAGTAGAATGCATACTCTGCTATCATGAAGTGATGTGTTCTATAGATGTCAATTAGATACAGGTAATTGATTATGATCTTTAGTTCAATAATATCTCACCCAATATTTTACCTGCTGGGTCTGCTAATTATTAAAAGAAGATTGTTGAAGTCTCCAAGTATAATTAAGGAATTAAAATTTTTAAAATATTATAATGCTGGAATAATCTATTTTTTCTTGCCGTTTTATAGTTTTTGCCTCATGTATTTTGATTCTTTATTGTTGATACACTATTTTGTTACATGTTCTAGCAGAATTAACCTCTTCATCATTATATGATGCCCATTGTTATGCTTGATAATTATTCTTGTTCTAAAGTCTGCTTTTCTGAAATTAATATGGCTACTCCAGGACTCTTTTTATTAGAGTTAACATGACACATCTGTCTCAATATTTTACTTCAAATCTGGGTGTCTTTAAAGTAAAATTTTTAAAGACAACTATAGTTTATTATTATTATTCACTCTTTAATCTTTATCTTTAATTGGTGCTTTTGGGTGATTCACATTTGAGTATTATTGATATGATTGTATTAATATTTACCAGATTTATGTCACATTTTCCCTTTTTTGCATCTGCTGCCTTTGTTCTTTATGACTTTGGTAAAAATGATTTTTATTGAAGTTACTCTTTGCTATGGAAAGCAAAGTAAATGACTTAGTACTCTGAATAGATTTCAGAATGGTTATTTTTATCCTCTCCTGGAAAGCAAAGTTTTTGAAATTTTATGTAAGCCACTCTGATATATTATTTATATGTTCCAGAGATGAGTTGTATACAAATCCATTTAGTGTTTAATTTATAACTTTATATCCTACAAAGAACAACTAGGCCAAGTTGAATAAAATTTTATTTTCCAATATTAAATAAATCATGAAATCATATTCCAAAATCTGAAAATTATAAAAAGATAAATAATTTAACTAAATAATTACCAAAGTGACTAATTTACTTTTTCTACAATACAAAATCCAAATTTAGAGATTCATATTCTATTTTGGTGGGGTATTTGTTTATTATTTTACAATGCCCATAACTTCATACACATGGGGAAGTACAGCACTGATTTCCCACATTGTTCCTCATAACTTTTCAGCTGATTTTTCTGGGGCTTTCAAGTTATACATTATTTAATTTTATAATTTCATCTAAAATGGAATGATTCATTTAAAAATGTAAAATGCATTTAATAATGCAATATGGATTTACACTATATAGTACAATAAACTTGATTAAATGCATTTGTTAGTATGTCCAAATGTTTTATTAATAAAAATTATGTTTTTCTGTTTTCTTGCAATTATATCTCTTTTTCCCTCCCTCACTTCCCCCATTCTCTCTTTCTCTCTCTATCTCTTTTCTTTCTTCTATATCTCATTATTATATTTAATTACCTGGATTTTATGTTAAGGAAGTATTCATTCATTTGATTAGGATGAAATTTTAAAATATGGCATGCATCAGATTTTATTGAAACAAAAATAATTAGCCTCTTCTTCTATAAAAAAACCTATAAAATCAGGAGGAATATAAGTATATAATCAAATCAATATTAATTTTTAAATGGCATTATAATTCACTTAGATATAGAAACAATTTACTCACATTCTTTTATACAAATAATTTCTTTTACCTATTTAGAAAAGTGAAAGATTAGGGCACTTTCATACTATGGAGGCAAAAAATCTAGAGCCTACCTCCAATCTAATGATATTGAGATAAATGGTTAACTTAAAAAAGAATCATTTTACTTATTATATTTTTCCTCTCATTCAGTGTAAATGATATTTCTTACAAATTATTTTATTACTCAGCCTGTCTTCAATTACCTGAAATACAACTTTTACCATCGAGATTTATATCAACTACAAAATGCTATATATTATTGTGGAGAAATTTTTAAAATGTTGCATACTTTGAGGAATGCGATACTAGGAAAAATGTTAGTTAATAAAATATCTACCTGTTATTGGTCAATTAATTTATAAATAAAGTTACTTGACTACTTTTCCTTTCTTTGTTGTGAACAAAAGGAAAATAACTTCAATATTTTTGTAGTTGTTTGTTTTAAGATGTCTATGTTAATTTGCTGTTTTCCTTCATCAAAAGCTGAAAAAGTAAGAAAGAAACATATTTTAACAGTTTTTAACTTAAAAATATTCTGAGTTTAGTTTATACTTTACATTAAATGTAAGAGTGACTAAGAGTTCATCATGTGGCCCAACTGGAGCTTATATGTGTCCATTCTTTCTGAATTAACTCAAAAAATCCCCTAGATTAAAATATAATTTATAAACTGATTATCTTAAAATGTCAGCTCTGACTGATCATTCTTCTGCAGTTGCAATTGACACATTCAATTGTTTATTTACCATCTCAACATGTATACTTAATGGCAATCTTAAATTTATTTTCACCAAATCAAAATGCTTTATTCCCTTGTTCCTGACCATCTGCAGTATCACATTATTATCACATTACTGCATCAGTGTTGCCCAGCATAAAATCCCCCAGATTGTTCTCAATTTCAGTCATTAGGAACTTGCTGCTCCAAGTGTGATCCTGGCTTATCATCATTCGAGAACTCGTTAAAAATGCAAAATCACATTTCCAGTTCAATTTTGCAAATTCAGAAACTATATTGTAACAGGATCCCCAGGTAATTGATATAGATATTAAATTTTAAAAATATTACCCCCTATACCCAATGAATCAGTTATTATCATTCCTTCTAAATCAAAACACTGAAGACAATTATTTTTTACCATCTTCATGTTTGCCAATCCAATTCTTCATTATTTTGCATCCAATGTACTTCCTACATCTTTGTTTTCTCTTCATTCATTTTTTTCACAGCAACTCACAGAGCATTCTTTTGGAAATATATATATAAAATTATATAGGTTTCTATTCTGATTGCATTTGAAGCTCTTCTGTCTGCCGAATTATATTCTGCATGATCTATCCCTAGCTGCCTTTACTGCCTACCACTCCAATCTCATTTGTTATTCTTCAGCTTCAGTAACCTGTTGTGGAAACATAGCCATGAAGTATCAGAAGATAAAATGCTTGTTTCTACTGTGGCCCAGTAACATGGCAGAAGTTTTTATCAGAAGACATATAATTTGACTGGGTGTCATGGTGCATGCCTGTAATCCCAGCTGTTCAGGAGGCTGAGGCAGGAGGGTAGCAAGTTCAAAGCCAGCCTCAGCAAAATCAAGGTGTTAAGCAACATAGTGAGCCCCTGTCTCTAAATAAAAATACAAAATAGGGCTGGGGATGTGGCTCAGTGGTCAAGTTACCTTGAGTTTAATTACCAATACCCACCACCTGCAAAAAACAAACATATAATTCTTCACTATCAATGACAGGACCTAGTGGTCTACTTTATGTTTCTTCCACAGTAATTTGCCCAAACTTGCACTGGAATGACCCAAACTATATCTGCTTTTTTTTTTTTATCAAGAAGACACAATAACAGGGTCAGCCAAATCATATAGATCAAGATTTAGGGGCCTCTAATACTGCAACATAGAGCACTTTCCTTACTGAGCCTCTGTTGGGGATGCAAATCAAGTCAAGATGGCACCTGGCACTTTGCCAGGAGGAGTGGTTTGTGAAGTAAAGCCAGCGAGCCATTAAAATGATGAGGATCCCTTAATGACTGACTGCTGTATCTAGATGATGTTAATTAAGTTAAGCTGTGTGTAATTAGCTGGGTATATGAACCTCTGCTGTCCCGCAGAGAAGTGGCTCCTGCTACCTTGGGTGCCCGCTACTTTGAGTTCTCACTCATTTCCCGATGAGTTCACTCACAATAAATAGTAGTTCACTCCCTTCAACCTTCAAGTTGCTTGTCACCTCTGGTTATTTTGCCCAGCTGGACTATGGCAAGTGTCAGCCAAAAATGGCAGCTTTTGTGTCTACCAATATGTGATTCTGAACAAAATACCTGTGGGTAGAATACAAAGTCTCCAGAAAAAAAAAAAAGAAATCTACCAGGATCTTCATCCTTTGTGGTAAGGAAATGCAAGATTCTCTGATTTTCTTTTATTTGAAGATTATAATAGCAATAACTTTTTTTTCTTTTTTATGAAGAGACCTCCATAGAATCTTCCTGTTACATCTAGCATATGAGTGGGCTGCTCTTGCAAATTTAGAGGATTCTAAAAGGTTTGAAGAGTTCAAATTCTTGGTGATATTCATCTAGATATCCTGATATCACATTTTATAGTTCCATTTTTTCTCAAATGGCATCCTAATCTTAGTTATGAATGGGGATGTAAAACATTTCTGGAGTTCTCTGACTCAAAGTCCCAAATCCTATGACCATGCCTCATTTGTACTTGTATACTGAAAAAAGACAAGGCTCTATTCCTCTGTTGACTTTCAACACAACTTAATAATAACCTGCCAGCTCTCTTATCTTTGGAGGAATTTCCCTCTCATTGCTTTTAAATGCCTGAATCATCACACTAACACTAAAATTCTCCTCACTTGGAAATTTTCCTAGGGGTCACTATGAGTAAAAGTTTGCAATTGGGCCACATAACCATGCCAACAACTTTCTGTAGAACTCATATCACTCATGATGGGTCCTCCTAGACAGGTGTATCATAGATGGCCTGTCCCCAAACATGATCTTAGTGTTTGTCACTCAATTTGAGTATCATTTATATAGTAGTAGTATCATCTTTGAAAATATGAAAAACATTCCAGAAATGATTTACACCTATTATTTACCTTTGAGTAGAAAATGCAAAGATTGGATTAGATCTTCATAAAATGATTCACGAGAAATATGTATAAAGGAAAAGGAAGAAGCAGGTATTGGCAAGCAAGACTTTTGAAATCACAAAGTAGATTTGGTACAAAGGAAAAAGAAGAAGAAAGCATGACTGAGTAATAGGAGTCACAGGAAATAGGACAATTCTAGAGCAAAGAGTACCCAGCAGAGAGTGGCCTTTGGAATGCCCTCACTAGTAAGACTGGACTGATACTAGTGCCCCAATTATTCAGGGACTGACAGCAGCCAAGAGAGTATGATTTTCACACAATTAAACAGTGGATCCAAACAGGTAACAATCTGTAACTCTTAGTTAATTTTGTTCCCAGTAGCATGTTCTGTTGAAGAATTTCAGAGAAGTACAAATAAGTGAACATCAGATCTCCCAAGTAAATGATTCCATGTCTGCTTAAATGAGAGAGCAAATAAAGAGAATAATCACTTTCCTTCCTTTTGTTTTTATACCTATGTTTCAGTGAATTTATATAGTAGTAGTATCATCTTTGAAAATATGAAAAACATTCCAGAAATGATTTACACCTATTATTTTCTTGATGGGAATTATAGACTAGATATTTCATTTCTTTAATGATCATAGATCTATTTTGATTTTTAAATTTTTAAATGAAATTGAGCTCTGGTGAGTTAATTTATCTTGGAATATGTGCATTTTGACTATATTGTAAGTATTTTTCAATGCCTATGTACATTATATCAGAATTATTGGGGCCATTTATCCTATTTTACAATAGCTAGTATTTATTTGGTCTCATAAATTTCATTTTTGGTCTATATGGGTAAATATTTGCTTATTGTACTAGACTTTTTCATTAATTAAGTTTTAGCTTTGTAGATCATTTTTACTATATCTTCAATTTCATTAACATTTGGTCATATGATTATATTTCCTCTTTTGAGTTTTATTGTACTATTTAGTAATTTTGTTTGAAAATTTTGTATTACAAGTGTGTTTATTAATTTTTAGTTTTGCTGGGCATGGTGGAACATGCCTGTAATCCCAGAGACTCAGGAGACTAAGGAAAGAGCATCCCATGTTAAAGATCAGCCAAGGCAACTTAACAAGACCATCTCTCCAAATAAATAAACAAAAAGGACTGGGGATATACCTCAGTGATGGTATTCCCCTGAGTTTTATCCCCATTGCCACAAAAATAAATACATACATATATAAATAATTTAGTCCTTACTTTTGTGTAAGATAAGCATTTAAAAATAAGAATTTTTCCTGTAACTAGTGCTTTAAAATTCATTTAAAACTACTTTTATATTATCCACTATAATTTCTCTTTTGATTTATGAGTGTTTTACAAATGTGATTGTAGAATTCAAAATATCTAAGTGTTCATATTACTGATCCCCTTATTGACTTCAAAGGTATTGTGATCGAAGAACATTTTGTACATATTATTTTTCAAAAATTTATGTTATGTCCTCATATGTGGTCAGCAGTTTAATACTTCATATATGCTTGAGAAGACGATCTAATATCAATTTTATGGAGGTAGGCAAATTAGTTGATTTCTAAGAACTGGGTTCATTTTTTTTAAAAAGTTACTACACATTTGTAAACTTTTCTGTATATGAGATACTTTTAATTGCAAGAAATATTTCAAATATCTCAGATATTTAGGATAGATTTCTCAAGTTCCTCCTGCTATCTTATGTGGTACATAAAATCTAAAATTGTTAAATTAGGACTTTTATCATACAAAATGATCTTAATAACATATTTATCTTAAGGTATATTTTGTATGATATAAGTAAAGCCATATAAACTTTATTTTGATTAGCCATACTTGTTTCTTTTTTTCCCTTTACTTAACATATTTTCAACTACTTGTGTTTAGGTTGGTCTCTTATTCAGAGCATAAGGGTGAAATTTTAAAATCCAAACTGCTACCACTATTTAAGCACTATATTAATATATTTATAATCATCCTGATTATATATACATCAAGTGGGATTTCTTAGTTTTTGGAATTTTATCATGAATTTTTACTTATTTATCCTACATTTTTATCCTGAACATTTTTATTCTGCATTATCTCTCAAAAATTTTGGATTTTGTTTTATTTACATTGTTTTCTTATTCAGTGTTTTTCTTTAAAATATTAAACTTCCTTTAAAATTTTTAAAATATAATCCTGATAATGGTATACTCAATTATTATATATTTGAGAAGGTTTATTTATTTTCACTTTGCTTTCAAATGATGTTTTGCTAGATATACAAATCTTAATTGGTAATGATGTTCTAGAAACATTCTACCCCAAATATAGAATTCTATCTTCAGGTTTTAATTGCTGAGAAATCTGCAATCAGTTTAATTATTATTCCTTGATGCATATTTGATCTTATATGTTTCTCTAGCTACTATGTATGTACTTATCATTTTGTTGTGCTGGCACTAAGTAATACCTCCAGGCATTTTCTGACTACTTTTAAAATCCCTCTCTTGAGTATGGTGTTTCTCAGCATTCCTAAAAGCCTCTATGTATTTATATTTTTGTTCTTACCATATGAATTTTAAATTGTACTTTGAGAAATTCTTTGTGGGTTTATATTTTAATACCTTCAGGAAAAGTTTAGATGGTTATATCTTCAAATATTTCATGTCTGCCAATTTCTCTTTTCTACTTTGGGATATCTGATCAGACACACATATTAGACATTCCCATTCTATTTTTCATATCTCCATTGTTATCTAATAATTTTGCTATCTCCCCTTGTCTCCCTATTTATTAATTTTATGGATCAAGTTTCTCTCCCTTCAAAGTGTTCTGATATAACATGGGAGTCTCTAATTCTATCCTACATGTAATACTGGTCTGAAACTTGTCTCCTATCTGTAGCACTGATCTTGTGGAATTCCCTTAGGATGATCCCACATTTTATAGGTGACTTACTCTTTTAGTGACAAGTCTCAGCTCACAAACTCTTTGTATGATTTGATTTTTGGAGTTTCTTCCAAATATTTTCTGTGGCCATACTTTTGCCAAATTTTTATGATTAATCTTTCCATTTTTTGCAATTTTAACTTCAGCTAAATTTATGGAGGTTTGATGTACACATCATAATGTCCAGTTATTTTAAATGTTCATTTCTATACTTTTGGGAAAGTAGTGATAGTTGTGTTAACATCGTGATAATCAAAATATCCCTTCCATCACATCAAAAATATCCCAGTTCTCCTTCATATTTTCACACTCTTTCCTCACTCACTAGCCCATGGCAAACAATGATTCACTACTTATTACTGTAGATTTAGACTTTTGTCTTGTGTAAAACTGAAAACAGACCCTTTGTGTGGATTATATTATATATAAAATGCTCCAAGTCCTGCTTGATATCTACTTACAATGAGACTTTTTTTTTCCTAAAAAGGAAGCATCAAGAAAAGAGGCTTAAGGTGAGAAATTAAACTGGAAGTCTAGCGACAGTTTCTCTGTATTTCATAACATCTGTATAAATAGGGTTCAAAAGATTGTGTTCGCTTTTATTTTCTTGTAAATGTTCATTCGAATAGAATTTTTTTTTCTTTTTGGTGAATTCCTGAAATTCAGGGAGGTTTTTTTTTTAATTTTCTGATGCACTTTGTGAAAGTCAGTATATATGTAAAAAGATATTTAAAATGTTGAGTTATCATTTCACTCAAACACGTAAGTTAAGGTCATCTAAAGAAATTAAATGCGTTTATCTGTATGAAGAAAATCTTGACATATTTTCATTTTGGTATTATTAAAGGACTCTGAACAATACACTTCCTTTTTTTTATTTTAAATCCTGTTTCCCCCTTAATAACCTTTATGTGGTTGACTTTTTTGTTGGGAAACAATTCCATTAATGTTAGTTGTAGGTAATGTAAAGTTTATGTGGGTTATAAAAGCCATAATACATATACATTTTTGAGAAGTCAAAATTATTTATTTGTATATCAACAGCATAAATTAAATTGGGTTATAAGAACGTGCAGTTGTATTACTTAATGGGTGGGCTCTGGAAAAGTGACATTTTAAGTATCTGCATCACCTAAAAACAGCAGAGTTCCTTGTCAAGTCTAACTGGGGAGACACCTAACTTCCCAGAGGGGTCAGAGACAACGCTGGTGGATTTGTTTGTTTTTTGAAAGTAATTTGAAAACAATCTGTGAAAGGAAAAAGCTTTTTAGAGAGAAGTCTTTTAGCTCTTAAGACCCTCTAGGTTAGGAGGTATCTTAGGGGAATAAATCGCTAGAGTCAATACCCCGGAAAAGACATTTCATGCCTAAATGAAAATCTTGTTAAATGTTATTAATTTTGACTTAGAGCACACAGCAGCCCCCTGTGCCTTGTATTCCCTTATTAGGGATTCATGTCTTATCAAATATCTAATTAATCTCCTAGACATCATTTGTTCTGGCCAACTTTATCTCAGCTGGTCCACGGGGAAAACTCCAAATATTCTCTGTGACAAAGCTCCCTTGAAGATCTTTTTAATTGTCTAAATTAACTGCACCAAATTTGCATGTCAAACAGTAAAGGGCAACCTGAGATAAAATGTAAACGTTTTAAAAGCCCCCAAACTAAGCACTTGATTTGATAACTAGGCTTTTTAATGTTATGGAAGACAACTGCTCCTTTCCTTTTCAAAGAAGGCTGATCTATGCAAATAGTGAATTGGAAATGCCTAGGTCCCCGGAGCCGTCAAATGGCCCTCGCAGGTTATTTGAATATCAGTGGCGCTGCTTCTGAAAAGGTTCAAGGATGCTCTCTGACTTCTTTGTGATTACTCAGTGCGGCGTCTTATTCTGAAGAAAAAAACTCAGGAATAATTAAAGGCTGGGATCAGGCCTGGGAACACATTTGGGACAGGAATCTCATTTAGACAGTCTCTTTCAAAATAAGGCACAGTTAAATTGACCAGAAGGCAATTATTGAAATGAAAATTATTTTCACTCTCTTTGTCTTCTGACCACCAACTTAACAGCACCAGTTTAAAAAGAGGGAGAAGGGAGGGAGAGAAAAGAAAATTGGTCAATGAGACAATTTTTGCAATTCGGAAAAAAAAATGTTAATTTGGAAAATAAAGTACATATTTGCAGAATAAAAATATTTCTAAAAGGCTTCCTACACAATAGGAAATACAAGAGAAGTCATCACCAACAGATTTTTTTTTCTTTTTCGATTACTGTCCTTGGAAATTTGAAGATTTTAATTCTTAGAAAAGAAAAAAAAAATTATTGTTATTAACAGTCATCAGAACTCCGCTCTGAAAAGCCAAGTAGTGAAGTAGCGATTGAACAGAACGAAGGTCCCCAGCGGGGCGTTTGCAATGTGAGGTTCAGTGGCTTCTTTGCTTCTTTTGCTCGCTCCCCCCACCCCCACCCCCGGCTTCGGCAGCCCTGCTCTTCCGCAGGGAAAACTCTATTCTATAGTTTTTCTTCACTTTGGCCATTTTCTTTCACCGCTCAAGCCGTTTCTAACGGAGACTCTTCGCCCCTCATGCTCCTTCGGGGTTCATATCTGGTCTTGGGGAGAAGCTGGCAGAGGTGCTTTGGACAGAAGCGCTGCAGGCCCAGAGTGTGCCGGGTAGGTTTTGGGGCCGGGGGCGGGCGGCGTGGAGGTGAGGACGTGGTGAGGGTTCCCGAGGAATGAGGGCGCCCGGGTGTCGGGTCCAGGAAGCTTTGTTTCTCCTTTATAATGAAAGCAGATCAAAGGGCCTGGCTGTGCAGGTCCCGCTTGCCGCGCAGCTCCCTCCGCAGGCCAGTGATCAAGGCATCTGCGCCCTGCCTCTGCCCCGCGGGTCAGCCGATGTCCATCACCGCGACTCCCGAGAACGGCGGGCGGCGACACAGACCCAAGTGTCCTGCGGGGAGACCAGAGTGCGCGGAACCTGAACCCGGTGGGAGCGGGACAACCGTTCTTGGCCGAAACCAACCTGGGAACACGGATTCCAACTGCCTCCAGCCCCTCCCTCCTCCGTCCCTTCCCTCAGCCGTAGGCATCCCAGGGGCGCGGAGAACCTTGACCCCAGTGGGTGGCGACCAGCTGAGGCCGAGCAAATTGGAGAGGGCGTCCGTGAGAAGAGAGAGTCCATAAGCGAGAACACTAGCTGGGTCCCCAACGGAGGTGGGGCCGTGCCTCCCCAGGGCCACCTTGGGGCCCGGGTGGCCTGGGCCTCTCTGGCTTCGCGACCCAGAGGAGGTGAAGGCCGCCGCCTGAACCCGGGCACAGATGTGGAGGTCGGTGCGAGGCTGGAGGCCGTTGCACGGGGGCCCGGAGTCCCTCCCGACCCGGGGTGAGGGAAAATGCGATTTCGTTTTAGCGGGTTTCTCAAAGTTTTCTGTTCCGCAGCTTCTAGGGCAATAGAGGAACCAAGACCCAGAGTTCCTCGGCCTGCGCCTATCCATCCCCAAACTACACCCTCCCTCGGTGCTTTCCTTTCCGGACGCTGCTTTAACCCCCTGGAGTGAATTGGATCCTTCCTGGTAGGAAAAAGGAAAGGAAAAAATTTTTCTTTATGCAAAGTAGAGAAAACATTATTTTGATGAGATTAGATTGTGCACCTGAACGGCGTGTCTGGACATTCGGTCAAGTCGTTGCAAATCGTGTAAAATTGAATTTCTTATTATTCAGATGGAAACTTTATTTATTTTAACTCTAATCTTATTTGCATCTATTATCTGTATTCACCAAAGCTCTCTTCCACTACAAAAATGCAGATGAAGTAAATCTCACATAAATCCCGCCCATTTGGGTAATTGGTATACTAAGTGTTTATTTTAAGTGAGAATAATTTAGCTACAAATTTTCTTAAGGAATAACATTCTTAACACATTAAAAAAACTGAAAACTCTGATTTGCTTTTATGTTTGACAGTAGCTCTTGATTCCCACAAGAGGAGCGTGGCGAGTGTGGCTCGCTGGCGCCATCTAGAGCTCCAAAATGGGAGAGCCGCCCTGTCTGCCTGGAGCTTGGCTCTTAGCGTGCGGAAACTGGCTTTTCCTGTGAGCTGCAGCAACACAGCGAATCAAGCAAAGAAAAGCGGGGTTTTGTGTTCTATCAGGGAGCGAGCTCCGATACTGGGGGGCACTGCTTAGCGGCAATTTCAAATTTTCTAGCAACCTACTTTGTACCCTAAACCAAAAGGAAGCAGGAAGAGGCTGGGGTAGAGTGCTGGTTTAGGGAAATGGACAAGTTTAGGGTGATGTCCTTGGAAGCCCGGCTCCGAACCGCACCAGAGTTCCCGGACCTTTAATTCTTCCCACCCCCTCGGGAAGTCTTTGGAGCAGTAGGGACAGAGGTTTTGTGTGTCTCCGAGTGGGGGAAGGCGGCTCACAGGCAGTGCGGCCGGAGCGTGCATTTCTCTCCATTCCAAGCAATTCTTGGCATTTCATTCCGAACCTCGCTTCATTATTACTGTTACATTCTGGGGGTTCTGGGGTTCTGTTAAGTGTGGTGTGAGGGAGGAGAAAAGGAGAAGGTGTCGAAAAGTTATCTGCTTCCTTTTCTGCCAGCAGGAACCGGGATTTAGGAGCCTCAATCAGAACAGCTCTCAGTTGCGTTTCCCAAAGCTAAGTTCCCTCGTTTCTATTTGTTCCTCACAACTTTTAAAAAGCATTTCTCCTTTTGATCTTAAAATGCTCCCAAGGCCCGCAGGTATTGCATGCCTTTCTTTATTTCTTTTCAAGAAGTGGTAACTATAGCAAAGGTTTCTTTTCAGAAAACCTAAATAAGATGTTTTAGTATCCTTTAGCTACTGGAGCTAAAAATGCAGCTTTCTTCCTGGTCTTAAGCACAGGGTGTGGAGGATGTGGCCTTTTTTAGAGGCCTCCGCCAGCGTCTTGGCTCGTTGGTCGTTAAGTAAGAAAAGTGATATGGGCCAAGTGGATTTTGAACTCTGAGCTTCAGGGCTAAAGCATACCAAAAATGTTCCATGATTAAAATTGGGAAGCCTGCTTCCAGCAGTGGGGACTTGATCTGTTTCTCTGTCAGCAAGCCGTCTCATGGAAGAACAGTAAGAAAGGTCCAAACCTTTCACATAAAAAGCTTTCTTCAGATTGCATCTGTATGATTCAAAACAAGATCGATTTCACATTGCAAGGTAAGCAGACCTGCCGCTACGCTGCAGCAACCTCTTACTATTTTGTCATTTATTAAAAGAAATTATAAGTAATTCACTATGTAGACATTCAGATAACTTAAGTCCTAACCTAGCAGCCTGATCGTTCCTGGTCATTTGTAAATCGACAGCACCTCCTACAGGAATCAGTTTGCTAGTGTTACGTTAAGTGTTAGGCTTGGGGCAAAAGGATTAAGGGGATGTCCCCCAAACATGTTCTATGCCTCTCAGTGCAGTTCCAGGCCTATGGACACATCAAGAAATGTCTACATGTACCCAGATTCCTTTAAAAGAACTTCTCTATTAAGGGTAAGAAGAATGACCAACCTCACCGGATGGATTTTCACAAAATTGTCACTTTGGAGTACTAATTTTGCCTTGTAGTGGAGATTAAACCTAGGGCCACTCTAGCATAGATTAAAACCCCAGCCTTTTTTTTTTTTTACTTTTCTGAGCTGGAGTGTGGCTAAGTTGCCCAGGCTAGCCTCCAACTTGTGATCCTCCTGCCTTAGCCTCCTGGGTAGCCACTGAACCTAGACTGTTGAGGACTTTTGTTTGGGTTCTTAAATCATATTAAACTTGGAGGATTCTTCTTTGGCTTCTGTACTTAGAGGAATCTCTACACATACAATTAGACAGATCCCCCCCTTTTTTTGAGGTTCATCTCTGGTTTTTACATTTCAAAAGCAAAAGTAGAATTAGGTGCCTAGTATTTTTATTAAAAAATCACTTCCCCCCCTATATCATTAGGGTGCACAAAGTACACTAGATAAAACCTCTTTAAAGCTGTTTATTATGTTATGACTGTGTGAAAATGCTTCCCTTCCATTTTTAAGTTTACGAAGTTAGAATGCTAGCTTTTTGGGGTTGTTTAGCACACACTTGGGTGACCAAGGCTATAAGACAAACAGCAAATTGACATCTTTCATAACTATGTAGGACTTTTTCTCTAAGAAAATTTTTCTCATAAAGAAATAGCACTTTATGGTTTCTCAATCTTAACAATGAAGATTAAATCAGAGATTTAAAAATAAACAAACAAATCCTTACCCTAAGTACATGTATAAAGACATGAATGGTGTGACTATACTTTGTGTACAACCAGAGACATAAAAAATTGTGCTCCATGTGTGTACTATGAATTGAAATGCATTCTGCTGTCACGTATAACAAATCGGAATAAGTAAATTTAAAACACACACACACACACACACACACACACACCAAAAAAAAAAAAAACCTAACAGCTATTTTAAAGTTAAAAGTGGACTGCACTTTTGTGAAAGTCAAAGTGAAAAGAAATATGTATTTCTTTAATTCATTCTTAATTACAAGATTCATTTTTAACATTTCTCTTCATGAGTACTATATTGGTTCAGAAACCATTTTTAAAGCACTAAGTATTGCATAGGTTTTGATATTATGAAAATTATAAAATCTAAGAAGGTATAAGATAAAATAATCACTACAACACTGATGAACTTAAGGTGTAAATTATTAGTCTATCAATTTCAAATGCACAGTTATTAATATATATAATGTGAAGGAATGGGGTCTTTGAGATGAACTGTAAATTATGAAAGAACAGTGAAGAGGAATTCAGGTTCCTCTCCCCTCCTCTAGTTCTCTTAATCTAAATAACCAAAGTATTCCTTACCACCTTAGTTTTTTTTAAATTGTAGCACACGTGTTTTCTGTGTGTGCAGACAAGAATAAGAGATATGTATCAGACTACTTGGAATGATTTTATTTAACTTTTCTTTCAAATTTACTTTCTTACAGAACCTAAGAAATTGTGACTGCCAACTATCAAAACCATCTAATCAATATTTGTTTTGTATTAAATGACAGATGTCTTTAAAAAGTAGAGCCCTAATATTATGTCCATCATATGTGTTTTTGAAATTGCATGTTACTTATGATTTGTGCTAACTTTTTTCTAAATCTTTCCTTTGAAATATAGGAGAATTTATAGTTAAGTTTAAATATGTCTTATATTCTTATACTCATGAAATGTATTGAAATAGTCCATATTATTTCATTTGGGACATAATCTAAATGCTTGATATTTTTAAGCAAAATCTGATAATAGTTATATGCCGGTAGTAGAAAGGCCATCTATGGTAGGTAGGATGGTCCTTCACAGATATACATGTCTTAACCCCAGAACCTGTACATATTATGTTTCATGGAAAAGGAGGATTAGGATTGCTAATCCATTGATTTTAAAATAGGAGATTATCCTGGATTCTGCAGGTGGGCCCAATGTAATTTCAAGGGTCCTAAAAAAGTAGAATGCCGAATATGGAAGTGTCTGCTACTTGACTCCCCTTTGTTAGTTTTGAAAAATGGAGGAAGGGAGCCAGTAAAAAGCTGCAAAGGTGAGCAAACAGAATTTTTTCCCCTGGAGCCCCCAGAAGGAACACAGTCCTGCCTCTGCCTTGATTTTTATTATGTTGTTCTAAGTTTGAGGTAAAATTCTATGTTATTTCTATGGGAGCACAGAAAGCTAATGGATCATCCAAATGTAATTAGCTTACTCTGTAGAACAAAACACCTGAAAGGAGTTTAAAAGCCTTAAAGAAATATTGATAAATATCCCTTGTTTAATTCACACTAGTGAATTTCAATGATTACACTTTGCTTCAAGAAATTCAAATCTTAAAAGTAATAACAAATTTGAATTGACCAAAAAGAAAATCAAATTATAACCATTCAATGTACTGTCACTCTTTTAATTTGTTTCAGAACAAAGAAAATGTCAGAATTATATGGAGCTTTATCTGGTACAGGGGCACAAGAAACAGTTAACAACAGAAAATACTTCTACATTCTCAAAATACATTACTTACAAATATTTGCAAAATTCATTCTTATGGTTTTATATTTGAAATGACAGTTTACAGAGATGGAAAATTAAAATAGAGCTTTATTTATTACAAAGATAATAGTACATAATTTAGCCCTTACTAAAAGTGTTTAGTAAGAAAGTGGAGATGCTTTTATTACTAGGTAACTGTTACATGCGGTCTCTTTATTCTCTCCCGACTTCTGCTTCTTTCTCTGTGGGTCCCTTTGGTGTGCTTATCTCCGGGATGCTCCCTGTGCATTCTTTCTCCTCTGTATACACTGGTGCCATGGCTCCTGCTGTCATTTCCTCTGCTGCGCTCTTCACTGGGACTCTGCTGTGGCTGCTTCCTTATCTCCCTTTGCTTATAACTACCAGGACTTCGGCTTCGGCTTCTCCTACTCCTCTCATCCCTGCTACAGCTTCTGCTGCTCCCCTCTTTTTTTTCTGATCCTCTCTTCTCTGGGCTGTGGTGGTGGCTTTTGGACCTGTGGCTATCAGGATAGCTCTGTTTGCTATTCTCTCCGGAACTCTCTTTTTTTAAAGACCTAGACTTTTCCTTGACTTTTTCCTTGTTACTATGACTATTAGAAAGTTTTTCATGAAGTTTTCTCTTCTTAGACTTGTCTTCTTCAGAATCACTGTTATTTCCTGAACATTTGTGTTTCTTTCTTTTCTTCTTTTCTTTGTCACTCTCACTACTGCTTTCTGAAGCTGTACTGGAGGAAGAGGAGGAGCAGGAGGAAGAGGAAGAGGAGGAGGATTTGCTTTTATGTTTTTTGTGTTTACTTCTGTTCTTCTGTAACTTTTTCTTTTTTCTATCTTTTTTCTTTTTTTTTCTTTTCAAGTCTGTCCAATTTCCTGTAATTGGGGAAAAAATAGTAGCAAACTAAAAAGTAGCCATTTCACCAACTATAAAATTGTTAATGGATAATATGCTTTCTTAGAAGCTACTAAAAAATGGTATCCATATATAAACAACTTATTTTATTAAACGGCAAATCATTTTTTTCTTTTAAATTGTTCAAGGCATGTTTACATTATATTTAAGTAAATAAATGTATTAAGTCAATTCTCTGATTGTACTTCATCAATGGAAATGACTATTAAATTCTTACTGGGTTAGAATTTGAAATTATTTAGTACTCTAAAGGTATAGTAATTCTGATCTAAAGAAAGCCTGTGAGGGATGGGACTGTGGCTCAGTGGCAAAGTGCTGGCCTCGCATGTATGAGGTACTGGGTTTGATCCTCAGCACCACATAAAAATAAATACATAAAAGTATTGTGTCTATCTACAATTAAAAAAAAAAAGAGAGAAATATCTATATATATCTGAAAGCCTGTGAATGGTGTACACATTAGTTGAACCTGTTGAAACTTTCTGTGTATTAAAGTATGAAAATATTAATATTACATTATCAGTATTCAAGAATATTAATATTACATTATCAATATTCAAGAATATATTCTCCAAAAATTCCAAATAAAAATACACTTTAAAAATTGATACCCTTAGGGCTGGGGTTGTGGCTCAGTGGTAGAAAGCGTGCCTAGCATGTCTGAGGCACTGGGTTTTATTCTCAGCACCACATATAAATAAAATAACATAAAGGTCCATTGACAACTAAAAAAAAAAATAAGATACCCTTAGCTGTGCAAGGTGGTGCATGCCTGTAATCTTAGCTACTTGGGAAGCTGAGGCAGGAGGATGGCAAGTTCAAGACCAGCCCTAGCAACTTAGTGAGGCTCAAAACCCTGTCTCCAAATAATAAACAAAAAGGACTGGGGATGTAATTCAGTGGTAAACCACTCCTGAGTTCCATCACCAGTACCACAAAAATAAATAAAAATTGATGACCTTTCTAGGTTTATGTAACAAAACAATCACATACTACTTTTCAACAACTGTTCAGTTTTATAAATAATTAGAGCAATTCCATCAGGGCATTGAGAATTTCTAAAGACGAATATGCAGTCTCAGAAGAGTAACTTCTTGTTTATATGGTATGTTTGAGTTTCTCTGAGGTAAGTGTCTTCACTGGCTTTTCTCAGCCATTCTTAAAACTCTACTTCCTGAGAACATCATGAGCTCCCTCTATTGGACTCAGCAGATATTTCTTAGATTTATTAATCCAAAGGTAGTCTAATATAAAGTTTACATGTACCTTAAACATTCTTTCAGCATTTCTCAAAAATTTACAAGATGTAGAAAGAAAACAAAGATACATGGGCAAAAACATTTTCTTTCTTCCTTTTTTTGGTACCCGGAATTGAACTCAGGGGCACTCAACCAGTCAGCCACACCCCCAGCCCTATTTTGTATTTTATTTAGTGACAGGGTCTTACTGGGTTGCTTAGCAAGCCTCCCTTTTGCTGAGGCTAGCTTTGAACTCGGGATCATCTTGCCTCAGTCTCCTGAGCTGCTGGGATTACAGGCGTGTGCCACCACTACCAGCACCAAAAATAGTTTCTAAGAAAAACTGTGCAAAGATACACACAAATCTATTCTGAAAAGTAAAACCTACAAATAAGTCAATTTTCAAATTAAATATACTGAAAAGTGCAATAGTTTGTGGTATTATCCAAGTACACAATCTTATATTATTGAAAAAAAAAAGACAACAGAATTGTATTACTTTGGCTGAAGAATAAATCAACACGATGCATATTAAATAGCTTCAAGAGCTCTTAGTGTGGCTGGGGGTGTAGCTTAGTGGTAGCACACTTGCCTTGTAGTGCATGAGGCCCTGCTTCAGATCTCCAGCACCACAAACATGCACACACAAAATCTATTAAATATATACTTTTCCAATTACCTGAGAAGTTTTTCTTTTTGTTTGGTTGTGAGTGACTTTAAGAATTCCACTTCTGGATCCTCTTCACCCTCACTTGCAACATACTCCTGAGTCAACAAAGACATCAAATTGCTAAATTTTCAGACAAGTAGTTATCAGGAAAGAAAACATAAACAAGATTTTTTTTTAATAGGGACATACTATAGATGAATATGGTATTTTGGACTAGGAACTGCAAATGGAATTTTTTCTTTTTCTTCTTTTTGGTACCAGGGATTGAACTTAGGGATGCTCAACCACTGAGCCACAACCCCAGCCCTATTTTTTGTATTTTATTTAGAAACAGGGTCTCACTGAGTTGTAAGTGCCTTGCCTTTGCTGAGGCTGGCTTTGAACTCGTGATCCTCCTGTCTCAGCCTTGTGAGCCGTTGAGATTACAGATATATCTTACTGTACCTGGCTGCAAATGGAATTTTAAAAATTTCTTTGTAGTCTACCTGTTACAGTGGATCATAAGATGTTAGTACAACTGCCTTGCTAACATTAGAAAACTTTATCAGGAAGAAAAGAAAAAATGAACACAGAAACAATCTTTAGATTTCTTGAATTTCAGCATTTTCCTATTTAAATATTTTATCTTTAAAATAATTTAATGAAATTTAAAAAACAAGAAGATCATGAGAGGCTGGGAGTGCAGCTCACTGGTAGGGCACTTGTTTAGCATGTAGCTAATTACCAACACTGTAAAAAAAAAAAAAAGATCATGAATCTTATAGGAAGGTCAAAATATCCACAGATATCCATAATTTTAGCCTTTATAATATTAGTTGTATGTTATCGAATACATACTAATACAACCCTTCAAACTCAACTATTTTCTAACTTTAATAAATTAAAAAAGTTTAAAATATTTTCTGTAATTTTTAGGAGTTTGCCTATATATTTCTTACCATTAGTTCAATTTAATGTCATGTCAGGGGTGAGTTGGCAGGAAGGGAAAAACAATCTTAACACTCATTCGGTTATTTTATCCATATAAACACAGAGGAGCCGTTTCATTTATTAAAATATAGGTTTATAAACAATTTCTCATTTAGGTTAAAATAATAAAGAGGCAAAATCAAAATACATTTTAGGAATTTTCTTTGCTCTATGTGACTTTCCTATGGATATATGAACATTGGAAACATTAAGTAGCAATTCACAAGCAATCACATTTAGATTTATAGACATTTTCAGCTTACTGATAAAAAGATCATTACCTGTGATGGATCATTTGCGGTCAAGTTTCTCCCCAGTACATTTCGTTTCAGTGCAAACCCACTGTTTCTCATCTCCGCTATTAGCTCCGAGGGGTGCATCGATGGCCCTGTTCACAAAAATCACAGTTTGAATGTATCATTTATATCTCTCTACCTTTTTCAGACTCCACAGTAGGAATGCAGTTGAAGCTTTGTTAAGTAAAATCACAGCTAAATCAACTCAATAATCTTCTGCTGAGCAAATAATCAGATATGATTTTCTAAAACAGCAGTCTGGAGATTCAGAATAGAAAATAATTGCATTTTTCTTTACGTGCAAGGGGATTCTCTTATGCAACTTTGTCATATTGAAAAAGATATATTTACATATTGTTTGGTTGGAAGTTTTTAGTATAAGATCAAAACAAAATGACAAACTACAATTAAACTTTTAATAGTTACTCTCTCAGTAAGAATTCACTTAAAAGAGATATTTTTACAGGTACATACACAATTTATTATCCTACTTTCCAAAAGAAAATTCCTTACCCCTGCTTATCAAACACCAATATTGAATACAATGCTGTGGGGTTGATATTATCAACAGTCTTGCCTCCATGTCTACTGAGTAACGACTAGGCTCTTTAATCTCGCTTATAAAATATGCCCAGATTTTGAAATTTCTAGTTATTAGATTTGGGTTGATAAAAGCAATTTTAGGATAGGTATAGGTGTGCATATTTTATATTTTTCATAAGCTACTGTTTGCAAAATCCCAAACTGAAAAGTGAGTTTCTTTTTGGTCCTGTGATACGGACTAACAGAATATACATTATAAAAAAAAGTTGAAAGGTCTGTCCTATTCCCTTAAAATAAGGCTATGTAAAGCAGAAGAGATTCTTCACTCTTAATTTTCTTTTTCTTTTAAATATTTTTAGTTGTAGATGGATACAATGCCTTTATTTTACTCATTTATTTTTATGTGGTGCTGAGGATCGAACCCAGTGCCTCACATGTGCTAGGCAAGCCCTCTACCACTGAGCCACAACCCCAGCTCCTTCTTTTCTATATTCCTGTTCCATTTTATTTTCCCTGTAGCTAAGAAACTGACAACATTTCATGGTAACTACACCCAAATTTCTGTACATTAGCTTAAATGAACTACCCTGGGCCACATGTCTGTAATACAAGGAAGACTGAGACAGTTACTGAAGACAAGGACTTCATAACAAATGGTAGGAGACAGAGAAACATTCAGAAACAGATTCTCTAGTTTGTTGATTAAAAATTTTGTCTATTTTTTCCCTTTTCTCTTCTTTATTGGTCTTTTACCACTTATTTATCATTAATATGGTAACTATCTGTTACCATGGAAAACAAAAGGCAATCAAGGGGCTGGGGATGTGGCTCAAGCGCTCGCCTGGCATGCATGAGGCCCGCGTTCGATCCTCAACACCACAAAGATGTTGTGTCCGCCGAAAACTAAAAAATAAATATTAAAAAATCCTCTCTTTCTCTCTCTCTTTAAAAAGAAGAAAAAAAAGAACTTAAAACAAACAAACAAAAAAACCAAAAGGCAATCAATCCAAATCTGTTCATTTGTCAATAGCAGCTTTGGTAAAACTGGGTGGAAAAGGGTACTGCTCTCTAGGCTTTACCATTCTAGTCATGTTATCAAGAAAAACTGAATGGCTACTCTAGCTGTGAAGGAGAGAATAGGGAGGAAACTGCCTATCATTGACATATGGGGAGAGTTCATATTTAATTCCTATGGATTACTTTAATGACCCTTTAAAATTACAAAATGGTTGCATATATTGACAATAAAATTTTAAATAAAAATCAAATTTCAGGGGCTGGGGTTTTAGCTCAGTGGTAGAGTGCTTACCTACTACATGTGAGACACTGGGTTTGATCCTCAGTACCACATAAAAATAAGTAAATACGCTGGGGCATGTAATCCCAGTGGCTCAGGAGGCTGAAACAGGAGGACCACAAGTACAAAGCCAGCCTCAGCCAGTGGTTAAGTGCCCCTGGGTTCAATTCCTGGTACCTCCCTCCCCCCACCAAAAAAAGTAAATAAAATAAGGGTATTGTGTCCATCTACAACTAAAAATTTAAAAAATTCAAAATTTAAGTATTAGTTACTAGTTGTCTGTAAATGGCATAAAAGTGCTCATACAATTAATGGCTTCACATGAATGAATAACAGCTCCATGTACTTCAGTGGTAGATGCTTACCTAGTGTATCTGCAAAGACGGGGGTTTGAGCCACAGCACAGCAAAAACCAAAAACCCCAAACCCCGAACCCAAAACAATTGAATTGGTGGGATTCTCAAATTTCACATGTAGGAACATACTTTTAGAAAGTAGAAAATGTGTCCTCTGAACTGTCAAAAATACAATTCCCTGTTAACTTTATTATATGTCATATAAATTCAGAAAGCAAATATGCTAAGAATTAAGATAAAAACCACTCTAGTAAAGGGCCAAAGAGCTTGGTCATTAGGATGAGAGGTTACCACTAATTTCATTAGTTTTCATCACAAGATGGATAATTTTAATGTTTTAGAAAGCATGCATTTTTTACAGTACTTCCAACTACTTCAAGAAAATGTTCTCTTTTATCAATGCGACAGATTATACAGATTACACAACTATTACTCTTATGGCATTTATATTTCTTAAAACCCCAACCGAACTTTGTGCAGTATAAAAACAGCATACATTACTACTTTGTAAATAGTGTTTAGTGAAGTGCCTGACAAACAGTACTCAATTAATAGTAACAATTCATTTTTACCAGTAGCTATATAATCTTTATGATTATTTTATAACAGTCTATAATTCTTAAAAATTGTTCTTAGTAGTAACATTTTTCAAATCTAGTCTTATTCACCTTTATTTTTTGGGTACTGGGGATTTATTTAGTTGGTTTTGTGTGTGTGTGTGTGTGTGTGTGTGTGTGTGTGTGTGTGTGTGTATGTGTAGTGCTGGGGATCAAACCCAGTACCTCATGTGTGCTAGGCAAGCACTCTTCCACTGAGCCACAACCCCAGCCCAGTATTGGGGATTGAACCCAGTGGTTATTAACCACTGAGACACATTCCTAGCACATTTTACTTTTTATTTTGAGGCAAGATCTTGCTGAGTTGCTTAGGGGTCTCATTAGGTTGCTGAGGCTGTTCTCAACCTTGTGATCTACCTGCTTCAGCCTCCGGAGTCACTGGAACTACAGGAGTGCGCCACCATGCCTGGCTTATTTTTGTACTTAAATCTCCTAGCATCAAAAGTTCTAGGTTTAAGTCTCTGTGTTTAGAAGATGTGACAAGTCAAGTTTAATTAAGATATATTTAGCAAGACATCTTTATACTTTCATGTCACTATGGCAGTGGCTATGTAGAGTTATATTGACAGAAATGACACTAGGCTGAGAACTCAAAATTCATTGATAATACAGATATGCTAATAAAATAGATTATGCAAATGTTCAAATACAAAAAATAACTACATTTTTAATGTATGATATCTTAATTTAAATTACAAATGGAGTTGGGTCTCAGGAATATTTAGTTAACTCTTAAATTTACTATGGCAGAATAATTCTAGAGATTTCAGTAAAACGTAGACTTGCAAGGGCTTTCTACATCATTCAGCCACACTGGGTTAGGCCTCTATAGCATAAAAAACAATTTCTGATTTAGGAAGCAAGTCCATTGAAGGAATTAATCTCAATATTAATTTATTCTGCAAACTTTTCTTATTGTAATATGGCAATACTGTAAAGTGTCAAAGTACCAGTGCTATGGTGTTCAGTTCTATATACTAATTAGACGTGGACTATGTTCTCCCAGGAAAAATACCATGCAATCAGTAACTCAGGAAAGAAAAAATTCTCAGAAGGTAAATTAAGCTGCACAAAGTATGTTTGTAAGAGGCTGAATCTACTCATTAAGGACATTTATTTTAGCCAGGCTCACTAGTACATACCAGTAATCCCAGCTATTTGAGAGGTCAAGGCAAGAAGATCACAAGTTTGAGAGCTGTGTGGGCAATTTAGCGAGACCTTGTCTGAGGAGGTGGGGTGTATATGGGGATGTAGCTCAGTGTTAGAGTATGTTTGAGGCCCTTGGCTCAATTCCCCGGGTTCGATCCTAAGCACCACATAAAAATAAAATAAAGATATTGTGTCCACCTAAAGCTAAAAAATAAATATTTTAAAAAATATATAAAACTGAACAAAAGCAATGAGCAATAGAAGGTCAAAAATGTTCTGTAGTAAAATAGGTATTTTATCCCAGATAAATATACAAAGCCAAAGGTCTGGCTATGAGGAAAGGCCACAAATCTGACTCCTCCACAATTAGAAGACAGCAGTCCCAGGTGAATGCCACAAATGGTACAAGGGGGAGACTAAGGTGGAAGACAAGACAGACCCTTGTTGTGTTCCGCTGCCAGAGTTAGGTCCATCTACTATTCCCACTGTCAGATGTATCTTCCATTCTGAGTTCATTATTCTTTTTAAATGAAGTATTGTCTAAAAATTTAATGGTATAAGAGAAAATAGGATGAATTGTAGGTTGAGTAAGGCTTCATTATAAATGCCTTTTTATCCTTCCCCCAAATTTTACATGTTAATTTATAGGGATGTTGTTTGCTAAACTAAACTGCTATTCTGAAAGTGAATACAGTTTTGCTCGCTTTTACTGTGGTGATCTATATTTTTCCCTTTCCAATATATGTGTGTGTTCAGTGGTGTTGGGGATTGATCCCAGGGATTTTGTGTGCTAGGCAAGCAATCTTTTTCTAAACTATATCCCTAGCCCAACTATGTCTTTTAAATTTAATTTTATGGTACAGAATGTTTCAAACCTATGTAACATAGCTTCAAGCATTTACTATTTTACCATTCTTGTTTCATCTATTACATCCAAATTTCTTTTCTGGAAAAGTATTTTAAGCAAAATCTCAGATATCACTTTGGTATGAATCAGTAAGGACAATTTCTTAACATTGCATTATTTTTATTATACCTATCAATATTGATAATTTAAAAAACCATCTAATATCCAGTTTATATTTAAATTTCTCCAATTGTATCTAGTTTTCTAATCTTAAAAAATTTACCCGCTCCTTCCCTTCACCCTGCTATTCATTTGTTGAAGAAACCAGGTAATCTGTCCTGTTAAATATCCCACATTATGGAGGGTGATACTGTTGAACATGTTCTTCTAGCTCCTTAATTTTCTGTAAATTGGTAGTTGGATCTACAGGTTTATTATTAGATTATTACCTTTGGAATAATATATAGAAAATTTTCCAAAAAGTTTGTATTCCAGAAAATGATAGCCCCAAAATATATCTCCAATTAAGCAAATCAGGCTAGTAAGACTTCTACTTAGTATGTTCTGTAACCCCTTTTACCATGTATTTACTGCGGCCTTAGTTGAACAGCAGCATAAACTTGAAAATGTGTATTTTAAAATAACACTCCTTGGCTGGTGGTGCTGCATGCCCCATAACTTTAGCTACTCAGGAGGCCCAGGTAGGAAGATCACAAGTTCAAGGCCATCCTGAGCAACCTGGAGACACTGCTGGAGAGACACTGCCTCAAAATAAAAAAAATAAAGAGAGCTGAGGATAAAGTTGGGTTGTAGAGTAACCTAGGATTTAATCTCCAAGAATGTATAAGTAAATAAATAAATAAGATCAATAACCCCCCTGCACTGGGGATGCAGCTTAGTGGTAGAGCTTTTGACTGACAATTCTGAAGCCTTGTGTTCGACCCCTAGTAACACTAGAAACAAACAAGCAAGCCAAACCACCACTACCAACAAAACCCCCCAAACACCCAGTGGTTGGTTGGGAGTATACAGCTCAGTGGCAGAGCATCTGCTTAGCATGCACGAGACTGTGGGTTCAATCCCCAGAATGAATACAAATAAGTAAATCATCATATATTATCACAAATAAAAGAAAACATGACTATCATTTCCATGAAAGCATAATCTTCTGTCCTTTTTTCTTTCCTAAGGTTAAACTGACTATGACACTTAGAAACACTATTTATAGTACATTATTAAGAGGGAGATCTAGGTCTTGTGGGAATTATTGAGAATTACCTCACACTTATATTACTGTAACCATTTTGCTTTTAAGAAAGCTTATAGAAAGTTGTCTTTTAAAAAAGACTAAAAAAGGGGCACAGTAGGAACATGCAGCATAATTCCCAGGGAAAAAAGTGAACAAAGCTATTAATAAAGTGTGTGGGTGATTTTTATTTATATAGATGAGAATGTTTTATGTATGATTTTCTAAAGGTTATGCAAGAACCAATTGTACTGAATTGTAATAAAACTGCTCCATACTGGGAATTTTCCTGACACACTGCCAGTTCATCTTTGAGGAGGCTGGAAACAATAGGATTTCTTATTGCCCTCATCCCAAGTTCATACTGAAGACAACTAACTGATCTCTATTAAAACACACAATATAAAGGAAAATCAAACATTTCATTTTAGTCCATGTGTCTAAAAAATACACAAAGGCAAAAAAATATCAAACTGTCCTTATTATATGCTAGTAAAAATTACTATTTATTAAAATCAACCTTGATTTACAGAATCAGTATGAAGATATTTGACACATATTTCATTATATCTTTATAACTTGTTTTCAACTTAATTTATATGCAAATATTACAGTGGTGATACAACCAGCAATAATAAAGTTAATCATGGTGGCGCAGGCCTGTAATCCCAATGAGTCAGGAAGTTGAGGCAGGAAGATCACAAATTCCAGGCAAGCATCAGCAACTTAGTTAGCAAGGCCCTAAGCAACACAGTGAAACCCTGTCTCAAAATAAAAAGGGCTGGGTATGTAGCTCAGTGGTAAAGTGCCCCTGGGTTAAATCCCTAGTGCCAAAACAAAAAACCAAAAACTAAACCAAATAAAAAACCAGGTATGACTAATAGATGGGATTAGAAATTCATGATTAGAGGAGGCAGACCAGAAAGGGACAGATAGGAATTTTCTAGGGTGATGGTAATGCTCCTTATCTTGTCAGGTATGTTTGTTACCAGGTGTGTACATTTGCCAAACTTAAACCCTATACTTAAGACTAGTGTATTTTATTAAAAAAAAAAAGTTACACATGATCTTTTCAGTCACTAGTAATTACTGAGTGACCATGATACTATAGACTCTGGCTATACCCATATATATTTTGTATGTATATAACTGAGGAGAGCCCTGTATAGGGAATTTGAACTTATGTATCCCTAGTATATAACACAGAAAATTCTTTTTTTAAATTTGTGTGTTAGTGAGGGCTTGTTATTTCATCTTACTAGAACTTCTCAAGAACTTGGATTTTACCTTTAAACTTATAATATTTTGGGGAAAATTAGTTCATAAGTAAAACAAATTATAATTTCTATTATAAAATATAATCAGAGGAAGCCGGCACATGCCTATAATCCCAGTGGCTAGGGAGGCTGAGACAGGAGGATTGAGAGTTCAAAGCCAGCCTCAGCAAAAGGGAGGTGCTAAGCAACTCAGTGTGACTTTGTCTCTAAATAAAATACAAAAATGGGCTGTGGATTTGGCTCAGTGGTCGAGTATCCCTGAGTTCAATCCCTGGTACCCCTAATATATACTCATATATGCATATATATATATAATTAAGAGGAGATGATCAACAATGATGTTTATTAGCAAAGCCTTTCTATTCACCAACTATACTATTATTTACTAAGTATGTACATTGTTTAAGGCAATGGGGATACAAAAATAAATAAGACACAGGCCCTATCTCAGAAAAACTTAAGATTTTTCAGGAATAAAATAGAATTTGAGTTAGATTTTCAAATTCTCATAGAATTTAGAAAAGGTAAAAAGCAAAGCATTTGGAACATGATGAAGGTTAATATTAAGTTTATTATGTTTGATTTGGGTAGAAGAATTAGTTTTATTAGGTGTACTGAATTCCATTCATTCTCCTTTTCCTTCCTGGGTAATCTCAAACTAATTTCTATTACTTGAGGCTGGAAGACCTTGAAAGGATGCAATGATGTTAATAGGAAGAAATATGTAAGAGAGAATTATGATTGTTATCTGAGAATCATAATACCCCTTTGAGAATGTGGGAGTTGTAGCCTCCTCTAATCCCACACACACCTTTAACACAGAACAGAGTCATTTAGAACAGGACTGTAATTAATTTGTTCACATCAATAGAATTTCAAGGAACAGACACTTTAACAAATTTAATCACTAACTTATAATAATATATACAAATAGTCTGAAATAACTTAACCACTGGTGTCACTTAAAATTTAAAGTACTAGTAAAGAGTATCATTTTGACTTCTGCCACAATATGACTTGACAAGTTTTACTAGATAAACTTCTCTTTTTATTTGGTACCAGGGATTGAACCCAGGGGCAATTAACCACTGAGCCACACCCCAGACTTTTTTAATATTTTGAGACAGGGTTTTGCTAAGTTGCTGAGGGCCTTGCCAAGTTGCTGAGGCTGGCTTTGAATTTACAATCCTCCTTCTTCAGCCTCCTGAGCCACTGGGATTATAGGTGTGCACCATTGT
Source organism: Urocitellus parryii (assembly GCF_045843805.1). Lineage (NCBI taxonomy): Eukaryota > Metazoa > Chordata > Mammalia > Rodentia > Sciuridae > Urocitellus > Urocitellus parryii. The sequence goes on from NW_027554068.1 coordinate 1,758,418, forward strand.
ACCCAGCCTAGATAATCTCTTTAATAGGTCCACATTTTTTTTTTCAACGACTACCTAGCTTCTTCTTGCATAAAATATTTAACAACATAAAATCATCTACATATAAAGGAAAAAATTAAATCAACCACAATCAAGTATAAGCACTTGTGATCAACTTTATAAAGGAGAGAATTGGTGCTTAACTTCTTTATTTTTAAGTCAATTTTTTGATAGTTGTAATATCTGTCTGTTATGGTCTGAATATAGTTTGACCCCACCAATACACATGTTGAGCCTTGGTTCCCAGTGTTATGGTGTTGAGAGGTAGTGGGACCTTTAAGAAGTGTTTAGTCTCTGAGGGATCAACGCTCATAAAGGGATTAATGCTATCTAGTGTGAGGAAGGAAGGGAAGGAAGGAGGGACAGAATCGAGGTTGCTTCCACAGTTTAGCAATTGTGAATAGTTGTTAAACTATGGAAGCAACCTCGATGCCCTTCAACAGATGAATAGATAAAGAAGGTATCTATTTTTCAAATGGAATGATGGTACATATACACAACACACTGAAGTGGTTGCGTCACTTTTTAAATCTTTAGGGTATAGGTTGAGTTCATGCACAACCAGAAAAGTGAAAATTTCTGCTCCATTTGTGTACAATGAATTGAAGAACTTTCTACTGTCAGGTATCCTAACTGATTAGAACTAATAAATGAATAAAAAGAAAGAAAAAACCCCACCAATGTAGAATTCAGTATCACTGAAATTATTGTTCAAAAGTATAAAAACAAAGACCTTCTTTAAAATATAAAATAAACAGACAAACAAGGAATTTGCTGTCAGTACACCTGTCTTTAAGTTTTTCAGAGAGAAACAAAATAACCTAGGTCAGAAACTCAGGTCTACATAAGGAAGAGTGTTCAAGAAAGAATAAATGAAGGTCAAATAAAATCAATCAGATCTTTTATTTTTCAATTTTTTTTCTTTATTTGCAGTGCTGGGAATCAATTCATGGCCTTGTGCATACTAGGTAAGTGTTCTACCATTGAGGTATATTCCCAACCCATTTTTCATATTCTTAACTGATCCAAAGGATAACTGCTGATTCAAAATAAAGATAGCAAAAATAAATGATTATAGCTTATGAGTAAATGAAATTATAACAGCAATGTTTAAGGGATAGGAAGGAAGAACTCTATTATATAACAGGAACTAGGTACTTTGTTAAAAGGCACCTGCACTATTCAGGAAGTTGTAGAGTGTTCTTTGAAAGTAGACTTAGTTATACGTGTATATTGCAAAGTCTGAGATGACCAATTTAAAAAAAATATCAAGAAATAGTATAATTGAAATGTTGAGAAAACGTGAAATCATATAAAATACTCATTTAAAACCAGATGAAGCAGAAAAAGAACAAAAATGAAACGATGAATGAGGGCAATGAATAGAAAACAATTACAAAAAACAAAAGCTAGGGGCTGGGGTTGTGGCTCAGAGGTAGAGTGCTCACCTAGCATGTGTGAGGCACTAGGTTCAATCCTCAGCACCACGTAAAGTAAAATAAAGATACTGTGTCCACCTATAACTAAAAAATAAATGTTAAAAAAATGAAAGCTATTAAGTATAACAATCATCACTTTTATATAAAGAATCTTAACATACCAACTAAGAGACTATAAGAAAAAAAAAAGACCCAACTGTATGATATTCAAAAGAAATCTACTTTAAACATAAAGGCACAGGAGCTGGGGGATGCACACTTATAATCCCAGCAACTCGGGAGGCAAAGGCAGAAAGATCTTAAGGACAAGGCCAGCTTAGTGAGACCCTATCTCAAAAAAGAACTGGGGATGTAGTTCAGTGGTTAAGTACCCGTGGGCCCAACCCCCAGTACTGAAAAAAAAAAAAGACACAAATTATAAGTAAAAGAATGGGGGATGGGGTTAGTTCAGTAATAGTGCTTGCCTAGCATGTGGTAGCCTCTGAGTTCGATCCTTAGCACCACAAAAAACAAAAATAAAAACAAAGCAAAAGAGTGCATGAATGGAGAAAGATATACCCCAGGCTAACAATAACCAAATAAAGATGGAGCATATATATTAATTTTATTGAATCCAGGAGAACTCTACCACTGCGTTAAAACCACTGAGCCACCCTTTTTATTCTTTAAATCTGTGACTGGGGGTTGCTAAGTTGCTCTGGTTGTTAAGTATGATTGCCTCATATTTGTAATCCTCCTGTCTCAGCTTTTTGAGTAGCTGGGATTACAAGCATGCACCACTGTACCTGGCGCCATATTAATTTTAGACAAACAGATTTCAGAGCAAGGACAAATACCAAGGCTAAATAGAGTATTACATAACGGTCAAAGGGTCAATTTTCCAAAAAGACCCAAATATGTGTATGTGCCTAACAGAGCATCAAAATGTGTAAAGCAAAAACTGATGAGTATCTTTAGAAACAGGCAACTCCACTATTATAGCTGGAGACTTCCCATCCCTCTATCAATAACTGACAGATACAACAGGTGAAAAATCAGAATATATTGAACTGATCCATCAACTGGATCTAGTTGACATTTTTTTCCTAATTGACATTTATAGAATACTTCATTCACCTAGCAACAGCAGAAAAATATATATTTTCTCACATTCATATAGAACATTTACCAAATAGACCACATCTGGGCCATATAACACAACTTAATAAAAGTAAAAGAAAAACCTAAAATATTTTGAGATTAAATAACAGAGCTCTAAACACATATATCAAAGAAGTCTCAGGAAAAAGTAAAAAATATTTTCAACTAAGAATAGACAATACAACTGCTGTATAACAATTTTGGGCTGGTCTTTGTCCCCAGTTCTTTTTTTTAAAGTAGTAGGGATTGAACATAGGGGTGCTTAACCACTGAGCCACATCCCCAACACATTTTATTTTTTGAGACAGGGCTTTAATAAATTGCTGAGGCTGGCTTTGAACTTGTGATCCTCATGCCGCAGCTTCCTGAATGGCTGGGCTGGTCCCCATGCCTAGCCTTTGTCCCCAGTTCTGAGGGAACCTCAACTCTTGACATTTCCTGAGTAATAAGAGTATCTTTGGTGGGTCCTGATAGTTTATGTTATTGATGTGCCTCATGATGGTGACTCATGATTGAAATATTCCACTGTGGTTTAAGAAAAAAGAAAAAGATTTTTAATTTCAATATACATGATCAGATCATGCTCAAGGGCTAGGGTTGTGACTCAGTGGTAGAGTACTCACCTAGTAGGTGAGAGGCCCTGGGTTCGGTCCTCAGCACCACATATAAATAAATGAAATAAAGGTATTGTGTCTACCTACAACTAAAAAAATACTAAACAAAACAACAAAAAAAGAGCTGACTCAAGATAGTGGCTGACCATACCAGAAAAATAAATCATGTGATTAGAGGGCTAGACTTTGAGCTAGGTGAGAGAAGCCCTTTGAGGAAGAAAGAAGAGCTGGAGATAGAAGAGTTAAATCTCATGGCTAATGATTTTGATCATTCACAACTATGTAATAAAGACCAATAAAAACTAGACAGCTTGGATAAGCTTCCCTGGTTAATAAAAGTTGTTATATATTTATGTACAAGAAGATTGACAGGTACTGACTCTACAGGGAGACTTTGGAAGACTGTGTCTGGGACCTTCCCAGACCTTGTTCTATGTACCTCTTCTTTTGGCTTACCCTGATTTTTATCCTTTTACTATAGTAAAATTGTAATCACAAGTATAGTGTTAGTTTCTGAGTTCTGTAAGTCAGTCTAGTGAATTATCAAACCTTAGGCAGGTAGAAGGAAGCGTGGATTTGTAGCAGGTTTGGTGGGTGGTCTAGGAACTCCCAAATTTGTAGCTGGTGTCTTAATTGAGAATAGTCTTTGGAGAACTGTTAACCTGTGAAGTCTGGCCTATTTCTGGGTAGTTAATGTCAGAAATCATTGTAATAAAACCTATTAAATTTTGTAGGACACAGCAAAAACCAACTCAGAAAGAAATTTATAGTACTAAATACATGTATTAGAAGAAAGATTTAAAATCAATATGTAGAGCTGGAGTGTAGCTCCGTGGAACAGAACTTGACTAGCATGGGTGAGGCCTTGGGTTCAAACTTCATCACCTCTCCCAAATCAATTACATAATCTTCTGTCTTATAAAACTTGAAAAGGAAGAGCAAATTAAATTCAAAATAAGAAGAGAAGAAATAAAAAGAGGAAAACAAGGGAGAAAAATCAATCACAACAAAAGCTGGTTCTTTGAAAAGATCAGTAAATTGATAAAGCTCTAGCTAACCAAGGAAAGAGAAATGAAATGAGGGTCAACACTACAGATCCATGGACATTAGAGGGGTAATAATGGAATACAACAAATGATTCTATACCATTAAATCTGATTTACATGAAATGGACCAATTCTTTGAAAGACACAATCTACCAAAGCTGACAAAAGGAGAAAAAGGTCATTTGATAGGCATCTATCTAGTAAAGAAATTTAGCCAACAATCAATCAATAACCTTCTAAAACAAAAAGTGACAGGCCCAGATGGATTCACTAGTTAATTTTATCAAATATTTAAAGAAGAAATTATATATATATATATATTTTTTTTTAAAGAGAGTGAGACAGGGAGAGAGAGGGAGAGAGAAGGAGGGAGGGAGGGAGGGAGAGAGAGAGAAAGAGAGAGAGAATTTTTAAAATATTTATTTATTTATTTATTTTTAGTTATCGGCGGACACAACATCTTTGTTTGTATGTGGTGCTGAGGATCGAACCCGGGCTGCACGCATGCCAGGCGAGTGCGCTACCACTTGAGCCACATCCCCAGCCCTAAGAAGAAATTATATTAATAATCTCTTCTAGATAACAGAAACAGAAGGAACATTACCTAACTTATTCTATAAGACTAACATCATCCTGATACCAAAACCAAATACAAACAAGAAAGAAAAATTACATGCCAGTAACTCTCATGAGGTATAAAAATATAGGTGTAATAATCTTTAATAAAATATTAGCAATGGAAGTGCTTCAGCATGTCTAGCTCTCCTATAGAGTAACTATTTAGAGCTAACTATTTGCTTCCTGAAGAAAAAGATCTGAAAGTCAAACATGGAGAGAGATACAAAATCCATGTTTAGGGAATAAAGGAGTTTAAAAATAGAATTTTGCTTTATGTTCTTTGAAGAAAATCTTACACATTTACCTGTTTTATAGGTGCCTACATATAAACTTGTATCCTGGTGGGCTATTATAAGACTGGTGTATGTGTGTGTGAATATCTGGGCATTTAAGCATAATGGGAAAACACATTCCATGGAAGAATGGAATGTCCAGAAGAGGCAAAGACATAGGGACAGAAAGTAGTTTAGTGGTTGCCTACAGCTGGGGACTGGAGGGTGAGGGTCAAGGGATTTTCTTTCTTTCTTTTTTAGAAAAATTAAAATGTTCTAAAATTGACTATAGTGATGGATGTACAACTCTGTAAATACACTAAAAGCCATTGCATTGATGGCATGTAAATTATAGCTCAATAAAGCTGTTTAAAAAATACTTGCTCAGTTTGAGGTCAGCCTCAGTTTGAGGGCAACTTAGTGAGACCCTGTCTCAAGATACAATAAAAAGGCTGGGGATGCAGCTCAGTGGTAGAGCACTTGCCTAGCATGCATGAGGCCCTGGCTGGGTTCAATCCCTAGTACCAGAAAAAACAAACAAATCACTTGCTCTGTTGAAATACTCCACTGTGGTTTAAGAAAAAAGAAAAAGATTTTTAATTTCAATATACATTAAAAACACAAATAACTGACAGATGTTAAGAGTCAGTGATAAAAAATAAGTTCTACAGAGTATAGATAAAAGATATGAATTAGTCATTTAATTATGTTATAGAATATTTTATAAAAATTCAGTTACCACTGAAGCTTACAAGTTTTAAGGATAATTTTGATGTATCTGGAGTGGATGAAAAAGGTAAGATGATCTTTTCAGTAGAAAAGATATGCTTAGCCCAAAGAAGCATTTTGATTGCCTAATTTAACTTTGTAAAGGAGAAGTAAATCTTATAGCTGGTCTCTGTAAACCTCACAGCTGGAGCATTCTAACAGCACCTTGCAGTTTCCAGTGATCAAAGTAAGTTACTTTATATACTAAACTAAGAATTTCATAATAGAAATAATGTAACACCAGGGGGTGCAGTTATCATGAAATAATTACACTCCTGGGAGATTACAGGCACAAGGCTGTACCCCAGGGGTGTGATTATCCCATGATAACCACATCTACTGAAATTGCCTTATTGCAAAAATAATCTCTATTCACTGGTGAGACATTATTCAATAGGTGATTTTTTTAAATGAAAAGATTTTTTTTTTTAGTTTGAATCACCAAGTGGATTAGGAAATTGGTCAGTTTATTTTTCATTGCATTCAAGTTCAGAATATTACATCATTATTACTCACTTTTCTATTTAAGATAGTAGAGTTTTGATTTTGTTTTTGAGAAACCTTTAAGAGTTTCTATTAGCTTTAGTTAAGTACTACTGCTAAATTCAGGTCAAACTTTAGAGGCATTAATGGAGCAATACAATTTAAAATAATTTATTTCTATGTATAATTTTTAATTCTTTTAAAGAAATGCTCACTTAAAAATTTATAAATGTAATTTATCTTCACTGTTGGAAATATGGATAAGCAAAAAGATAAAACTAAAAATCTTAGTAATCCTACTACCCAAACACAACCACTATTAATTTGGTCTATCTCCTTCCAATCCTTTTCTTTAAAATATCTGTTTCTGTGTCTACCTATACACATAAACAGATATACAACTGTAACTTCTCTGTCTTATAACCTATTTTTAAAAAATTCACTAAATGTTTTAAAAAATATCCCCATCATTAAGAAATCTTATCATTTTAAATGCTGCATTGTACAGAATTCCATTATAACAATGTTCCATAATTCACTTAATTTCCTTTCAACAGTCCAGGTTCATGTTCATAATCCCAGATTGGTAAGCTGAGGCAGAACAGTCACACACAAGTTTCGAGAACAGCCTCAGCAATTTAGTAAGACCCTGTCACAAAATTAAAATAAAAAGGGCTGGGGATATAGCTTGTGGGTAGAATGCCCCTGGGTTCAAACCCCAGTATGAGGGAATTTTTTTTTTTACTAGATATTTTAGTATTGTCTCTCACTATCATACACAATTCTTTGTGACTAAATCTTTAGGACATATTCATGACTATTTCCTTAGGATAAATTTATGACTTTATGATAAATAAAACACAAGTTAAACAAACAAATATATAGTAAAAGGTACTATCCTCCCAAATCTTCAATTATTCTTATAAACAGCTTAAGATAATGGTTTTCAACCTTGATGGTACATCAGAAGCAGATTGGTAACTTTCACCTTATGTAATAGCCTAGATAGTGAAAGCTACTGATTTCTTTTTCTTTTTTTGTGGTGCTGGAGATGGAACCTATGACCTTGTGCATACTAGGCAAGGGCTTTACAACTGAATGAATCCCTATTCCTTTCTCAATTTTAACAGAGTTCAATGTCTTCAGATATTCTTAGACAATTCAGATACAGAATTTAAGAAATTAAAATACCCTGTGTATATGGCAGTTTTTACTCTCATACCTTGTCAGTTTGAAAGAAAAAACTGGAAATGGAAGTTTCTCTAATATCTTAAAGATATAAAGATAAAGTTTCCCTAATATCTTAAAGATATAAAGATTAAGGCAAAGAATTAATTCAGTCTGTTAGGTATTTCTCATTGTGAACACAGCCTTTGCACCACAACCATAACTCTGCTTCCTTTAGCTGTTCTAATATTCTGAAAATAAACTTAACATGGGAATAGAAAGGAAAGCATTAGCTTTCTGAAGAGTTTTAGTGCTTAAAAAGGCTAAATTTTAAGTTTATTTTAAAATTTTAATACAAAATAATATTGCTTGTAATTTCATCAAATTAACATCTTAACTAATTCCAATGAAAATTCAGTTAGTATTTTTTATCTGGAGTACTGGGAATTGAAATCAGGGGTGCTCTCTAACACTGAACTATATCCCCAGCCCTTTTCATTTTTTATTTTGAATCAGGGTCTCAATAAGTTGCTGAGGCTGGCCTCCAACTTGTGATTCTCTTGCCTCAGCCTCCTGAGTAGATGGATTATAGGCCTTCGATACCACACCTAGTTTAATTAATATCATGCCATTCCCCTATTGCACGATATTTAGATTCTTTACAATACTTAAAAATTAGAAATGTTGAAAATTTGTCCCCCCCCTTTTTTATGTAAAGGCTCTTTCAACACATTTCTCTTTCATTTTCCTCTATATTATTTGCCTTCCAAAGACAAACAACAGATCATAAGCATTATCCGAGGATAAGATTCTCAGACTTTTCTCTGGACTCTTATTCAATAGCCCCTATGGGGCAGGAGCTTGAGAACCAATATTTAAACAAGCTGTGTTAAATGATTCCTTACAGTAGGTAAGCTTGGGAAACACTGGTTGCAGGATGAATGGACAAATTCCCTCCATCCCATCTTGAGAGCCATTCAAATTTTATTCTATTCAAGTTAAATTCTTTTGTGCTTATGTTTTTCTTCAGGTCTTTTTTTTTGGGGGGGGGTGTCAAACTTTCTTTCTACCTATCTAAATTTTAATTCTTCAGAGATCATTTTAGTCCTTCTTACTCTGTTAACTACCTAATTTAACAATGCTTTCCTCTATTAAACAGACTCTTAAATCGTATTCTAATTTTGAGTAGATTGTCACTAGCCCCTTTTATTTTTTATTTAGAGTCAGGGTCTTGCTAAGTTTATGAGGCTGGCTTTGAACTTGTGATACTCCTGCCTAAGCCTCCTGAGCTGCTAGAATTATAAGCATGCACCACTGTGCCCAACTGTCTCTTATGTGATATGTTAATGTTTCTGATTTGATTGGAAACTAGGAATAGTCTATACCTTCAATAAACCAGAACATAAAGTTTAAAAAACTTATTGGCTAATGTGTAGGATGTCAAATACATAGTTGCTAAAAACAAGTGTTTGAAAAATAAATAATAAACTGGTTCTAAGAATTAATTTTCAAATAGGGCTTTTCTGGGGGGTGCGGGTGGTTAGGGATCAAATCCAGAGGCTCCAGGCAAATGCACTACCACTGAGCTACACCGACAACCCTAAAAATAGAGGCTCTTATATCAGTAAGTCATCCTTTTATCATAAAAGGTAGAGCATCTAAAGTCATACAGATTTTAAAAATAACTTCATCCTTGAAAGCCAATTTAATTATGGAATGCCTGACATTTTGTTTATCCTACATACTTTTAATTGATACCATTTAACTTTTTTTACACTTGATATATCCTCCTATATCCTTACAAATCAACATAGATCTCTAGCTATATTACTTATGTATATATATTACATACGGTTGTAGAGTATTCCATTTGCGGGAGATACTCCACAATTAATAAAAAAAATACTCAAGAAGTGATTATTACATGCCAGGCACTATTCTAAGCATCATGTATTAACTTATCTAGTTTTCATAACAACTTTATGAGATGTAGGTATTATTATGTTTTATACATATCAGCAAGAGATGTTAAATAACTTGCCTAAAGTTACAATTAAGAAGCAGCACAGTAGAAGTTCTAAAGCAGGCATCTAAGGAGTCATCTTCAATCAATATTTTTTTAATATTTATTTTTTAGTTGTAGTTGGACACAATACCTTTATTTATTTATTTTTAAGTGGTGCTGAGGATCAAACCCAGGGTCTCACACATGGCTAGGCAAGCGCTCTATCGCTGAGCCACAACCCCAGGCCCTTTAGTCAATGTTTTTAACCACTAGGTGAGTGCCACTAAGTATGTGCCCTATCAGGATTGATGGTCCCTCTGTATGAAAGGCTGTTCCTTTTGCCTGATACGCCAAATGCTCTTTTCCCAGATCTCACACTGCTGTAATCGTCTTGTCATTCAGGTCTCATCTTAACATCACTTCCTCAGAGGGGCCTTTCTGACCACTTAATATAGTAACTCCCCAGTTAGTTTTGATCACAGATTCCAATTACATTTTCATCACAGAACTTATAATTGCTTCATAAATAACTGCTGAATAAACCCCCTACTGATGGACATTCATTGGGGTATTATTGTAGAATTCCTCTTCAGTCAAATGAACTTTTTCCAAATAATATGAACAAAGTAGAAAAATGCATAAATTGTTGAATCCTATTGTTTTACCTATATTTAACCATACTTGAGAAGTCTACATGTTGTTTCTAATCTTTCACTACTGTGAATCTTTGAGGGTATACCTTATTGCTTTCTTTTAACTACTGGAAGGTAAAAGGATATGGTGGATTTTTGTTTGTTTGTGTTTTTCTGAGACAGGGCCTCAGTAAATTGTTAAGGCTGGCCTCAAGTTTGCAATCCTCCTGATTCAGCCTCCTGAGTAGCTAGGATTACAGGCATGCCCCAAATGATGTTTTGAATACTTCTGATATATATTATGGCCCTTCAAAATGGCTGTTCAATTTATTAACAAAGGATTGAAATATTCATCTTACCATACTTGCTCCAACACCCTGTATACAGTTCTTTCAAGTCTTTACCAAATTTCACAGGCAAAACAGACAATATATTGTATGTAACATATGTCAATATATGTAGACTTCTTAAATATGGTTAAATATAGGTAAAACAATAGGATTCAACAAGTTATGTATTTTTCTACTTCATTCATGTTATTTGGACAAAGTTCACTTAACTGAAAAGAATAGTTCTACAATAATACCCCAATGAATGGCATACAAAAACCTGAATTGCATACACTGAATTACCATAAGGTTAATGGATACAAATGGAGGGCTAAAGAAAAGTCAATAACCAGCTGCATTAAACAGGAATTTACTAACTGTGTGGCATGTGACTGTGGGGTTTTACTGTTTTCAATACTTATTTTTTTAAAAAATATTTTTAGTTAAACATGGACATAATATCTTTATTTTAAAAAAATATTTTAGTTGTAGTTGGACACAATACTTTTATTTTGTTTATTTACTTTTATGTGACACTGGGGATTGAACCCAGTGCCTCACATGTTCGAGGCCAGTGCTCTGCCACTGAACCACAACCCCAGCTCTTGTTTTAAATACTTTTAAAAATAGGTTAATACACAAGTTCTTTGGGTTGTTGTTAGCATACTTTCTAATACAGACTCAAGACAAGGCAGGCCTACTGATTATTAAAAGAAAGGGCTAAGCCTGGAGTCTATCCTACTCATTCTCTCAGAAGCAGGATCAGAGTAAGATGAGGCTGGGGAAGAAAGACAGCTACTACTTCTGCCTGTCTCAAAACAACCCATGAATCATGTAGGTGTAAGGAAACTATAAGACTGGCATGAAGGAAAAGATGAGAAAGAAGCAACCCTATCTTGAAAACAGAATATACTTTTAAGATGTAACAATGAATCTCTGGACTAAGAAAGGGAAGTGTCAAAAATATTTGAGCCAAATGGGTTCGTGATGTATGACCTACTCCACTCCATTTTCTTTGGGGTTTTATTTCCTTTGGGGCCTTTATCCCTTCTACTAATTGGAAGAGGGCAGGGAAGGAGGGAGAATTAGCTATGTGGGTTATTAAGAGTATCTGTATTGTGGTATCAGTGGTAAGTTCTTTTTTTTTTAAAGATAGAGTGAGAGGAGAGAGAGAGAGAGAGAGAATTTTTTAATATTTATTTTTTAGTTCTCGGCGGACACAACATCTTTGTTGGTATGTGGTGCTGAGGATCGAACCCGGGCCGCACGCATGCCAGGCGAGCGCGCTACCACTTCAGCCACATCCCCAGCCCTGGTAAGTTCTTTTATAAGGTATTTTGCCAGAACAAAGACTGTATTAACATTGTCTTACAACTGAACAACTAGTTCTCCTTCTCCTTAAAAGGTGGTTTCTGAACTTATTTTACAGGAATAAAGATTTTTCAAAAATCAATCACAGTATTTTATAGGTATGCTTCCTTCACCAATTCTAACATCTATACCACCACTAGGGAAATGCCCAAAATAACGATGGATCAAATTCCTAAACTCCTAATATTAAGATGAACTTTTTTGAACGTGGTTTTCTAGAAGAAAGTAAGAACAGATGCAAAAGGTTGAAAGCTGAATGAGGGTGAACCCTAGGCTCAAGATTGAGGTGAACAGCAAAAGCCATAGAGATTCTAAAGAGATGACTGGAGGCCTTGCGACTGAAAGAAGGGGACTTAATGCCCAGAGGACTTGTTTCAATAAATAGCAGTGCTTTTATGTTTTAGGGTTTTATGTAAGATTTCTTTAAAAAAAAAGAGTTCTATAGCTGCTTTATAAAGTGCTGAAAATCTGAGTCATACTATCATCCTTATTGTAAAATCAGGAGTTGAGCTGGGTGTGATGGCTCATGCCTGTAATTCCAGTGACTAGGGAAGCTCAGGTAGGAAGATCTCAAGTTTGATGTCAGCCTTAGCAATTCAGTCAGACTCTCAGCAACTTAGTGGAACCCTCCCTCCAGGTAAAAGATTTTATAAAGGGCTGGGGATGTAGTTCAGTAATAAAGTGCCCTTGGGTTCAATCCCTTGTACCAAAAAAAAAAAAAATCAGGAGTTGAAGCCCATAAAAGTGAAATTACTCATTGAAGGTTATAGAATTAAGTAGGGTATTTCTATTATGACTTATTCTGAGACAGGATTAAATTAGTATGGCTATCTCAATGAAATAGTAGTAAGATAATGATGAACTTAAGCTAAAACTTCACAGTTTTAGTATCCTTTTTATGAAGAGCCAAAATGATGCAAACCCAAGTGGACAAATTTTTTTTTAGAAAATAATACGTAGTAAGATAAATAATTTTCCAATATAAACCCAATTTAAACATATTTATCATCTTTTTTTACTCAGTTTTGTTTTTAATTCCATGAACCAAAGAGAAATGATTGCTGAGGCTTTCACTCCAGCCTTTTTTAAAAATCAGGAGAATCTAAATATGAGAATCAACCATTTATTTTCTAATTTTAGGCCACTAACCTGATAAAGTATTTATTGTTATCTTACCTTAAAAAATCAAGTTCATAGGGCCTTTGGCTGGAAAAATTACATTTTAATTCTATTACAAAGCATTTTAGTTTCAACACAGAATTTCTCAATGATAATCATATTTTGGTAATGTGCCTTAGTCTAAAACAATAAAACTCAAATAAAACAAAAAATATTCAGATTAAAGAAAAAAATGTTATTTTTCTTTCCTTATTTACCTAAATTCTAAAAAAAATCATGTCTAATGCCTACCTGAGCCATCAGTGGGAACCGAACTTGCATTGATTCCAGAAAGACCAAACAAAGGACATTCTCGATCTGTGTTGACATGACCCCATTTGTGACATTTAATACATCTTACATTTCGAACCTGAGAAAAGTGAATGAATATTCTTTTGGTTACTAAAATACTACGAATCTAACCAATGTTTGGCAGGATTCAAGTTAAATTACTCACATTTTAAAAAGATCTGTAGGAAAAGATACTACAAAACTAAGTTTGGTAAATTTAATACAAATACTAAAATCTTATTATAAATCCTGCCTAACACCTAAGCTGAATCCTATTGTTTTTTACTTCTTAGTTGGTTGCAATATAACAATATCATCTTAAAATTTCTTAGTTTTAATAAGTCAAAATTAAAAGTTTCAAATTTCTAAACCAGGAGCTGGCAAAATTTTCCTGTAAAGGTTCAAATAGAACTTATTTTAGGCTTTTCAGGCCCAACCTCTGTGCCAACTGTAAGGACTCAGCTCTGCTGTTTAAGTTACAGATAATATATAAATGAACAAGCAAGGAAAGGTTCCAACAACATTTTCTTTATAAGGATTCCCTCTAGTGACAGGCTGCCCTGATTCTAAACAAATTACTGTTTTAAATCTTTTCTTGGTCATGACCTAATTCTCCAAATTCTTGGAAAAGAGCAGACACCAACATCATTATAACTCTTTTTTTTAAGTATTTATTTTTTAGTTGCAGTTGGATACAATATCTTTATCTTATTTATTTATTATTATGTGGTGCTGAGGATCAAACCCAGGGCTCACACATGCTAGGTGAGGGCTCTACAGCTGAGCCACAACTGCAGCCCTATAACTTTTTTTTTAATATTTATTTTTTTAAGTTGTAGTTGGATACAATCCCTTTATTCCATTCATTTATTTTTATGCGGCGCTGAGGATCGAACACAGGGCCCCACGCATGCTAGGCGAGCGCTCTACCATTGAGCTACAATCCCAGCCTCCCCATAACTCTTATTAGTAATTTTGATTCACATTTTTGGTCAGTCTACCACATTTAATGTTTTCTCCTTATTCCTACCATCATCTGATACCAATACAAACCATATTGTTCTTTTTCAGCGTGAACACCTTTTTGATAATTATGTAGATATTTACTAAATAAAAATTATTCGTAAAGGGTAAAATACATGTCACTTGCCTGAATGCCAAAGGGCTGATCTCTGATGTTCATGTCATCTTTGGCATATCTATTAAATAGAGAAAATGTATAAATAAAATATTAAGAATAATTTAATAAATTCAATGGTAGTTAACTTGAAAAAGTTATAGTCCTCAAAACAATATGAAATGTGTTATTACTTCAATAAGTATACAGAACTATAGTCTATTTAATATTTCAAAATAGTTATCAAATATCTAGGCTTATAGTTTGTAATTTATAAATAAAAAGAACAAGAATATAAAACAAGACTATGATAAAAGTAGATTGGTTGCATAAGAAAGTTCAATAAAAATGTTTTCATATTAGTTACTTTCTCTAATGCATATAAAGGTAATAACATAAGATGGGATTGCAGATATAGTGATATATATTGTATCTTAAAAGCAAACCAGACCGTACTTTTCTCATGGAGCTCCTTTCTGCCATTCAAATTTGTATTCTGTCTCTCCTTCTGTTTCTTCTTTCTAAAACATTCATTAAAAAGTCTTTCAATTTTCTCCATAAAATCAAAATTAATTATAAGTAAATTAAAACAGTAAATAGTGCTTTACCTCTTTGTTTTCTTGATTGCATATCAAAAATACAGGAGGGGAAAAAGTAAGACAAGTTAAAATTATCAGTGTAAAAATCAAATGTATATTACCACTATGATATGTTATTTGATTATAATTTGTAAGATTGTACTGGTTTGACTTCTTTCTTTTTGCATGAGATAAAAATCAAGGACGAAAGGATAAAATACAATACTGAATTTAACAATACTATATTTAACAAACATGTTAACTGCTAATTGTTAATTGCTAATTTTGAAACTTTTATGCTTTTTACAGATAGTGAATATTGTATTTTATATACACAAGTATATTTAGAAGGAAAGACTAAAGATATAACCACATTATAAAAGAATAAATGCATTTCTGCTGGTGTTGAGATTTTTTTCCTCCCAAAAGGACACCTCATGAAAAATTACTAGAACAATATTTTTAATATTTATTCTACTTTATTGGTTATAATATTATTCTTTATTATCTCCTCAGAAAACCAATTTTATTTATTTTTTATTTATTATTTTGTAGTACTGGGGATTGAAGCCAGGGGTGCTCTAACACTGAACTACAAACCCAGTCCTTTTTATTTAAGTGAGGGTGTTACTAAAGTTGTGATCTTCCTGTCTCAGCCTCCCAGATAAGGATTATAGGTTTGCACCATTGCACCTGACATGATAACAATCTTTAAAAACAAAGAATA
Source organism: Urocitellus parryii (assembly GCF_045843805.1). NCBI lineage: Eukaryota > Metazoa > Chordata > Mammalia > Rodentia > Sciuridae > Urocitellus > Urocitellus parryii. The sequence goes on from NW_027554068.1 coordinate 1,774,212, forward strand.
CTTTTAAAAAGTCTGTTAGCTGGCTGGGGATGTGGCTCAAGCGGTAACACGCTCTCCTGGCATGTGTGGAGAGCTGGGTTCTATCCTCAGCACCACATAAAATAAAGATGTTGTGTCCACCGAAAACTGAAAAATAAATACTAAAAACAACAAAAAAATTTTCTCTCTCTCTCCTCTCTCTCTTAAAAAAAGTCTATTAGCAGTTTTCAATCTTTTTTAAAAATTTTGATTAATTAATTTCTTTGAGATGGAGGTCACTATGTTGTGCAGGTTGGTCCTGAACTTGCCTCTTCCTGTTTTGAGACTCCCTGGTAGCTGCCACTACAGGTTTGTGCTATCACACCCAGCAGTTCTCAATCTGTAGTTGTAAACATATAAAATATTTTAAGGAAACAGGGCAAGTACCTTTTTTGGCTCCTGGTGGGGCTTCATACATGAAATTAAGGCCATTCTTTACACGTTCATCTCCCATAAGCAATCTAAATGACATAAGAAATAAACTTAACAATTTTATCCTTCCACCCCAAAAGGAACCCCAAGAGAATAAAAATAAATATTTTTTTTGTTAGAGTTCAAATTCTAAAATTTTACCCCACTGATTAGAGGACATTTAGAATATGTGAACGGAAATCAAACAATACTGTTTCTTTAGAATATGTGAATGGAAATCACAATACTATTTCTTTAATAATAGGCTGTAAGTTTTGAAACCGTCTTCTTACTTGAAATATTCTGGTCCTCTCAACAAAAAAGAGGAAAAGCTCTACGGTCACTCTAAAGGACTTTTCTTAAATTCTGAAATGCTGTTGAAATCCTGAAGGTCATCACAGAGTTGGAATTAAGTTAAACAGTTGGACAAGGACAAGGTTGCCAACAGTTTTTCTTAATTGTGAGGAATCAGTTTTGAAAATGAGTCTGGGTTTTCTTGAGAAAGTCAAAGCCAATTAATGCTTGTAAGAATCTAAATGAGAGAATCAAATTCTTTAGTGAGGCCAATGAAAAAAGACTCATTTTAAAAAAACTCTCCAATAAGCAACTTAATATGATAGAATCAGTGCCTGCTGTACCTCAAAAATCTTATTTTTATTGTTCCATTTTAACACTGAAAGTTTCCTGTTCAGGTTCCATTTACAAAAAGAAATGTTTGGCTTTTTATAAAAAATCCTCAGCCACAAATTGTATGCCTGAGTTAAAGTTTAATTCAAAAAATACAGGTAAAGGGCTGGGGATGTGGCTCAAGCGGTAGCACGCTCGCCTGGCATGCGTGCGGCCCGGGTTCGATCCTCAGCATCACATACAAACAACGTGTCCGCCGATAACTAAAAAAATAAATATAAAAAAAAATACAGGTAAAGTGCTAATTATAAAGAAGAAAGCCAACAAGGAAATAGAATTTCCTCTCATACTTGGAAAAGACAATCAAAATGGATATGCTACATGATTGAGATTCTTCTCTTACTTCCATTGGATTCTATAAACAACTGTTATGGAAAAAAAAAGAGAAGCAAAGGAACATAGGTACAGACATCCATACAATGGATTATTATTCAGCAACAGAAAGGAATTAAGTGCTGATACATGTCATACCATGAAACATGCTAAGAAAAAGAAATCAGTTACAAGATGCCACATGTACAGGACATGTCCAGAATTGGCAAATTTATAGAGATAGTAGACTGGCAATTACTTAGGGCTGAGAGGTAGAAGAAGGACAAGGTTGGGAAATTGGAAGTAATTCCTAATAGGTATAAGATTTCTTTTTCAGAGATGAAACGTTCTGAAATTAGATTATGGTGATGATGCCAAAACTCTTAGTTATTGGTGGACACAACATCTTTGTTGGTATGTGGTGCTGAGGATCGAACCCGGGCCGCACGCATGCCAGGCGAGCGCGCTACCGCTTGAGCCACATCCCCAGCCCCAAAAACTCTTAATATACTTAGAAGTCAACATATCTTTACACAAGTATGTAAATTTTGTCTTATATTAACACCATTAAAAAATGAAAATTAAGGGCTGGGTTGTGGCTTAGCAGTAGAGCAATTGCCTAGCACGTGCGAAGCCCTGGGTTTGATCCTCGGCAACACATAAAAATAAATAAAATAAAGATACTGTATCCAACTACTACTAAAAAATATTTTTAAAAAGTGAAAATTAAAAAGCTCAGCATCACTAAATATTATGGAAATGTAAATCCAAAACTGCAATGAGATACCACTTCATACTTACTAGGATGGTTACTGCTGAACACAAAAAAACAAAAAAAAAAAGTTAAATACAGCATTTCAGCAAAGGAAATTATTAAAAGTATGGAGAGAGAGCTACAGAATGGGAGAAAATCTTGACCAGTGACGTCTCCAATAGGGGGTTAACATACAGAATATATAAAGAATTCAACTTAATACCCCCCCAAAAAAACACAACAAAAACTCAAACCAACTAACTCAATCAATAAATGGGCCAAAGAACTAACCAGAAACTTCTGAAAAAAGAAACACAAATGGTCAAAAAAATCTATGAAAAAATGTTTAACATCTCTATCAATCAGGGAAACGCAAATCAAAACTACACCAAGATTTCATCTTATTCCAGTCAGAACGGCAGCGATCAAGAACACAAACAGTAAATGCTGGCAAGGAAAAAGTACACTTGTACATTTTTGTGGAACTGTAGACTAGTACAACTACTCAGGAAAGCAGTATAGAGATTTCTTACAAAACTAGGGATAACCCACCTATCTCATTCCTTGGTATTTTCCTAAAAGATCTAAAATTGGCATACTACAGCAATAAATTCACCTCCATGTTCATTGCAGAGCAATTCACAATAACTAAATTATGAAATCAACCCAGGTGCCCACCAATAAATGATGGATTAAGAAATTGTGGCCGGGAGGGGCTGGGGTTGTGGCTCAGAGGTAGAGCGCTCGCCTAGCATGGTGAGGCTCTCGGTTCTATCCTCAGCACCACATAAATATAAAATACAGATATTGTGTCCACCTATAACTAAAAAATAAAAAATAAATTAAAAAATAAAAAATAAATTAAAAAACAAAAACATGCCTGAAATCCCAGTGGCTTGGGAGGCTGGGGCAGGAGGATCATGAGTTCAAAGCCAGCCTCAGCAAAAGTGAGGTGCTCAGCAACTCAGTGAGACCCTGTCTCTAAATAAAATACAATAGGACTGGGGATGTGGTTCAGTGGTTGAGTGCCCCTGAGTCAATTCCTGATACCAAACAAACAAACAAAAATCAACAGGGAACTTCACCATTATGCATAAGTAAAAAGAACTGATCAAATATAAATAAATAAGCAAATGGAATTATAGTAGAGGAAGGAGAATGGGAGAGGGGAAGGAAATGGGAGGAAAAAGTGGGGATCATGACCTGAATTAAAATTTCATGCATGTATGAGTTTGTTGGGATGAGCCCCCCAACTACTATATATAACTATAAAGTTCTAATTAAAAAAAAAGATAGCACAGTCACTACAGAAAAGAATTTGGTGAATTATATGATCCAGTGATTCCATTCCTAAAAATATATTTATTATTTTTTAATTTTATTTTTTAATATTTATTTTTTAGGTGTAGATGGACATAACACAATGCCTTTATTTTTATGTGGTGCTGAGGATCAAACCCCAGTCCCACCAGTGCTAGGCGAGCACTCTATCGCTGAGCCACAATCCCAGCCCCACCTAAAAATATATTTAAAGAAATTGAAAACAGGAACTTGAGCAGTTACCTCTAAAGATTTACACAGCATTATCCACAATAGCTCAAAAGTATAAGCAACCCAATGCCTATAAACAGAGGAGTGTTCTACAGTTCACTTGATTTTTATTGATTGGTTTACTTATTTTTATTATTTATTTATTTATATTTTTGTACAGGGGATTGAACCCAAGGGCACTCAACTACTGAGCCACAACCCTATCCCTTTTTTATATTTTATTTACAGCCAGGGTCTCAATGAGTTGCTTGGAGCCTTGTTAAGGTGCTGAGGCTGGCTTTCAACTCCAATCCTCCTGCCTCAGCCTCCTGAGCTGCTAGGAATACAGATGTGCCCCACTGTGCTTTGTTTATTAAATCTATTTTTGTGACAGTGGTCTCACTATTTTCCAAGGCTGGTCTCAAACTCTTGGGCTCAAGCAAATCTCTTGCCACACCTCTGAAGCAGCTACCACACCCAGCTTTTCTCAGAAACTATATGAGTCGTAGAAAATACATTTTACGTGAATTATGGGTAAAGTCAAATAAAGTGACCATCTATGAGAGTAAAGGGATTAGTCTCCTGTAATTGATTATTCTATAAACAATGGCAGAGGGGCATATCTCACCTATTATCATATGACTCTTGTTCTTTAAGGTACTGTTGCATTAATTCTTCTTGTTTCTTCTTATCATATGATATTTTCTGTTCTGCCATCCATACCTAAATGAGTAAAGTAAAAAAGTAAATTAAATAGTTGGATTTAAGTTAAGTAGCAAGTTTTTTTCATAATTAAATATAAAATGGCATTGTTTATGACAGTCCAATTTAGTAATAATGACATCATCACAAAATAATATCTGAAAATATGATTTGTATCTTGATATAAATCCTAAAATTCAACCATTCAACATAGCTATACTTTCACACAAACATGAGAACTGCTTTCAGTATGTGTGGTACAACAGCACCTTGTACCGGTCCCTACATTATTTCAGAGAGCAAAAAAAGCATTTCTTTACATAGAATATGTTTAACATAGATAACCCATTAGTACAGAACATTAGAAGTAGTGTTATGCAATGGCCACCAATGCTACTGGGTGTCACCAATACCCTAAGAGAGGAGAACTGGAGAAAGAGAAAAAAGGGAAAGGAAATGAAATTGTAGGAAAAAAAGAAAGAGACAAGAAAAGAAACAAAGAGATAAGACAGGGGCTAGGGATTTAGTTTAGTGGTAGAGTGCTTGCCCAACATGATGGAGGCCCTAGGTTCAATCCTCAGCATAAAACAAAACAAAAAACCAAAGAAATAAGACAGAAGTGCTCAGGAGCATGAACACCTTAGGGTAAAGGTGTCTGTGTGAAATTCACAACACCATAAAAATAGTAAAGAGAATGAGACATAGATTAGAATGCTTTACAAGCATAGAATGCTTTATAAGTTTTGGTTATTTATTTTTTAGTTTTGGTTATTAAAAGTTATTTTTTATCAAGTAATTGTATTCACAGGTTGCTAGTGTTATCCATTTATTGCATATCCTGCCAAAGATTCTTTTTAAATTTTTTTAAAGTTGTAGATGGACACAATATATTTATTTGACTTATTTATTTTTATGTGCTGTTGAGGATTGAACCCAGTGCCTCACATGTGCTGGGCAAGTGCTCTACCATTGAGCTACAACCCCAACCCTTGCCAAAGATTTTTTTTTTTTTGGCACCAGGGATTGAACCCAAGGGTCTTATCTACCAAGCCACACACCCTCAGCCCTTTTAAAATTTTATTTAGAGACAGGGTCTCTCTATGTTGCTTAGGGCCTCACTAAGTTGCAGATGCTGGTTTTGAACTTGTGATCCTCCTGCCTCAGTCTCCCAAGCCACTGATATTACAGGTGTGCACTATTATGCCCTGTTCTGCCAAAGATTTTCTAATGCATATGCATTAGTATATAAAACATAATTCTATTTACATGGTGGTAACATACTTTACATATATATGTACATATTCACATGGCTATATAAAACTCAAAAACATAAAACATGCTATATATAAAATTAAAAGCCTAGTTCATTTCACAACTTTGTGTGTATAGTCAATTAACAATTTTAGTACCCCCTGTATGTGATGCACACAGTAGTAAGCACTCACTTTGTTTCAAATCCTCTACCCACACTATCTCATTTTTTCCCCCCAAAGGCACAGATAGAGATTTAGGAAAGTAGATACACATTCAAGGAAGAATGCAGGGTATAAAGAAAAGGATGGCAGTTCAATGGTATGAGGTGTTAATATTTATGGAGGACAGTCCTAGGGGCTGGATGAGATACACCATCTCATTTACTCTTCACAACTTTACAAGTCAAAGCAAGTGATACTGATCATCCTTTATTTGTAGATTAAGAAATTTTGGATCAGGAATATTAACTATTTTGTGTGACAATGCCTGTAATTCAGGGACTGCAGGAGGATTGCTAAGTTTAAGGTTAGTGTCAGCAACTTGTAGAGAGAGATCCTTAGCAACTTAGCAGAACTTGTCTCAAAATAAAAAATGGTTGGGATGTAGCCCATTGGTTCAATCCCCAATACCAATAAACAAATAAATATATAAATATTTTATGCAAGGTCTAATACCGACTATGCTGGAATGGTTAGAATCCTCGTCTGCCTCCAAAGCCCTGACTTTTTACTTCATCCTTTTGCTTTTCACCACAATCATTTTCGCTATGGTTTTTCTGCCCTGAGCTTAGCCAAACTGTAATTAATTAATTAATTAATTATTTTTTTGAGAGAGAATTTTAATATTTATTTTTTGGCGAACACATCTTTGTTTGTATGTGGTGCTGAGGATCGAACCTGGGCCGCACGCATGCCAGGCGAGCGCGCTACCGCTTGAGCCACATCCCCAGCCCTAATTAATTATTTTTTAAAAAATATTTTTTAAGATGTTGATGGACCTTGATTGTATTCATTTATTTATATGCGGTGCTGAGAATTGAACCCAGTGCCTCACACATGCTAAGCAAGTGCTCTATCACTGAGCCACAACTCCAGCCTCTAATAAATTAATTTTGCTTTATTTATTTTTGGTGCCAGTGATTGAGTCCAGATGTACTCTATCACTAAGCTACATCCTCAACCCCTTCTTCTTCTTCTTCTTCTTTTTTTTTTTTTTTATTTTGAGACAGGGTCTCGCGAAGTTGCGGATCTCGCTAAATTGCAAAGGCTGGCCTCCAACTTGAGATCCTCCGGAGTGCGTCACCGCCCCGACTGTAATTAATTATTTAAAACGCTAATATTCAATGAGGGTGATTTCTTTTATACGATCTATCTTAAATAAACAGTCGTCTTTGTAGAGGATAAAACTAAGGAGCCGTGAACCTCGGATTCGAAAAGACCAAACCCGAACCAGTTAAGGCAAGTATTGAGCAACTGTGAGCGCAGGCTCCACGTTTTATGGATTTACACTTTGACCGACAGAGCCAACGAGAGCATCCCAACTCGTCTTGGATGTAGAACAAACGTAGAGCGCCTGCTTCATCAGTGAGGAAAAGGGGGCGAGAGCACCTGGGCTTCTGGCCTGGAGAGGAGGTGATATCCTGGCATCCCAGCGACATCACCACTCTCACCCCAGCAGCCCCTGGGGACCCAGTGGCCGTAAGCCAGATCCCTTTGGGTTTCTTCTACTCACCTTTTTGATATTGGATTTGGAGGCAGGATGAAAGTCCTTTTTGCACATGAAGTTGGCGAAGGATTTCCCCATCTTGGCATCCGAGCTGAGGAAGGCAACCAACCGGTCAGCGAGCAACGTAAACAAACTCTGCCGCCTAACCGGAACTGCGCCTCCAGCAGCCGCGGGAACTTCCTAGGTCAAAGGTGACAGCTTCCGTCAACTGGCGCCTCCTCCCGCTACTTTCAGCTGTCACTTCTGGAAGCGCAGAGGCCAGGTGAGGGGCTTGCTAGAGGGAGGAATGTGCGCAGCGGAGGCCAGAGCCCTGGACTAGCTGCGGCGCAGCGCTGCCTGACCGCGGGACTCGCGGCCACAGCCATTTGATCCTCTCACGCAGTGTATGGGGTCCGCGGTGGCGGCTCTTTCTACCAGCTGTCAGATGTTCGAGCCCATTGCTTTCGTTGAACGTTGACACGAGTTGCAAAAACTTTTCTGCACCGGGTTTTTCACCTGTCTTGTGGAGAGAGTAATTCTCGCTTTAACTGGAGTACGATTGTGAGGTTCAAACGATGTGATGCTTTTTGAAAGCTATAAAATAGAATGTCAGCTCTACAGGAGCGGGAGCTCCTTTTGTTTCTAGTTATTTCCAGCTGTACGTTCCCTAGTGCAGAAAGATGTTCAGCAAACATTTGTTGAGTGATAAATGGTGTGAGAGTCCAAGTTTCATGTCCTCAATGGGCCAAGTACCATTCTAACTAGGCAGCAATTGTACCTAGCTTCCCTGACGACCCCTCTTGGATAGTTGAGATCTCCTAGTGCAGCGTGATGGACGTCAGGACTCCAGGGTTTTGAATAGATGTGGCTGCTATTATTATAGAGCACACATCAACCAAGTCCTCTAGCGGGGTTTAGACTAGACTATTTGTGTAATTTACTCTTCTGCCAGATAATAACATTTTTCATTTGAGGATCTACTATGTTTCATGTTAAGCAAAACGCTTAACTTGTCTAATTGAAATCCCCGTAATAGCTCTGTTTAATCTTTTATTCTACTATTGAGCCTGCAAGCATAGAACAATTAAATAGCTTGTCAAAGTTATGTAGTGGTGGAACCAACTTTGGAACACAAATAGAAGGAGATGCAAGATATAAAAGTTGAAATACTCAAAGAAAAGAACAATAAGGATAGTGACCTCTTTCTCATCATTGAGAAGAGAAAAACTTCAGGAGTTTGGGCATTATAAAATAAACAGCTAAAACAATGTGTCTATTCTGAAAGCAAAATAATGTATAGAATACTTAAGTATATTACTAAAATTGATGATTTAAATTTTTCAAATTTCTAGTGAAGACAATCTACATATGAAATTCTACAATCAGGATTTACAAATTATATTTGTGAACTTCCACCATAAAATATTGACAATTGGAATTTCATTGACATTTTTTATATTTGAAGTAGTGAATCTGTTTCAAAATTTCTGTCTTTTTAATATTATAATCTCTGCATATTCTTCCTTAGGTCAAAGGAAACCTTTTCTTTCTTATTTCGAGAAAATACTGAAAACATGTTTTTTTTTTCCCCCTGTAAGTTTCAATGATAACAATACAAAGATAATTAAGGCATACTCTCGCCTCATAAGGATTTTATTGCCAATAAGAGGACTGGTGCACAAATATATAGAATATAGCCTTTATAACAGTAGGCTAGGTGTAGAGATTCCCGAATATAGGAATAATGAAAAGAAATTCAGGGGAGACTTTAGGAGAGAAAGGTTTTAGAGAATAAATTTGACCCATCAACTAGAAGAAAGTAGTTCACATTGCTATTTTCTTGTTGATTCTTGTAGTTCATGGTTGATTCTTAAGTCATGTTGATTATTGTATTATAGTTTATGATATTTAAAGCTTTAATGAACACCCTTTATTAGACATGGTAATAATATCCCTTGGCCAGAGAGTAGGAGTATTTGTTTTGTATATACTTAACAATATTTTCTCTTGTTATTTAAAAACTTCTATGTGATTGGTAGTTGTTTAGAAAATGGAGCCCTATTCCTGTGATACATTTGTGGCATTACCCCCAGCAACAATTGATAAGAGGATTATTTTTGGAAAAAATTCAGACAGACTCTGTGATGAAGTACAAGAGGTAGTTTATTTTCCTGCTGCAGTTCATGATAACAGAGAACCTCTTAAGGTAGGTAAAATATATGTTTTTATTTTCTAGATATTCAAATCTTTATTTTTAAAAATTGCCTTCATTCCAAGTCTAAATCTGGGAAGCACCTTCACCTCACAAAGAGTGCATAAATATGTACAACAGAGGAAACTCATTTTTAAAAAAATATTCGTTTTTTAAAAAAATATTTTTTAGTTGTAGATAGACACAATACCTTTATTTATGTATTTTTTCAATGTGGTGCTGAGGATTGAACCCAGTGCCCCACACATTCTAGGTAAGTGCTCAGCCACTGAGCCACAACCCCAGCCCGGAAACTCATTTTTAAAAGAATGTCATTAAAAAAGTATAAGATAACACCCATAGATATTAGTCCATCTTCTAAGAGGCAGTGCAGTCCTCACATCGCCAGAGTACCAAGGTTGTCTTAAACACCAGAATCTATAGCTTAATTTCTCCACTTAATACCAAGCAATAAAAATTAGACAGTCCTGGGCTGGGGATGTGGCTCAAGTGGTAGCGTGCTTGCCTAGCATGCATGTGGCCCAGGTTCGATCCTGAGCACCACATACAAAGATGTTGTGTCTGCCGAAAACCAAAAAATAAATATTAAAAAAATTCTCTCTCTCTCTCTCTCTCTCTCTCTCTCTCTCTCTCTCTCTCTCTCTCTTTTAAAAAATTAGACAGTCCACCAAGGGAAAAACTGCTTCTATCTGACACTCTTAGAAGGGTCCCCAACTTTCTATTTGAGATGATGTTGAATTTTTGTTTCCCACTGGCCCTTGGATTGTTTCTCCAGATGTAGCACTATTATTTCGTAACTCTTTTTACACAACAGTGATTGAAAACTTCCTTTGATCAGAGAATAATGTTAGGTGTAACCTCTAATATTTAAAAACACTGGTTTATATGTGACAACTTTCAATGAGAATATCCCATGGGTGTTCATGTTTCTTGATGCCACAGAAGGTGAGTATAAATGAATTTTAAGAAGTCAGGCATCACTCTGCTTACAAGACAACCCGTTCCTAGATGAGTTCTGGGGTGGCATGTTATTCACAAAAGGCATTTGTCTAATTCTGACCAGGAGCCAGAATTTAGAATAGTTTATAGACAAATCACCAAGGCCATGAATTGACACAAAAAACAGGCAGAGCCCTCTAGCATGTCAGAGATCTTCATTGCTTCAAATTGCAAACCAAAGTATCCCAGAAAACAGGAAATCTGAAATACATGTTTTATTAGCAATATGCTACTTTAAAAATATCATAAAACAGTTATTACTATCATTTTTTTTTGAGAGAGAGGGAGAGAGGGAGAGGGAGAGAGAGAGAGAGAGAGAGAGAGAGAGAGAGAGAGAGAGAGAGAATTTTTTAATATTTTACTTTTTAGTTTTCGGCGGACACAACATCTTTGTTGGTATGTGGTGCTGAGGATCGAACCTGGGCCGCACGCATTCCAGGCGAGCGCGCTACCGTTTGAGCCACATCCCCAGCCCTATTACTATCATTAACTAGCAATTTGGAAGAGATAATAGAAGTTAAAATTCAAGAATTTAAATATGAAAAATAATTGAATTAGAAATAGGCTTCTGATTTTTATTTCAATGATTTGGAAGCAATTGAAATAACTAATGAAAATTATTCTTTGATGAAATATTAGAATACTTTTCACATGCAAGCATGTTAGAGCAAGGAGTTTAAAGTCAGCTGTAAGATTCAGATGTTGTCTGATGGGAACTCAGAGTCTACAGTTGGAATAGGAGGTATATGCAACTAATTCCACTATAAATTAAATGATAAATTTAAGTAGAAGCAACATATTGCAGCATAGGAGAAACATGTGATTCAGACTAGGGATCAAGGAAAGCTTCACTAGGAAGTTTGTTAGACAAAAAAGATTTTGATTGGTGTAGAATAAGAAAAGTTAATCCAGATTCTGGATAAAGGTTTATGACTCATTAAAAGGTTTATTAAGCCCTGCAATAACACTAACAACATGCATTTTATTCAGTCACTTGATAGTATACAAATGAATTGAAGGATCCTTTAAAATTTTTATGTAAGAAATAATTTACTATGGAACTTTAGTGAAAGTTTCACTTTATATTTTATTGCTAAGTTATGTACTTTTTGTATTTTAATTCTGTGACATTCTAACACTCAGATATATTAGACATTTTCTATATATTAGGCTATATATTTTTTCTTTTTCTGAAACTGTTTATTCATCTGGGATACCGGTTCCACTTTATCTCTATATTTAAATCTGGCTATCTTGTAAACCAGTGGTTCTCATTCTTTCCACTGCTGCAGACATACCTGATGGACTTCTTCCACAAGTGATATAGACTTCTATGATAATACTCCTGTATTTAGGGGTTACCATATGTGTGCCTAATTAGGAAACACTGGACATTGAGGTTGAGAATTCATTTCTTTTTCATATTTTATTTTTTAGTTGTAGATGGACACAATATCTTTATTTTATTTTTATGTGGTGCTGAGGATCAAACCCAGGCCCTCGCACACACGGCCTCGCATGTGCTAGGCGAGTGATCTACTGCTGAGGCACAACCGCAGCTGGAGAATTCCTTTCTTAATCATCAATTCCTATACATCTTCCTTTGCAAAAAATGTTCAAGACTTTACAACTAGAATTCTTTCCTGAGCTTCTGTAGTGCCTCATGTTCACTTCTCTTCATGACCCTTGTACTTTATATTTTGTTGTGTCTTAATGTAGAAGTCTTAGTTTGTTATAAGTAAGCTTTGTATTGATTAAGTCTTTATAACTAAGATCTCTTTTAGCAGACTACTTTACGGTAGGAGATACTCAGCCATTATTTGGATGAATAAATGATTTAGCATTAATTCTGAATATTTTTAAGAGTAATGCCTTTATTACTAAAAGTTTCAATTTAGTTATATTTCATTGACCTCTTTGATAATGGTGTATCTTTTGAATGATTTTTGAAATTCTAGATTTTGATAACTTTTTTTGGTTTTGTGGTTATGGCTATGACTTTTTTTTTTAACAGTGTACTTATATAGAAATTGATCAAGTTCCAGAAACATATGCTGTTGTCCTTAGTCGCCCTGCTTGGTTGTGGGGGGCAGAAATGGGAGCCAATGAGCATGGAGTTTGCATTGGGAATGAAGCTGTATGGGGAAGAGAAGAAGTTTGTGATGAAGAAGCACTACTGGGCATGGACCTTGTCAGGTTATTTGTGTGTTATATTTTTTCATTATAGAACTTGTCTAATTGTTAAATCTTGGTATAATTCTTACCTATTTTATTTTTCAATTTTTCTTTTTTTGGACTTTGATACTTCATAGTATCAAAGATAAAAATGTTTTAGAGTTTCAGCATGCAATTTCATGGCTATCAAAGATCACTAATTGGGAGAAGGGAAGGAGAGGGAAATCATGATTCATTGGAAGTACCTAATATAATTGTGTAATTTACACAATAACCTTATGGAATATGTATTACTATCATAATTTTACAAATGAGATATCTGAATTTCAGATATAAAGCAACTTGCCGATAAATTACCAAGTCAAAAAGTTTAAAAATTAGATTTCATATTATTTGTTAACTTGAAAGAATTTTTGCTTTGAATGTAAACACAAAGTCATATGAGCATGAAAATATTTCAGAAAAATAAACAAAGTTTATTTTAATATTTTTATTTTAGACTTGGCCTTGAAAGAGCTGACACAGCTGAAAAAGCCCTCAAGGTCATTGTTGATTTGTTAGAGAAATATGGCCAGGGTGGAAACTGTACAGAGGGCAGGATGGAATTTAGTTATCACAACAGTTTCCTGATAGCTGATAGGAATGAAGCCTGGATTCTGGAGACTGCAGGGAAGCATTGGGCAGCAGAAAAAGTAAAAGGTATGGAAAACTTTTTTTTTTTATTTATAAGGGAACAAATCTATTTTGGCTCACAATTCTGAAAGGGGGGAAAATCCAAGAATATGGTGGCACATCTGCTCAGTTTCTTGTGGCAGGTCTTACTGCTTCGGCCTGTAGGGGAAAGCAGTAGGGCAAATGGGCACATGCAGAAGACGAAGAACATAAGGAATGACTTTGCTTTAATAACTTGCTCTTGTGGTAATTAATCTAGATGGACAACTTTTTTGTGTGATTTAATTTACTATTAATAAAATATACCCTTAACTGCAGATATTGCATTTCATTGTCTTTGAAGATTTATATTCCAGCAAAATAAAGGGTAACCTGTAGGGGAAAAGTTAAAAATTGGAAAGAACATGTACTATGAAGTGCATTCTTGAAAAGGTTAAAAGGTAGCATTATCTCTGGCTATATGAGTTTCATATAATGTGTGTATATTTTATGTGCATCAGTTTTTGGCTATTTTATAGTGCTTTTTTTCTTTTAATAACCCCTTGCTATCTTGTCCTCTTTTAACTTTGAGCTGAACACCAAAATTCTTTCATGCTTAAGTATGGAGGTGAGAAAAGGGGAATGGAGCTGGAGATGGATGTCTTTGGGTTGGTGGTTAGAAAGGATATAGTGAAACAAGAATGTCCACTCTCACGAGTATATATATTTCAATACATTTTCTGAAATTTTAGCAATTATGTGAGAAGGAAATAAAATAAAAGGGATACAAAGAGTAAAGGGAAAAGTCAAATTATCACTGTTTTCAGGTGATATTATCCCATACTTATAAGATCTAAAAAGTTCCCCCAGACTTCTAGAACTAATAAACAAACTCAACAAAGTATCAAGATACAAAATCAATATTCAAGAATCAGTAACTTTCCTATTCACCAATAATCAATCCATTGAAAAAGAAATTAGGAAAACAATCCCATGCATAATAACCTAAAGAAAGAAAGAAAGAATAAATCTAATCAAAGAGGTGAAAGACCTTTATAATGAAAATTATAGAACACTGAAGAAAGAAATTGAAGAAGACACTAGAAAATGGACAGATCTCCCATGTTCATGGAGAGGCAGAATAGCCGTAGTACAAAAAGTGATCTACAGATTCAATGCAATGTCCATCAAAATACCAATAATATTATTCACAGAACTAGAAAAAACAGTCCAAAAATTCATATGGAAGAATATAAAATCCAGAATGTCACAAGCAACTCAAAGAAAATAAAAAAATGCTGATGGCATCACAATACCCAATTTTAAATTACACTACAAAGCTAGTAAGAAAAACAGAACAGAACTGGCATAAAAACACACATAGAGCAATGCAATAGAAGACACAGAGACAGACCCACACAGATACATTCATCTGATCCTTACAAAGGTGCCCAAAATATACTTTGGAGAAAAGATAGCCTTTTAAACAAATGTGTGGAAAAACTGAATATCCAGATGTAGAATAATGAAACTCACCCTGAATTTGAGGTTGAGCTCCCTCTCACCCTGCACAAAAGTCAACTCAAAATGGATGAAAGACCTAGGAATCAGACCAGAAACGTGGCAACTTTAAAGTGGGTCAGCACTTCAACATATAGGTACAGACAAGCAACAACTTCTTCAACAAGACTCCTAAACTTCAGGAAATAGTACCAAAAATTAATAAATGGGTTTGCATCAAATTGAAAAGCTTCTGTACAGCAAAGTAAAAAAAGAGCATGAAGAGAGTATACAAACTGGGAGAAGTCTTTGCTAGCTAGTTTTTCAACAGAGGATTAATATCCATAATATATAAAGAACTTTAAAAATCTATAAAATAACCCAGTCAATAAATGGGGAAAAAAATTAAACACTTCTCAAAAGAAGAAATACAAATGGAAAACAAATATATGAAAAAAATTTCAACATCTTTAGCAATCAGGGAAATGCAAATCAAAATTACCCTAAGAGTTCATCTTATTCCAATTAGAATGGCAGTAATCAAGAAATACAAATAATAATAAATGCTGGCAAGAATGAAGGAGAAAAAGAATACTTATGGGATCTTGATGGGATTATGACTTTGTATAACCAGTATGGAAATCAGTATGGAGGTTCCTCAAAAGACTAGGAATGGAAAGATCATATGATGCAGCTATGATATTCCTCAATATTTATTCAAAAGAATTAAAGTCAGCATAGCTATACATACATACCCATGTTTATAGCAATGCAATTCCCAATAGCCAAGGTATAGAACCAATGTCTGTCTGTAAGTGTCTAATGTTAAGGTCTGTAAACAAGTCAAAATAACACCTGGTATTTTGCCAGGGGAATGTTAGAGTTCGTAAACAAGTCTGGATGGTGCCTGCCTGGCAAAATGCCAGATCTGCTGCAGTCCGGCTGCAGCAAAATAGCCGGGGGGTGAGGGGGTGGGGGGTGACGAATAACTTCTGTAGATTGATACAGCAGGAGTAGGAGCGTTTATTGTAGGACAACAGAGCTATTTATACATTTTGCACAGCTTATCTTAATTAGTATAAAGTAGATACATCAGTCAACCAATAAGGAATCTCCACACTTAATGGCTCGCTTTTGTTACTTTTCAAACCACTCCCTCTGGCATTTTGCCAGGCACCATCCAGACTTGTTTACGAACTCTAACATTGCCCTGGCAAAATACCAGGTGTTATTTTGACTTGTTTACAGACCTTAACATTGTCTATCAATGGATAAGTGAATAAAGAAAATGTGGCATATATATACAATGGAGCTTTTTAAAATTGATTTTTAAAAAAATAAATGACAGCGGAATGCAATACAATTCTTTTTTTTTTTTTTTAAAGAGAGAGTGAGAGAGGAGAGAAAGAGAGAGAGAGAGAGAACTTTCAACATTTATTCTTTAGTTCTCGGCAGACACAATATCTTTGTTGGTATGTGGTGCTGAGGATCGAACCCGGGCCGCACGCATGCCAGGCGAGCGCGCTACCGCTTGAGCCACATCCCCAGCCCCGGATACAATTCTTATTACACATATACAGCACAATTTTCATATCTCTGGTTGTATATAAAGTATGTTGACACCAATTTGTGCCTTCATACATGTACTTTGGACAATGGAGTTTTATTCAGACATAAATATGAATGAAACTGTGTAATTTAAAGGAAAATGGATGGAACTTGAGAACATTATGTTAAATGAAGTAAGCCAGACTCAGAAACTCAATGGTCATATTCTCTTTCGTATGTGGATGCTAAAGAAAATAAAAGGCAGGGGCAAGGTTGTCATAAAAATAGAAAGGAGACCAGTGGAGTAGAAGAAAGGGACAAGGAGGAGGATAGAGGAGAGGGAAAAGAAGGTACTGGTGAATGAAATTGACTAAATTATGTGCATGTACTAATATGTAATAATAAATCCCACTATTATGCTTAATTTTAATGTTATCAGTAAAAAAGAAAGGGTACGATGATATAATAATAAAACAAAATTTTATGTCATTGGGTAGAACAACACAAGTTGTTTGCTTTAGAATGCTTTGCTTTTTCTTTCCCATGGTTTTGTTTTGATCATATATTCCTTTTATTTTTTTCAAGTGAGGAAATCCAGAGATGTAAGAGACTGGTATATGCAAAACTTGGAATTGAGATCTTCCTGATTTCAGTTCAGTGTTCTTTCACTAGAGCACAACCTGTGTTCAAACATAATCATGTGATTATGTTTGAGATCCAGGAGGATCTCCTAGTTTTACTAAGGAGATAATATATACATGTAAAAATGTTAATTGTTGTATGAATGATACACATAGATGCTGTGAATATTAAAGAAAGGAAAGGTCATTGTAAGCTGGGGGAGTTCAGAAAGGCTTCATAAAGGAAGACTTGAGCTTTGGAGGATTTGGATATTATTTTCAAAACAGATCATTGCCAGTTGTTTTGTTGGACATTTTGTTATATATTTTGCTTTATATATATTGTTTTATGTTTTATTTTATGTATTTTATCTTTTTTAATATATAAAGTTTAACTTAGACTATTTTCTGATTGTGTTAATTGACCCTATTATATCATTAAGCACTTTTAATTTTATCAAATATGCTACATGAAAAGACAAACGAATTCTGTTCAACACAGTTCAACATTCTGTGAAAAAGTCTCATTAGGTCATGCAAAATAAGCACCTTCACTGGGTCTCATTATCCAGTTGTACGTTTTGTCACCAGTTTTTCTATTTCTAAATGAGCCCAAGAACTAAATTGTTGTCTTTGAATGTTCCTAACACAAAGAAATGATAAATGTCTGATATAATATACACCCATTTGCCTTGGTCTGATTATTAGACATTATTATACATGTAATGAAATGCTACACTGTACCACATAAATATGTACAATTATTATGTGTCAATTAAAATATATGTTGATTAAAAAAACTGAATTGTTGGATTATAGGGAATCATCTCTTAGATGGAAACTTCATCACTATCCTTAATTCTATTTTGACTTAAGTCTTGATTTTATAGTGAGACTATCCCAAGTATTACTTCAGTAGAATAATTACTTAGTTGATTTTTACTTTGCAGCTGTCTTTTAAATCAGTTTCAAAACATTATCAATTTTAATTAATTAACATTCATTTTTGTGGTACGGGGATTAAACCCAGGGACACTTTACCCCT
Organism: Urocitellus parryii; assembly: GCF_045843805.1. NCBI lineage: Eukaryota > Metazoa > Chordata > Mammalia > Rodentia > Sciuridae > Urocitellus > Urocitellus parryii. The sequence continues at coordinate 1,792,334 of NW_027554068.1, forward strand.
GGGCTACATTCTCAGCCCTTTGTAAAAAATTTTGAGACAGGGTCTTCCTAAGTTGTCTAGGCTGTCCTCAAACTTGTGATTCTCCTGAGTGGTTGGGTCAATTTTCATTTATCATCAGCTATATAATTTATTGTGAACAGACTTTTATTGTTTTTTCCTCTTTTGTATTTTAGTGGAAAATTTTATTTGTGACTTGTGCCACAATATCTTTGCAAGCAATGTATTTATGATTTAAAAAAAATAGTGTTAGAAACTATAGTAAATCCACATCCTTGAGTATTACTCAGCAATAAAAAGGAACGAACTGTTGATACCTACAGTAAGCTGGATGAATCTTTAGAGAATTATGTTGAGGGGCTGGGGATGTGGCTCAGGTGGTAGCGCGCCCGCCTGGCATGCGTGTGGCCTGGGTTCGATTCCCAGCACCACATACAAACAAAGATGTTGTGTCCGCCGAAAACTAAAAAATAAATATTAAAAAAAGAGAATTATGTTGAGTAAAAAAAAAAGCTAGGATTTTTAGAATTAATATTTAGAGAAATAAGAGAACAAACTAGTGGTTGCCTGGAGTTCATGTATGCTACGGGTGGGAGACAGTGGGTATGGCTCTAAGAGGGGGCAACATAAAGGATTCTTGTGGTAGTACAAGCATTCTTTTTCTTGACTGTATCATTACCAGTATTATGATTGTGACTTTATACTCTAGTTTTTCAAAATGTTTTTGTTGGAGGATATGGAGTAAAGGGAACACAGTTTCTCCCTGGATTATTTCTTATAACTGCATATGCATCTACAATTATCTGAACATAAAAAGTTTAATTCTAAAAATTGTCTCTTAGAATATGCAATAGATGAACATAGTACAAAATTTAGAAGTCTATGTTTACATTTAAATAGTGATTAAGAATTTATAATGTATAGATGGAACAATAATGTTAAACATAACTTTTCGTTTTCATTTCCCTTTTCTTTGAAAATAGAAGGAGTTCGTAATATTTCTAATCAGTTTTCTATAACAACCAAGATTGACCAAGAACACCCAGACATGAGAAACTATGCTAAGCAGAAAGGATGGTGGGATGGTAAAAAGGAATTTGATTTTGCTGCAACATATTCTTATCTTGACACAGCCAAGATGATGACTTCATCAGGCAGATACTGTGAGGGCTACAAGCTTCTGAATAAACACAAAGGTAATTTTAGCATTTTAATAATGTCAAAATAACAAATTACATTTTTGTGGATATAATGTAGGAGTGATAAATCTGTTTTTAGGAATTATATTTAATAAAAATATAGTCATTAAAACTGAAAACAGTATGATGATGTAAGCTATTTTTTGAGATGTGTAAAATTTATAATTGTGGGAAGGTAATGATTCTATGTGAAAGTTCAGATTTTCATTTCTTAGAAACTTTAAAAAAAATTCTGTTAATATTCTTCAAACAAAATTGTGGTTACTTCTCAGATTTTTTTTTTTTTTTTTGGTACCAGGGTTGAACTCAGGGCTGCTTAACCACTGAGCTACATTCCCAGTTCTTTGCTAAGTTGATGAGCCTGGCTTTGAATTTGTGATCCTCCTGCCTCAGCCTCCTGAGCTGCTGGCATTACATGCGTGCACCACCCTACCTGGCTCTCAGAATTTTTTGAAACATGGAAACATGCTTCTTTGACTTTTGCTGCTACTTCTTGTATTTATCTTTTGATAGTACTCTTTTAAAAAATATTTATTTAGTTGTAGATAAACATACAGTATGTTTATTTATTTTTACATGGTGCTGAGGATCAAACCTAGTGCCTCACATATACAAGGCAAGTGCTTACCACTGAGCTACAGCTACAGCCCCTTGATAGTACTCTTATTGGTTATTTTATTACTGTAAATTATATCTAGAAGTTCTGGTTGAGAAGACAAACTGAGCAGATACAAGAATTCCCTCCTTCCCACTTCAAAACTTCAGAAATATTGATTAAAATAGTCATTAAAAGCATATATAACTAAGTTCAAATACAAGAATAGGAAATCACCAGGTTCTAAAAATGAAGAGAAAACCTATAATATGAGCAAGATTTGGAATATTTCCACCCCCAGACAGTCCTCCTCATCTCTGGGTCAAAGGGCAGGGGGATTCTGCATTGGAGCTAAGCCTTACAGGCTAGAGTTTTAACATCCATGAAAGCATAGATGGCTAGGTCAAAGACTTGTTTGGAAAATAGGAGCTAGGCTCTTTCCCAAGGTACAAATCTAAAAAATATTACTGTACTTCTTGCCTAGATCCCTAGCCTAGAGTTGCGCTTCCTGCCTTCTCAGGCTATAAGTCAATACAGTCTCTTATGAGAGATTGAACTCTCAACCACATTTATTTTGTGGGCTACCTGTGTGGGGCTGAGAAACAAATGTTGGTTTGGAATTAGTAAACCATACAAGACCTCAGCATATGTGTATTTCTAACTCTACTATGTGAATATTTGATACAATACATATTCAGATTTTACTCAAATTACCTATCTAATGGAAAATGTACTATAATAAATCTACATGTAACTGCACTGAAAACATTTAAATTACATGGGATTCTGATGAAAGAATGAAGTTTCTATCTATACTATAATAGCTTCTCCTGTAATGTCCTCAAGTATTCTGACTTTTCCTGTGTATTATCTGATCTGCTGTTAAATCTCATCTAGTGATGTTTTCATTTTCAATATTGTATTTCATCTCTACAAATTTCATTTGGTTCTTTATCTTTCATTTGTCTACTCATTACCTTTGTGTTTTTCTTTAAATCCTTGAGCATATTCGTCATATAGCAATGTAATAGAAATTTTAGCATTCTTGTCTGCTAACAATATCATCTCCATAATTTTTGAGTCTGTCTTCCGGTGACCAAATTTTCATCTTTTTTGCGGGAGGGGGAGTTGCATTTTCAAGGATCTAGTAATTTTGATTGGATGGTGGGCATTATGATTTTATTTGATGAATGCTGCAATTTTGTATTCTTTGAAACACTGTTGGAATTTTAGTAATTTCATTCCTTTAGGCCTATTTTTAATACTTATTAGGATCGCTCTATAGTAGTCTTTCCTTTGGGGCTGGTTTAAGTCTAATTCTGGGGAGGAAGAAGATATAAATGACTAGTGTCAGAAATAAGAGTTCATTATAGGCTCCACAGACTTTAGGAAACTAACAAAGGAATACTACAAATAAATCTATGCTCCTAATTTCATTAACTCAGAGGAAATGAACCAATTCCCTAAAATCCACAGAACACCAAATTTACCTAATAAGAAATGGATAACTTGTTTTAGCAGATACTTATCTTAATTGATTATACTCAATCTGCAAACTATCATTGGCTCAACTTTCAGTCCATTTCTTGCATTCTGCCCCACATGATTATTTAGGGATCAGATGAATATTTGGGCTATTTGGGCAGATGTGTTCTTTTTTTGTTATTGTTTTGAACAGAGAATTTAGAATTTCTTCTGCCTGACTCTCTGCATTATGGGATTTGCCCTTCACTTTCCAGTGCTTGTGGTTGACCTCTGGTTCTTGAGGTCAGAAATACCAAGGTTATCTGTTGCAGCCAGCACAGCACTGACTGTGGACTTCCTATAAGTTGCAGTCATAAAAAAATTGGGAAACTCACCCTATGCATCATCCTCTCATCCACATCACCTCCAAATTTTCTTGCCTTTGTTAGTTGTAAAGAGCCCTCAGGTTAATTGTTCATTGCATTTTTATTCCAAGTTTATATTAGGGAGGGTTGGTCTGATATGAGCTTACATAGTGAAGTTCAAAGTAGAACTCCTTCACATGTCTTTTATTATTCCATGATATTATTTTACTTTTAAAAATAAATATATTCACATGATTGAAAATTTAAAGGTACATTTGTAGTCTGTCCCCAAATACTTAGTTTTTTCCCCCATAGGCAATTCTTTATATATTCTCCCAGAGATGAAACAGGTTTAATGAGACAAATATGTATATGTATTTTACTGAAATGGTAGCATGCCATTTATACTTTTGTACATATAACTTTCCAAAGTTAGTAGTATATAATACAGATCATTCTATTTTAGTATCTGCAGAACTTTCCTTTAAATAGATACATATTTATTATTTTGATATTGCCTCAATTTTTATGTAGTAGTATTTTGATCATTACATAATAAAGAATGATTGTATGAATCATACTTTAGCTAACAAATAACTGTTACTTAGGTAATTTTTAGTTTTTCATTACTGAAAATCATATAAAGTGTTCATAGCCTACTTATATTCATATCCATGGTTATTTTAGTAGAATGAGTTTTTAGAAGAAGAATGTGCAGTCAAGATGTATATATATTTTAAAGTTTTTGAAACACATTGCCACAGTGGCCACCAGAATAGATACATCAATTTAAATTAACACCAGCAATATTTGAATAGTTGAGTGCCTATTTTCTAAATACTTATTTTTTAACCTTTATAATTTTGTGGGGGGTACCCAGGATTGAACCCAGGGGCACTTAACCACTGAGCCACATCTCCAGCCCTTTTTTATGTTTTATTTAGAGACAAGAGTCTTGCTGAGTTGTTTACGGCCTTGCTAAATTGCTGAGGCTGATCTTATTTTTATTCATTTTTAAATAGTTCTTTTTATTTTTTAAATTTTTATTTATATATGACAGTGGGATGTATTACAATTCTTACCACACACATAGAGCATAATTTTTCATATCTCTGGTTGTATACAAAGTATATTCACATCAATTCATGTCTTCATACATTTACTTTGGATAATAATGATCATCACATTCCACTATCATTTATAACCCCATGTCCCCCTCTTCCCCTCCAACAACTCTGCCCTATCTAGAATTCATCCCTGCCTCTCATGCTCCCTCTCCCTATCCCACTATAAATCAGCCTCCTTATATCAAAGAAGACATTCAGGATTGTTTTTTGGGGGATTGATTAACTTCACTTAGCATTATCTTCTCTAACTCCATCCATTCACCTGCAAATCCCATGATTTTTTCTCTTTTATTCCTGAGTAATAATCAATTGTGTATATGCCACATTTCTTTTAATACATTCATCTACTGAAGGGCATCTAGGTTGGTTCCACAGTTTAGCTATTGTGAATCGTGCTGCTATAAACACTGATGTGATTGTGTCCCTATAGTAAGCTGTTTTAAGTCCTTTGGGTATAGACCCAGGAGAGTGGATAGCTGGGTCAAATGATGGCTCCAGTCCCAATTTTCCAAGAAATCTCCAAACTGCTTTCTATATTGGCTGCACCAATTTGCAATCCCACCAGCAATGTATGTACCTTTTCCTCCACATCCTCGCCAACACTTGTTGTTTGTATGCATACTAGCTGCCATTCTGACTGGAGTGAGATGAAATCTTAGAGTGGTTTTGATTTGCACTTCTCTAATTGCTAGTGATGATGAACATTTTTTCATATATTTGTTGATTGACTTATATCATCTTCTGAGAAGTGTCTGTTCAGGTCCTTGGCCCATTTATTGATTGGGTTATTTGTGTTTTTTTGGTGCTTAGCTTTTTAAGTTCTTTATATACCCTAGAGATTAGTGCTCTATCTGATGTGTGAGGGGTAAAGATTTGCCCCCAAGATGTAGGCTCTCTATTCACCTCACAGATTATTTCTTTTGCTGAGAAGAAACTTTTTAGTTTGATTCCATCCCATTTATTGATTCTTGATTTTAATTCTTGTGCCACAGGAGTCTTATTAAGGAAGTTGGGGCCCAATCCCACATAATGGAAATTAGGGCCTACTTTTTCTTCTATTAGATGCAGGGTCTCTGGTTTTATTCCTAAGTCCTTGATCCATTTTGAGTTGAGTTTTTTGAGTGGTGAGAAATAAGGTTTTAATTTCTTTTTGTTGCATATGGATTTCCAGTTTTCCCAGCACCATCTGTTGAAGAGGCTATTTTTTCTCCAGTGCATGTTTTTGGTACCTTTGTCTAATATAAGATAATTGTAAAAGATAATTGTAATTTTGTGGGTTAGTCTGCCGAAGCTAATCTTGAACACATAATCCTTCTGCCTCTGCCTCCTGAAACACTGGGATTATAGGTGTGTGCCACTGCACCTGACTAGCCCTTATAAATTTTGTAGGTAAAAGTGGCATATTATTATCTCAATATATATTATTTTATTAGTAAGATTACACATTCCGATATTTATTGAAAATTTATAATTTTCTTATAAATTGTCCACTTATTAGTGTATCTTTTTCCCATTTTTTATATTGGGTCACTATTAACTCCTAAAAAATAACTTTTAATGTACTTTTCCCCTTTGCTACCAAATAATTCTGGCAAAATAAATTTTATTTAGATTACTGAGTAGCAGATAATAGCTAAAAGAGTCATTTTACTAAAAAAACATGTGACTGCTCTATCCTCCTTCACTTAAAGAATAAAATGGTTCTATAAATCAATCAGATACCAACTACTCAGATGGATCAGTCAGTGATTGATATTTGCTTTTTTCAAGTATTCATTAAACAAATTAATTTCACATTAGTTATTTTTCAAAGTATTTAATATCTTATATTTTAATTTCTAAAACAATGTCAAAATTTGAAATATTTTCTACAAAGTTTCTTAATGTTAGTTTATCATTTTATTTTATGTATTAATTAATTTATTTTTAGTACTGGGATTGAACACAGGGGTGCTGAACCACTGAGCCACATCCCCAGCCCTTTTTTGTATTTTATTTAGAGATAGGATCTTCCTGAGATGTTTAGGGCCTCGCTAAGTTGCTGAGTATAGCTTTAAACTTTTGATCCTCCTGCCTCAGCCTTCTGAGCCACTGGGATTACAGGTGTGTACAACCATGCCCAGCTAATTTATCATTTTATAAGTATATTTAAACTATTTTTCCATAGGGATAGGTATATAAAAAATGATACAGAATGTTATACTAAATATTTCAATTTTAGACTTATTATAAAAGTAGATTTAAAAAAAGTTGTAGCAGTATCTACTCTCATTTATTGCAAACTTATCCAGGGCTAGGTACTGTATTAAGTTATTCACTTACATTTTCTTTTTAAACAGCCATATGAAGTAGATATTATCTTCATTTTACAAATGAGAAAACTATATGTATTTGTGCTCTTCATTTATATTCTCTATGAAACTGAAAAAAGGGCTTTTTAAATTTACCTTTATTTTTCTCTTAATACTTAGCTCAATGTCTTGTACTACTATGTTGTGTGTGCTTAATAAGTGTTGAAATGATTAATTAAGAATCATTATTGGGTTGAATTGAATTAAATTGTAACTTCTAGGTAGTTTAGCAAAGATCACTGTTGTGTATATTTTTCAGGCAGTAAACATAAAGTCCAGGAAATAAAATTAGCAGATAATTTTTAAAAATGAAGAGCAACAATGCATAATTAAGATGGAAAGGAAAATGTCAAGAATGTAAGGTTTAGAGTAATTGGACAAAAGGAAGAAAACCAAATAGAAATAATAAAACATTAATTCCCCAGTGCATCATAATACTTGTTATATTTAACTACAAAATACTGAATTGTAGATTTGATAGTTATACATGAATATATTAATATATGCATCTGACATGAAGCTTATTTTTTTCAAGTGTGAAGTATAGTTCATCTAGCTTTCTGTGCTTTGCCAAAAGAATAAATGTATTTCCAATTCTTTCATAGAAAATTGTCCACTAGTACATTATGGCTAATTTTTCTAGATAGAAGAGCCTACCTTTCTCCTTTCTAACCATCCCTACCTGATGGCTATTAACTGTGCTGCATGTATATCCAAATTGTATCTATATTCACTCATGTATTTTAAATAACTAGTTTAAATTGCAATGAAATTGCACCCTGTGTTTTGCATTTATTTTACTGAACCCTGCCACTGCAGTCTCAGTACTTATTCAATGCTTGCTAGTGGATTACTTATAGCTACCCTACTCAAGTGATCATGTAAATCCTCCTTTCATTTTGAGAATTGTAGGTTTTGAATACAGAAAACATTTTTGTAATACTTGTATTATCACAGTGTTATGTTCTGCCACTGTTTTTTATTAAAACTTGCATTTATAGGAATTTAGACTTGAATCATTTTTAAATCTCACTAGGTATTGGAGCTATGTATCTGATAGTAGTAGATCAGTATGGGTGGTAGGCTTTTGTTTTATTGCCGAGTTTTAACATTAAAGGTGCTTTTTTGGGTAACACCCTTTTTTCTTCCTGTGTTTTTCAAAATTAACAGAAAATTATGACTCCTATAACAAGTTACCTATAAATTCAGTAAGTTATTTTTCTTGTTTGAATTTGAAGTCATGGTTATACTGTGAAGAAACCAGATAGAATATGGACTTGTGTAAATCTATTTTCATTACCATAAAATTGTTGGTAAGTTGCATGATTAACTGATGACAGAACATTACATTATTGTATATGAAAGTTAATTTTCTTTTGAAGTATCACAAAAAATCATATTTTGGGTATAGACTTGCTATGAGCTTTTTCTTTTCTTTCTTTCCTTCCCTCCATTTTCCCTCCCGGAATTGAACCCAGGGGCACTCAACCACTGAGTCACATCTCCAAACCTTTTTGTATTTTATTAGAGACAGGGTCTTGCTGAGTTACTTAGGGCCTTGCTAAATTGCTAAACTCTGGGTTTGAACTTGCAATCTTCCTGTCTCAGCCTTCCATTGGGATTATAGGCATGCACCACTGCTCCCAGTGAAGCTTTTTCTTTTAATCCCCATGTTAGGGGAATGGTGTGGGGAGATTCTTGCTTTCCCTATTCTATTTATCTTTGTGAGTTACTTCATTTTAAAATTTCTTTCTGGTAAGTATTGTAAAATGTTGTGTTTATTATTTGGTGCTGGGGATTGAATCCACGGCATTGTGCATACTAAGCGTGTGCTCTACCACTGAGCTATATCTCCAGCCCCAAAACTGTAGAGTTTGGGGAGAGAGGAAAACAAACAAACAAACAAAAACTTGTGGTCAATTAACCATGTTAAGTGAAAGTTATTTAAGTCTTTAGAACTATGTTTAGCTGGGCATGGTGATGCTCGCCTGTAATCTTAGCAGTTTGGGAGACTAAGGCAGGAGGATAGGAAGTTCAAAGCCAGCTTCAGCAATGTAGCAAAACCCTGTCTTAAAATAAAAAATAAAAAGGGCTGTGGATGTGATTCAGTGATTAAGCACCCCTGGGTACAATCAAAAACAAAACCAAAAACTGATTTTAAGGAAACAATTAAATATTTCCACATAAGTTATCTGAAATACCTGATGGCAGACACTATGTTTTATTACTTAAAAAACAAACAAACTGTACTTGTTACAATATGGATATACCATGTTTATTGTTGTTATTAAGAACCTGGTACTGGGCTGGGGATGTGGCTCAAGCGGTAGTGCGCTCGCCTGGCATGCGTGCAGCCCGGGTTCGATCCTCAGCATCACATACCAACAAAGATGTTGTGTCCTCCGAGAACTAAAAAATAAATATTAAAAATTCTCTCTCTCTCTCTCTCTCTCTCTCTCTCTCTCTCTCTCTCTCTCTCTCTCCTCTCTCTCACTCTCTCTTTAAAAAAAATAACCTGGTACTATTTCTGGGTAAGAAAAAACTGATGTATTTAATAAATTGGAGGCATAATAATGGAGTGGTTAAAAGAATACTGCTACCTGTGTTGGAGTACTTGGAATTAAACTTACCTTCTTCCAGGAATAACTATAATAACTGGAGTAGTGGAAATCTCCCTGTTTAAAAACATGAATGAATACCTGAAACAGTCAGAACATGACTTTTTTTTTTTGCAGTCCTGGGAATTGAACATTTTTCAAGTATGCTAGGCTGACTATACCCCACCCCTCTTTTAATTTTGAGACAGGTTTTGCTGAGTTAACCCAGACTGGCCTCTAACTTGCAATCCTGTGTTCCAAGTAGCGGGATTATAGGTGTGCCCCATGGTACCCAGTTTCTCTTTTTCTTTCTTTCTCTCTTCAGTGCTATATATTGAACCCAGGGCTTCATTCATGCTAGGCAAGTGCTCTTCCTCTGAGTTACAGAGCTAATATCGCCAGCCCCTCAAAACCTGTTTTATGAGCTAGAGAACAATATGAGAGTATTTATAATACTGTTTTTTTATGTGACATGAAAAACACCTCCTTATTACTCTGCTTTTTCAGAATTATCCTGGCAATTTTTTTAATAATCATATATTTTATTTTATTTTTAGTTGATTTAATTTTTTTTATTTCTGGAAATTCTTGAATGTTCATTTTTGCCAATGAATTTTATGATATTTTTTCAGTTTATCCCAAGAAAAGTCTCATACAAAGTCAATGACAAATAACACATGGATAGAGTTAGACCTATTAATTGAAGAGAAAACTAAGGATGGTAATATGATCAAGTGCTTTCAAAGACAGTGACTTCAGTATTAAAGGATTAAGAGAGTGACAACCCATTATTGGATGCTGGGAAATGATGGGTTAAGAAACTTGATGTAATCCTCAAATATTTTTGTGAAAATTGTCTTTATGATCATCCTGCAGTAGTCATAAAGTATTCTCATAAAATTTTGTTGGAAAAATTATACTTCATTCTTTGTTCTAAGAATTAGCATGTTAAAATTTAAAACTAAATTGTTTTTTGTAAGTTTATATTTATATAAATTTATTTCTGTAATATTTTTATTTTACATTAAAAGTTCAATCAATCCTTTTTACTCCATTATTTACCATGAAGTTTTGATTCTCATTTTAAATGTGTTACTTTGAGTAGTAGTCTTTTCTTGTGTCAGTTTTCTTTTGATAATGAGAATTTCTTATATTCAAAGGAAAACTTTTAAGCCTATTCTGAAACTTTTTAGGAGAGATTGTCAATGACTTGTTAACTGTTGTTACTTTAGTTGAAATTGGATCATATTCATGAAGAGATATATCTCTTCATATTTATATCTCTATATAGATATACACCTCTAGTTTCTATGACAGTGCCTGGCACTTAACAGATGCCCCAAAATGTTTTTTTTTTAAATAAATGAGAACTAAATAGAGGGAAATATCATCCTTTTCTATAGGGAATGTATAATCTAATGATGGGGCTACAACAAATAAACAAAAGATTAGTAATGCTTATAGATGGAGAGGAAAAGGTCATTTCAGTTGAGCTTAATAGTAAGTTTTAATTTTCAGGAGTTTGAATTTGATTTAGGAGGAATTTGGAGTGATAAATTTTGCAGAAGAAAATTAATGATAGGTCAGAAGAAAAACAAACTATTTTTGTAGGACTGCTGTGTTAGTCAGCTTTTTAATTGCTGTGACCAAGATACTTGACAAGTACAACTTTGAGGAGGAAGTTTATTTTGGCTCACAGTTTCAGAGGTCTCAGCTGATTCCATTGCTCTGAGCTCTTGGTGAGGCATAACATCATGGTGGAAGGGCTGATGGAGGAAAACTACTCAACTCATGATGTCCAGAAAGCAGACAGAGAGGGATCAGGGACAAATACAAAGGTACACCTCTAGAGACCTAATTCCTCCAGTCATTCCCACCTGCCTATAGTTACTGCCCAACTAGTCCATTCAAATTATTAATCCATCAAGTGGCTTAATCCACTAATTAGGTTTCAACTCTTACAATCTAATCCTCTCACTGCTGAACATTTCTGCCTTCACACAGGAACTTTGGGGAAATACCTTATATCCAAACCATAATAACTATATAGGTAGGTTAGGGTTTTTTTGTTGTTGTTGTTGTTACTGTAAGGTAGTTCTGAGCCACATCTTTGACTATAAATGTGTATAGCAAGGAACAGAGCTGTCTGAAAACATCAATGACTTTAAAAAAATTTTTGTGATGCTTTCCAAATACTGAATTCTGAAACTCTGTGTAACCAGGGACATGTTATATTTACTAAAGATAGAAAATAATTTTTTCTATTTTCCTCAAAAAAAATTCTGAAAAACAATACACATTAAATATAAAAGCATAAAACAGTATAATCACATGCAATATATCATCACATACATGTTTCATCTCACACATGGACGTTTAATTTTTAAAGTAGCCCAGCAGGATTATGCACACCCAAATTCCATTAACCATAATGTGTTTTGTCATCTTCATTCTTTTTCAAGTTCTAGCCCACACTTTAATGTAAGCTTATTAATGTCAGACACAGAAATTAATATAGGAAAAATAATGTGTTGTTTTATAAAAATAATTTTTTATAATATTGGAAACTAAATACAATATTTTTATTGATTGAATGGACAGGCTCAGATAATAGGTTATTGAAATATCATCAGTTCATTACTAAATATGCCTTAAAAATTCTGTAAGTGCAATAGGATTGAATGTATTTTTATACTATTGATTGCTTTTGCTTACAAAGTTTTTACCTGTTAGAATGTTTTTGAGATTTTGCATATTTTATATTTAAAAGAAAATATCTTTCTGTGACAATGTGCTGTTGAAACAGAGTTTGTTTATAGTTGATGTCTCATTTATACCAAAATCGATATCTCCTATATTATCAGTAGAGAAAGCAGTTTGTAATTGTAAAATATATATATGCAAACATATTTAATGGATTTTAAAATTATTTCCCTAGGAAACATAACATTTGAAACAATGATGGAAATTCTCCGAGATAAACCAAGTGGCATTAATATGGAGGGAGAATTCCTGACCACTGCAAGCATGGTTTCTGTTTTACCTCAAGATTCCAACCTTCCTTGCATTCACTTCTTTACGCGGACTCCTGATCCTGAGAGGTAAAGTCACAAAATACTGTGAACTAGCAAGTGGTCATGGTATGGGGAAGAATCATAGTGTGTTGATAATTCTGTGAGACTAAATTTTTGTTACATAAATAAGACAACTTGTTGGTGGATTTTCTGGGCCAATTTTAGATTGCAATTTCCATAAATGTGTAACTGTTCTCATTTTTTATGGGAAGAAAAGGCTTATAGTTTTGTATTTACCCTTATCTGTACTCCTCTTTCCTACAAATATATTTAACATTGTCAAGAAAAGAAGGTAGATAGGTTTCTCAGATTTCAGACATTAATGACATTAAATGATTTATAAGTTAGTAAATTGAATAAGTAATGTAGTTGTGCTAGATTTACTTTTGTACATATAGAAAACATACATATAAAACTTAAACTATCAGTAGTTCAAGTTATATCTTTAGGACTTTATTTATAGACTATCTTGATTCAAGTCATTTGTATCTCTTACCAAATTTAACACCACATTACATTTAGAAATGATTTCGTACTTGCTATCCCTTAATGTTATAGACTTTCATATTGTTAAAGATACTTCAAGAAGTTAGAGTGTGAAACCTGTGTCCCTTCATTAACACTTGTACTGATTTTCACTCCAAGTTATAATCCTCAGTCTATAACACTGAGAATTGTTCTTACCTTAGGAAATGGAAAACTGTTCATTCACTGACATGGTATATGTGCTGTGCTCTCAGTAGGTCGGTATGAATGCAGCCCTAAATTAAGCATTGCCCCTGCTATAAATGAGATCACACTGTACACTGGGATTTGGGCATAGCATAATTAATATGACAGGAACAACTTACTTATGTAGCATCATTAACAGAAACTTCTCTAAGAGAATCTTGGAAAACTTAGAATAATGCTGAATTTTTCAACATTTTGACATGTCAATTTAATTAAGTCTCTTTCTTCTAGATCAGTTTTTAAGCCTTTCATATTTGTGCCACATATTTCACAACTGTTGGATACCAGTTCACCAACATTTGAACTTGAAGATCCAGTTAAAAAGAGGCTGCACTTAAAGAGTAAGCCTGACAGAAGACACCCACTCTACCAAAACCACCAACAGGCTTTGGAAGTAATAAATAATAATGAGGTATTATTATATTATCTGTTATATCATTAGAATAGTTTAAAGTATGATTCAATCTGAATTCTAAACATTGAAGAACCAATTTCTTTCCTTCATGTAAAAAGTAGGATTATAAATAGTATAGATGTTGCTGGAGATGATGGTGCCCTCCTGTAATCCCAGCAGCTTGGGAGGCTGAGGCAGAAGGATTGGATTTCAAAGCCAGCCTCAGTAACAGCGAGGTAATAAGCAACTCAGTGAGACTCTGTCTTTAAATACAAAATAGGGCTGGGGATGTGGCTCAGTGGTCAAGTGCCCCTGAGTTCAATCCCCAGTACCCTCTACCCCCACCCCCCCAAAAAAAAAAGAAATAGTGTAGATGCTATTACTATAGTAAAGCTGTATTATTTTTACTTTTGGTTAAGAATATGTATGTTGTGACTATTTTAGAGAAATTTAGTATATTAAACATAATAATAACTAACATTTATTAAGCACTTATCATATACCATTTTATATGGATTATTTTATTTAATCTGCACAATCATTTTATGAGATAGGTACTATTGTTATCTCCATTTTACTGATAAGGAATCCAAGACTAGGAGAGAGGTTTAGTAATTAGCTTAGTATCTCACACCAAAAATTACAAAGACTCTAAAGGGCAGTAAATTTTAATCCTACAACTGCAGATGAAAATTAATTGAAAGTGATTGAAGGCCACATAGACTTAAAATAATAAGTTGTTTTTTAAAAAAATAATATATGCTTATTATTTTAAAAATGTGAACATTGTAAAGAGCAACATATCACCTGAAATCTCCAGAAATAAGCAGATGTATTTATTTTATGACATAGATTGAAACTTAATTTTATAAAATATACCTCTTCAGCCTTCCCTATCCCTTGCCTGTCCAACTCCCCCCCCCATAAGAATGAAATGGGGCTGGGGTTGTAGCTCAATAGTAGAGTACTTGCTTAGCATGCATTAGCATGCATGCATGAGGCCTTGGGTTTGATCCCCACCCAGCATTGCAAAAAAAAAAAAAAAAAAAAAAAAGAAGAAGAAGAAAAGAAAGAAAGAAATAAAAAAGAAAAAAAGAAAGTACAAGTGCTGTCTAAAGGCAACTATCAATTGACAACGTGCAATGAAGGAAAAGATTAACCATCCTATATCTTTTCTTGGCTATTTTTACCACTTGCTAATTTTTCTTGCTATATAATCCTTTAACTTTTTCAAGATCTAGGCATTTACATCTGTCTACATTTAAATCAATTAAATTAATTTTCCTCCAGGCAATTACTCATTTTTGCCTGTAATATGTTTGCATAGTTATCTGCCTTTTTCCCCCCACTTCACTATTTTGCTTTTGCTTGAAGCACTTTGCCAGACTTCCTATTTGCTAAGAATTCTTAATGCTGATTCTGCTTTATTGGGGACCAGTTTGTTTTCACATCTGGTCTACAGTCTAAATACTGTTTTGTAGCTTAGTGGTGTGAAATGAGAGGCAAGTAATAGGAACCCACTTAATATGCTGACTGGGGCCCAAGTGACTGGGCCTGAGGTGTCTATCATTCCTATGTACTTAGCTTATTCTCCACACTCAGAACAGTGTGGTGAACAATGATGTGCACTCTGATTCTTTGGTCTTTGCTCAAGTCCCTTAGTGTTATGCTTCAGGAACTTCCCTTTACTCCTCCTGTGCAGTTTCCACACAGCCTTTGTTGCTCATAATTGCTCTCATGAGCTTTCACTTCTCTTTTCCCCATTATGCTGCTTCTGGGAGGTGAGCTTTATAGAGTTAGTATTAAATATTTGTTAAAGTAAATTAAATTGCTGATTGGAATTACAAAGTAATTTTGGGATAAAAATGAAAAGCTCGGGGCTAGGGTTGTGACTCAGTGGTAGAGTGCTCACCTAGCATACATGAGGCACTGGGTTCGATCCTCAGCACCACATTAAAAAAAATAATATGTCTGCCTAAAACTAAAGATACATAAATAAATAAATGTTTAAAAACATTAGAAGCTGTTACTGTTTAAAAGATGTTAATTGTTGATTGACAATATAAAGTGGTGGAAAAATAATGTAATTTGAGGGTGGTATCAATAAGCTGTGTTCTAGTTCTGACTCTAACTACTTTTTTGTTTTAGGGAGACTCAGTCCTACTGATAGTTTTAATTTACATTTCTTGATTACTAATGAGATAGAAAATCTTCTATATTTATTGGTATAAATATTAAATGACTTGGCTGGGTTTTTTTTTCATAGCTTATTTCTTAGGTGATTTAAAAAAAATTTTTTTAGTTGTTGACAGACCTTTCTTTTATTTATTTATATGTGGTGCTGAGAATTGAACCCAGTGTCTCACGCATGTCAGGCAAGTTCGCTATGCTGAGCCCCAGCCCCAGCCCCTCTCAGTTGACTTTTGGGTCATTTATGTTTGTGTGTTTTGCATCAAAGAGGCAAAAAATATGAATGTTAACTTTGTTATGTGCAGGGATTTTGTTGTTGCTGTTTTAAAATATATATTTTAGTTGTTGATGGACCTTTAGTCATTTATTTGTATGCAGTGCTGAGAAATGAACCCAGTGCCTCACACATGTGAGGCAAATGTCTACCACTGAGCCACAACCCCAGCCCTTGTTGTTGTTGTTTTTGATGCTGATAATTGAACGCAGGGATTTCATTCAGTCTAAAATAGAGATTCATTCCTTCTATATTTACATATTAGGAGGGGTAACTAATCCAGAAGTAGAAACCACAGTGAACAAATCTTGTCTGTGAGGGTGGGTTGGAATTTGGATAGATTCATGTACTCATGTATGTGTATTTGTGTACTTTTCATTGTTTAGGATAAATACTGTTTAGGAACAATACTGGATAACATGAGGAAGCTGGAGAAAGAACTATTCAAAAAGATGGAGTCAGTCCTCCAAAACAAGCATCTTGATATGGATAAAATTGCTAATCTCTTTCCTCAGAGTACAAAGGATGAAATTAGAATTTATAAGGCAAATTATTACTTCATAGCAATCATAGAAATGGTGGAAATCTCCCTCAAAGTCAGAATCCATTGTCTTGAGGTAAACCTACTTAGCTATTATTCTTTAATAGCATTCAAGTGATAGTTCAATTGTTAAAACTCATATAGTTTTGCTGAGATACTGACAAAGAAAACCAAACATATATCATGAGGTAGCTAGGTGTTATTCCAGGCAATTATTTCTTTTAGCCACAATAACTTTTTGTTTGTCACAATAATTAAGTACTCAGGTGCTGGGGCTGAGGCTCGGTGGTACAGCACTTCCCTCTCATGTGTGAGGCATTGGATTTGATCCTCTGCACCACATGCAAATAAATAAAATAAAAGTATTGTGTCCATCTACAACTAAAAAAAATTAAGTATTCAATTCTACATAAAGCATAAGACATTAATATGATGCATGGATTTATACTTATAATTTCGTAGAACCCTCAAATCATTTTATCAATTATTTTAAGTTTTTTTTAGTAACGGAAAAAATATGAAGTGGTGAGTTTTCTTACGCTTTAAGCAAATATTAACCAGTGCTAACATGGGAATTTTCTAGATTTACACACTAAATCTTTGTCATTGTATTAATTCTGAAAATACACTTTCATTTAAACACACTCTATATCAAGAGTTGGCTTACCAGTGAACTTATAGCTCCAATTGTTTAGCCTTCCACTGTCTCTTAGAAACCACTATTTTGTTTTTAGTTTTCTCTGTTTTGCTTTCCCCATAATGTTGGAATCATACAGTAGGTATTCTTTCAGATTGATTTCTCTTGCTTACTAGTAACATACACTTAAGTTATTCCTTGTTTTTCATGACTTGATAACGCCTTTCTTTTTAGCCTGAATAATATCCCACTGTCTGGATGTATCACTGTCTGGATGTATCATTACTAAAGGACATTTTGGTTGCTTTTAAGTCTTGGCAATTATGAGTAAATCTACACACTGCCATATGCAGGTTTCTGTGTGGATGTAAAATTTCAACTTACATTGGGTAAATTACAAAGTGTGCAACTGCTGGGTCATATGGTAAGACCATGTTCAGTTTTTGTAAGAATTCGCCAAACTGTCTTCCAGAGTCACTACCATTTGCATCCCCACCAGCAATGTTGCACCATATCCTTCCCAGCATTTTTTGTGTCAGTGTTTTAAATTTTTACCATTCTAATAGTTGTGCAGTTGTTTCTCGTATTAATTTGCAATTCCCTAGTGACATGAAATGTTGAACATCTTTTCATTGCTTATTTGCCACCTGGGTACATCTTCTTTGGTGAGGTGTCTGTTCAGATCTTTTGCCCATTTTGAAATCAGTTGTTTGTTCATTTTCTTATTGTTGAGTCTAAAACTCTTTCAAAGACATTGTTCTTGGGTTAAAGTCTCTTAACAAATACCACCAAGAGCCTGCTAATTAATCTGTCCTCTGTCTTTATCTTATTACACGTTCACCATTGTTTTTTATGTTTCACCTATGCTGCCCTTTCAAGTCTTGGAATGTGCCCAAGTTCCTTCCTCATGGAACATTCATTCCGTGTTCTCACCTTTTGTAGTTCTTTTAATGGTTTTGCCAAGACAGGAATTCCTTAAGGAAGTTTTCCTCAAACCACAAGGTCAGGTCTCTCTTAAATACTCTTGGAGCCACACGCTATCCTGATCACAAATTAATTATACATTAAACATTTGCACAGAACTTTAAACACAGTAGAACTAAGCTCTATGAAACTAGGAATCATATTTGTTCTTACTGTTGTATGTGCAGTGTTCAGTATTGTGTCTGGCATGTAATAAATGCTTATTAATAGATATTTGCAAAATGAATATTCAGATACTGACAGGAAAAATTTATACAGTCCTCTGCCTATAAAAAGCAAGGTTGCAGAAATTATCTAGATAATTTATCTATACAACTTGTTAGCTTTTGATAAGTTTCAAATCAAGCTGTTGCTTCTTTCCATATTAGAAATGGGAATATATCCCCATATGAAAGCAAGGATAATTGGGGCTGGAGCCATGGCTCAGTGGTAGAGGACTTGCCTCACACGTGTGAGGCACTAGGTTCAATCCTCAGCACCACATAAAAATAAATATATTGTGTCTATCTACAACAAAAATGTTTAAAAACACAAGGATTATTAATGTATTATTAATGTATGTAATTATTAGTGTAAATTAATATAATATAGCTTGACTTTTACTGTATAAATGCAATTGGGCTGTGAGTACTTGTGGGGGTGATTAATGCCTTGGGATATATTGTAAAAAATTTAAGGTTTTATTAAATTTTATCTATTGTAAGAGTAAAAAATATAGTTGCTGAATTAAGCTTTTTATTAGGTCAACCCTTAAATTATGTTATAAACCAAGGGAGTCATCTAATAAATTGAGTACTTTACAGAAAGCTACATTGTTTGATCTTGATGAAAATATCAGTTTATATATTTATTGTTAAAAAAAGAATGTTGTCCTAGAAATAATATGTAGCCTAGAATTTTGGAAAGTTAGTTCCTTCTTGTAAAATTTTCCAAAAACAGTTCTACATAGTGAATTTTTCTCTTTTGCATAACTTTTGGGTCACTAATCATTATTCTCCAAGTACCAAAATATACTTTATCTTATTCTAAAAATATTAAAAGCAAAGCACAAGTTAGGCATGGACTTGTTCATTGAGAGTTAAGATAACAATAGACTATGCTGAAGATTAGTAAAAAGGGGTAGATTTTAATCAAAATTGTACCAGATAATTTTCTCAGCTGTGACTCTACATATGAAAAATCATGAGATGTGGCTCAGCAGTAGAGTGCTTGCCTAGCATGTGCAAGGCGCTGGGTTTGATCCTCAGAACCACATAAAAATAAATAAAATAAAGGTATTGTGTCCAATCACAACTAAAAATAATATTTAAGAAAAATCATGAAATGTATGTAAGGCACTCTTAATTTCATATTAACTCACTCATAAAAGGTGTTTAGTGAATTCATAATTGGGGAAGTTCCTATGCACAGGACCTAATGGGTCATGAAGAAAGGGACAGTCTTAAGAAACTCATTTAAGAAAACATTAAGAACTTAGATTAAAGACCCGTTTGATAGTATCTGTATCATTGCAGTTGCCCAAAGAAAAGATGACAGCAGTGAAAGTTAAAATAGGTAGTTTATTGAGAAACTTGCTTTGTCAGTGAGAAAGTAACAGTTACAAATATTTTCATTTAATAAAATTAACATATCCTTAATCTAAAAACATCTCTTAAAATCCTTTATCTGAAACTGCAGATCATTCTGATCTAGGATTTTCTTTTAGTGTCTCCCATGGAAAAAGAGGTTGCAGAATCCTTTTGTGCAAATAACAGAACATATGCAGTATGACTTATTTGTATGACTTGTTCATAAATAAAAAATTTCTCCACTTGAGTTTGAGTTGCCTGCATGCATGTGAGTTACATCTCTATTGGAACAGCAGTGAGGCTTTATGCTTACTCCTGAGCATTCAAAGAGTATTAACGTGGTCATATTTTTTTAGAAAAAGTTCCCCCACAAGACAGTTCTGTTTAAAAACACGCCCATTCTCTAATGATAGCTTGAAATTTGTATAGGTTAATGGTATACTAAAGTTAAATTTACTTGTTAAATACACTAGGCTTCCATGCAGGTTTTTAAAAAATTTATATATCTGTTGCATTAAAAGGGCAATAATTTTCTAAACGGCTTTATATAGAAAACACTAAACATGAGATAAACATTTCAACATATTTTAAGTAAGTTAAACTGACACCTAATAATTAAGTAGATGTTCAAAAATCATGTGAATAACTCCCTTTAATTTTCTGAAGATGAACTTTATCTGTTATGGTCTGAATGTTTGCATCCCCTCAAATTCATATGTTAAAATGTAATCCCCAGTGGGATAGTACTGGGAGGTGACTAGGTCGTGAGGGTAGAGCCCTCATGAATGGCATCAGTCCCTTTCTCAGGGCTGAAGAGACAAGAGTTTTTCCCTTCTACCATGTGAGGTCACAGCAAAAGGGCACCAGCTGTAAACCAGAAATCAGGCCTTCACCAGACACTGAGCCTGCCCATGTCTTAAATCTTAGACTACACAGCCTCCAGACTTATAAGAAATAAGTTTCTGTTGTTTATAAGCTATCCAGTTTGTGGTGTTTTGTTATAGCTGCCTTAATGGACTAAGATAGCAACATTTAGTAATTTAAAAATTTAAAAAACAGATTTTTTTTTAATACATAGAATTCATAGACTGAATTCTAAAGGTAGTCATAGGGTGCTATGTCTAGAAGTTTTAACTCTTGACTTGGCCTATATATATGGTCCTTTTTATTCACTGCAGGGAGAAAAGTAGTAGGGTTATTATTCTGTACTATGTTGCTTTGTGCAAATAATAAGTGATACATCACATGACAATAATTTTTTAATATTTAAATAAATATGCACAAATTACTATCTGTAGCACAAAAGTTAGAGATTGGATTTTGATGATAATATTTATGGAGGTTTTTATTCCTTTCCTAATGACATAGATTAGTACTTTGGTTAGAAGAGCAAGAAGAGACAAGCCTATTTAAAAAAAAAAAAGGCAGTGATTCTAATTTGTTAATGAGTTTTTTCGAAGAAATGGACGGGGGCTGGGAGGAATAAGAACCTCTTATTAGATTCAGTAAAATTATTTTTTTTAGGAAGTGCCATTAATAAATGTAAAGTTACCATAATTTTATGTCCATTTCACCAGCAGAACATCTGTCAAATTTGGCAATTAAAAGGAATTGTCAACTGGATATTGATTTTGAAGTTATAGCAAACAGTTGCAGGAAGAAATCATTTTATAATGTTGCCACATTAGTATTATTTATAGTAATTATTATATTCACTATCAGAACTTTTCCTTTTGTTTCTTTCTTTTTCCTAGGTCACTTTCCTATGTGTTTTCCATACTAAAACCACAGTGTTAGCACGGGGCGGGGGGAATGCATCTTGTCAGATTTTACAGAAGTGGCAACTAAGGCTCAGAGAGGGTCTAATTTTCCCAAGATCACACAGATAAATACTGGATCTGGGACTAGAATATGATTCCGTGGAGGATTCTCTCCTTTATCATTTAGGACTTAGGAGAAAGTGAAGATGGGGGTGAATGCTCAATTTCTTTATAGCTTTCCTGTTGGGGGCTGTCTGCATTAATAGCAGAAGTCTGTTCAGGACTCTTTTGAAGAAATCTGTAAAACAAGTACTCATCCCGAAATTCATATTCATTGGTAATATGTTGGATGACTCCCCCTTGCACCAGTCTGTCTCCATATATCACAGCTTCACCACGGTCAGAGGCAAGGCCAACTTCAATTAGCCAGTTCACCTGGTCACAGCCACAGAAGGTCCCAGCAGAAGTCTTTGCACCACACCTGTATGTCAAAGGAATGATTCACCCATATGTTCTGTAAACCTGGTATCAGCACTGCATGGTAGAGGACAAGCAAGGAAAAAATAGAAGGAGACAAGGGAAGACGGCACGATAGTTAAAAGCATGGCAGGAATGAAACTGTTCTGAATATAAAGGAATTGTTAACTTTCCTGACCCCAGAAAGACTCCTGGAGAAAAATAAAATATGCCAATAATGCTTGTGAAAACAGAAACGCTTCAACAACAAAAAATGGACATAGGTAATGTCTGAATATTAAATATATTATAATTTCTTATATTCTTATTTGTGCTATGTAATTTTAATTGTCTCAGGAACATTACATATTTTTTGTAAGCTCTTAAGAAGTTACTATTTTTATTAAACTACTCAAATCAAACTTTATTATCGTGCCCACAAGTAGTGTTTCTTTCCATCAGCAACCAAGACAACCTCACTTTTGTGTTTGTCAGGATTTGCTTCATTAAAAAGCAAGGAAAGAATAAGTGAGATCTGTCTTGCTACAAATCTTAAGATTTTTTAAAATGTGCTTTATAAATCTACTTCTTGATCACTTAAATTTTGTCTTCTTAATGCAAATATGAGGTCCTTCAAATGTGTTCAAATAAACAAGGAAAAGAGAAATGAAAAAAAAAAACCCAACCAAACCCAATTACATAAATTCTGTACAAATATGCAATAGACAACAAAAATCTGTCCACAAGCATCAGTCAAGCTGTAAAACCTAAAGTGCTTGACAATGAGAAATAGTGAATGAAGACTGAGATGAAATGAGAAACAGGTGACAAGAATTTAAAAACATTTTATCATAAATAAAATATATGTGTATCATATAAGAATTATAAAAAAGGTTAATAAACGAAAATGTTTCTCAAGTATGTAAAAATCACAATATGTTTTGTTTTGAGGTGCTGGTGATGTCACCCAGGGCCTTCATGCTTGTTAGGCAAGCACTCCACCGCTGAACTACATCCCCAACCCCAGATTACAATATTTTAACTTAGTAATAAGAACTCTTAACTTAATTCTTTGCAACTGCAAACATCATTTTGACAGAAGCCTGAATGTTACAACCCCTGTCTGAGCCTTCTTCCTGTTTGTTGGCTTTTAATTTATAGTCCTAATGCCTTCTGTCCCAGACACCAATTGAATAGTTTCTTGAAGACTGTGATCAGGCAGCTGTAACAAAAGCCCATGGAGATGTACAGAGTGTCAGAGAATGTGATGCTGTACAGGCAGTAGAGCCTGGAAAGGGACAGGGAACAGGCCAGAACACTACCAGCTGGTGCCCATTCAACCATCTGGGACCAAGGCAGCCTGGCAGCCCTGCAAATGGTAAGAGCTACACTTCCCGACAGTTGGCAATCACAACAGGCCTGACAGAGATAACAACAGAGTTTTCTTTTTTAATTTTGAAAAGCAGTTGAAAAACAAGTTGTTGATGCGGATAATATCTTGAAATAATTGTGCTCAGCCCTTTAAGGGTAGAACATTAGCTTTTCTCCATAGTTTACCATTAGGCTAGGCATATCACAGACATTTTGTCACCTAATTCAAACAATATTGAGAGTCGGATTTTTAAAGAAAAGGAAAACTAAGGCTAGAGAATTGAACCTGCCTATTGTCACACAGCCAAGAAACTTCAATTCAGGAGTTGAATTCTAGTATTAACCTACACCCAAATGCTTCCCCTTTCCACCATCTAACCTAGGCTACCTTCTGATTATAATGGCATGTATATTAAATATAGTGGCATAATAGGTGCAAATAAACTCTCCTATATAATTTTCCGTTATACACATGTTACTTTCCTTATGTTTTATTTTTCTTGCATGACAACCAAAAATATTTTCACTACAAATTTGTTTATTCAAAGTTGGTCATTTCCTGCTGCAGTATATTCCATACCTTGAAGATATAATGTCATAGACCAAAGGAAGATTAGGACTTGAGGTGAAATATAAGCAGCAGAATTAATTAAGAGGCAGAAATTTTATTATTATTATTATTTGTGGTACCAGAGATTGAATCTGGGGCACTTTACCCCAGAGCTACATCCTTTTTTAAAAAATTTTGAGACAGGGTCTCACTAAGTTAACATGGCTGGCCTTGAATTTGCGATCCTCCTGCCTCAGCCTCCCAAATTGCTGGGCTTACAGGAGTGTGCCACCACTCCTGCCTTCATTTTGTTTTTTGGCAATATGAAACAATATAATAATATAACACTAGAAAATGGGAATATAAAACCATTTCTGAATCCAATGTATTTCAAAGCTTTGTGAGAGACACTAATGGCCAACATGAAGTGAATGTTAATATTCTACCACATTCGGGTTTGTTTTAAAGTTCTCACATTTTATGTAGAAATCAGAAGTTATATGATATTTTAAAATAGTAAAATCAAAGTAATATGTCTCTTTCATATGCTACTTCTTAAACTAAAAATTGACCCATAACTATTAGCTTATTAAAATCCAAAAATAGTTAATCTAAAATATAATTATTTGGATCTACAATGGCAATTTGCTTACCTTCTTTCCTTGACGATGTTACGGATACAGAGGTCACGGTGATAATGGATAAATTGTTGACAGGTCATTTTTATTTCCTCAGAAACAAGATAATCTCCGTTTTCTGCTGTTTCTTTATTGTTCCATAGAAATTCAAGTCTGAAAACCAAAATTTAAGGAGTTTATTTTTTCTTACTGGAGATTGAACCTGGAACTTTGTGAAAACCTAGGCAAATGCTCTACTGCTGAGTGACATCCTCAGTCCCCCCACCCCCCACCATTTTTTGTGGTCCTGGGGATTGAACCCAGGGTCTTGTTACATGCAAGGCAAGCACTCTACCAAACTGAGCTATATCCCTAGCCCCTCAGCCCCTTTTTAAGAAATGTTTTTGTCTTGATACAGATTCTCACTAATATGCCCAGGCTGGCCTCAAACTTGAGGCCTCCCAGGAGCTGGGATTATAGATGTGTATTACCATGCCTGACTAAGGAGGCTATTTTTAAAAAAAAAAAAAAATATTCACTTTCTTAAAGTTTTTTTTCTAAAACTTTATTTTACTTTTATTTTTATGTAGTGCTGAGGATTGAACCCAGTGCTTCACATGTGCTAGACAAGTGTTCTACCACTGAGCTACAACCCCAGCCGAAGGAGGCTATTTTTAACGAAAGAAAAGCACGGAGAGAGAATCCCTTCTGCTCTATCAAAATGGCTGTTCCAAAGCCAGTCACCAAATTTCCCATCTCATCTACAACACAACTGATTCTGCATTTAGTTTCCTTTTCACAGAAGGCTGGGTGAGTGACCTAATTATTTTATAAATCCTCTAGACATTTTTGGCTCATTTCAGTTTTTACTAAGCTCGTGGCTCTATCAGCTTCTACCTTTGTGACCTGGAACAAGTGGCCCATCGTCTCTGAGAGTTTCCTCAGCTGTAAAATGGAGACAGTGATTCTCTTGCAAGGCCAAAAGGTTAGGATCCTTGGGGTGAGAATCAGGAGAGGGGGTGGGAGGAATTTTGTAATCAGGAAGAGCCTTTACAGGTGCTGCTTGTTAGGGTCAGGGCTGACTTTCCCCTTAATCCTCCTTCATGACCCATCATGTCTGTTCTTGGAGTAAAAAACCGTGCACCCATGTCCAGGACAAGTGCTGAGAGCTGCCAGCATGGAGGCAGGGAGTGGGTGACTGGTTCTTCCCTGGGGCCCTTAGAGGGCACATCTTAATACCTAGGCTGCACTGCTCCAGACACCTGGGGAAGCTCACAGAGGTGAGCTGTGAGATATCATTTTTTTCTTCTCTTAAAAATTTTATTCTGAGTCGGGCTTGGTGGTATAGGCCTGTAATCTCAGTTGCTTGGGAAGCTGAGGCAGGAGGATGGTGAGTTCAAAGCCAGCCTCCACCACTTAGTGAGGCCCTAAGCAATTTGGCAAGACCCTGTCTCTAAATAAAATATTAAAAAGAGCTGGGGATATGGCTCAGTGGTTAAGTGCCCCTGGCTTCAATCCCTGGTACCAAAAACAAATTCTTTTCTTTTGTATTATAAAAGCAGTGTTTAAACAATATGTGAAATATAGAAATAAAACCCCATGCACTGGGCAATTGAATTCTGCACTTTCCTTGCACAGGCAAGGGGCACACAGAGTTCCAGGGCTGGATTTCCCATCGGCCTCTGGGTCTGCTATTTTATCAGACCCCTGACCTGTCTTCTTGCTCTGTAAATGCTCCTAGTCTCTGCTCATGTGGCCCATCCCTGGCCAAGGCAGCACACCTTCCGAAGAGAATCGCTGCTAGAGGGGGCCTTGAATTAGCCAGTCCACCCCCATGTCATATTGAGGAAACTCAGGCCTAGAGAAGGGTGTCTTGTCTGATCCAGGAGCCCACGTTCTACTCTGGCCTGCACTTCCCCAGCTGCAAACTGTAGACGGTCACTTCTGGAGGGGTCCTTTGGCTCTCCTGCTCAGCTGGTGCCCCTCCATCCATGAGCCCACTCTCTGTTTCCCCTCTCTCCCTCCTGCCAGAGGCAGCAGCACACTCCAGGCTTCCTCTACAGACAGCTCTTTCCTGTTTGTTTTTTAATCATCACCAAAGAAATTTCCAGGACCTCCTTTCTTAAACCATTCCAAGGCCCCTCAAAGGCAGTCAAGTCCCTAAGCAGACCTGATCGGATCAAGTCAAACTCGGTACAGATATTCTCTTTCTTCCCCTCTTGGTTTGAAGAAACAAATTTTTAATTTTTTTGGCCATACATTAGATACATTTATAGAAATTATAAATGATTTTCACGGTCAGGTTATTTGTTATAAGTGAATGAATAAAGAGGACTTTTCAGCAGAGAAAGCAAAACAAAAGCACAGGAAATCATGGGGTTAGAAATTTTCTAGGCCTGCAAAAAGAGGTTCCTCTTACTGGGGATGAGAAAAGAATATCCAAGAAACTCAAACAAGATTCTTCAGTACAGAAAACAAAAACAGGTTTTCCCAGAAAACTGGACAAAGAGCATTAGCAACTACCAACAGCACAGAGAGAGCTAGCTATTACTTGTGGTAGCTTTCATCTTGTTGTTCTGGAAGTATAATCTTCAGTTATGTTTAGTTTCTTTAACTAATAAAACCTGGAATTGGTTTTCTCTTTTTGTCCCTAAAAATATTCCCCTGGGTCATTTCTCTCTTCAGCCTGGCTGCTCTGATGAGTCTGGGAACAGCCTCGTGGGGCAGGGTAGAGGGAAGGAAAGAAAAGCCCCATGTACTCGAACCCCTCCCTTTTCTCATCTGACTGGGCCAGCTACGGCCTGCAAAGGACAGATACTTGGTTCAAATCTGGCTCTGCTCTTTACCAGGTATGTGGCTCTTGGAGAAGTCATTCAGCCTTTCTGATCCCCAGTTTTCTTGTCTGTAAAATGGGAATAACATTTCACAAGCTACAACTGAGAGTTAAATAAAATAATACTTGTATAACACAGATCAGGTGCTGAATATATAATAGCTAATATTCTCTCCCCACACCCATGGTAGGAGACACAAATAGAAATGTAGAATTAGAAGGAATTCTCTAGTCTTCTCTAATCACACTGCAAAAGTAGCCCTTCCTTAATATGGCACAATCCCCAGCAAGAAAAGATTAAGTCTCTTAAGTACCCTTGGTAGACAGCCTAGGTCACATGAACAGGCCAGTCTTAAAAAGACGTCGCAAGGTCTGGGAGGGAAAATTATACAAGGAAATTGGCCTGCACAAAGCGTTGGCTGTAAACATGAGTTTCAATTTTAGCTAAGGTGAGCCATGAGGATCAGGAGATCCGAAAGCCAAGTCATGACGAGACACAGATGTTCTAACACAGGTTAAGCATCCCTAATATCAAAATCTAAAATCCAAAATGCTCCAAAATCTGAAACATTCTGGACATGGAAATGATGTCACATGTGGAAAATTCCATACCATGAAACTTTGTTTCATGCACAAAGTTATTAAAAATGTTGTGTAAAATTACCCTCAGGCCCAGAGAATGGGGAGGCTGAGGAAGGAGGATCACAAATTCGAAGTCAGCTTCAGCAACTTAGCAAGGCCCTAAGCAACTCCGTGAGACCCTTTCTCAATCAAATACAAAATAGTGCTGGGATGTGGCTCAGTAGTTGAGTGCCTCCGAGTTCAATCCCTGGAACAGCAACAACAACAAAAAATCATCCCTAGGCCACGTGTATATGAAATAGAAATGAAGTGTACACGAAATAGAAATGAATGCTGTTTAGACCTGGGTCTCATTCCCAAAAGACCTCATTTGGTATATAAATATATTCCCCAATCCCCCAAATTTCAAAATTCTAAACATTTCTGGCCCCAAACATTTCAGATAAGGGACACTCAACCTGTATTCTCTATTATGTTTTAATAACCTCTCCGAGCTCCAAGTACTTCCACACTTATTTTGGCTTTTGTGTCTAAAAAAAGAAGACACAAATGGGGCAAAAAGCACACAGAGGGAAGTGACAGGTAACACAGTTCCTCAGGGACAGGGAACAGATTTCATTAGCTCTAGGACCAAATTCTTCTGCACCCTTTGCATGGTCACCCCAGGTGTGGTGACCAGGAGAGCCCGATAGGGAGATGCTCAGAAGGCCGTAGAGGGAGGAGCAGGCCTGCTCCCCACCTGCCCCCCTGCCAGGCCGGCTTTGCTCTGTCGGGCAAAGAGCTGGAGTGGGAATCATCAGTCCCTGAAGAGCTGCTCCCAGAAGTGACAGGGCACCAGGGGCATTTTCTTGGCCTCCTGGGTTCAGTCTCACCATCCCAGCTTCTCTGGCCTCCCCTGCCACCCACTTCTTCCTGATGTGAGGATGCACAGACTCCAGAGCCCCGGGGCCAGGCAGGCGGGGAGCCTGCTTCTCAGGGCCTTTGAGGGAAGCCCATGGCTTTTCCATGCCCCTCTGGGGAAATGCCGTGTGAGGTGGCCCAGAGCCACCCACTTGGCCACTCTGTTCCACCAGTGGGTAAAGTGGGTCTCCCAGCAGCCTCTGAGCCTCAGAGTGACTCATGAAGCAGGCAGGTGATGCAGAAGCGCCCCAGCCCAGCTGTTTGAGGACTAAACTGTATCGATTGGGAATTTAATTGCTCTGTAATCGCTGAGTAAACACTGGCTGGTCCATTGATCATGCTTCAGGCCCATCACAGCCAGCAGGGTGAGTCAAGGAGAGGCGGAATGGATGCTCTGGCCATGCTAATGCCGGGCTCCCCCCGACAGCCATTCTTGGAAGGATGCCCCTTCCTTAAGGGCATCAAGCAGCTGCAGCCACCAACAGAGCCTGGAGCCACACTGCAGACATTGCTCCTCTGGCTGGTTAGCAGGTGAGGCCATGAGCTGGGTGTGTTACCAGGGTGAGTGGGGGCCCAGGAGGGACGGTTTAAGAATGAGGCTCTCCAGAATGGTACAGTATACCAAGTGGGAAATACAGGCTATAAAATCTTTTTTTTTTTTTTTTTTTTTTTTTTTTAGTGCTGGGAAAATGGAAAACCCAATCATAGAAAAATAAAACACTGAAAGTTTGCATCCTCAAATATTAACTGTAGTTAATTTTATATTAATGGATTCCATTTTTATTTTCCTCTTTTTTATTTCTGTGCTTTTCACATTTCCAACAACTAGCATGTATAACTAATAATCAGAGGAAATAGATGTTATTTGAAACCAAATGAAATGGCTGGAAGGATTTCTCTTGAGTTCTTAAAAAAAAAAATCCAATAGCAGCTTTGCAGGAAAAAAGGTTGTGTTTTGAAGTTAGATCTGGGTTTAATTTCCAGCTCCAGATCCGATTAGCAGTGGTCCCTCTGTCAAGATACCCAATGTCTCTCCATCCCACATCGCTTATCTGTACAGGAGAATCACATCTATCTCACAGAATGAGGGGAGATAAAATACGGAGGGTGCTTAGCACAGCGTTCCTGGCATGCTCAATACATATTAGCGTCTCTTCCATCCTGGAGGAAGGGTGGGGAATGAAAGGAAGCAGTTCAGGCCACTGGGTCCCAGGGCACCCCCTGACTCCAGGTCTCCTCTTTCTCCCCACAACTAGGAGTTGGTTGCTCTGTGTCCTCCCCTGCCCCGCCCCCTCCTCCTGCCGCCTCCTCCCATTACTCTAATAGAAGTCAATCTTCCTCATCTTAGCCCCATTACCACCCACGGAGACAAATGGGCTGGAATTCTGCTTGACGCTGGGAGGCTGCTGGCCAGCTCCCTGGTCACTGAGAGCCTGAAAGGGAGGGGAGCCCCGTGGTATCAAAAGTAGGGCTGCAATTACAAGCCTATTCAGCTCCCCAGAATAAAGCCCTGTCATTAGCTAGCACTGGGGGAGGAGGTGGGGAAGGGGCCCCACCTGCTCCCAAACCTCTGGGAGAAAGAACCATGAGTGCAGTTGCTGCTTACCCACCCCCTCCCCCGCTGCAAGGGGCCCCCAACTCCCAGCTCCCACCTGAGGCTAATTACCCCTAGTCATGGGTTGTTTGCCAAGGGGTGTGTGAGGAACCAGGCTCAAGGGAGCCCACGATAATCCCAACTGGAGATCCAGCCTCAGAGCCCATTGCCAGCCCACAGCGGCTCTGTTGTACCTAGGTCCCTGGTGCCCAGCTTCAGCCTCCCTTTCGAGGACACCCAGGCTTCCAGACTTGCTCAGTGCTAAGTCTTCTCATGCCAGGGGACATCTCTCCCTGATACATAAGAGTTTCTCCTGTACCAGTCTCCAACTGCCGCTCTGCAGGTGGATGGGAAAGTCTGTCCCATCCCCCAGCAATGCCATTCTACCCTACACTAGGCTGAGACTTCTCTGCCTCTTTAGGAGCATGAGGGTCTCTCTAGGTCCTGGTGTATCTCCTCCGTGCTGAGGGTTGAACTGAGTCTACAGCAGCTGATCAGATAGGTGACCTATCTCCAAGGGATGACACTGCCTGACGTGAGGGCAGGGATGAAACAGACGGCTGAGCAAACTTGGACTGACCTTGGCCTTAACCATAGTGCAGAGGAAGAGAAGGTGAGGGAGCTACCACAACTGCCTGAATCCACAGAGCAAAGGCCCTGAGATCTGACTGATGGGTTTGGAATTCCCTGTAGAGATCTCCTGTAGAGATCAATTCGTTTATCCCTAGAAATCCTCAGGGGAGTCCATGACCTGGCTGATGGCTGACTGAGCTGGTAGGAAGCCAGAATGACTGGTAGGAGGAGCCTGGCTTGTCTCACAGTTCCAGGGGATGCCCAGGGGCCTTGGTGACCCACTTACACCTGCTCTAGCCCCCCACCCTCTAGATGAACTCCTTGGGGAAGTTTGGGCTACCCTGTTTGGAGGTGGGACACCTGGTTCAGGAGAAGGGAGAAGGGATAGTGAAGGGGTCTTTGATAGGTTGGGAGCAGGAATATAGCAGGAGTCTGGTGGGAGAAAACTTTCCTGAGGATGGAATTCCCCCAGGGAAGTCAAGAATAGACAGACCAACTGACACATGTACTGTCTGGTTGTTCCGAAATCATCCAGGAATCCTCTTCCCAAGAAGGGGAGACACTGACATCAGACAGACAGACAGACAAAAACAGGCTCTAGGAAACTACAAACCATATAGACAAACAGGACAACTTAGAATAACTGGGAACCAGAGACAGACAGCAGTTGAAGCCCTGGGCCATCTTGAAAGCCAGGCTCCCTGTCCCTCGTGGAGGGGAGGCTGCAGTGGGCAGGGCTTTCAGGCTCTTCCAAGAACAATCCAAAGCATCTTCCACCTCTCACCCTCCTTCCCCAGAGCCCCTCCAGCCCCAACCTCAGCATCTGCATGCCTAAGGGGAAGATAAACAACCAACCTTTTGGGTAATATGGTAAAGGGTTTCCTAACATCCACTCCAAACCTTGGAATCAACCCTAGTTCTTTGGAGCCCTGGCTCCAAAGGGCAGCACTTCTCCCCTGCCCCACCTTCCATGTGATCACTCCAAGGCTGGGCATGCTGGTTCCTCCCACCCCTTCCCACCTGGAGCCAGGGCTGCAGGCAGGTAGAGTTCTGCCACCAGGAAGAACCTGAGGGGTAGGAGTGAACCAGAGAAAAGACCATTGCAACCAGAGAAAAACCCAAGGGAGGCTCTCTGTTGCCTGCCCCTGCCCAGACCTGAGCTTCCTGAGGGTGGAAGTTATTCAACCTCACTGAAGCCTGGTGCTTCCTTAGCATCATGAAAATGTCCATGGAGTTGAGTTGAACTGATGGGGTGGGGTTGGGGATGGGGGCAAACTCCTCCTCCCCTGCCAAGGAAGTAGATCTCTAGGAAGGAGACGGGGCCATGTGTCTGAACACTGTCAGCCCACAAGAAGGAACCAGGCCCCTTCTGCCTCTTCCTTCCACGCCACTCTCATGCCAGAGCTCCACTCTTTGTCTTCATTCCTCTTCTACCAGTTCATTCTACCACTTCTCTTCTTCCTTCTAATTCCTAGGTGAGAAATTTTCACTTTGGGGAATCCTAAGGCTCCATTAGGTGTGGGCTTCCCAGGGATCCAAGTGGGTGGGATTTATTTGTCTTCATGTCCCTGGGTCTGACCCAAAACTTGGCCATAAGACTACGCAGAGCATTGGCACAGAGACTGGTCCTTCCCTTTGGCCTCCCATCTTCCAATCTGGTCAGACTCGGGAAGTCCCATCCCTCCCTCAGTCCTAGATTTAAGGACTATTGGGCTCACTGCCCATAGTCTCTGCCAGAGAACTGTCTCTTTCTCTAACCTTTGCTGGCTTCCCCTTGAGGGAGAACAAGTAGCATTGAATTTTAGGGGGTGAATGTCTGTAATGTGAAGGTCAATAGCACCACTTCTGAAAACTATCTAGATATTTTCTATGGAATAAAAAGGGAAAGATGATAGAATTATTGAATATTGAAAGCGAAAATGGTGAACACTGGGAGCCAAATTCTCCGAGTTCAAGTGCAGGCACCTGTACTTTGTGCGGACAAATCCCTGAGTCTTCTGACCCTTTCACATAAGGCAGGGACAGTAACCTTCCTCAGCTGACCTCACTGGACAGCTGGGAAATCAGTTAGGTTCTAGTTAAATGCTACTTTCTTGACAGGCAGACCAGTCCTCACCCCCCACCCCCAGCACTATATCGATAAGGAGACCAAGGCCCAGGGGAGTTGAATAACTTGCCCAAAGTCATTCCTACTTCAGGAAGCTGGTGACAGGGCCCATGTCAGGCCAGAATTCAAGCAAAGTAAAGAACAAGTCAAGAGAAAAAGAGATGTGGAGAAATGAGGCAGAAAAACTGGTGAAGAAGAGACCAAAACAAAGTTAAAGAGACTGAGAGTAGATCAAAGTGCAGTGGAAAGGGGGCACTGACTTGGGCAGAGAGAAAGAGAGATGGAGAAACACAGGGGCAGAGAGATGGAGAGGAACACGGAGGGAGGACTGGGCATGAGGGCATGATGTGCTACAAGGAAGGGAGACAGGAGACCCAGGAGCAGGAATGATCCAGAAAAAATGAAGACCAGAGCTCTGGGTAGTGACATCAACCCTGCCTTGTCAACACTCCCCCTTCCTTCCCAGGTTGTCACCAATTCCCTGAGGGTTGAGAAATCCCTAAAATTAGTCAGTGACCTTGGCTCCTTTATGGAAGGAGAAAGATTAGAAAGAAAAATTAAAAAAAAAAATTTGTTATAGAGGATGGGCAGGCGCTGTTAAAGGGTTAAGTACCCACTACATTCAGACTTGCTGCCATGTGAAATACATATCTCTATATAAAACCAAAGTCAGATCCCTTGACGTTTAGCAAAATTGAACTTTACGCAACCTGTTTAGAAGGAAGGAGCATAGGTTTGGAATTTGAATGGCAGGGTGTAATGATCTTAAAAATTGGGAATGACTCATCTGGGTTCAGAGGAAAGAATGAGAAATGGAAGGATGGGGAAGGAGATAAAAACAAACAACCACACAAGACTCAAGAGGAGGCCAAACAGCATTGTGCTGTGTGCTCTGCTCTGAGAAGGAAAAGAGATGTGGTGGGGAAGGAAGGAAGGGCCACCACGTCCCACCTTTGGGAGGCCAGGTCAGAGCAGGAGGGTTTCTGCTAGGCGTCAGTGGCTGGGCAGCAGAATTGATGCAGCACGGTTTCATTCCTGTGGGCAGAGCAGAGGGAGAAGGTCAGAGCAGGGCTGAGACAGGCTGGACCTTAGATCCCCCTACACTAAGGCATTCCTGCCTGGAATCCCTGCTGCTCCCCCTCCATGGCTTTTGAGCCTCTGTGTAATACCAAGGCAGCCAAATGCTGTTCCAGGGAAATGTTGGCATTGACTCCCTGTCCATCCAAGTCTTTTTCAGTCACCCACAGGCCCTATTCAAATGCCACCTCCTGCACAGAGCCTCCCTGACCTACCTGGTCAACTCACTCTGCCTTATTCCACACCTCCATCCCTGCAGTGGGCTCCTACCCCTGGATTTTCCATGTCCCTTGCTCAATCTTTTATCATAGTTAGTTCTTTACCACCCTGTTCCCCACTAAGTCCTTTACGCCTATTCACCCAGAATATACTGATTCGTATGCAAATGTACATAGTGCTCAGAGCCCTTTGTGTTGTCTGTTGGAAAGTCCAAGGTGTTGACAGGGGATTTGTTTGATGTAGATGGGAAGGCCAACTCAGGAGATGGAAATCCTAGTTCTAGTACCATCTCTATAGCTGGCCAGATGTGTGATATGAATTCACTTTTTCTGGTTCTCAATATATTTACTATTGAATTCAGAGGGTTGAACTACAGAAGTCGTTCTCAACCCTAGCTGCCTAAGACTCACCAGGAGATTTAAAAAATAATTTTCCAATGATTTTCAGAGATTCTGAATCACGTAGTCTGGCAGGGGCCCAGGGCACCAGGACTTTTTATAAACTCCCAGATGATTCTAAAGGCAGCCAAGATTGAGAGGCACTAGACTAGATGATTTTTCAAGGTCTCATATGTTTCTAAAGTGCTGTATGATATCCACCTGGAGCCAACTCAGGAGTTAATGCTGAAGTCACTGCTGGATAAAGTTCCATTGACCTGTCACCTCCTCTTCTTTACTAAATGGTTGATATCCTGAGTATTATGGAGTCAGAGAGTGTCAAGCCTGGGAGGATCCCCAAAGATTATCTGAAAGGGGTTTTCAGACTTCCTTAAGGCTTAAGAACACCTTGTCCAAATCAGATCTTTATTGGAAGCCCATTTTGTAAAATAGCAAATGTAGAATAGCTCCGTAGTTGGGGGACAGGGAGTCTGACATCAGTTCCCAGACACCCCACCCTCAACCCCAATATTAGTAGCTGACTAGCTACCTCCTAGGATCCCCTAGGCTTGGAGATTGGAAACGTTGAATTTGGCTATCCTCCTGGAAAAAAGTAAAATTGGAGCATATTTTTTAATTCAACAAAATAAATTCCAGAGAGATTTTGTTTAAATGAGAAAAAAATAAAGCAAGGAAAAATACAAAAGGAAATTTAGGAATATAGTGTATATGTTGGGGAGATTTTAAGAACAAAACAGGAATTTGAAAAGTCATTAAGAATGATACACATATCTAGCCCAGCACAGTGGTACATGCCTATAATCCCACCTACTTAGGAAGATGGCAAGTTTGAAGCCAGCTTCAGCAACATTGCAAGACCCTGCCTCAAAATAAAATAAAAAGAACTGGGGATGTTACTTTGTGGTAGAGCACTGGCCTAGCATATGTGAGGCCCTGGGTTTCAATCTCAGTACCACAAACACACACACACACACACACACACACACACATACACATATCAAAGAAAAAGACACATATCTGACTAAATAAAATGAGAACATCATGTATGGAAAAAGATTCCCTACTAAGTTGAAAGAAAAATATATTTCGTTCAACTTAGTGGGAAAATATATTTGCATTACATCCCACAAAAGGCAAGTTAAACATTCCTACACTGAGCTTCAACACATTCATAATACAAAGACAAACCCAGAAGAAAAAAAAAATGAGCAAATGGTGTGAATAGCTATGGAGAGAAGAGGAAATCTGGAAAGCCAATAAATACAAAGAAAGATGCTCCAGGTTGCTAGTAAACAGAAAAATGCAAATTAAAATAGCACTGAGATGCCATTGCTCATCAAGCAGGCTGGCAATCATTAAAATGACTGCTAACTACCAGTGCTGGTGAGGATGTGGGGAGACAGAGGCTTTCATGCACTACTTGTGTAGATGTGAATTTTTATTCTTGTTTTGGGGAAAGAGGACACTAGTGAGTCTTATGCAGTCTTCTCCAGCAATCCCACCGGTGGTATTTCATACTTGTAGAAATGCAAGTAACTGTTCCTAGAGGTATTATTATTCAAAATGTTTATGGCAGCATTGTTTTTAGTTGGGAAGAAGAAACAGCTAGAAAAAACCCAAGTCCCCATCAATCACAGAATGATTGAATCAATTGCAATAGCTTCATCTTATGGAATCATGCACTCTATCTTGGCCTGAATGGATTTCTACAACGTATGGCTAAATGAGTAAAACAGTTTGCAGGAAAATGTATGTAGCATGGTCTCAATTTTGTAAAATAGGCCACGACCCCTCTCCCCTCAAATGTGAATTCTATGTGTGATATGGGTACTATATCAGTACATTATATTTTATGAGTGCAAACTAAGCTGTGAACTTTGCAGCAGGAGGAGAGTGAGGAATAAAAGAAGGTTGAGGTAGGAAAAACAAAAGAAAAAACATTGTTCTGTGTAATGATAATTGAAATGTTAAATATAAATTCCTATTTATGAAATACATTAAAATTGAATAGGTACCTGGACAAGAACTAGAAATCATCAGAAACCAACACAAATATTCACGTAATTTCAGAATGGGATCATGAACAATTTTTTATCTTGGACTTTTATTACTTTAATAGATTATTTGGATTATAGATTATATGTAATCTATAGACCACAGATTAATCATTAATGCAATTAATATGAAATTTCAAAAGAGCAAGAGTTGGGGATGTGGTTCAGTGGTAGAGCATGTGCTTAGCATGCGCCAGGCCCTGGGTTCCATCCCAGCACTATAATAATAATAATATAATAATAATAATAATACAATAAAAGTAACTGATTCCGATCCCTCATTTTACAGATGAGAAAGCTGAGACCCGGTATGGAGAATAAGCCTAGAGTTGTCTGCTAGTCTGTCCTTCCCCCATCTCCCTTTTCCATCCATGGGTTCCTGGGGCAAATCGGAGAGCCTGGAGAATTGTCTGGAACCAAAAGGTCTTGATAGCACCCAAGGCTTTCTGGCCTGAGGAAAAGGGGAAGAAGAGGAGACAAGTGCAAGAACCAGAAGAGCTCAGAGCCCAAACAGTGGAGGGGCAGATGAACCCTGGTAGGTGAATGGCATACCTCCCCATACCCCCAGTTCCAGGCCACCAGCTGTGCCTGTATCCAGGACAGGTTTGGGATTCCTGACAAAAGTCATCAAGAGTACAAACGCAGCTTGGTTGCCAGCCCACAGCGCTGGCAGTTCTGGAAGGCAAGCCCAAGGAGACAGTCCCCTGCTGGCACAGAGGTCCCTGGGGGCACTCTGCTCTGATCCTCCCTGTATTTCCCAGAGGCTTCCTTCCAGGGCTGTGCTGCTTCTCTATCCAGACATGGAGGGCAGGTTCCAAGGGACTTCCCTCCACCCTCAGTCTTTGGCTGCATTGGCCCATACAGTGAGCAACATAGGCCTGAAGGATCTTGACCTTTCTGCACCCTAGGCTCAGGCTGGCAGAGCTGAAGGGGCAAAATCTTTGTTGGGGTTTCTGCCAGGGGGTCCCCTCAGGACAGTCCAGCCAAGAAGGGCTCACCTCCTGGTTCTTCCCCTCTGACTCCTCTGTCCACAGCCTATTCCCTGAGCCTCCTTAGCCCGGCCAAGGGGCTCCCCTAGGACCCCCTGGCCTTCTCCTGGGGTTTGGCCTGTGCTGAATTTCTGATCCTGCTCAGTCTGCCTCTAACCACCTCCCCTGCCCCAGGTCATGGTCCAAGTTCCCTGACTGGTCAGGTCTTAGCTTAGTTTGGCTGAAGCTTTCCTTCAGCCACACAGACTTCCCTTTCCTCCACCCTGAGGGAAAGCCAAACAGAGGGAGCCAAAGAATTCTTTACCATAAAAATCAATTTGGAGTTGTGATGAGAAAAGCACTTTCCTTCTGGGTAATCCTCTCCAAACCCCTAGCCACAGTCTAACGGGGAAAACGAGCAGACAATTTAAGTTCTAAACTGGGGATAGTCCATAAAACACCTGACTGATACTCTTCAAACTGTTAAGAGCATGAAAGCAACAAAGAGACAGAAATTGTCACAGACCAGGAGAGACCAAGGAGACATGGCAACTGCAGTGTGGTGTCCTGGATGGATGGATCCTGGGGCAAAAAGAGGACATCAGTGGAAAAAACGGGAACTACAAAGTCTGAAGTTTATTTGATACAGATGATAAAATGAGAAGGAAAACATTGATTGTGTCTTAGAACTTTATAGTGTTTACTACGTGGCAAATATGGTTTGAAACACTTTACAGATAGTAACTCACTATTCTCATAAATCCCTGACATCAGCCAGGTGCAGTGGTGCATGCCTGTGATCTACTTGGGAGGCTGAGGCAGCAGGATCTCAAGTTTGAGACCACCTTTGGCAACTTATTGAGAACCTGTCTCAAAATTAAAAGGGTCTCCACTGCTTCTTAGCAGATCCTTCACTCCTGTCTTGCTTGGCTAATGCCTTCAAATTCCCAGAGCCAGCCACTCTGCTGGCCCAGAAACCTGGAGCTTTCTGCTCTGCTCTGCTCTCACTCCCAAGTCCTCCAAGCTCCTCCTCCACCCAGCCTCACAGCACAACCAGGGACCACCAACCTGTAAAAATCCTCAATATTGATCTTCACATCCAGGTGTCGCCACCTCTATCCACGGAGCAGACCAAACAACCCCCTCAGACTCATCACTTTGGGAGACCTGGGATGGCCGAAGCTGGGGAGGACCAAATGTGCCCAAAGACATGGGCCCTGGAATTAAGGGTCCAAGGAAGAATTGCTTTGGTTCTGGATCCTACAGCCTGGCTCATTTGGCATTCCAAGAGCCAAAGACTAAGAATGTGTCATATTCCTTTTCAGGAAGGGTCCCTTTCATTGCCAGTTTCTAGTGTCCTTCAGCCCCAGAACTCCTTGGGCTGTGAGCCCCTCACATTACAATGGAAATGATGCATGGGAACTGTGTGACTGGGTGGCTTGGAGAAGCCCCTCCCAGGCCCTTTTGTCAGGCAGGTTGAGGGCTGTATGATTCCAAGGCCTGGCTCACATTCCTGATGTCCGCCTACCACCACCCAAATGGGGACTTTTCTCCTTTCTTTACTTCTCTGGTAGCAGAGGCTTCTTGGTACTCTGCTTAAATGTCCAGCATCTTGAGGATTTGCTTGAACTCTTGGGACCCTCTTTCACTCTGCACCAGGCCTCAGTTTCCACCACCATGAAATGGGGATGCAGAGATGTTGCATGTCATCATCTGCTTTAGTGATGAATCAGGTGTGTAGAACATGTTCTGTCAGGAAGTTCTGTGAGCCCCTGGTTCTTGCTATATTGAGGGGACATTTCTGCCTCTGGGTGCTCATGAAATGCAGCAGTGCTGGATTTCGGGGATGTAGGAAACATCACTGGTAGAAGAAAGAACTCTGTCTTCCTTTCTGTCATTTGAACTGATGGAAGGGAAAGAGCTGGATCAGGAAAGTGAATGAATGAAAGGTTCACCTGCATGTGTGGCCTTTAACTTTATGATGCACTGTTCCATTTTCTGGGTATTTGCTCCCCTTAAAAGCCCTGCAGGGTACAGATGTTGCTATTATTCTAGTTCGACTATGAGAAAACTGAAGCTTTGACAGATCAGGGACTTAAATGAACACACGCAGCGGTTGTGATCCATATGTGGGGAACTGGGGCATGTGGTATCCATTCCATTAGCCTGTCTGGAGTCGGACAGTGGCAAGACCTCAGGTTGGCCCTCCTGCGGGGAAAAAGGCTTACTCTAGTTTCTCTAGACAGAGACAGCTTGTACCCATGGCCCCTGGCCTTGAACATGGACAGGACAGGCTGTGAGGGTCCACCAGCCCTAGGCTGTTGCCACTCCAGGAACCCTGGGTCCTTCCTCCTGTCCTCTGTGCTCCTTCCCATTCTCTGATGTCCAGTGTCCTTCTGTTGTGGTGGCAACTTCCAGGGAGGATGGGAAGAGTGAGAGGAAGGGCCATGTCACAGAGACTAGAGATTCAGACTGAGGCTTGAGTGCAGTATCAAGGAAAACTGTAGATTTAGGCAGAGAAGTACAAATGAGGCCCTATCCCTTAGTCCACACTCTAAATGTAGCCTCCTCTACAGCTTCACTCAAACAAGGACTTTGACCTTTGTCAATGCGCTGAGCACCAAGGCACTGAGCTGGGGACTGGGGACTCCCGCTCCAGGTTTAGAGAATGAAGACATGAATGTCCACTGGCTATGAAACCTTTTGAAGAGGAGTAATGGGCATAATCCTGGAAATCAGACTGCTTTCTGCCAGGTTTCACTCTGTTATTAACTAGCCGTGTGACTTTGCCCAAGTCACTTAATTCCTCTGAGTTTTTACTTTCTCATTTGTACAAAAGGGGATGATAACACACACCACAAAGTGTTCCCATAAGAAGTGAGGTAATGTGGGTTAATGCTTGATATTTTATCAGTGGTTCCCAAACTCACTGTGCCTCAGTTCACTCACCTCTAGAGTGATGAGGAAGATGTGGAAGTTTTGTTGGATGTTGGATTTTTTTTTGGGGGGGGGGCTACTAGGGATTGAACCCAGGGGGGGCTCTACCACTGAGTACCAAGGAGTCGCTGCTACCAGAAACTTAAAGAAAGGAGAATGATCCTCATAGGCCCGAGCACAATCATCACACTTTGGGTGGTGGTAGGCGGACATCAGGAATGTGAGCCAGGCCTTGGAATCATACAGCCCTCAACCTGCCTGACAAAAGGGCCTGGGTGGGGCTTCTCCAAGCCACCCAGTCACACAGTTCCCATGCATC
Organism: Urocitellus parryii; assembly: GCF_045843805.1. Taxonomy (NCBI): domain Eukaryota; kingdom Metazoa; phylum Chordata; class Mammalia; order Rodentia; family Sciuridae; genus Urocitellus; species Urocitellus parryii. Next base: position 1,833,738 of record NW_027554068.1, read on the forward strand.
ATTTCCATTGTAATGTGAGGGGCTCACAGCCCAAGGAGTTCTGGGGGCTGAAGGACACTAGAAACTGGCAATGAAAGGGACCCTTCCTGAAAAGGAATATGACACATTCTTAGTCCTTGGCTCTTGGAATGCCAAATGAGCCAGGCTGTAGGATCCAGAACCAAAGCAATTCTTCCTTGGACTCTTAATTCCAGGGCCCATGTCTTTGGGCACATTTGGTCCTCCCAAGCTTCGGCCATCCCAGGTCTCCCAAAGTGATGAGTCTGAGGGGGTATGTGGACTGGTATGTGGTTTAGAGGTGGTGGCGACACCTGGATGTGAAGATCAATATTGAGGATTTTTACAGGTTGGTGGTCCCTGGTTGTGCTGTGAGGCTGGGTGGAGGAGGAGCTTGGAGGACTTGGGAGTGAGAGCAGAGCAGAGCAGAAAGCTCCAGGTTCCTGGGCCCCAGAGTGACTGGCTCTGGAAATCTGAAGGCATCAGCCAAGCAAGACAGGAGCGAAGGATCTGCTAAGAAGCAGTGGTGGAACCCAAGGAGGAGGAAAGCTGAGGCTGAGGGAGAGGAGGACCCTGCTTCTGAAGAAGGAGACAGCTGAGAGAGGGCACTGCGGGGGAGACAAGTGGGGCTGAAGGGTCCAGCCGGCTGGTTGGAAGGAGAAGGGACATCATGAAAGCTTTACTGGTGCCAGGTTCTCAAAATTACGGAAGGCTATAAACCTATGACCGCCCACATCTGGATTTAGTTTGAGACTCAGGATTCCACTGCATGGCCATAAAAATAGTGGCATGGCTTAGACCTGAGGATGTGTGCAGGAGTGCAGTGGGGGAACTGGCAGAGAGGTTGGAAAAGGGACTCTCTGCAGGAACATACAGGAAGAAAACCCAGGAATCTCTGTGGGGCAACTTTGAAGGAGGATCCTTCCCACCCTTTCACCAAACTGAAGACTTGCTTCACCAAGCAAGAAGACTTTCCCCCCAGACTTTGAAAGGAAACCTCCAGGGAAACTCTCTAAAGGAGCTGCCTTGGATTCCAGGGAAAGGGAGAAACACTGAAATCACTTCACTTCCCATCATATTCCCATGCCCCACCCTTAACACCATTCTCACTGGAGGGTAAAGCCTAGAAAATGAATTGCTTTCTTTTAACTTTTCTCTTAATTTTCTCACCTCCTCCAGGAAGCTTCTCTAATCTAAACGTGATAAATAGGAAGAAACAGATCTTTATTTTTTTTCAGAAGATTCTCCTCTTCCTAGGGATATGGGGGACTGACTAGCCAAAATAACTTTGGAAAAAAACAACAACTTATAGAATTAACACAATGTGCCCTCAAGACTTAAAATAGATTGGTGTGGTGCTAGGGGTGTAGCTCAGTGGCAGAGCATTTGCCTAACATGCGTGAGGACCTAGTTCTATTTCCAGCACCACCACCACCACCAAAAAAAAAAAAAGACAGTGTGGTATTGTCATGAGAATAAACATATGGACTGATTGAAGCAAATACAGAGGTTACATACAGATCAGCACATAGGTCATCAATTGATTTCTGGTAAGAGTGCCAAGATAATTCAAAGGGAATGTGAATATTTTTAACAAATAGTGCTGAAACAATTGTATATCCATATGCCAAAAAAAGGACTTTAGTCCTTGCCTTGTACAATATAAAAAATGAATATAAAATATATCATAAACCTAAAATAACAGATAAAACTTCTCAAAGAAAACATAGGAGATACTCTGTGACTTTAGGGCAGGCAAATATTTCTTAAGACCAAAAAGCACAAACTATAAAAGAAAAAAAATGCCAGAATTAGGGCTGGGGACATAGTGGTAGAATGCTTGCCTAGCATGTACAAATCCTTGGGTTCTGTTTCTGGCACTGCAAAAAATTATAAATAAATAGAACTAGACTTCATCAAGAAAATTTTTAAATATCAAATTTTCTCTTTGAAAGGCACTAATAAGAAAAATGAATAACTCTTATAACCTAATATGAAAAGGCAACCTGATAGGAAAATGTACAGCAAATTTGAACAGACACTTCATGAAAGAAAAATTAACACATGAGAAGATATTCAGTTCTATTAGTCATCATGCAAATTAAAACCCACAGTGAAATCCCTTTGCACATCCTCTAGAGGAACTAAAATTTAAGTCTGACAACACCAAGTGTTGACAAGGGTGTGAAGCACCTGGAACTCTCCTATACTTCTGTGGGAATGCAAAATGGTGCAACAATTTGAAAAATAGCCTGGCGTTTTCTTATGAAGTTAGGCCACACACTTGCAATATGCACCTGCAATTGCATTCCTAGGTATTTACTCAAGATTAATTCAAACATAATGACCCAAAACTCTTCACAGCAGCAAATGTTCAGAGTAGGAAAACAAACGCAACAACTTAAATGCCCATCATCTGGCAAATAGATAAGCAAATTGCAGTATATCCATACAATGAAATGTGTACTATTCAGCAATGAATGCATACTCCAGCATGGATGAATTTCATAAGTATCATTCTAAATAAAGGGATTTAGACACAAAAGACTGCATTTATATGATGTTCTAGAAAAGGCAAAATTATAGTGACAGAAAGTAAGTTTTAGCAGTTTGGGAGGGGAAGGATTAATGGCAAAAGGGAATCAGGGTTAATTTGGGGTGATGGAAATGTTCTACATCTTGATTAAGATAGTGGTTACGTGGCTGCAGACATCCATCAGACCTCATCACACTGTACCCTGAAAATGGGTGACTTTTATTGTTTGTCATTTTACTTTAATACAACTGATTGAAAAGCAAAAAGACCAAAATCTTTTTCTTTTCCTCCTTAGTTCTTATTACTTCAAGAGGATTTGGAATCAGTTTTTTTCCTTAACTTCCCTCCACCCGTTACCCCCAGATCACCTAATTATTAACCCCCTTCCAAGCAGCAGAAAGACATTGTGTTTTTCCTTCTTTCAACAGCTAGATTGTATTTTCAGAGACCAGATAGCTCATCACTGAGCCAACGGAGTGCAGGGGGCCAGAAACTAGGACAATGAGAAAATTGGGGATGTGGATGGATGAATGGGGGAAATAGGGCCTGGGCTGAGACAGGGTCCCCGGGAGGTGTGTCAGAAATAGCTCTGAGCTGAAGATGGAGGAGACCTGGCCCCGTTCTGTTGCTCTGCCTCAGGAGAGGAAGGTCATGGTAAAAGAGGTTTCTGTCTCACTTTGTTTATCTTGTTGAGTTGTGGGATTCAGTAAGACTGCAAATGTGAAACTACCTTGAGAGAAACATAATAAACCCTGTACAGATGCAAAATCTTATAATGATGATTGTTGATATTATTAGTCTCTGCCACTGAGGAACTCGGCAACCACAGCTTGCTTGCAAACAGAGCCCTACCAGGATACCTTCTTGACTTTCTTCTCCTGGGTCCCCCATCTCCTCCTTCAGGTCAGGATTTCCTTTGCTCAGTGGGGCAATCTGACACTTAACAAGGTACATGTTTATAGCTGTTCCAGCAGCTGGGGTGCATACAACAGAAAATGTCAGCCTGTTGATTTCAGGACAGGGTTGTCCAGCCAGGTTCAGTGTTCTGCTCCTCCTTTCCTCACTGCTTGTAGGAAGCCTGCTTGAGTAATCCTTCCTAACTCCTCTGTACAAATTCTGCCTCCATTTCCCATCTGTAAAATGGGATGGAAGGTCCATACCTTTCAAAACTGGTACCCAAGGAATCAAGCTTTGACCTGAGTTTTGACAAGGACAAATCACATTTAAACTTCTCAAAGGGTTGTATGAGGACGAAATGAATGTCCATTTGTTACCAGCAGCCCAGCCAGGGAAACTGCCTGGATCCAAGCTAGGTGAATTCAGCTGCCTGCATAAGAAATAGGCAAATGATGGAAAGAAGGAAGCATGAATTTTATGCAGTTTGATCAAACTGGGGAGAATCAATCTAGTTGCTTCTAGATTGCTAGAAACTAGATTGCTTCTCTGCCAATCCCACAGAAGCCATTTGATTTAAAGAAAAAAAAAATAAAAGGCCAGGTGATATACATACAAAGATTTAGCTAGATTATATTAATTAGAAACATGTCACAGTCTTAGGTTCCCCAGAAAACCTGTGAGGGACAGGGGGCAGCCCCTTGGCCTCCATCCTCAGTATGAGAAAGTTTAGACGTTAAAATAATTTGGAGTTTTAAATTTTTTTCTGAATTTTCAAGTAGGAATCTTTTTCCCCCTATGTGTTTTTTTGTTGTTGTTGGTGGTGCATTATCCTTTTACAAATTGATGGAATTTGTTGCTATATATTTGCACATGCACACAATATAACAGTATAATAATATGGTCAATATCACTTTTCAGCACTTCCTCCCTCCCTCCCTCCTCACCTCCCATCCCTTGATTGGAATTTTTAATTTCAAAAGGGGTCTGTTTCACATTTTGAGTCACTATGATAAAATTTCTGTTGCTGGGTAATGTATAAAGAAAAGAAGTTAATTTGACTCATGACTCTGGTGACTGAACGTGCAAATAACATTGCACCAGTTCTGGTGAGGGCCTCCTTAACTACAGTCAAAGATGGTGAATGACATCATGTGGCAAGAGTGCATGCAAGATATAGCTCACATGGTGAGAGAGAGGGCCAGAGAGCAGGAAGGGGCCAAAATAACTTTTTTATAATAACCAGCTCCTCAGAAGCTAATCTGCTCTCATGGGATCAAATCCAGTCCTCTGAGACCAGCATTAATTCCTTTAGAAGGGTGGACATGACCCCCCCCCACACTGGGCTCTACCTCTTAAAGGTCTCACTTCCATTCAATACTGTTTCATTGGAAACCAAGCTTTGATATGAGTTTTGATGGGGAGAAACCACGTCTGAACCACGTCTTTAAAGGGTTGTATGAGATAAAACGAGTTAAAACACATAAAGCTCTTACAGTACAACTTAGCTTAATAATTGGAAGCTGTTATTCATATGTCTGACTTAGGGCCACTCTTGCTTCTCTGCCTTTGACCTTGAGAGAGAGGTGTTCGTGTCCTTTTCATGCCTCATCCTGTTTTCATCCCATCTCCTCCCTCTTCAATATTGTTATTCTCATAAGCATGTAAACCTGCTCAAATCATTTTAAAAATATTATTTTCCTGCAACTTTTCTCCCCTGATTATAACTCTCTGCTTCCTTCTTCAGCCACTTCCTGAAAGAGTTACTGCTTGCATGAGTTTCCCTTCACCTTTATCTCCTGCCAACTGGCCGTTACCTGGGTTCTTCCCCCAGACCCCAGCAGAACTTTCCCCAGGGAGGTCCACAATATCTTCCTGATTGCCAGACCCAAGTTCCTAATTAATTTGATTTTCCTACAGTTTTTGTTAGCCAAAGCCTCCTTCCTGAAACACCTCTTCCCTTGACTTCCAGAAAAGTGATCTGCCCTAGTTTTCCTCCTTCTATTTTTTTTTCATGGAAATAAGAGGAAATCAGTCACCATTCTGGGAGAATGGAGAGAATTATGTGGAAAGCCACCAACAATCAACACAACCTGCCAGCCATTTGGTGACCATCCTGAAGATGAGTCTGGTCAGCCTTAGCCAGGCCACTCTAGCTCAAGCCAGGTAGAGCACAAAGGAACTATCCCAAGTGAGTCCTGTCCAAATTACAGATTTATTAGCAAAACTGATGCTTATCTGTATTTTGAATTGGGGGTGGCTTTATGACACTAAGTATTGCAATGGTACATGACAGTTTTCATAGCATATTGTGGTTGTGTGTCTCTGGTCCTAGGAGTGCCCCCTTTTGGAGTGTGTGGAGGAGCCACAAAAATCTCTGGGGAAGGAATTTCACTGAAGGCTCTTCTCAAAAAACAGGAAATGGCATGGTTCCCAGGAAACCAGCAGCCTGTGGACTCAGGACAGTCTGCATTCAGGCTTCATCTTCCCACTACAATGATTGTGGATTCACAGGCAGATTATCTGAGCTTCTTCAGTCTCCATTTCTTCTGAAAACGGGAGGTCATCAAAGAAGTGACATCATCAGGCTATTGTGGAAGTCAAACAAGATAACACTTTTGGTGCTTAGCACAAAGTGTAGCACAAGGCAAGCATAGAAGAAAATGACTGTACCCAACTGTGCCCTCATATGGGCTCCAGCATCCAAAATTCAAAGTTCACTTTCTGTTTAGTAGCTTGACCTGGCTGAATCTGAGTTTTCTTACCTATAAAATAGGATACTAATAGCATATCACCATCATCATCATCATCATCATCATCATCATCATCATCATATACCTCAAAGGGTCTCTATAACAAGTAAATGAGATAATGTATCTGAAGCGTTTAGTACTGTGCCTGGACCAATTAGTTTGCACTTTTTGCTTTCAGACTCAACCAGACTCAATTACTTTTCCCAGCCCTGCAGCTGCAAACTCAAAAGTCTTGCCACAAGGATGTGGGAACAGCAGAGCCTAGATCTATATCCCCAATTTACAGTTAAGAAACAGACCAAGGATGATGGAAGCCTCAGTCAGAGATTCCAGGCTCCTCCAAACTCCCAATATCCAGATTCTGGCTACCTGTAGGACCAGGGCTGGGCGTCTCTCCTGGAAAGTCTTCCCTAGTTTGTCCTTGGGCCTATCCTGAGCTCTGCGGGCCTCTGTCCCCACCTGAGCCAGAAGCACTCACCTCTGAGCTCCATTGGTGGTGTCCCTGATGCACTAACAGGCTGCAACATCAAATTTTCCTATGCTGGATCACTGTTTATATGCATGTTATATCTCTCTATACTGGAATGAGTTTTCCAGAACACTTCTGTGACCAATGCATCTTTACATCTAGTACAAGACATGGCCTGGCATGTGGCATAGAGCTGATACTGTTTGTAGACAGAATGCATAAAAAAGTTCCTATTCCTGAAGGTGCTGGGGGGAAATGGAGAATCAGACATGCACATACCTGAAACACTCGCGTGCATGCAAACAAAAAAACATACCACAGAGACACAGACCTACTCATCCTTATGCTCAAAGCAGTGTGTAAGCACCTTTCACACATCACCTCATTGTAATCCTCATTTTATGGAAAAGGAGACTCAGAGAGACTAAGATACTTGTTCAGTATCACACAGCCTTGGCATCAGCTTGGCAGTCTCTGGGGAGGAAACCCAGTCTGTAACCTGAATGTGTCAGGGGACCCCAGACCCTTCCTCCTTCCATACTCACCACCCAGCCCAGCCTAAGAACCATTAGGAAACTAGCTCCATCCCAGCCCTCCAGCTCCATGCTTTACCCTCCTTCCTGCCCAGCAAGCCTGAAGCCATGTAGTTGTCCAAACCCAAGTGAGTTTTTCTGAACCCCAGCACTCTTTATAGGGAGCCAGGAGGGATTCTGGTGCCAGACTGGGCAGCACAGCATGAATTACGGAGCTGGGCCATCACTACATCTTGCCAGTTTCTCTCACAAGAGACCTCTTTATTACCTGGTAGACTTCAGCCTGGCTGTTGAGCGAAACTGGCTTGAGAGGACAGATCAAGGCCATCAGGCCCATGCCAGCCCCAGAGTCTTGACTACTCAAGGCCAGAGCAGCACACAGCACGTCTACACTGTGCACTAACCCACCCTTAGCCGAATGTGGGCCGCACTGCTTTACCAGGAAAGGTGTGGAAACCTAGTGAGGGTGAACAATGATTGTACCTTTACAGAGTTTCTCATTTACAAGACACTTTTGAAAACCCTAAGAATCATCTTATGTATAATAATATAGTATAATAAGATAATTAATAACATTTCTATTAATTACTATCATTATTATTATATTATGCCATTTGAGCGATGGGAAACTAAGGCTAAGTGAAGTCTGATGACCCCCATTCCCCTTTCACTGCTGCACCTGCCTCTGGCTCCCACACTCACTATACCTGCTCCCCTAGCATGTGTAGCGGAGGTGGCCTCTCAGTTGTGAATACAAGAGCCTTGATCTTGCCCTTAATAGCACATTCAGGCTCTTAAAATTCGACAGAAATCAAACCTCATTCAGCCAACTCCATCCCATAATTTCCACTGACCTCCCAACACTCTGCTCATGGCATCCACCCAACTCACACACTTAGCAAAGAAACCTGTTTGCTCCTGATAAATCAGCTGAACTCTAACACTAGCATACATGCACCCAATTGGGTGTGCAAAGATTCATACATACAAGCATACACAGGTGCCCCTTTGTGCCCAACACATCCACACATACATTTCTTAACATACATATCTAATGTCAAGCACACATTCAGTGTACTCCCATAGGTCCTAAATGAACTCCCAGTCTTACATTAAATATATTTATGCATTTGTAGGCACACATACATGTTCAGACATGTGCATGCACACACACCCTTGAATGTGCAGATACAGAAACACAAACATATATTTTTTCACATACAACACTGTGTGTGCACACACACATACAGAGCTGAGGCCAAGGATGTTTTGTCCCATATGTGAACCCTTCTGACCATGTGGGCCCTGGAGAAATTCGATGCTCCACAGTGACCTTCCAACCATCCATCCTGTGGCTACATGTGGGTGGCATTCTGCCAGCCCTCTAGCCTAGTACTGCCTTGCATGACAGAGATGAATGGGCCAAGGGCCAAGTTCAGAGCTGCAACAACATGAACAACTGTTGTATGGGCACAGTGCCACCATCCTTTTTGTCCCTGAATACTGGTGTATATCCCAGACTATACTTTGCTTGGGGGAAGCACTTTCTGCACCACAAGGGACTCCCCCTAGAGTGGAGACGGGGTATAAGAGGCTACGGCTCTCATGTGACTCCTGAATATAGCACTTTGGCTGTGTGACCTTGGGTGGGTCACCTTAACTTCTCTGAGCCTCAGTTACTACTTCTATGAAATAGAAATAATGATATCATCCCATCAAGATTGTGTCAATAAATGAGATAATAAAGTACATAAATGCCTAACACATAGCAAAAATTAAGTACATGGATATTTAAAGAAAGTTTGAATAAATGAGTGAATATGGAATGATTATGAATTTTTTTCTGGGGCTGTCTCTGTTGCGCTAGTCTCCTTTTTCTGCCCTTCAAGCCCCTGAACGGTTTTCTGTAGCAGTAGGTGACATCATTCCTTTGCTCAGGGTCTCCACCCACTTGACATATCTCACCCAGACACTCCTCCAGAAAGCCCCTCCCAACCCCATTTCCTCTCCCCCTCTCTCGCTGTCTCCCTTTCTGGGTCCCCTCTTGGCCACCCCTTCCTTTCTGGGTTCTTTGACACATACTTTTCTTCCGGCCTAGGGCCCTTTCCCGGAATGCTTTCCCCATGGAAAAGGTTACTTGTTTCAATTCAAGCCAGGCAGTGTGGATCTGGCAGTCAGTGCACTTAGCTTCGGTCCCCTCTACTGCCTGTTTTATTTAATCTCTCTGCAGCAGTGTCATCTCCTAAGCAAGGTCTTGCCTATCAAAACAACCCTCCTGAACTGGGGTATACGTAACTCAGGGGTAGAGCACCTGCCTAGCATGTGTGAGGCCCTGGGTTCCATTCTGAACACTGCCCAAACAATGACAACAACAAAAACCTTCCTTTGGCTCGTCCCCTTCTTTTCCTTTCAATCCTTTGAATTTAGATTACATATGTGCAAATTTACTTGTTTCATGCCTGTCTTCTCCTCTTGACTCAGAGCTCTATGATAGCAGGGTCTTTGGTTTGTTCACAATGAATCCTCTGTGCGGACAGCAGTGCTGTTAGCAGGAGGTGTTCAATAATACCTGTTAAGTGAGTGTATACATATGACTCCTGCCTTTAAGGAGCCTAAATAAAATTTCCATCCCTAAGTAACAATAACACACTCAGCTCCCTCTCTCTACTCTCCTCCCTTCTGTATAGCAGTGCATAATATTTCAAAATTTCCCCTCAGCCCAGCTAGTCTAATTGCATACAGCAGTGGTGTGAATGTCTGTGTATGTGTTGATAAATGAATGTGTTCAGGCTGATCTATCCTAATGGTTTTTAAGCAGGGAGCTGCATCTGAATCCCTTGAGAGCTTCATTTAAAGCATGCTTGTCTGTCCTTCTTTCCCTGGTCCCCTGCTGAGTGACATTCCCCAGGGCAGAGGCCAGGACAAGTACATTTTTAAAAAATCTGGAAACACGTGACTGCAGTCATCTGCAGAAAGGCAGGGGAGAGTAGAGGCCAAGAGCCCCAACTGCCCGACCCATACTGCCTGGGTTTGAATGGGACAAGTAACTTGGAATGTAGGACAGAGCTTAGCTCATAAAGTGTTTTAGGACATATGGAGAAAAAAGTTTGTGAAACACTTAACAAAGTGCCTAACCCATTATAAGCACATAGTCATATTTCCTCTGCACTCAAAGTAATTAAATGATTCACTTCCTATAGGAGTCTTTCTAGATTTATCTGTAGAGCTCTGCACAGGGTCTTTCTTGTGGTGCAAGGATCAATGCATGGTGTTGGCTGAGGTACTGCAAAAGCAAATGTACTATTATTTCTTCCGGCTTATAACCCTTCATCTTAAACCACTTTCCCCTTCAGTTATGACCCCTTTTATTGCCCCCCTTCCCTAGTAAAACCCATCGAAGAATTTTCTATACCCACTTTCTACAATTCCTCTCAATTCCATAATTTCTTACACTTTTTAAAAACCTATTTAATTGTTTCTTTTTGGTTATACATACACTAGGATTCATTTTGACATAATTAAAAAAGCATGAAATAAAAATATCATTCAGACCCTAGTATTTCCCCTTCCCCTTCTCTCCTTCCTTTCCTCTACTCTACTGATCTTTCTGCTGTTTACTTTTAGACGTTTTTTTTTTCTTTTTTGTTTGGTGTCTTGTGGATATACAAGATGGTGAGATTCACTGTGGTATATTCATGTCTGCACATTCCTCTGTTATTCCCTAATCCTCTCTCTTCTCCCTCCCTCAGTCCCCTTCATCTAGCCCACCAGTCTTCCTTCATTAAAAAACAAACAAACATTTTTTAGCTGTCAATGGACCTTTATTTTGTTTTTATATGTGGTGCTGAGAATCGAACCCAGTGCCTCACACATGCTAGGCAAGCGCTCTGCCACTGAGCCACAACCCCAGCCCTTCCTTCATTTTTGATGGAGCCCCTCCTCCCCTTTCCACCTTCTCACTCTCTCTCCCCTCCTCCTTATTTTGGACTAGCTTCCACATATCAGGGGACACTTTTATATTTATTATTAGGGAAACTTTAAACACACCTTTTGTTGATCTTCTACCTCCCGACATTTTTTTTTTTGCTAGAATAGTTTGTATCTCTAAAAGGTAAGAACTTTAAGAAGATATATAACAACAGTTCATATCATTCTCATATCTACATAACAGCAATTCTCTTGTCTCTCTTCAGATTTCCTTGATTGTCTTGAAAATGTCTTCTAGTTGCTTCATTTGAATGAGGATCTAATCAGGGTCCACACATTATATTTAATTGATTTGTCTCTCTTTTAAAAAAAAATTTAGTTGTAGATGTATACAATATCTTTATTTTGTTTATTTTTTATGTGGTGCTGGGATCAAACCCAGTGCCTCATGCATGCTTGGCAAGCACTCCACCACTGAGCCACAGCCCTGCCCCTCCCCTTCTCTCTTTAACGCATACCAGTCAAGTTTCCATCCCAATGTTCTAGCAAAATTCTGCTTTTCAAGTCTCCAATTGCTTGAATGTTGCCGAAGCCAATGAACAATTCCTCATCCTATTCTACATGTGAGCAGTGTTTCACTCTAAGGTTCATGGCCTCCTCCTGGAAACCCCTCTGCTCTCTAAGCTTTTTTCTTTGCCCTTTGGTTGTCCCTTCTTAGCCACCATCCCCATCTCCCAATACTGGTGTGCCCCAGGACTCTGCCTCTGGTTCTCTTTAGTCTTCTTTTCTCACTGCTTGATGGTGTTGTCCAGGCTTAAGGATTAAAAACCAGCCCAGATTTATATGCCTGGCCATCCCAAATGCCAATTCCAACATCTCCAGTTGAATGTCTAATGGGCATCTTGAACTTGACTTCCTAAATTTCAATACCCAAGATTTCCCCATCTCATTTTTTAGTGACTCTGGCTCAAACCTTGGACTCATCCTCATTTTCTGTCTTTCCTACACACATTAATCCCTCGGGAAGTACAACTATCTGGGCAGCTTGTCACCACTTCCACTGCTACTATCCAGGTCTGAGCTACTAACCATTTCCTACCTGGATTTTGTGCCAACCTCTTGCCTAAACCCCACTCTATATCTTCCTTTCTTCTTCAGTCTATTCTCAATCCAGTGTTCAAAGTTCCTTTTAAGCATCCTCTGCTCAAAATTATCCAATGGATCCCAGTATTTCTCAAGGTAGAAGCCAAACATTTCACAGTGGATTCCAATGCCCTTAACAAGAAACACTGGCATCATTGGCAGGAAAATTCTTCATTCTGTGGACCATCCTGAGCTCTACAGAATGTTTGACATGGCCCCTGTCCCTAAATTCTAGTAGAGCAACTCCACCTCCCCCAAGTCCATCGGCCATTGTGACATCTAAAATGCTCCTACACATTTCCAAACATGGTCTGGTGGATTTGGAAGTCCCAGTTGAGAATGATTACAAGATCTGCTCCACCCCTGCACACTCACCTTCTCCCTACATCCCACACCAGTCTGATTTCACCTGAGGCTACTCTCTGCACTCCCAGGAACTGGAACAACCAAGCTGATTCCCACTCTGGCCTCTGTGCAGGCTTTGCCCTCTGCCAGGAGACTTCTCCCCAGACATTGAAAACCTCCTATCTCTTCCTCCAGATTTTCCTCTGGTGTTAATCTTCCCAGTGAAGCCTTTCCAGGGTACCTGTTGAAATCACAATTCTTATACTCCCAGACCCCCTTCTCGGCTCCAGAGCATTTATCCCATCAGATGCATTATAAATTTTCATTATTTTGTTTATGTTTTGGTCTGCAAGCTTCTTGAAAGGATCTGGGAGATTTTTGTTCACTGCTGTACTCCAGTGCCTAGAGTTGTAACTGGCCCAGTAAATACTCAATAAATATTTATTAAGCATAATGAATGAAGGAATGCATACGCCATTAATATATATGCATATTCAGAGAAGAAAACCACCTTTTGCAAGAGCATCAGCTTATTTCTCAGATCAACTCAGGAAGACTCCCTGAAAGGGGGTGGGGTGTTAGGATTTGCTTCAGCTTTTTGTGAATAACATTATAATACTCTGAAGGTTTCCCCTACCTGAAGCCTGTGGACCACAAAGGAAGCACCAGGGAACAAAAGCAGGGTCAGGGTTTTCAGTCTCTGAATTTTATTTCTACTGCAACTTACCCATGCCTGTAATATGTCAGCAACTGGAGGGGCAATCTCCAAAGGAGCCCCTCAGTGTCTGCCTATTACCCAATCCCCTGACTCTCAGAAAAACCCACCCAGAATGGTTACACAGAGCATGCCTTCCAAAACTCCCAGCAATGGAATACTTTGCAGCTATTAAAAAGAATGAGGCAGCTCTTTTTATACCGAATATGGAAGGATCACTAACATACTTTATTAGGGGGAGAAATCCAAGTGCAGAACAGCAGATAGTATACTACCATTTGTATACATGCAGGCACACACACATGTCTCGTTGAAAACTTCTGCATCTTTTAAATCTTGCACTAGGTTCATGTGTTATCTATTTGAAAAGAGTAAATTCGATTTGAAAAAAGAACACAATCAGATTGGGGAAATGCAAAACAACAGGTCTGTGTGAAAAGTCCCAGCAATTTTGTAAAAATGAAAGTCACCTGTACACGTAGAAATGGCAATTGACATCCCATTGTATAGGTGTCGGATAGATCTCCTGTGACTGGGGCTGAGAAAGCCAGCAGGTTCCCAGCCAGCACAGCAAGCTGGGCAAGGTCCAGAGCTCAGATGGAGCTGGGGCTGAGGCAGGGCTTCCCTGTGCCCAGGCTGATCTGGCCACACCCTTTGGGCTGCAGACTTGCTGGTGGCACTGCGCTCTGAAAGAGCTGTCACTGAGGTGAGGCAGAGCCACCCATAAAACCATGTGGAGCAGGAAGTGCTGGACTGGGTGTGCCCATCTGAGTGAAGATGGCAAGGGCTGGAGAGTGGGAAGGGGGCTAGGGAGGAAAGGATGACTATCTTCAGTTGTTTGAGGAGCTGTCAAACTGAAGAGGGAGTCCTGTTCTGAGCCCTATGGGAGACAGTGGGAGTGAGGACAACAACTCCACCCTCAAAAGGCACTTTCTGAGGCTGGCATGTGGCTCAATGGTAGAGAGTGATTGGGTAGAGAGTGGCTGCCTAGATGCCGGAGGCTCTGGGGGCTCATCCTCTCCAGTACTATTGAAACAAACAAACAAACAAACAAACAAAACACCTTCCTGGCGAGTGCTTGCAAACAGTCCCCAAATAATAGCAAGTACCTTACTTTCTACCCTCACTATGCACATGACTTGCTTGACGCTTCATTGGCATTCCTTCTGAATTTTCATAGCAATCCACAAGATGGGTACTATTCCTGGTCCCCATTTTGCGGACAAGAAAACGGAAGCTGTCCCTGCTCAAGATCATAGAATTAGCAAATGAGTTAAGATTCAAACCCAGTGCCACACTTCCTGCTCCATCACAGGCTGGACCCAAAGATCCTTTGAAATTCTACAACTGAGCTACAAAACACATTTCAAAGACAAAAGGGCTGCGATTCTTTAGCAGAGGAGGTGTCTCGCGGGTACAAGAAGATTAGGAGAGGTGGATGCTGAAAAGCTGGACTCGGTAACACTCCTCATCACTGACTTCCTTGGCCTCTCCCCCCTTAATTTCCCTTTTTCTCCAAAGGGAATCCATTCACATTAGCGAGGGCTGAGGCCTAGGGAGGCCGGGCAAGAAGAGTGCCCAGTGTTCAGCCTTGAGCGCTGGGGCAGGCGGTGACGCGACACTCGTTTCTCTCCCCTTGGGAGCTCTGGGAGGTGCGCGGAGGCGGCGCGTGGCGAGGGGGCGCTCCCAGACGCCGTGGGCGGCCGGTGGCGCGGGCACGCCGGGCTGAGCAGGAGAAGGCCGCGTGGGTGGAGGAAGGTGACGAGACACAGCCAGACGCGGGAGCTGCACCGGGCGAGGGCGGGAGGCAGGGGGCAGAGGCAGGGGGCAGGGGCAGCGGGCGAGTGCGCAGCGCCGGGACCGGGAAGCGGCGGCGGCTGGAGCGCACAGGTGCTGCGCGTGGCTGGGACCGCACTTCCCGAGCGCGTGACTCAGCAGCGGGGGCGGGCGGGGTGGCAGGGGCTCGCGGCTTTCCTGCGCCTGGGGTGCCCGTCCCCGCCCCCGCCCCCACGAGGGATTGCCGAGCGCTGCGGGGGAGGGGGCGCGTGGGCAGGGAGATCCCATCCTGCTTGTCAGCAGCTAGCCAGCCGCCCGCACACCGAGATCCTGACTCGGTGCTCCCTCCCCAGCCAGCAGCCCCCAGGAGCACAGCCAGAGAAGGAGGACGGGGTTTCCCCTGGCTTGCCCAGCGACTGGGGCACGCGAAGCTGCAGAGGGGCCTGAGGGAGCGGGATCCCGGTCAGGTTGGGGAAGGAAAGAACAGGTTAGATCTGTTCTGCTGCCCCGGGTTGTACGCATTCATGACCAGAGGGAACCCAGTGGAAATTTCCGGGGTACTTGATAGCTAGAATCCTCTGCGGAATTCACTTTATCCTGCTAAAGGGCGCACGGGGGTCTACCAAAATTTTTCCTGAAAGGGAGAGTGAATTCAGAGTCTCCCTCAGTCCTCCATCCTGGGCTTCCGTCCTAGGGTTCTTGTCCTGTAGAAGGCATTTTTCTCTTGGGAGGGCCGCCCTCTCTGCTGCAGCAACCCCCTAAAGGCTCTGCTTCACCAGACTTGAGGGTAGAGGGACTAGGCGAAGGAAAAAACGATTGTCCCCTTGCGCAGAGAGAGGTTTGCTTGGGGGTCTGTGAGGAGGGCGAAGCATGAGAACCAGAGTCCTAGCTTCTGGATCAAAATCCAGATGCTTGAAAAGATAGCATCTACCTGTCTCTGAAATTCCTTTGGTCTTCCCTGAGGGGCTCTTAGTAAGAAGCATCTAGAATGTCAGAGGTGCCCGAAGTGCCAGTTTGGAAGCATCCAGGCCCATTACAGGGCCTGTAAATATGAGGCTTGCTTGGCACTGGAAATACTGAAGCTAGGCCCAAGCAAGAAATTCCCTGCCACTTTGCAGATTTTTTTGTTTCTGTTGTTTTAAAATAATTATTGTGTTAAATTGATGCATTGAATGAAAATTGTGGTAGATTGGAATCATTCATCAAGGAAGAAATTGTGGAATTCCCTTGCCTCTCTGCCTGGGATAGGAGTACATTCTTGATTGAAGGCAGGCAGAATATTGCTTTGACCTGGCATGTCCAAAGCCTTGAGAAGTCACTGGCAGCAGGCCCTGGCCAAAGAAAACCACTTTGCAAATTTTTGTGCTTTCTGCTGCAGTGTACCTGAGCTTCCAAACACTACACCTCAGTTGAGAATCCCAGACCACACCAGCTGCAACCACCCATCCTCCAGGCCGCCTTCTGCCTCTGGGCTCAGTCTTCTGGAGCCTGGTTTGTGGGTTCCAAACAGTAGGGTACTGATAGCAGGATGGGTGTGGACTGTAGACTCACCCCATTTTATAGGGAGGAGAAAGACCCAGGAGAAACTGGATAGCAAGAGAGATGAAACATGTTGTGCAGAGAAGGAACCCAGAATCCTGACAGTGTGACCAGACTCTGCGTCATTGGAGATAGCAAGATAAAGCTATGCTGATCTTTGCTGGGAGGTTTTCACAGCCTGTGGTGTGAGGTGAATTGTCGTCCAACACCCCAGCCCAACTCAGCAACACACTCACCCATGCACGCCATATCCACTTAGTCTCAAACACATCCACACCATGCACACACCCACTCACCTTCCATCAAGATCCTGACTTGTCCTGAACAGGACTGGTACTGCGTCATAGAGAGGTCTGCAGCCTGGGAGCTGGCTATGTCGTGACCAGAATCCAGGTTGCTCTTTCTCTTATGTTTGTTTCTGTCTTCTCTCTCTCTCTCTCTCTCTCTGCTGGGGATTGAATTCAGGGCTTTGCACATGCTAGGCACATGTTCTACCATGGACCCACACCCCAGCACATTTCTTTCCTTCAGAAACAGGTTGTAATTCAGGCCTCCTATCCCTCACATCCTCATAGACCCATTGTCCACTGCTTGTCCAACCTTCTGAGAGGCTGTGTGTGTGTGTGTGTGTGTGTACACGCATGCACACCCAAGTGTCATTGAGATAAAACATTAACTTTGTTCTTAATGAGCTTCCTAGGCTGAGAGATTGCTCAGAGGCTGGGGCAGAGGGAAAGGAGGGCTTTCTTGCTCACATGTAGGATTGTGTAGGATTGGGGTGGGTGTCATTAGTAGGGATGGACAGTCCTCCATCCACCATCACCCCCTTACTTCCCTACCAACGTGAAGAGCTGAACCTCCAAGTTTCACACAGACAAGGAGCTATGCTGTTGAGCTCAAGCACAACCTATTTCCCTTCAGCAGAGCTCTTTCTCAACCCTGATACCATACCCTTCTCTCTCTCCACTTCATAATTCATAAGCCTGCCTGGGCCCCACACAACTATGAATTTATGTATTCAGTTAGTGTTTATTAAGCACCTAGGTCTTGAGTTTGGCTCTCATCTCCCATTCTCTTCAGGCTCATGGACACCAACCCCTACCAACCCACACTTCTTATCTCAGCAAACCCCAAGAGTCCTGGGACATTTTACTATCACAAACATTATGTTAAGATGCTAGAAAGAAGCAAACAAGCTCTATAATGCCCCTTTATGTACTTGTTTTCTTGTGACTTTACACATGAATGAAGCTCATTGGAGAAGTATCCCTTCTATAGCCCAAATAACTTTTCTACAACCAGTTGGGGTGGGATGCCCTGGGTCCCTTTCCCTTCTTTGCCAAGGTCAAGCAAGACAATTCCAACTCTTTGCAAAATTTAGTGAAAATAAAGATACGTTTAGATACTCAACAGCCTCCCTCATGAACCTTTCAGCTCCTTATGAGCCTCCTGGCCTGGCCTATAGTCAACTAGTGCTGCTGTGTATTCCCTCTCACCAAGCCTTGCCCTGGGAAATGCCCAGATACATGCTTTCGTGCTGAAGTGTGAAAGACTGATAGGGCTAAATGTTTTGTTTTTCTCCTGTCCTAGGAGAATTTGTGTTTTATTCAAGAAGATAACCTTGAAGTACTCAAAGCAATCTCTGACTGTGGAATTGGCAGCAAAGGTGAGAAATTCTAGAAGGCAGAGGGACCTCCTTGGGTCCCCTAAGCCCCAATTACTAGCTGTAATTTTGGTCCAGCACTCCCATGGAAGAGCCCTGACTAGCTCTTCTGGTTCATCTCTATGTAAGACCAAGAGAACTAGATAAGTGTTAAAAGAAAGATAATCTGAGTTCTAAACCTAAGTCCTGCCACTAACTAGTTTAGAAGCACCAGTCACTGCCCTTTCAGGACCTTTTTTTTTCTTTTTTTTTTCATTTGCTGAATGAGAAGTTTGGACCAGGTGGCCTTAAGGTTCCATCCAGGTCTGACATTTGCTTGACTCCCCAAAGAGGTTGGGGGACTCTGATCAAGCCTCTAAAGTCCCCAGTCTCTGTATATGGGCCTAGATGGAATGTTCTGAAGCCAGAGGCTAGGACCTTCACTAGGCAGGGATTGGACAGGCTGTGTCATGCCCTCTGTCCACAGCAGTCGGCCTGTGGGGGAGGATAGGTACCACTCATCACATCATCGGTTATATAACCCTCCAGATTAGATGTTGCAAGCAAAGAGCAACAGCAAAACAGCCCATCCTCCATCTTACCCAGGCCTCAACACACACACACACACACACACACACACACACACACACACACTCTCTCTCTCTCTCTCTCTCTCACACACACACACACACACACACACACACACACACTAATATTTTTTGCATAGTGGTGTTTAGCCATGACCACAATGGGTAGAATATTTTAAGCCTACCTTATCTTTTCCCCCTAGAATATATCTCATTGAAGAAAAGTCTTTAAGAGAAGACTCTTACCCTTTAGGCCTGACCAAACAAAGTAGGATCCTTAGCCCCCTCATTACCATCCAGAGCACTCACAACAACACATCAGGCTTCTTTTCTGTGTCCCTCCCTGCTTTCTTCTGCTTTCTGACCTCAGAATGCTGCAAAAAAAAGCAGCTTTACCTTTAATCCCTTAGAAGAAAACAATTTGGAGAAATAGATTCAGCTTTCTTTTTGTGGAAGTGGGAGATGCTTTCTGGGTTCAGCCTCCATTCCCTTCACTCATCACTGTTGTCCTTGACAGGTCAGTGGGAAACAGGGTAGCGGTCCCTCATATCACCATATGGCATTAGTACTAACTCAGATCTGTTTGGTGTTTTTAAGAGAAGAACAAATAACCTTAAAATGCAACAGAAAATATTTCAGTTAAGCTTAAAAGACGCCTTTCCCAGCTATGAAGATGTGTATGGATCACTAAGGG
The DNA here is from genome assembly GCF_045843805.1 of Urocitellus parryii. Classification (NCBI taxonomy): domain Eukaryota; kingdom Metazoa; phylum Chordata; class Mammalia; order Rodentia; family Sciuridae; genus Urocitellus; species Urocitellus parryii. The sequence goes on from NW_027554068.1 coordinate 1,853,288, forward strand.
GTGCTGGATTTGTCCTGCCTGGCTGCTTTTCAAGCTAAGCTCAGCATTCATGCCTCTGAATAAGTTTTGGTGCCCATTGTGCAGAGGCAGAATAAATGAGAAAGGGGCACATGTGAAAAGGTGGCCTGGCAGAATAGAAAGAATCTTGAATGTGGATTCTACTCTGTCAGCCATCAGATGAGCCTCCTGTCTTTTCTGGGTCCTGCTTCCTTTATGTCAAAATACTGGCATGTATTGAGCACTTACTATGTGCTCAGGACAGTGCTAGAAAGTGATAATATCAAATTTTTGAACTTTACAAAAATCCTTTAAGGTAGATATTATTTTTCATTTTATATATTAAAAAACAGGCTTAAAGGAAGGCAATAATGAATGTACGGTCTCACAGCTGGTAGATGGCGAAACAGGATTCTTCCCCAGGTGTGCCTTCCCCAAAGCTCATGTTCTCACTACCTAGATCTTGGACATTCTCTGGTTCTATGATTTCCAAAATCTCCTTTCAGTCAAAAAATCCAGCTTCTTTCTCACCTTACTCCCGATTCCCTTTCTTTTGGTTAATGCCCTCATCACTTGACATGAAGATGACCATCCCTTTGCTCCATGGAAACAAGAAACCCTTTACCACTTCTGTGGGAACCTGTGCATCATGCTTTTCCAGAAGCAGAGGAAGAAGTTGCTGCAATGGCCCAAACCTTGGAAACCCTGCCAGATGGCCTCACATTTGGGAATCTGCCAGCTGCAAAATGAAAGTGTCCCCTAACTAAACTGCTGCTACCCTGTGTCCAGAGCTGCCAAGAATATGTTTGAACTCCAGTGGGAAAAAAATGTTTGGGCTCCCCAATAAGAACAGTTAGTCTAAAATCTTTACATGGGATTTAAATTCAAGAGTTGAGCCTCTTTCCAGACCCTGGCTCAGCAGTTTGGCCCTGCTTGCTCCTCTTTTTTCATATCACACTCATTTTCTTTCCTTTTCCACCCAGGCCTGACCCCATCTGCCCCCCACCTTTTTTTCTTTTTTCTTTCTTTTTTTAATGTATTAAAGTTGTTTTAATGTTTTAATACTAGAACTTTCCTTTTTTATATTAGTGCTACCGTTACAGACAGCTATTAAACAATAGGACATACCTCACCTCCACCTTTTTTTTTTCCTTTTGCATAAGTGACCTATGAAACTCAGGCTGCACAGATAGATACCTGCTGAATCAGCAGGACCAATTGCTATTCCTCTCTCTTGATTTTGGGCCAAGGGGAAAATGTGCCAGGATGTCTTGGTAAGGCCCTGTGGTGTTGACTGTGTGAGTCTGGGAAGAGCCTGAGAGTGTGGAAGGAGAGAGATGCGGTGGAACAAGGCACAGGGCTTTCCCAGGGGCAAAGAAATGACATGGTTTTCTAAAATTGTGATGTTTTTGGATGAAGGGAAGGTAAGAACAACATTCCAGGACCTTGGAAAGGTAGGGGACAGCACATTCACTCTGCACCAGCTTCCAGGAATAAGCAAAAAGACACATACTCCCTCTTCTCAATGAGCCTTCATTCTGGCCCCATTTTCCAACTTATTGAATAGGAGTCCTCTCCCTTGTGAGGGTAGGAGAAGACAAAAAATGATAAGCAGATTGGTGAGGCTTGGCTGTATAATGCTTCCTCAGGCCTTTTAGACACAAGATAGATTCCCTGTGTGCTGAGGCTTTCCAGGTCAGGAGGATACAAGAGGAGGGGGACTGTACCATCAGAGGATGGAATGATATCCACGTGCAATGCAGATGTCTGTCTCCAGGATTTGAATCATCTTGGTTGTTTCCTTTCTGGTTATCCTTAACTTTTACTATTTCCTGACATGAACCCTTTCTTAAACCCAACCAAGAATTCTCTGGCTCTGAACCTAATATGTATACACTTCTTTCTTATCTTGTGCTGTTCTGATAGAAGGTAGCTTTAGATCACTGCAATATGCTTACACTTGTTTAAATGTTTCCAGATATGTGTCTCATGTGGGTTGAGCAAGGACCACCTGCTTCTTTCCTATTTTATACAGCACAGAGTGAAGGGTTTTGAATGGACTGGATACATGATACATTTAGTTGGCTGACTGATAGACCTTCACATGTTCTTAATAGCTTCCAGGATGGACCAGACAGGAACTGCCATCATCAAGCAGACAGGAGCTGCCATCTTCAAGCAGACCTCACTCAATAACAACAGAAACACCTGCTGTTCTTGTCTTAGAAAACTCAGGCTAAAAACTACATCCAGCTAAAAGCAAGAGCTCTTTTAGCCATCCCCAGCCTCCAGCCAGCATTAGACCAAGGAGCTCCAAAGATGACTCAAGATTTATTTCATGCAGGGATGGGGGTGTATCTCAGTGATAGAGCACTTGCCTAGCTTGTGCAAGGCCCCAACTGGCATTCCCAGCATCAGAAAAAAAATAGATTTATTTCATGATTAAAGGATAAGTGCAGAGAGGAAAGAGACGAACCTGTGCAGCTTAAGTGAAAGTGAAGGATAGAAGGAAGCAAAGGAGAGAGAAAGAATTCAAGGGAAAGAGAAGAAAAAGGGAAAGAATAAGGAGGAAAATAGAAGAGAGGGAAAAAGGAAAGTAAGAGGAAGGATATAAAAGGAAGACAAAGGAGGAAGAAAGAAGACAGGAATTATTAAGCTAAGCCATTCAGACTTTGCAGCTACATTGAGATAGGGAGCTTGGAGAAAAAGCTGAATTGGAAGTATAATATAAGAATCTTATCTAACTTCCCATAATCACCTGCCTATGGGTGTGGAGACACAGGCAAGTGCTGGTATCCATACTCTAAATGCATGATGAGTAGGTAGGCAATTGTGCTTAAACAGAGAAGCTGTGGTCACACTGAAACCAGAAGCTTTAGATAGGGTCATGTGCTTCCATTGCATGGGGACTTTTTCAGGTCAGGCTGAGGCCTGGCTCCAACCAGGAAAGGGATAATAGTCAGTTTCGTAGATGCTGTGAGCCTTGATTGAAAAAAAAATAAAGAGGAGAAAGCTATGTTTGCTGCTTTCATTAAGAAGCATAAGCAGTGGGGGCCAGAGCTTAGCAAGAGTTGAGAAGCATGCAGAGAAAGAATTTTAACCCCTTGAGGATTTTTCTTTCATAATATTTCTAGGCTCACACACCTCCACATAATTTCTTCCTTAGTCTGACCTCCAATGCCACCCCTTTTGTGTGTCCCTCAGTTGAAGGAGGGAGAGAAGGCAGGTCACATGTTAATGTAGACCAGGTGGCAATTAAATGATTCATTATTTTGTAGTCACAGGTTTTCCAGGGTTTCTGCTTCTCCTGGAATTGAGCAGGAAAGGGAGTTAAGGGGAAAACTTCAAACTCTGTGCTGAAATAATGCATCTAACACAGAAACCACTCTCTCTTCAGTCTCCATGCCCGGGACACATTCTTGGTATATAATGAGGCATAGAGGAATGAGAAAATATTTACAGCAAAATTATGATCCAGAGTCCTCTCTCTGATCTCTTCTTCCTGCTTCAGCATGCTAATAGGGAACTGATTCATCAGGAAGCTCCCTGGAGAAATACCAGCCAGAGGGCTTTTGGTTCTGCTCTACTCCCTACCTCACCCTATCCATGGAGATCTCTCCCTGCCCGCTGCTCCATCTAGCCCTGCACTCTAGAGAGGGGTGTGAGGAAGTCAAACATCCAGAATGGAGGCCAAACACATAGTTAGCAATGGTGATTCCTTCCCAAGGTTCTAAGGGAAATTTGGGTTGACATCAAGCAAAACAGTGGGAAAGAAACAGGTGGTCCAAAAGTCATCCCACCAGCCAAGATGTGAATGGTTTCACATCTAGGGGAAGAGAGTTGCAGGGAGGAAGAGGTAATGCAAGCATATCCCTGTTCTCTAAGTCTCTGGGTACTGAGGCCTGGGGACAAGGGGCAGAGCTTGAAGCTCTGGAGGAAGTAAAGAGCTACTGGTGTTATTAACCTCTTAGTGTCTGGCACAACTTTCTAAATGAAAGATTTTCAATAACTTCTACTCTCCTCCATCATGCTAATTATTTCTTATTTTTGTTCCACTCTCTTGAGAAGCAAAAGCAGGGCAGGGGAGAAGGAAAGATAAGGACATCACATGGTATTGACATGTGAGGCTGGATAGGAAGCCAGGTAAATTCTAAATCCCTGGCTTCCAAGAAGGAGCATCTGGACATAAGGTGTGAGCTCTCTAGACCACTGTGGGGGCCTCAGAAAAAGTCTTTATGCAAGAAAAAGATATGTCATAAAAAGATATGTCATAAAAGATAAACCCTTCTTGCTCACAGTCCCCTGAAGAGATGCAAAGAAAGTGGGGGTGCAGTGGGAGAGAAGGGAGACCCCAAATGTCATGAAGAGATGAATCAGGTGAAGAATTAATTATCAGGAAGCTGTGGCTGCCTCCAAGGAGATGGAGTGGAATAGTTCATTTTCCTATATTTGGGGGAAAGGCCGCATAATACCTTGGGAAAATTTTGCCTTTTGCTGAGCCATGGGAATTGAGGAAAAACTGACTTTCTGCTTTTTATGTCAGATAAAGAAAGAAAAACCATGTAACTGAGAGGATAAGTGGGCCATTGAGTGAGTTGAAGAAGAAAGTTGTTATTTTCTTGGGGCTTGAATCAGATACTTCAGATCTGTCAAGCCAAATCATTCTAGATCTTTACTCCTTAGATCCCATGATGCTGATCAAATGTATCTTCTGAACTAACATGTCCTGACCGACCTCCTCTAACTTTTCAGCAGTTGGGCCAACAAAATGAGGGGGTTTTGTGTTGGAAGAATGCTGGGAAGAAAAAGAGTTTTTAAGGAATACAGTGAATTTTCACAAGTATCCTCCAGAAATAAAGCACACTTGAGACTGAATGAGGGTAAGATTCCTAGGCCTCCTTCCACCTTCCCCCACTCCCAATTCCCTCCATTCCTTTAGTATCATCATCATCAGGGCCAGGTGCTGACCAGGTACTGATTTTCCCAGGGCTGTTCTTCCATGCAGTTCTTTCATCACCTGTTTAATCAGAGAGGGAAAGCTGATGTGATCACAGACTTCCTGACACAGAGGAGAAGATATTTTGGCTCCCCTTCATCTTTTCTTCCCACATTCCTAGTTCATGGATCTCATGAGTGAAAAAAGCTCGAGGTCCTAGAACCCCACTGGCGATGGTACCATTCTCTTGGTACCCAATGTGAGATTCCAGTTATCAGCAAATAACCAAGGGGAAATAAGGTTTGAAATCATTAGACATAACAGATTTAAAGAGGCCACATTATATCCACATAACTACTGTTTTCCAGCTGTCTCCCTCATCATTGTTCCCTTTCCACAACTGCCAACCACTTTGCACAGATATCTTCCTTGAATTAGAGGAAAATTCTGTAACGAGACCGAATCCCCAAGCTATATCAAGAGTCCTTCATTGGCTTGGTGAGTTGTTTCCTTGCACTCTTTTGGCTCTGCAGAGATTTGGAAGAAAGGTGGCCACTCAAATGAGAGCAGAGTAAGCTTCCCTAAATGAGCCACTCCTGGCTTTGACTCCCACTGCATCAGTTAAAGAGCCATCTCGCTCCTCTGGGAAATGCTTTCTCCTACCCTTTATCTCCCCCTGTCTTCAGATCCCCTCTCTTTTCACATCACTCCTGCCTTTCAGCTTTACCTCTACCTCCTGAATTCCTCTCTATTCCAATGCTACTCCATCTGGACTCCATCCCTTTTAAAGCTCTTAAGAAGCCTCTTGGTCAAACCTTTGTGGGTTTTTTTAAAGATATTTCACTTTGTTTAAATAATTTTTGTACCCGAACTCTCAATTTTTTTTTCCTAACTTAAATCCTTCAATGGTTCTCTTTTCCTCAGTTTAATCTTCACCACAACCTCCTCCCACTTTTGTCCCTTTTAAGCCCTCCAGTTCCCAACAGCCCAATCACTTAAAATCCATTTCTTTGCTTCTTTGCCCCCAAGATAGTCTGAATAACCCTTTTGCTCCAATATCCATAAAACCTCAAACACTGATATCCCTTCCTTCTTTCCCCCAAATCTCCTTGACACGCTTCTACCCCAAAGCAGCTTCTCATTCCTTCAGCTCACATTACCCTAGTCCTTCAGACTCTTGCGTGCATCCGATTTCCCCCCTGTCTCCTCACACCCACTTGCTTTTCCTCCCAACAGTCCCCATCTCTTCCCCACTCACTGGGGTCTCCTGCTCAGGACGCCCTTGCCGAGGGCGGCGGGGGATTTGTGCTGAAGGAGGGCTCCGGCGGCAGCGCAACAACTCGGGGGACGCTCCTTCTCCTTGTCAGCGACGTCCCCAACTGTCACCGGGTGCTGGTGGGGTGATTGGGGTGAGTGAGCCCTACTGCTGGGGCCCGGCTGGGGCTGCACCAGAAGCTGTCCGTGGTGCTGAAGCTGTGTCTGCTCGGGCGCGGACTGTGGTGTGGCGGATTGGAGCTGTCCGTGGTTCTGGAGCGGTTCCTGGGCCGCAGCGGGAGCCGGCAACGGGGCTGACGATGGTGGGACGAGCCCAGGAGGAGGCTGCGCTTGCAGCAGCTGCTGGTGCTCCCACAGGCTGCGGTTCTCGGCGCTTAGCTCGTCCAGACGCCGCTCCAGCTCGTCGATGCGCTGGCGCTGGGTGTGCATGAGACTCTGCTGGTTCTGCACGATGGCCGTGAGCTCCTTGAGGTAGAGCACAGCGCGCACCGGATTCTCCAGCAGGCTCTCCATGCCGCCCGCCGCCGCCTGCGCCCTGCCAGCGCCTCGGCAGGCAGCGGAGAGCGCGAGAGCGCACAGGAGCCGAGCAGCCCCAGCGGTCGGCTCGCCTCCCTCTAAGGCGGGCCCGGCCTCCCTCCCCTGCCTGCCGCCGGCGCCGCGTCACCGCCACACAGACATTCACACACGCACCAAGGGGCGGGACCGCGGCGCCAGGACCCACCCACCCTCTCACGTCTTGGCTGGGTGAGGAGGCTCTGCATCCCGCAGGGCAGAGAAGCGCGTGTGTGGGGACCAGGGGTGGGGGCAGGGGTAAGGGAGCGGAACGAACGAAGGGGACCCGAGATGGACGAGGTAAATCCGACTGGCGAGGAAGGGGAAGAGGGAGAAACTGGGACAGTGCAGCCGGGCTGGTAAAAGAAACAGTTAAGAAAAGGAAGAGGCTGGGAGAACGAGGAAATTGAAAAGAGGGGACAAGGGCAAAGGTAGAAAGAAATACACTAAAGGAGAGGAATTCTTGGGACTCGAACAGGTCCTGAAATTCTGTGTCCAGTCACCCCCAGAGAACCGGGGCCCCATCTTAAAGACCTTGCGAGGAGAAGCCACACTCACCTCTTTTGTACTCAACAATCTATTCTTCTGGGGATTCCCTGGAACGCGGGATCAGGGGACTTAAGGGCCCTCAGGAAAACCTGTGGACCTGCTGGTTTATTCAGTCATGTGGAAACTTCGGGCCAGAAGGCTGTGCTGGATTTTCTCTGGGAAATGAGACCTTTAGGCAGTTTTGGACAGTCTAATAGGAACACAAACTAAATAACGCAGCCCTCTGTAGCAGGGGCTAATGCTTCCAGAGACTTCTGAAGAGATCATTCAGTTCAAATTTTAGGAATTGCATGCTATTAGCAAACACTGGGATGGATGGTGGTAAGATAAGGATGGAATATTTGGCTTATGAATAAGTAGGTAAAACAAGTAATAATTAATTTTGACATATGGTGGTGGTGGCAAGTGGTTAAATAGAGATACGTCCAGCGTGCTGTAGGAGCCAACATTGTGGGATCTGGAGGTCTTCTTGGAAGAAGTAATAGTTGAGGTGGGAATGGCTTTCCAGGAATGGAGGACAGCATGAGCAAAAACTCAGGAATGAACGAGCATGGATCAAATCATTCATTCATTTCTACAATAATTGCATGTAAAACATCCACTAAGTGCAAAGCATTCTACTAGGATCTATGCAGGCTTCAGCTAGCCTAGGTCAGAGGTTATGGTTTCTACAATCAAGTATATCACAATCTAATACAATAGGTATGGCATGCACATGGATAAATAAATTTTAAGTCAAGATTTTTGCAAGAGTTCTTCAAGTCAAGTGCCACAGGAATTCAGGGGGGAGAGACAGATTTCCTCTGACTATGGGGAATCTGATAAAGCCTGATGAAAGTGTTATTTAAATCAGGTCATGAAGGACAGGAAGATTTCAACAGGTAGGTACAGCAGGGGAACAGAAGATGGGGAAGATATGCCAGGTAGCAGAAAAACACCAAAGAATGAAAATAGAGCCCTTTGGTTTCATCTAATTTGGCAGGGAAATGACTCTTTCTTCTTTTCTAGAAGTGGGATGAGGAAGAGGCAGGACTATGGGTGTTTTTAGTGTATTTGCTGTTGTGCTATTTCATTCTCCACACAGGTGGCCCATCAGACTCCCTGTCCACCCGCTCTTCCCCCAGGATAAGCATATTTATGGATATAATGTACCCAGTGAACTGTGTCAGCCAAGCCCACCTGGTGCCAGACTTGAATGACCTTGTAGGAAGGAATTTGTTCTCTGCAAATAAATTGGTCACTCTGCATTTATAATGAGTTTTTATTTTGCTTTTCTTCCATTTATTTTCCCAGCAAACACTCTTCTGTAAATAACGGATGATTCAAGTATATCCACAGCTGAGGCAACAGTTGGGAGATCAGAGTACCCAGGAGGATATTCCAACTAAATAATGAAGGTTGGAGATGGAACAAGGCCACAAGAAAACTCAAACACTTATATCTCGACTTTTCTCTGCTTGCCTAGTTTATTTGTTGCCCAGGAATTGGGTGTTTGGAGAGACCAGTACTATTTTTATAAATGGAGCATAATTATTGATGGGGCTTGTTTAAAATGCAGATATCTGGGCCCCATGTCAATCCTGCTGAATTGGAATCACTAGGAATGGGGCCCAAATGTTTGTTTCTTTATTTTTTTCTTTTATTTTTAGAAATCAACTTTATTGAGGCCTAATCTATACACACTAAGATGCATTCATTTTGAGCACACAGTTCAATGAATTTTGACAAATAATACACTCATGTAATCACTACTGCAATAAAAATGCCATCATTGCAAAAAAATAACCTCTTTTGCAGTTAATTCCTCTCGTCCCAGTTAACCACTGACCTGCTTCCTGTCAATACATATTAGTTTGTTGTAAAATTTAATATTAATAGAAATTATACAATAATTACTTTCTTGTATCTCCCCCCTTCTCTCTCTCTCTCTCTCTCTCTCTCTCTCTCTCTCTCTCAGTGCTGAAGATTAAACTCCGGGGCACCTAACCACTGAGCAACCTCCCCAGACCTTTTTATTTATTTATTTGTTTGTTTGTTTGTTTGTTTTAGTTGTAGTTGGACACAATATCTATTTATTTTACTTATTTATTTACTTAATGTGGTGTTGAGAATTGAATCCAGTGCCTCACACATGCTAGGCAAGTGCTCCACCATGGAGTGCTTCCTATTTTTTACATTTTATTTTGAAACAAGGTCTCACTAAGTTGCTGAGGCTGGCTTTGAACTGGAGATCCTCCTGCCTCAGCCTCCCCAGCTGCTGGGATTTCAGGTGTGTGCCGCCACACCTGGCTCCTCCTCCCTCCTTCCCTCCCTCCCTCCCTCCCTTCCTTCCTTCCTTCCTTCCTTCCTTCCTTCCTTCCTTCCCTCCCTTCTTTCTTTCTTCATTGTTAGGGATGGAACCCAGAGCCTCCTGCATGCTAAGCAAGCACTCTATCTCTGAGCTACACCTACAGACAGTGTCTTTCTTTTTTTTCATCATAATATTTTTGAGGTGCATCCATTCTGTTACAAATATCACTACTTTGTTCTTTTTTTATTTCTGAGTAGCATTCATAGTTAATATACCATAATTTCTTTATCTCTTCACCTTATGATGAACATTTTGGTTGTTACCAGTTTCCACTTCTGTTTTTTTTTTTTTTTTTTTTTTTAAATAAAGCTGCTACCATTAAAGGACAGGTCTTTGTGTGTATGCATGTCTTCATATGTTTCACATGTTTTTGAGAAGTAAAATCCTAAAATTTGAATTAGTGGACTATAGAAAGTACGTTTCTACCCTACTAAGAAGCTGCCAAGTTGTTTTTCACAGTGGTTGTACTATTTTTTATTCTTACCAGCAATATATGAAGTTCAACTGTTCGTCATCCTTGCTAACATTTGGTATTTTCCTCCCTTTTTAAATAAATTTGAGTGCATACATAGTTATATCAATTTCAGTATGGTTTTAATAAGTGTTTTCCTGCCAACTAATGCTGTTGAGCATCTTCTTGTGTACTTAGCAGCATATACCTCCTTTGTCCACTGTGTCTGTTGAATTGTTTGTCTTCTTATTGAGTTGTAAGGGTTCAAAAGTTCCTGCTTACATCAACATGTCCTTCTGGGTTTTATTCTGGAAATATTATAGGTTTTGCTTTTATGTTTAGGTCTCTAATATCATTTTAGGGCAATTTTTCTGTTTGATATGAAGAGTCAATGTTTGTTTCTTCCATAAATATTTGACAGACTAAAATCTAAAATCATCTCAGCCTGTAAGTTTCTTAGTGGAAAGATTTTTAACTACAAATATACATTCTTTATAGTATAAGCCTATTCAGATATTTAATTTCTTTGTGTATCCATTTTGGTAATTTGTATCTCTGGTAGTCAGAATAACAACCCAAAGTTGCTCATTTGTTAATCCCCCAAACCTGTAAATGTGTAACTTTACATGGCAAAGGGACTTCAAAAAGATCATTCAGTTAAGGATTTTGAACTGTTAAGATTATCCTGGATCATCTAAGCGAACCCAGTGTCATCACAAATACCTTCATAAGAGGGGTGCAGTGTGTCAGAATCAGAGAAGAGATGTGACTGCAGAAGGGGAGGTCAGACTGCTGTGATTGCTCCCTGGGGGTCAGGAGTCAAGGAATGCAGGTTGCCTGTGAAATCTGGAATAGGGAGGAAAACAGATCCTCCTCCTCTGAGCCTTCTAAAGACATAGAATTCTGCCAATACCTTGATTTTAGCCAGATGAAGCCTCCTTTGTACTTCTAACTCGTGGAATGATAAGATAATAAAATAATTGTATTGTTTTAAGTCACAATGTTTATGGTAATTTATTTCAATGGCAATAAGAAACATGTACAGTGTCTCTCAAGAAATATATCAGTTTTATCTGAGCTGTCAAATTTGTTGGCATGAAGTTGTTCACAATATTTCCTGTTAGCTCTTTAGAATCTGTAGCCTATATAATATTTCTTTTTCATCCCGGATCTTGGTAATTTTTGTATTCTTTTCCTTAAATCAATCTAGCTAGAAATGTATCCATTTTATGATATTTTCAAAGTTTTTCAAAGCATATCAGTTTTTAGTATCATTGATTTTTTTTCTCTGTTGTTTGTCTGTGTGCTATTTCATTGATTTTTACTCTTACCTTTATTATTTATTTTCTTCTGCCTACTTTTGGTTTTGTATTTGCACCTCTATCACTAGCTTAAGGTAGAAACTTGGATTATTGATTTTTCCTTTCTTTCTATTTAATATAAGTACTTAAATCTCTAAAGTTCCCACCAAGCACTGCTTTAGCTGCAGCCCACATGTTTTGTTTACTTTTTTTTCAAAATCTTTTGTAATTTCCCTTGTTATTTAAAAGTGTGTTGTTTACTTCCAAGTCTTTCTATTATTGATTTCCAATTCAATTCCTTTGTGGTCAGAGAACATATTCTATTGATTTCAATCTTTTAAATTTATTGAAACTTTTATATGGTCCAAAATATGGTATATTTTGATAAATGATCCAGGGGCAATTGTCTGATAGCCACTCTAGTTTTCTCATTAATGTTTCCATGTTTAGTAGGCAAAATATTGGCTCCCAAAATGTCTGTAGCCTAACCCCAGGAACCAGTGAATATATTGCCTTACATGGCAAAAGGGACTTTGCTAAAGTCTTTAAAATGAAGGACCTTGAGATGGCAAGATTGTCCTGGATTATTCAGGGGAGCTAACCTAATCATATGCTATATCTTAGAGGCAAAGAACCTCTTTCCACAGTGGTCACGGAGAGATGTGATTACGAAAGAATGGTTAGTTAGAGCAGTGAAATATGAGAAAGACTAGACTCACCATTACTTGTTTAAAGATAGAAGAAGGGACCATGAGTCAGGAACGTGGGTGGCAAAACAAAGTAACCGATTCTCCCAGAAAGGAATGCAGACATGTCAGTGCCTTGATTTTAATCTACTGAGACCTGTGTTAGATTTCTAACATATAGAACTATAAGATAATAAATTTTTATTGCATAAGCTATCAGGCTTGTGATAATTTGTTAATGGAAACCATAGAAAACCAATACAGCAATATATCTTTTTTAAAAAAAAAATTAAAATTTAATTTTTAGTTGTAGTTGGACACCAGCAATATATCTTTTAGCAATGTGCCAATATATACTTTTCCACTATTTTACTCTTAACCTATCTAAGTGTTTATGGTGTTTTTCTTGTAGATTATATTTAGTTGAATCTGATCTTTTCATTAATCCATTCTGACAATCTATGTTTTAATTTAACTGTTTAACTTGCCTCCATGTAATTTAATTATCCATATGTTTGGGTTTAATCTATCTTCTTGCTCTTTTATTATTTATCTCATTTGGGTTTTGTTCTTTTCCACATTTTCTTGATTTCTTTCAGATTATTTTTTCTGGTATTCTACTTCATTTCCACTGTTGGCTTATTGATACTCTCTGTTCATTTATTTATTTGGTGTTGATCTTGGGTTTGCAATATTTGTTATTGACTCATTACTCTCTACTTTCAAATAATATTATAATATTTCACATATAATGAAAAGTACTACAATACTTTGTTTCCATTCATCCCTACTCCATTTTTATAACTTTGAAAAAAGTTTTTTATTTGTCCTTTATTGTTGAAGTGTATTTTTTCTGGATAGTTAATTCTAGGCAGACTTTTATTTTCTTTCAGCACTTACAAATATTGTTCCAATGTCTTGGCAAGAAGTCCTTGATCATTCTTATCTTTTTTGTGATGCAAAACGAGGAGAAAAATAATCAATAGAAACAGAATTTGAAATGACTGAGAGATGGAATTAGCCGGCAAGGTTTTAAACAGCTATCCTAAATATGTTCAAGGATGTGCAGAAATATGTGGACATAGTGAGGAGAGAAATGAAAGACAAAAAAAAAAAGAGCTAAATGAAATTTCTAAGACTTTTTAACCTCTAGAAATACAATATCTAAAAAAAGTTTACTGAATATGATTAATAGCAGATGCATAATGCAGAATTTTTAAAAATCAGTTTAAAGAAACAACTATCTAAACAGATTAATATTGTTCCACAGGTCTCTAAATTTTTTCAGTCTTTTTTCCTCTGTACTTTATTCAGTTTGAATAATTTCACTTTATAAGTTCCTTTTATTATTTTTTTATGTATTGCAGATCTTTTTTGTTTGTTATGTTTAGTTTGGGGTTTCATTTTCTTGCTTCTTTACATGTCTAGTAATTTTTTATTCTATAGTGGACATTTTGAACATGACTGTTGAGTACTAAATTTTGTTGGACTTTGTTCTTGTGGGTAGGTAAGTTACTTGTGGGTCAGCTTCATCCTTTCAAGACTTGTTTTTAAGCATTTGTAAGGCATATCTATGGAAATTATTACTCTAGGACTAATTTATCTCCACTGCTAAAGTGTGATCATTCACGAATCTCATTGAATGCCATCAAAGTCTCTTCACTCTGATCTTTATTCTAATTTTTTCCAGGCTTGTATGAGCCTCGACAATTGTTCAGCTTACAGCACCCCCCCCACCAATAATTATTTGCTCAGCCTTATAGAATTTCACCCTGTTTATCTGCAGCTTAGTGCTCAGTAACATATTCAAGGAGGGCTTTCTGCAGATTGCTAGATATATTTCTTTTCATAACTCCCTCTTCTCTGGCACTCTGCTCTCTAAATTGCCACCATCTCAGCCTCTTCAAACTCCACTCATGTCCTCAATTCAGGCTACTGCACTCTGCTTTGGTTCCTCCCTGCACTGCAACCTCAGAGGTTTCTCCAGGCAGAAAACCAAGGTGATTGAAGGGCTAACCTAATTTGTTTGCCTTTTCTCTGAAATCATAGTTCTATGCTGCTAGACTGAAAATTGGTTTTTACTTATATATGTGTATATTGAAATATAATAATTTCTAGTTGATGAGAGTAGGAAGGCAAGTACAGACTCAATTTTTGGCGGCTGACCAATTTTTCATAACCAGAAGGCCAAAACTTACATGTTTACCAAGCCCCCAGGTGATTCTAATGCATCCTAAATGTGGAGAACTCCTGGGCTAGAGGGCAATAAAAATAATGCCTTATATTTGTACAGCATTTCAAGTGTATGAGACACCTTCATGTTCATTATCATTCAGTTCTTACTTTCTAGGAAGGCAAGAGGGAGATTATTATTTTTTAGGGCATTTTTTTTAAGATACTGAGGATGAACCCAGGGCTTTGTGCATGCTAGGCAGGCACTCTATTACTGCTCAGGAAAAAAAAAATTGAGGCCCAAGGAAGTTATGGCTTTCCCAGAGCAGAACAGCTGGTAAGTGGGAATTCTGAGGGTGCAAATCCAGACTTCAGACTCTGTCAGTTACACAGGCTCATCCCCTGATGGTGGTGAGAATTGGTAGACCCTGGAAGAGTAGACCTTGTGGTAAACTTGAGATCCCCCTCCCTGAGCCAGGCCGTGAGGCTGGCTCCTCAGTGCACTGTCTGTCTCTGCCGTTCTCTGCACTGCATTCCAGCCTCTTTTTCCAGCATTATTTCTCACCTCTCTCCTATTGAATAATAGGTTCCAGCCAAATTGGATCACTTACCCCTTTCCATGTGCAACCATACTTTCTGTCTCTTTTCTATTTCTTTCTGTATTTGGGATTGAACCCAGGGCCTCACATATATTAGGCAAATACTCTACCACTGAACTACATTTCCAACCCTTTTCATGTTCTATTGAGACAGGGCGTCACAAAGTTGCAGAGGCTGGCCTCCAACTTGCAATCTTCCTACCTCAGCCTGCTGAGTCACTGGGATTACAGAAATGTGCCATGGCTCCTGACTCCCTTTCTATCTTTCAAGTGTTTCCTACTCTGTCTAAGATGCTCTTTCTCAGCCAAATCATTGTGTGTCCCATCAAGGGGCAATTTCTGTCTCATCAATGCTCTTCATCAATGGCACTTATGCCATGAGTAGCTTCCTTTTTCCCCTCTTTCATTTGATTCTTGTAGCACCTTTTCTGTATCCCTTTCTAGCATTCACCACTCTCTTTGTTGTATATTATTCTCCTAGGCTTGAAACTCCTTGAGAGAAAGAATTAGTGGCTTATAAATCTGGGTACCCACTCAATACTTAAACCTGCACTGAGTCTAAGGCCTTCAGTACAATAGGTGTTCAAATAATGAATGAATAAGGTAGTGGTTGAAGGGAGAAGAAAGAGGACAATAAATGATGGTACTTAGTTGTGGGGAAGAATGCAGCCATAAAAAATGGCACTTTACTTCAGTGGAGTGGGCTTTTTCACTTTTAAAATGACATGGTTAGGTGCTTGGTTAAATTGTGTGTGTATGAATACATGCATATATGTGTGTGTGGGTTTACAAACATGTCTATATTACATAGACATGTAGATATATATTACACAATGTGCTTTTTCTACTTTTTTTTTTGAGAGAGAGAATTTTTTAATATTTATTTTTTTAGTTTTTCGGCGGACACAACATCTTTGTTTGTATGTGGTGCTGAGGATCGAACCCAGGCTGCCCGCATGTCAGGCAAGCGCGCTGCTGCTTGAGCCACATCCCCAGCCCCAGCTTTTTCTACTTTTATATATTATTAATAATAAAATGTTTCAAAACTAAGATTGTGGAACAAGCTCAGGCTTCCTCTTAGCTGTGATATATACATTTTAAAATCATAATTCTAGTTAAATTTGATGGAGCAGAAAGGATATTGATGAAGGCTTTGATGCCTAAAGATCATTTGCAGAAATAGCAAGGCATTTGGCTCTTGTGGTCCAGGTACTAATTCAGCATCTCTCCTCTCCCACTTCTTACCTGTGTGACCAGCCCTGTCCACAAGTTGAATAGCTCTGGAGAGAAATGCTCTCACTTTGGCACAGAAGGTCTACGGGTTTTCATCTGGCTCTGGTTTGACAGCTCTCTGGGTGGGCAGGTGGGGTTGGGGAAGAGATAGTAATGATTAAATGGATCCTGGATGCCTAGACAGGGTGTTCAGGGATCATTTCTTCCAGACCTTTGCCTCTGGGGAGAACAGCAATCATCCCCCTTCCACCCCACTATCACCACAACCACACAGCAGAACATCTGGATCACACACATTTCTTAAGCATTCTATTGCAGACTTGAAATCAATCAGACTACCAGCCCACAGGGAAATAAAGCAAAGATGATCTCTTTTTTTTGGATCTGTTTCATGGGTGTTTGCATTATTGGTGTATGATAATAGCCATGATAACCCTAGCTGGCATTTGAATTTCACTTTATGGTTTTAAGTATCTCTGAGTCTTGGTTTCTTTTACTAGATTGGAGGTAATAACTGAATTCATATACTAGATTGTTGTAAGGATAAACAAATAATGCATAAGTGCAATCATGCATATGCATTTTATTTGATTCTTAGTGAACAGTAAGCAAGACCTGTACTGTTATCATTCCTGTTTTTCAAAAGTAGAAAATGAGGCTCAGAGAGGGTGAGTAACTTTCTTGAAGCTGTACAACCAGTAAAAGTAAAATTAAGACTGCAACTCAGTCTTCTGTTGAATCTCTTCCTCTTTTTTCTCAGCACCATTAGTATGTCTGGTATGGAGTTATAGTTGGGCTCTGAAATGGCCCCTAAGGTCCACATGTTAAAGGCTTGGTCCCCAGCCTATTGGGAGGCAATGGAAACTTTAACAGGTAGGGCTAGTGGAAGAAGTTTAAATCAATGTGGGAGTGTCCTTGAAGGGGATACTGAGACCCTAGGCCCTCATCTTCTGTTATGGTTTGGATATGAGATATCCCCCAAAAGCTCACGTGTGAGACAGTACAAGAAGGTTCAGAGAATAAATGATTGGATTAGGAGAGCCTTAAACCAATCAGTGAATTAATCACCTAATGGGATTGAGGGGTTACTGAAGACAGGTGGGATGTGGCTGGAGTGGATGGGCATTGGGGATGTGGCTTTGGGGTATATATTTGTTATCTGGCAAGTGGAGATCTCCCTTCTCCCTTCCCCAGCCTCTTCCCCTCTCCCTCCTCCTCCCCACTTTCTGATCTTCACCTGAGCTGCTTCCCTCTTCTACACTCTTCTGACTTCAGGTTTTCCCTCACCTTGAGCCCCGAAGAATGGAGCCAGCTGTTTATGGTCTTACCTCTGAAACCTCAAGCCCTCAAATAAACTCTTCCTCCTCTACAATTGTTCCGGTCAGGTCTTCTAGTGACAGCAGCAAAAAAGCTGATGAAAACATCCTCTCTCTTTCACTTCTCAGCTGCTTTGAGACAAGCAGCTTCCTTGCTGCACACTCCTGCTGTGATGTGCTGCCGCATCAGGACCAAAACAACAGAGCCCATGGACTCTGGTTTGAAACCTCCAAAAGGGAGTCAAAATAAACCTTTCCTCTTTATAATCTGACAATCTCAGGTATTTATTACAGTAACGGAAAACCTACTGGCATAGAGAGAACACTGCGGGGTGTAGGGATAGCAATGAACTTACAATTAATTGTATGTGTGATCAAATGATGTCAACCATGTTTAACACAGAGCACCTGCCCAATGGAGATTAGCTTTATTACAGAGTGGGTAGTGCTGTGCTATGTACAAAATACTTTCGGACATGTAACTTCCTTTATCCTCACCAAAAGCCTATGGAGTATTTTTATTAACCCCAACTTACAGGAAAGAGAACAGAGGTACACATAAATAAAATGACTTACCTGAAGCGAGTAAATAGCAGAGTCAGAAATCCCACTCAGATCTGGCTGTCCTTGGCTTTCTCAGCCAGGGCTTCTCTTAAGTATAGCCCCGGGAGCAAGGTTTTCTGCATCTCATATAGCCAATGTCAGTTGAGGGGACATAGTTTATAGCATTGCCCTTGAAGGGAGTCCCTGAGGCTACGCTGCAGCTGCACTTTGAGGCCCGGCTTACCCCAATCACCTGCTTGGTGGATGAAGCCATTCCTGCCAGTTTCTGAGCTGTCTGAAAGTACCAAGTTCTCTAGCATGAGTGGAGCCTTCAGGTACCTTCTCCAGGATGGCATTTCCTTGGGGATTCTCTGGATTTAAGAATAGAATTGAATCATGAAAAATAATATGGGTTCTGGAAAAGGCAGCTGTGGGATTGAACCCTCAAGATACCTGTCCCTTCCTAGCAATGTGACCTTAAGGAAGTTATTCAACCTCTCTGAGTCTTCGTTTCTCCACCTTCTTTTTTTTTTGGGGGGGGGGGTCAGTTACAGGCGATTGAATTCAGGGGCACTTAACCATAGAGCTACATCCCCAGCCCTATTTTGTATTTTATTTAGAGACAGGATCTCACTGAGTTGCTTAGTGCCTCACTTTTGCTGAGGCTGGCTTTGAACTCACGATCCTTTTGCCTAAGTCTCCCGAGCCATAGGATTACCTATGCATTAACCCCAGCTTACAGGAAAGAGAACAGAGGTATCCATAAACTGCTCTAAAAATGACCCAGGAAGCAGTAGTAGCGCCCCAACCCTGGGGACTTTTCTAGTTTGAATGGCGATAATCAGTAGTTTTCAATTTTTTAAAAATTGTGCCCTGCTGGTTCATAGCAGAGGTGAAGATTTTCCTGGAGTCACAAGATAGTTTATTCCTCTGGTCTTGGTACCAGGGTGAGTCCCTTACTGTCTCTGAGCTTCCTGGTCCTCATCTGTGAAATGGAACAGTGTTGGTATCCCTTTAACCCACATCTATGAATGTTCTATATCAACAGAAAGTGGTAAGCAGATGGTTTGGGGAATAAGCTCAGATCCACACAGAACCTTCAGGTCCAGCTGCAGGTGGGAACACCCCTTCCTCATTGCACCCCCATCCAATAAGTGTCCTGTGTCAAATTTGGAGAAGGTTAGAAACCTCCGTGACAGGCACACTGAACAACCCAGGAAACCCTGAAGTCAGAAAAGCATGAAAAGAAGCTGGACGTTTGTAATCCCAATGGCTCGGGAGGCTGAGGAAGGAGAGTTGTGAGTTCAAAGCCAGCACTCAGCAACTTAGTGAGTCCCTAAGCAACTCCATGAGATCCTGCCTCTAAATAAAATATAAAAAGACATCAAATGAATCAGACATAACTGACGTTCACGTATGAATGCACCACCAGGGAAACTCCTCATCATGTACAACCACACGAATGGAGTCCTAATTAGAATAAGTTATACTCCATATAAGCATAATATGCCAAAATTCACTCTACTGTCATGGATATCTAAAAAGAACAAATAAAAGAACTGGGATGTGGCTGAGTGGTTAAGAGCCCCTGGGTTCAATCCCTGGTACAAAAAAAAAAAAAAAAGGAGAGCGTGAAAAGAATTTTCCTCCCTCTTTAATACTCTTTAATACTAGCCTTGAGAGGGTTCTGTGGGGTGGCACTTGAGCATACTTGAGAAAGCTGCAAGCTGGAGTTACAGGTTGGAGGACCCTGGTTAGTGCTCTAACCTCTCTGCCCTCCTAACTGCATGAGTTAGAACTAAGGTCTGCCCTTGTCTGGCCCTAAGAGTCCTAGAGTAGAATTGGGGGATATGCGTGGAATTACAGGATCTAGGAGAAATATGGAGCAGGGAATCCACCCACTTAAGGCACCCTTCCACCCACGCAGACACCCAATCATGGCCCAGGGGAGCAGAGCCAGGGGGAACAGGATCAAGGGGGAGCAGCACCGAGAGGGAGTGGAGCACAGAGGGGAGCAGGGCCCAGGGGCACAGGGCCCAGGTGGGAGCAGGTTAAGAGGGAACATGGCCCAGAGGTGTAGGGCCGGGGGGTGTGGTGGGGAGCAGGGCACAGGGGATTAAGGCCCAGGGACTAGGGCCAGGGGGACCAGGGCCAGGGGGAACAGGGCCCGGTGAGCAGGGCCCATGAGGAGCAAGACCAGGGGAGTAGGGCCTAAGGGAAGAAGGGTCCATGGGGAGTAGGGCACAGGGAAGCAGGGCCCGGGAGAAGCATGGCCCAGGGGAGCAGGGATAGGGGAAGCAGTGCCCAGGAGAGCAGGGCCAGGGCGAGCAGGGCCAGGGGATTAGGGCCAGGAGGAACAGGGCCCATGGGGAGCAGGACCAGGGGAAGCAGGACCAGGGGAAGCAGGACACGGGTTGCTGGGCACAGGGGTGCAGAGCCAGGGGGAGAAATACTCAGGGGGAGTAGAGCCCAGGGTAGCAGGGACAGGGCGAGCAGGTCGCAGAGGAACAGGGTCCAGGGGAGCAGAACCAGAGGGAGTAGAGCCAGGGATACAAGGGCCAGGGTGAGTAGGGTCAGAGGAGTAGGGCCCAGGGAGAGTATTACCAAGGGGAGCAGGGCCTGGCGAAGCAGGCCCAGGAGAAGCAGGGAAAGGGGGAGCAGGGCCAGGGGGAACAGGGCCCTGGAGAAGCAGAGTAAGGGGTTAAGGGCCTGGGGGAGCAGGGCCCAGAGAGAGAAAGGACCAGGGGGAGCAGGCTCAGAAGTACAGGGCTCAGCAGGAGCAGGGCCCAGCAGAGCAGGTCCAGGAAAAGCATGTCAAGGAGAGCAGGGCCCAAGGGAGAAGGGCCTGAGGGAGCAAGGCCCAGGAAAACAGGACCAGAGGGAGCAGGGCCTAGGTGAGCAAGGCCCAGGGGAGCAGGGCTAAGGGGAACAGAGCCAGAGGGTGCAGGGCCAAATGGACCAGGGTCCAGTGAAGCAGGACCAGAAGGAGCAGGGTCAAAGGAGAGCAGGGCACAGATGGGGCAGAGCCTAGGGGGAAGCAGGGCCAACGGGAGCAGAGCCAGGAGTATCAGGGCCTAGGGGGAGCAGGACCAGAGGGAGCATGGCCTAGGGGAGCTGGGCCAGGGTATAGCATGGCCCAGGGAGCAGGGCCCAGGGGAGCAGGGCCAGGGGTAGCCAGACACAGGAGTAACAGGCCCCAGGGAGTAAGGCCAGGGATAGAAGGTCCCAGGGGAGCAGGGCCCAGGGGAGCAGAGCTAGGGGGAGCAGTGCCTAGGAATGCAGAACCAGAGGGAGCAGAGGCCAGGGAGAGCAGGGCCCATGGGAGCAATGCCATGGGAGCAGCGCCCAGGGAAGCAGGACCTGAGGGAGCAGGCCCCAGGGGGGAACAGGGCCCAGGGGAGCAGGGCCAGGGGGAACAGGGCCAGGGGAACAGGGCCAGAGGGAGCAGGGTGCTATGAAGCAGTACCAGGGGGAGCACGACCCAGAGTGTGCAGGGCCCAGGGGGAGTGGAGCTCAAGGAGGAGCAGGGCCCAGGAAAGCAGGGCCAGAGTGGAGCAGGGCCCAGTGGAGCAGGGCTAGAGGGAGTAGGGCCTAGGGGAGCAGAGCCCATAGGAGCAGGGCCAGGGGGAGCAGGACTTAGGGGTTGCAGTGCCCAGGGGAGCAGGGACAGGGGTAGCAGGTCCCAGAGGAGCAGAGTTATTGGGAGCACTGTCCAGGAAAGCAGGACCAGAGGGAGCAGGGCCCAGGGACGATGGGCCCATGGGTGCAGGGCCATGGGTAGCAGGAAAAGGTGAAGCAGCACCCAAGGATAGCAGGACCAGGGGTTTAGGGCCAGGGGAACAGAGCCAATGGGGAGCAATGCCATGGGGAGAGGTTTCCAGGAAAGCAGGACCAGAGGGAGCACAGCCCTGGGGAGAACATGGCAAGGGGTTGCAGGGCCAGCGGGAGCGGGGTCCGGGGAAGCAAAACCAGGGGGAGCAGATCCAAGGGGGAGCCGGGCCCAGGGAGAGCTTAGCCCAGGGAGGAGCAGGGCTCAGGGGAGCAAGGCCAGGAGGAGCATGGCCCAGGGGAGCAGGGCCTGGGGAGCAGTGCGCAGGAAAGCAGGACCATGGGGAGCAGGACCAGGTGTAGTAGGGCCCAAGGAGATCAGGACCAGGGGATTAGGGCCAGGGGTAGCAGTGCCCAGGAAAGGAGGACCAAAGTGAGCAAGGCCTAGGGGAGCAGGGACCAGCAGAGCAGGGCCAGGTGAAGCAAGACACAAGGGAAAAAGGGCCCAGGGGAGCAGGGCCAGGGAAAGCAGGTCCCAGGGGAGCAGGTTCCAGGGGGAACAGTGCCAGAAAAGCAGGACCAGAGGGAGCAGGGCCCATGGGAACTGGGCCCAGGGGAGCAGGGCCCGGGGGAACATGGCCAGGGGGAGCAGGGTCAGAGTGAGCAGGGCCACAGGGAGCAGGGCCTGGGGAAGCAGGACCAGGGGGACAAAGCCAATGGGGAGCAGGGTCCAGGGAGAGCTGAGCCCAGGGAGGAGCATGGCCCAGGGGAATAGCACCAGGAGGAGCAGGGCCCAAGGGACGCAGGACCAGAGGGAGTAAGGCCCAGGGGAGCAAGGTGGGGGGGGAGTAGGGCCCAGGCAGAGTAGGGTCTATGGAAGCAGGGCCCAGCAGGAGCAGAACCAGGGGGAGAGGGCCCAGGGGAGCAGGACTGGAGGGAGTAGGGCCCAGGGGAGCAAGGGCAGGGTGAGTGGGGCCAGCGGACCATAGCCATTGGGAGTATGGCACAGGGGAGCAGGGGTTGGGGGAGCAGGGTCCAGGGAAGCAGGACTCAGGGGATCAGAACCAGGGGGAACAGGGCCAAGGGGGAGCAGGGCCAAGGGTGAGGAGAGCCCAGGGGGAGCAGAGCCCAGGGTGAAGCAGGGCCCGTGGAAGCATGGCAAGGAGGAGCAGAGCCCAGAGGGAGCAGGATCATAGGGAGCATGGCCAAGGGGAGCAGGGCCAGGGGTAGCAGGACACAGGGGAAGCAGGGCAAGGGGGAGCAGGGTCCAGGGAAGCAGGACTCAGGGGATCAGGACCAGGGGGAACAGGGCCAAGGGGGAGCAGAGCCCAGGGGGAGCAGAGCCCAGGGTGAAGCAGGGCCCGGGGAAGCATGGCAAGGAGGAGCGGAGCCCAGAGGGATCAGGATCATAGGGAGAATGGCCCAGGGGAGCAGGGCCAGGGGTAGCAGGACACAGGGGAAGCAGGGCAAGGGGATGCAGGGCCATGGGGAGCACGTCCTAGAGGAGTAGGGCCCAGGGGAGCAGAGCCAGGGAGAAAAAGGCTAGGGGGAGCAGGGCAAGGTAGAGAAGGGCCCAAGGAGAGCGGAACCAGGTGGGTGCAGTGCCCGGGGGAGCTTGACCAGGGGAAGTAGGGCAAGGGGATGAAGGGCCAGGGGTAGCAGGGCCCAGGAGAAAGTGGGACAGGGGAAGAAGGGCCTGGGGGAGCAGGGCCCATGTGGAGCAAGTCCATGGGGAGCAGGGCTCTGGGAAAGAAGGGCCCAGTGGTATTAGGGCCCAGGAATACAGGGCCAGGGGGAACAGTGCCAGGGGGAGAAAGGCCAAGGAAAGCAAAGCAAAGGGAATCAGGACCAGGAGGAGCAGTGCTGAGGGGGAGCTGGGCCCAGTGGGAGGGGAGCCCAGGGGGAGCAGAACCAGAGGGAGGAAGTCCTGTGGGAGCAGGTCCAGGGGGAAGCACGATGAGAGGGAGCAGGGCCTGGAAGAGAGGGACCAGGGAATCAGGGCCAGGGGAGCTCTGCCAGCGGATTAGGTCTAGAGGAAGCCAGCCCAGGGAAGCAAGACCAGGTGGAGCAGGACCCAGGTGGAGCAGGGCCCAGGGGGAGTGGGGCCCAGGGAAATCAGGGCCCAGGGGAGCAGAACCAGGGAGAGCAGGGCCCAGGGTAGAGGATTGGGGGAAGTTGGTCCCAGGCGAGCAGGGCCAGGTGGAACAGGGTCCAGGGAGAGCAGGACCGGGGGAGCAGGGCCCAGAGAGAGGAGGATCAGGGGGAGCAGGGCCCAGCAGATCAGGACTAGGGGGAGCAGAGCCCACAAGGAGTAGGGCCAGGTGGAGCAGAAGTAGGGAAGCAGGGCCTATTGGGAGAAGGACCAGGAGGAGCAAGGCCCAGGGGAACAGGATCAGAGGGTGCAGGGTCAGGGGGAAGAGGGCCATGGGGAGCAGGACCAGAGGGAGCTGGGCCTGGAAAACCAGGAACATGGAGAGCAGGGCCAAGGGGGAGCAGGACTCAGGGGGAGCAGAGCCCATGGGGGAGCGGAGCCCAGGTTGGAGCAGGGCCCACAGAGCAGGGCCATGAGGAGCAGGGCACATGAGAAGCAGGGATCAGGGGTAGCAGGACCCGGGGTAGCACCACCCATGTGGAGAAAGCCCATGGGGAACAGAGACCACGGGGAGGAGGCCTTAGGGGGAGCAGGGCCCAGGCGTGTAGGATCAGGGGAAGCAGGGACCAGGAGAGCAGAAACCTGGGGAGCAGGGTCAGGGGGAGCAAGGCCAAGGATTATTGCCAGAAAGAGCAGGGCCATGGGGAGCAGGACCAAGTAGAGCAGGGCCAAGGAGAGCAGGACCATGAGATCAGGGCCAGGAGCATCATGACACATGGGGAGCAGTGACAGGGGGATCAGGGACCAAGAAATCAGGACCAGAGGGAGCAGGGCGTAGGGGAGCAGGCCCCATGGGAGAAGGCTTAGAGGGAACACGGCCAGGGAGAGCAGGGCCAGAGGGGACCAGGACTCAGGGAGAGTGAGGTCTAGTGGGACCAGGGCCCAGGAGGAGCAGAACCAAGTGTAGCAGGGCCCAGGGGAGCAAGACTTGAGGGAGTAGGGCCCAGGGGAGCAGTGCCAGTGGAGCAGTGCTAGGGGGGAGCAGGACAAGGTAGAAAAGGACCAAGAGATAGGAGGATCAAGGGGAGCAGGGCCCAGATGAGCAGGGCTAGGGGGAGCAGAGCCAACAGGGAGTAGGGCCAGGGGAGCAGGGCCCATGGGGAGCAGAGTCAGGGGGATTGGGAATAGGGGGAAACGGGCCAAGGGGAGAAGGGCTCAGGGACAGCAATACCATTTGGATAAGATCCAGGGGAAGCATGGCCCAGGGAAGCAGGGCCCAGGGGAGCAGGGCCAGTGGGAGCAGGTCCACAGGGAGCAGGGCAGAGGGAAGCAGGACTAGAAGGACTAAGGTCAAGGGGGAGCAGGGCCCAGGGAAATTGGAGCCCAGGGTGGAGCAGCGCCTAGGGGAACAGGGCCCATGGGGAGCAGGAAACTTGGGGTACAGGGCCCAGGAGAGCAGGGCCAGTGGGAGCAGGACACATGGGGTGCAGGGCCAGGGGAGCATGGCCAGGTGGAGCAGGACATATGGGAAACAGGGCCCAGGGGAGCATGGCCCAGGGGAGCAGGTCCCAGAAGAGCAGGGCCCAGGGGAGCAGAGCCAGGGGGAGCAGAGCCAGGGAGAAGAGTGCCAACGTGAGCAGTGCCAGGGGGATAATGGCCCAGGAAGAGATGTACCATGGGGAGCAGGCTCAGAGGAAACAGGGTAAGAGGGAGCAGGGCCAGGGGGAGCAGTTAACAGCGGGAGAAGGGCCCGAGGAACAGGGCCCAAGGCCAGCAAGACCGGAGGAGCAGGGCCCAGGCAGAGAAGGGCCCAGGGGGTAGTAGAGAACAGGGAAGCAGGCCCAGGAGGAGCATGGCCCAAATGAGCTGGGCCTGGGGGAGCAGGGCAATGGGATTAGGGCCAGGAAGAGCAGGGCCAATGGTGAGCAGGGCAAGGGGAAGAAGGACAAGTGGAGTCAGGGCCCAGGGGAGTAGGGCAAGGGGGAGCAGGTCCCAGAGGAGCAGTGTCCAGGGAATCAGAGCCAGGGGAAGCAGAGTCATGGAGGAAAGGGCCAGGGGGAGCAGACCAGGGGACAAGGGCCCAGTGAGAGCAGTACCAGGTGGAGCAGGTCCCAAGGAACAGGCCCATAGATTCAGGGAATGGGGGAGCAGGGACAGGGGTATCAGGAAAAAGAAAAACAGGAAACATGGGGGGAAGGGCCCACAGGAACAGGGCCCATGGGGAGCAAGACCAGTGGGAACAGGACCCAGGGGGATAAGGGCCTAAGAGGATCAGGCGGTAGAAGAGCAGAACCGATGGGGAGCAGGGCCCAGCAGAACAGGCCCAGGGGAAGCAGGGATCAGTAGACAAGGGCCCAGGGGAGCGAAGCCCAGGGGAGAATGGCCAGAGGATTGGGGCCAGGAAGAGCAAGGCCCAGAGGGAGCAGGGCCAGGGGGAGCAGGGCCCAGGAAAGAAAGACCAGAGGAATCATGACCCAGGGGAGCAGAGCCAAGGGGAACAGGATCAAGGGGGAGCAGCACGGAGAGGGAGTGGAGCACAGAGGGGAGCAGGGCCCAGAGGCGCAGGGCTCAGGGGGGAGCAGGATAAGAGGGCACATGGCCCAGAGGTGTAGTGCAGGAGGGGGCGGTGGGGAGCACTGCACAGGGAATTAAGGCCCAGGGACCAGGGCCAGGGGGACCAGCGCCAGGGGGAACAGGGCCCGGTGAGCAGGGCCCATGAGGAGCAGCACCAGGGGAGCAGGGCCCAAGGGAAGAAGGGTCCATGGAAAGTAGGGCACAGGGAATCAGGGCCAGGGAGGAGCATGGCCCAGGGGAGCTGGTCCAGGGGATGCAGGGCCCAGGAGAGCAGGGACAGGGTGAGCAGGGACAGGGGATTAGGGACAGGAAAACCAGGGCCCATGGGGAGCAGGGCCAGGGTAAGCAGGACACAGGGGTTGCTGGGTACAGGCGTGCAGGGCCATGGGGAGAAATTCTCAGGGAGAGCAGGGCCCAGGGTAGCAGGGACAGGGCGAGCAGGTCGCAGAGGAACAGGGTCCAGGGGAGCAGAACCAGAGGGAGTAGAGCCAGGGATACAAGGGCCAGGGTGAGTAGGGTCAGAGGAGTAGGGCCCAGGGAGAGTATTACCAAGGGGAGCAGGGCCTGGCGAAGCAGGCCCAGGAGAAGCAGGGAAAGGGGGAGCAGGGCCAGGGGGAACAGGGCCCTGGAGAAGCAGAGTAAGGGGTTAAGGGCCTGGGGGAGCAGGGCCCAGAGAGAGAAAGGACCAGGGGGAGCAGGCTCAGAAGTACAGGGCTCAGCAGGAGCAGGGCCCAGCAGAGCAGGTCCAGGAAAAGCATGTCAAGGAGAGCAGGGCCCAAGGGAGAAGGGCCTGAGGGAGCAAGGTCCAGGAAAACAGGACCAGAGGGAGCAGTGCCTATGTGAGCAGGGCCCAGGGGATCAGGGCTTGGGGGCACACAGCCAGAAGGAGCAGGGCCAAATGGAGCAGGGTCCAGTGAAACAGGACCAGAAGGAGCAGGGTCAAAGGAGAGCAGGGCACAGATGGGGCAGAGCCTAGGGGGAAGCAGGGCCAACGGGAGAAGAGCCATGAGTATCAGGGCCTAGAGGGAGCAGGACCAGAGGGAGCATGGCCTAGGGGAGCTGGGCCAGGGTATAGCATGGCCCAGGGGAGCAGGGCCCAGGGAAGCAGGGCCAGGGGGAGCCAGACACAGGAGTATCAGGCCCCAGGGAGCAGGGCCAGGTAGAGAAGTTCTCAGGATAGCAGGGCCCAGGGGAGCAGAGCTAGGGGGAGCAGTGCCTAGGAAAGCAGACCCAGAGGGAGCAGGGGCCAGGGAGAGCAGGGCCCATGAGAGAAATGGCAGGGGGAGCAGCGCCCAGGGAAGCAGGACCTGAGGGAGCAGGCCCCAGGAGGAACAGGGTCCAGGGTAGCAGGGCCAGGGGGAACAGGGCCAGGGGAACAGGGCCAGAGGGAGCAGGGTGCTATGATGCAGGACCTGGGGGAGCAGGACCCAGGGTGTGCAGGGCCCAGGGGGAGTGGAGCACAAGGAGGCCAGGCCCCAGGGGAGCAGGGCCAGAGTGGAGCAGGGCCCAGGGGAGCAGGGCTAGAGGGAGTAGCGCCTAGGGGAGCAGGGCCAGAGGGAGTGGGTTCTGGTGAAGCAGGACCAGGGGGAGTAGGATCCCGGGGAAGCCGGACCAGAGTGAGCATGGCCCAGGGGAGCAGAGCCCATGGGAGCAGGGCCAGGGAGAGAAGGTCATAGGGGTTGTAGGGCCCAGGGGAGAAGGGCCAAGGGGAGCAGGTCCCAGAGGAGCAGAGTTATGGGGAGCACTGGCCAGGAAAGCAGGACCAGAGGAAGCAGGGCCCAGGGAAGCTGGACCCATGGGGAGCAGGGCCATGGGTAGCAGGAAAAGGTGGAGCAAGGCCCAAGGATAGCAGGATCAGGGGATTAGGGCCAGGGGAACAGAGACTATGGGGAGCAATGCCATGGGGAGCATGGCCCATGGGAGCAGGGCAAGGGGGAGCAAGACACTTGGGGTCCAGGGCCTAGGGGAGCAGGGCCAGGTGGAGCAGGACACATGGGCTGTAGGGCCAGGGGAGCATGGCCAGGCCGAGCAGGACATATGGGAAACAAGGCCCAGGGGAGCATGGCCCAGGGGAGCAGGTCCCAGAAGTGCAGGGCCCAGGGGAGCAGAGCCAGGGGGAGCAGAGCCAGGGAGTACAGTGCCAGGGTGAGCAGTATCAGGGGGATAATGGCCCAGGAAGAGCAGTACAATGTGTAGCAGGCTCAGTGGAAACAGGGTAAGAGGGAGCAGGGCCAGGGGGAACAGTTAACAGGGGGAGAAGGGCCCGGGGACAGGGCCCATGGGGAGCAGGACCAGGGGGAGCAGGACCCAGGCGGAGAAGGGCCCAGGAGGTAGTAGAGAACAGGGGAGCAGGGCCCAGGAGGAGCATGGCCCAAATTAGCAGGGCCAGGGAGAGCAGGGCCAGGGGATTAGGGCAGGAAGAGCAGGGCCCATGGGGAGCAGGGCCAGGGGAAGAAGGTCAAGTTGATACAGGGCCCAGGGGAGTTGGGCAAGGGGGAGCAGGTCCCAGAGGTGCAGGGCCCAGGGGTCAGAGCCAGGGGGAGCAGAGCCAGACATAAAAGGACCAGAGGGAGCAGGGCCAGAAGGAGAAGGGCTGAGGGACTGCAGTACCATGGGGAGCAGGGCCTGTGGGAGCAGGGCCCCGGAGAAGTAGAGAACAGGGGGAATATGCCTGGGAGAGCCGGGCCCATGGAGAGCAAGACCAGGGGGAGCAGGGCCTGGTGCAGCAGGGCCCAAGAACGCTGGATCCAGTGGAGCAGGGCCAGGGGAGCATGGCCAAGGGATTAGGGCCAGGAAGAGCAGCGTCCCTATGAGCAGGGCCAGAGGGATCAGGGTCAGTAGGAGCAGTGCCCAGGGGAGCAGGTCGAGAGGAAACACAGCCCAGGGGAGTAGTGCCAGGGGGGAGTTCGGCCCAGGGAAGTAGGTCCCAGGGGAGCAGGTACAGGGTAAGCAGGACACAGGGGTAGCAGGGCCCTGGGGAGCAGAGCCAGGGAGAGCAGTGCCCAGGAAAGCATTATTAGAGGGAGCGTGTCCCAGGGGAGCAGGGCCCATGGGGAACAGGGCCCATGGGAAGCAGGACCAGAGGGATCAGGGCCCAGGGGAGCAGGGCCAGTAGGAACAGGGCCAGGGGGAGCTGGACCATAGGGAGAGAGACCCAGGGAAGCAGGACCAGGTGGAGCAGGGCCCAAGGATAGCAGGACCAGGGGATTAGGAACAGGGGGAGAAGGGCCCATGGGGAGCAGTGCCAGGGGGAGCAAGGCCCAGGAAAGCAGGACCAGAGAGAGCAGGGCACAGGGGAGCTGGGCCAGGAGGAACAAGGCCAAGGGGAGCAGGGCCAGAGGGAGTGCAGCCTCGGGGAGTTAGGGCCAGGAGGGAGCAGGACCCAGGGGGACCAGGGCCTAGGAGGAGGAGAACCAGGGGAGAGGGCTCAGGTGAGAAGGACTAGAGGGAGTAGGGCCCAGGGGAGCAGGGCCAGGGGGAGCAGGGCTGGGGAGAGCTGGAAGAGGTTGAGCAGGGCCCATGGAGAGGAGGACCACAGGGAGCAGGGCCCAGGAGTTCAGGGCTAAGGGGATCAGAGTACACAGGGAGTAGGGACAGGGGGGGCAGGGACAGGGGAGCACAGTCCAGGGGGAGCAAAGCCCAGTGGGGAGAAGGGCCCAGGGGAGCAGGGACAGAGGGAGCACAGCCAAGGGGAGGAGGGTCAGGGAGGAGCAGGGTCCAGGGAGCATGGCCCAGGGGAGCAGGGACAGAGGATGCAGGATAAGGGGGAGCAGGATACAGGGGAGCAGGGCCAAGAGGAGCAGATCTTCACTTCAGTGGATGGTGCATAGAAATCCTAATCTTACTAGAGTAACTGACCCAGTTTAACATCAGTGCAAGTGGATTCCTATAGGACATGATATGTATTTTGACGTTCATTTTTATTCAACACTGGTACCTTACTATATCTTCAGTTGATGCACTTCATAGGATATATATTTCATCCTCAAGTTTAAAAATTTCTAGGCATTTGGTTCACTTTCAATCACTTCCTGCTTCAGAACACATGTATTCCTCCATGTTTCTTGACTGGTTTATTCATGAGACTTCTTTCCAAACACATTATTTTCCATTTCCATAATCACTTTTGAAGCAAAACTCACACACCCTTCATAGTAAACCATAACCCTAATATTGCCATTAGAGGTAAAACTGGTTGGAATGAATGATTGTGTATCAATATAAGATTTCCTATATATTTTCAAATATCAATTCAATCCATTATTTAAATTGGAACCAGTTATAATATTTATGCACAGTATGGTCTATTCATGCATTATCTCTATATTCATAGACCCAGGGTACACCTATTTGTACCCCCAAATACTAATTATTACGTCTTCAAGATATTGCTCCCAGCAATGGTGGAAGAAATACTCATGTCACCTGATCTACATATACATTTTATCACTGTAATATTCAGGACACAAAATGCAAAGGTCACACTTATGATTGTAGCAAAGCCTAATTGGAAAGTGAGCATGGATTACTAAAAACATCCTTCTCCAGGTTGCCTAATGCTCTCCAATGTCAATCCTATTGGTGACTACACATTTGTTTCTTCCTAAGATTATATATTCAACCTCAACCCTGTTGAAAATATCTAATCCTATCACTCACTTTATACTTTGCCTGATTTCCTAATGTCTCTATTGATATTTACTTTCTACATATATTTCCCCAGTTCATCATTGTGACTGACTCTTCCCATGTGCTGATATTTACATTCACTCTCTAACTGACACCCTATTGCTAAAGAACATTTGGTCCAAATTTTATACTCACTCTTCTTCCTAAACCTACCGACTAGCTTCCTAATCTTACCTACTATCCCTTTTGGACAGGATCTTCTCTTCTTCATTCAATCATGAAGGTACAAGGTCTTATGCCATTGTATATCAATTTATCTGAGACAACTGTGCAGAATGTAATTCAAAGCTAAGTATCACAATCAAGGGCCCAATGCCCTTCGGGCCTTCAAATCTTACTTAGATTCCTGTTTTCATACATATATTTCACCTATATATTATTATAAATATGGCAGGTTCCCATTCTTGATCCAGCAGAATGATTCCTAACCCAAATGGAACATGTTCTTACCTCTAACCATACACTGTTCCCTGAATCCAATGTTACAGAAGAGCAGGGACAGAGTTGGTCTTACAATACAGGAATGTAGGGCATCTACCACCTGCTGAGAAACTCAAAGGTCCATGCAGAAATGATCCCTGGAGAAGATGTAGGCAGCTATGAAGGACCTGAGAGAGCAAAAGTCATCTTCCATGGTAAACAACCTGATCAGGATGAAGGGATGTGTCTGAATGAGCCTCTCTCTTCTTAATGTAGACAAGATGGACCAAATCAGGCCTGTGTGGAGAGCTGTTCCTGGGTGCCTAGGGTGGATATACCATTCTAACTTGTGAAAGTGTCACAGGAAGCAGGGGCAGCCTCCATCTCATGGGACCCTTGGAAGCAACTGTGAGGACAAAGTGGTTGCTAAGAGTGTGACCTCATTCAGTTCCTGAAGGAAGTGACCTCACCTCACTTCCTTGGTGATGGAACTGTCTGAACTTGGGATCCAGGAAGCCAGGCACCCAGAACCAGTCCCAGTCCCAGTCCCAGTGGGCTCACTTGTTGGGATTTACCAAGGACAGAGTCAGTCTTTCTTGGTACCTACTGATGTGAGGATGGCCAAATGCCAGGAAAGGTCTGAAGAGGGGACTTTCCTGACAAAGCAGGTAGTGAGTGGCTCACCGCTGGCTCCAGACAACTTCACAGAGTTTGCCAAGGAGGCCAGATCTGAGAGAGGACAGGCCATTTTGGGGGAAGATAGTATGCCCCACCAGTCAGACGACACTCCGGATAGTCACAGACCTACTTGGGGGAAGGAGGTGCCTTTGTGGGTGTGGGTGTGAGTTTGTGGTTTTGTCTCATGTTCTTAGAATAGGTAGGAAAGGCGGTTTGTTTGGTTTGGAGTGGACTGTTTCTAGTAAGTCGTTTGACAAGGCGAGTGTTTCTTTGTCTTTGTATCCCACTGTGTCCCTGTTTGTAGACATTAGAAAAGAGAATGCATCAATGGATGTGTCCTGTCTAGTAGAAAATTTCCCAGCATTCATCCTGCCCAATTTATGAATGGACTGCGGCTTGCCTTATCTATGGGCAAACCTACTATCTTCCCAAGTTCCTGTTTTATTCCTGAATTCTGGCCACTCTCCAGAATAGGCTCATGGTTTTGTGTCCAAGATATGTACCACTTCCCAGCTCTGTGACATGGCCATATACTGGAGAACTGAAGGCCAGCCCTTTGGGAAGCCTGAAGTAAACAGTTTTCAAATGGAAATGAATGGGCAGCACCTGTGGCTTTTTGCTTAATTGCTTTGCAAAGGGATGTGTCTGAATCAGCCTCTTGGCCCTGTGTGAGGCTGTGGCTTAGATTCTCAGCACCTGATGGATTTAAGAAAGATCCCATGTGTGCATCCAAAGCCAAAATGGCAAAAAGAGCAGTCACTGTGGATGAATCTCTCGCCTTCCTCTGTAAAGTTCCTGACCTCCATCAAGTGAGAATAGGGATCCTTTGGGTCAAATGAGTTCTTCAAAGCCCTGCAGAGGCTAGCCCATAGGTGCTTGGGTTTTCTCATGGCTCCAATTCACACAAAGAATCTATGCCTGACAGTCAGTAGGCCTCAAATTGGAGAAGCAGTGCAGTGTTAAAGGCAGGCCTATTTGATCATTCCTGGTTCACAGGAAGGGTTTCCAGGCCACCCTGAGAGTAGGCAAATGAGGGGCAAGGGAGCTTATTTTTGACACTTTTTTGGGCTGCACCCCTCATGGAAACCACCAGCCAGAGGTTATGATGAGTGTCTATATGGAAGAAGATGAGTGCCATTGGCAGTGTATTGGTTTGAATTGTGCTCATTTGTGTGGTGGTTGGAAGGGATGACTGGGTCCACCTGGGCTTGAATTGTGGCGTGATTCCTCTTGGAGACTGAGTTCTGGAACTGAACTCAGAGAAGTATTGCCATGAATTGTGTTGGGATTTTAGGAGGCCACACATGAGAGTCGCCCTTGGAAATTGAGATCTAGGCCCAGGGTGGCTTTCCACAGAGTACTGGGAATCTCAGCCTGGATATCACATGATTTTTTTCTTAAAGACCTGGCAGCCATAGTTGAGAGTCAAAACACACATGGACATCACATTGTAGACCTCAATGGGCCTGGCTTGATGTGACCTTTTGGCCACTCTTGGGAAGCCTTGCCTCTGAGTGTTTGTCCAGAGCTTTCATTGAAATGAGCTTCCTCGCCATTTAGTGATTCCTGAATGAAAAGAAACCCACAGTGTCTCCAAGTGCATCCTTTAAAAATGGCTTGATAAATACCATGAAATTTTTGAAATTCCCATGAGCTGGTGGCACCTGAGAACCTATGGATGTCTTGTTTGCTGATCATGAGTGTACCAGACAGTGCCTTGATTGACTGGGTTTCATGAAAATGGTGTAGAACAGAGTTGCCAGTAAGTTGCAGCCTGCTGATTAGTGGGCCTAGAGCAGTGGTGTGAAGGTGTGTGATAAAACATCTGTGTGGGGCCATATGCATCTGGCATTGGGTTCCAAATGGCTTGTGACTGACATGGTGTAGCCAGCAGACCTTATATGTAAAGGAATCTTGTTACATGCAGAGGTTTCAGGGCAATGTTCAGAATCAGGTTGCTATGGTCAAGGGGGCAAGCTCTGAGGGATAGAAGCCTGGTTTGTGCATTCTCCGAGGACCCTGAGTCAGAACACGTGACAGAACACCCTCCAGCACTGTGTGCCAGTTGAACTCCTTGTATTTCATGAAGCAAATAGGAAACTCCCAGTGAAGCAGCAAGAAACACCACGAAAATGGAGGATGACCAAATGGCCTCACAGTCCACACGGGGAGACACTTAGCCCCCAGTGGCCACAGTTTACCTACAAAGAGAGAATTCAGCACTTCTGCCTCATGTCCATTGTAAAATCAGAAACCCTGTCCTCCAGGTCACAGAGATGCAGACCCAGCTTTGATGGTCTCACTACCAAGGAAGCTAAAGCTCCTGACAACAACATATTTTTCAAGTGCCCAACCTCAGAGGCAGTTTCCCAAGAAGTCTTTAGGCCAGCAAAACTCCATGTTTGTGGATTGTTTACTCTTTCCCTTACTTATGGAAAACTCCTCTACCACCTCCAAGGTTGTGAACTCCTGAGCATTTTCCATTGCAGATATGTATTCACAGATTTTATAACTCTTCTCCTTGAATTGTGTCTTACTTGGGGCAAAGGTAATGTCCAGGCATTGTTCTGGATGAGAGTGGGAAGATTTTTGTGTAGCACATAATTGCATACACATTAGATTCATTTTCATATTTTCCATTCGAAATACTGAATCCCTGACACTAACCCATACCCTACGAGACTCTGATTACGAATCCTGATATGTTGGAGGAAAGTAACCCAAACAGAATAGCAATACAAGCAGTTCAGAGGAGGCATGGTGTAGAGTTGGACTTTGTTTTTGCATTATACAGGGTAGGTGTTATAAATCTAGTCTAATTTAAGAGAAGTAGTTCTCCATGTGTTTGTAAAGTTAACAAATATGTGAATTCCTGTCTCCCTTTCTCTGTAGCCTATTCAGCACATGCATATTTACATGCACATATAGAATCCTGCCTGGTATCGCACGTACATTCTTGTGAGGCGGCTGACTTGGCAGATACAATTTGTGACAAGAGAACACTCCTCCTAAACGCTGTTGGAACTGAAAATTCAACCTATGGGTGAGCTTTCTACTTGAACAACATGATACATAAATCCATGTTTAGTAAAGTAAATATTTTTGGATCTGTGGATGATATATATTTCATGATGCATTTTGATTGGCATATATGTTTCTACTTTTTAATATCTGTGTGTGTTTGTTTTGTTTGTATATATACACACACACTCTCCAGATTTTTCCAAATATGAAATATATGTGTCTTATTATACACTTTCTAAATTCATTCATGTTCATGTATGTGAATTTCTAATCAACTTTTCGCAAGATTTTTCTCAGAAATATTCATCCACCTGAAATACATATTTGTTTCCTAGTACTGAAAACTCACTTCACTGAATGGTTCATAGAAATCCTAATATTTCTAAAGTAACTGACCCAGTTTAGCATCAATGCAAGTAGATTCCTGTGAGACATGATGTGTATTTTGACGTTCCTTTTTATTCAACACTGGTACATTACTATTTCTTCAGTTGATGCACATCATTGGATATATATTTCATCCACAAGTTCACAAATTTCCAGGCATTTGGTTCATTTCCAATCACTTTCTGCTTCAGAACACATGTACTCCTCTATGTTTCTGGACTGGTCTTTTCATGAGACTTCTTTCCAAACACACTATTTTTGATTTCCATAATCACTTTTGAAGCAAAACGCACACACCCTTCATGGTAAACCATAACCGTAATATGACCATTAGATGTATAACTGATTTGAATGAATGATTGTGTATCAATATTAGATTTCCTATATATTTTCAGATATCAATTCAATCCATTATTTAAATTGGAACCAGTTATATTATTTATGCACAGTATGGTCTATTCATGCATTATCTCTATATTCATAGACACAGGGTACATCTATTTGTGCTCTCAAATACTAATGAATACGTATTCAAGATATTGCTCCCACAAATGGTGGAAGAAGTACTCATGTCACCTGATCTACATATACATTTTATCACAGTGATATACAATATTCAATGTTCTTTGAATTTTTTGATTAAATTTTTGCAAATATGAAAATAGTGATTAAGAGAGGAAAAACCAACTTGAAATTTGTAAAATTTTGCTACTTGTTTTTTAAAATATGAAATCTGAGACTAATTATTGAACTACTTTATTTCAGAATCCCAATCCAGATATATTTTTATGTTTTTGTTTATTTATCATGAGTTAACTTGAATTTTGTGCATTAATCAATTTCCTGTTTTGCCATCTCTACAAGCTCACTTCAGAAACTTTCCTAATCCTTCCATTTAAGTTTCCAATGATTTCATTACCCCCATACCTACCATCTCTGTTAAAAGTCTTGTGATTAATGCATATGTGTTCTCTGAGTTTGCTTTGATAACACAGTGACTTGGGGTGGGGAACCTCTGAGCAGAGTGGGATAGGATGCATCCTTACAGTAAAGCAGACTCTTCCCTTTCTTTTGTCCTCTACCTTGTGCATCTTTAGTCACGTTCTGGATGTTAAATGATATGTAGGAGAAATATTTTCTCTACCTTCTCTGGAGTGCTTTTCATCTCCAATACTTAGGAAAAAAATAATTTAACAAATGCAGAATTAATCTAATGAAGTGGAAGGAAATCCACATAGATATACCATAAAGTTTTTCAGGATTTTAAATATCCTTTGATTCAAATGCATTGAAGAAAATTTAAATGAAACTAAGCAGGTTCATTTGCTTTGGGACCTCTCAGTTATTTGATAGTGTGCATTATCAATTGCTAAGAGGAGGATAGAATTTGTAGAATGCCTAAATATGTTTGAACCTATAAAATTTAATATGCCTCATACTACAGTACTGCAGAATATATTTTGGAAATAGTTGTTCTAGATTTTAGTGATATTCTACAGTTGGTAAAGCATAGGATAATTATGCATTTTGTTGTTTGTTTTTAATTTGCTGCACTGTTAGGAATAGATATTTTTTTCATTATGGATAGAAAGATGTTAAGAAAACTTGGCTTTGATTTCATGAGACTTGAGCACATTTCAGACAAGAGTAACAAGGAAATGTTACATTTAAAATAAACTAACTAAATACCACTTAATGCAAAATAAACTACCCCATTTTTTACTTGACATTAAACTGAAATCAGATTGAAGAATAAGCATCTACAATTGAAAACCTCACTACCGAGTGGCCAAACATTACTGCTAACTTGAATATGCACAGGCTTATTTCATGTTGGTGAGGGACTCTGGTCCTCTTTTATGGTTTCTGTAAACAGGGCCAGAATGTAGCCGACTAGAATCAGAGAACATGCTAGGGTGCTTCACATTCAATACACAGCCTTATAAAGAGAAGAAAAATGAGCCTTGTCCAAAACTCTTATCTCAGCACCCACTGGCAAAAATAAAATGTAAGCTGGGGACCAAGTCTCTTTGAAGCTGATTTTTTAAAAAAAACTCTCTAACAGGCCTCTGGTGGTTACAGATATTGATCGTCAGAAAGTAATCTGTTCAGGTTTGGGGGCATGCCAGTACAAATTGTGGAATGCATTCCTTCCTCTCAAAGGACATGTTGAGCTTTTTTATATTGTCCATACTGGTTCACTTGTCAGCTGTCTCCCCTATTTGACATGAGTTATTTTCTACCTT
Source organism: Urocitellus parryii (assembly GCF_045843805.1). Lineage (NCBI taxonomy): Eukaryota > Metazoa > Chordata > Mammalia > Rodentia > Sciuridae > Urocitellus > Urocitellus parryii. The sequence continues at coordinate 1,891,126 of NW_027554068.1, forward strand.
TTGTGGATGTATAATTAAATATATTTTTAAAATAAGAAATTTTATTAATATAGAATCTTTAGCTTGAGTCCCAACATTCTTTTCATCTTTTTTAACCCTCATTTTTCTTCCATAATCATTATTTGATTGCCTCTGGCTGCCTGGTACTTATTTGTAGTAGTACCATTCATCCATTGAGACCTTTCCATCTGTCACACAGCTTTGCTTTCTTTCCCCAGAAGCTTTATTCTCCTACTGTGCCATGTTTATTTTTTTTCTTTTTTCTTCTTTTACTCTCTCACTTTCTCTCTAGTAGGTAGATTTTGCATTATTTTATGCAGGTGTTTTCACATTTTATTTTGTTATTTCTAAATTTATACCAGAAAAAAATAGTGCTAAAGTAGATGAAAATGACATTGAGAAGGAGTGTGTTTCTAATCTCTAAAGACTGATATAAAATTTTTAAAATTCCATTTGTCTTTGTTCATGTATGTGTATATATATATATATATATATATAGAGAGAGAGAGAGAGAGAGAGAGAGAGGTGGAGAGAGAGAGAGAATGAATTTGGTTTGGTACACAACATTCATTCCAACATTCTGAATGGAAAGTGAAGCAGTAGAAATTGCTTGAATTGGTGTTTACATAAGGAGAAAAAATGATGCTGATTTGTTTCTCTCTGTGTGTCTACTTGTTTGTTTGTTAAGTGTAATTGTTGATTAATGTCTTATTTGTGGTGAATCTCAATGTTTGGAAATACTTAAAACACAACAATGTACATTTCTTGATTCACTTCACCCCAGAAATTACCACCAAGTTTTATTAAAAAGCAGATATATTCTGACTAGAGAATAGGTTCCAGGAATAAGAAAGTAAACACAAACACAAGTGAAAGATCAACTTAAGAAATAGTCTCCATTTTACTTACATTTTTGGAGAAAATTTTAAATTATTTTATCGTAATGTCTTCAAAGAGAATGTTCTTTTCTCATTAATAAACTGTTGAGAGTGATAATCTAACCGAGTATTGAATATTTTTCAGAACAAACTCAAGGTGACAAAAATAATGAGTCTTACACTAATGAATGCAAATGCACTTATATTTTTATATCCCAGAAGACTATTAACTTTCTTTTTTATCATCTAATACTTTGAATTTAAATCTTGAATGATGTATAATATATCTTTCCAGAATATTTTGCAATACTCTACTAATGAATTCCTCAGTGGTATAATAAGTATTCAAGTTTGTGTCTTGGGCTAGAAGGCATTGCTTTTATTTAATATCCATGCTTTCTTATTATAATGGCTTGGGAATCAGAGTCAAAACAGAAGGCTGTTAGTTCCATTCATCTAAAACAATAATTCAGTTACCTTTCTGAGGTTTACATCTAATACAATCTACCTGTATCAAACTTCCATTGTTGTGTGTGGTGCTGAGCCCACATCAGTAAGGGAATATATGTTAAGCAAAAGGTAAGCTTCTGCTGGCAAGCGGTTCACAATCCATCAATGAAAAAAAAAATTCTGACTCTTATCAAAAAAGTTCTCAATGTGAAACAGAACATTGAAATATTTTTGCTAAGGAATGATATCTGATCATACATGGTTAGGATCAGGAAGTGAAAAATTCCAAGTATTTTCAAACAGTATTTTAAGAAGATCAGGGATATATGGGGGTATAGAACAAAAGCATGTTACTACTAATAAAGAAAGAATGAAGTTAGTAGCAAATAGAAATATGCAGGAATTTAGAAGTATGCAGGTTTTTTTTTCTTTTTTCAAAAGAAGTAGGAAGGTAGAAGAGGAGTCACTGCAAACCTTAATAGTTATTGACAGCTGACCCTACATGAGTACTTGAATAAAGGAGGACAAGCCAGAGTCCTTATCTATAAGAAAATTCATAGTCTATATCAACTATATAAAAATCTATAGATATACATCATACAGAAAAACAGTTACAGCCTGAAGAGCTATAAAACATATATTGAACTTTTCTTTCTTCTTCTTCTTTTTTTTTAAATTGTGGTAAAGGTCCTGTTGTCAAAAGAAACTTCGAATGGAGATCAATATAAAGGCTGCGTAGAATACACAAAATGGCTATTCGAAGGCATTTTAGAAACACTGAAGAGGACAGGTGTTGCAGGGTGAAAGTCACAGAAAAAGATATTGAGGTAAAATTGAAATCTGGTGATATTTATGCTTGAAGAATTTGCAGATTCCTAAATTTAATGGGACTAGAGGATACAAAGTCAAGGAGATTAAGAAGAGATTTTTGTTTTGTTTTTGTTTGTTTAATTTCACAACATCAGGAAGAAGAAAATTGGAAGTTATAGATTAGTACCAGGACCTTGAGAAAACACTAGGTTTAGAACTAAGAACCAAAACATGATATGTTCTAAGCATGAAGAAAAATTGGAAATAGACAAGCCTTTACAAATTTTAAACTCAATAAAAAGCTTATAGAGAATAGAACATTGAAATTCAGACACACAAATTTAAATATCTTTTAATGATATTTTTAAGAATAAAAACTGTTGGAATACTTTACCCAAAGTCAAAACGGAAAATAAGGATCACCTGGATATTCTAGAACTATAAAATATAATACTTCAGGTTAAAAACAATAGACAATTTTAACAGCATGTAGATGTAACTAATATCCTTGTTCCTTAAACAACTGGAAAAACCTGAGAAAATTGTATGATCCAACTATTTTCAGATATGGAGAATGAAACAAATGAGCTGGATTCTAAAGTTATTTTGTGGCCAGTGAGAGAATTGTGACCACTGAGAGAATGAAACAAATGAGCTGGATTCTAAAGTTATTTTATTTTCCATGTGAAGGTAATTTTGGCCTATGACACAGGAAGGGAGGAAAATACAGCTTAGTAGTCTCTTAGAAGTAAAGAAACACTGATTTAGTGAATGGGTACATGGAGTTTCCTAGAATTTACATGTTAAAATATGAGATATTTAGAAGGTATACAAGAAAGAAATTCAGAAATCAAAATGGTCTAATAGAAATCTATGCATAGATAAGGTAAAAATCACAAAACCCTGAATAAGGAAACTAAATTTCAAGAAAGGAAAATTTATTAAAATCCCCAAATTGTCACATCATAGAAAGCTGTGAATTAAGTTCCCACCAGCCAACATAGAGTAACATTAATTGAAATCATGGTTGGTTGAGGCCCACTTTTTAAAAAATTAAATAAGTAAATAAGGTTTAAAAATAATCAAACAGGGTCACAGTTGTCTTCTAGAAAATACTCCACAATTCTTAATGGAAATAAAAAAATTCAGCACTCAGTGCAAAACTGATGATATATGACATCTAATCCCCAGATGTGAGGAAGCAAGAAATGTGGACAATATAAAAATAACTATATGGAATGACTGGAAAATATAAAAGTTTTACTAAAACTTTCTAGGTATCTCATTAACAGATGAGATACTAGAGGGAAAAAAAAGTTCAGTGGATCTAATAGTGTAGCAAAACAAAGTAGCCAAGATAAAACACATAGACACACAAAGATAAAACAAAATGCTTGGGAACTCAGTGACTTGTGAGACAATTTCAAGAAGCCTAACATAAGTGCAACTGGATTTTTAGGGAAAAAAAAGAATGATGGAAATGTATTTAAAAAATAATCACAAATGTATTTGAAATTCAATTTAAAAGATATAAACCCACATAATACAAGATGCAACAAAATGCAGGATAAATCTCACAAATGCCACACGAAAAAATGTCAATCAAATTGCTGAAACCTGGGTAATGCAGCCAGAGAAAAATGACAGAAGAGCAACACAAAGAATTATAAATTTCTCATCAGAAATTACAGAAATCAGAAAACAATGAGACTATATTTTCAAAATGGTACAAGAAAATATCTGTCCATTTGTAATCTACAGCTAGTAAAAGCATCTTTCAAAAGTAAAAGAAAATTATTTTTTAAGACAAATGTAAGCTCAGAGTGTTTATCACTAGTAGACCTGCATTATAACATGTGAAACAAAGTTCTTCAGGCAGAACTAAGATGATAAACAGATGGAAACTTGAAACTACACAAAGCAACGAAGAACACTGTAAATAGTAAATACATGGGTAGTGAAAGGGACCTTTTATTCTCCTTTAAAATGTTTAAAAAGATAATTGAATTCTTAAAGAAAAAAAGTCATGACATTGAATTTATAAGTTAAAACATTTTTAAAATGCATGATAGTAATAAACAAAAAAAGGAGGAACATTGGAAGTATATACTTGTCTATTTGTAGAGTATTGAAGAAATTGCAAAATATTATTTGAAGGATCATCAAGAAGTATGAATATTTTCAATCCTAGAATAACCACTTAAACTAACCAACCAAAAACATAAAAAAATAATTAAAAATAGTTAAAAGAAAGAACAAAATCAGATAAATATAGAAACAAAAAACAAAATGTTAGAATAAATTCCATCATATTGAGTTTTATATAAAATGTAAATGGCTAAACAACCCAATTTTAGGGCAAGAATTTTTAGATTAGATTTTTTTAAAAATGTGCATCCATAAATAGGGAATCTTTAAGAAAGCAGTAGAGTTATGTTAAAATCACAATATAGTAGACACACACACACACACACAATCATCAGTAGGGAAGAAAAGGAACATTTCATAACTAGAAAGGATTGAGTCCACAAGGAGACATAGCAATCTTGTATATGTACCCACTTTTTGCTTCAAAATACATGAAGCAAAAGTTGACAGAATTGAAAGGAGAAATGTGTAAATCTATAATTATTATAACAGCAATCAATAGAATGATCAGTACAAAGGACACTTGAAAAATTCACCTAAGTGATAATCATAGAACACTCCTCATTTCAATAGTAAAATACATGTTCTATGCCATATTGTAAATCATAGAACAAACTTCATTGAAACCATACAAAGTAGCCAGGTGTTGTGGAGCAGACAAGTAATACTAGTGACTTGGGAGGCTGCAGGAAGATGATTGTACGTTTGAGGCCAATGTCAGCAATTTAGTCAAAAGAGTCTCATAACAACAAAAATTGCATGGTGGTGTTGGAGATGTTGCTTGGTGGGAAAGCACCCAAATTGTACAAAGTATGGGCTCTGCTCATAATATATTTCAATGAAAATTAATGAAAAAGAAATAGTTGAGAATTCTCCAAATATTCAGAAATTAAATACATATATATGTGTATATATAAACCAGAAGTGGAAAAATAAATCACATTGGAAAGAGGAAGATATTTTGAGTTACATATAAACAAAAATACAATGTATCAAAATTTGTAGGCAGCAGCTCAAAAAGTACATGGAAATTTTCATAGCATTAAATGCTTTTAAAGAGGAAAAGCTTGTTAAGCTCCTACCCTAAGAAACAAGAAAAAAGTTAAAACTAAAGGAAGTAAAAGGATGAATCAGAAAGATCAGAAATCTTTGAAATAGAAAATAAAACAGAAAATCAATAAAACCAAAGTTGCTTCTTTGGAGAAATATTCATTCCTAAGAATGGAGAGAAAATTCAGAAAAGAGTATTAGATACACATGGAATAGAATGAAAAGGCAGAACACTGGAATTGGAACTGCAAGAAGAGAATGGATTGAGAAGAACAATATTTTAAAATATTAAGACAAGAATTTAAAAAAAAGTCATTGTTAAAAGGTATCAAGCAAAGTATTCAAAAAGCTTGCAAACACAAGACCAAGAAAACAAACAAAACAAAACAAAACAAAACAAACAAAAAACAGATAGTTAGCCATATAATACTGGTGGACATTTTATACTAGTAGACATTGTAATAAGGAGAAAGTGATGACATTTTCATATAAACAGTAACCACTAGGAGAATTCATCACAAGCAAACTTACATTAAAAGAAATATCAACAACAACAAAACCTAGTTCAGTGTGAAAGCAAATGCCTATACTCCCAGCTACTTAAAAGGCTCAGGCAGGCAGGAGGGTCAAAAGTTTAAGGCCAGCCTGGGTAACTTAAAAAAAATGGCTAGGGATATAACTCAGTAGTATAGTACTTGCTTAGAAAGTATGAGGCTCTGGATTCAACCCCCAGCACAGCAAAAAAGATTGAAAGAAAGAGAAATAGAGGGAGAAAAATAAAGAAGGGCTAAAAGGATTTTTCAGACAGAAGGTAAATGATTCTCTTGAGACACAAAAATGCATAAAGGGTTAAAGTACAATGAAAATGGTAAAAATGTGGTTACTTAAATACTGATTATAAATTTATATAAGTATAAATTAAATTAAAATTACACTGCACACAGAGGTGAATATGAACTAAATATTTGCAAGAAATCTTCCATTTCTAGAAGATAGGTAAGTATAAAATTAAAGTAAAAAAGTATATCGATAATGTCTATATTAACCTCATTTTGCTATACTAACATATTAATTGGGTTAATTGGTTTTGCAACATTTACTTACATACATACATGAGAAATGCTTTGATCATGTCTATCTTCCTCCCCTTATGCCCTTTTGCCTTCCCCTTCCCTTTCCTTTTCCTGTCCCTGAAAGTTCCCTTGTATTTTCAGCTTTCAGTTTTTTCATCCCATGTAATATAGGAAACATGCAATACTTGTCATTCTCACATTCTCATTCTATGTCTGGATTATTTCACTTAACATGATGTCCTCCAGCTCCATTCCTTTTACTGCAAATGTTCTTGTTTATGGCTGAATAATGTGTATCTATATCACATTTTCTTTATCCATTCATCTGCTGATGGGCACCTAGGGTAATTCAATATCTTATCTATTGTGAATAGGGCCACAATAAACATGGGTATACACTTATTTCTTTTGTATACTGACTTCATTTTCCTTAGATTTGTACCTAGGAGAAACATAGGTAGAATACATGGCAGCTGTAGTTCTAGTTTTTTGAAAGATCCTTCACACTTTTCATAGTGGCTGTATTTATTTTCATTCCCAGCATGGTATGTAAATGTTCTTTTTCTCTATTTACTCACCAGAATGTATTTTTTTCTTATATGTAAGTCATTCTATTGAGTAAGAAGAAATATCAATGAAGTTTTCATCTGCATTTACCTAATAGTAAAAATATAAATTTTAACATATTTATTGGCTTTATGTACTTTTGAGAAATGTTTTTTCAAGTTATTTGCCTATTTTTTTGGTTGGATTACTTGTTCTTTTGGTGTTGTTTTTGAGTTACTTATATATTCTGAATATAATTCTGTCAGATGAATGACTGCCAGAACTTTGGCCCCATTCAGTAGGCTGCTTCTTCATATTGTTGATTGTTTCCTTTACTGTGCAGAAGTTTTTAATTTGATATAATTCCATTTGTCAGTTTTGCTTTTATTTCATGAGCTATTGAAGTCCTAGTCAGGAAATTGTTGCCTGTCCCAACATCTTATTTTAATAGTAGTTTCAAAGTATCCTGTCTTAAAGGTTTTTTTTACCCATGTTGAGTTGATTTTTTTAAACAGAATTAGATATAGGATACTAGTTTTAATCTTCTACATGCAGATATCCAGTATTCCAGTAGATTTTGTTTAAAAGGCTATCATTTCTCCAATGTGTGTTTATTGTATCTTTGTGAAGAATACATGCATAGGTTTATTTCAGAGTCCCCTTTTCTGTTCCATTGGTCCACATATCTGTTTTTATGCCAAAACATATTCTTGTTGTTACTGTGACTCTATAGTATATTTTGAAATCAGGTATTGTGATGCTTTCTGCATCGCTCTTTTAGCTCAGAATTACATTGGTTATTATGGAGCTTCTGTGATTCCATATGAATTTTAGGATATTTTTACTGGTTCTGTGAAGAATGTCTTTGGAATTTTGATGGGAATTGTATTGAATTTCTAATTGCATTGGGTACTATGGTCACTTTAGCAATATTATTTCTCCCAATCCATGAACAAGGGATGTGTTTCAGTATTCTAGTGTAGTTTTCAAAGTTATTCTTCCTTGTCTTTTAATTTTCATTGTAGAGTTCTTTTAGCTCCTTGGTTAGGAGAGTTTGAGGTTATTTTGAAATGTATTTTTTTCCTCAGTGAGTTGATTATTGGTGTAAAGAAAACCTACTGAATGATTTTGTGTGTGTGTGTGTGTGTGTGTGTGTGTGTGTGTGTGTGTATGTTTTGTTGTGGTTGTTGTTGTTGGGAATAGAAGCCTGGGTTCTTCTACCACTGGGCTACATTACCAACTTTATCTATCTATCTATCTATCAATCAATCTATCTATTTATTTATTTATATAAGGTCTCTTTAAGTTGTCAAGTATAGCCTTGAACTTGTGATCCTCTTGTCTCTGCCTCTGGTAGACAGGATTACAGGCAGGTGCTACCATGCTCAGCAGGTACTGATTTTTATACGTTAATTTGGTATTCTTTACATTGTTTAATTTCTTTATCAGTTCTAAGAGTCTTTTGGTGGCTGATTTAGCAATTTCTAAGTATAGAATCATATAACCAACAAATAGGGATAATTTAATTTCATCCTTTCCTATTTGTATCTCATTTACTTCTTTCTCCTAATTTCTCTGGCTAAATTTCTAATACTTTATTGAATTAGAGAAGTAAGAGTAGGCATCCTTGTCTTGTTTCTGATCTTAGAGGAAATGCTTTAGCTTTTGCCACATTCAGTATAATGTTGGCTATGAGTTTGTCATATATGGGTTTATTATGTTGAGGTATATTCCTTCTATACCATATATTCAGGATTTTAATCATAATGAAATATTGCATTTTATCAAAGGCCCCTCTGCATCTTTTGAGATGATTATGTGATTTTTATTCTTCATTCTGTGTATGTAATGGATTATGCTTATTGATTTATATATATTGATATAATATATCCTCACATCCATAGAATGAAACCAACTTGGTCATGATTGTTATGATTTGTATATGAGGTCTCCAACAAAAGTGCCTACAAATTGCATAAATATTCAGATGTGAAATGATTAGATTACAAGAGCTGTAATCTATCCTAGCTTGAATGGACTGGCTAAGTGGTAACTGCAGGGAAGTGGGCTGTATCTGGAGGAGATGGGTCACTGGGAATGTGTACTGGAAGGGTGCATCTTCCCTGTATTCACTTCACTCTCTTTTAGACTTTCCCATGAGCTGAGCTCAAGATCCTTTGAATTTCAATGGTATCTGCTATAATGCTTTCTTTTTCATCTCTTATTTTATTTGGGGGAGTTTTCTCTCTGTTTTGTTTGCTAAATTTAACTAAAGGTTTGTTACTTTTTAAAATGTTTTTCAAAGAATCCTTTGTTTCATTTATTCTTTGCAGTACTTTTTTGTCTCCATTTATTTCTGCTATGCTATTATTTCCTACCTTTTAGTTGTTTTTTCCAAGCCCTTAAAATTTATTAGTTATTAGGTTATTTATTTGAGGTATCTCTTTTCTTTTTCTGATGTAGACATTTATTCCTATAAAAATCCCTTATATTATGGCTTTTATTTTATCCCCAAGGTTCTGGTATACTGTGTTTCCATTTTTTGACTCTCTGCATCTTTTAATTTTTCTCAATTACTACAATGCACCACTATTCATTCAAAAGTATATTGCTTAATCCCCATGTGTTTTATAATTTCTTTAGTTTCCCTGTTCTTTATTTCTAGTTTTGATCCATTGTGATCTGATTGAATTTTTGAGACTTGATTTTTGTTTCAATATATGATGTATTATGGAAAAGGTTTCATATGCTGAATACTGAATGTGTATGTTGTAGCTGTTGGATTGAATATTTTATAGATATATTTTAAGTTCATTGGATCTATAATGTAATTTAACTCTGCTGTTAGTCCATTGATTTTTTTTTTTGCGTGGATGATTTTTCTGTTGGTGATAGTGAAGTCATGAAGTCACTCACAATTACTATATTAGGGCCTATTTTTACATTTATGTCTATAGTGTTTGTTCCATAAAATTTTGTGATCCAACATCCATCTATATCTACTTATAATAGTAATATTTTCTTAATTAATTGTACCCTTTCCCAAAATATCATTAAGTTGTCTCTTTTAACTGGCTTAAATTTTATCTTATTGGATATTAGTAAAGCTACTACCACTTGTTCTGGGTTTCTATTCGCTTGACATTATGAGTTTGATCTGGAAGATCCCCCAAAGGCTCATGTATTAAAGATTTGTTGTCCAATATAACAATATTCAGAGGTAAGGATTTTTGGAAGAGAATGGATCTCAGGGCTTTAACCTCATCTGTAGATTAATCCAATGATAATGGATGGTGGTGAAAATTCTAAGAAATGATGCATCATTGGAGGAGGTACATCACTGGAGAAATACCTTGGAAAGACATTTCTTGTGCCCAATGTCTTCCCTACCACCCTCTGTTACTCTCCTGCCCTGAGGTGAAGAACTTTCCTCTGCTATGCCCTTCGGATAATGTTCTCCCTCACAAAAAATCCACAGAAATGAAATCAGAAGATATTGCACTGAAACAGTTCCTTCTTCAAATTGTTTTCTAATCCAGAAAATTGGTACCAAGAAGTTGGGTTGTTGCTATAGCTATTTTTGATCATGAGATTCAGAAACCTTTGGAGTATATTTACAGATGTTCAAGATTTGAAGATGCAAGTTAGAAAAGTCTTAAAATATTATAAGCAGAGGGCTGGGGTTGTGGCTCAGTGGCAGAGTGCTCACCTAGCATGTGTGAGGCACTGGGTTTGATTCTCAGCACCACATATAAGTAAATAAAGGCCCACCAACAATTAATAAAAATATTAAAAATATTGTAAACAGAGATAAATGGACAATCTGGTGTGATCTTGGAAGACCAGAATGCCAATAAGAATGCAGACTGTCAAAACTATGCTCATAAGGTTTCAGATGGGAGTGAGAATTCATATGAATTAATTTAGAAGCCATTTGTGTTAAATTCTTGTGAACATTTTTTCTACATTTTTTCCATGTCCTGAGATTGTGTGAGGATGAATTTCAAGGTGATACACCAATTAATCTAGTGGAAGAAATTTTAAGGAAGCATAGAATTCACGCACTATCATGAGTATTGCTATGGGCTTTTATTCATGTTTAAAGTGAGAATCAGAAACAAGATTCAGAGTGCAATGATTTGAAAATGTTGTGTTTGACCATGAAAGTATATATAAAATTGAGGACAAGGAAGGTATATTTGCTTAAGAGATTGGCACAACTAAAGAGGAGCTAGGTACTTTATGTAGATACAATAGAATATAGAAAGTATCCCTTGAAAGCTTTTCAGGAATCAGAAATACCCAACTTATAAGTTTCTATGATGTAGAAGTGAAAACTCATTTAAAATATTGCACTGGGATTTGCTCCAATGTTGGAGCAGTCTCTTGCCAGAGCCTCAAAAGTAACTGGACGTTTGTTCTCCTTGCTTATGTCTATAACTCTTAAAACAGAATATGACACTTGGATATTGAGGTCTGTAAGCTCATCAGTGTATTAATCCAGTGAGAGCTGAATGGACTATTGGAAGGTGGCAAATTTTATAGATAGTCCAGCCTGATTGAAGTAAATAGGAACCTGGGTATTATACCCCGAGAGCTCATTTCTTGTGCCCACTCCCAGTTGCTCTCTGTTTTCTGGATGCCATGAGTGAAGAGCTTTATTCTGCAATGCCCTCCTGCCATGATATCCTATATAATCATAAGCCTGTAGGAGTGGTGTTAGCTGACCTTGGATGAATCTCTGAAACAATATGCCACAATTATTCTCAGGTATTTCTCACAACACCAAAGAGCTGATTAACAAATTTGAAATATTATTGTTCTTTCTTTCCCTTTCAGTCTGTGCATATCTTTGTTGATAAGGTAAATTTCTTGCAGGCAACCTGTGTTCTGCTTTGAATACAGTTAGCCAGTCTGCGTATTTTAACTGGAAAATTATAACTATTTACATTCAGGGTTATTATTGAAAGGTATTGTTTAGGTCAACTATCTTATCACTGTGACCAAAAAACCTGACAATAACAAGGTAGAGAAAAAGAAATATATTTGGAGCTCACAGTTTCAGCGGTCTCAGTCCCTAGATGTCCAACTCCATAATTGCCCCAAGGTGAGGCAGAAGAGCATGATGGAGAAAAGCAGCTCATGACGTGGAAACAAGAAAGCAGAGAGAGCTATGCTCACTGGGGACATAATATAAATCTAAAAGGCATGATCCTGGTCATGCCCCAAAGGCAGGCCCCAATGACCCACCTTTTCTAGCCACTCCCCATATGCCTATAGTTACCACTCTGTTAATCCATATCAGTTGATTAATTTGGTGATTAAGTTAAACCTTAATAGGGATATAGTTGTTTATGTCATTTTGTTGATTATTTTGAATATTCTATGCTCATTTTATCCTGATTTATTCATCTTAGATGTTTGATGATTTACTTTATTAATTATGTTTGATTCTCTCCTCTTATTTTTTGTGTCTAGTCTTCTTCTGAGGTTTATTTTACCCAGATACTATGATTGTGTTAATCTTTCATTTACTTCTGGGTGTAGAATCTTCTGAAATGCTGGTCTAGTGTTCATTAATTTCTTAAATTTATGCTTATCTTGACAGTTATTTTCACTCAGTGCTTGAAATTCATCATTCAATACCCTCTTTGTTGTTTTATATATAAGGTATCCCCAAAATCTTATGTAGGAGACAATGCAAGACAGTTTAAAGGTGAAATACTTAGGTTATGAGAGTCTTAACCAAATCAGTGCATGAGTTTTTTGATAGGAATTAACTGGGTGGTAACTATTTGTGGGTAGAGTGTGGCTGGAGGAGGTGGGTCATTAGATGTGCTTTGGGGGTATATATTTTGTTCTTGGTGAACTGGAGCTCTCTCTCTCTACTTCTTGGTGTCATGTTCCCAGCTGCTTTTCTTCATCACATTCTTCCTCCATGAGTTCTGCCTCACCTTAGACCCCAAGGAATAGAGTTGGCCATCTGTGGGCAGAAATCTCTGAAACTGTGAGCCCCCCCAAATAAACTTTTCCTACTTTAATTATTCTTGTCACGTCTTTTGGGCACAGTATTGAACAAGCTGGCTAAAACACTCCTGGTCTTTATATGTCTACTGATAAAACTATTATTATTCTTATGTGTTTGCCTTTACATATGACTTGGCACTTCTCTTTTGCAGTTTCTTTTTAGGACTGGAGATTGAACCCAGGCCCTGTGTATATTATACAAGCATTCTACCTCCCTTCTCTTGCAGCTTATGTTAGTCAACTTTTCATCATTGTGACATGATCAACTTAGAGGGATAAAGTTTATTCACTCATGGTTTCAGAGATTGAGTCCATGGTTGGCTGAGTACATTGCTCTGGGACTAAAGTAAGGCAGGATATTATAGGAGAAGGGCAAGGTAGAGGAGCATTTCTCATCTTAAGGCAGGGTCAATGAGCAGAGAATGGGTAAGGGAAGGGCCGCAGGGAAGATGAACCCTTTCAAAACATGCCTCCTGTGACCCTTCTCCTCCAGCTGTGCCCTACCTGCCTACAGATAACATCCATTTAGTCCATTCAAACTTGGATGAGATGATTATGTTACATCTCTCACAATCCAATCATTTCACTTCCAGACATTGCAGTATTAGTATAAGAGATTTGAGGGAACACTTTATATCCAAACCATAACACAATACACGTGGCCCCAAAGGCTCATGTACATTTCACAAAGCAAAATGTGTTTAGTTTAAGAGTCCTATAGTCTTAATAGTTCCAACATTACCCAAAAATATAAATACAGTCTCATTTGATACTTAAGACAAACTCTTGACTGTGAGCTCCTGAAAAAATGAAAAGCAAGTAACATATATCGATATACAATGTCACAAAATAAATATTTTCATTCCAAAATGGAGGATTAGGGGCATAGAATGAAGGATGGAACAAAATCAAACCAAAACCCACCTGGGTAAACAGGTCCTGTAACTCTATATATAGCATCTAGGAAACTCAATGGTGAAATGTGCTCTCAAGGTCTTGAGTGGTCCTACCCCTTGCTTGGACTTTGTTGTTTACAGTATATAGTGATTCTCTTTTAGCCCGGCTCCCTCAGCCAGTAGCTTTTTTTTTGGCAGACAGTTCATGTTACTGGAATCTCTGAATTCCTGGAGTCTCTATTCCAGCTTTAGTTTTACCTTCACAGATGTATACAACACGAAGGAATTCTGACCCTGTGACACTATGTATTGCCTCATAAGACTTCCTTTGAAATACTGGTGGAAGACTCCATGATCACTAACTTTAGCACCAGCATGACATGAAGACAAGATCTGCTCCCAGCTAGCAGAGTGGCTGAACCCCCTAATATTATGGGTGCAGTGGCCTCTGAGTGCCTGGGAGAAACAACTTCCTATGTCCCTCTCTGCAATCAGGGTGTCCCAGTGATCTCTTCTTTAATGTAATTTCCCTTCTGAACCCTTTAGACTATGGAGGTGTTGTCTTGCAAATTCCTATAATGTCATCAAGGTATCATTCCTATTATCTCTGTGCAAAGTTCTTTACCTTATTTTAGTCATTGTAATCTCTTTAAACATCACACCTTCTTTGGCTCTAGTTTTACACATACTTTCACACTTTTTTTGGTCGAACTGGAAGTTTTTAAAATCTTCCAGCTCTCCTTTATGAACTAATTATTGTAGTAAACCTGGCCCAAGATAGCCAGAAGAGCAAAAGGGCATGGCAGAGGAGTGCTGCTGATCTCATTGTAGATTCAGGGAGAAGAAAAAGCAGGATTAGAGGGGCCAGAAGAAGTATGAACCCTCCAAGGCATGCCTTTAGTGACCTACCTACTCTAGCCATGCTCCACCTGCACATAATTTTAATCCAGTTTGTCCATTTAAACTAGGAAGAAGTGATTAGATTATAGCTCTTACAGTCCAATCACTTTTTATTTAAATCAAAACATTTATTTTGTGTTACAAGAACAAAAATGAATTCAAGCAGATAATTAAATAAACATTTTCTTAAAGTATTTCATCCTCGGTTCTCTGTTCTAGAATTTAGTATACAGTTCAAGTGTAGGGTACTTCAGTACTTCTTTTGGATGCTATGAAGTCTCCATCTTATAACCATGTTTCTCTAGTTCAGCTCATAACTGGAGAAGTCATCCTCTACGTTGTCATCATCCCAATTATCCTCCCAGACATGTGCATTCTCGTCTTCTCTAAACCAGCCTAGTCTTCAGCAGGAAACTCTTCGAACTCATCGTCCTCCGCTAGGAGACCCAAGTCTACCTCCTGCTTTTTCTCTGACATCGCGACCCTCCAAGCCCAATACTGCCCAAAGCAGTATAAAACTTGGAACCCTCACTCCTTAATGGCTGTGGCTACAGCCTCTGTCAATGCCAGCGCTACTTCAGTCCAATCTTTCTTTCTCTGAACATTTCTATAGTAACACAGGAGCTTTGGTGGGACTCTTCAAAAGGTACACCTATATTATCTAATCCAAAACATAGATTTTAGTGTTTTTTATTTGTTTTGTACTTTTGGCAATCAAACTACAGTACATCATAGATAGGTTCTTTTCTAGTTGTACTATTTAATGTTCTAAATGCCTCCTGTACCTAGATATCAATGTCTTTCCCAAGGTATGAGAAATACAATGCTATTATTTTACCAAATAGTTTTTCTATTCCCTAAGGATATAGCTCTTTTCATTATTGAATGTCAGTTATTCAGATGTTTATTCTTTAAATGGTGTTAAATCTTTATTTTTTAACGTGGTGTTGTCTGAATATGTCATTTTTCCTTAAAAATCTCTGATGTTCTTTTTACTTATTCTGGTCTGTTGTTGAGGCTTTTACCTGAGTTCTTATCTGACTTAATGAAATTTTTATTTCCAAGTTTTCTATTTGGTTCTTTTACAAAGTCTCTATATATTTATTAAAATAATCATTTGTATCATTTGTATCCTATTATCTTTCTATTTCATTCAGCTATTGATTTGTATCTTCTTGGATTTCATTAAGCTTTTTCAAAATCATTCTTTTCAATTCTTTTCCAGCATATCAGTCTCTTTGATGTCACAAAGAGAGAGTCACAAACTTTGAGAAGTGTCATTTTACCTTGTTATTCCATTTTTCTAGTGTTTCTATGTTGAGATCTGTAAATATGTTCGGATGGGTATCCCATCCACTTTTATTTGAGAGCTTTCTTAGTAAACAGCCTTCTCATAATGATGTGTCCTGGGATATCAGTTTGTTCTGTAGTGTTGAGTTGAGTTCCAATTGAATTTCATAAGTTAGTTTCCCTGTGGCTTTGTTGGCTGTGATTAGTGGGTTTTGACACAACAAGTACCTTGTCAGAGCTTGAGGGACCTGATTTCTCTGTAGCTTTTGCCACAATGTGGTTCCCCTGAGAGTTTTGATAGATATGGTGTAGACAGCACCCTCTGTGGTTACTTCTATAGTGGGAATGGAAGCTACTATCAGATGTTGAGGGCTTCCATGGACTCTATAAATATTGGCTTTGTTACTTGAAAATAGTTCTGCTACTGATTCTTCAAATTTTGGTGATGGTTCTGGAGCTTTTATACATTGTTTAGACATTGGTGAAGCTCCAGCTGTTTCACAAAGATGGGCAGGGGCTTGAGTCATAGTTACTCCTCTGTAGAATTCAACTACAGTCTTCCCAGTTTTGTGCTATCTAATTGGGTATGGGAGTGAACTATGTTAATGTCCCTCATACATGAGGTACCTACAACAATTGTGTTATTTATGTTATTGCTCTGAGTGATTAGGAGTGGAACTTCATATCTACTCCAGCCATGCCTCCTGGGACATGGCTCACAATCTGGGGGCTTCTATCTGTCCTTTTTTAAAGTTAAAATATCTGCTGGGATTAGGTTGTGGTTGAAGCCAGATCCAGTTTTCCTTGGTTGGGCTGGAAGTGTTGCTCGGTAGTAGAGCACCCATTTAATATGCTTCATGTGTTAGGCTCATTCCCCATCCCCATCAAAAAAGAAGAGAACAAAACAGGAAAGAATGGGAAAAGGAAATGA
Source organism: Urocitellus parryii (assembly GCF_045843805.1). Taxonomy (NCBI): domain Eukaryota; kingdom Metazoa; phylum Chordata; class Mammalia; order Rodentia; family Sciuridae; genus Urocitellus; species Urocitellus parryii. The sequence continues at coordinate 1,908,125 of NW_027554068.1, forward strand.
CATCAAGAACTACATTAAAAACCAAACAAAGCAATAATCAAAGCATCGAAAACATTATTAAATGAATAAAATGGAAAAAATAATATAGAATAAAAAATTAATATAGAATTAAAAATTATGGAAGTTAACCAAAAAGGAGGAGATAGCAGAAAACAAGTTCAAAAGTAAGAAAAAAGGAGAAAGAGATAAAAATAAGAAAAATAAAAGAGAGAAAAAATGATAAAAAGATAATAAAAGAGAGAAAAAAGAAGAAAACATGAAACAGCAACAACAAAGCATGTATTAATAAGAATTTCCTTTTTTTATTGGTTGTTCACAACATTACAAAGCTCTTGACATCTCATATTTCATACATTAGAATCAAGTGGGTTATGAACTCCCATTTTTACCCCAAATACAGTTTGCAGAATCACATCGGTTACACATTCACATTTACATTTTTACATACTGCCATATTAGTGGCTGTTGTATTCTGCTACCTTTCCTATCCTCTACTATCCCCCCTCCTCTCCCCTCCCATCTTCTCTCTCTACCCCATCTACTGTAATTCATTTCCCTCCATGTTTGTTATCTCATTCCCCTCACAACCTCTTATATGTAATTTTGTATAACAATGAGGGTCTCCCTCCATTTCCATGCAATTTCCCTTTTTTTCTCCCTTTCCCTCCCACCTCATGTCTCTGTTTAATGTTAATCTTTTCTTCCTGCTCTTCCTCTCTGTTCTGTTCTTAGTTGCTCTCATTATATCAAAGAAGACATTTGGTATTTGTTTTTTAGGGATTGGCTAGCTTCACTGAGCATAATCTGTTCTAGTGCCATCCATTTCCCTGCAAATTCCATGATTTTGTCATTTTTTAGTGCTGCGTAATACTCCATGGTGTATAAATGCCACATTTTTTTATCCATTCATCTGTTGAAGGGGAAAAAAATTTTCTCTCTGTCAAGGTACTTGAATGAGCAGGCAAGAGTGCAAAGTTGTAGCCTATGGTGATCAGAGCTTCTCTCCATGTCTTCTTAGGTTGTGACTCCTTGGAAAGAGCAAAGTCTGGGGGTTATTTACCTCTTCCCACTTCTCTCCTTGGTCTTGCTTATCAGTTGACTAGCAAGAGGAATTTGTGGCCAGAGTCAGTTGAAATACAATTCTCAGTTGCTTTTCATTCTGGAGTGAGTTAGGGTAGAATGCAAAGCTCCCTAGAAACAAAACTGTCTCCAGACACTTTTGCTTATGAACTCTGAGAGCAAGGTAGATGCTGATACTACAGGAAGCTCATGCACAATGTAAAACTCCTCAAAGATTCTCTCTGGAGCTATATACTCTGAGTTCAAGATAACACCAGTTCTATGTGAGGCCTCAAAAGCTGCCAAGGACAGAGAGAGTTTGTGAAGTCTCAAAAATTTGTGCTAGGGGGACGATGGCAGGTTGCACATGCTTCACTGCCAGTGGTCTGGTTTTCCCAGTCCTATTTCCCATGCTATCACATGTGACTTCTCACTCTAAAAGCTGGCTTGGCAAATCACAGGTTCCAAAGAGTAGAAACTTTTGTCTACTGCCCACCTTCTACCTCCAATGAACTTATTTCCGAGGCAGTAAGCTTATAAATAGGTCCCTTCTCAGGATGGATCCCAGTTGGAATACCATGAAAATATGCTGGGAAGTGCAAAGAACTACTTTAAAGCCAGATCATTATGTAAATATTAGGATTACAGGGGTTTTTTTTTTGTTTGTTTTGTTTTTGTTTTTTAGCTTTTATTTCTGCAGAATGCTGAATCATATGCTAATGGTCTTCACTGTGACAATCCCTTTTTTCTCCTCTATTTCTACCAAACAGGTGCTCACCCTTCCTCTGTCACAATCTAGGAGATGGGAGTTGGTGTATTCTGTTTTACTTATTCCACTATCTATCATCTCTGGCTTTCTCCAAGTCATTGTCCACTATTGAATTCCAGCATTCTCCCATGTTCACCTACCTCAGTGAGTAGTCATATTCCAATTGTTTTAATTCTATCTTATGGATTTGCATGAGAGTTCTTAGTGCTTCTGATTGACAATTTTGTGAAGGGTACCCTACAACTTCTTAAAGAATAGCTTAAAATGTACAACTAACTGGCTAATACAGGGGGGGGAAATAACAAAATCTAAAAAAAAAAATATTTTTGTAATTGTAGATGGACAGCATGCATTTATTTTATTTGTTCATTTTTACATGGTGCTGAGAATCAAGCCCAGTGCCTCACACAGGCAAGACAAGTGCTCGACAACTGAGCTACAGCCTCAGCCCAATACAATTTTTAATGGGTCCAAACTAAGACAAGAAAGAAGAAATATAAAACAAATACAATCAATACAAAGCAATTGTTAACATCATAAATCAATAGTCAAATATAAAAGTAGTTTCATTAAATATAAAAAACAGAAATAAAGTGAGATAAAAATTAAAATGTTATAATTGCAGTTTTTAAGAGACCCACCATAGATAACACAATGCAAAGGCATGCATTAAAAACCTATAGTGACTTCAAAAGAATAAAATGAAATTTGAGACAAGAAAATTTTACTAAACAGAAAGATTCCATAGTTATTAAGGACCTATTTGGAAAATAAAAACAGTTTTAAGTTTATGTATACAATAATACAACATCAAGAATAAAAAAGCAAAACATAAAAGGACTATACGACAACATAGATAAGTGCTGAATTATATTTGATGATTAAATTCACTTCTCTGGAAAAATAATTATACAAGAATCTAATATAAGATATGAAAACTCTAATGAGTTAATCTAGTTTGATCTATTTAGAATTCTGAACCTCAAACAGAAAAATATGTATGTATCGCCCAAGAACAAGTGCTACTTGAAAATACCCAAATGTTTGAAAATTAAGCATTATATATCTAAATTTGAAGATAATAATCAGAGATAATATTAAGGAAATATTATGAAATGAATAATGAAAATTTATTTTGAAACCCATGTGATCCAAATAAAGCCTTGCTTACAGGGATGTATCCCATGAAATGCATTAGGAAAAAAAGTCTGAAAACAATGATCTTAGTATCAATCTCATGTGGCTAGAAAATAGCAAGAATTAAACTCAAAGAAAGTATCAAGAAAGAAACAATGACAAGATGAATAAGAATTAATGATGTAAAGAACAAATGCACGATTGAGAAAATCACCATATCCAGGAGTTGGTCTTATGGAGAAAATAATACAATTAATAATCTCCTAATATTGCTGAAGGAAAAAGAGTAGGAAGTAGAGAAGGAGGGAAGAAGTGTAGAATACCTGGAATGGAAAATGGGTACATCATCAGAGATCCTGAAACTATCAACAATTGTATGCCAATGTATTTGTAAATATATTTGTTTATGAAATTCAAATTCCTTGAAGACTATAATTTATCAAACTGGATACAAGACATAACAAATATGATGATATTATATCTATTAAAGTAATTGAATATTTAAAGAGTTTTTTTACAAAGAACATTCCTGGTCTAAATAACCTTCACAGGAAGAGTGTATTGATCTTACACATACTTTTCTAGGGAATAAAAAAGGTGAAATAGTTTCCATTGCATGAATATGTACTTACAAGACTTACACATACTTTATACCCAAACCTGACAAAGACTTACAAGAATGGAAAATTACAAACCACAGTCTTCCATGAATATAGAGAAAAACAAATTCTTAAACATAAGGTCAACATATAAAATCTAATAGCACATAAAAGAGAATAAATGATGACAAATTTATATTTATTTTAAGAATGTAAGTTTGTTCAATATTTCAAATTAGTTACTATATTTTATTCCAATTAGCCAAATGGAGGATAAAAATAATATGATCATTCTAAAAATATAGAAAAAAAGCATTTGATAAAATCACACTGATTCAATGCAAAAATTCTTAGAAATGTAGGAATAAATAGTAAAGACCCCCCCCCCTTTTTGGTACCTGGATTGAATTCAGGGGCACTTGACCACTGAGCCACATCCCCAGCCCTATTTTGTATTTTATTTAAAGACAGGGTTCACTGAGTGTTTAGTGCCTCACTTTTGCTTAGGCTGGCTTTGAACTCATGATCCTCCTGCCTTAGCCTCCCAAGCTGCTGGGATTACAGGCATGCACCATCATGCCCGGCCCATGTAAAGAACTTACTTAATTGAACATTTGCATCTATAAAATTTGTAGTATTTATAAAATTGTATTGTATATTGACCAAGGGCTAGATCTAGCAATTCTACTCCCAAATGCACATACTTCCATGAGGCACACATATGTATATCAAAGACATGTTATAGAACATTTGTAAAAGACATTATTTGTAATAGCTTCCAACTGAAAACAAGTCAATGTCTACCTGTAGTAAAACAGGTTAAGTACATTGTTAAATATTCAAACAATAAAATACTGTACAACAAACTACTGCTCCATGTGAAAGTATAAATGAACCTCACAAAAAATATCGAATAAAAGAAACCAAGAAAAAAAAGTCCAAATAATTATATTTGTAAAAGTTCAAAAGTATGAAAATTATCCATGGTAATGGAAGTAAGAATAATAAAAATCCTTTGCAGATTCATGGTGAAGAATTGGCACATAGCAATATCAGGATTCCTGGCAATTGTTATTTTTTGATCTCTGTAGTAGACATAAGGATATATTCATTTTGAAAACAGCTAATCAAGGCATATTAAAATTGATGCACAAAATAAAATGTGTATTTTATTTCTATCAAAAGTGTACATTGTTGAAAATACACATTGACATATTTCAGATGCATTAAATACATACACATATTAGCAGGAAACAAAAATATTATTGTAGAAGAAGTGATGCTTTGGCTAGTTCTGAAGAAATAGTATGAGAAGAGGACAGCAGTGGAGAGTAAGTAGACTTGAGGCATATTAGAAAACAGTGATGGTACAGAGCCAGGAATGCCAGCTTGAAAATTTGGATTTTTATATACTTGAGAACACAAATCATAGCTTGCTATGTCTGAGCAGGAGTAGTACATGAAGAAGAATTACATGCAACTGGAGATAAGGAAACCTAACAGGACTGTGATATAACACTTCAACATATTACCTTTGGAAAGTTGGTTATTCTGAGTTAATATGTGGAAATGATCATTGAATTATAGTTTGTGCTGGTCATTGGTTTTTGTTCTTAGTAAACACTTTTCACCTAGCTCTCTATTATTTTTAATGATTAAATAAGTACTTATAAAGTACTTATTTAATCTTCTAATATATAATATCTAATCTTCTCCTTGATACACTGAATATCTTTGATAGTTAAGAAATTTAAAAAATATCCACAGGGATATGGTTGATGGTTAGGACTTTGGCACCCTAGCTGATTGTGAATATCATTGCAAATTGCAACTAGGTCATTCTCCAAGTAGCTATCTATTGTGCAAATTTAATCACTATTACTATTTTCATTGGTCCTCAGGTATGTAGAAGCAGATAGAGGAAAAAAGGAACTAGGAGCTTCAAAATAATGTATTTGTCCTGAATCAGATAAATTTAGGGGCACCTAGGTGTTACACTCAATCTCTATCAAAGCTGCCTGGAGGTGGAGCCATGTTGGTGAAATGTTGATTAATGTAGCTGTTAGAAATATGGTGCTTTCTGAAAATGTTTATGTGGTTGTCATAGTGGTGATGGGCATTGATGACAAGATGCCAATATACATAGTTAGGGACATTATTATTTCTTTAATGATAAGACCATGAAAATTTAAAAATTGAAGAGTGCCCAGGAAGCAGGAGAAAGATGTCAGAATACTAGTTAGGCACAGCTTTCCTAAATCTCAAGTTTTCTATTTCAATGGGCACAATAATCGATACCTACATTATCAAGATGAGGACTCATCATGTCCCTTAAGAAAACAATTCAGTTTTTCTAAACATGGGTGGAGAGTTTAATAAATCTGTCTAATCATGAGTAATAGTAGGCAAACATATTCTTGAAGAATTCGAATTGAGGTTAGTTGTAGGAATTGAAGTGATCTAACTATCCCAAACAAGATTTGTCTGAAGTCCTCTTCCCATGTGACCATGAATTTATGCATAACATGTCAAAGTAGCCAGTTGACCAGGTGTCTAACTCCTTCCCATAGGCAGATTTACCTGCCCATTTTGGTAGGAAAATGGCTGTCACAGAGTGCACATTCAATAAGGATTTGTTAAAGAATTGAACAAATCTGGTAGAAAGATTATGAAACCTGTCTTTGAGAAGGAAACTGACAGCTTTGAGGACACAGGTAGTGACTTTATCTCTTTTGTTCAGTTTAAGGCCATTAATTTCACATTGGTAAGGATAGTATACTATCAAGAAATAAAAACCTATAATTATTATTTTTGGCTGGCAATTCCAGAGGGTATGTTACCTGATCAGTGACAGAGTTCTTAGGACATCAAGAAGAGTATGTTTTGTAGTAAATTCACCAATTTAAGAAGTTAAAATAACATTTGAGGAAGATAAATAATTTGAATCAAAATTTTACAAACCGGGTGCTTTTCAGTTTAATAAATATACCACCAACTGTACAATGAAATCATGTAAGTGAGCATGAATTAGTAATATGATAAACTTGTAAAACAAGAACTTATCTCAGCAAGGAACCCAGAAACTCTAAGGAAGAAACAGAGGAAATGGTCACAAAGCAGAGTTATCAATGTTTTCACAAATACTTTCACAATAGTTTTTACACATACAAACATACAACCTCACATTTGTACACACAAAGAATGCAATATATATATATTACAATCAACCATATTTTTATGAATTAATATACATTCCTAAAGAGAAAGTAATAAAACTTTTGGTATCACTCAAATTGGTTAGATTAGATTCATGATTAAATGGAAATGAAGCAATCATAGGTATTTGACAGCTTGGTCAAAAGGAGGGTGTACCTTAAACTTTCCTATTATCAGTAATAAAATTGATCTAACAGCAGAGTCAGTGATGAATGCAGCACTATTTTATATTACAGTAATCTATAATACATTTGATATGTTTTCACTCTCATAAAAACAGGATGCAATGTGATAAATTCTACTGTTTTGTACATGATCTCATCTTTAAAGTATAAGTGATGTCAACCTTGAGAGAACATGAAAATTTTATGTTAGAGTTTTAAATAGTGACATGAATGTATGGCCATATATGATTACAATTTTAGTCAGTACATTACAAAGAGATAAAAAATATATAGGTATAATTCCACATCCAGGGGCTCTAAAGATTAGTACAGTTATAAATAATGGAGAATTAGAAAGAAAATAAATTTTGATTTATAATTTTTAAAAACTATAATGATAAAGGCAAGAGATATGGAAATCTACCAGTGTAGCAACCCCATGTGTTATCCATAGCCAAGAATAATACACATTAGAATAGGTTGTTTGTAACCAAATTTGAGTTCAAATGAATAATACATTTATGACAGCAATACTAAAACTAGTGTCTAATCTATCTCCATCCCCCCCAAAAAATTGTGCCCTCTTTAAAAAACTGATAAAGAAGAAAGGGGCTTAGGGAGTAAAATTCAGGGCAAAAGAGGAATAGGACCATTGCCTTTGGTAAAATGTATTATGATGAAAAAATATTTTGTTGCTAAATTTTCTCAAAGAAAAAATTTCTTTCTACAAAAGAAAGTATAATTCATATGTGAACTATAATTTATGAAGAACTAAGGAGGGTTAGAAGAGGAGGGGAGGAAGAGGAGGGGGAGGAGGAGGTGGAGTGGAGGATGAGGAGGAGGGGGAGGAGTGGAACTGGAGGAGGAGGAGGAGGAGGGAGGAGCTCCATTGAAATAAACAACCAGGCAGCGGTTATGTCACGGCAACTTGGCAGCTGCAGCCTCAGCTACACCTTAGGAGGCTAAGGTCAGCAGGGCAACCGGCACCTGACAGACAGACAGGAGCCAGTCAAGGCGCTTTCCCCAGGGGATGCTAGGACAGGTGGGAGGCAGGCGGGGGCTCCGCGTCCCCACCCCCGGCTGTGAGTGCCCGCGGGGAGCCCGGAGGAGCCCAGCGCCCCCAAGAGGGCTGTTTCTGGGTGTGGGCACCGCTGCCCGAGCGAGCGTGCGGGAAAAGGGGAGGCGCCATGGAGCTGGGGAGTTGGGGTTTGGGGTGGCGAGGGCGGGAAGCAGAGGGGGAGAAGCGGAGTCTGGGGAGAGAAAAGAGGCGCGCTCCAGCGCCTCGGGAGAACTTCCAGAGACGAGTCCCAGAGCGCGAGGTGATGGGGGGAGAAGCAGGCTGCAGCCCGCGGTGCAGGCCAGAGGTGAGCCCTAGGCCCGGCGGGGAGGCCCGGGGGATGCAGGCAGGGCCACCACTGGAGAAGTGAGTGCCTGCCGCCCAGACTGGTGACAGCCTGGGCTCCAGCTTTCCTGAGGGCAGCAAGGGGAGCAGGACTCAGGAAGTGCTGGGGATGTGAAGCAGAGTGTCAAAGGCGGCCACCTGCTGAGCCTCAGGGAGGAGAAGGAGGAGGAGGGGAGCCCCGCCCCACAGGCAGCTGCCCTTGTCAGCGCCAGGGGCAGGGACAAGGGGCACCGCAGGAGGCGGGCTGACGGGAAGGAGCTGCAGCAGGCAGGGTGGCGGAGGCTTCAGAAGAGCAGGCCAGGCCACGGATGGGAGCCAGCAGCGGTGGGGGCGGAGAGCCAGGGGCCAGGCTGCGGTGGGGGCGGGAGCCAGGGGCAGGGGAGCCAGAGCTGGACCCGGGGGCGGGACTTCAGAGACTCCCAGCTCACTCCACCCCCCCCCACTTAACTTTATGGGTGGGCATGTGTGCCTGAGGCTCGCTGGGGCCAGCCGGAGCAGGAGGAGTCCACCCATATTTCAGCTCAAAATTGTATTTATGGAGTTCTTAATGTCTAAAAAGATTTTCTTTATGAAAAGAACCAATTACTCTCAACTTATCTTTTATTCATTGTAATTAAATAATTCCTTTGTACATGGAAAAAAAAGAAATTATTAAATTTATTTGAAGACATCCGAATCACATTTGGTTATGCAGTCTGCCTATTTTAAATATGACTTGGGAAATTGGAAACTGCAGAGGAATTCTAAGTCAATAGGAAAATCTCTAAACTTTTTTAAGGACATTCATCTTAAAATGTGGTTTTAAAATTAGGCACTTCACCATCTGACACAAGAAGAGAAAGATAAGAAGCCAAATAAAATACTAGCAAACTCTCACAGAAACTCTCTTTCCAAAATTAGACTTATTAATCTTCACATGAGAGACTCCATTTTCTACAGAGGGCTTATTTTTTAATATACAAGAACCCCTCTCCTCCCCACTAAACTTACTTTGAAAATTACACTGGTTTCTTGGGGCTTCTGCCCAAGTTTTTTCCTTATGAACCACTGACATTTCTGCAAAACTCCTCTAAATATTGTGAGAGATAGAAGCGGCTTTTTATTTGGAAAAGTAGTTGTGATTTAGGATTATCAGTGAAACCCCTTGGGGCCTTATTGAATCATGTCAACAACTGTCAGTAATAATATGTACTTTGCTGGCCACAACATAATGCATTGATATGTATAAAGCAATGTTATAAATTGGAAAAAAAATGTGTTTTTTTTTATAATTTATCAGCATTATTGTGCCACAAAATAATTCAGTCTTATGAATAATTCAGAGCTTTTTGTAAGCATTATGGTGCTGTTCTCTGGCCTGCCAGGAGAGTTGTAAAGCAGAATATATTAGTTCAACTTTGTGATAATAAATAATTTTAGTGTTTCAGTAAGTTCTAGCTAACATTTAGTTCTGAGGTCTTAAAGAATAGCGTGTTCTATATGCTTCTGGGAGTGTTTATACTGGCTCTGACTCTCCTGGGTAATGTTTCAGTGAGTGATACAATCAGATAACAAGTGGCATATTGCTCAAGTATTGACATTGTGATATCTCCTGTAGTTTTATTGCCTGGAGTAGCTGATTTTGCCTTAACTGGGTCTGTAGTTCTTTGTGTGTATTTTTAATATTATTTTTTAAAAGTGGTTAATAAACTTGTTCATAAAGTTTTGCAGTATATTATAACATTGTTATCCTTCCAAGCTATTTCTAAGAATTCTGTGTGCTTTATTGAAAACATCAAAGAAAATGAATATGTCTTTTTAAACCCAGAACTTGAAATGACACTAGACTCAAGAGATCAAGTTTATGAAGACAGGAGTTATGTGTTATGGCTTCTGTTTATCTGCAGAAGAGCTGTCAAAGTGAAAGGGGTTGTGTGAGAATGGCTTTAGGCCTGAGCCTAAGCAACTCCTGTAATGCCAGATTCTTGTGACCCCAATAGACCTCCAGGAGCTGAATCTGATGCAATCACACAAGAGTGTTTATTGTAAGCTCAAGCCTGGACTCACAACCATTTCAGATGCAATGGTACCAAAGGGTGAGTCTCAACCCTTAGTTCAGTGAGGATTAATAGATTTTGGGGGATACTGTATGCATCACAACATCACACAGCCAATCATTTCACATCACAGAAAAGTCAAACAACAACTCTTAACATTGATTAGCACATTAATTGGCAGGAACAAGTTGGGTAAGGGTGTTTGGTTAGTTCAAGTTGTGGATACATTTGAACTAATTGGTTTAGGCCATGAGGGTGAAAGGGTAAAGTTTCTAAGCTGGAAAGCTTGAATGTAAAAGATTAGGTATTATTAAGTTCCTCTGTTACACCCAGATTCCTGAGATAGTTAAGACAACGCCCTACTGGCCATTTAGCCTAGGGCCCTGTGCAATTTGTCACAGGGCCTGAACCAATCAGTTTGAATGTGTACCCCGCTTAGGAATGACCAATCACCCCCGCCCGACCTGTTCCCGCCAATGAATGTGCCAATTATGTCTCAGAGTTTTTGTTCAATTTTCCCGCACCTCATGATGATTTGTTCTGATGTATGCAAAGCCCACCGCCCTCTCCAGAAAGTGTACTTAAGCTCTGCTTGACCTCAGCTCGGGGCTCTGGGCTGCTCCCCCTTCTTGAGTAAGCACGGAGCCCCAGCGCGCTGGAATGGATCCCCAATAAATCCCCTTCTGCCAATTGCATGGAATAAGTCTCGTGTGTGGTCTCTCCCGCCAACGCTCCGCCGGACCCCTCTTACAAGGGGTTGCAGGAGTGTATATGATAAGCTTTCAGGGTTGCCTAATCATGTTACCAATCAACAAAACTACTTGGAAGGTCACCTGGCGGTTCAGGTATTTTCTCTGTCTCATGATTTTTGTGGTAGCTAGGGGGTTGCTATGGGTCCTAAAATATGTGTAACTGAGTCAGAATCACTTGGCATGGAAGATCTCTCCAGTTATTTACAGACAAACAACTCAGCAGGGTGTGTATGTGCCTAGGAGCACTCTGGGGTTTTCCATCCACAAGAGTAACTCCCCCCTTTGGACAGGCTTTGCTCTGAGGTAGAGGCTAGTTTCTCAAAAATGGAGTCACATCAGTTTCTCACTCCATTTAAAAAACTCCATTTTGAAACCTGAGGTCATTATTAGAGGTCATTTATCACCAGGCACACCCACAGAGCCCTCTAATATGGCCTCAGACAAATTACTTCCCCTCACCCCCGATAAACTGAATAAAGTCTCTGACAAGCTTTCCTCTCCTGATAAGAGTGAATGGTGAGAATATCAGGATGGAGACCACCAGATCAGAAATTTCTGACCTCAGGGTAAATGATGTCATGGAGAAATCTGGTGGCACCTGATAAGAATTACAAGGTGTGGCCAAAAAAATCCCAAAATTTAGTATAAAAAATAGAGTCAATAAACAGGGATTCAGCCAGCCTAAACTAGTATGTACTCCAGTTGGAGAACCTGATGCTTACCTACACTGACATTCCATCACTTGCCATCATTTTCCTATTCTCTGTGTGATCCTCACTGCTCTCAAACTCTACCGCCTTGTCTGGACCTTTGTAAGAGCTGCAACATCTCCCTGTGACTCTCTCCTCAACTGGTCATCCACTCCACACCAGATGCTCATCAGTTCACAACCTTGTAGGTGGCAGAGGAGATTACAGTGACTAATTAGGCCTTTAATCTCTCCTACTCTTGGCTGTGCCCTTGGCTGTGGATTAGATTCTCAGAACCCCATGAAACTAAATAAAGATCCCATGTGTCCATCCAAAACTAAAATTACAGGAAAGAACAGTAATTTGGGATTAAGTCTCTCGCCTTTTTCTGGTAAGGCTCCTGACCTCCATTTAGTGAGAAAAAGGATTCTTTGGTCAAATGAGGTGTTCCAAGCCCTGCAGTAGGTAGCATATATGAGGTTGGGTTTTTTCATGACTCCAAGACACATAAAGAATCTACCCCCAGCAGTCAGTAGGCCTCTAATTTGAGAAGTAGGGCAGTATTAAACAAAGTCTCCTACTTAATCTCATCTAAAATTAGTCAAGTTTCCAATGAAGCTACAGAAACAAAATTTTTATCAACATTCTCTATTGATAGAAAATTTTATTTGCCAAAGTCAGTTGTAATCATATCCTATGGAGTGATAGTCATATCCTTTCACTAACTTTAGCATCCCAGATCTGGTCTCTTTATTTCTCAAAGCCAGCTTCCCAGTTTCTCCTCTCCCTCAAGGCCTCCCATTCCCATGGGTGAGCCCACTGCCCCTTGTCTAAGGCAGTGTATTCTCACTTGAGTAACTCCTCGTGCTCTGTCTAGTGAGTGTCTCCTTCAATTATCTGTTCACAAAAAGAACATGGAACTACAAACTTTGTCATTGCATCCATCTGGCAAGAACACCTTTCATGATTAGAAGTTGAAAACAACTAGAAATAGAAGAAAGAAAAACAGCTGGATGATATGGTGTATACCTGTAATCCCAGCTATTCAAAGTCCAAGGCAGAAAACACATAAGTTCTAATCCACCCTCAACCCTTTGACCAGATTCTGTCTCAACATTTTTAAAAGGGTCAGGATTTAGTTCTCTGGTTGGGAGAATGCCTACTTAGCATGTGTGAGACCATGAATGCAATTCTTCACACTGAAAAAAAAATAAAAATGCAAACAATAACAAAATAAAGATCACACATAAGAAATGACCTTCTAATACATTAAATAATCAAAAACTAATTTTTTTTTCCAAAATGGAAAGAAGACAAATTTACATGCTTTCACTTTTTTTAAAATATATTGGAAATCCTGGCCAGATCAATATGCAAGAAGTACAGGCAGAGGGCATGCCAAATGGAAAGGTAGAAGTATAATAACCTCTGTTTATAAGTGAGATAAAGTTATATCTGGAGAATCTCAAGATTCTCCAAGAAAATAGTCACCACATGAATAAATTCAGCAAAGGTTCCAATATAAAACCCCACACACATAAACTGTGTTTCTATACACTAATAATAAAAAAAAATATGAAAAGAAAATCAAGAAAACAATTTCATCTGACAAGTAAAATAAAATGTAATACTAGACCCAATGTAATACTACCCAATCAAGTAGATCAAATGTGAAGACTTTAAAACAAGCAATGAAACTTAGAATAATACCAATTAGTGAAAAAATATCAAGTGATCATGGGCAGAAACACTTAAACTTGTTAAAATATCAACACTACCCAAAGAAATCTACAGTTTCTGTTCAATCCCTAAAAAATTCCTAACTTCTTTTTTTCATGAATACCATTTTTTTTATATTTTCATTTACTCATATTTATTTTGTAGGAAAGTAGAGAATATTTTAATTTATTCACAAAAACATGCAATACATCTTATTCTAATTAAGATCCCAGTCTTCTTGTACATAATGCAGAGATTATTCATTTCAAAAATTTAAAATTCCATCCTAAAATGATAAGGAATGTGAAAGCAACCAACTTCAGAAACATTTTGAACAAGAACAAAATTGGTGGTCTAACCTGTCATAATTTCAAAACTCCATGCTATAAAGTTACCAGTCATACAAACACAAAAGATAGAAATGTTGATTAATAAAACAGGGTAAGAAATCCAGAAATGAAAAAAAAAAAACACATAAGTTTTCAATTGGTTTCTGACAACAGCATTCCATGGAAATGGACAGTCTTTTCCACAAATACTGATGAGAAAACTGAATAGATAGCCACACAACAAACAAGGAAGTTGGGCCCTTATTTGACACCATGGACAAAAATTAACTCAACATAAATAGAGGACCTAAATGTAAGATCTAAAATATAAAACTCATAACACACAAGAGATAAAGCCCATGACAAGGGATTTTGACAGGGAATTTTTGAATAGCACATCAAAAGCACAGGCACCAAAAGGAAGAAATAAACTGAACTACATCAACCCCAAAACTTTGATTCATCAATGGACATATTCAATAGTGAAAAGATGCCTCACTAAATGCAAGAAAGCATTTGAAAATTATATTTCTGATTAGAAGTTAACATCTATGATATAAAGAGCCCTTATACCTCAACAAGAAGAAAACAACAACCCAATATTAAAATAGGCAAAGGACTTCCACAGATGTTTCTCCAAAGAAGATATGCAAGTGGCTGAGAAGCACATGGGAAGATGTTCAATATCAATAATAAGTGGAGAAATCAAAATCAAAATCAAAATCACAATGAGATCCAGCTTCAAACATGATGAAACAGAAAGAAACAGAAAACAGAAAAATCCCTGATCGGCTCCCATTCTCCAGTCCAGGAACAAAGAGGCACATCCACCCACCACCACAACTAAAACAGAAAACACCAGTGCTGCTGAGAATGTGATGGAGCCAGAACCCTAGTGGGTTAGAATGCAAAGTAGCGCAGGCTCTATGGGAAACTGATTGGTGGTTCATCAAATTATCAAAAGGATCATTCAAATGACCCTTCAATTCTACTTCTTTTGAAGAGATATTTATATGCTTATAATTACTACAGGATTATTTATTATACTCAAGGGTACATTGAGAAAGAATATTTTTATTTTTAGCTGTGCATTATAGTTATACATAAGCATGGAATATAGTTTGTTCCAAGTCAGTCTCAAGAACTTGCCCTTTCCCTCCCGTCCTCCCTGACCCAGTTTCCTTTCTTCTTCTATATTGGTCTTCCATCCATGTATTTATAGTTTTCTTAACTCGTGCTTTACAGATATACATAAAGATAAAACTCACTGTGGTCTCTTTATATATGTATATAGGATAGTATGGTCAATTTCATTCTACAATTTTGCCCTTTTCCTATCCCAAGGAAGAATTTTTTTACATGTAGCACATGATGAAGTATTATTTGGCCTAAAAAACAAGAAAATCCTGGCTGATAGTAGAGTAGGGATGGACCTTGAGAATACAGACTGTACAATTCTAATTATATGAAGTACAGTACACAGAGTAATTAAAATAATACAGAAAGGAGAATGGTGACTTCTTAGAGCATGAGGGAAATTGATGATTACTGTCTAATAAATGAGCTTCGATTTTGCAAGATGAGAAAAGTTCTGTGGCTGCATGCTGGTTTCAAAATGGAAAAATAAGTGTAATGAACACCACTGATGTGCCTTCCCAAATAGCTGACATGGCAAAACTTTGCTGTGAATATTTTAAAATGTATATAAAATTAAACTCATTCTGCTTATTTCCACACAAATAAAAACCAAGTAATTTCTCCACTAGTAGAAACTTATCAGAAGGAACTTCTCTATGAGTAGAAATGTGAAAGGATCATTCAGGTTGAAAGGATGGATCACACACTTGGTCATGCTAAGAAATAAAGAATACAATGAGGGTAGCTCCTCAGGAAAATTTAAAATAAGTATCATTGTACAATCAGTTCTTAACTCCTCTCCTAATCTGACTGAGGTGCAGTGGTGTAATAATTATAGAGCTTGTGATGTTGCCAGAGCATGCACACCATGAAACCAGTCATGTGCACATATGGGCCAAGGACACCACCAAGCTGGGAGGGCCCTGTGGAGACTTGAGCTTAGGGTCTCTGTCTTTGTCTTGGCAGAGGGAAAAATGCAAGGGAGGATGCAACAGGTAGGCAAACAAACAACTCTCTCAACAATTGTCCTTGGATCTGTGAAACTCCTGGCAGTTTCCTTCCAGAGTCAGTCCCTTTGAATCACAATGGTCATACATCACATCTTGGACGAAAAGCTCCCCCCACCACTCCTGAGGGACCATCCCTGATCAGCTCCCATCCACCAGCCCAGGATCCAAGAGGCACATCCACCCACCACCACAACTAATGTAGACAGATGTCAGATAAGAATGAGAAAGCAGAAATCACTGTTGGAGCTCCAGATCAACTGGAACAAGCATCAGTGTATTTGGGAAAGGCTTTCCATCACCAATGTGTTCCTTCCATCCCTTACAGCCCCAGATGCCACAAGCCACCCAGGCACAGAGACCTGTGAACACCTGTTGCTGAGGCACGTACATGTAAAGATGCACACTCATTACAACTCCTTCCACCACAGATATCATTTAAACACCTCACATTTAGAAACAGGTGCATGACCCACAATTCACTGCCATCCCACCAAAAACACAGATGCATAAATCACCTTTATCCCTGCTTTTCCTGAATACACACACCACCACTTCCTTTCTAAAAAAATATACTCTATACATACCCACAAATACACATGCCTGTTATCACCCAGGTACTGACAGACATGCAATTATATGTATACTTTTCCAAATGCAGGCTTATACATTCCTATATACTCTACACTTCCTGAAGGCATGCACATGATATAACCAAACACTGAGTGTGCATGCACACATAAATACAACATACAACCCCCCCCCCCCACACACACACACAATAAACCCTATTTGTTACCAGAAGTCACATAAACAAAACCCTAAGTACTCTGGAAAATCTCACAGACTTGATCCTCTCATCAGAAATACAATATACACAAAGTCTCTTTGAACTTCCCCAAGATTGAGTGCAACCAGAAATACCCTGATTACAAAAATGTAACATCCTTAATCCTAAATGACACAGGTACAACCACAAACATACACACATAAACATGAGTCCATATTCCCAGAATCACTTGATACACAGACACCAACACCCCAAAACACATAGTTTCCCAACCCTCTCCAAATGGACACAACAATGATGTCACCTACAATCTAATCATTGTCATTTCCCAAATACATACATAACACATGTGTGGCCTTAATACATATATTTTACCCTGCACAGTAATATCACACCCTTCCCTAAACAAAAAATAAAATTAAATTAAAAAATCAATATTTTGTGAATATCAGAAAGTATTCACCAAAATACTCCATTCAAACACTCTTCTTAATAATTATTCACAAGTCCCACCATGTCATAATAACCCATATACACTGTCGGTACCCAATCCCCCTAACTTGTATTCCCATATAAATATAACTCCTATATTCTCTCGGTGGAAACACCCACTACCCATTACAGTTTGGGAATAAATACTCAGCCATCACACTTCCTAAATACATTCACAGTCCTAGATTATACAAGTCTGGGAACACACATGTCTGTCTGAATCTACAAATCCACAGTACTCCCACAGACCCAAAGTACATGCAGCCACTCTCTCACTATTAAAGGGCACAGAATTCACTATTAATTACAAAACTGCTCAGACTTTCTGATATACTCAGTCAACAGCACACAACACTGTGGAGCTCTGAAAATCCTCAATAGCATAAACTTCCTATCTTCCAGATGCCTGACTGTAAACCCAGAGTTCCTCATGCCCAAATTAAAACAAATACACAGCAAAATCCAAAGAATTCCAATCAACAACCTTCCTTACAAAGTCTCATACATATTCCAGACACCTCCGAGAAACACTTAAAATAGATATGAAGTAGGACCGAAGAGGTGGATACCAGAAGAATTTTCAGAAAGCAGGTTTATTGGCTGTTGCCAACCAGTCCAGAGTGTGGCTCATACCTGAAACATTCTATGGACAGATAATTTCAAAATATTTTGACTTTTATGTCCCATGGGGGAAAAGGGCTTGCAGATTCACTTGACAAGTGTTTTTCATTCCATTCTCTAGGCCAGACAGAGGTTTCACAAGTATTTACAAAAAAAAAATCTAGCATTTACAAGAAAGAGAAAGCTACCAACCACAGTAACCTTTGCATACTTGCTGCCTTTCTGACAAGAGAAGAAGCTTAATTATGGCAAGGGTCTTTTGGTTGAGAGTATCTGGTGTGCTTCAGGTACACATAACTTCAGACCACACACCAATCAGTATCACCCAAAAAGCAATCACAAAAACACTCCCTCAGTACCTGAATGGAGCAAACAAATTACTTATTGACATGACAACAATTTGTATTCTCAAATGAAAACATATACAATCACCTCTATGTTGCCAACATGCACATACACAGAATGTCTCAGAATATGAAGTTCAACAACAAATCTCAGATGTACAGACACTGCTAACTCCTCCAACATACTCACATGTTAAGGTCTTTAGACAAGTCAAAATAACACCTGGTATTTTGCCAGGGGAATGGTAGAGTTCATAAACAAGTCTGGATGGTGCCTGGCAAAATGCCAGAGGGAGTGGCTTGAGAAGTAACAAAAGCGAGCCATTAAGTGTGGAGATTCCTTATTGGTTGACTTATGTATCTAGTTTATGCTAATTAAGATAAGCTGTGTGGAATGTATAAATAGCTCTGTTGTCCTACAATAAACGGCTCCTACTCCTGCTGTATCAACGTACACAAGTTATTCGTCACACCCCCCCCCCGCTATTTTGCCGCAGCCGGACTGTGGCACTCACAAAGGATACCCCTCTATTCCCAAGAATAACATGATCACCTCAAAGCCCTAAACAAGAAAATACACAGCATTCTACTTGAGACATTATCAACAGAATCTATACACATCTATGTGCCACATATACATAATTCCAAACACCTCAACATACTCCATGATTCCATTCTCTCCAAATCTCTGAACACCAAAGATTATGTCCCTAAATTCTGTCCTAGACATCATGAACATACACATACATTCTAAAATCTGAAAATGCACAGATCCAACACATAATGGTAAGACAACATCCTAACTCCTTTCAAATGCATTCACAATAGTCACGTTCACAATAGTCCACAATGCCAACAACACCTACAGATGCGCCACTAAAACCCTAAACACATGTCCTGCCAGAAAGGTACTCAGCCAACACTGACCAAAGAAATCACTCAGAAAATACTTACACACAACAATCAAACAGTCCCACACAAGATAATTTATGGTGTCTTGTTTCATATCCTTTCCATACCTATACACATGAAACACATGAGAGGACAAAGTCCTGATACTAGAGGGACAAGTTCTTGTGTTCTCTCTCTCTCTCTCTCTCTCTCTCTCTCTCTCTCTCTCTCTCTCTCTCTCTCTCTCTTTCACACACACACACACACACACACACACACACACACATACACACACACAGAACATTACATACATAATCTGAACACTGACACAACCAGTTCAAGGATATTATCTTGTGGGCCCTGCACACAGAGGTAGAGGGGTGAAGATGCAGATTTCAGGCACATACCTTGTTGAAAATGTAAGAAAATATAAAAGTGCAAAGGACAGAGCACATTCCCTCCTATAAAACTGAAAGGTACTTGCCAGCCACTCAATATAGAGAAAAACTCTTCAAATAATAAGAGAGTACTCTCAGATAATGCTTCTGGAGATGAAGGTACTCTGGGACACTTAAGGAGTTTCTAAATGAGAGAATCACCCCAAATAGATTCTTTTGAGTATCCACTGTCAGCCCAGGTAGATATCTTCTAGCTGGAAAGCCAGACCATTGTGCAATGTGTGTTCCTATGCCAGGGCTGGGCTTATTCACCTGGGCTCCCCCCCTAAGCCACATCAGCTCCAATTTCTGAATGGGGTCTGCAGTGTTCTCACATAAGAGGCCTTTGGCATCCTTACATGCCCAAATTCTAATCATAGGATGCATTAGTACTTCATTCATATTCATGGTCCAGTAATATTCCATTGTATGGAAATACCACAATTGTTTATCCATTTGATTGTTTTTTAACTTTTGGATTATTTCCACCTTTTCAGTGAACATCTGTGAAAAATAATTTTTTGATGGAGAAAGTTCCTATTTTTTATTATTTTTTACATATTATAATTTTGTGGTTAGCTTTTCGGGGGGACTTCTAGACTTCCTTATCATATTGCTGTGCAGAAATTGATCATGTGTTTAAAGGACTCAACTTGCATCCTGAAGTCTTCTGCCTACAGTCCTGCCAGGTATTCTCTGAGTGAAAGCATTTAGAGCCTTGAAATGTGCCCTAACTGTTCAGCAGTGAAACCCTGGATGGACCATGAAGGAGAGTTTGGTGCAGCATAGGACAGGGGTGGAAAGTCAAGACTCAGCCACCCATCCATCCACTGATTCACCGTCCACTGATTCACCATCGACTGATTCACCATCCACTGATTCACCGTCCACTGATTCATTAGTAGAATGTCTGTCACATACCTACCTCACACCAGCCCCTGTGCTGGACATGGGAAGATGTGCATAAGGTATAGGTGACACCTGAAGGGGCTTATGACCTTGGGGTGGGGGAAACAGACACACAAATGACAATCAGGCCATGCGTGGTGGCCTCCACCTGCAATCCCAGCTCCTCAGGAGGCTGAGGCAGAGATCACCCAGCTCATTTCTGGGAAGGTAAAGCAAGTGAAAGTGAACAGGGGTCTCTTCTGGGGACAGGGCTGGGTCAGGGATGTTGTTCTGCTTGCCTCTGTAACTTGAGAGCCCAGCACATAGTAGGTGCTTAGTATTGCCTGGCATATAGTAGTCACTCAGTAAATGACTGTCAGTTGTGTGGATTCATGTTTCCAGGGAGGAACCTGACCTTTAGTTTTCTGCCCTTCTCTGTGGTGGTGATTGGTTCTCATCATGGGTGAATACAAAACAAAGGTGATTCTCAGTTTTTGAGTGTGATCCTTCGTCTTCTGACCTTCCTCACCCATCACTGTGCCCAGGAGGATCCCAGCTCCCATTCACATGACAATGTGCAGCCATCAGTACATAAGTGTTGCTCTGAAAAACGGGGAGAGAACTGGCCCACCAGCCGCAGGTCTGTTTATTTAAAAGGGAAAACTCCAGACAGGTGAGCGAGGGCCTCCCAGCCTCCCTGCCTCCCACCTCCGCTCTGGGTTCTGCGTGGGAATCTGGTGTCCAGGGCTCTACAAGGCCTCGGGTCGCCTCACAGAATGAGCCTGGCAGGGGATGGGGAGCTCCTGGCAGGGTCAGGTGGTCTCCACCGGCCCAGGCAGGACCTCCACGACATTCGGGGAGGCCACGTGTGTACCCCAGCCTCAGGCGGGTTGGCTTTTCTGGGGCCATTTTGTCACTGCCACAGTACCACGGACGGGACCTTGGATTCCCCAGGGGTGGGTGTGACCAGAGTTGGGTGCCGCAGTCCAGTGCAGCAAAATAACCAGGGGGTGACAAGCAACTTGTGTACATTGATAGAGCAGGAGTGGGAGCCATTTATTGTAGGACAACAGAGGTATTTATACATTCCACACAGCTTATCTTAATTAGCATAAACTAGGTACAGCAGTCAACCAATAAGGAATCTCCACACTTAATGGCTCGCTGGAGTTACTTCACAAACCACTCCCTCTGGCAAAATGCCAGGGGCCATCCAGACTTGTGTACAGACCCTAACATTTGCCAGGCGCCATCCTCACTTGTTTACAGACAAACTCTAACAATTCCCCTTTTTGTTTAATTTAAATAACGACCATAGTGGTTTTTACACAAACACCATAAATAATCTGCTACAAGCAGAAGGGGAGGATACAAAAATGCCACAATACCAAGCCAATTGATAGCTCTATGCAAGAAAGTCCTTGGAAAAATTATACCAGCAATGACACCGTTAGCAAAGATACCGAGTTACAATTTGTTGTAGATTACAGTTTGTTCTCTCAGTCCAGGTAAAGCAGTGTCTCAATAGATTAACTCACAATCCACATAAATCACAGTCCAGGTAAATTCTGCAGGCAGCTAGCTAAAATAAGTTCTGCAGGCAGCTAGCTTTGGGGACATGTGTCTATAACCTCATGACAGACAACTGGGTGGATGGGCAGTTCTCAAAGGGCCTCCACCCTCCCCCAAGGTGAATGCTCCATCCTTTATGGGCTAAATCAGGTCCCCCCAACTGCCACCAAACCCTGTGTTGAAGTCCTGACCCCAGTACCTCCGAATGCGACTGTGTTTGGATTTTTCAAAGAGGTAACTGAGGTAATGTGAGTTCATCGAAGACAGCATGGCAGGTTCTTCTATGTAGAGCAGATCTAAAAAGGAGACACAGTGAGGGAGAAGGTGGCTTTCTACAAGCCAAGGAAAGAGGCCTCCCAAGACGTCCACCCTGCCAGCTCTTGGCCCTGGGTTTGCAGCCCCCAGAACCAGGAGAACATAGATCCCCATTGCTCCAGTGACCCGGCCCAGGATGCTCTGTTACAGCAGCGCTCGCAGACTCATACGGCCCCAGGAGTCAGTTTCCTGGTGGAAGACACAGTGTGAAGGTTGGTGCCTCAGTGGGCCCTCAGTCTGTCACCCAGCCAGGGGTGGGTCCTTCCTTCCTCCTGGGGGTGACCCCACTGTGAGGCCTGAGTGCAGTGGGAGTCACCCTCAGGTGGTTCCCCAGAACCAAAGCCCCAGGCTGCCTCCAGGACAGCCATTGCCAGTCCACCCCAGAGCACTCCACCAGCCCCACCTTGTTCTCCAGCTGGGCACCTTCTGGGTTGACCAACAGGGGACAGGTTTCCCTGGGCTCAGCTAAGAAGGGCCTGGCTAAGGCTGTTTGAGTCATGCTTGGGGGGTCTTTAGCCTCCCTGGGGGTTACCTGTGCAGACACTGGCCCAGGAGGTCCCCAAGACTAACTCGCCAGCCACACTGTCAGCTGCAATGTGTTATGCAGAGAAGTGTCCTAGTGTGACTGTACCCAAGGCCACGGCGGGGCCAACAGGGAGAAAAATACTGATAATTATCCCCAAATAAATAGATGAATAAAACTGCCCCACCCACATGACACTCAGTCATCGGGTCAAGAGAGTTTAGCAAAGCCCAGATCTGGGGTCTGAGGGACCCCAATCTACCCACTGTTGTCACCCAGGAGTTAACATCAAGCAGCCATGCCAGCTCTGTGTCCACAGGACCTGTTAGGTGGCCCTCGAGAAGGCGCAGGCACAGCTCTTCTGTTAGTCTCCTGGGGGACCTTCCCAAGCCCCAGTGTCATCAGCACCCCCTGGAATCTGGAGGTGCAGAGGGAGTACTGTGGGCCTCCTCTCAGACCCTCAGTGATGTCAGCTCATTCCTGCCGCAGGGCCATTGCACAGGCTGTTCACGCAGAGACTTCTAATGCTGCCTGTAGTCTTCACCCTCCAGCCACCTTTCCGACCGGGCTGCCCTCCTCCCCTACCCTTTGGCTCCTCTTCACTTCCTCAGGGTCACTTACTGAATCTCCCAGTTTGACCTCCATGGTGTTTCCTTTGCTCACTGTAGGTCCTCCCACTCAACAGGGAGCCAGCAGGGTCCAAGATGGTACCCCCACTATATTCCCCAGGGCTCCAGTGCTGACCACAGACCTAGCATGTAGGTGCTCAATAAAACGACTGCTGGCTGAACTCACTGATGGGCGAAGTCGGCCCTTGGGCCTCTTGCTGTGGGTAAAGGAGTGAGTGGCCGTAAAGTGTGTAGAAATGTCAGTATCATGTTCGTCACACGAGCTGGCTATGACCACATGCCCAGCCCAAGGCCTGACCCGGAAGGAACTTTCAGAGTTTCTTATTGAGTTGTCCTGTGTAGAGCGCATAGTAGGCTCCGCACAACCGAGAACTGCCGAGTGCACACAGCCCTGACACACCCACAGGGACACAGGGGACAACAACAGCCAGAGGCCTCCAGGGTGGTCTGAGGTGAGGAAAGCAAGGCTCAGAGAGAGTGATACGCTGCCCCAAGGCCACACAGCACTCTGAGGCAGGCTTGCACAGGACTCGGAGCTCTGGTCTTCGTCCTCCCATGGTGGCCATGTGTCCCCATGAAGATTCCTTCCCTTGTGGCCATTGCTACATGGCCATAAGGGGTTTGGGTGCTCCAGCAGGGTTGGAGAGGACAGGCGCACCCCTATCCCTAACCCCAGAGCTCGAGCCTGCCTCATGGTGATCTGTGGTGGCTGCTTGGTGGCACTGTGGAGTCACCACTGACTGGCAGCTACCCCAGGGACCCCAGTCCATTCCAGCTTGACCCAGAGGCCTCAGGGGGTGCTCTGTGCTGACCTTATTCCAGATGAGGAGGGTAAGGCATGGAGAAGGACCAGCCAGCCCTGTCTGAGCCGTGTGGCTGGTCTGGGAGGAAGGAAGCGGTTTACTGAGCACCTACTGTGTGCCCCTGGGAACCGCCCCCACCACTGGGACCAGGGAGCCGAGGACGACTCCACGCAGGGGGAGATCCATTCTGGCTCCCAGTTGGAGACTCGCTACTCTGCTTCAGCCAAAGGCCAGGGAGGCTATGCAGAGGGCTGTGGTGAGGGGCAGCAGCCAGCCATGGCCCCTGGTGGGTGGCCGGGGAGGCCAGGGGGACAGACCCCTTCAGGGCACGTGCCCAGAAGCCATTAACTCACCAGGCTCCATCAAGGTCAGCACCCTCATGCCCTGTCCCTTCCCCAAAGCCACCTCTGAACACTGTGCCCCAGGTACCAAGCCTTCCACCTGAGCTCCTGGGGACCTCCTGCCCCGTGTGGATCACCCATCCTCACTCCCACCAGGGGCAGGAGCAGTGTGGTTTCCATCTGTTTCCCAGGAGACACAGGAGAGGTGACAGGAAGGATCCTGAGGGCAAAGACAGTCACTGAGACGACACAGCGGCCCATCTTAGCCCACAAGCCCCAGACTCGGACACCAGTGAGGACCCACCTCACAGGGGTGAGGACACCACCCAGCCAGGATGTCCTGCTGCAAGGCACATTCCTGCCCAGAGGGGACAGGCCGGTCCACCTGCCCCACCCCTGGACAGACCCCCAGGCCAGCAGGGATGGCTGGGCAGGCTGGGTGCCCGGGGCCCATGGGGAGGCGGGGGGCAGAGGGGGGTCCACCGCTCCCTGAGCCCAGCAGCCCCTATGCTCACGGGAGCAGGGGACACAGTGACCCAGGACTGTCACCAGGGAGGGTGACGAGGAAAGGGACAGGCAGCACGAGGGCCCTGGCAGCAGAGAACAAGGGACAGAGAAGAAAGCTGGGGCCCAGGGCTCAGGAGAGGGGACAGCAGAGCCCAGACACAGAGGCCCAAGAGCACAGAGCTAGGACCAAGGACCCAGAGGACACAGGATGGGCAGGGAGGGCAGGAGATGGCCTCTGGAATAATGTTGGGAGGGAAAGGCCAGAGGCCACCAGGGGAGCCTGGAGGGAGGGGAAGGGACAGGGGAGGCCACAGGTGGGGGAAGGAAGGGGTGCCAGGGTCAGAGGTGGAGACCAGGGCTGGGCAGGGTCCCTGTCACCTTGGCGACAGGGTCCTCCTTTCCTGGGGACCCTATGTAGCCTGGATACCTGCAGCCAGGACCCTCCATCCACCCTAGTTCCCACACAGAGTCCACTTCCCACAGGGACCTGGCCGAGGACTCAGGGGCCCAAAACAAAGGCGGAGGCTGGCCTCCATGGAAGCCTGGAGGCCTCTGGTTCCCAGCTTAGCAGGCCCCAGGCATTTGCATCAGGCCTCCCCCTGGGGGGGGGCGCCTCTGGGCTCCCTGTCTCCCAGCGGGCTCTTAGGGCTGCAGCCTATCCTGGGGGTGCCCTGGCAGGCAGTTTGACTTGGAAAAATAGACTGTGTGTGTCCCTCACCCTGAGGCCACTGTTCACCCCAGGTCTGGGCTAGTGGGGGGAGATCTCAGAAACCGGGGTCTGACCTTTCTCATCCTTCTGCAGCTTCTAGAATCTCAGAATAAAGGCCAAAATTCTCCTGTAATCACAGGACCAACCCCTACCACTCCCTGGTACCCACTCTCTCTCCATCACCATCCACCACCCATGGTGGAACTTCTTCCTCCGAGGGCCCACTCAGCAGGCTTATGGTCACCACAGGACCCTTGCACATGCTACTCCCAGTGGCTGCCTTGCACACTTCCCTCCTCCTGTTCACTCCCTTACAGATGGTTCATCCTTTGGATTCCGTGGACAGTGCCACTTCCTGGGGAAGCCCTCCCTGTCATGTCTGGCCTCGTGCTCCATTAGGCCTCAGCTCCCTGGTAAGGGAGAAATTATCACGATGACGTGGAGGAGCTCATGTCCACTTCTCCCCCACCAGACCGTCAGACTTCACTCCTCTCCTCACTACCTTCCTGGGTCCTGCCCGGTACCCAGGGGTCCCAGGCATTTAGAATGGATGGATGGGTGGATGGATGGACAGATGGACAGATGGTAGATGGGTGGATAGGTGGACGGATGGATAGACAGTTGGGTGGGTGGATGCACACGGGGACCATGGAGGCCGACTCAGGCAGTGCTGAGATCTTCAGACCCTGTCAGCTGGGATCCAGCCTCATCCTGGTGATCCCCTGAGGCAGAGGCATGGGATCCTATGCACCTACAGATGAGGAAGAGACTCCAGGGAGACTCCAGAGTCCAGGCCACATGGTAAGGACTTGAGACAGGATGTGCCTGGGGATAGCTGCACCAGATGAGGCAGTTTGGGAGCTGATTAACTTCTTTCCCTTGTGTTTCACCTGTCGAAGAAGCAAGGCACAGAGATGAAGCTCTTTCACATTACAGATGAAGAGTCTGAAGGTCAGAGTGGTAAAGGCATTTCCAGGTCCCGAAGGTAATACATGGCAGAGCTGGAATTCTAACCCAGGTCTGCCTCTAGAGCAGTTTACCTGTCCCTTCTAGCATGACTTTCTGACAAGTCCAGACCCACCCAAACTCAACCTCCTGTACCTGGTTTGGAGAGTCCCAGGTACATGAGTCATATAAGGCCCTGATAAGTCCTTCTGCAAAAGGAATTTTCTAATATTTCTTTAACCCAGCACTTCCAACATTAATTTGAACATGAGATCCTTATAAGTGTGACCAGAATTAAGACATTTCAGAAGTGACCTTGGGAGACACTGGTCTTGGTAACTCACAGAAATTTCAAGTGGTCTTCCTGATTTCCGGGAAGAGAATTCTGGATATATTTTGGAGACTCAGTAAGTTGCTGAAGGGATGGAGAGAGATTCAAAGGACTAAGGGGGCTATTTCAGAGCAGGAAGTGATCCCAAGGAGGACCCTAAGTGGGACACTGGAGAGATTTCCTCCCTCCCTCCAGAGAACAGAGCCAGGGCCTGTGAGGGGAGGAAAGGGGTTGGAGACTGGACCTGAGATGGGCCATCTTGGTCAGGAGTGAGCTCCCCACCGCCAGCAGTGTGCAGTTAGAAACTGTTGCATTACACTGCTGAAGGTCACTTCCTCTAGGATTCTGGGCTTCGGGGAAAAGAAATGCCACCCCAACTCGGCCATGCTAAGTCCCCTTTCTCTCCAGAGTGGGCATAAAGAAGCCAGGCGTGGCACCTTCATGACATTAGGAAAATCATTATAAATAAGATAGTTCCTATGAAAGCTGATGAGCTCTCCACAGTCCATCTCCTCTCCACAGGAATAAAGCCAAGCCCGTGACTCCAGTGTCACCTCCCGACATGGACTAGAGGAAACTCTCATTTAAAAAAGTATAACAAGAAAAGTGAGTGACAATACAAGAATTACTAATTGGGCATTATGTAAAATTGTGGATGTGTAACCGACGTGATTCTGCAATCTGCATTTGGGGTAAAATTGGGAGTTCATAACCCACTTCAATCTAATGTATGAAATATAATATGTCATGAGCTTTGTAATGTTGTGAACAACTAATAAAAAAAAAAGAAAAAAAAAGAAAAGTGAGTGACAGTCTATTGACATTTTAAAAAGTGTGTGAGCAGGAGGGGGCGTGACTGGCTGGAGAGACACAGAGACGGGAGGAGAGAGGAGCCATATCTGTCCCCTCCATCTCCGCTAAACCTGGGGGGACTCAGGCTCCTCCATCACCCAACAACTGTGGCTCGGCGTCCCCTCCACCAAGAAGGAGGTCGAGGTGAGAAGGGGTGGGCCGGGTGCAGGCCACGGGCCTGGGGTGCCCCAACTCCTAGGTCAGGGTCTCCCCTGGCTGGGCTCTGGTGGCTCTGTGGGACTGTCCTGGGAGGGCAGGTAGGGGATCTGGCCAGTGGCGACCAGGGGTCCATGTCCCCTCAGCTTTCCAGCAGGCTGCGGGCTCGTCTCGTGCCCGCCCCACTGCCACCTGCCCCCTGCCCCCACCGTCACTCCCCCCCCCCCCGGAGCTGAGCGCAGCCTGGGGTGGGGGTGCAGCGGTGTGGTACAGATGTCCACGGAGACCATTCTAGGGAGGACCTGGGGCCACCCCTGCGCCCTATCCAAGGCGAGGGGCGAAGGGGCTGGCCCCAGGGACTTCCTGGGCACCGACAGGTACAGCGCCCTGGGGATTCGTGGGCCTCCACAGTGACGGCCTCTTACCCTGCCCTCCTATGCGCGTGGGCCAGCGCACACTCACGAGGTGGATGTCACACCCCTGCAGCAGCATCAGCGCACGCGCTGGAGGGGCTGTCAGGGGGCGGTCCACCTGCACCTGCGCAGACCGTGGGCACCCACCCCGGGATGCATGCGCACCCCGCCACCACCACACAAGCACACACACACACACACACACACACACACACACACCCATTCTGTCTTAGGCACGTGCACGCTTATGTGCAGGGGACAGACCCTCTTTCTGACCTGTGTCCCACACTCCCAGCAAGTGCCCATGTAGCACCTGCCAAACCCATGGGGAATTGCGAACGCAGTCACTGTGACCTCCCCACCTCCCAGGACCCCACCTCGTGCTGCCCCACTCCCTAAACAGTGTTTGCACAGCTGTCCTGTGTCCCCTGAGCGCTGGGGGAGCAGGCCACATGCGACCTCGGTGGAGAATGTCACCCTCTCCAGTCCCTCCTGCCCCCAGCCTGCCTTTGTCACCCAGGACAAGGCTCAGGGGACCCTGCTGTCCTGCCCTCCTAGTGGCTTCCCCGCCAGTGCCCTGGGCAATGAGTGAGCCTCGGGCGCCCCTCCTCGCCCAGTTGCCCTTGCCCAGGCCTTATCAGTGGGCGCGGGTGGAGAGGACAGGGGCTGCCACTCGGGGAGGCCTGTTCTAGAAGCATCCGCCCGTCCCTCCCCTTCCTCTCCACCAGTCCAGCCTCTCACATCTGCTTTTGTCCCACCTCTCGGCCTTTGTCCAGGCTGTTCCCTGCACCCAACTCGCTCCTTAGCAAGGATCCCTAGCCGCCCCCTCCAGGAAGCCCTCGGGGTTCCCTGCCCTCCTGGCCTCGAGGCTGCCTGCACTTCTTCCCTGGTCCCCTCTCACTCCAAGATGTCCATTTCTTGCTCCCTGAACATGACCATGGGATGGGGAAGAGTGGAGTCGTGGGGAAGGTGGACAGCTGGGCTCCCATCATCCTGGCACCCCCAGAAATGGGGGAGAGCCCTGGCCAAGGGCTAGACCTCTGCAGGAAGAGGGTGGACGGGAGGGAGAGTCCCAGGGAGTGTGCGGCGCCGAAGGTTTGAGCCAACTGTTCCTGTAAGCTGTTGGGGGCGGGGTGGGGGAAGAAAGAAGAAGAAAGTTCTTGTTTCCCTACAAATCATCATGGAATGCATCTGTCTCAATTTTGATCAAACAAATGAAAGGGGAAACGAGTTCTTATTGATGAGAAGAAAATGGAGACAGCAAAGCCCATAAGCTTCTCTTTGGTGAGCCTGCTATTGTGCTTCCGCCTCTTTGACGTCCTCCCAAGGGCTAGACACCGGACCCTCCCAGGGAGGTTCCCACAACCTGGACAGTGGAGCTGGAAACCAAGTCCACACCCGGTGTGGGGGGGGACTTCTCACTGCCTTCCCATGGCCTGGCCATCCTGAAGCCCGGGAGGGCGTGTCCAACACAGCTAGATTAAGGGAGGCCTGACAGCAGGTGCCAGGCAGTGTGCCTGCTCCCAGGGACCCCAGAGGCCATGGCCAGCCAGCACGTGAAACTCGAGACCAGTCCATCCTGCAGAACACAGAGATTCCCAGCCGCCAGGCTTCATTACTATGCATCTAGGACACAGGCCCTGCCAGGGGGCTGCTGCAAACGCATTTGCCAAGGGTGGCTGCTGGAAAGATGGGTGCCACAGGCTTCTGGGTTCTCTCTTTTCTTTTCCTCTCGTCCTTCTCGACAATGTTTGATTTCGTTCCCTCTTTCTCTTCCTATCTCTCTTTATGAGTCTTTGTTTCCTCTTGCTCCTCAGCTTTCCTTCTTCCCTTCCCCCTCCAGCCTCCCACACCCCCGCCCCACCTCACCTCCTTCTCTCCTCGCTCTCCCCGCTCTCCCAATCCTTCACATCTCTGAATCCCTCTTCGCCTTCATTCTCTGTCCGCTGTGGTCTTGCTTGGAAGGTTTAGCCAAGGGGTGCTCAGGGCTCCCCTATCAGCTGCGGATGCACTAGATTTCGGGCTAGATGGGCCCATCTCAGTGAATTAGCAGTATGGACCCCTGGTGGTCATTGCCTGGAAGACTAGAGGAGGTGCTGGCCATTTTCTTTATGCTTGTTTCTGCAAACTGCACCCCCCACCCAGCTCTTATTAAATCTCACAAATCAACTGGATTATTGATTATTGTCTTGCATTTTCTCTCTGTTGATCTCTCTCTGTCTCTGTCTCTCTCATTTTTTTTCTCTGCCCCCCTCACCACCACTCCCGCTCACACACTACTGAGAAATTGGAGAGCTTTATTTCAAGCATCAAAATTCATCTGAAGCCAGGCTCCATGGGTGGTATACGACTGTAATCCCAGAGGCAAGGGGGCTGAGGCAGGAGGATCATGAGTTCAAAGCCAGCAAAAGTGAGGTGCTAAGCAACTCAGTGAGACCCTGTCTCTAAATACAATACAAAATAAGGCTAGGGATGTGGCTCAGTGGTCCAGTGCCCCTGAGTTCAATCCCCAGTACTGCCCCTCCAAAAAAGGAAAAGTTCATATGAAGTGTGGTGTTGTGGGATCCTTAGTAAATCAAGTCTGAATTTCTCAGGAATTTAGAAAAAGAAAGTACATCTCTTTTTCATATCATACCAATGTTTTTATACATGGGTAGAAGAGAAGTGACCTTTCTCTTCCCTTTGTTAGGGAGTTCCTGGAAACTCAAGCCACAAAGAATCCATCTACAAGGAATGTTTCGCAAGATAAATGGATGACTCTCCTTTCCAAGTAGAGCAATAGCATGGACCCTTTGCTTCATGCTACTAACACAAGCACAGTGAGGAAGGTGTCCCTTTCCCTCCTTGGGGGCAAAGAAACTGTTGTAAATATGCACTGGGGCCTGTCAGGGCTGCTAGCTTTTGCTGGATTGATGGGCCATTCCAGGCCTCTGCCTGGGCTGGCCAGTCAGACAACCCCTTGAGACTTCATGATGGTGACCCAAGGGCCTGTCCACTTTTTCTCCTGTCCTTTCTTATCTCTGGCCAATCCCTTAGATGAATGACTCTCATATTTAGTTCAAAGGCTGTGGAACAACACCAGTACGTCTTCCTGAGGGTCTTTTGAGGGGGACAGCTGGTTTTATTTGTGTGTTTATGTGAGAGACTTTTGCTGTTTAAATTTAATACACTTCGACAGCATTTCTTCAAAAGCAGCTTTTGGTGGTGGCTGTTTTATGATAAATGTTGACATTTCATTGAACTTAATAGACTCAAAAAAGACGATGCTGGAGGGGGGCATAGTCTTTTTAACTGTGGATGGAAAACATTTTACTTCAATTCTGGGACTAGAAATGTCAAAATTCTTCCCTCTTGAAAAGTAAAGAATTAGGCAGATATTACCTTTACTATAAACTGATGTGAATCTTACAAATTTCTATCAATCTAAGCTATAAAAAATAGCCTTTTATTTACAATGTGTGTTACTGTCTGAATTTAAATTTGTGAAATCTTCCTCTTATACCATGTCTGACTTAGCATCTGGGTGTCTACTCGAAATCATCAAAAAGTAAATCTGAAGCTGTCATTAAAACCAAACTGCTTAGCACATGCCTGTAATACCAATGGCTGCAGAGGCTGAGGCAGGAGAATCACAAGTTCAAAGCCAGCCTCAGCAATTTATCAAGACCATAAGGAACTCAGTAAGACCCTTGTCTGTAAATAAAACATAAAAAAGGGCTGAGGATGTGGCTAAGCAGTTAAGCATCATTGGTTCAATCTCTGGTACCAAAAAAAAAAAAAGTAAATATCACCGGTATTAAATTCTAGCATAGAGATCATGGAAATGTGTACACAAATATGTACCTTTGCAATTTTTTTGGTGTGTGTTACACAGAGTACTAGCTTTAGAGCAAGAGAGGTGAGCGTTTGAATTCCAGCCCCATACATTACTTAAGTCCACCATGCCTCACTCAGATTATAATAAGTGATGATTAAAAAAAGAAAATGCCCTTGGGGGGCACCGTGCTTGCAGCCCCTTGGGGAGAAAGACGTATTTACAATACACCGTAGGAATTTCCCCTTGTGCTTACTCCAGTAAGCCACTAGGTGGCACTCACTCTGGGGAATCCTTCACCTGCCATCTTTAGGCATCATTGAATTCGCCTGCATTCAATCTCCTTATAATTTTCAAAGGGTTTGTGTTCCCATATGTGGATTCCACTCTCATTGGCTTAGGTACAGTCATTTTGGGACAAATTATTAGGACTTCCATCCACTTTGTGGTCTGAATGAGGGGCTGAAGGTGAGTACAGAGAAAAGAGACAGTGACCCACCTCTGTGCCTCTTCTCCCCATATTGACAGATGTCACCTCCTGGGTGTTGGAGGTGGGAGAGGAGAGAGAGACAGGGTGTTTACTGCGTGGGAAATTGAAGGCAAAAACGGAAAGGAAGCCAACTTTCACAAGCTTCCACTTGGAGAATAGGATGAATTTGTGACCATCTAAATATTTGTAATTAACTAAGTCTAAGAGCATGAAGTACCACATTCTTCTGAGACTGGGAGAAAGTCAGCCCCTTATGCCAGTGTGTGAACATTACAGAGCTTCTTTTCTTCTGAGTTATCTTTATTACTGCATGGATGTTATTGTTTCAGTGTGTATCAATGTCATGAAAGCCTGCTTAGATGGCAATAACACATTTTCTAGAATGTTTGTGAAGAAGACAAACAGTATGCATTTGAATCTTGGCCTGGCGGCCTCAAGTAACTAATTTAATCTATGCAAACAGTTCTTTAATCAGTTAGGTGGAGCCAAGTTATGTACCTCAGAAAGTATCTGTAAAAAGTAGATAATATAAAGGGCTTAGTCCAGTGCTTGACACAGAGCTATCAGTGTTACCATTATGATTTAGAAGGCTTGCATTTTGCAATATTTTGAAAGGACTCTTAGCAAGGCTATGAACATATGAACTAATTTGTGTATTTTCTTGTACAGGTCAGTTTACTATTAATTTTGAGAGGCAATTTGCAAACGGATGTGAAATTGTACAGTGTGGTAAAAACCAACTCAAGCACAAGAAAAAAATGCTGAATTAGTTAGAAACTAAAGCATACACAAGAGCACACACTGCGTGCCTATAATCCCAATAATTTGGGAAGTTGAAGCAGGATTGCAAGTTGAAGGCCTGTATTGGCAACTTAGCAAGACCCTCAGCAACCTAAAGGGCCCCTGTCTAGAAATAAAAAATAAAAAAGAACTGGGGTTATAGCTCAGTGGTAAAGCATCCCTGGATTCAATCCCCAGTACCAAAAAAGAAAGAAAGAAAGAAAGAAAGAAAGAAAGAAAGAAAGAAAGAAAGAAAGAAAGAAAGAAAGAAAGAAGAGTAAAGCACACACAAGAAAAGAAGGAACAATTACTTTATGGCAAGAGTCACTAGGAAAGCCCAAGGCATGAAAATTAACTTCACAACTATCCTATGCTAGCTTGTCATGCTCCACTTGAAAATATGCACCTGGCAAGAACTCTGATTCCAAATACTAGTTCCCTCTTATCTGGCAGGGTAATAGTTTCCAAGACTCCCAGCAAATGTCTGAAACAGTAGATAATAACAATCCTATGCATCCTATGTTTTCTTTAAGATACATACTAATGAACAATTTTAAGTAATAAGTTAGGCCTAGTAAGAGATTAATAGCAACAATAATTAAATTGAAAAATTATAATATTAATTATGTGAAATATTGTAATATAAATTATGTGAACCTGGTCTCTTCCTTTTTTATTCTTTCTCTCAAAAAGTATTACTTTAATACAAGCTTTAAGATACCACAACAGTTGACCTAATATCTGAGATGTCTATTGAGTGACTAACAGGAAGGTAGCATATACAGTATGGATACATTGGACAAAGAGATAGTTCACATCAGGAATGGAGAGAGATGAGATTGTATCATACTACTCAGAAAGGCATGCACTTTATTTTTAGTAAAATAAAGTTCCTGCTGGTCTACTTTATTTCACTAAATGTCAAAATGCTCCATGGCTCCTTTATGAAGTGTATGGTTTTTGGTTTTCTGGCAACTCTCTTCCCTTTCCAGAACCCAAGTTGGGCTGTCTGCCTCATAGGGGCCCACCTGAACAAGACACAGTAAACTAGGCAAAGCCATTCACAAATCCCATCCCTCTGGTCACAATGACTGCCTCGGATATGACCTGATGACCTATTCAGAGGCAATAGGGACACAATGTGACCTAGGCTGGGAATTCTAGGAGAGAGTCTCACTGGGTCCTGCTGGCCTGGGTGCTGAGGGATGACAGCCCTGGGCTTCTGTGGCCACTCTGCAGAAACTGAGCCAGGAGATAAAGAAAGATGGTTGCTGGTGGCATCATTGGGGCCATCTCTTTCCCTGGACTTTTCACTTCAATGAAACAAGAACTTTTTCATGGATTAATCCAGTTTGAATTGGGGTTTCTGTTATTTGCCACCAAGATATAAACACTTGCCCCCCAGGTTGTACAGATTTAATGAGGTGCCCTAGGAGGGAACGTGCAGCAAAGTGCCCTGTGTTGGAGTGCTCCAGGAATCTCCCTCTTCTCCACCATCACTGGCCTTGTGTGCTAGGATGCCCAGGGAGAGCCTCATCAGTGGTGCTGAGATAGGCCTGAATGTTTGGGAAGGGAACAGAAATATGCAGAGGAGGCAGGGGGTGGAGGGCAGTGTTGGGAATTTCCAGTAGAATGGTGGCAGGAATGTGTAATGCACACTTTGCACACACTGAGAAGACAAACCAGTAGAATGAGGACTCCTGGACCAGAAAATGATAAACCAGCTGCCCAGACGAAAGCAGTTCTTGGGTGCAGCTAAGGAGTTTGGACTTTGCCTGGAAGATACAGAGAAATATTGCTGCCTGGCTTGACCTGACAAATTAGCATTAATCAGACAAATCCCCAGCTGCAGATGATGACTTATCAGGGAGGCCATTTCCGAGGCCACCGCAGGGAAACAGGCCTGACGCAGCCCAGGCCTAACCAGAGGGGGCCAAGTGGAGGTGAGGGCAGGGCAGTCCAGGGGCCAGTGCACTGTTCTCAGCACTGTACACTTAGCTTGTGCTCATGACCTCTTCCTAGCAAGGGATGAAGCACCAGCCTTGAAGCACCAGATTGCTATTAGCCTTTGTCCTTGAGCAAGAAGAATGGGGTTTCCAAAGCGGCTTTGCTTTGTTTGGCTTGCTGAGTGATTAGCAGTTTTCTGTTTTGCTCTTACCACACCCTCTGACTCACCCTGTGTACTGTAGGTGTGTGTTTCTTTTCAGAGCTTCAGAATAAATGTCTTCTTCTTCTGCAAACATCTCGTTTTCAACAGCACTTCATTCAGTTTATACTGATTTGTACCTGCTTTTTGTAAGACTGGAAAATAACCTGGGTAGGATCTAGCTCCCAAAAGCAAAGAAGAAATCAGCAATCATTTGTGAATTTGATGTGCAGATTTTATGAAAATGTTGGAGGTAGAACAAAGCAAAAGTTTACTTTCAGAGGTGTTAATATGGTGCTGTTGGGTAAGCCCCGATTGGAGGCCAGGATGCATGAATTCTAGTTTGAACTCTCATTTGCAAGGCAGTACACACTAGCTAACATGCCTTAGCATGCTCCTTGACATTGCTGTTCTGAGTGTTCTCAGCCATAAGATGAAATGGCTCTCTTGGAGGCCACTCTTAAATTGCTCCCAGCACTGCGAGTTTTAAACATCTGTCTTGTGTTGTCAATGCAGGTCGCAGTTCTCTACTGGAATAAGACAGAGCATTACAGTTACAGGTACGGGATTTATTCCGTTTGCCTAGCTGGTTCTGTGGGTCAGTGGTCTTATTCTTAAGAAGCATCACATTTATTTAATTCCTATTGGATCCAGAAATATTTACATTTTAAAAAGTACAAATAAGTAGGGGTATAGTTTAAGGAGGCTCACTAGTATAAGTTGGTTCCCACTCTGCCATTTATAATTGGGTGATTTTAGAAAGAGAAAGTCTTGTTGATCTGATTTGAATCTTTGTTTCTTTATTTGTAACAGGAGATAATAATACAAATAGGATGGATTTATTTTCAGGATCAAATGATATAATGCATATATAATATACTTGGCACTGGTACTTAGTGAGCTCAATAAAAGGGTAAATATGGTAAAAAGTGCTCATTTTACAGGCTAATTTTCTGCAGCCTTCATTCTTCAATCAAGGACCTAAATCAAAGTATTTACAGTTCCCATAATCTCCATTCAAACAAATTCATCAAGAGCTTAACTGGTCTACTCTTTCCATGAGATTGACCTCTCTGGATTCTGCATATGTTTGAGATCTTAGTGGTTGTCTTTCTGTACCTGACTTATTTCACTTAGCATGGCATCCTCCAATTTCACCCACATTGTCACAAAAGACAGAATCTCCTTCTATTTAAAGGATGAAGAACATTCGATGGTGTGTGTGTGTCTGTCTGTATGTGTGTGTATTACATTTTCTTTATCCTTTCATCCAGTGGTAGATATTTACTTTGCTTACCTATATCACATGGTTTCTCTTATTATACCCAATTATTTATTAGTTAAAATTAAATTTTAAAAAACTTTAAAAGGTTGTCATATTTTGTGCTTCATAGGTAAGTAAAAAACACCTTCCCCAAATTTAGGGACTATATTAGGTTACCAGGTTTTAGTTTTATAAAGTGAATAAATTATAAATTATGGGCTGGGGATGTGGCTCAAGCGGTAGCATGCTCGCCTGGCATGCATGCGGCCCGGGTTCGATCCTCAGCACCACATACCAACAAAGATGTTGTGTCCGCCGAGATCTAAAAAATAAATATTAAAAAAATTCTCTCTCTCTCTCTCTCTCTCTCTCTCTCTCTCTCTCTCTTAAAAAAATAAATAAATTGTTGCCATTACATGAGTGTGCCACCACACTTGTGTAACATCTCTCCTGACTCAGGAGACTGAGGCAGGGCACCGAAAGTTCAAAGCCATCCTGGGCAAATAAATGCAACCCTGTCTCAAAATAAACATGAAAAGGGCAGACAATGTAGCTCCATGGCCAGAACTAAGGAAAAACTTAAAACAACACCATTAAAAAAACACAAACTATTATCTGCTATCTTCATAATTATAAAACAACAGGCATGGTAACCCCCAATGAGTCATTATCATCACCTTTCATTTGGACTATAGCTATAGCTTCCTATCTCATTTCCTGGATCTCTCTTACACTCCTTTAATCTTGACTTCACCCAGCAGCCCAAAGTTTTTAACATATGTATATGTGTGTGTGTGTGTGTGGGTGTGTGTGTGTATGTATATATACATACACATATGTATATATCATCTAATGACTTTTCTGCTTAAAATATTTCTTCATATTCCTATTAAATGTGGAATTAAGGTCCTGTATCAGTCAGTTCTTGCTGCATAACAAGCTGTCCTCATACTCAGTGGCATAAACTGGCTCCTAAGTCTGTGGGACAGCTGGGTGGCTCTGCTCCAGACTCTATGTCACCAGGTCAACTGGGATGGTAACATCTCTCACTCTTTTGTGAGCAACTGGCCACCCAGGCATACTCTTTTCACAGAGTTCTCATAAATCCAAACTCCACCCTCCAGGTAGATTCCTGATCCTTTACTGTATGTCACAATGGCTAACATGTGCTAGTCAAAGTACCTGGCCACATGACCAATAGCAATGGACATCAGACAGGAGAGTATAGTGCATCCCACAGAGGAAGGACCTGGGAATGAACATTTGCTGAACAATAATCTAAAATAGCCATCCTCAAGCCTGAAATCAATTTGATCGGGACTTGTCCGCCTCTCATCCCAGCCCACTGTCCCTGTGACCCTTATATGCCAACTTCAGGATCTTCTTTTCTTCTATGTACCCTGTTCCTTCCATACTTGGGGACTTTGAGGGGGCTGGCTCTTTCTTCCTTGGATTCCACTCCTTCTCCCCATCACCTCCACCAATGGGCTTTCATAGCATTTTACTTTCCTAGCATCTATCACAGTTTTAAAAATTACACATCAATCTGATTAACATCTACATAATCTACAAAGTAAAGATCAAGTTTGAAATGCCTACAGTGGTAACCCCAGCTCTTGGCAGAGTAGCAGAAACATAAGAGTCTTAATAAGTTTACTTAAAAAACTTGTTGGGTGCATGAATAAATGAATGAATGAATGGATAACTGCTTCTAGAAGTGTGAAGTGGTCCACATCCTGGATAACACCAGGTCAATGTATCAGGGACTTTTAAGATCACTGATCTTTAAATACAAAAATCCCATTCTTAGGAGTTTTTCATGATGAAATATTCAGAAATGGGCATGAAGAATTATACAAAGTTGTTCATGAAAAATGCTTTTAAAAAGACAGGCACTGTCTTTTTAATGATTCTAAAAGTTGTTTTTAGAATCATTATTGCTTTTTGTGCTTTTAAAAGTAATCATGCTTGCTCTAAAACATTCAAACAGTACATCAGTATAAAATGTAAAAAGCAAAATTATCTGATATTCTCATAACCCAGATATAAGTATTATTTGATTAATGTAATTTTCTCCAAATGTTGCAGAGGTTAACCTTAAGTAATATAACATTTTTTTCCAAAAATGGGGTTATAAAAACATCTGCCTTAATTATAAATGAAATAAAATTTTTTCTCTCTCAAATATTATTATATATGGACCTTACAGTAGGCCATGTTGGGCTTTTCCCATACTCCTCACAGTTCTACACTCTCAGCCAGGGACAGCCAGAAGAGCAGACGTGATTGCGCATTCTTGGCCAGTGACAGCCTCTTACTGCAACTGCTTTCAGCCAGTGAAAGCTCCATGGTCTGTCATAATTGTTATATAACACAGTAATTCTTATTCTGCTATTTTGAATTCAGGTACAGAGTTTAACCCCCTATTGATAGCAAAGTGTTTGCAGGTGAAAGTGTTGCACATGGTCCAAAAAAGCAAAGAAGAGGATCATGTTGGATTCTCAAATGGAAGTGCTGCCATTTGAGAATCCAACATGATTCAAGGTACTTCAATTGACATGGCAGAGGAAATAGAGGACCGACATGAATGGCAAAGTAGTAATTGTGGAGATTCTTTGACATTGTGAAGGGTGTCATCAACAAGGCCTTAACTTGAAAGAATGGACTAAGAACTACATGAACTGTAGCTGGAACCATGCCATTATTTCAGAAAATTTAAGGAGCAAGAAAATCAATTGCCAACGTGGAATTCAAGAAATGTATCTCCCTAAAGGCAGGGCTGTTAGCACTCATATAATCATCTGATTCAGCTAGAGCTTCAATCTCTAGGAACTAATCAGTTTCCGACACTAAATGGAGTTTGTGTGTAGAGTACAAAGTATTTGCAGTGTTCTTTTAATTTTTAACTTTATAGCAATATATAATACCTCAATACCTTTTCATGTGAGCATATGAGTGTGTATAGTCTCTTATTCTTTCCAAAGACTCCATAATGTTTGTAGTGATTTGCCATAATTTAAATATTTAAATTTATCAAATACCTTCTAATTGGGCCTTTGGATTATTTCCAGTTTTCTATGTTATAAACAACACTGCAGTTCTGATATATTAATGTATATTTCTCTTTAGTTCTTGTTTCTGGATTTGGGGGGGGGGGATTGGAGATTGAACCCAGGATCTTGTACATGCTACTTACTCAAGGATTCTGCCACTGGACTACATCCCCAGTTCTTCCATTTAGCTTTTGAGACTATTGATTTCCCATGTCTTCACCAACCTGAAGGATATTCAGATGTTTTAAAGTTTTGTAATTTATGATTGACAAAGCTTTGTATTATTTAATTTGCAATTCTTTCATATTAATAAATTTGGATTTTTTTTATTGTTGGTCATTCAAAACATCATATCTTTCTTGATATATCATATTTCACAATTTTTTTATATTGTGAGATTTGTACTTCAAATGCTATGATCTCCTGTTTCATATTATTTGTGTATTTTTATGGGTATATTTGTAACACTGAAAACTTGTGTATTCAATGTATTTTATAAAATAAAATACTATGTAGTCATGATAAATTCTACTTCTAAGGGATTTTTTAAAAATTATATTTATAATTATTTTTATTTTATTGTTTTGCCATATTGGGATCAAACCCATGGCCTTGCATAGGGTAGGCAAGCACTATACCACTGACCTATGACCCAGACCTCCAAAGGATTTTGAATGATGGAAACATTCATTACATGGTAAATAAAGAAAAAGTGTATCTTACTGGTTTTAATTTTTAAAACATGTGAAAAAAAACCTGGAAGAAATGTACAAAGTACATTTTTGTGACTTTGAGAAATGAAATTTATATGTAATTTCAAAACTTTCTTTATTTTAATATTTTCCAAATCTAGAACAAAGCTTATTTGCCTGGTGACCAGAAAAAAACAAAAATGCTTCAGCTATGACCAGAAAAAAAAAAGTCATAGCTGACTTCTAACCTTTACTTCTTCTGCTTTTCATAATGGTCAGCACTAAGGTATTTATCCCAGTGGCTCCTTATTAAGTATGTGGGGTACCGTATGTGAAATGGCAGCTCTGAGGGACATTAACCTCAAGGAAAAAATAAAAATAAAACAAAACCAAGTCCTTTGGTTGGGGTTCTGGTGCTTGTGAAGACTGAAGTGGACTGCCATGTGCTTTCATTTTTTGATGTAAGACTTTAGTTCCATGCAACAGGTACCTACATAAATAATGGCTTATTAAAATTTGATATTTGTAAATCAAATTAGACTATTTTTAGGTATATCCAACTTTCTCTACATTTCCAGCCTTTTAAATCTAAGTAAAGTGCCTTCAGAAGGTCTTCCCAAGAGCTTCTGGGTGTCTCCCATGACAGGGACCTCTGAGCAAGGCTGTGGCATGACAGACTTGACTGAAGATCTGAGGCTCACAGGGGA
Organism: Urocitellus parryii; assembly: GCF_045843805.1. Lineage (NCBI taxonomy): Eukaryota > Metazoa > Chordata > Mammalia > Rodentia > Sciuridae > Urocitellus > Urocitellus parryii. The sequence goes on from NW_027554068.1 coordinate 1,949,645, forward strand.
CTTCCCAGTGGAGAAAAGGGAAGCCATCAACAAGACATCTGCATATGACTGTCACAAATATTGCACCTCTCCTTGGCCAGGCTGACCTTTCCTCAAGTTGCCAGGGTCTGCTTGCTGCAGGTCAGAGCCTCTTCTCCCATCTTCATTCCTGAGTATCCACTCCCTGGTCCCTAATCCTGCCTCTTAGGTGGGCCAGGGAAACCCCAGGAACTCTCAGCATGACCAATGTGCCTCTCTAACCACAGAAGAAATGTTAAGCCTGCCCTGTCTAAAGCATCCCGGCTCTGAGTAAGAGTAAGCAGAACACCATCAAAATACTATTTTGACCTAAGAAGAATTCCATAGTTACCCACTTGAAGCCAGGAGCAGAAACAGCAATGGTACTCAAAACAGCACTGGTCTAAGTTGTCTGAGTACTCTCCTGCAGTACTCTGTCAAAGTCATGGCCACAGGATTCTTGCAATGAAAATGCCTGTGTCATGAAAGTGGCATGCAGAACCTGAGGATGCCAACAATTTGGAAAGGAGACTTTCTGAGTATCATGCTGTCTAGAGATGATTATAAATTTTAATTAATTGATGTTTTTGTTTTTAAATTATAATTACAATTAGTTTAACTTCAAGTTTTATTTTGTTGTAAGTTTAGTTAATTCCACAGTAAGTAGTGGTGGGTGAATCTATTTATCAGTAGTTTTGGAGTTTTTTTTTATTTTTGGAGTAGGTGGATAGATACATAACTGCCCCGCCCCTTATTTGTTCATACAAAATACTCAATTGTTTTCATTGAATTCCTTCCCAAAGTGGTGTGGGAGTACACAGGCTAGATAGGCAGCATTTTTCATGAAGCTTAACAAGTTTGAAATAGGGATGAGTGGTATTAAAAGTATTTAGCAATTGGTAAAACACGGAGGGCAATTAATTGGAAAGATGCTGCTGTTGAGGGAGAGGCAGCTCCTGGAGTGCCTGTCCTGGGGCAGCTGTTAACTCTTCAGTTGTTGAATCTTGGAGAGGTCCAGGGCTCGAAAGAGTTAGGAACTCGTGGTAGGGTTCACATTGACTGTTTAGCAACTTTTAGGGAGGTGTTTTGATATTTAAGTAGCTGGTAGGATTGTACCACTGTATGCCTGGTAAGTGTCCACTCCAAATGTAGATACAGAATTATAGAATCCTTAAGTTGGGAAATGTTGGAAGTCTTTAAAGAAATCATGGTTGAGACAGGAGGATCACAATTTCAAAGCCAGCGTCAGCAACTTAGCGAGACCCTGTCTCAAAATTAAAAAAAAAAGGGGGTAGGGTGGGGGGTTAGGGGGGTCTGGGGATATGGCTTAGGGGTTGAGCATCCCTGGGTTCAATCCAAGAAAAAAATAAAAGATTATGACTCTAGACAATGACCTTGCCAAAAGCAAAGACCACAGGAGCCCTGTGATGGATGAGTGATTCTGTGACAGAATGGACCTGAATGCAAGGCTGCATGCTGATCAAATTGCCACCCAGCCTTTCATCATGATGTAAGGCCGCTGTGGGTTTTTATTTGCGGATCCCTCCCACCTTTGTGCAGGAGAATGTGACTTCATATCATTACAGTGTTTTATTTTCTGATCAATGTCTTAGCCCATGCCTGGCCCAGTCCCTGTGTCTATTCTACACATGTTGACATATATTTGCTAGTATAGCATCTATTATATATGTTTCTGTTTTGATTTCTGCCCCTTTTTTGGGACAATTCTCTCTTCCCATCACAACTCTTTGTCTTCAACAAGAAAATGTTTTTTATCCTCTGTGTTTTACCAATGGAACAAATAAAGACTCAATAGCTGGGAGCTGTGATGTGAATGCAAAAGGTAGCACACAGCCAAGAGGAGTGAGGGACTGAGAAGAGAAGATGGGAGGAGCATTGCTGGCAGGGAGCCCTCCTTCCTGGGCTGCATCCTGTGATCAGTTCTTTGAAGTGCCCTTTACATGGACCTTGACCACCAGAGCTGGGCAGAGGGTGGGGCAGCAGTTAATGTTCTTGGGAGAGCTGATGGCTTTGATGGCTTTCTTTTGATGAGGACGTGAGTGTGCTAAGGATGCTGTCTGGTGCCACAGGCTGGAGCACAGGGGCAAGGAGGTACAGCAGTGCCATGCTGAATGCTCAGATGGGCAGTCCAACTCTGTGTGACCACCGGAGAGGTTTATTTTGTTAAATCACCCTGGAGTTCCTCTGGAGTCTGAATTTGATATATGATCCATACTTAGTATGATTGGGACTATTATTGCTTCTATAAGGATAAGAATAAAATAAAAACTCCCAAATTCACTCCCTGCTACCCTGTGAGGGCAGGGCAAGACACCTGTCAGTTTCATTTATCATGCACAGCAATTGCCCACCAGGGGCTTCCTGGAATGATCCATAGTTGCTATCTAACTTGAATCTGGGAAATAAATTGAGTAAACAGAAGTCATTACAAAGTAAGATATGTATTAGTTCAAAAAATTTAATTGAAATAAAAAAGACCAAGTTGTCATTCTTATTTAATCAACTTCATAGATAAATCATCTTATAAAAAGCAACATGTGTAGTGAGGAGATTCAAGGATACCCGGCTACAGGAGGTTGTCTTCATCCATGATAGTAAATAAATATGTCAAGTGTTTAAATGACCCAAGTGAGCCTGAATCTTCCTCTCTGTAAAAGTTAAGTCCAGACAGAGTATTCCTTGGACTCCCTCTGAGGTGAAAAATTCCCACACTCAATGCTTCTAGCTGGACTACTAGGGGGTAATCTTGAGGTTTTTCCAGATCATCTTGATGTTAGCAAAACTTCTTAAGTGCTTTAGACTCTGAAAAATGCCCAAGGGAATATACACTCCACTCTGGATCTGATAACAGTCACTTCCCATCCCGTTTGCTAGTTTTTCTCCTGGTCATCCTCAGAGATTACAGGTATTGGTAACATATTAAATTCTTGCATTCAACAAATATCATCCAGCCAGGCTCCTTTGTAGGCACATAGTCTAGAAGTCAGAGCAAGGGTATGTGGGCACCCTGAATCAGATAACAATTTGGAGCTCAAAGTTGGTTAATAATTTAATAGCCTCAAATTATATTCTGGAAAATTATGCTTCTGTGGGCTGGGGATATGGTAGAGTGCTTGCCTTGCATGCGCTTGGCCCTGGGTTCAATCTGCAACACCCCAAAATAAAAAGAATTATGCTCCATATATTAGGAAATGACAAAAGAACGTGCACCAAAAAGAAATGTCTTTCTATGTCACGCAAAGGCAAAGGCTACTTTATATTTTACAAACTTAATGGAGCATTGTATGGTGACCCGAGTTAATTGACATCATATTTTTTATTGATTTGTTTTAGAGTTGTATTTAGAAACTATCAAAACTGACCCTCCCCCACAAGTAGCTACCCCTGACTTGTCCCTACATGACTGTCCTGTAGATTATAGTTTGTTATTTTTCTTTCAGTAATCAATTGCCAAATTAAGTCAGAAAGCATTTTAATAAATAGATCACTATAACACTGAATTTTTCCCCCTGGGTTCCTAAATGCTTATTTTTAAGGTTTTTGTAATTTTTCTCTTTGGCACTGGAGAGTGAAACCAGGGCCTTACATGTGCTAGACAAGCTGCATCCCCATTCCTGTTTAAATTTTTAAAAAATTTGAGCTAGGATTGTGCTAAATTGCCCAGGCTGACCTTGAACTTGCCATCCTCCTGCCTTAGCCTTCCAAATAGCTGGGATTATAGGCATGCTCCACCATTCCTGGCCTATTGTTATTATCATTTTTATAAGCTCTTCAACACTCTTGGTGAAAAAAAAAAGATTAGGTAGAAATAAACTATCAGCTTAATTAATATTGGAACATGTCTATGTTTAGATTGTTTATATTTTTTCCTTACTAGATTTAGGTTTTTAGCAGGGGAAAAATCTTCCAAACATATAATCCGATATGTAAGAATTATGTAACTCCTTTCACTAGATATTCACCATCTTCTATGTAAATCAACATAGTGAATCATATTTTCCCAATAGCTTTACAATATAATGCCAAACCGGTTTTGTTTACTTATAAATTTATCTACAACTTGAGGCTTTGCTAACTTCATTTTGGGGCCCTCACTCCTAGATATTCTTTGCACCTACAGAAACTGGTAGTTCCAAATTTAAGAGTATTTTTCATGAACCTTGAAAAGAATTTTTTTTGGTAATAACATCTAATCTGTCCCTTCCATCTGTTTTGTACATACAAACATTCTGTAAATTATAGTTTATTAAAATGAGGCATTCCTATAGATACATGCCTTTGAGGAGGAATGTTTTGTAGAGGTCTCAAAATGAAGGGTTATGGTTTCACAATATAAACATTTTAATCACTGAGATTTCCAGGTGTGAGACAAAGGATCATATGCCTGTAATTTTGCTTCATGGAGACAAACTAATAAGACACAGATTTCATGAATATTCAACATAAGTTATTTTTTTGTGAAATAAAAAAAGTGCTTTTAGTGATTTATTTTTACCATTTAGTTCTGCCAATGGGGAATAAATTACTGTGGAGTTCATTGTGAATCCCAAATCTACAACTCCTCCTTAGGTGTACCTAAACAGGAAGAATTTCAAGTTCTAATACCCCATAGAAAGGAAGTCTTCAGTATTTGTCTTAAATATATTTCTGCATTAGTCTAAGGGAAATAAGATTTCACTAAATAGTTTAACTAATTTTTCTGCTTCAGATAGTCAAGGCTTTAAATCAAAGGTCATTTACTGTGATCTTGTATCATCTTAAAACTCAATCATAATTAATTTGCTTTTCCAAACTTAATAGAAGAGCGATCCATTCTTACAATGAGACCTTTGCTATTTAATGCTGTGTTCAAAGTAAGAGACAGAATTAGGAAAGAAAAGGATCCCTTTTACGAGCTACTTATCAACCAAGAATGTATCTTTTCTTGGGATTGCTATGGTGTGGTTGAAGTTTAAATAATTTGCTCACAGAAAGAACTTTTTAATACATAGAGTAATCTTTGACCTTTGCTATATGAATCGACAGAGTACAAGAGTCACTTTCAGTAAGTTTTTGCTCTTCCTTAAGAATGTCAGAGAATTTGGGGTGGAAAACATCATTAGGAAATCCATGTATACCCGTCAATGCTCAGTATTTTATTTTTTTTAAATTAGGTATTTTGTAGATTTATGTGTTCATAAATATCAAATTTTGATGACTATTAAATAATAAAAATTACTTTATTGATATTATCTAGATATTATGCTTAACATTTTATGTAAATCATGAATTTATTCTATCATAATAATTATGGGAATACTTGTAGCCATTTGGAGAAAGCTAAAAAGCAACCATAGCCCGACAGTAGAGGAGTACCTGGAAACGGATAAGACGTGATTTGATTACATGTGACATTTAGGATATAGATTTGGTAGCTTTGATGTTGATCAAATGTGGGGGTGAGGGAAATGGAGGGAGAAAGGTATTTGCCATGTAGCTGGCTTGGATTCCTGGGAGTTGAGGTTGGCATTTATTGAAATTGGGAACAGAAGAGGAGGAACAGTTTTAGGTTGAAGGGAAAAGAGCCTTTTGTTTTGTTGTGTTGAGTTTTAGGTGGCCATTAGATATTCTAGCAAATCTAGAACTTGAATGGGAAAACAAACTTAAAGTCACATGGTCAGGTTTTGAGACAGGGTGGTCTGGTTTCAGATTCCCTGCTCTTAAGCACTACACTATACTGTTTCTCAAATCTTGGGCATACTCTTCTCTAAAGAGGTAGATTTCTTTTTGGGTACCAGGGATTCAGGGGGACTTAACCACTGAGCCACATCCCCAGCCCTTTTTTGTATTTTATTTAGAGACAATAAAATAAAATAAAATACAAACTTGCTTAGCACCTCACTGAGTTGCTTAGTGCCTCGCTGAGTTGCTGAGGCTGGCTTTGAACTCATGATCCTCCTGCCTCAGCCATCCAAGACATTGGTATTACAGGTGTGTGCTAGGGTATCCAGATAAGACATAGATCTTGAAGAACATCTATTCATATTCTTGAAGGAGATCCATTCATATTCTCTCTCTCTCTCTCTCTCTCTCTCTCTCTCTCTCTCTCTCTCTCTCTCTCTCATGCTGGGAATCAAACTTGTATGTTAGGCAAGTGCTCTATCATTGAGATACATCCCGAACCCAATACCTATTTTTATTTCTTTCTGTAGGACATGGGTTTTAATTCACCAATTCCACAAACTGCTTGCTTGATCTTGGGCAAATCATTAACCAAATTTAAACCATAGTGATAAACCTTTACATGTCTTTTAAAATGTTACTACAAAAACTGACAATATCAAGTACTGGTAAATAATTCCCATACATGGTGAGAACACAAAATGGTACACAAATTTAAACATGTACTCGTTCTATGTATTTACTTTAGAGAAATGATAACTTAGTATCAGACAAAAAGCTACACTGAAATAACTACAGCAGCATTGTTCATAATTGCAAAAACCTGGAAACAATCCAGATACCCTACATTTGGAAATGGGTCAACAAACAATGGTACATCCACTAAACTGAGTACCACCAGTCAGCAATTAAAAAAATAAAATAAAATAAAAAACAGAACTGTTGACACTCTCAGCATGGATGCATTATGATAATCCTATAGTATGCTAAGTGGAAGAAATAAGGCTTAAAAAGTGGCAGATGGTAGGACTCCATTTATAAGACATTCTGGAAGAAACAACACTATAGTGAAGAAATACTATCAGTGGTTACTAGGGTTTGAGGGACCAGAGAGGATTTGACCATAAAGATGCATGGTGGGGAAATTTTCTGGAGAGTGGGAACTGTCCTTTTTCCTGATTAGGGTGGTTGTTACAACAGTCTGAATTTGCCAACTCACAGAACTGTTAACTGCAAGAGAATTTTTTTTAAAAAAGTGTTATTATTGGGAATCGAATACAAGGGCTGACATAGGCTATGCAAGTGCTCTACCATTGAGTTACATTCCCAGCCCCTCAAATGGATTTTATGATATGTAAATTTTAAGATTTTTTTTAAATAATGGGAGATGGACAAATAAAATAAAAATGACTTTAAAATGGTTAAAAATCTTCTGTCTGTAAAAATGATCAAAAGCCCTAGATACAATGCAGATGAAATTTTCAAAAAATGGTGAACATTTGCAATGCCCCGTGGGCAGAGGATGGGCACGTATGACCCCTAAATGTTGTTTACAAATGTAAAGTAACCAATTGCCCATGCACCTGAGGTCCTTTAAGGGCGAATTACTTCCAGAGACCATAGAGGCAGCACAGAGGTCCTCCAGTCAAACTCAGAAGACCTCCCGTCAAACCCAGAGGAACAGCAAAAGTCAGGACAGTTGTCTCCTCTGCCCTTGGATTTGTTTGGAGGGCCTGCTTTGCAATCCACTGCCTTTGTTTAATTCACTCACATTGTGGGTGATATATAGAGTGGGCTGATGTGACCGCAAAAGCATTCTGTGAGTGCTTGAGGGGGCGTAAGCTTGGGTGCCTGCCTGGGTTTCGGGGACCCTGAGCTGGGGAATGGCATGGGTCTCCGTCACTCTTCAGGGTAACTGGTGGAATGTGGACAGGGAGTTTTGGGGGAGGTCTCATGTCTCTGCTAAGCTCCTAACCCTTTGACTGGTGCCTCCAGATTGGAAATCAGAAAAGTGACATGGGACAGAAAATCTGAAGAGCACAAATATGAATTTCTTAGTGTAGCAGATTGTCTAAGTAGACTGGGAAAGGTTGAGGGAGAGAGGCCATCAGGACCAGAAGAGGACAAAGAAATGGCAATCCTATACTTTATTTCCTCCCTCCCTCCCTCCCTCCCTTCCTTCCTTTCACCCATTCTTCCTCTCTTCCTTCTTCCTTCTCTTGTGATGGGAACTCTCCACTACACCCCAACCTCACATTTCCCTCCTCTTTTGTGCTTTTTCTGTATTCTTCATTCTTTTCCTCCTCTCACAACTAACTAGTGAGCAGAATAATAAATATTTACTAAATGTGACAGAGAAAGATCTGTGAAAGATGATATATTAATTTCCTGGGTCTGCCATAACAGATTAGCACAAATTTGGTGGTTAAAGCAACACAACTTTATCCTCACAGTTCTGGAGGCCATCAATATATTGGCAAGGCCACACTTCTCTCAAGGCTCCAGCAGAGACTGTACTTGCCTCTTCCAGCATCTGATGGCTCCAGGCATTCCTTGAGCTATGAATGCCTAACTTCAGTCTCTGCCTCCCCAGGAACATGTCCTTTTCCGCGGCTCTCTATGCATATGTCCTCTGCTTATAGCTTGGAATAATTATGCAGAACCCACTTGGATAATCCAGAATGAGCTCATTTTAAGATTCTTTTTAAAAAATATTTTATTTTTTAGTTGTAGTTGGACACAGTATTTTTATTTATTTATTTATTTATTAAACTTTTTTTTTAACACAATGCCTTTATTTTTATGTGGTGCTGAGGATTGAACTCAGTCCCGTCCATGCTAGGCGAGTGCTCTACCACTGAGCCACAACCCCAGCCCTTTATTTTTATTTTTATGTGGTATTGAGGATGGAACCTTGCACATGCTGGGCGAGCAATCTACCACTGAGCCACAACCCCAGCCCAAGATTCTTAATTATAATTGTAAAAATTCTTTTTCCAAGAAAGGACATATTCACAGGTTCTGGGGGTAAGGATCTATCTTTTGCAGTGGGACTACTCTTCAAGACCTTATGGATGAGATTCCAATCTCCAGATAACATTCAGTTCTCACTCATTCAGTAAGCCAAATAGTTACTGGGATGAATGTTACCTAACCTCATACTACAACAGAACATGGAAGTCTATTGGTAATGTACTTAGGAAGCTGACAGTCTCACTGCAGATCCACAATAAATTCTAAAACAAACACCAGCAACAGAACCGCAAAAAATACCACCCTACAAAAAAGGTAAAGAATAAAGTAGTAATGTAAGTTTAATAATATAAGCTGGATGCAGTAACACATGCCTGTAATCCTATTGACTAGTGAGGCTGAGGCATAAAGATAAAAGTTCAAGGCCAGCTTTAGCAACTTAGCAAGACTCTGTTTCAAATTAAAAAAAAATTAAAAAGGCTGGTTTATAGCTCATTGGTAGAGTGTTGCTGGGTTCAAACCCCAGTACTGCAATAATAATAATAATAATAATAATAATAATAATAATAATATATAAATGTGGTTAAAAAGAAACTAGTTGAAGAAACAAGACTAGCACATCTCATAACTAAAGAACAATTTAACCAATAGTGATGGAAAAAATGGACAAAGGATAAGAAAAGAGATTTGATATAAAAATCACAGAAAACATGCTATAGCTCAGTTATAGTAAGAAAAATGCAAATTCAAACTCTCTGAGATACGTATGTCTCAGAGCATAGATAAGTCTTCCTAGTAGGTAGCTAAACATCCATAAGTTTGATCAGACTCTTTTGGTGAGGCTGTGAGGAAACAGCATTTTCATACATTGCTTATGGAGCGTTTGGGTACAGTCTTACAGAGACAATTTAATAGTATCTATATGATTTTTCTACAAAAAATGTAAAGTATGTATTCTTTGACCCAACATGCCCACTTTTAAGATTTTATTTTACAGGGTGTAAAAGCTGTGTTCAAATTACTGTGTGAAGCATTAAGGAGCAGAACGCTGGAAGTGACCAAAGATGCTGTAATAGGAGGCTGGGGTTATGACTATTGGTGGAGGGAGGGAGCTCTATGGACTGGAGTACCAGGAAATCCTCACAAGGTCCTGTGACTCCAACTTTCCTTCATTGTCCTTAGCTATCACTCTTCTCAAACTACCATCATCTTCCAGACAGTGAGTGCTCCTCTGCAGTGGTGTTCTGTTTCTTGCCTCAGCTTCTCCAGCAGCTGTCAGTATGTCGTGGTAAGGTTAGCTAAGGAGCACACTGAAGCAAAAGCTCACTCTTACCCAGAGGTGGTGGATGCCCAGTTGACATAAACACACAGGCCCAAATTCAACAGAGCTAGTACAGCCATTCACTGCCCATGAGGGGATACATGGACCAACATGCAGTTACTAGGCTAGACTCAGAGGAAACCTGCCTGCACTGGGCACACCAAGCCTGATAAACTGTGGGTACCCTTTGGAGGAAATGCAGGGGCATACATTCACAACACACACACACACACACACACACACACACAACACACACAACACGCACACACACATTCACTCACTCACTCACTCTCTGTGAAATTCGACCAACTAAGGAATGAAATTGATTTGCCAGGAAAAGCTTCATCATAAGTTGTAGCATTTCAATATCTTTGTGTTTCTAGACTCCAAATCTGTCTCTAATCTCAGAGTGGTTCAGGAGAGAATGAAGAAAGCAAAGATAGGAATTCCACAGACTCAGCCTTTTAGCAACAATGAGCAATAAAGTCTTGGGTGATCACTGGATTTCTTTGAGATTCTATTTTTTGCTCAACAAAATGAAAGTTACCTTTGGCAAATCAGTTAGCTTAACAAACCATGCTAAAACTTGGTGGCTTAAGACACCACCAATTGAATCTGGGAATAATTCTGCAGGTCACTAATTTGGACAGGGCTCAGGTGGGTGGTTCTGGTTTCATCTAGACATTCTCCTGCATCTTCAGTTAGTGGCCGATTTGGCCAGTAGCCACATAGTGGCAGGTACAGCTCATCTGACTCTCCTCCTACAGTGTTCTCTCAAGTTGGGATAGGATATTGAGAGAGTGGAAGGCCCCTTGAAACCTAGATTTGCATTAGCAACAGAATTGTGTCATGCCAAAATTGATATGTGGAAGCCCTCACCCTCTGATGTGACTGTATTTAGAGTCAGGGCCCATGAGAAGAAAATAAAGTTAAATGAGGTTATAAGGTTGGATTCCTAATCCAATACAACTGAAGAAGAAGAGACATCAAGGATCTCTCTCAGCCTTTGCACAGAGGGAGGGACGCAGTGAAAAAGCAGCCATCTGCAAGCCAGGGAGAGGCCTCACCAGAGCTCAGCCCTGTGAGATGTTGATCTTGTATTTCCAGCCTCTAGAACCGTGAGGGAATAAGTTTCTGTTGTTTAATTCACCCAGTCTGTGGTGTTTGTTATAGCAGCTAGAGCAGACTAACGCACATGGACTAACTATCAATTCTTCCACATTCTTTTGGCCACAGAAAGTTATGAGACTAAACCCACAGACTAAGCATTGGGAAACAGATGCCACATCTTAAAAGGGAGATCTGCAAAGTCACATACCAAAGGAGTATGTATGTAGGAATGATAATTGACGCTGCAGTTTTTTATGGATCCCATAAGATCACGCAACGTGAAAGTGCTTCTTGAAGTGTCAAGTTCTATGGAATGTCGACTATGATTGGCATTCTGGCCTGCTGTATAGCAGCACTGACTATGTCTTCCATAGCAAAAAAGAATGGGAATGTAGATGTTTCTACATGGCACATTTCCCCCAGGGAGTTCCCAGAAAGGCCTGTAAACCTTATGATTAATCAGAGAAGCAGTCATGGTTCAGTTGGAAACACTGCTTTTTCATAGCTAAAAGAGCCCAAAAATAAATATTTGAAGGATTGTCCCATTCAGTGAATTCAAAAAACAGGAAATCAATGGTTGGATGAATAGAAGAAAGAAGGGATGCAGATCACGTTGGGTTTGAGGACTTGCCATCCATGCTCAGTACTTCCCCAAAAGACCAAGGGAGAAAGTGGGAGGCAGCCACCTGTGGGCAGATCTTAATTTCAGTACTGAACTTCCCATGGATCCTAAAAATGGGTCAGGGTTCAGCAGACTTCCTTCACAATAGGTGGACTATTGAGGAGGAGCACACCATCATCACCCTTATTGACACAGAATTTACAAGGAGCACTCTCATTCCCTCATTGACAATTGTCATATAAAGAGGGGATGCTGTGGGAGCATAGGCCTGGCCACTCCCATTTGAGAACAAGGTTGGTTTACACGGTGCAACACACTTCAGTGAATCTTTGAGAAGTCAAAGAGATTGAGAGGTTGACTCCAGACTATTATTGTTCTCATCACACTGTATTGTAGGGCAAAATTAAAGTCCATTTTTTTTCTTTTCTGTATCTGTAGCTTAATTGTCCCCAATGGGGGCACTGAATAATTAAGAGATTGAAGAACTCAGTGAACATTTGGTGAATCAATAAGTAAGTGAATATATCAGTGACATAGTTAGGGCTTAAAATTATGCATTATGTAAAGCACTAATAACATCTTTGTCCTTTTCATGTTTTTGTCTCTGAGTCTTCTGTGTACTGTGTACTCAATGGATAGTTGTTGAATTGCACTGAAATTATAGAATCCAGAAATGAAGTATTACATTACAAAAATAAGACAACTAAATGTCCCTACAATTAAAGGGTGCAGTGGTCAAAATTCTATCCTTCATTCCTAAGTACCCCTAACTCTGTGACTCTGTGGATCAAAAAAGAAGTACATTATGGGCTGATAGTATTGACTGTGGCAGGTCCAGGGACAGCCTCCTTTTCTGATTGCATCCAATTGGGGAAAGTGTGGAATGCTGGAGTACTTCCTTTCAGAACTCTTTTTTATTTATTTATTTTTGATACCAGATATTGAATCCAGGGGCACTTAATCACCTAACCACATCGTAGCCCTTTTTATATTTTACTTGGAGACAGGGTCTCACTAAGTTGCTTAAGGTCTCACTAAGTTGCTGAGGTTGGCTTTGAACTCACAATCTTCCTGCCTCAGCCTCCCCAGCTGCTGGGATTACAAGTGTGCACCACTGTGCCTGGCTTCTTTCAGAACACTTGGGCCTCTTGGGTCCCCTATTAGGCTGTTCCTCCTGCTCTGTGTCTGCCTGTGCTCTCTCTCTCTCTCTCAACCTCTCAACCTCCCCATGGAATCCCTGAGAGGTGGCCTCAGTATAAACAAAAAGAATACATCCAAGAGTGAAGACATGAGTGGTTGCCTTCAATCAACCCACAGCCTTCTGCAAACTCAGCCTGAGACAGGATTCCTGTAAAATATGATCTACCAAAGCCCAGGAGCCTTGAAACCCTCCAGAGAACAGCCAAGCAGCTACCTGAACCCTGCCTCACTAGCCACCTTGATTGACTCTGCCAACCCTTCCCGCTGCCAGATGCCCACCCGCTGGGTAGAGTTGGACAGGTTGAGCAAACCATGTGGGTTGTGAGGATGAGGCTGCTTCCTAGCCCTTCTCCTGTCTCCCAGATCAGAAATGTGGAGAGAATGGTCATTCCCAGGGATTTAGATGTTTTATAACTGACAAAATGCTATCCCTGTAAATACCCCAAGCCAGCCCCACACATTCCTGACACTTGACACTCCATTCCCCCCCCCAAGCTGATACCTCTTCATGTCTCTATTTCACCCTCCCTTAGGAGTGTATGGCAACACTTCAAATGTATTCACTAAACAATCCCAGGCTCAGGATCCACTCTTGAATGTAAAGATGACAGCCCAGAATCCAACTCCCCCTCTTGGTCATCACAGGGCCAAGATATGTAGTCTTTTTTTCTTTCTTTATCTCTTAGATCCTCCCCTGTGTTACCTGTCCTTAAAATTTTGGAGCAAAGACATAACTACAGTTTTCCAAAAGGCAAGCTTCTTGGGATTCCTAGGAGGTAGGATCTCTAAATTCTAGATTTCTTTTTTCCCTTTAGTAGTAGGAGGAGTGAAACACTGAGCCTCAGGCTTGCAGGCAGGTGCTTTGCCACTGAGCTATATCCCTAGTCCTCAGATTATTTTCAAAGGAAACCACTGAAATAATTCCTTTAGGCACTCTCAATTCATTACTCAGGAGTGAGAATCAAAGCAGTTGATGTTGCTGGGGGCTTCTGAAAGGCTGCATAGTTTCTCTGGTCAGAGAGCTCTGCATGTACACTTGGTTTGTGCAAACACTGAACTGTTGCTACATCCTCCACTGACTGACAAGGCAAAAGGAGCCAGAGAGGTGATGTAACTCCACCCCAGTTCCATTTACTTATGGTTGCTCAAGCAGCACAAGTATCCTCAAAATCATTGAAAGTCTAAAGAAAAAGCATATGTGAAGAGTCCCAAACACGAGGCCCTCAGGAACCTGACCCCCAGGAGGGTTCCTGGGCAGGGGGTGGAATGTGTTCCAAGACCTGGAGGGGAAAGAGAGAACAGTGGTCAGTGAATTGAAAGGATTCTGCTTTGGCTGCAATGGAGAGTGAGAGAATGGGCAGAGGTGGCCTGCCAAGAGCCTGTGAAGCACCGACAATGAGTTCAGAGTATCTTGAGGGTGCCATCTCCTAAGAGGATATCAAACAAAAGGAGATGTTATGAAATGAGATAGGCTGGCCTGAAGAAATACCCATTTCCTCCCCTGCTGTCTCCACCCATCCTAGCAACGTTTCCTAGGGTGTCTTCGTCCACGGGGTTCAAGTCATTTGGCGATTGGAGCTTTTGTTTCTGTTGGTGCACTGTCTCCAGTTCTAACAGATGGATTTCCAGAAACTAATACTGATGGAGCACCACAGAGACATCTCTACCAATCAGTGAGTCATGGCTGTGCCCTTTACAATAAGACTTAGGGGGTTGAAGGAAGAGGGGACCTGTTTTGAGCACTCTGTCTTAGCCCAAGGGGCAGTGCTTTCTCATTGACCTGGATTCGTGTGTCAACCTATTAGGGTCCCCTTTACTTCTTAGTAGCCAATCCCTAGTTACTTCAATCCCTTTTGTGGATAGTAGTTCTTTATATTAAATACTCCCTGTTCAAATTACTGTGTGGTTTCTTTCTCCTAATTGTACTCTGACTCTTACTGATTCTCAATCCTCAAAATTTTTTTTCTACCTGTCAAACATAGCTGCTTCCTCAGAGAAAAAAAAGAAGGTGGCCCTTCTAAGGTCTACTAGCCAAAGGATCAATGGATCCTTGTAGATTAACTAGGAGTTTATGAAGGTACACAAGGAATGAGCATTGCCCCTTGAATTTCCCTGAGCTTCATACTCAAAAGGGCAGGGAGATGTGTGACCATATCCATACAATATGGTTGTTGGTGGTGGGTAAACAAGTTTGAATGTATTCCAGTTAAGCCATCGGCAATGCCAGGAGAAGGGAGGCTTGTGACAGTTAAATGGTCTCTAGTAAGCTTTCTGTCACTGTGACAAAATACCTGAGATAACTGACTTAAAGGAGGAAGGATTTATTTTGGCTTATGGTTTCAGTCTTTGATTGCTTAGCCCTGTTGCTTTTAGAACTGTGGCAATACAGAATATCATATTAGGGCAGTAGAGGTTCCTCATCTCATGGTGGCTGGGAAACACAGAGAAAGAAGTAGGAACAGGCTGGGTTCCCAAGAGCCCCTTTAAGTACATGCTCCCCAATGATCTTTCTTTCACTAGGCCTCACTTTCTAAAAGTTCCATCACTTCCCAGAAGGTTGAGGACCAAGCCTTCAACACATGGGCCTCTGGGGGACATTCAAGCTCCAAACTGCAGCAAATGGGAAGAAAGTCTTGGGTCCTGAAGGCTGATTGAGGGTTTTCTGGGCAGGGGGTGGGGATAGAATATGCCAAACAGAGTCAACAGAATAGACAGAAGTCTGCAGACCTGACAAGGCAAAACCCACTATGGGGGAAGTGTCAATCATATTGAATGGCTGGCATGGATGCTTGGCCTTATCCTGTAGGATTTTAGACAGAGGATAAACAAAAGTAAAGAAATGGGTGTGGCCAGGCCCCTGTGCCTTAAAGAGATGCATTTCTCACCTATGATGGCATCAAAGGGAAAGAAAAAATTGAGTTTAAACAAGAATACACAATCAGGTTTTGGATTGTCCAAGAACTAATTAACTAATTATAAGAAGCAAACAAAATAATAGTGATATATATATATATATATATATATATATATATATATATATAGATAGATAGATGGATAGATAGATATAGATATAGATTTTTTTTTTCAATCCTGAGAATCCAGCTAGACCTTGCACATGTTAGGAACTTGCTCTCCCAGTCAGCTACAACCCAAGCCCCAAAGCACACTCTTTTCAAAGTTAAGACACTATAATAAGAAGTCATTGCTGTGATTTTGTTCTGAACATGACTGAGGGGTCTCAATGTTCCATACAGCAGGATTACCCCAATTGCTGGGTCAAACGACAGCATGATGGTGGCAGTATCTGTATCATAATGTATATTTCTTGGCCTTCCCTCCTGCCTTCCACAGCTGGAGCCTTCTATTTTAAAGTAAACAATGAGCACTGTTGGAGTTAACTTTTACAACCAGTTGCTTAAAATAGCAGCATACTAAAAGAGAGCTCTAGTGTTGGAATATAAACTCCATCTCTTTATTTTATATCGTTAGCAAATGCTCCAAGAGCAAATCAGAGAGGGGACTAGAATAGATGTCTTATGTAAGTGCAGGCATTTTCTGCTACCAGCCTCGGAGGGTGAGAATCAACAATTATGTTTATCGACTGACTGTTAGAAAGAAATGTATAATTCAGGGTGCTTGTAACTCAGAGGAAATCCCTTAAAAAAAAAAAGCACAGGAGGCTTCATATTGGTCCCAACCCTCTACTCAACAAGCAGGTCAATTTACTCAGGAATAGAGAGCTTCAACTTCTTCAAACTGACTCTTTCATGATTTTGGGCCAAAAATTTTTATCTCCTGGGTAAACAGTGTGTCCCACACCCCAGAGATAAAGACACTCCACTCTGGATCTTATTGCATGAGGTTATGCTAACAACTCTGACATGATGATTATGAGTCTATCATTTCAGCTATAGAACAATTCCCATTTCACTGAATTGGGATTAAATCAGTGTATTCTTCCCACTGCATAATTTAGGACTGTTTTAAAATGATGTAATTACAAACCTCAATGGCAGATTGTGGATTGCATTCACTGTCATAACTGCCATTAGCATGGTTTTCTTTCAGAGCAGTGGGGTAAAGATGTCATGTTAATAAGTTCCACTATTCTGTGTCTGCCATTGGATATCTGCGGCAACTGGAGACTTGGATGGGATCCAAACCTAGACATGGAAGCTGGGAAAATGCCAATGTTTTGTGGATTTAGTGGAATTTTGAAGAAAAAAAAAATTAAACAATAAAATTGTAGATTAAAGAGTTAGTGTAAGATTTTATTTTTTTTTTAATATTTATTTTTGAGTTTTCGGTGGACAAAACATCTTTGTTGGTATGTGGCGCTGAGGATCGAACCCCGGGCTGCACGCATGCCAGGCGAGCGCGCTACCGCTTGAGCCACATCCCCAGCCCCATAGATTTTAAATCAGTCAATTGCAGACTTCATTTTATACAAAGGTATTGTACTAATCTATTGGCCTTCCTGAAGAGGGAGAGAACATTTTGGATAGTTACCTACTCTAATTTTCAATGGAACAAAATTAAAATACCTTATCAAGGTTTTCCAGATCCTTATTTGACATCTGCTGCCTTCTCTCCCTGCCCACAATCCCCTCCTTCACCAACTTCTTGTCCACTGCAAGTTCTCATTCATCAGAATCTCAGGGCAATAGACCCATTTAAAATTAATGTAAAGTCTTCCTCATCCAGAAATTCCACCAAGAGGTGAATTTGGCCACATACTTTTGGATTCTAAATGTACAATAATAAAAAAAAGTCGTTATGCTTAAGAAACACACAGACACAAAACCACCACAAAAAAACCCACTCCCACATGCTTTTTCTTTTAATATAAGGTATTCATAATCCCCAGGTAAACAATTTCCTCCAGAGTTAAGTTCTTTGGTATGTGTAAACTCTCGTATCAAATGGTTAACTCTATTATTTTGCTGGTACTCAATATTGCATCATTAATTTAAATTCCTTTTAGCAATCCTCATCAAATTTCTTTGTTAAATTCCCTAGAACAATCAACATGTTTAGCTATTTCATAAATTATTTTTTTAAAGAGAGAGTGAGAGACGAGAGAGAGAGAGAGAGAGAGAGAGAGAGAGAGAACTTTCTTAATATTTATTTTTTAGTTCTCGGCAGACATAACATCTTTATTGGTATGTGGTGCTGAGGATCGAACCTAGGCCGCACGCATGCCAGATGAGCACGCTACTGCTTGAGCCACATCCCCAGCCCTTTCATAAATTATTAATTGGACAGAAACAAAATCCAGCTTCCCTATATACACAAAGTGAGCAGCTTGTCATTGTCTAAAATGACAAAAACTTGATCAATGTAATTTCTTTGGTAATCATTTCTGGGTGTTTAAAAATGAACCGAATTGTAGTGGGAAAAGATCTTGGTTCCTCTTAACAACTAAACTAACTGTCCTGTAATTTGCTGAAAGAAAGTCCTATTCATTTACCCTTCTTCTTGAAGTTCATAATAAAAGCAAACCTGCAGATTTTAACTATGAATATTTAGGTTGATAGATCTAAAGACTTTGAAATTAGATAAAGACAGACTTTAAAGAAATAACCTTTAGAAGGGAAAGGATTGGGGCAGGAAGCAGCTTTGCACAAATGAATGAATTTAGTCCATTTGTTTAAATACTTTCAGAAAATTGTTGGTAAGGTAACAGTGAATACTGGAAAGGATATATTTGGATTTACTCTATGAAAATGCACTGAAGTAAAATAAGAATTGAGGAATAATGAACTGAGACCTCCCTTCCTTGAATGTGGTTCGTAAATTGGAATATCTGGCTAACTGATTCCAGTTCAGATGTTGCTAGTTTCTGGAAAAGTTCTCTTACCTGCAGCTTTCCTTCAGTAGCTGCTATGTTGTGTGTCAAACGATTAACTCTGTCACCCCGGACTTTGCATGCCTGCTTTTAAGTATGATGAATTTCTGTCTTGGAATGGAAAAAAAAAATACAGAAGTCACCTTAAGTCTTACAGTGCAACAATTTTAATAATCCACACTAAAATATGCTGTCAGTTTTGTAGTTCCATTTTTGAAGCAATACTGCCTCACTTTGAAATGCTTCTACTTACTGCTTCTTCCCTCCCCACCCCTTCACTTAAGGTGTAAGTCTATGGAAGTATCCCTGAAATGCATTTCTCAGGCATTAAAAACAGCACTGAGATCTGATGTTCACGAGAAAGTCTTCAGAATCTTCAATAAGAGCAGCCTTCCTCATTTGAGGGCTGAAGAGTTCAAGTTCAGCTACTTTCTCTGAAAGAAGGCCCCCTCAATCACTCTCACTCCCATAGATGACAAGAACAAAGGCAAATGCCCCAAAACAGCTTCTTGGAAAAAATAATAATTATGCCAACTTCCTCAGAGGCATGTATCTTCTCTTACAACAAATAAATACTTAATGCATCTTTGAGTCATGAAATATTGAGAACTCAATTGACACTTCAATTTCCAGAAAAATAAAATCTTGGAGGCCTCATGTGAATATTATGAATATGGTGAGGTGAGACACCAAATAGGGGGCTGGGTCAGAATTCTCAGGTATGGAACTGGGTTCTGGGGTTATTGTGGGAAAAGAGACAAGCCTTAGAGTGCTCACTCCAGCTATTGCTTGTCCTCCTGGGCATCATCAGGGAAGTCCGCCTCCTCTGGGGACCTGTCTCCCTCTGGAAGCAGCGTGGCACACACTTTCCTCTTCTCCTTAAAGCGGCCAGATCTCGAGATGTTCAAATTGCGGCGGCTGTTGCCAGGCTTCTCCCCACACAATTTGTTTGGCTTGGGGGACTCGCTGGCGCCCGCAAGGACATTGGGGTGCTGGTTCTCTCGGGAGCCGCTAGTCCATTCTGGGCTGGGAGGGTTGGGCTCCTCGGGGTCTGGCTGGGCCAGAGGCTGCGCCCCCACCGTGGCTTCCTTGATTTTCTTCTTGCTGTTGGTTAGCGATTTCCACCAGGGCCCAGAGCTGCTCATGCCACCGTTGTTGGCCATGGTCCGCCAGCCGGGGACTGGGGCGTCCCACGTGGGGAAGGGCTTCAACTGCATCGACCCTCACTCCCGATGGTCTCTCCCCACCTCTTTTCCAGGCTTCTATGCGGGCTGTGGGATGGGAGCCAAGGCAATCCCTATACTGGGGAAGAAAACACAACATGGGCTCTCATGCTCTCTTTCCAGTGTTGAAGAGCCATTCCATCCCTGCATGATCATCTCCCAAAGGCCCTACCCCCAGATACCACTGTGTTGTGGATTAGGTTTCAACATATGGATTTGGGTGAACGTAGCAGTGTCCTTCTCAGTTTCTTCCTCTGCTCACTCTCGTATTCAGTGTGTCTCAAAAGCCATCAGTGGTATGTCCTAAATGTCTCTTGTTTCCACCCACAATCAGCCATGTGCACTGTTCTCCCTAATTTAAACTGTCATCATCTCCCAATCAGAACTGCAAAAGCAACCTAAGTGGACACCCTCTATCCACTCCTGCCCTGCTTTAGCCTATACCCAGAGCGTTCACTGGACAACTTCTTCCCTGATTGCAACTTAGAACAGTGTCCTCCTGTGCTCGGGATGAACAACTGGCATGACCCACCAGGCCCACATGATGTCTTTCTGCATGGTCTACACACTATAATAATAAGAATTATTTTTACTATTTTGGCTACCAGGATTGAACTCAGGGGCACTCAACCACTGAGCCACACCCTCAGCTCTAATTTGTATTTTATTTAGAGACAAGGTCTGAGTTACTTAGTGCCTCACTGTTGCTGAGGTTGGTTTTGAACTTGAGATCCTCCTGCCTCAGCCTCCCGAGCCTCTGGGATTACAGGAATGAGCTCCTGGACCTGGCTACACAACCTAATTCATTAGTTCCACCTCATTCTTCTTGATTCCACCAATCTCTGCCCCTCAGCCACATCCAACTCTGTTACCCTCAATGAAATCTTTTTTATTTTTTTCCACTCTCTGCACCCCCAACCAAGCTATGTTATATTTTCATGTTATAATTATTAATTTAAGATTATTTTATCCGATTAGTGGTTTGCTTTTATTCTATTTTCACTCTTAGGTCTTCTCACTTCTCATACTTTCTATCTGGTTACATGTCTCTCTGAAATACAGCCTTTATATTTTCCTTGAGTAAGAGCCTGCTGGTAGTAAGTTCTTGATGCTTTGTCTGACATTTTGTCCCAATTATGGTAAGATATCTTTGTGTGTATAGAATTTTAGGTTGGCAGTTATTTTCTTTCATTCCTTTCAGTATAAATTATTCCACTATTTTCTAGTTATTCTCTTTCTTTTGAGATGCTAACTGTCAACCTGTCCTCTCTTTAGAAGGTAATTTGTCTTTAAAAATAAAAACAAAACAAAACTCTGTTTCTATTTAGATTTATCTTTTTTGCCTTGGGTTTTCTTCGGTATCACCGTGATATGTGTCCATGTGGGTTTCTTTTTATTTTTAGAGTGTTTGGGATTGTTGCTTTTAGAAAAAATTCAGTCACTATCTTCTCAAATATTATCTATGCCTCAGTCTCTCTTCTTTCTGGAATTGCAATTAAACATTTGATGCACTTTCTTAGTGTGCCCTACCAAGCTTCTTAACTTACCTTATATTTCCCAGTTTTTACCCAGTATGATTAATTCTAGGTAATTTCTTTTTTTTTCATTGAAGTGTTTATAACTGTAAAAAGTTGTCAGTAGTCAAAATGTCCAATGGACGATTAAATAAATTATGATTCAGTCATACAACAGAGTAACAAACCAATAAAAATGATGCAGAAGACTATGCATAACCTGGGAAACAGGTTTACAATATATTGTTAAGTGAAAAAAGCAAGTTACAAAACAGTATGCACAATATGAGCCCATTTTTATAAAAATATAAATATTTAGCAAAGTAAGAGGACAAATGATATTTATCAAAATATTATCATTGGTTATTTCAACACAGTAGGATGATTGTGGATTCTGCTTAACCACCCTCTCCCTTTTTTTCCTTTTTGAATTTTCTATAATAAAGATTATTTTTTGAATGGGGGTAGGAGGCGAGGGAGTCACCGACTTCGGAGATGCTGCTCCCAAAGGTTTTTCCCAGCAAAGTGAACGTGTCTGCTCAGCCTGTATCTAGGAAACTGCTCTACCTCAGACACCTGGATGTCCCTCACATACAGTGTACACCCAAGCTTCCTTCTTGCAAGCTATCCAATAGCCACTTTTGAAATTACAATTTAAAGACCCCTCCTATTAGTTAATATCACCAAAAAGAATAATGAGAAAATACAAATCCTCACTTTAAAAAAGCAACAACTCAAGTACATGCTGCTAAATTATACAAAGTTAAATTATCTAAGTTTAGTTTATTGCAAAGATCAAGACAGCACATTGCTTCTACTTCATACCTTCACAGCACTCACTCCATTATGTTCACTCACTCGTGCAAAAGGTCTGTATGCACAATGGTGTCCAATATTTCTTGGTTCCCATGATAAAACAGGAAACCTGATATTTCAATTAAAAAGGTAAAATGAAGACATTTATCAACAGACTGTAAAATACTCTTCTGGAAGAGGACACTGTTAATACCTGAAGATACACTTTGAAAAAAAATCAAATACCAAACAAAAGGGGCACCATTTCAGGAGTGCCAGGACCACATTAAACTGAAATGAATTCCAACATTCATAATAACATAAATCAAAAACAAACCTAGTGTTAAACAAAAGCTCCAGTAACTAAAACTACATTAACAGGCACAATGAACAGTGTAAACACTGTTAATGGGCACCAAGTTTAATAGGGCAGACAATATTTGCTTCTGCATTCACACTTAATTATTCAATTACATTTAAAAAAATTGGTGCTGCTTAAGCTATGAATGCTTTTTACCAAAAAAAAAGAAAAAAATAATTTCAATAAATACAGCAAGTGCTAAAAATCTAGCTAGGTTATCATGCAAGTTATTACATAGCTAAGACAAACTCAAATTTATAATAAAGGCAACTTGCATTCAAAATGAACTCTACTCTTATATTTTATTAAAACGGCAAACATCATGAATTAACCCAGCTGCTTACTTGAATTACAAAAGTAACATGATTCAATATGAAAATAAGAAACTGTCTACAAATCTCTGACAGTAATAAATTGCAATATATAATGCATACAGGCATCATACAGAGCAACAAAATCTTGTACAAAACAAAAATATTTTAATACCTTTAAAATCCAAGTTTGTCTCTAAAATCATTCATGAAAAAGATTCTCATCAAGTCAGAATTAACACCTCAATTAGTCAAGCATCAAGAAGCTACATTACAGCTACTTAATATACAAAGAGACAGCGCTTCACCAGTCATTTCCTCTCATGTCTCTGTTCCCAAATCATACACGCTCACTTCTCTCTACTCCCCATTCCGTCATTTCTTCAGATCATGAAAACTGAATTTGTTGAACACCAGAAATCTGTTGATAGGACGTTGTGTAAACCATAACATTTTGTTGTTGACCATCTGCAGTTATTAAGCCAGCTGGTTACTGGTTTCTAAATGCCTCCTCTGTAAGTTCTTCACTTAGTCCATCTGTTTTATTGATGATTCTGTACTTTGATGATTGTATGGCTGGGGGTCATATCCTGGAAGGATGTAGATTGGTGTGCGCTCAATCATGGTTAAGGAAGTATCATGTCTTGGCAAAGTTTTAAATTATATAACTAATGACGTATTGTGAATCTATAATGATGAGAAAAATTGTAATAAAAAGGGGACACAGAGAAAGCAGCTTTAGCTCTCTCTCTGAAGATTGCTCAAACGGAACGACTCCTGTCTCATCATTTTGCCGACGCCACTCCTCCTTCAGGACTCCCTGGACCCCACCGGGCTGGACCCAGCAGAGAGCGACACAGAATCCGGGGTGGGGAGTGGGCTGGCAGGGCCACCCAGCACCATCCGTGCACAGCTAGCCATCACTTCTGGGCTGAGAGTGTCCCAGGGAAGGTGGGGCCACAGCATCCCCTGTCAAATGTCCCAGATTTCCTTGCTGGGAATGAAAACTGAATCCAGAGGTGGGACCCATGCCATGACCCTACACTCTCCCAGGACAGAATGAACTCCTTGTCCCTGGAGTATGTCAGCAGGGTCTGCACCTTCAGAGCTAGTGACAAGCAGGATACTCAGGGCCTTGGAGGGGTGGGCCGGAGGCCTTCTTTTGGATTCTTGCCAATTGCCTAACCCCTGATCCTAAAGCCCACAGGGTGCCCAGTCCACCCTCCTCTCCAGCACCAGGAGAGTCTAGAACTTGCTTCTTTAAATCTCCCTTCCCTGAATGGGTCAAGGTCTTGAGGGGACCCTCCCCTGCCCCCAGTGCACAGGGACACTTCTCTTAGTGCATCCTCGCTGGCTGGCTGGGAGCCGCAGACAGCACTGTGACATGAGGGGACATAAGGGGGCTCTCACATTTCACCTGGCTGGGCTCCTGGGCCGCCAGCATTCTGGCTGGCTGATGTCAACATGAAAGGGCCCCGTGATTAGGAGAGCCCCCTCCCTTTCCCCCTCACCTCTGCTAAGCCCCACTCTGCAGCTAACCACTGTCTGAACCTCCCACCCTCTGGAGCACCCTCTCGCTCGCCTGCCAAGCCTTCCCCAGAATACTTCAGCCTCACCCCGCAGGCTCTGCCAACAGGGATGAGAATCCCAAGGCCCGGTGGAGGGCTCAGGGCTCCATATTGCAGAGGAGGAAGGGGGTCTGTCTGGCCTAAAGTTAAGCCATTAGGCCAACAATAGGCCAGAATGATGGAATAAATCTTTGTGGGTTCATTAATGCTCTGAGGCGAGGAGGTCTCCCAATCTCAAATCCAAAGACAGACAGAGCAGTGAAATTTCCCATGAGACCTTCCAGGTATCTGCCCTAAATTTTCGATGTGGCAACTTTTTAAACCTTTTATTTTGAGCTAATTTTAGATTTACAGAAAAGTTGCAAAAATAGAACAGATAACCTAGCTTTCCCTAATATCCACATCTTACATAACCCTACACAATGGTCCAGCCTGAGAACTTATTAGTTCAGTACTGTCACCTGCACTTCACATCTTATTATTGGAAGCTGGGTACAGTGGTGCATGTCTGTAATCCCAGCAGCTCAGCAAATTAACAAGGCCCAAAGCAACTTAATGAGACCCAGTCTCAAAATTTAAAAATAAAAATAAAAATAAAAAAGGGCTGGGGATGTAGCTCAATGGGAAAGCACTCCTGAGTTAGATCCCCAGTACCTAAAACAAAACAAAACAGCTCTTATTGGAATTTCCCATTTTTCTACTAAGATCCTTTCCTGGTTCCATCACCCCATCCTGGATCCCACACTGCATTTAATTGTTATTTCTCTTTTGTGACCCTGATCAATTGGTGACAGTCCCTCAGTCAATACTCATCTTTCATGACCTTGACAGCACTGAGGAACAGGTGTTTTGTAGAACTGTGGGTTTCCTTGTGTTTTCTCAAGATCAGAGGGAGGCTCTGCAGTTTGGGCAATGCCACATAAATGGTGCTGGCTCCTTCTCAGCTCCCCATAATAAGAGGCTCACGTCATCAACATGTCTGATGACTAGTGGTGTTGACCTTGATCACTTAGTTAAGTTGATGTCTAAAGGGTTTATCCACTATAAAGTTACTATATTTTCCTTTTGAAATAATAAATATCTTGGGGAAAATACTTTGAGACTAACTGCTCCCCATTTTTCTTCAAATGTTCACCCACGAATGATAGCACCTGTTGCTGGATCACCACTCATTGCTGAGGTGACATCTTAGCAGTGATATTTTATTTACCCCTTTTCCCCTTAACTATAAGGGAAAGCTAACCCTTCTCTATTTATTTATGCATTCAATTATTTACATCAGTATGGATCAAGAGATGTTTACTTGAGGCTGGGGAGCCAGGATACACACCTGTAATCTCAGTGATGTGGGAGGCTGAGGCAGGAGAATCACAGGTTAGAGGCTAGCTTCAGCAATGGAGTGAGATCCTCAGCAACTTAGAGAGACCCTGTCTCAAAACAAAAAGGGCTGGGGATGTGGCTCAGAGGAAGAGTGCTCCTGGATTCAATTCCAGTTCTGCAATCAATCAATCAATAAATATCCAGTGCTATCATTATCTATTTTCTGCTCAAATTGTTCCTGCTTTGACTACTAGAACTTTTCTTGAGTTAGCTCCTGTGTTCTTTTGACATGTCCCACCCCCCACTTTTGTGAATGCTTCCTTCTCCTCTGGCACCACAAAATAGTCCAGCCTTATCTTTCCCTGCCCCTGTCCAGTTTCAGACATTTCTCCAAGGAGCTTTGTTCCCTCTTGTTGGGGAATGGTATTAGAAACCAAGGTCCAATGCTTGATGTGGTCACTGGTACTGGGATGTCATTGTTTCTAGGTCTCCGCAGCTGACAGAGCTGGGGAACATGTGTGTATATACTAGCCCATTGTGCTGCAATTAAAAAATGTAATTTATTCTTGTTCTTCCCTCAAGAGATCTACTTCATTTCCTGTAACTGCCTCATGGTATTACTTGGCAGGGATGGAGCAGAATCTTATTTAACTAGTCCTGGAATGGTGGCTATTCATATTATTATACATTTTCTTCTTTTTTTCTGTACTGGGGATTGAACCCAGGGGTGCTTTACCACTGGGTCACACTCCCAGCCCTTTTCTTTTCTCTCTCTTTCTCTCTCTATTTCTTTAAATTTTAATGTAGGATCTTGCTAAGTTGCCAAGGCTGACCTCCAAATTTCAATCCTCCTATCTCAGCCTCCCATGGCCCTGGCCTTACAGGTGTGCACCAGGGTGCCTGGCTACATTTCCTTTTATATCACCAAAGTGCTCTAATTCCTATGTGTACCAATTGCCAAGTGCTTCTTTGGGGCAGACACCAACATGTGAAACTGTTGGGCCAAAGGACGTGGGCATCTGAAATGTTGATGGTAGCTGTCAGTGTGCCCTCCGAGGGAGCTGTACTCATTAGCAGTCCACCATTCAAGCTCATGCATGTGCCACCAGGACCTGAACTTTCACATCCTCCACCTCCCAGTACTGTCTCAAGATGCCAAAGAATGTGTGCAGAAATGTGTGAGTGAGTTCATAAGCTTTATAACATCAGAGGCAAGTGAAAGATGCCATCAAGAGAAGCGGAAGACAATCAATGGAGAGGATATTCTCTTTGCCATGTCTACCTTAGGCTTTGACAGTTATGTAGAACCTCTGAAATTATATCTTCAGAAATTCAGAGAAGCTATGAAAGGAGAGAAGGGAATTGGTGGGGCAGTCACAGCTACAGATGGACTAAGTGAAGAACTTACAGAGGAGGCATTTAGAAACCAGTAACCAGCTGGCTTAATAACTGCAGATGGTCAACAACAAAATGTTATGGTTTACACAACGTCCTATCAACAGATTTCTGGTGTTCAACAAATTCAGTTTTCATGATCTGAAGAAATGACGGAATGGGGAGTAGAGAGAAGTGAGCGTGTACGATTTGGGAACAGAGACATGAGAGGAAATGACTGGTGAAGCGCTGTCTCTTTGTATATTAAGTAGCTGTAATGTAGCTTCTTGATGCTTGACTAATTGAAAATCTTTTTCATGAATGATTTTAGAGACAAACTTGGATTTTAAAGGTATTAAAATATTTTTGTTTTGTACAAGATTTTGTTGCTCTGTATGATGCCTGTATGCATTATATATTGCAATTTATTACTGTCAGAGATTTGTAGACAGTTTCTTATTTTCATATTGAATCATGTTACTTTTGTAATTCAAGTAAGCAGCTGGGTTAATTCATGATGTTTGCCGTTTTAATAAAATATAAGAGTAGAGTTCATTTTGAATGCAAGTTGCCTTTATTATAAATTTGAGTTTGTCTTAGCTATGTAATAACTTGCATGATAACCTAGCTAGATTTTTAGCACTTGCTGTATTTATTGAAATTATTTTTTTCTTTTTTTTTGGTAAAAAGCATTCATAGCTTAAGCAGCACCAATTTTTTTAAATGTAATTGAATAATTAAGTGTGAATGCAGAAGCAAATATTGTCTGCCCTATTAAACTTGGTGCCCATTAACAGTGTTTACACTGTTCATTGTGCCTGTTAATGTAGTTTTAGTTACTGGAGCTTTTGTTTAACACTAGGTTTGTTTTTGATTTATGTTATTATGAATGTTGGAATTCATTTCAGTTTAATGTGGTCCTGGCACTCCTGAAATGGTGCCCCTTTTGTTTGGTATTTGATTTTTTTTCAAAGTGTATCTTCAGGTATTAACAGTGTCCTCTTCCAGAAGAGTATTTTACAGTCTGTTGATAAATGTCTTCATTTTACCTTTTTAATTGAAATATCAGGTTTCCTGTTTTATCATGGGAACCAAGAAATATTGGACACCATTGTGCATACAGACCTTTTGCACGAGTGAGTGAACATAATGGAGTGAGTGCTGTGAAGGTATGAAGTAGAAGCAATGTGCTGTCTTGATCTTTGCAATAAACTAAACTTAGATAATTTAACTTTGTATAATTTAGCAGCATGTACTTGAGTTGTTGCTTTTTTAAAGTGAGGATTTGTATTTTCTCATTATTCTTTTTGGTGATATTAACTAATAGGAGGGGTCTTTAAATTGTAATTTCAAAAGTGGCTATTGGATAGCTTGCAAGAAGGAAGCTTGGGTGTACACTGTATGTGAGGGACATCCAGGTGTCTGAGGTAGAGCAGTTTCCTAGATACAGGCTGAGCAGACACGTTCACTTTGCTGGGAAAAACCTTTGGGAGCAGCATCTCCGAAGTCGGTGACTCCCTCGCCTCCTACCCCCATTCGAAAAATAATCTTTATTATAGAAAATTCAAAAAGGAAAAAAAGGGAGAGGGTGGTTAAGCAGAATCCACAATCATCCTACTGTGTTGAAATAACCAATGATAATATTTTGATAAATATCATTTGTCCTCTTACTTTGCTAAATATTTATATTTTTATAAAAATGGGCTCATATTGTGCATACTGTTTTGTAACTTGCTTTTTTCACTTAACAATATATTGTAAACCTGTTTCCCAGGTTATGCATAGTCTTCTGCATCATTTTTATTGGTTTGTTACTCTGTTGTATGACTGAATCATAATTTATTTAATCGTCCATTGGACATTTTGACTACTGACAACTTTTTACAGTTATAAACACTTCAATGAAAAAAAAGAAATTACCTAGAATTAATCATACTGGGTAAAAACTGGGAAATATAAGGTAAGTTAAGAAGCTTGGTAGGGCACACTAAGAAAGTGCATCAAATGTTTAATTGCAATTCCAGAAAGAAGAGAGACTGAGGCATAGATAATATTTGAGAAGATAGTGACTGAATTTTTTCTAAAAGCAACAATCCCAAACACTCTAAAAATAAAAAGAAACCCACATGGACACATATCACGGTGATACCGAAGAAAACCCAAGGCAAAAAAGATAAATCTAAATAGAAACAGAGTTTTGTTTTGTTTTTATTTTTAAAGACAAATTACCTTCTAAAGAGAGGACAGGTTGACAGTTAGCATCTCAAAAGAAAGAGAATAACTAGAAAATAGTGGAATAATTTATACTGAAAGGAATGAAAGAAAATAACTGCCAACCTAAAATTCTATACACACAAAGATATCTTACCATAATTGGGACAAAATGTCAGACAAAGCATCAAGAACTTACTACCAGCAGGCTCTTACTCAAGGAAAATATAAAGGCTGTATTTCAGAGAGACATGTAACCAGATAGAAAGTATGAGAAGTGAGAAGACCTAAGAGTGAAAATAGAATAAAAGCAAACCACTAATCGGATAAAATAATCTTAAATTAATAATTATAACATGAAAATATAACATAGCTTGGTTGGGGGTGCAGAGAGTGGAAAAAAATAAAAAAGATTTCATTGAGGGTAACAGAGTTGGATGTGGCTGAGGGGCAGAGATTGGTGGAATCAAGAAGAATGAGGTGGAACTAATGAATTAGGTTGTGTAGCCAGGTCCAGGAGCTCATTCCTGTAATCCCAGAGGCTCGGGAGGCTGAGGCAGGAGGATCTCAAGTTCAAAACCAACCTCAGCAACAGTGAGGCACTAAGTAACTCAGACCTTGTCTCTAAATAAAATACAAATTAGAGCTGAGGGTGTGGCTCAGTGGTTGAGTGCCCCTGAGTTCAATCCTGGTAGCCAAAATAGTAAAAATAATTCTTATTATTATAGTGTGTAGACCATGCAGAAAGACATCATGTGGGCCTGGTGGGTCATGCCAGTTGTTCATCCCGAGCACAGGAGGACACTGTTCTAAGTTGCAATCAGGGAAGAAGTTGTCCAGTGAACGCTCTGGGTATAGGCTAAAGCAGGGCAGGAGTGGATAGAGGGTGTCCACTTAGGTTGCTTTTGCAGTTCTGATTGGGAGATGATGACAGTTTAAATTAGGGAGAACAGTGCACATGGCTGATTGTGGGTGGAAACAAGAGACATTTAGGACATACCACTGATGGCTTTTGAGACACACTGAATACGAGAGTGAGCAGAGGAAGAAACTGAGAAGGACACTGCTACGTTCACCCAAATCCATATGTTGAAACCTAATCCACAACACAGTGGTATCTGGGGGTAGGGCCTTTGGGAGATGATCATGCAGGGATGGAATGGCTCTTCGACACTGGAAAGAGAGCATGAGAGCCCATGTTGTGTTTTCTTCCCCAGTATAGGGATTGCCTTGGCTCCCATCCCACAGCCCGCATAGAAGCCTGGAAAAGAGGTGGGGAGAGACCATCGGGAGTGAGGGTCGATGCAGTTGAAGCCCTTCCCCACGTGGGACGCCCCAGTCCCCGGCTGGCGGACCATGGCCAACAACGGTGGCATGAGCAGCTCTGGGCCCTGGTGGAAATCGCTAACCAACAGCAAGAAGAAAATCAAGGAAGCCACGGTGGGGGCGCAGCCTCTGGCCCAGCCAGACCCCGAGGAGCCCAACCCTCCCAGCCCAGAATGGACTAGCGGCTCCCGAGAGAACCAGCACCCCAATGTCCTTGCGGGCGCCAGCGAGTCCCCCAAGCCAAACAAATTGTGTGGGGAGAAGCCTGGCAACAGCCGCCGCAATTTGAACATCTCGAGATCTGGCCGCTTTAAGGAGAAGAGGAAAGTGTGTGCCACGCTGCTTCCAGAGGGAGACAGGTCCCCAGAGGAGGCGGACTTCCCTGATGATGCCCAGGAGGACAAGCAATAGCTGGAGTGAGCACTCTAAGGCTTGTCTCTTTTCCCACAATAACCCCAGAACCCAGTTCCATACCTGAGAATTCTGACCCAGCCCCCTATTTGGTGTCTCACCTCACCATATTCATAATATTCACATGAGGCCTCCAAGATTTTATTTTTCTGGAAATTGAAGTGTCAATTGAGTTCTCAATATTTCATGACTCAAAGATGCATTAAGTATTTATTTGTTGTAAGAGAAGATACATGCCTCTGAGGAAGTTGGCATAATTATTATTTTTTCCAAGAAGCTGTTTTGGGGCATTTGCCTTTGTTCTTGTCATCTATGGGAGTGAGAGTGATTGAGGGGGCCTTCTTTCAGAGAAAGTAGCTGAACTTGAACTCTTCAGCCCTCAAATGAGGAAGGCTGCTCTTATTGAAGATTCTGAAGACTTTCTCGTGAACATCAGATCTCAGTGCTGTTTTTAATGCCTGAGAAATGCATTTCAGGGATACTTCCATAGACTTACACCTTAAGTGAAGGGGTGGGGAGGGAAGAAGCAGTAAGTAGAAGCATTTCAAAGTGAGGCAGTATTGCTTCAAAAATGGAACTACAAAACTGACAGCATATTTTAGTGTGGATTATTAAAATTGTTGCACTGTAAGACTTAAGGTGACTTCTGTATTTTTTTTTTCCATTCCAAGACAGAAATTCATCATACTTAAAAGCAGGCATGCAAAGTCCGGGGTGACAGAGTTAATCGTTTGACACACAACATAGCAGCTACTGAAGGAAAGCTGCAGGTAAGAGAACTTTTCCAGAAACTAGCAACATCTGAACTGGAATCAGTTAGCCAGATATTCCAATTTACGAACCACATTCAAGGAAGGGAGGTCTCAGTTCATTATTCCTCAATTCTTATTTTACTTCAGTGCATTTTCATAGAGTAAATCCAAATATATCCTTTCCAGTATTCACTGTTACCTTACCAACAATTTTCTGAAAGTATTTAAACAAATGGACTAAATTCATTCATTTGTGCAAAGCTGCTTCCTGCCCCAATCCTTTCCCTTCTAAAGGTTATTTCTTTAAAGTCTGTCTTTATCTAATTTCAAAGTCTTTAGATCTATCAACCTAAATATTCATAGTTAAAATCTGCAGGTTTGCTTTTATTATGAACTTCAAGAAGAAGGGTAAATGAATAGGACTTTCTTTCAGCAAATTACAGGACAGTTAGTTTAGTTGTTAAGAGGAACCAAGATCTTTTCCCACTACAATTCGGTTCATTTTTAAACACCCAGAAATGATTACCAAAGAAATTACATTGATCAAGTTTTTGTCATTTTAGACAATGACAAGCTGCTCACTTTGTGTATATAGGGAAGCTGGATTTTGTTTCTGTCCAATTAATAATTTATGAAAGGGCTGGGGATGTGGCTCAAGCAGTAGCGTGCTCATCTGGCATGCGTGCGGCCTAGGTTCGATCCTCAGCACCACATACCAATAAAGATGTTATGTCTGCCGAGAACTAAAAAATAAATATTAAGAAAGTTCTCTCTCTCTCTCTCTCTCTCTCTCTCTCTCTCGTCTCTCACTCTCTCTTTAAAAAAATAATTTATGAAATAGCTAAACATGTTGATTGTTCTAGGGAATTTAACAAAGAAATTTGATGAGGATTGCTAAAAGGAATTTAAATTAATGATGCAATATTGAGTACCAGCAAAATAATAGAGTTAACCATTTGATACGAGAGTTTACACATACCAAAGAACTTAACTCTGGAGGAAATTGTTTACCTGGGGATTATGAATACCTTATATTAAAAGAAAAAGCATGTGGGAGTGGGTTTTTTTGTGGTGGTTTTGTGTCTGTGTGTTTCTTAAGCATAACGACTTTTTTTTATTATTGTACATTTAGAATCCAAAAGTATGTGGCCAAATTCACCTCTTGGTGGAATTTCTGGATGAGGAAGACTTTACATTAATTTTAAATGGGTCTATTGCCCTGAGATTCTGATGAATGAGAACTTGCAGTGGACAAGAAGTTGGTGAAGGAGGGGATTGTGGGCAGGGAGAGAAGGCAGCAGATGTCAAATAAGGATCTGGAAAACCTTGATAAGGTATTTTAATTTTGTTCCATTGAAAATTAGAGTAGGTAACTATCCAAAATGTTCTCTCCCTCTTCAGGAAGGCCAATAGATTAGTACAATACCTTTGTATAAAATGAAGTCTGCAATTGACTGATTTAAAATCTATGGGGCTGGGGATGTGGCTCAAGCGGTAGCGCGCTCGCCTGGCATGCGTGCAGCCCGGGGTTCGATCCTCAGCGCCACATACCAACAAAGATGTTTTGTCCACCGAAAACTCAAAAATAAATATTAAAAAAAAAATAAAATCTTACACTAACTCTTTAATCTACAATTTTATTGTTTAATTTTTTTTTTCTTCAAAATTCCACTAAATCCACAAAACATTGGCATTTTCCCAGCTTCCATGTCTAGGTTTGGATCCCATCCAAGTCTCCAGTTGCCGCAGATATCCAATGGCAGACACAGAATAGTGGAACTTATTAACATGACATCTTTACCCCACTGCTCTGAAAGAAAACCATGCTAATGGCAGTTATGACAGTGAATGCAATCCACAATCTGCCATTGAGGTTTGTAATTACATCATTTTAAAACAGTCCTAAATTATGCAGTGGGAAGAATACACTGATTTAATCCCAATTCAGTGAAATGGGAATTGTTCTATAGCTGAAATGATAGACTCATAATCATCATGTCAGAGTTGTTAGCATAACCTCATGCAATAAGATCCAGAGTGGAGTGTCTTTATCTCTGGGGTGTGGGACACACTGTTTACCCAGGAGATAAAAATTTTTGGCCCAAAATCATGAAAGAGTCAGTTTGAAGAAGTTGAAGCTCTCTATTCCTGAGTAAATTGACCTGCTTGTTGAGTAGAGGGTTGGGACCAATATGAAGCCTCCTGTGCTTTTTTTTTTTAAGGGATTTCCTCTGAGTTACAAGCACCCTGAATTATACATTTCTTTCCAACAGTCAGTCGATAAACATAATTGTTGATTCTCACCCTCCGAGGCTGGTAGCAGAAAATGCCTGCACTTTCATAAGACATCTATTCTAGTCCCCTCTCTGATTTGCTCTTGGAGCATTTGCTAACGATATAAAATAAAGAGATGGAGTTTATATTCCAACACTAGAGCTCTCTTTTAGTATGCTGCTATTTTAAGCAACTGGTTGTAAAAGTTAACTCCAACAGTGCTCATTGTTTACTTTAAAATAGAAGGCTCCAGCTGTGGAAGGCAGGAGGGAAGGCCAAGAAATATACACTATGATACAGATGCTGCCACCATCATGCTGTCGTTTGACCCAGCAATTGGGGTAATCCTGCTGTATGGAACATTGAGACCCCTCAGTCATGTTCAGAACAAAATCACAGCAATGACTTCTTATTATAGTGTCTTAACTTTGAAAAGAGTGTGCTTTGGGGCTTGGGTTGTAGCTGACTGGGAGAGCAAGTTCCTAACATGTGCAAGGTCTAGCTGGATTCTCAGGATTGAAAAAAAAATCTATATCTATATCTATCTATCTATCTATCTATATATATATATATATATATATCACTATTATTTTGTTTGCTTCTTATAATTAGTTAATTAGTTCTTGGACAATCCAAAACCTGATTGTGTATTCTTGTTTAAACTCAATTTTTTCTTTCCCTTTGATGCCATCATAGGTGAGAAATGC
This sequence comes from Urocitellus parryii, assembly GCF_045843805.1. Taxonomy (NCBI): domain Eukaryota; kingdom Metazoa; phylum Chordata; class Mammalia; order Rodentia; family Sciuridae; genus Urocitellus; species Urocitellus parryii. Next base: position 1,984,545 of record NW_027554068.1, read on the forward strand.
ATCTCTTTAAGGCACAGGGGCCTGGCCACACCCATTTCTTTACTTTTGTTTATCCTCTGTCTAAAATCCTACAGGATAAGGCCAAGCATCCATGCCAGCCATTCAATATGATTGACACTTCCCCCATAGTGGGTTTTGCCTTGTCAGGTCTGCAGACTTCTGTCTATTCTGTTGACTCTGTTTGGCATATTCTATCCCCACCCCCTGCCCAGAAAACCCTCAATCAGCCTTCAGGACCCAAGACTTTCTTCCCATTTGCTGCAGTTTGGAGCTTGAATGTCCCCCAGAGGCCCATGTGTTGAAGGCTTGGTCCTCAACCTTCTGGGAAGTGATGGAACTTTTAGAAAGTGAGGCCTAGTGAAAGAAAGATCATTGGGGAGCATGTACTTAAAGGGGCTCTTGGGAACCCAGCCTGTTCCTACTTCTTTCTCTGTGTTTCCCAGCCACCATGAGATGAGGAACCTCTACTGCCCTAATATGATATTCTGTATTGCCACAGTTCTAAAAGCAACAGGGCTAAGCAATCAAAGACTGAAACCATAAGCCAAAATAAATCCTTCCTCCTTTAAGTCAGTTATCTCAGGTATTTTGTCACAGTGACAGAAAGCTTACTAGAGACCATTTAACTGTCACAAGCCTCCCTTCTCCTGGCATTGCCGATGGCTTAACTGGAATACATTCAAACTTGTTTACCCACCACCAACAACCATATTGTATGGATATGGTCACACATCTCCCTGCCCTTTTGAGTATGAAGCTCAGGGAAATTCAAGGGGCAATGCTCATTCCTTGTGTACCTTCATAAACTCCTAGTTAATCTACAAGGATCCATTGATCCTTTGGCTAGTAGACCTTAGAAGGGCCACCTTCTTTTTTTTCTCTGAGGAAGCAGCTATGTTTGACAGGTAGAAAAAAAATTTTGAGGATTGAGAATCAGTAAGAGTCAGAGTACAATTAGGAGAAAGAAACCACACAGTAATTTGAACAGGGAGTATTTAATATAAAGAACTACTATCCACAAAAGGGATTGAAGTAACTAGGGATTGGCTACTAAGAAGTAAAGGGGACCCTAATAGGTTGACACACGAATCCAGGTCAATGAGAAAGCACTGCCCCTTGGGCTAAGACAGAGTGCTCAAAACAGGTCCCCTCTTCCTTCAACCCCCTAAGTCTTATTGTAAAGGGCACAGCCATGACTCACTGATTGGTAGAGATGTCTCTGTGGTGCTCCATCAGTATTAGTTTCTGGAAATCCATCTGTTAGAACTGGAGACAGTGCACCAACAGAAACAAAAGCTCCAATCGCCAAATGACTTGAACCCCGTGGACGAAGACACCCTAGGAAACGTTGCTAGGATGGGTGGAGACAGCAGGGGAGGAAATGGGTATTTCTTCAGGCCAGCCTATCTCATTTCATAACATCTCCTTTTGTTTGATATCCTCTTAGGAGATGGCACCCTCAAGATACTCTGAACTCATTGTCGGTGCTTCACAGGCTCTTGGCAGGCCACCTCTGCCCATTCTCTCACTCTCCATTGCAGCCAAAGCAGAATCCTTTCAATTCACTGACCACTGTTCTCTCTTTCCCCTCCAGGTCTTGGAACACATTCCACCCCCTGCCCAGGAACCCTCCTGGGGGTCAGGTTCCTGAGGGCCTCGTGTTTGGGACTCTTCACATATGCTTTTTCTTTAGACTTTCAATGATTTTGAGGATACTTGTGCTGCTTGAGCAACCATAAGTAAATGGAACTGGGGTGGAGTTACATCACCTCTCTGGCTCCTTTTGCCTTGTCAGTCAGTGGAGGATGTAGCAACAGTTCAGTGTTTGCACAAACCAAGTGTACATGCAGAGCTCTCTGACCAGAGAAACTATGCAGCCTTTCAGAAGCCCCCAGCAACATCAACTGCTTTGATTCTCACTCCTGAGTAATGAATTGAGAGTGCCTAAAGGAATTATTTCAGTGGTTTCCTTTGAAAATAATCTGAGGACTAGGGATATAGCTCAGTGGCAAAGCACCTGCCTGCAAGCCTGAGGCTCAGTGTTTCACTCCTCCTACTACTAAAGGGAAAAAAGAAATCTAGAATTTAGAGATCCTACCTCCTAGGAATCCCAAGAAGCTTGCCTTTTGGAAAACTGTAGTTATGTCTTTGCTCCAAAATTTTAAGGACAGGTAACACAGGGGAGGATCTAAGAGATAAAGAAAGAAAAAAAGACTACATATCTTGGCCCTGTGATGACCAAGAGGGGGAGTTGGATTCTGGGCTGTCATCTTTACATTCAAGAGTGGATCCTGAGCCTGGGATTGTTTAGTGAATACATTTGAAGTGTTGCCATACACTCCTAAGGGAGGGTGAAATAGAGACATGAAGAGGTATCAGCTTGGGGGGGGGGAATGGAGTGTCAAGTGTCAGGAATGTGTGGGGCTGGCTTGGGGTATTTACAGGGATAGCATTTTGTCAGTTATAAAACATCTAAATCCCTGGGAATGACCATTCTCTCCACATTTCTGATCTGGGAGACAGGAGAAGGGCTAGGAAGCAGCCTCATCCTCACAACCCACATGGTTTGCTCAACCTGTCCAACTCTACCCAGCGGGTGGGCATCTGGCAGCGGGAAGGGTTGGCAGAGTCAATCAAGGTGGCTAGTGAGGCAGGGTTCAGGTAGCTGCTTGGCTGTTCTCTGGAGGGTTTCAAGGCTCCTGGGCTTTGGTAGATCATATTTTACAGGAATCCTGTCTCAGGCTGAGTTTGCAGAAGGCTGTGGGTTGATTGAAGGCAACCACTCATGTCTTCACTCTTGGATGTATTCTTTTTGTTTATACTGAGGCCACCTCTCAGGGATTCCATGGGGAGGTTGAGAGGTTGAGAGAGAGAGAGAGAGCACAGGCAGACACAGAGCAGGAGGAACAGCCTAATAGGGGACCCAAGAGGCCCAAGTGTTCTGAAAGAAGCCAGGCACAGTGGTGCACACTTGTAATCCCAGCAGCTGGGGAGGCTGAGGCAGGAAGATTGTGAGTTCAAAGCCAACCTCAGCAACTTAGTGAGACCTTAAGCAACTTAGTGAGACCCTGTCTCCAAGTAAAATATAAAAAGGGCTACGATGTGGTTAGGTGATTAAGTGCCCCTGGATTCAATATCTGGTATCAAAAATAAATAAATAAAAAAGAGTTCTGAAAGGAAGTACTCCAGCATTCCACACTTTCCCCAATTGGATGCAATCAGAAAAGGAGGCTGTCCCTGGACCTGCCACAGTCAATACTATCAGCCCATAATGTACTTCTTTTTTGATCCACAGAGTCACAGAGTTAGGGGTACTTAGGAATGAAGGATAGAATTTTGACCACTGCACCCTTTAATTGTAGGGACATTTAGTTGTCTTATTTTTGTAATGTAATACTTCATTTCTGGATTCTATAATTTCAGTGCAATTCAACAACTATCCATTGAGTACACAGTACACAGAAGACTCAGAGACAAAAACATGAAAAGGACAAAGATGTTATTAGTGCTTTACATAATGCATAATTTTAAGCCCTAACTATGTCACTGATATATTCACTTACTTATTGATTCACCAAATGTTCACTGAGTTCTTCAATCTCTTAATTATTCAGTGCCCCCATTGGGGACAATTAAGCTACAGATACAGAAAAGAAAAAAAATGGACTTTAATTTTGCCCTACAATACAGTGTGATGAGAACAATAATAGTCTGGAGTCAACCTCTCAATCTCTTTGACTTCTCAAAGATTCACTGAAGTGTGTTGCACCGTGTAAACCAACCTTGTTCTCAAATGGGAGTGGCCAGGCCTATGCTCCCACAGCATCCCCTCTTTATATGACAATTGTCAATGAGGGAATGAGAGTGCTCCTTGTAAATTCTGTGTCAATAAGGGTGATGATGGTGTGCTCCTCCTCAATAGTCCACCTATTGTGAAGGAAGTCTGCTGAACCCTGACCCATTTTTAGGATCCATGGGAAGTTCAGTACTGAAATTAAGATCTGCCCACAGGTGGCTGCCTCCCACTTTCTCCCTTGGTCTTTTGGGGAAGTACTGAGCATGGATGGCAAGTCCTCAAACCCAACGTGATCTGCATCCCTTCTTTCTTCTATTCATCCAACCATTGATTTCCTGTTTTTTGAATTCACTGAATGGGACAATCCTTCAAATATTTATTTTTGGGCTCTTTTAGCTATGAAAAAGCAGTGTTTCCAACTGAACCATGACTGCTTCTCTGATTAATCATAAGGTTTACAGGCCTTTCTGGGAACTCCCTGGGGGAAATGTGCCATGTAGAAACATCTACATTCCCATTCTTTTTTGCTATGGAAGACATAGTCAGTGCTGCTATACAGCAGGCCAGAATGCCAATCATAGTCGACATTCCATAGAACTTGACACTTCAAGAAGCACTTTCACGTTGCGTGATCTTATGGGATCCATAAAAAACTGCAGCGTCAATTATCATTCCTACATACATACTCCTTTGGTATGTGACTTTGCAGATCTCCCTTTTAAGATGTGGCATCTGTTTCCCAATGCTTAGTCTGTGGGTTTAGTCTCATAACTTTCTGTGGCCAAAAGAATGTGGAAGAATTGATAGTTAGTCCATGTGCGTTAGTCTGCTCTAGCTGCTATAACAAACACCACAGACTGGGTGAATTAAACAACAGAAACTTATTCCCTCACGGTTCTAGAGGCTGGAAATACAAGATCAACATCTCACAGGGCTGAGCTCTGGTGAGGCCTCTCCCTGGCTTGCAGATGGCTGCTTTTTCACTGCGTCCCTCCCTCTGTGCAAAGGCTGAGAGAGATCCTTGATGTCTCTTCTTCTTCAGTTGTATTGGATTAGGAATCCAACCTTATAACCTCATTTAACTTTATTTTCTTCTCATGGGCCCTGACTCTAAATACAGTCACATCAGAGGGTGAGGGCTTCCACATATCAATTTTGGCATGACACAATTCTGTTGCTAATGCAAATCTAGGTTTCAAGGGGCCTTCCACTCTCTCAATATCCTATCCCAACTTGAGAGAACACTGTAGGAGGAGAGTCAGATGAGCTGTACCTGCCACTATGTGGCTACTGGCCAAATCGGCCACTAACTGAAGATGCAGGAGAATGTCTAGATGAAACCAGAACCACCCACCTGAGCCCTGTCCAAATTAGTGACCTGCAGAATTATTCCCAGATTCAATTGGTGGTGTCTTAAGCCACCAAGTTTTAGCATGGTTTGTTAAGCTAACTGATTTGCCAAAGGTAACTTTCATTTTGTTGAGCAAAAAATAGAATCTCAAAGAAATCCAGTGATCACCCAAGACTTTATTGCTCATTGTTGCTAAAAGGCTGAGTCTGTGGAATTCCTATCTTTGCTTTCTTCATTCTCTCCTGAACCACTCTGAGATTAGAGACAGATTTGGAGTCTAGAAACACAAAGATATTGAAATGCTACAACTTATGATGAAGCTTTTCCTGGCAAATCAATTTCATTCCTTAGTTGGTCGAATTTCACAGAGAGTGAGTGAGTGAGTGAATGTGTGTGTGCGTGTTGTGTGTGTTGTGTGTGTGTGTGTGTGTGTGTGTGTGTTGTGAATGTATGCCCCTGCATTTCCTCCAAAGGGTACCCACAGTTTATCAGGCTTGGTGTGCCCAGTGCAGGCAGGTTTCCTCTGAGTCTAGCCTAGTAACTGCATGTTGGTCCATGTATCCCCTCATGGGCAGTGAATGGCTGTACTAGCTCTGTTGAATTTGGGCCTGTGTGTTTATGTCAACTGGGCATCCACCACCTCTGGGTAAGAGTGAGCTTTTGCTTCAGTGTGCTCCTTAGCTAACCTTACCACGACATACTGACAGCTGCTGGAGAAGCTGAGGCAAGAAACAGAACACCACTGCAGAGGAGCACTCACTGTCTGGAAGATGATGGTAGTTTGAGAAGAGTGATAGCTAAGGACAATGAAGGAAAGTTGGAGTCACAGGACCTTGTGAGGATTTCCTGGTACTCCAGTCCATAGAGCTCCCTCCCTCCACCAATAGTCATAACCCCAGCCTCCTATTACAGCATCTTTGGTCACTTCCAGCGTTCTGCTCCTTAATGCTTCACACAGTAATTTGAACACAGCTTTTACACCCTGTAAAATAAAATCTTAAAAGTGGGCATGTTGGGTCAAAGAATACATACTTTACATTTTTTGTAGAAAAATCATATAGATACTATTAAATTGTCTCTGTAAGACTGTACCCAAACGCTCCATAAGCAATGTATGAAAATGCTGTTTCCTCACAGCCTCACCAAAAGAGTCTGATCAAACTTATGGATGTTTAGCTACCTACTAGGAAGACTTATCTATGCTCTGAGACATACGTATCTCAGAGAGTTTGAATTTGCATTTTTCTTACTATAACTGAGCTATAGCATGTTTTCTGTGATTTTTATATCAAATCTCTTTTCTTATCCTTTGTCCATTTTTTCCATCACTATTGGTTAAATTGTTCTTTAGTTATGAGATGTGCTAGTCTTGTTTCTTCAACTAGTTTCTTTTTAACCACATTTATATTATTATTATTATTATTATTATTATTATTATTATTATTATTGCAGTACTGGGGTTTGAACCCAGCAACACTCTACCAATGAGCTATAAACCAGCCTTTTTAATTTTTTTTTAATTTGAAACAGAGTCTTGCTAAGTTGCTAAAGCTGGCCTTGAACTTTTATCTTTATGCCTCAGCCTCACTAGTCAATAGGATTACAGGCATGTGTTACTGCATCCAGCTTATATTATTAAACTTACATTACTACTTTATTCTTTACCTTTTTTGTAGGGTGGTATTTTTTGCGGTTCTGTTGCTGGTGTTTGTTTTAGAATTTATTGTGGATCTGCAGTGAGACTGTCAGCTTCCTAAGTACATTACCAATAGACTTCCATGTTCTGTTGTAGTATGAGGTTAGGTAACATTCATCCCAGTAACTATTTGGCTTACTGAATGAGTGAGAACTGAATGTTATCTGGAGATTGGAATCTCATCCATAAGGTCTTGAAGAGTAGTCCCACTGCAAAAGATAGATCCTTACCCCCAGAACCTGTGAATATGTCCTTTCTTGGAAAAAGAATTTTTACAATTATAATTAAGAATCTTGGGCTGGGGTTGTGGCTCAGTGGTAGATTGCTCGCCCAGCATGTGCAAGGTTCCATCCTCAATACCACATAAAAATAAAAATAAAGGGCTGGGGTTGTGGCTCAGTGGTAGAGCACTCGCCTAGCATGGACGGGACTGAGTTCAATCCTCAGCACCACATAAAAATAAAGGCATTGTGTTAAAAAAAAAGTTTAATAAATAAATAAATAAATAAAAATACTGTGTCCAACTACAACTAAAAAATAAAATATTTTTTAAAAAGAATCTTAAAATGAGCTCATTCTGGATTATCCAAGTGGGTTCTGCATAATTATTCCAAGCTATAAGCAGAGGACATATGCATAGAGAGCCGCGGAAAAGGACATGTTCCTGGGGAGGCAGAGACTGAAGTTAGGCATTCATAGCTCAAGGAATGCCTGGAGCCATCAGATGCTGGAAGAGGCAAGTACAGTCTCTGCTGGAGCCTTGAGAGAAGTGTGGCCTTGCCAATATATTGATGGCCTCCAGAACTGTGAGGATAAAGTTGTGTTGCTTTAACCACCAAATTTGTGCTAATCTGTTATGGCAGACCCAGGAAATTAATATATCATCTTTCACAGATCTTTCTCTGTCACATTTAGTAAATATTTATTATTCTGCTCACTAGTTAGTTGTGAGAGGAGGAAAAGAATGAAGAATACAGAAAAAGCACAAAAGAGGAGGGAAATGTGAGGTTGGGGTGTAGTGGAGAGTTCCCATCACAAGAGAAGGAAGAAGGAAGAGAGGAAGAATGGGTGAAAGGAAGGAAGGGAGGGAGGGAGGGAGGGAGGAAATAAAGTATAGGATTGCCATTTCTTTGTCCTCTTCTGGTCCTGATGGCCTCTCTCCCTCAACCTTTCCCAGTCTACTTAGACAATCTGCTACACTAAGAAATTCATATTTGTGCTCTTCAGATTTTCTGTCCCATGTCACTTTTCTGATTTCCAATCTGGAGGCACCAGTCAAAGGGTTAGGAGCTTAGCAGAGACATGAGACCTCCCCCAAAACTCCCTGTCCACATTCCACCAGTTACCCTGAAGAGTGACGGAGACCCATGCCATTCCCCAGCTCAGGGTCCCCGAAACCCAGGCAGGCACCCAAGCTTACGCCCCCTCAAGCACTCACAGAATGCTTTTGCGGTCACATCAGCCCACTCTATATATCACCCACAATGTGAGTGAATTAAACAAAGGCAGTGGATTGCAAAGCAGGCCCTCCAAACAAATCCAAGGGCAGAGGAGACAACTGTCCTGACTTTTGCTGTTCCTCTGGGTTTGACGGGAGGTCTTCTGAGTTTGACTGGAGGACCTCTGTGCTGCCTCTATGGTCTCTGGAAGTAATTCGCCCTTAAAGGACCTCAGGTGCATGGGCAATTGGTTACTTTACATTTGTAAACAACATTTAGGGGTCATACGTGCCCATCCTCTGCCCACGGGGCATTGCAAATGTTCACCATTTTTTGAAAATTTCATCTGCATTGTATCTAGGGCTTTTGATCATTTTTACAGACAGAAGATTTTTAACCATTTTAAAGTCATTTTTATTTTATTTGTCCATCTCCCATTATTTAAAAAAAATCTTAAAATTTACATATCATAAAATCCATTTGAGGGGCTGGGAATGTAACTCAATGGTAGAGCACTTGCATAGCCTATGTCAGCCCTTGTATTCGATTCCCAATAATAACACTTTTTTAAAAAAAATTCTCTTGCAGTTAACAGTTCTGTGAGTTGGCAAATTCAGACTGTTGTAACAACCACCCTAATCAGGAAAAAGGACAGTTCCCACTCTCCAGAAAATTTCCCCACCATGCATCTTTATGGTCAAATCCTCTCTGGTCCCTCAAACCCTAGTAACCACTGATAGTATTTCTTCACTATAGTGTTGTTTCTTCCAGAATGTCTTATAAATGGAGTCCTACCATCTGCCACTTTTTAAGCCTTATTTCTTCCACTTAGCATACTATAGGATTATCATAATGCATCCATGCTGAGAGTGTCAACAGTTCTGTTTTTTATTTTATTTTATTTTTTTAATTGCTGACTGGTGGTACTCAGTTTAGTGGATGTACCATTGTTTGTTGACCCATTTCCAAATGTAGGGTATCTGGATTGTTTCCAGGTTTTTGCAATTATGAACAATGCTGCTGTAGTTATTTCAGTGTAGCTTTTTGTCTGATACTAAGTTATCATTTCTCTAAAGTAAATACATAGAACGAGTACATGTTTAAATTTGTGTACCATTTTGTGTTCTCACCATGTATGGGAATTATTTACCAGTACTTGATATTGTCAGTTTTTGTAGTAACATTTTAAAAGACATGTAAAGGTTTATCACTATGGTTTAAATTTGGTTAATGATTTGCCCAAGATCAAGCAAGCAGTTTGTGGAATTGGTGAATTAAAACCCATGTCCTACAGAAAGAAATAAAAATAGGTATTGGGTTCGGGATGTATCTCAATGATAGAGCACTTGCCTAACATACAAGTTTGATTCCCAGCATGAGAGAGAGAGAGAGAGAGAGAGAGAGAGAGAGAGAGAGAGAGAGAGAGAGAGAATATGAATGGATCTCCTTCAAGAATATGAATAGATGTTCTTCAAGATCTATGTCTTATCTGGATACCCTAGCACACACCTGTAATACCAATGTCTTGGATGGCTGAGGCAGGAGGATCATGAGTTCAAAGCCAGCCTCAGCAACTCAGCGAGGCACTAAGCAACTCAGTGAGGTGCTAAGCAAGTTTGTATTTTATTTTATTTTATTGTCTCTAAATAAAATACAAAAAAGGGCTGGGGATGTGGCTCAGTGGTTAAGTCCCCCTGAATCCCTGGTACCCAAAAAGAAATCTACCTCTTTAGAGAAGAGTATGCCCAAGATTTGAGAAACAGTATAGTGTAGTGCTTAAGAGCAGGGAATCTGAAACCAGACCACCCTGTCTCAAAACCTGACCATGTGACTTTAAGTTTGTTTTCCCATTCAAGTTCTAGATTTGCTAGAATATCTAATGGCCACCTAAAACTCAACACAACAAAACAAAAGGCTCTTTTCCCTTCAACCTAAAACTGTTCCTCCTCTTCTGTTCCCAATTTCAATAAATGCCAACCTCAACTCCCAGGAATCCAAGCCAGCTACATGGCAAATACCTTTCTCCCTCCATTTCCCTCACCCCCACATTTGATCAACATCAAAGCTACCAAATCTATATCCTAAATGTCACATGTAATCAAATCACGTCTTATCCGTTTCCAGGTACTCCTCTACTGTCGGGCTATGGTTGCTTTTTAGCTTTCTCCAAATGGCTACAAGTATTCCCATAATTATTATGATAGAATAAATTCATGATTTACATAAAATGTTAAGCATAATATCTAGATAATATCAATAAAGTAATTTTTATTATTTAATAGTCATCAAAATTTGATATTTATGAACACATAAATCTACAAAATACCTAATTTAAAAAAAATAAAATACTGAGCATTGACGGGTATACATGGATTTCCTAATGATGTTTTCCACCCCAAATTCTCTGACATTCTTAAGGAAGAGCAAAAACTTACTGAAAGTGACTCTTGTACTCTGTCGATTCATATAGCAAAGGTCAAAGATTACTCTATGTATTAAAAAGTTCTTTCTGTGAGCAAATTATTTAAACTTCAACCACACCATAGCAATCCCAAGAAAAGATACATTCTTGGTTGATAAGTAGCTCGTAAAAGGGATCCTTTTCTTTCCTAATTCTGTCTCTTACTTTGAACACAGCATTAAATAGCAAAGGTCTCATTGTAAGAATGGATCGCTCTTCTATTAAGTTTGGAAAAGCAAATTAATTATGATTGAGTTTTAAGATGATACAAGATCACAGTAAATGACCTTTGATTTAAAGCCTTGACTATCTGAAGCAGAAAAATTAGTTAAACTATTTAGTGAAATCTTATTTCCCTTAGACTAATGCAGAAATATATTTAAGACAAATACTGAAGACTTCCTTTCTATGGGGTATTAGAACTTGAAATTCTTCCTGTTTAGGTACACCTAAGGAGGAGTTGTAGATTTGGGATTCACAATGAACTCCACAGTAATTTATTCCCCATTGGCAGAACTAAATGGTAAAAATAAATCACTAAAAGCACTTTTTTTATTTCACAAAAAAATAACTTATGTTGAATATTCATGAAATCTGTGTCTTATTAGTTTGTCTCCATGAAGCAAAATTACAGGCATATGATCCTTTGTCTCACACCTGGAAATCTCAGTGATTAAAATGTTTATATTGTGAAACCATAACCCTTCATTTTGAGACCTCTACAAAACATTCCTCCTCAAAGGCATGTATCTATAGGAATGCCTCATTTTAATAAACTATAATTTACAGAATGTTTGTATGTACAAAACAGATGGAAGGGACAGATTAGATGTTATTACCAAAAAAAATTCTTTTCAAGGTTCATGAAAAATACTCTTAAATTTGGAACTACCAGTTTCTGTAGGTGCAAAGAATATCTAGGAGTGAGGGCCCCAAAATGAAGTTAGCAAAGCCTCAAGTTGTAGATAAATTTATAAGTAAACAAAACCGGTTTGGCATTATATTGTAAAGCTATTGGGAAAATATGATTCACTATGTTGATTTACATAGAAGATGGTGAATATCTAGTGAAAGGAGTTACATAATTCTTACATATCGGATTATATGTTTGGAAGATTTTTCCCCTGCTAAAAACCTAAATCTAGTAAGGAAAAAATATAAACAATCTAAACATAGACATGTTCCAATATTAATTAAGCTGATAGTTTATTTCTACCTAATCTTTTTTTTTTCACCAAGAGTGTTGAAGAGCTTATAAAAATGATAATAACAATAGGCCAGGAATGGTGGAGCATGCCTATAATCCCAGCTATTTGGAAGGCTAAGGCAGGAGGATGGCAAGTTCAAGGTCAGCCTGGGCAATTTAGCACAATCCTAGCTCAAATTTTTTAAAAATTTAAACAGGAATGGGGATGCAGCTTGTCTAGCACATGTAAGGCCCTGGTTTCACTCTCCAGTGCCAAAGAGAAAAATTACAAAAACCTTAAAAATAAGCATTTAGGAACCCAGGGGGAAAAATTCAGTGTTATAGTGATCTATTTATTAAAATGCTTTCTGACTTAATTTGGCAATTGATTACTGAAAGAAAAATAACAAACTATAATCTACAGGACAGTCATGTAGGGACAAGTCAGGGGTAGCTACTTGTGGGGGAGGGTCAGTTTTGATAGTTTCTAAATACAACTCTAAAACAAATCAATAAAAAATATGATGTCAATTAACTCGGGTCACCATACAATGCTCCATTAAGTTTGTAAAATATAAAGTAGCCTTTGCCTTTGCGTGACATAGAAAGACATTTCTTTTTGGTGCACGTTCTTTTGTCATTTCCTAATATATGGAGCATAATTCTTTTTATTTTGGGGTGTTGCAGATTGAACCCAGGGCCAAGCGCATGCAAGGCAAGCACTCTACCATATCCCCAGCCCACAGAAGCATAATTTTCCAGAATATAATTTGAGGCTATTAAATTATTAACCAACTTTGAGCTCCAAATTGTTATCTGATTCAGGGTGCCCACATACCCTTGCTCTGACTTCTAGACTATGTGCCTACAAAGGAGCCTGGCTGGATGATATTTGTTGAATGCAAGAATTTAATATGTTACCAATACCTGTAATCTCTGAGGATGACCAGGAGAAAAACTAGCAAACGGGATGGGAAGTGACTGTTATCAGATCCAGAGTGGAGTGTATATTCCCTTGGGCATTTTTCAGAGTCTAAAGCACTTAAGAAGTTTTGCTAACATCAAGATGATCTGGAAAAACCTCAAGATTACCCCCTAGTAGTCCAGCTAGAAGCATTGAGTGTGGGAATTTTTCACCTCAGAGGGAGTCCAAGGAATACTCTGTCTGGACTTAACTTTTACAGAGAGGAAGATTCAGGCTCACTTGGGTCATTTAAACACTTGACATATTTATTTACTATCATGGATGAAGACAACCTCCTGTAGCCGGGTATCCTTGAATCTCCTCACTACACATGTTGCTTTTTATAAGATGATTTATCTATGAAGTTGATTAAATAAGAATGACAACTTGGTCTTTTTTATTTCAATTAAATTTTTTGAACTAATACATATCTTACTTTGTAATGACTTCTGTTTACTCAATTTATTTCCCAGATTCAAGTTAGATAGCAACTATGGATCATTCCAGGAAGCCCCTGGTGGGCAATTGCTGTGCATGATAAATGAAACTGACAGGTGTCTTGCCCTGCCCTCACAGGGTAGCAGGGAGTGAATTTGGGAGTTTTTATTTTATTCTTATCCTTATAGAAGCAATAATAGTCCCAATCATACTAAGTATGGATCATATATCAAATTCAGACTCCAGAGGAACTCCAGGGTGATTTAACAAAATAAACCTCTCCGGTGGTCACACAGAGTTGGACTGCCCATCTGAGCATTCAGCATGGCACTGCTGTACCTCCTTGCCCCTGTGCTCCAGCCTGTGGCACCAGACAGCATCCTTAGCACACTCACGTCCTCATCAAAAGAAAGCCATCAAAGCCATCAGCTCTCCCAAGAACATTAACTGCTGCCCCACCCTCTGCCCAGCTCTGGTGGTCAAGGTCCATGTAAAGGGCACTTCAAAGAACTGATCACAGGATGCAGCCCAGGAAGGAGGGCTCCCTGCCAGCAATGCTCCTCCCATCTTCTCTTCTCAGTCCCTCACTCCTCTTGGCTGTGTGCTACCTTTTGCATTCACATCACAGCTCCCAGCTATTGAGTCTTTATTTGTTCCATTGGTAAAACACAGAGGATAAAAAACATTTTCTTGTTGAAGACAAAGAGTTGTGATGGGAAGAGAGAATTGTCCCAAAAAAGGGGCAGAAATCAAAACAGAAACATATATAATAGATGCTATACTAGCAAATATATGTCAACATGTGTAGAATAGACACAGGGACTGGGCCAGGCATGGGCTAAGACATTGATCAGAAAATAAAACACTGTAATGATATGAAGTCACATTCTCCTGCACAAAGGTGGGAGGGATCCGCAAATAAAAACCCACAGCGGCCTTACATCATGATGAAAGGCTGGGTGGCAATTTGATCAGCATGCAGCCTTGCATTCAGGTCCATTCTGTCACAGAATCACTCATCCATCACAGGGCTCCTGTGGTCTTTGCTTTTGGCAAGGTCATTGTCTAGAGTCATAATCTTTTATTTTTTTCTTGGATTGAACCCAGGGATGCTCAACCCCTAAGCCATATCCCCAGACCCCCCTAACCCCCCACCCTACCCCCTTTTTTTTTTAATTTTGAGACAGGGTCTCGCTAAGTTGCTGACGCTGGCTTTGAAATTGTGATCCTCCTGTCTCAACCATGATTTCTTTAAAGACTTCCAACATTTCCCAACTTAAGGATTCTATAATTCTGTATCTACATTTGGAGTGGACACTTACCAGGCATACAGTGGTACAATCCTACCAGCTACTTAAATATCAAAACACCTCCCTAAAAGTTGCTAAACAGTCAATGTGAACCCTACCACGAGTTCCTAACTCTTTCGAGCCCTGGACCTCTCCAAGATTCAACAACTGAAGAGTTAACAGCTGCCCCAGGACAGGCACTCCAGGAGCTGCCTCTCCCTCAACAGCAGCATCTTTCCAATTAATTGCCCTCCGTGTTTTACCAATTGCTAAATACTTTTAATACCACTCATCCCTATTTCAAACTTGTTAAGCTTCATGAAAAATGCTGCCTATCTAGCCTGTGTACTCCCACACCACTTTGGGAAGGAATTCAATGAAAACAATTGAGTATTTTGTATGAACAAATAAGGGGCGGGGCAGTTATGTATCTATCCACCTACTCCAAAAATAAAAAAAAACTCCAAAACTACTGATAAATAGATTCACCCACCACTACTTACTGTGGAATTAACTAAACTTACAACAAAATAAAACTTGAAGTTAAACTAATTGTAATTATAATTTAAAAACAAAAACATCAATTAATTAAAATTTATAATCATCTCTAGACAGCATGATACTCAGAAAGTCTCCTTTCCAAATTGTTGGCATCCTCAGGTTCTGCATGCCACTTTCATGACACAGGCATTTTCATTGCAAGAATCCTGTGGCCATGACTTTGACAGAGTACTGCAGGAGAGTACTCAGACAACTTAGACCAGTGCTGTTTTGAGTACCATTGCTGTTTCTGCTCCTGGCTTCAAGTGGGTAACTATGGAATTCTTCTTAGGTCAAAATAGTATTTTGATGGTGTTCTGCTTACTCTTACTCAGAGCCGGGATGCTTTAGACAGGGCAGGCTTAACATTTCTTCTGTGGTTAGAGAGGCACATTGGTCATGCTGAGAGTTCCTGGGGTTTCCCTGGCCCACCTAAGAGGCAGGATTAGGGACCAGGGAGTGGATACTCAGGAATGAAGATGGGAGAAGAGGCTCTGACCTGCAGCAAGCAGACCCTGGCAACTTGAGGAAAGGTCAGCCTGGCCAAGGAGAGGTGCAATATTTGTGACAGTCATATGCAGATGTCTTGTTGATGGCTTCCCTTTTCTCCACTGGGAAGTCCCCTGTGAGCCTCAGATCTTCAGTCAAGTCTGTCATGCCACAGCCTTGCTCAGAGGTCCCTGTCATGGGAGACACCCAGAAGCTCTTGGGAAGACCTTCTGAAGGCACTTTACTTAGATTTAAAAGGCTGGAAATGTAGAGAAAGTTGGATATACCTAAAAATAGTCTAATTTGATTTACAAATATCAAATTTTAATAAGCCATTATTTATGTAGGTACCTGTTGCATGGAACTAAAGTCTTACATCAAAAAATGAAAGCACATGGCAGTCCACTTCAGTCTTCACAAGCACCAGAACCCCAACCAAAGGACTTGGTTTTGTTTTATTTTTATTTTTTCCTTGAGGTTAATGTCCCTCAGAGCTGCCATTTCACATACGGTACCCCACATACTTAATAAGGAGCCACTGGGATAAATACCTTAGTGCTGACCATTATGAAAAGCAGAAGAAGTAAAGGTTAGAAGTCAGCTATGACTTTTTTTTTTCTGGTCATAGCTGAAGCATTTTTGTTTTTTTCTGGTCACCAGGCAAATAAGCTTTGTTCTAGATTTGGAAAATATTAAAATAAAGAAAGTTTTGAAATTACATATAAATTTCATTTCTCAAAGTCACAAAAATGTACTTTGTACATTTCTTCCAGGTTTTTTTTCACATGTTTTAAAAATTAAAACCAGTAAGATACACTTTTTCTTTATTTACCATGTAATGAATGTTTCCATCATTCAAAATCCTTTGGAGGTCTGGGTCATAGGTCAGTGGTATAGTGCTTGCCTACCCTATGCAAGGCCATGGGTTTGATCCCAATATGGCAAAACAATAAAATAAAAATAATTATAAATATAATTTTTAAAAAATCCCTTAGAAGTAGAATTTATCATGACTACATAGTATTTTATTTTATAAAATACATTGAATACACAAGTTTTCAGTGTTACAAATATACCCATAAAAATACACAAATAATATGAAACAGGAGATCATAGCATTTGAAGTACAAATCTCACAATATAAAAAAATTGTGAAATATGATATATCAAGAAAGATATGATGTTTTGAATGACCAACAATAAAAAAAATCCAAATTTATTAATATGAAAGAATTGCAAATTAAATAATACAAAGCTTTGTCAATCATAAATTACAAAACTTTAAAACATCTGAATATCCTTCAGGTTGGTGAAGACATGGGAAATCAATAGTCTCAAAAGCTAAATGGAAGAACTGGGGATGTAGTCCAGTGGCAGAATCCTTGAGTAAGTAGCATGTACAAGATCCTGGGTTCAATCTCCAATCCCCCCCCCCCAAATCCAGAAACAAGAACTAAAGAGAAATATACATTAATATATCAGAACTGCAGTGTTGTTTATAACATAGAAAACTGGAAATAATCCAAAGGCCCAATTAGAAGGTATTTGATAAATTTAAATATTTAAATTATGGCAAATCACTACAAACATTATGGAGTCTTTGGAAAGAATAAGAGACTATACACACTCATATGCTCACATGAAAAGGTATTGAGGTATTATATATTGCTATAAAGTTAAAAATTAAAAGAACACTGCAAATACTTTGTACTCTACACACAAACTCCATTTAGTGTCGGAAACTGATTAGTTCCTAGAGATTGAAGCTCTAGCTGAATCAGATGATTATATGAGTGCTAACAGCCCTGCCTTTAGGGAGATACATTTCTTGAATTCCACGTTGGCAATTGATTTTCTTGCTCCTTAAATTTTCTGAAATAATGGCATGGTTCCAGCTACAGTTCATGTAGTTCTTAGTCCATTCTTTCAAGTTAAGGCCTTGTTGATGACACCCTTCACAATGTCAAAGAATCTCCACAATTACTACTTTGCCATTCATGTCGGTCCTCTATTTCCTCTGCCATGTCAATTGAAGTACCTTGAATCATGTTGGATTCTCAAATGGCAGCACTTCCATTTGAGAATCCAACATGATCCTCTTCTTTGCTTTTTTGGACCATGTGCAACACTTTCACCTGCAAACACTTTGCTATCAATAGGGGGTTAAACTCTGTACCTGAATTCAAAATAGCAGAATAAGAATTACTGTGTTATATAACAATTATGACAGACCATGGAGCTTTCACTGGCTGAAAGCAGTTGCAGTAAGAGGCTGTCACTGGCCAAGAATGCGCAATCACGTCTGCTCTTCTGGCTGTCCCTGGCTGAGAGTGTAGAACTGTGAGGAGTATGGGAAAAGCCCAACATGGCCTACTGTAAGGTCCATATATAATAATATTTGAGAGAGAAAAAATTTTATTTCATTTATAATTAAGGCAGATGTTTTTATAACCCCATTTTTGGAAAAAAATGTTATATTACTTAAGGTTAACCTCTGCAACATTTGGAGAAAATTACATTAATCAAATAATACTTATATCTGGGTTATGAGAATATCAGATAATTTTGCTTTTTACATTTTATACTGATGTACTGTTTGAATGTTTTAGAGCAAGCATGATTACTTTTAAAAGCACAAAAAGCAATAATGATTCTAAAAACAACTTTTAGAATCATTAAAAAGACAGTGCCTGTCTTTTTAAAAGCATTTTTCATGAACAACTTTGTATAATTCTTCATGCCCATTTCTGAATATTTCATCATGAAAAACTCCTAAGAATGGGATTTTTGTATTTAAAGATCAGTGATCTTAAAAGTCCCTGATACATTGACCTGGTGTTATCCAGGATGTGGACCACTTCACACTTCTAGAAGCAGTTATCCATTCATTCATTCATTTATTCATGCACCCAACAAGTTTTTTAAGTAAACTTATTAAGACTCTTATGTTTCTGCTACTCTGCCAAGAGCTGGGGTTACCACTGTAGGCATTTCAAACTTGATCTTTACTTTGTAGATTATGTAGATGTTAATCAGATTGATGTGTAATTTTTAAAACTGTGATAGATGCTAGGAAAGTAAAATGCTATGAAAGCCCATTGGTGGAGGTGATGGGGAGAAGGAGTGGAATCCAAGGAAGAAAGAGCCAGCCCCCTCAAAGTCCCCAAGTATGGAAGGAACAGGGTACATAGAAGAAAAGAAGATCCTGAAGTTGGCATATAAGGGTCACAGGGACAGTGGGCTGGGATGAGAGGCGGACAAGTCCCGATCAAATTGATTTCAGGCTTGAGGATGGCTATTTTAGA
Source organism: Urocitellus parryii (assembly GCF_045843805.1). Lineage (NCBI taxonomy): Eukaryota > Metazoa > Chordata > Mammalia > Rodentia > Sciuridae > Urocitellus > Urocitellus parryii. Next base: position 2,003,499 of record NW_027554068.1, read on the forward strand.
TTATTGTTCAGCAAATGTTCATTCCCAGGTCCTTCCTCTGTGGGATGCACTATACTCTCCTGTCTGATGTCCATTGCTATTGGTCATGTGGCCAGGTACTTTGACTAGCACATGTTAGCCATTGTGACATACAGTAAAGGATCAGGAATCTACCTGGAGGGTGGAGTTTGGATTTATGAGAACTCTGTGAAAAGAGTATGCCTGGGTGGCCAGTTGCTCACAAAAGAGTGAGAGATGTTACCATCCCAGTTGACCTGGTGACATAGAGTCTGGAGCAGAGCCACCCAGCTGTCCCACAGACTTAGGAGCCAGTTTATGCCACTGAGTATGAGGACAGCTTGTTATGCAGCAAGAACTGACTGATACAGGACCTTAATTCCACATTTAATAGGAATATGAAGAAATATTTTAAGCAGAAAAGTCATTAGATGATATATACATATGTGTATGTATATATACATACACACACACACCCACACACACACACACACATATACATATGTTAAAAACTTTGGGCTGCTGGGTGAAGTCAAGATTAAAGGAGTGTAAGAGAGATCCAGGAAATGAGATAGGAAGCTATAGCTATAGTCCAAATGAAAGGTGATGATAATGACTCATTGGGGGTTACCATGCCTGTTGTTTTATAATTATGAAGATAGCAGATAATAGTTTGTGTTTTTTTAATGGTGTTGTTTTAAGTTTTTCCTTAGTTCTGGCCATGGAGCTACATTGTCTGCCCTTTTCATGTTTATTTTGAGACAGGGTTGCATTTATTTGCCCAGGATGGCTTTGAACTTTCGGTGCCCTGCCTCAGTCTCCTGAGTCAGGAGAGATGTTACACAAGTGTGGTGGCACACTCATGTAATGGCAACAATTTATTTATTTTTTTAAGAGAGAGAGAGAGAGAGAGAGAGAGAGAGAGAGAGAGAGAGAGAGAGAATTTTTTTAATATTTATTTTTTAGATCTCGGCGGACACAACATCTTTGTTGGTATGTGGTGCTGAGGATCGAACCCGGGCCGCATGCATGCCAGGCGAGCATGCTACCGCTTGAGCCACATCCCCAGCCCATAATTTATAATTTATTCACTTTATAAAACTAAAACCTGGTAACCTAATATAGTCCCTAAATTTGGGGAAGGTGTTTTTTACTTACCTATGAAGCACAAAATATGACAACCTTTTAAAGTTTTTTAAAATTTAATTTTAACTAATAAATAATTGGGTATAATAAGAGAAACCATGTGATATAGGTAAGCAAAGTAAATATCTACCACTGGATGAAAGGATAAAGAAAATGTAATACACACACATACAGACAGACACACACACACCATCGAATGTTCTTCATCCTTTAAATAGAAGGAGATTCTGTCTTTTGTGACAATGTGGGTGAAATTGGAGGATGCCATGCTAAGTGAAATAAGTCAGGTACAGAAAGACAACCACTAAGATCTCAAACATATGCAGAATCCAGAGAGGTCAATCTCATGGAAAGAGTAGACCAGTTAAGCTCTTGATGAATTTGTTTGAATGGAGATTATGGGAACTGTAAATACTTTGATTTAGGTCCTTGATTGAAGAATGAAGGCTGCAGAAAATTAGCCTGTAAAATGAGCACTTTTTACCATATTTACCCTTTTATTGAGCTCACTAAGTACCAGTGCCAAGTATATTATATATGCATTATATCATTTGATCCTGAAAATAAATCCATCCTATTTGTATTATTATCTCCTGTTACAAATAAAGAAACAAAGATTCAAATCAGATCAACAAGACTTTCTCTTTCTAAAATCACCCAATTATAAATGGCAGAGTGGGAACCAACTTATACTAGTGAGCCTCCTTAAACTATACCCCTACTTATTTGTACTTTTTAAAATGTAAATATTTCTGGATCCAATAGGAATTAAATAAATGTGATGCTTCTTAAGAATAAGACCACTGACCCACAGAACCAGCTAGGCAAACGGAATAAATCCCGTACCTGTAACTGTAATGCTCTGTCTTATTCCAGTAGAGAACTGCGACCTGCATTGACAACACAAGACAGATGTTTAAAACTCGCAGTGCTGGGAGCAATTTAAGAGTGGCCTCCAAGAGAGCCATTTCATCTTATGGCTGAGAACACTCAGAACAGCAATGTCAAGGAGCATGCTAAGGCATGTTAGCTAGTGTGTACTGCCTTGCAAATGAGAGTTCAAACTAGAATTCATGCATCCTGGCCTCCAATCGGGGCTTACCCAACAGCACCATATTAACACCTCTGAAAGTAAACTTTTGCTTTGTTCTACCTCCAACATTTTCATAAAATCTGCACATCAAATTCACAAATGATTGCTGATTTCTTCTTTGCTTTTGGGAGCTAGATCCTACCCAGGTTATTTTCCAGTCTTACAAAAAGCAGGTACAAATCAGTATAAACTGAATGAAGTGCTGTTGAAAACGAGATGTTTGCAGAAGAAGAAGACATTTATTCTGAAGCTCTGAAAAGAAACACACACCTACAGTACACAGGGTGAGTCAGAGGGTGTGGTAAGAGCAAAACAGAAAACTGCTAATCACTCAGCAAGCCAAACAAAGCAAAGCCGCTTTGGAAACCCCATTCTTCTTGCTCAAGGACAAAGGCTAATAGCAATCTGGTGCTTCAAGGCTGGTGCTTCATCCCTTGCTAGGAAGAGGTCATGAGCACAAGCTAAGTGTACAGTGCTGAGAACAGTGCACTGGCCCCTGGACTGCCCTGCCCTCACCTCCACTTGGCCCCCTCTGGTTAGGCCTGGGCTGCGTCAGGCCTGTTTCCCTGCGGTGGCCTCGGAAATGGCCTCCCTGATAAGTCATCATCTGCAGCTGGGGATTTGTCTGATTAATGCTAATTTGTCAGGTCAAGCCAGGCAGCAATATTTCTCTGTATCTTCCAGGCAAAGTCCAAACTCCTTAGCTGCACCCAAGAACTGCTTTCGTCTGGGCAGCTGGTTTATCATTTTCTGGTCCAGGAGTCCTCATTCTACTGGTTTGTCTTCTCAGTGTGTGCAAAGTGTGCATTACACATTCCTGCCACCATTCTACTGGAAATTCCCAACACTGCCCTCCACCCCCTGCCTCCTCTGCATATTTCTGTTCCCTTCCCAAACATTCAGGCCTATCTCAGCACCACTGATGAGGCTCTCCCTGGGCATCCTAGCACACAAGGCCAGTGATGGTGGAGAAGAGGGAGATTCCTGGAGCACTCCAACACAGGGCACTTTGCTGCACGTTCCCTCCTAGGGCACCTCATTAAATCTGTACAACCTGGGGGGCAAGTGTTTATATCTTGGTGGCAAATAACAGAAACCCCAATTCAAACTGGATTAATCCATGAAAAAGTTCTTGTTTCATTGAAGTGAAAAGTCCAGGGAAAGAGATGGCCCCAATGATGCCACCAGCAACCATCTTTCTTTATCTCCTGGCTCAGTTTCTGCAGAGTGGCCACAGAAGCCCAGGGCTGTCATCCCTCAGCACCCAGGCCAGCAGGACCCAGTGAGACTCTCTCCTAGAATTCCCAGCCTAGGTCACATTGTGTCCCTATTGCCTCTGAATAGGTCATCAGGTCATATCCGAGGCAGTCATTGTGACCAGAGGGATGGGATTTGTGAATGGCTTTGCCTAGTTTACTGTGTCTTGTTCAGGTGGGCCCCTATGAGGCAGACAGCCCAACTTGGGTTCTGGAAAGGGAAGAGAGTTGCCAGAAAACCAAAAACCATACACTTCATAAAGGAGCCATGGAGCATTTTGACATTTAGTGAAATAAAGTAGACCAGCAGGAACTTTATTTTACTAAAAATAAAGTGCATGCCTTTCTGAGTAGTATGATACAATCTCATCTCTCTCCATTCCTGATGTGAACTATCTCTTTGTCCAATGTATCCATACTGTATATGCTACCTTCCTGTTAGTCACTCAATAGACATCTCAGATATTAGGTCAACTGTTGTGGTATCTTAAAGCTTGTATTAAAGTAATACTTTTTGAGAGAAAGAATAAAAAAGGAAGAGACCAGGTTCACATAATTTATATTACAATATTTCACATAATTAATATTATAATTTTTCAATTTAATTATTGTTGCTATTAATCTCTTACTAGGCCTAACTTATTACTTAAAATTGTTCATTAGTATGTATCTTAAAGAAAACATAGGATGCATAGGATTGTTATTATCTACTGTTTCAGACATTTGCTGGGAGTCTTGGAAACTATTACCCTGCCAGATAAGAGGGAACTAGTATTTGGAATCAGAGTTCTTGCCAGGTGCATATTTTCAAGTGGAGCATGACAAGCTAGCATAGGATAGTTGTGAAGTTAATTTTCATGCCTTGGGCTTTCCTAGTGACTCTTGCCATAAAGTAATTGTTCCTTCTTTTCTTGTGTGTGCTTTACTCTTCTTTCTTTCTTTCTTTCTTTCTTTCTTTCTTTCTTTCTTTCTTTCTTTCTTTCTTTCTTTCTTTCTTTTTTGGTACTGGGGATTGAATCCAGGGATGCTTTACCACTGAGCTATAACCCCAGTTCTTTTTTATTTTTTATTTCTAGACAGGGGCCCTTTAGGTTGCTGAGGGTCTTGCTAAGTTGCCAATACAGGCCTTCAACTTGCAATCCTGCTTCAACTTCCCAAATTATTGGGATTATAGGCACGCAGTGTGTGCTCTTGTGTATGCTTTAGTTTCTAACTAATTCAGCATTTTTTTCTTGTGCTTGAGTTGGTTTTTACCACACTGTACAATTTCACATCCGTTTGCAAATTGCCTCTCAAAATTAATAGTAAACTGACCTGTACAAGAAAATACACAAATTAGTTCATATGTTCATAGCCTTGCTAAGAGTCCTTTCAAAATATTGCAAAATGCAAGCCTTCTAAATCATAATGGTAACACTGATAGCTCTGTGTCAAGCACTGGACTAAGCCCTTTATATTATCTACTTTTTACAGATACTTTCTGAGGTACATAACTTGGCTCCACCTAACTGATTAAAGAACTGTTTGCATAGATTAAATTAGTTACTTGAGGCCGCCAGGCCAAGATTCAAATGCATACTGTTTGTCTTCTTCACAAACATTCTAGAAAATGTGTTATTGCCATCTAAGCAGGCTTTCATGACATTGATACACACTGAAACAATAACATCCATGCAGTAATAAAGATAACTCAGAAGAAAAGAAGCTCTGTAATGTTCACACACTGGCATAAGGGGCTGACTTTCTCCCAGTCTCAGAAGAATGTGGTACTTCATGCTCTTAGACTTAGTTAATTACAAATATTTAGATGGTCACAAATTCATCCTATTCTCCAAGTGGAAGCTTGTGAAAGTTGGCTTCCTTTCCGTTTTTGCCTTCAATTTCCCACGCAGTAAACACCCTGTCTCTCTCTCCTCTCCCACCTCCAACACCCAGGAGGTGACATCTGTCAATATGGGGAGAAGAGGCACAGAGGTGGGTCACTGTCTCTTTTCTCTGTACTCACCTTCAGCCCCTCATTCAGACCACAAAGTGGATGGAAGTCCTAATAATTTGTCCCAAAATGACTGTACCTAAGCCAATGAGAGTGGAATCCACATATGGGAACACAAACCCTTTGAAAATTATAAGGAGATTGAATGCAGGCGAATTCAATGATGCCTAAAGATGGCAGGTGAAGGATTCCCCAGAGTGAGTGCCACCTAGTGGCTTACTGGAGTAAGCACAAGGGGAAATTCCTACGGTGTATTGTAAATACGTCTTTCTCCCCAAGGGGCTGCAAGCACGGTGCCCCCCAAGGGCATTTTCTTTTTTTAATCATCACTTATTATAATCTGAGTGAGGCATGGTGGACTTAAGTAATGTATGGGGCTGGAATTCAAACGCTCACCTCTCTTGCTCTAAAGCTAGTACTCTGTGTAACACACACCAAAAAAATTGCAAAGGTACATATTTGTGTACACATTTCCATGATCTCTATGCTAGAATTTAATACCGGTGATATTTACTTTTTTTTTTTTTGGTACCAGAGATTGAACCAATGATGCTTAACTGCTTAGCCACATCCTCAGCCCTTTTTTATGTTTTATTTACAGACAAGGGTCTTACTGAGTTCCTTATGGTCTTGATAAATTGCTGAGGCTGGCTTTGAACTTGTGATTCTCCTGCCTCAGCCTCTGCAGCCATTGGTATTACAGGCATGTGCTAAGCAGTTTGGTTTTAATGACAGCTTCAGATTTACTTTTTGATGATTTCGAGTAGACACCCAGATGCTAAGTCAGACATGGTATAAGAGGAAGATTTCACAAATTTAAATTCAGACAGTAACACACATTGTAAATAAAAGGCTATTTTTTATAGCTTAGATTGATAGAAATTTGTAAGATTCACATCAGTTTATAGTAAAGGTAATATCTGCCTAATTCTTTACTTTTCAAGAGGGAAGAATTTTGACATTTCTAGTCCCAGAATTGAAGTAAAATGTTTTCCATCCACAGTTAAAAAGACTATGCCCCCCTCCAGCATCGTCTTTTTTGAGTCTATTAAGTTCAATGAAATGTCAACATTTATCATAAAACAGCCACCACCAAAAGCTGCTTTTGAAGAAATGCTGTTGAAGTGTATTAAATTTAAACAGCAAAAGTCTCTCACATAAACACACAAATAAAACCAGCTGTCCCCCTCAAAAGACCCTCAGGAAGACGTACTGGTGTTGTTCCACAGCCTTTGAACTAAATATGAGAGTCATTCATCTAAGGGATTGGCCAGAGATAAGAAAGGACAGGAGAAAAAGTGGACAGGCCCTTGGGTCACCATCATGAAGTCTCAAGGGGTTGTCTGACTGGCCAGCCCAGGCAGAGGCCTGGAATGGCCCATCAATCCAGCAAAAGCTAGCAGCCCTGACAGGCCCCAGTGCATATTTACAACAGTTTCTTTGCCCCCAAGGAGGGAAAGGGACACCTTCCTCACTGTGCTTGTGTTAGTAGCATGAAGCAAAGGGTCCATGCTATTGCTCTACTTGGAAAGGAGAGTCATCCATTTATCTTGCGAAACATTCCTTGTAGATGGATTCTTTGTGGCTTGAGTTTCCAGGAACTCCCTAACAAAGGGAAGAGAAAGGTCACTTCTCTTCTACCCATGTATAAAAACATTGGTATGATATGAAAAAGAGATGTACTTTCTTTTTCTAAATTCCTGAGAAATTCAGACTTGATTTACTAAGGATCCCACAACACCACACTTCATATGAACTTTTCCTTTTTTGGAGGGGCAGTACTGGGGATTGAACTCAGGGGCACTGGACCACTGAGCCACATCCCTAGCCTTATTTTGTATTGTATTTAGAGACAGGGTCTCACTGAGTTGCTTAGCACCTCACTTTTGCTGGCTTTGAACTCATGATCCTCCTGCCTCAGCCCCCTTGCCTCTGGGATTACAGTCGTATACCACCCATGGAGCCTGGCTTCAGATGAATTTTGATGCTTGAAATAAAGCTCTCCAATTTCTCAGTAGTGTGTGAGCGGGAGTGGTGGTGAGGGGGGCAGAGAAAAAAAATGAGAGAGACAGAGACAGAGAGAGATCAACAGAGAGAAAATGCAAGACAATAATCAATAATCCAGTTGATTTGTGAGATTTAATAAGAGCTGGGTGGGGGGTGCAGTTTGCAGAAACAAGCATAAAGAAAATGGCCAGCACCTCCTCTAGTCTTCCAGGCAATGACCACCAGGGGTCCATACTGCTAATTCACTGAGATGGGCCCATCTAGCCCGAAATCTAGTGCATCCGCAGCTGATAGGGGAGCCCTGAGCACCCCTTGGCTAAACCTTCCAAGCAAGACCACAGCGGACAGAGAATGAAGGCGAAGAGGGATTCAGAGATGTGAAGGATTGGGAGAGCGGGGAGAGCGAGGAGAGAAGGAGGTGAGGTGGGGCGGGGGTGTGGGAGGCTGGAGGGGGAAGGGAAGAAGGAAAGCTGAGGAGCAAGAGGAAACAAAGACTCATAAAGAGAGATAGGAAGAGAAAGAGGGAACGAAATCAAACATTGTCGAGAAGGACGAGAGGAAAAGAAAAGAGAGAACCCAGAAGCCTGTGGCACCCATCTTTCCAGCAGCCACCCTTGGCAAATGCGTTTGCAGCAGCCCCCTGGCAGGGCCTGTGTCCTAGATGCATAGTAATGAAGCCTGGCGGCTGGGAATCTCTGTGTTCTGCAGGATGGACTGGTCTCGAGTTTCACGTGCTGGCTGGCCATGGCCTCTGGGGTCCCTGGGAGCAGGCACACTGCCTGGCACCTGCTGTCAGGCCTCCCTTAATCTAGCTGTGTTGGACACGCCCTCCCGGGCTTCAGGATGGCCAGGCCATGGGAAGGCAGTGAGAAGTCCCCCCCCACACCGGGTGTGGACTTGGTTTCCAGCTCCACTGTCCAGGTTGTGGGAACCTCCCTGGGAGGGTCCGGTGTCTAGCCCTTGGGAGGACGTCAAAGAGGCGGAAGCACAATAGCAGGCTCACCAAAGAGAAGCTTATGGGCTTTGCTGTCTCCATTTTCTTCTCATCAATAAGAACTCGTTTCCCCTTTCATTTGTTTGATCAAAATTGAGACAGATGCATTCCATGATGATTTGTAGGGAAACAAGAACTTTCTTCTTCTTTCTTCCCCCACCCCGCCCCCAACAGCTTACAGGAACAGTTGGCTCAAACCTTCGGCGCCGCACACTCCCTGGGACTCTCCCTCCCGTCCACCCTCTTCCTGCAGAGGTCTAGCCCTTGGCCAGGGCTCTCCCCCATTTCTGGGGGTGCCAGGATGATGGGAGCCCAGCTGTCCACCTTCCCCACGACTCCACTCTTCCCCATCCCATGGTCATGTTCAGGGAGCAAGAAATGGACATCTTGGAGTGAGAGGGGACCAGGGAAGAAGTGCAGGCAGCCTCGAGGCCAGGAGGGCAGGGAACCCCGAGGGCTTCCTGGAGGGGGCGGCTAGGGATCCTTGCTAAGGAGCGAGTTGGGTGCAGGGAACAGCCTGGACAAAGGCCGAGAGGTGGGACAAAAGCAGATGTGAGAGGCTGGACTGGTGGAGAGGAAGGGGAGGGACGGGCGGATGCTTCTAGAACAGGCCTCCCCGAGTGGCAGCCCCTGTCCTCTCCACCCGCGCCCACTGATAAGGCCTGGGCAAGGGCAACTGGGCGAGGAGGGGCGCCCGAGGCTCACTCATTGCCCAGGGCACTGGCGGGGAAGCCACTAGGAGGGCAGGACAGCAGGGTCCCCTGAGCCTTGTCCTGGGTGACAAAGGCAGGCTGGGGGCAGGAGGGACTGGAGAGGGTGACATTCTCCACCGAGGTCGCATGTGGCCTGCTCCCCCAGCGCTCAGGGGACACAGGACAGCTGTGCAAACACTGTTTAGGGAGTGGGGCAGCACGAGGTGGGGTCCTGGGAGGTGGGGAGGTCACAGTGACTGCGTTCGCAATTCCCCATGGGTTTGGCAGGTGCTACATGGGCACTTGCTGGGAGTGTGGGACACAGGTCAGAAAGAGGGTCTGTCCCCTGCACATAAGCGTGCACGTGCCTAAGACAGAATGGGTGTGTGTGTGTGTGTGTGTGTGTGTGTGTGTGTGCTTGTGTGGTGGTGGCGGGGTGCGCATGCATCCCGGGGTGGGTGCCCACGGTCTGCGCAGGTGCAGGTGGACCGCCCCCTGACAGCCCCTCCAGCGCGTGCGCTGATGCTGCTGCAGGGGTGTGACATCCACCTCGTGAGTGTGCGCTGGCCCACGCGCATAGGAGGGCAGGGTAAGAGGCCGTCACTGTGGAGGCCCACGAATCCCCAGGGCGCTGTACCTGTCGGTGCCCAGGAAGTCCCTGGGGCCAGCCCCTTCGCCCCTCGCCTTGGATAGGGAGCAGGGGTGGCCCCAGGTCCTCCCTAGAATGGTCTCCGTGGACATCTGTACCACACCGCTGCACCCCCACCCCAGGCTGCGCTCAGCTCCGGGGGGGGGGGAGTGACGGTGGGGGCAGGGGGCAGGTGGCAGTGGGGCGGGCACGAGACGAGCCCGCAGCCTGCTGGAAAGCTGAGGGGACATGGACCCCTGGTCGCCACTGGCCAGATCCCCTACCTGCCCTCCCAGGACAGTCCCACAGAGCCACCAGAGCCCAGCCAGGGGAGACCCTGACCTAGGAGTTGGGGCACCCCAGGCCCGTGGCCTGCACCCGGCCCACCCCTTCTCACCTCGACCTCCTTCTTGGTGGAGGGGACGCCGAGCCACAGTTGTTGGGTGATGGAGGAGCCTGAGTCCCCCCAGGTTTAGCGGAGATGGAGGGGACAGATATGGCTCCTCTCTCCTCCCGTCTCTGTGTCTCTCCAGCCAGTCACGCCCCCTCCTGCTCACACACTTTTTAAAATGTCAATAGACTGTCACTCACTTTTCTTTTTTTTTCTTTTTTTTTTATTAGTTGTTCACAACATTACAAAGCTCATGACATATTATATTTCATACATTAGATTGAAGTGGGTTATGAACTCCCAATTTTACCCCAAATGCAGATTGCAGAATCACGTCGGTTACACATCCACAATTTTACATAATGCCCAATTAGTAATTCTTGTATTGTCACTCACTTTTCTTGTTATACTTTTTTAAATGAGAGTTTCCTCTAGTCCATGTCGGGAGGTGACACTGGAGTCACGGGCTTGGCTTTATTCCTGTGGAGAGGAGATGGACTGTGGAGAGCTCATCAGCTTTCATAGGAACTATCTTATTTATAATGATTTTCCTAATGTCATGAAGGTGCCACGCCTGGCTTCTTTATGCCCACTCTGGAGAGAAAGGGGACTTAGCATGGCCGAGTTGGGGTGGCATTTCTTTTCCCCGAAGCCCAGAATCCTAGAGGAAGTGACCTTCAGCAGTGTAATGCAACAGTTTCTAACTGCACACTGCTGGCGGTGGGGAGCTCACTCCTGACCAAGATGGCCCATCTCAGGTCCAGTCTCCAACCCCTTTCCTCCCCTCACAGGCCCTGGCTCTGTTCTCTGGAGGGAGGGAGGAAATCTCTCCAGTGTCCCACTTAGGGTCCTCCTTGGGATCACTTCCTGCTCTGAAATAGCCCCCTTAGTCCTTTGAATCTCTCTCCATCCCTTCAGCAACTTACTGAGTCTCCAAAATATATCCAGAATTCTCTTCCCGGAAATCAGGAAGACCACTTGAAATTTCTGTGAGTTACCAAGACCAGTGTCTCCCAAGGTCACTTCTGAAATGTCTTAATTCTGGTCACACTTATAAGGATCTCATGTTCAAATTAATGTTGGAAGTGCTGGGTTAAAGAAATATTAGAAAATTCCTTTTGCAGAAGGACTTATCAGGGCCTTATATGACTCATGTACCTGGGACTCTCCAAACCAGGTACAGGAGGTTGAGTTTGGGTGGGTCTGGACTTGTCAGAAAGTCATGCTAGAAGGGACAGGTAAACTGCTCTAGAGGCAGACCTGGGTTAGAATTCCAGCTCTGCCATGTATTACCTTCGGGACCTGGAAATGCCTTTACCACTCTGACCTTCAGACTCTTCATCTGTAATGTGAAAGAGCTTCATCTCTGTGCCTTGCTTCTTCGACAGGTGAAACACAAGGGAAAGAAGTTAATCAGCTCCCAAACTGCCTCATCTGGTGCAGCTATCCCCAGGCACATCCTGTCTCAAGTCCTTACCATGTGGCCTGGACTCTGGAGTCTCCCTGGAGTCTCTTCCTCATCTGTAGGTGCATAGGATCCCATGCCTCTGCCTCAGGGGATCACCAGGATGAGGCTGGATCCCAGCTGACAGGGTCTGAAGATCTCAGCACTGCCTGAGTCGGCCTCCATGGTCCCCGTGTGCATCCACCCACCCAACTGTCTATCCATCCGTCCACCTATCCACCCATCTACCATCTGTCCATCTGTCCATCCATCCACCCATCCATCCATTCTAAATGCCTGGGACCCCTGGGTACCGGGCAGGACCCAGGAAGGTAGTGAGGAGAGGAGTGAAGTCTGACGGTCTGGTGGGGGAGAAGTGGACATGAGCTCCTCCACGTCATCGTGATAATTTCTCCCTTACCAGGGAGCTGAGGCCTAATGGAGCACGAGGCCAGACATGACAGGGAGGGCTTCCCCAGGAAGTGGCACTGTCCACGGAATCCAAAGGATGAACCATCTGTAAGGGAGTGAACAGGAGGAGGGAAGTGTGCAAGGCAGCCACTGGGAGTAGCATGTGCAAGGGTCCTGTGGTGACCATAAGCCTGCTGAGTGGGCCCTCGGAGGAAGAAGTTCCACCATGGGTGGTGGATGGTGATGGAGAGAGAGTGGGTACCAGGGAGTGGTAGGGGTTGGTCCTGTGATTACAGGAGAATTTTGGCCTTTATTCTGAGATTCTAGAAGCTGCAGAAGGATGAGAAAGGTCAGACCCCGGTTTCTGAGATCTCCCCCCACTAGCCCAGACCTGGGGTGAACAGTGGCCTCAGGGTGAGGGACACACACAGTCTATTTTTCCAAGTCAAACTGCCTGCCAGGGCACCCCCAGGATAGGCTGCAGCCCTAAGAGCCCGCTGGGAGACAGGGAGCCCAGAGGCGCCCCCCCCCAGGGGGAGGCCTGATGCAAATGCCTGGGGCCTGCTAAGCTGGGAACCAGAGGCCTCCAGGCTTCCATGGAGGCCAGCCTCCACCTTTGTTTTGGGCCCCTGAGTCCTCGGCCAGGTCCCTGTGGGAAGTGGACTCTGTGTGGGAACTAGGGTGGATGGAGGGTCCTGGCTGCAGGTATCCAGGCTACATAGGGTCCCCAGGAAAGGAGGACCCTGTCGCCAAGGTGACAGGGACCCTGCCCAGCCCTGGTCTCCACCTCTGACCCTGGCACCCCTTCCTTCCCCCACCTGTGGCCTCCCCTGTCCCTTCCCCTCCCTCCAGGCTCCCCTGGTGGCCTCTGGCCTTTCCCTCCCAACATTATTCCAGAGGCCATCTCCTGCCCTCCCTGCCCATCCTGTGTCCTCTGGGTCCTTGGTCCTAGCTCTGTGCTCTTGGGCCTCTGTGTCTGGGCTCTGCTGTCCCCTCTCCTGAGCCCTGGGCCCCAGCTTTCTTCTCTGTCCCTTGTTCTCTGCTGCCAGGGCCCTCGTGCTGCCTGTCCCTTTCCTCGTCACCCTCCCTGGTGACAGTCCTGGGTCACTGTGTCCCCTGCTCCCGTGAGCATAGGGGCTGCTGGGCTCAGGGAGCGGTGGACCCCCCTCTGCCCCCCGCCTCCCCATGGGCCCCGGGCACCCAGCCTGCCCAGCCATCCCTGCTGGCCTGGGGGTCTGTCCAGGGGTGGGGCAGGTGGACCGGCCTGTCCCCTCTGGGCAGGAATGTGCCTTGCAGCAGGACATCCTGGCTGGGTGGTGTCCTCACCCCTGTGAGGTGGGTCCTCACTGGTGTCCGAGTCTGGGGCTTGTGGGCTAAGATGGGCCGCTGTGTCGTCTCAGTGACTGTCTTTGCCCTCAGGATCCTTCCTGTCACCTCTCCTGTGTCTCCTGGGAAACAGATGGAAACCACACTGCTCCTGCCCCTGGTGGGAGTGAGGATGGGTGATCCACACGGGGCAGGAGGTCCCCAGGAGCTCAGGTGGAAGGCTTGGTACCTGGGGCACAGTGTTCAGAGGTGGCTTTGGGGAAGGGACAGGGCATGAGGGTGCTGACCTTGATGGAGCCTGGTGAGTTAATGGCTTCTGGGCACGTGCCCTGAAGGGGTCTGTCCCCCTGGCCTCCCCGGCCACCCACCAGGGGCCATGGCTGGCTGCTGCCCCTCACCACAGCCCTCTGCATAGCCTCCCTGGCCTTTGGCTGAAGCAGAGTAGCGAGTCTCCAACTGGGAGCCAGAATGGATCTCCCCCTGCGTGGAGTCGTCCTCGGCTCCCTGGTCCCAGTGGTGGGGGCGGTTCCCAGGGGCACACAGTAGGTGCTCAGTAAACCGCTTCCTTCCTCCCAGACCAGCCACACGGCTCAGACAGGGCTGGCTGGTCCTTCTCCATGCCTTACCCTCCTCATCTGGAATAAGGTCAGCACAGAGCACCCCCTGAGGCCTCTGGGTCAAGCTGGAATGGACTGGGGTCCCTGGGGTAGCTGCCAGTCAGTGGTGACTCCACAGTGCCACCAAGCAGCCACCACAGATCACCATGAGGCAGGCTCGAGCTCTGGGGTTAGGGATAGGGGTGCGCCTGTCCTCTCCAACCCTGCTGGAGCCCCCAAACCCCTTATGGCCATGTAGCAATGGCCACAAGGGAAGGAATCTTCATGGGGACACATGGCCACCATGGGAGGACGAAGACCAGAGCTCCGAGTCCTGTGCAAGCCTGCCTCAGAGTGCTGTGTGGCCTTGGGGCAGCGTATCACTCTCTCTGAGCCTTGCTTTCCTCACCTCAGACCACCCTGGAGGCCTCTGGCTGTTGTTGTCCCCTGTGTCCCTGTGGGTGTGTCAGGGCTGTGTGCACTCGGCAGTTCTCGGTTGTGCGGAGCCTACTATGCGCTCTACACAGGACAACTCAATAAGAAACTCTGAAAGTTCCTTCCGGGTCAGGCCTTGGGCTGGGCATGTGGTCATAGCCAGCTCGTGTGACGAACATGATACTGACATTTCTACACACTTTACGGCCACTCACTCCTTTACCCACAGCAAGAGGCCCAAGGGCCGACTTCGCCCATCAGTGAGTTCAGCCAGCAGTCGTTTTATTGAGCACCTACATGCTAGGTCTGTGGTCAGCACTGGAGCCCTGGGGAATATAGTGGGGGTACCATCTTGGACCCTGCTGGCTCCCTGTTGAGTGGGAGGACCTACAGTGAGCAAAGGAAACACCATGGAGGTCAAACTGGGAGATTCAGTAAGTGACCCTGAGGAAGTGAAGAGGAGCCAAAGGGTAGGGGAGGAGGGCAGCCCGGTCGGAAAGGTGGCTGGAGGGTGAAGACTACAGGCAGCATTAGAAGTCTCTGCGTGAACAGCCTGTGCAATGGCCCTGCGGCAGGAATGAGCTGACATCACTGAGGGTCTGAGAGGAGGCCCACAGTACTCCCTCTGCACCTCCAGATTCCAGGGGGTGCTGATGACACTGGGGCTTGGGAAGGTCCCCCAGGAGACTAACAGAAGAGCTGTGCCTGCGCCTTCTCGAGGGCCACCTAACAGGTCCTGTGGACACAGAGCTGGCATGGCTGCTTGATGTTAACTCCTGGGTGACAACAGTGGGTAGATTGGGGTCCCTCAGACCCCAGATCTGGGCTTTGCTAAACTCTCTTGACCCGATGACTGAGTGTCATGTGGGTGGGGCAGTTTTATTCATCTATTTATTTGGGGATAATTATCAGTATTTTTCTCCCTGTTGGCCCCGCCGTGGCCTTGGGTACAGTCACACTAGGACACTTCTCTGCATAACACATTGCAGCTGACAGTGTGGCTGGCGAGTTAGTCTTGGGGACCTCCTGGGCCAGTGTCTGCACAGGTAACCCCCAGGGAGGCTAAAGACCCCCCAAGCATGACTCAAACAGCCTTAGCCAGGCCCTTCTTAGCTGAGCCCAGGGAAACCTGTCCCCTGTTGGTCAACCCAGAAGGTGCCCAGCTGGAGAACAAGGTGGGGCTGGTGGAGTGCTCTGGGGTGGACTGGCAATGGCTGTCCTGGAGGCAGCCTGGGGCTTTGGTTCTGGGGAACCACCTGAGGGTGACTCCCACTGCACTCAGGCCTCACAGTGGGGTCACCCCCAGGAGGAAGGAAGGACCCACCCCTGGCTGGGTGACAGACTGAGGGCCCACTGAGGCACCAACCTTCACACTGTGTCTTCCACCAGGAAACTGACTCCTGGGGCCGTATGAGTCTGCGAGCGCTGCTGTAACAGAGCATCCTGGGCCGGGTCACTGGAGCAATGGGGATCTATGTTCTCCTGGTTCTGGGGGCTGCAAACCCAGGGCCAAGAGCTGGCAGGGTGGACGTCTTGGGAGGCCTCTTTCCTTGGCTTGTAGAAAGCCACCTTCTCCCTCACTGTGTCTCCTTTTTAGATCTGCTCTACATAGAAGAACCTGCCATGCTGTCTTCGATGAACTCACATTACCTCAGTTACCTCTTTGAAAAATCCAAACACAGTCGCATTCGGAGGTACTGGGGTCAGGACTTCAACACAGGGTTTGGTGGCAGTTGGGGGGACCTGATTTAGCCCATAAAGGATGGAGCATTCACCTTGGGGGAGGGTGGAGGCCCTTTGAGAACTGCCCATCCACCCAGTTGTCTGTCATGAGGTTATAGACACATGTCCCCAAAGCTAGCTGCCTGCAGAACTTATTTTAGCTAGCTGCCTGCAGAATTTACCTGGACTGTGATTTATGTGGATTGTGAGTTAATCTATTGAGACACTGCTTTACCTGGACTGAGAGAACAAACTGTAATCTACAACAAATTGTAACTCGGTATCTTTGCTAACGGTGTCATTGCTGGTATAATTTTTCCAAGGACTTTCTTGCATAGAGCTATCAATTGGCTTGGTATTGTGGCATTTTTGTATCCTCCCCTTCTGCTTGTAGCAGATTATTTATGGTGTTTGTGTAAAAACCACTATGGTCGTTATTTAAATTAAACAAAAAGGGGAATTGTTAGAGTTTGTCTGTAAACAAGTGAGGATGGCGCCTGGCAAATGTTAGGGTCTGTACACAAGTCTGGATGGCCCCTGGCATTTTGCCAGAGGGAGTGGTTTGTGAAGTAACTCCAGCGAGCCATTAAGTGTGGAGATTCCTTATTGGTTGACTGCTGTACCTAGTTTATGCTAATTAAGATAAGCTGTGTGGAATGTATAAATACCTCTGTTGTCCTACAATAAATGGCTCCCACTCCTGCTCTATCAATGTACACAAGTTGCTTGTCACCCCCTGGTTATTTTGCTGCACTGGACTGCGGCACCCAACTCTGGTCACACCCACCCCTGGGGAATCCAAGGTCCCGTCCGTGGTACTGTGGCAGTGACAAAATGGCCCCAGAAAAGCCAACCCGCCTGAGGCTGGGGTACACACGTGGCCTCCCCGAATGTCGTGGAGGTCCTGCCTGGGCCGGTGGAGACCACCTGTCCCTGCCAGGAGCTCCCCATCCCCTGCCAGGCTCATTCTGTGAGGCGACCCGAGGCCTTGTAGAGCCCTGGACACCAGATTCCCACGCAGAACCCAGAGCGGAGGTGGGAGGCAGGGAGGCTGGGAGGCCCTCGCTCACCTGTCTGGAGTTTTCCCTTTTAAATAAACAGACCTGCGGCTGGTGGGCCAGTTCTCTCCCCGTTTTTCAGAGCAACACTTATGTACTGATGGCTGCACATTGTCATGTGAATGGGAGCTGGGATCCTCCTGGGCACAGTGATGGGTGAGGAAGGTCAGAAGACGAAGGATCACACTCAAAAACTGAGAATCACCTTTGTTTTGTATTCACCCATGATGAGAACCAATCACCACCACAGAGAAGGGCAGAAAACTAAAGGTCAGGTTCCTCCCTGGAAACATGAATCCACACAACTGACAGTCATTTACTGAGTGACTACTATATGCCAGGCAATACTAAGCACCTACTATGTGCTGGGCTCTCAAGTTACAGAGGCAAGCAGAACAACATCCCTGACCCAGCCCTGTCCCCAGAAGAGACCCCTGTTCACTTTCACTTGCTTTACCTTCCCAGAAATGAGCTGGGTGATCTCTGCCTCAGCCTCCTGAGGAGCTGGGATTGCAGGTGGAGGCCACCACGCATGGCCTGATTGTCATTTGTGTGTCTGTTTCCCCCACCCCAAGGTCATAAGCCCCTTCAGGTGTCACCTATACCTTATGCACATCTTCCCATGTCCAGCACAGGGGCTGGTGTGAGGTAGGTATGTGACAGACATTCTACTAATGAATCAGTGGACGGTGAATCAGTGGATGGTGAATCAGTCGATGGTGAATCAGTGGACGGTGAATCAGTGGATGGATGGGTGGCTGAGTCTTGACTTTCCACCCCTGTCCTATGCTGCACCAAACTCTCCTTCATGGTCCATCCAGGGTTTCACTGCTGAACAGTTAGGGCACATTTCAAGGCTCTAAATGCTTTCACTCAGAGAATACCTGGCAGGACTGTAGGCAGAAGACTTCAGGATGCAAGTTGAGTCCTTTAAACACATGATCAATTTCTGCACAGCAATATGATAAGGAAGTCTAGAAGTCCCCCCGAAAAGCTAACCACAAAATTATAATATGTAAAAAATAATAAAAAATAGGAACTTTCTCCATCAAAAAATTATTTTTCACAGATGTTCACTGAAAAGGTGGAAATAATCCAAAAGTTAAAAAACAATCAAATGGATAAACAATTGTGGTATTTCCATACAATGGAATATTACTGGACCATGAATATGAATGAAGTACTAATGCATCCTATGATTAGAATTTGGGCATGTAAGGATGCCAAAGGCCTCTTATGTGAGAACACTGCAGACCCCATTCAGAAATTGGAGCTGATGTGGCTTAGGGGGGGAGCCCAGGTGAATAAGCCCAGCCCTGGCATAGGAACACACATTGCACAATGGTCTGGCTTTCCAGCTAGAAGATATCTACCTGGGCTGACAGTGGATACTCAAAAGAATCTATTTGGGGTGATTCTCTCATTTAGAAACTCCTTAAGTGTCCCAGAGTACCTTCATCTCCAGAAGCATTATCTGAGAGTACTCTCTTATTATTTGAAGAGTTTTTCTCTATATTGAGTGGCTGGCAAGTACCTTTCAGTTTTATAGGAGGGAATGTGCTCTGTCCTTTGCACTTTTATATTTTCTTACATTTTCAACAAGGTATGTGCCTGAAATCTGCATCTTCACCCCTCTACCTCTGTGTGCAGGGCCCACAAGATAATATCCTTGAACTGGTTGTGTCAGTGTTCAGATTATGTATGTAATGTTCTGTGTGTGTGTATGTGTGTGTGTGTGTGTGTGTGTGTGTGTGTGAAAGAGAGAGAGAGAGAGAGAGAGAGAGAGAGAGAGAGAGAGAGAGAGAGAGAGAGAGAAACACAAGAACTTGTCCCTCTAGTATCAGGACTTTGTCCTCTCATGTGTTTCATGTGTATAGGTATGGAAAGGATATGAAACAAGACACCATAAATTATCTTGTGTGGGACTGTTTGATTGTTGTGTGTAAGTATTTTCTGAGTGATTTCTTTGGTCAGTGTTGGCTGAGTACCTTTCTGGCAGGACATGTGTTTAGGGTTTTAGTGGCGCATCTGTAGGTGTTGTTGGCATTGTGGACTATTGTGAACGTGACTATTGTGAATGCATTTGAAAGGAGTTAGGATGTTGTCTTACCATTATGTGTTGGATCTGTGCATTTTCAGATTTTAGAATGTATGTGTATGTTCATGATGTCTAGGACAGAATTTAGGGACATAATCTTTGGTGTTCAGAGATTTGGAGAGAATGGAATCATGGAGTATGTTGAGGTGTTTGGAATTATGTATATGTGGCACATAGATGTGTATAGATTCTGTTGATAATGTCTCAAGTAGAATGCTGTGTATTTTCTTGTTTAGGGCTTTGAGGTGATCATGTTATTCTTGGGAATAGAGGGGTATCCTTTGTGAGTGCCACAGTCCGGCTGCGGCAAAATAGCGGGGGGGGGGGTGTGACGAATAACTTGTGTACGTTGATACAGCAGGAGTAGGAGCCGTTTATTGTAGGACAACAGAGCTATTTATACATTCCACACAGCTTATCTTAATTAGCATAAACTAGATACATAAGTCAACCAATAAGGAATCTCCACACTTAATGGCTCGCTTTTGTTACTTCTCAAGCCACTCCCTCTGGCATTTTGCCAGGCACCATCCAGACTTGTTTATGAACTCTACCATTCCCCTGGCAAAATACCAGGTGTTATTTTGACTTGTCTAAAGACCTTAACATGTGAGTATGTTGGAGGAGTTAGCAGTGTCTGTACATCTGAGATTTGTTGTTGAACTTCATATTCTGAGACATTCTGTGTATGTGCATGTTGGCAACATAGAGGTGATTGTATATGTTTTCATTTGAGAATACAAATTGTTGTCATGTCAATAAGTAATTTGTTTGCTCCATTCAGGTACTGAGGGAGTGTTTTTGTGATTGCTTTTTGGGTGATACTGATTGGTGTGTGGTCTGAAGTTATGTGTACCTGAAGCACACCAGATACTCTCAACCAAAAGACCCTTGCCATAATTAAGCTTCTTCTCTTGTCAGAAAGGCAGCAAGTATGCAAAGGTTACTGTGGTTGGTAGCTTTCTCTTTCTTGTAAATGCTAGATTTTTTTTTTGTAAATACTTGTGAAACCTCTGTCTGGCCTAGAGAATGGAATGAAAAACACTTGTCAAGTGAATCTGCAAGCCCTTTTCCCCCATGGGACATAAAAGTCAAAATATTTTGAAATTATCTGTCCATAGAATGTTTCAGGTATGAGCCACACTCTGGACTGGTTGGCAACAGCCAATAAACCTGCTTTCTGAAAATTCTTCTGGTATCCACCTCTTCGGTCCTACTTCATATCTATTTTAAGTGTTTCTCGGAGGTGTCTGGAATATGTATGAGACTTTGTAAGGAAGGTTGTTGATTGGAATTCTTTGGATTTTGCTGTGTATTTGTTTTAATTTGGGCATGAGGAACTCTGGGTTTACAGTCAGGCATCTGGAAGATAGGAAGTTTATGCTATTGAGGATTTTCAGAGCTCCACAGTGTTGTGTGCTGTTGACTGAGTATATCAGAAAGTCTGAGCAGTTTTGTAATTAATAGTGAATTCTGTGCCCTTTAATAGTGAGAGAGTGGCTGCATGTACTTTGGGTCTGTGGGAGTACTGTGGATTTGTAGATTCAGACAGACATGTGTGTTCCCAGACTTGTATAATCTAGGACTGTGAATGTATTTAGGAAGTGTGATGGCTGAGTATTTATTCCCAAACTGTAATGGGTAGTGGGTGTTTCCACCGAGAGAATATAGGAGTTATATTTATATGGGAATACAAGTTAGGGGGATTGGGTACCGACAGTGTATATGGGTTATTATGACATGGTGGGACTTGTGAATAATTATTAAGAAGAGTGTTTGAATGGAGTATTTTGGTGAATACTTTCTGATATTCACAAAATATTGATTTTTTAATTTAATTTTATTTTTTGTTTAGGGAAGGGTGTGATATTACTGTGCAGGGTAAAATATATGTATTAAGGCCACACATGTGTTATGTATGTATTTGGGAAATGACAATGATTAGATTGTAGGTGACATCATTGTTGTGTCCATTTGGAGAGGGTTGGGAAACTATGTGTTTTGGGGTGTTGGTGTCTGTGTATCAAGTGATTCTGGGAATATGGACTCATGTTTATGTGTGTATGTTTGTGGTTGTACCTGTGTCATTTAGGATTAAGGATGTTACATTTTTGTAATCAGGGTATTTCTGGTTGCACTCAATCTTGGGGAAGTTCAAAGAGACTTTGTGTATATTGTATTTCTGATGAGAGGATCAAGTCTGTGAGATTTTCCAGAGTACTTAGGGTTTTGTTTATGTGACTTCTGGTAACAAATAGGGTTTATTGTGTGTGTGTGTGGGGGGGGGGGGTTGTATGTTGTATTTATGTGTGCATGCACACTCAGTGTTTGGTTATATCATGTGCATGCCTTCAGGAAGTGTAGAGTATATAGGAATGTATAAGCCTGCATTTGGAAAAGTATACATATAATTGCATGTCTGTCAGTACCTGGGTGATAACAGGCATGTGTATTTGTGGGTATGTATAGAGTATATTTTTTTAGAAAGGAAGTGGTGGTGTGTGTATTCAGGAAAAGCAGGGATAAAGGTGATTTATGCATCTGTGTTTTTGGTGGGATGGCAGTGAATTGTGGGTCATGCACCTGTTTCTAAATGTGAGGTGTTTAAATGATATCTGTGGTGGAAGGAGTTGTAATGAGTGTGCATCTTTACATGTACGTGCCTCAGCAACAGGTGTTCACAGGTCTCTGTGCCTGGGTGGCTTGTGGCATCTGGGGCTGTAAGGGATGGAAGGAACACATTGGTGATGGAAAGCCTTTCCCAAATACACTGATGCTTGTTCCAGTTGATCTGGAGCTCCAACAGTGATTTCTGCTTTCTCATTCTTATCTGACATCTGTCTACATTAGTTGTGGTGGTGGGTGGATGTGCCTCTTGGATCCTGGGCTGGTGGATGGGAGCTGATCAGGGATGGTCCCTCAGGAGTGGTGGGGGGAGCTTTTCGTCCAAGATGTGATGTATGGCCATTGTGATTCAAAGGGACTGACTCTGGAAGGAAACTGCCAGGAGTTTCACAGATCCAAGGACAATTGTTGAGAGAGTTGTTTGTTTGCCTACCTGTTGCATCCTCCCTTGCATTTTTCCCTCTGCCAAGACAAAGACAGAGACCCTAAGCTCAAGTCTCCACAGGGCCCTCCCAGCTTGGTGGTGTCCTTGGCCCATATGTGCACATGACTGGTTTCATGGTGTGCATGCTCTGGCAACATCACAAGCTCTATAATTATTACACCACTGCACCTCAGTCAGATTAGGAGAGGAGTTAAGAACTGATTGTACAATGATACTTATTTTAAATTTTCCTGAGGAGCTACCCTCATTGTATTCTTTATTTCTTAGCATGACCAAGTGTGTGATCCATCCTTTCAACCTGAATGATCCTTTCACATTTCTACTCATAGAGAAGTTCCTTCTGATAAGTTTCTACTAGTGGAGAAATTACTTGGTTTTTATTTGTGTGGAAATAAGCAGAATGAGTTTAATTTTATATACATTTTAAAATATTCACAGCAAAGTTTTGCCATGTCAGCTATTTGGGAAGGCACATCAGTGGTGTTCATTACACTTATTTTTCCATTTTGAAACCAGCATGCAGCCACAGAACTTTTCTCATCTTGCAAAATCGAAGCTCATTTATTAGACAGTAATCATCAATTTCCCTCATGCTCTAAGAAGTCACCATTCTCCTTTCTGTATTATTTTAATTACTCTGTGTACTGTACTTCATATAATTAGAATTGTACAGTCTGTATTCTCAAGGTCCATCCCTACTCTACTATCAGCCAGGATTTTCTTGTTTTTTAGGCCAAATAATACTTCATCATGTGCTACATGTAAAAAAATTTTTCCTTGGGATAGGAAAAGGGCAAAATTGTAGAATGAAATTGACCATACTATCCTATATACATATATAAAGAGACCACAGTGAGTTTTATCTTTATGTATATCTGTAAAGCACGAGTTAAGAAAACTATAAATACATGGATGGAAGACCAATATAGAAGAAGAAAGGAAACTGGGTCAGGGAGGACGGGAGGGAAAGGGCAAGTTCTTGAGACTGACTTGGAACAAACTATATTCCATGCTTATGTATAACTATAATGCACAGCTAAAAATAAAAATATTCTTTCTCAATGTACCCTTGAGTATAATAAATAATCCTGTAGTAATTATAAGCATATAAATATCTCTTCAAAAGAAGTAGAATTGAAGGGTCATTTGAATGATCCTTTTGATAATTTGATGAACCACCAATCAGTTTCCCATAGAGCCTGCGCTACTTTGCATTCTAACCCACTAGGGTTCTGGCTCCATCACATTCTCAGCAGCACTGGTGTTTTCTGTTTTAGTTGTGGTGGTGGGTGGATGTGCCTCTTTGTTCCTGGACTGGAGAATGGGAGCCGATCAGGGATTTTTCTGTTTTCTGTTTCTTTCTGTTTCATCATGTTTGAAGCTGGATCTCATTGTGATTTTGATTTTGATTTTGATTTCTCCACTTATTATTGATATTGAACATCTTCCCATGTGCTTCTCAGCCACTTGCATATCTTCTTTGGAGAAACATCTGTGGAAGTCCTTTGCCTATTTTAATATTGGGTTGTTGTTTTCTTCTTGTTGAGGTATAAGGGCTCTTTATATCATAGATGTTAACTTCTAATCAGAAATATAATTTTCAAATGCTTTCTTGCATTTAGTGAGGCATCTTTTCACTATTGAATATGTCCATTGATGAATCAAAGTTTTGGGGTTGATGTAGTTCAGTTTATTTCTTCCTTTTGGTGCCTGTGCTTTTGATGTGCTATTCAAAAATTCCCTGTCAAAATCCCTTGTCATGGGCTTTATCTCTTGTGTGTTATGAGTTTTATATTTTAGATCTTACATTTAGGTCCTCTATTTATGTTGAGTTAATTTTTGTCCATGGTGTCAAATAAGGGCCCAACTTCCTTGTTTGTTGTGTGGCTATCTATTCAGTTTTCTCATCAGTATTTGTGGAAAAGACTGTCCATTTCCATGGAATGCTGTTGTCAGAAACCAATTGAAAACTTATGTGTTTTTTTTTTTTTCATTTCTGGATTTCTTACCCTGTTTTATTAATCAACATTTCTATCTTTTGTGTTTGTATGACTGGTAACTTTATAGCATGGAGTTTTGAAATTATGACAGGTTAGACCACCAATTTTGTTCTTGTTCAAAATGTTTCTGAAGTTGGTTGCTTTCACATTCCTTATCATTTTAGGATGGAATTTTAAATTTTTGAAATGAATAATCTCTGCATTATGTACAAGAAGACTGGGATCTTAATTAGAATAAGATGTATTGCATGTTTTTGTGAATAAATTAAAATATTCTCTACTTTCCTACAAAATAAATATGAGTAAATGAAAATATAAAAAAAATGGTATTCATGAAAAAAAGAAGTTAGGAATTTTTTAGGGATTGAACAGAAACTGTAGATTTCTTTGGGTAGTGTTGATATTTTAACAAGTTTAAGTGTTTCTGCCCATGATCACTTGATATTTTTTCACTAATTGGTATTATTCTAAGTTTCATTGCTTGTTTTAAAGTCTTCACATTTGATCTACTTGATTGGGTAGTATTACATTGGGTCTAGTATTACATTTTATTTTACTTGTCAGATGAAATTGTTTTCTTGATTTTCTTTTCATATTTTTTTTTATTATTAGTGTATAGAAACACAGTTTATGTGTGTGGGGTTTTATATTGGAACCTTTGCTGAATTTATTCATGTGGTGACTATTTTCTTGGAGAATCTTGAGATTCTCCAGATATAACTTTATCTCACTTATAAACAGAGGTTATTATACTTCTACCTTTCCATTTGGCATGCCCTCTGCCTGTACTTCTTGCATATTGATCTGGCCAGGATTTCCAATATATTTTAAAAAAAGTGAAAGCATGTAAATTTGTCTTCTTTCCATTTTGGAAAAAAAAATTAGTTTTTGATTATTTAATGTATTAGAAGGTCATTTCTTATGTGTGATCTTTATTTTGTTATTGTTTGCATTTTTATTTTTTTTTCAGTGTGAAGAATTGCATTCATGGTCTCACACATGCTAAGTAGGCATTCTCCCAACCAGAGAACTAAATCCTGACCCTTTTAAAAATGTTGAGACAGAATCTGGTCAAAGGGTTGAGGGTGGATTAGAACTTATGTGTTTTCTGCCTTGGACTTTGAATAGCTGGGATTACAGGTATACACCATATCATCCAGCTGTTTTTCTTTCTTCTATTTCTAGTTGTTTTCAACTTCTAATCATGAAAGGTGTTCTTGCCAGATGGATGCAATGACAAAGTTTGTAGTTCCATGTTCTTTTTGTGAACAGATAATTGAAGGAGACACTCACTAGACAGAGCACGAGGAGTTACTCAAGTGAGAATACACTGCCTTAGACAAGGGGCAGTGGGCTCACCCATGGGAATGGGAGGCCTTGAGGGAGAGGAGAAACTGGGAAGCTGGCTTTGAGAAATAAAGAGACCAGATCTGGGATGCTAAAGTTAGTGAAAGGATATGACTATCACTCCATAGGATATGATTACAACTGACTTTGGCAAATAAAATTTTCTATCAATAGAGAATGTTGATAAAAATTTTGTTTCTGTAGCTTCATTGGAAACTTGACTAATTTTAGATGAGATTAAGTAGGAGACTTTGTTTAATACTGCCCTACTTCTCAAATTAGAGGCCTACTGACTGCTGGGGGTAGATTCTTTATGTGTCTTGGAGTCATGAAAAAACCCAACCTCATATATGCTACCTACTGCAGGGCTTGGAACACCTCATTTGACCAAAGAATCCTTTTTCTCACTAAATGGAGGTCAGGAGCCTTACCAGAAAAAGGCGAGAGACTTAATCCCAAATTACTGTTCTTTCCTGTAATTTTAGTTTTGGATGGACACATGGGATCTTTATTTAGTTTCATGGGGTTCTGAGAATCTAATCCACAGCCAAGGGCACAGCCAAGAGTAGGAGAGATTAAAGGCCTAATTAGTCACTGTAATCTCCTCTGCCACCTACAAGGTTGTGAACTGATGAGCATCTGGTGTGGAGTGGATGACCAGTTGAGGAGAGAGTCACAGGGAGATGTTGCAGCTCTTACAAAGGTCCAGACAAGGCGGTAGAGTTTGAGAGCAGTGAGGATCACACAGAGAATAGGAAAATGATGGCAAGTGATGGAATGTCAGTGTAGGTAAGCATCAGGTTCTCCAACTGGAGTACATACTAGTTTAGGCTGGCTGAATCCCTGTTTATTGACTCTATTTTTTATACTAAATTTTGGGATTTTTTTGGCCACACCTTGTAATTCTTATCAGGTGCCACCAGATTTCTCCATGACATCATTTACCCTGAGGTCAGAAATTTCTGATCTGGTGGTCTCCATCCTGATATTCTCACCATTCACTCTTATCAGGAGAGGAAAGCTTGTCAGAGACTTTATTCAGTTTATCGGGGGTGAGGGGAAGTAATTTGTCTGAGGCCATATTAGAGGGCTCTGTGGGTGTGCCTGGTGATAAATGACCTCTAATAATGACCTCAGGTTTCAAAATGGAGTTTTTTAAATGGAGTGAGAAACTGATGTGACTCCATTTTTGAGAAACTAGCCTCTACCTCAGAGCAAAGCCTGTCCAAAGGGGGGAGTTACTCTTGTGGATGGAAAACCCCAGAGTGCTCCTAGGCACATACACACCCTGCTGAGTTGTTTGTCTGTAAATAACTGGAGAGATCTTCCATGCCAAGTGATTCTGACTCAGTTACACATATTTTAGGACCCATAGCAACCCCCTAGCTACCACAAAAATCATGAGACAGAGAAAATACCTGAACCGCCAGGTGACCTTCCAAGTAGTTTTGTTGATTGGTAACATGATTAGGCAACCCTGAAAGCTTATCATATACACTCCTGCAACCCCTTGTAAGAGGGGTCCGGCGGAGCGTTGGCGGGAGAGACCACACACGAGACTTATTCCATGCAATTGGCAGAAGGGGATTTATTGGGGATCCATTCCAGCGCGCTGGGGCTCCGTGCTTACTCAAGAAGGGGGAGCAGCCCAGAGCCCCGAGCTGAGGTCAAGCAGAGCTTAAGTACACTTTCTGGAGAGGGCGGTGGGCTTTGCATACATCAGAACAAATCATCATGAGGTGCGGGAAAATTGAACAAAAACTCTGAGACATAATTGGCACATTCATTGGCGGGAACAGGTCGGGCGGGGGTGATTGGTCATTCCTAAGCGGGGTACACATTCAAACTGATTGGTTCAGGCCCTGTGACAAATTGCACAGGGCCCTAGGCTAAATGGCCAGTAGGGCGTTGTCTTAACTATCTCAGGAATCTGGGTGTAACAGAGGAACTTAATAATACCTAATCTTTTACATTCAAGCTTTCCAGCTTAGAAACTTTACCCTTTCACCCTCATGGCCTAAACCAATTAGTTCAAATGTATCCACAACTTGAACTAACCAAACACCCTTACCCAACTTGTTCCTGCCAATTAATGTGCTAATCAATGTTAAGAGTTGTTGTTTGACTTTTCTGTGATGTGAAATGATTGGCTGTGTGATGTTGTGATGCATACAGTATCCCCCAAAATCTATTAATCCTCACTGAACTAAGGGTTGAGACTCACCCTTTGGTACCATTGCATCTGAAATGGTTGTGAGTCCAGGCTTGAGCTTACAATAAACACTCTTGTGTGATTGCATCAGATTCAGCTCCTGGAGGTCTATTGGGGTCACAAGAATCTGGCATTACAGGAGTTGCTTAGGCTCAGGCCTAAAGCCATTCTCACACAACCCCTTTCACTTTGACAGCTCTTCTGCAGATAAACAGAAGCCATAACACATAACTCCTGTCTTCATAAACTTGATCTCTTGAGTCTAGTGTCATTTCAAGTTCTGGGTTTAAAAAGACATATTCATTTTCTTTGATGTTTTCAATAAAGCACACAGAATTCTTAGAAATAGCTTGGAAGGATAACAATGTTATAATATACTGCAAAACTTTATGAACAAGTTTATTAACCACTTTTAAAAAATAATATTAAAAATACACACAAAGAACTACAGACCCAGTTAAGGCAAAATCAGCTACTCCAGGCAATAAAACTACAGGAGATATCACAATGTCAATACTTGAGCAATATGCCACTTGTTATCTGATTGTATCACTCACTGAAACATTACCCAGGAGAGTCAGAGCCAGTATAAACACTCCCAGAAGCATATAGAACACGCTATTCTTTAAGACCTCAGAACTAAATGTTAGCTAGAACTTACTGAAACACTAAAATTATTTATTATCACAAAGTTGAACTAATATATTCTGCTTTACAACTCTCCTGGCAGGCCAGAGAACAGCACCATAATGCTTACAAAAAGCTCTGAATTATTCATAAGACTGAATTATTTTGTGGCACAATAATGCTGATAAATTATAAAAAAAAACACATTTTTTTTCCAATTTATAACATTGCTTTATACATATCAATGCATTATGTTGTGGCCAGCAAAGTACATATTATTACTGACAGTTGTTGACATGATTCAATAAGGCCCCAAGGGGTTTCACTGATAATCCTAAATCACAACTACTTTTCCAAATAAAAAGCCGCTTCTATCTCTCACAATATTTAGAGGAGTTTTGCAGAAATGTCAGTGGTTCATAAGGAAAAAACTTGGGCAGAAGCCCCAAGAAACCAGTGTAATTTTCAAAGTAAGTTTAGTGGGGAGGAGAGGGGTTCTTGTATATAAAAAATAAGCCCTCTGTAGAAAATGGAGTCTCTCATGTGAAGATTAATAAGTCTAATTTTGGAAAGAGAGTTTCTGTGAGAGTTTGCTAGTATTTTATTTGGCTTCTTATCTTTCTCTTCTTGTGTCAGATGGTGAAGTGCCTAATTTTAAAACCACATTTTAAGATGAATGTCCTTAAAAAAGTTTAGAGATTTTCCTATTGACTTAGAATTCCTCTGTAGTTTCCAATTTCCCAAGTCATATTTAAAATAGGCAGACTGCATAACCAAATGTGATTCAGATGTCTTCAAATAAATTTAATAATTTCTTTTTTTTCCATGTACAAAGGAATTATTTAATTACAATGAATAAAAGATAAGTTGAGAGTAATTGGTTCTTTTCATAAAGAAAATCTTTTTAGACATCAAGAACTCCATAAATACAATTTTGAGCTGAAATATGGGTGGACTCCTCCTGCTCCGGCTGGCCCCAGCGAGCCTCAGGCACACATGCCCACCCAGAAAGTTAAGTGGGGGGGGGGTGGAGTGAGCTGGGAGTCTCTGAAGTCCCGCCCCCGGGTCCAGCTCTGGCTCCCCTGCCCCTGGCTCCCGCCCCCACCGCAGCCTGGCCCCTGGCTCTCCGCCCCCACCGCTGCTGGCTCCCATCCGTGGCCTGGCCTGCTCTTCTGAAGCCTCCGCCACCCTGCCTGCTGCAGCTCCTTCCCGTCAGCCCGCCTCCTGCGGTGCCCCTTGTCCCTGCCCCTGGCGCTGACAAGGGCAGCTGCCTGTGGGGCGGGGCTCCCCTCCTCCTCCTTCTCCTCCCAGAGGCTCAGCAGGTGGCCGCCTTTGACACTCTGCTTCACATCCCCAGCACTTCCTGAGTCCTGCTCCCCTTGCTGCCCTCAGGAGAGCTGGAGCCCAGGCTGTCACCAGTCTGGGCGGCAGGCACTCACTTCTCCAGTGGTGGCCCTGCCTGCATCCCCCGGGCCTCCCCGCCGGGCCTAGGGCTCACCTCTGACCTGCACCGCGGGCTGCAGCCTGCTTCTCCCCCCATCACCTCGCGCTCTGGGACTCGTCTCTGGAAGTTCTCCCGAGGCGCTGGAGCGCGCCTCTTTTCTCTCCCCAGACTCCGCTTCTCCCCCTCTGCTTCCCGCCCTCCCCACCCCAAACCCCAACTCCCCAGCTCCATGGCGCCTCCCCTTTTCCCGCACCCTCGGGCAGCGGTGCCCACACCCAGAAACAGCCCTCTTGGGGGCGCTAGGCTCCTCCGGGCTCCCCGCGGGCACTCACAGCCGGTGGTGGGGACGCGGAGCCCCCGCCTGCCTCCCACCCGTCCTAGCATCCCCTGGGGAAAGCGCCTTGACTGGCTCCTGTCTGTCTGTCAGGTGCCGGTTGCCCTGCTGACCTTAGCCTCCTAAGGTGTAGCTGAGGCTGCAGCTGCCAAGTTGCCGTGACATAACCGCTGCCTGGTTGTTTATTTCAATGGAGCTCCTCCCTCCTCCTCCTCCTCCTGTTCCACTCCTCCCCCTCCTCCTCATCCTCCACTCCACCTCCTCCTCCCCCTCCTCTTCCTCCCCTCCTCTTCTTCCTCCTCTGCATCTCAGCATTTGCCAAGAGAGATGGATCCCAGGAGCTCTGGAGCAGAGGAGGGGGATCAGGAGCCAGGCCATCCCTCCCTCCTTCTCCCTGGCAGTGACCTCTGCCAAGTTCTGTCACTGGGGAAAGGACAGAGCTGAAGAGGCGGCAAAGGCGGACTGAGAAAAAAAAAAGAAATAGGGTGGAGGGCATAGGAGGTGGAGAGGTGGGGCAATTCTCCCTGGGCCATCAAAGTTTTTCAGTATCTCTCCACCAAATTAAAAGTGATATAATTTAAAAAAAAAAAAACTCATACGGAGTAAAAGAACTTCTGAAGCCATCAACATTTTTCTTTAGTCTCCACCTTAAACCTAAAAGATTTTATGCTGCTATTTTCTACCAAATCCAATGATGGTTCTGCAGGCTTATGGGGGAAAGGCATTTTCAAATTTTTAAAAATCTATCTGAATGATTTGCACTTATTATTTTATTAATTATGATTTCTTTCTAGTCTATCCTAAACATGATTTCAATATTGTCAATTTTCCTTATGTGTCTCAAAAAATCAATTTTTTTCTCCATTAAAAGCATTAGTATTCATTCAAAGAATTCTTTTTGGTTATTTTTAAAAAATTATATTTCCAATGAACTGAAAGCATCTCCTGTTAATACTCTAACCTAAGAACATAGTGACCTAAGAAAAGAAAAAAAAAGACCTTTGTAAAGAAACTCAAATAAAAACTATTTAATTCAATAATAGTTTGCATCTGCCTATAGTTGGAAACTAATCTTTAACCAAGAAGTCAAAATGAGAAACTGTGTATTAAGGACTATCTAAGTTAAGATCTTGGATCTGCTGACAATGGCGTCAAAATGTGACAAGAAGCACACCTCAATCTGCTGATTCCAGCAATTAAAAACATGAGAGGATAGCAGGCCCTCAATGTCAAAGAAAAAAGGGGTCAGAATCTTCTGGTAGAGAGTGCTTTTCTAGTATGTGTGAGGTACTGGGTTGAACACCCAGCACCACATTAAAAAAACAATAAAGAAACAAACAAATAATGATATTATATCCACCTACAGCAACAAATAAAGATTAAAGAAAAAAGGACTGTGTATTAGACTTATGTACCCTCACTACTTCTGTAACCATAAACACACATACATATATATATATATATATATATATATATATATATATATATATATATATATAACTTGTGCACCCTCACTACTTCTGTGTGTGTATATATATATATATATATATATATAGAGAGAGAGAGAGAGAGAGAGAGAGAGAAAGTATAATTTTTTCCTGTGATGCTTTTCCAAGTAACTTATATTAGAGGTGTGCATCACAATTCTAGAATCCCCCTACCATTCTTCAAATTATTATTTTGAGTGGCTGTGAATTGCATTAAATGCGTTGGGTTGAGTGACTTTGAGGGAGAATTTCTTTCCAATAGTAGGACCTAACGCAGACAGAAGTGCATTGACACTTATTACTGTATATAAGGTTAAAGCAATTTGTGAATAAATATGTATATATTTTTATTTATGGAAATAATATCACAGTTATTTTAAATCTTTATTTAACTTTTCTGTTCTCTGATCTTATGAAAAACAGCTTGAGGTTTAAACTCCTTAGGCATCAATGCCCCCATGTCTCTCACCCCTAAAAAGAGACTCACAAGTATAATTTTAAAGTTTTTTCTATTCAAATTAAAAATGAAAAACAAAAGTCAGGCACAGTGACATACACCTGTAATCCAAGTGGCTCAGGAGGTGGTTGCAGGAGAACTGTGAGTTCAATGTTACCTTCAGCAAAAAGTAAGGCACTAAGAAACTCAGTAATACCCTATCCTTAAATGAAAAAAAAGGAGGAGAAGGAGGAGGAGGAAAAGGAGGAGAAGGAGAAGAAGAAAATAAGAGCTTAAACAAATTGTAACTAAAACACTATATTCAATATATTATCATGGCTTGACACTATGAATTTATTAATACATACATGCAGTTTTGGAAAACCATCTTAAGATTCCTTATGTACCTGAAGTCTCAGGTATATCTCAGTTTACTATATCCAAATTTCACATTGAGAGCTATGGATTCATTGACATCAGCAAGATGAAAGGCCTGAACCACTCATTTTTATGTCCTAGGTGATGGAATATACTTCCTGGACATATTCTCAACAGGGTCAAAGAACAGGAGAGACAGTGACATTGAGACAGCTGGCAGCTCCAACCCAGAACTGTACAAATGTGGGCATTGTTTCTCACTAGATTCTAAGAACAGATTCATTCCCATTTCAGATCCCACATGTTAAACATAAAGAATTGGTGTCACAGGAGGTGCATGGTGCCAGGTCTTCAGATTTTTCAGTAGCCCATACTCTACAATATAAATACATTAAAGGGAAACTTATTTGCCATTTTACCTTTACCCTAGAGGCAGGATTGAGGTGTTTGGCTTTTATAATTGTGCTAATATTCATACCAAATTTATAAGGTAGTGGGAGAATATTTTTCACAATTAAAGGCATATATGTCTATAAATATTTTTCTATAATTCAATACAGTTTATTAAGAGAGTCAACAAAATTTTAATGAAGAAAAAATAAATCACTGTCCATAAGATGACTGCTGTTTTTCATACAACCTCTGCACATCATGTGATTGAATCCTTGCATCCAGCCTATAGTGAATAAATTAATTATCTGACACTATTTAACTCATTCTAATACTTATTAGCTCATATTTGGGATGGTGGTCCATTTAAGCTCAGTTCACTTGGAATCTTTGCTGCATATGTTTAGCTGATGGTTGGTAAATACACTGAACTTTAGAGTGTAATCTGGCTGTCAATAAAACACCCTGATTTTTTTCCCAAAATAACTCATGATTAAAAAAGTATTGTGGGCTTGTTCTTATGGAGGTATCAGTGTTCTGAAAGCAAAAACAAAAACATTCAAATGTTTCTTTACCAGATACCTGACTGATAATCTTTCATAGCTACAGCATTACATAATCCATAAAAATAATAAGAGACCATATTCAAAGTTTTGGAAACACATTCTACATTTTTCTAGAGTAGGAGTAATGCCGAAGTCTGGCTGGGCACAAAATAACCGAGCCTCCACACAGCCTTGAAGGTTCAAACAGCAATCTTTATTCCTGAACTCTCACCGGCACTCTACACACACTTCTCGGGAACACACTGCCTCCACTGGGCTCCATATGTTAATTCTCTCAGAACCCCGCAAGAACTCAATGGGAACTCCAAAGTAGCAGGGGCCCAAGGCAGCAGGATCCGCCCTAATCCCAGAGCCATCCTAATCCCAGAGCAGGGTTATCTTTCAACCATTTTCTCTGCCAAAAATGCTAGATGTCATTCTGACTAAACTGTGGCTCTCAACAGAGTAAAAACGTATCATCTACTTTCTGTATATAGATGAAGCTGAAGAATTGTTACATGTTGGCATTTATGATTATTGTACCTTTTAAAATAGATGAGGTGCACATAGGTGTTCAGTGTGAAAGAATATTTGCTAAGTCTCACAAGAATATTTGCTATATAACTTTACTGGAATTCAGGTTCAACTCTACCTTATCTCAAAGCCAAAACTCACCTCCTCTAGGCTACATGAGTTATCAATATTTTCATATTCTCTTATATGTTAGATAGTGACACTTATTCAAAAGAGCAGAATTTTTGTTTCTTTTGTACCAGAGATTTTACTCAGGGGCATTCAAGCACAAAGTCACACCACCAGCCCCATTTTATTTTATTTTATTTTATTTTATTTTTTGTACCAGGGATTGAAGCCAGGGGCACTTGACCCTAGGCCACATGTCCAGCCCTATTTTGTATTATACTTAGAGACAGAGTCTCACTGAGTTGTCTAGGGTCTCACTTTGACTGAGGGTGACTTTGAATTTACAATCTTCTTGCCTCATTTTCCCATCCTTCTGGGATTACGGTTGTGTGCACCTGGCCCAACTCAGTCGTGGTTTTGTTTGTTTGTTTGTTTGTTTGTTTGCTTTAGTATTTACTCAGTTGCTGAAGCTGTCCTTGAATGTAAAATCTCCCTGCCTAAATCTCCTGAGTAACTGATATTACAGAAACACATCACCACACTGGTTCTTTTTAGTACATACAAAGGCAGAATTGAGATGTCAAACAGAAATAGACCTGTCAAAATCACCCCATCTTAAATGGTGTCTTATTTCCTAATATTTAAACATTGGACTTGTTTTGACACATAATGAGGAAATACTATTTTAATCAGGAGTCTGTTGATTCTCATTTTATTTATACAATTTGTTACAGTTCAAAATTTGATTTAATTTGAAAATATAATTTATCCTGTAATATTTCTGCGGTTTCTCTGCTTTCTGTTACAAAACTGGTTTCAATGCCTGTGCAAAATTATGATGAATTTATAGCTAGAGAGAAGTCTATATAATAAAATATTAATAGTATTAATTTTAATCATATTTTTGTTTCATATTTCTAACTTAGTTAGCAACATGAAGAGTTGAACTCATAACTCCTCTATCACTGAGTTATACTCCCAGTTCTTTTTCTTCTTTGTTTCATGACAGGGTTTTTCCCAGTTGTCAAGGCTAATCTCAAACTTTTCATCCTCAAGCATCAGAAACCTGTATCACCGGTATTGAAGTGCATGACCGTGTACATGGCTATTTTGTAACATTCTTAAAGTTGAGTATACAAACTCACCTAATGGTGCATTCCTGTAAGTCTAGTTACTCCCAAGGATGACGTACTTTCTTTCTTTTCTTTTATAAAAATTCATCCATGGTGACTAAGATGCAGATAATTGCTTTGAGAGAGCATACAACACAAGCCTTACATCATAGACTGAAGGATCTATTTCTAGTGAATGAAAAAAAATCAGATATATAATATTGTGTTGCATAATCACATGACATTTTGTTTCTTAACAGCAGCACAGTGAAGGGTATGTAACATATTTAGTTGCATATATTCTAGATGATTAAAATAATATTATTATGGCTTCAGTACACATGCTTTCTGAAGTTGCAGACACAAACAACTGACCAATGATAATTTGCATGAATGATAAGCTTGTCTGGGTAACATCTGGAAGTGGCTTTTAGTAATCCTAGGCATGGGTCTTGTGTTCTGGTGAAATGAATTTGCAGCATACATTGTTTAGGACTGGGGATGCCGAACTCTGGCCTTCTTACTAAGGGATTATTACAGAAAACTTCAGATGTTTGGATTTCATGATGAGGGATCCTAAAAATGTGGATTGTTGGTCAAGCCCAAGATGGCTATAGATATGCTGTCTTGCTGATGCTTCCAGCAGGTTGGTTTTAATTATGTATTAAAGGTAATAAACACCCTGATTCAGTATATGTATTCGAGGTCATAAATATTTGTATTTCAGCATGTATTCACTATGTAAAAGTTTTGAATTTGGCCTTCTTTTTTGAGATTTATATGTGTCCTATATAATGATGCAGGAGGCTATGGCCACCTCTTCATAAGCATGACTACTATGCCTACTGTGTCTGATATATTTCAACTGCTAGAGACCCAACCCTTGCTTCGTGGATCTGATCTGCCACAGAGCAACTGGCATAGTATTTAGGATCTTTTGCAATTAAGAGATACCTGAGCCCTGATATATTAATGGTGATGGTTTTGGGAGCAGGGAGCACCTATGGAAATCAAGAAACATATAGCGGGGCTGGGGATGTGGCTCAAGTGGTAGTGAGCTCACCTGGCATGCGTGTGGCCTGGGTTCGATCCTCAGCAGCACATACCAACAAAGATGTTGTGTCTGCCGAGAACAAAATATAAACATTAAAAAAATTCTCTCTCTCTCCCTCTCCTCTCTCACCCTCTCTTGAAAAAAAAAAGAAAAAAAAAGAAACATATAGCATTCAGTGTCCACAATCCTATTAGAATGTATCCTTATGAACAGTTAAGATATGAAGGGATGCATTTCTTGTAAACTTAAGGAAGGCTTCTGATTGCACTGTGTGTTTAAAAGAACCCAGCAAGTTTAACTGTCAATAACTAGATTAAGCAAAGGCCTTAGTCACTGGCTAAGAAAAAACTGGCAGGAATAGCATTGATGACTTGTAGAAATAGCATAAGGACCATGTGCAGGTGCTAGGGCCACAGTATGAGTGATTTCTATTTATGTGACAGAAAAAACTGACACAAAGCTAGATGTGGTGGTTCACACCTGTAATCCCACCTGCTTCAAAGGCTGAGGCAGGAGGAACCTGAGTTCAAAGCCACCCTCAGAAAAGTGAAGTGCTAAGAAACTCAATGAGACCACACTTCTATATAAAATAAAAACCAAGGCTGGGGATATGGCATAGGGGTTAACTGCCTGAGTCCAATCCCCATTACCAACAAAACAAAACAAAACAAAACAAATGAACAACAACAAAGAAGAAACTAACAAAAATGTATGAAAGATTGACACAATTAGAAAATCATAAGACAAACAAGAAGCTTATAAAGCCAGAGCACAATCAGTAGAGGAGGATCTCTGTACTTTGAAAATACCCATCAACTTTCCCCAAAGTGTTGATTGAGTCAGGGAAGGAGAAGGAAAATAAAGGCCAGAAAATCCAGTCAATGGTGATGCATAAAATGAAACAAGAGCAGCCAATTGCTCCAGTGAACTCCTGGCATGGCCGTCCCAGGTATCCAATTTCATCACATTTTACCAATCAAGTGGAATTTGTGGACTTATCAAAATAAATTAAACATTGGGCAAGAGATCCCCTGACTCTTTTGTTTTTATGTCTGTATGGTTTAGAGATTAATAGCATTCTGTGTAGTGCCTTGAAAATGGAGAAGTTATCACTGCTCTTTACAGCAGAAGTTGTAAAATATTCAATGCCATGAGGTTTTTATAGGGCCAAATGTGACTGAGTGTTTTACAAGGTGGCAGGGCTTTCAAAGGGCTATGATTTTAGTAGATAGCATAGGTCATAAACACATTTATTCAGTGTATAAACTCAAGTCATAAATATTTGCTTGAGTTTATGTACTTACTTTGGTAAAGTATTGGCAATGTGTCTTCTTTGACCTGCAGTTTAAAAAAATGTTCTTTGGAATAATTTAGGGGAGTGAGGTCTAGAAGCTAGAGTCTGGCTACAGACAACTGTTGCCTTCAAATAAAGCAATCCTACTATCACACCTTCTCCTTACATCTTTTTAAAATTTCTGGAGCCCTAAACCTTGTTTACTGGGTCTCAGCCCCCTGCACAGCAGCCAAAGACCTGAAAACAATTTGTAATTTGAGGCTAATACAAATCCTCTAATTTAAAGCAAGTTCCAAAAAGTATCATTTTTTGTATTTTTGTTGTTGTTGTTGTTATACTCCTAGATGATATTCTTATAGTGGAGATTTGTGTATCATTTGTTTTATAGATCACAAACACTGCCGTATTTACTTCTCCCTTTCATTTTCTTATGTGGAATTTCATATTTTCAATTTGAAAGACTCTTTTTTTTGGACCAGGGATTTAACTCAGACGCACTTGAAGTCTGAGTCATATCTTAAGACCAATTTTGTATTTTATTTAGAAACAGATTCTCAATGCATTTCTTAGCACCTCACTCTTGCTGAG
The DNA here is from genome assembly GCF_045843805.1 of Urocitellus parryii. Classification (NCBI taxonomy): domain Eukaryota; kingdom Metazoa; phylum Chordata; class Mammalia; order Rodentia; family Sciuridae; genus Urocitellus; species Urocitellus parryii. Next base: position 2,041,746 of record NW_027554068.1, read on the forward strand.
ACTGGCTTTAAATTCCCAATTCTGTTGCCTCAGCCTCCAGAGCCACTGGGAATACAAGCATGTGCCACTGCACCCAGTTTTAATTTACAAGAATGTTGTAATACAGATACAATTTTCTGGTTGCAGTATCCATAGCATGTTGCATTATTAATATGTGTGTAATAAAACATATCCATTTTAAAATTTCTTCTCTGATGAGAAATTAAAAAATATATTTTGTTTCTTAATTTCTTTAATTCAGTTCTTAGCCTTCAAGTTCATGCTACTTGCATACTTCAAGTTCATGCTAGAAGTTTTGTAAGTCTTTGCTCAAACATATTATTCCAATTGGGGAGGAGGTAAAACAGTATGAAATGAATGGAAATTCTGCTTTTAATATTGATTTTTTTAATAATACTGAGTATTTAATTCAGGGGTGCTTAACTACTGAGCTATATTTCCAGGTGTGTGTGTGTGTGTGTGTGTGTGTGTGTGTGTGTTTAATTTTGTGCTTCTTCTGGGTATTGAGCCCAGTGCACTGTGCACATGAGGCAAGCACTATACTAATGTAGCTTTATTCTCACCTCTTTTTCTCTTTTTATAAGTTTTTAAATTTCTTTCTTTTTTAGATTTGCAATTTCTTTATTTGCAATTTCTTCATAATATATGCATGCACTCCTGTGCCTCTTTTTTAAATTAATTTTGAGACAAGATTTTGCTGAGGTTCTTAGAGTCTCTGTAAGCTGATAAGACCAGAGAAAATGCCACCAAACTGTAGCTTTGTGTTTTTTTTTTCTTTTTGAACCCTGCAATAATATTAGTAGGGGCTACTCTTTGTTCTTAAATGAGCCCTAGCCAGTAATTAAGGCTTCCTATTAAAATATTGTTTACCGTGTGTAGACTATTTTATTATTGAGGGATTTACTCAACTGGCGGGATATAACAGAACAAAATTGATGTCATCATAGTCTGATGGTAAAATATCTTTAGGTACATTCAAATATATCTGATTTCTATGCAAGTGGAGGCCCCCAAAGGTGTCAGAGACTGAGATTAAGGTAGAGGTTCAGGGTGCTGCAAAGAAGAAAAGGAAGGACTCCACACCTCATCTCTATTCATCCAAGGAAAAGGGATCGCAGGAAGCAAGAAGTCCGAAGGCGTGCCAGGAGCAGGGTGAATTTTAGTGAATTAGTAAGAGTCCTGATAGATTTATTTATTGTCAAGTCTGTAGAGTTTTTTACAAAATGAGAAAATCTGGGATCAGCTTTCTTGGAATCACAATGAATGCCATTTTCTTTTCTTGAAGAGAGAGACCATTGAGTCTCTCTCTCTCTCTCTCTCTCTCTCTCTCTCTCTCTTCACAAACCTTTCTATATATAATTTATTTTTGTCTTATGTAATAATAGCCAACATTTATTGACTTTGTACTATATGGAAAAGACCTGGCCAGTTGTTTTATGTGCACCATTTTATTTAATAATTGAAACAACTCTGGGGAAGTTACTATTATTACCCATGGTTTACAGATGAAGAAAGAGTTTCAGAGAGTTGAAGTAACTTTCCCAAAGTTACATAATAATGGAGAATAACAGAACTGGATTTGGATCCCAGAAAACTAATCTCAATGGTCTCTTTTTTAACATTTTACTTTCTTGCCTCTCTTCTGTGTTTAAAATGTAATGTACCATTATAACTCACTGAGCAACTTATCAAAGTGGATCTCTAATGAGAATGTTTAAATCAACAAAAAATTCTAACATTACACATGCTAAATTCTGCTATTGTAAGCAGTATCTCATACAAGCAGGATATATTTACTACAAACTTATAAAACATCTATAATTTTATACTATTTTCATCTTTTAATGAGCCTAAACTAAAAGGTTGGCCCTTTTCTTGACATGAAATGTTCTTTATTCTTGAGGTAAACATGAAATAAAATATCTGTACAAATAGTCCTCCTTTGCAAGCACTTTGCATTCTTTTATTAGATCTCTCAGTGAAATCATAATCTTATGTTTTATACAAAGAGCTTTCTGGGGACCACCACACACTTTAACATCAGAATTTCACTGCTATTTTTGGTAAAGACTGAATATTTTCATGGGTATTTAAGAAAAGATAACTTAATTCGGAGGGAGTGGTGTAGAGTAAGCAAAGAAATTTGAAGAGGGGAGAAGCATAAACACAGGAAGAATGCAAAAAATGAATCTTCTTTGCAGCTTTTTTTTTCTTTTTTTTTTTAAAGAATGGACTATTCTGAAAAAAATGGAAGTAATTTTGTTAATCACAATCATAAGACTTCCAAACTAAAATATTAACTTTATGAGCTATCAAAATGTTACCCAACAATACTATCTCCAAACTCCACAAATGTTCATCAGCTGAATGGATAAATAAATTAGGTATATTCAACCACACAAATAAAAAAGAACTGTTGCTATTTTTATTAATTCGGACGTATTACATGGTATTATATTGAGTTAAAGAAGACACCATAATGACATCTTATGTTTTATTGAATTTACATTCATTCTAACAACAGATTAACCTTTGACATTAGCAGTCAGAATGGGGGGCTGGGGATGTGGCTCAAGCGGTAGCGCGCTCGCCTGGCATGCGTGCAGCCCGGGTTCGATCCTCAGCACCACATACCAACAAAGATGTTGTGTCCGCCGAGAACTAAAAAATAAATATTAAAAAAAATTCTCTCTCTCTCTCTCTCTCTCTCTCTCTCTCTCTCTCTCTCTCTCTCACTCTCTCTTAAAAAAAAAAAAGAATGGTAGTTAACCTTGGGACAAGGACTATGACAATACAGTGTGGTTTTTGTTCCTTGAGTTGGATGCTAATTACCCAAATGTAATCACTTTGTTCTGAATGATTCTGATTTGTGGATTTTCCTGGCTATATGTAATAATTCAAGAACAAATTTGAAGAAATAACATAAGGAGTCCCCACCCTCACAAAGAAGAAGGAGGAGAAGGAGGAGGAGGAGGAGGAGGAGGGGGACGACGACGACATCTACTACCTGTGGGGAGAAAATTCATTATGTATCATTTAATGTGACCAGAAAGAAAACCACTTAGAAAGCTAACCATGCAACTTCAATTCATTTCTTAAAATTTTCCAGAATTCATTCTTACACTGAATTCTTCTCTCACATAAAACTGTGGCTATCAATTAATATAAGGTGTTGTTTTATATAAAATTAAAAGAAAAACAGGAAGACATCTTAAAATATCTGGAATACTAAGGGTCTAAAAATCATCCCAACTATCACCATATTAATGCAAGGACCTCAGTAATGACCCAATCTCTACCAAGTTTCCTGCTGTAGTGATTGAACTCTACTGGTAAGGCCACAGGTGGGGAAAGACATTCAAGAAAATGCTATAAAACTCAAAGAAATGTCCAGAAAAGCACTGCCTTCTACTTAGGTCTATAGTGGGTTCATCTAGGAATTTGTTTAGAAGATTTTTATCTTGGTAAGGTAATATGACCAATTGTCAGATCAATTAATTTGTTGCCATTCTCAGTATTCTGTAGTCCATTTTTTTTGTAGTCCGTTTTTGATCAATATGGTGTACTGCATGGTTGCTCAATATGATTCATATAAAAATTGATAGTATACAAACTTTCATCAGAAATAAATATACCCTAAATTACATAAGATAATGAAAAATACAGATTGCTCATTTTTACTCAAAACTTTATAATAACTTAATCTGTTACTGCTGTAGAGTCCTTTTGGTCTCATAGCCTAGGAGGGAGGCATTGGCAGCTTCCCCAAATGCTGGGGGACTAATTAAATATTTGTATTTATTTCATCATTAGCTATTAGACAAAATATGTTCCCAATCTTTTAAACATAAACTGACTTTTGGTAGAGGTAGAGGACAGAAATAAACACCCAGTCTCTGTACCTTATATAACATCAAAGTAGTGATTCAACACAACACTGAGGCAGAAAATGTTTCCAAGGCAATTATCAACCGGAACACATATTCCATGCTTACAGGCAGCTCAATTCCAATCATTTAGTCCTTTTTTCCTCAATTAAAGTAGATCTCAATCTTTAATTCCCACATCTAAATTAAAAGTTCTCCCTACCTCAGCCTTGTTTTAAATACTTATCCTTCTAAGTTTAAATTTTCCTTGCAACCCAATGCCCAGTATTCTACTTCCTCCTTCATCTCAAATTATCTCTTTAAATAGTTTTTACTTATTATTATAGCCCCTTCCCAAGTCTCTACCCCAGGATAAGGTACAATTTAAAGAGACTACCCCCTACATTGAAGTTTAACCACAGATGCCCACAATACCATTTTCCTTGCTTAGTTTAGGAAGGATATATTTTAACTAAAATTTCATTATCATAAATTTCTTCCCTATATTTCTCCTATTCCTCCTTCTGTTTTACACACAATCACAAACTCTCAAAATGTGTGTATGTGTGTGTGTGTGTGTGTGTGTGGTGTGTATTTGTGTGTGTGTATATATATATATATATATATATATATATATATATATATATATATATTTTTTTTTCATACAAAGACTTACTAAAAATATATAACTGTAAGTATGCCACAAATACCATTTGTAATTCCAATGTTAGGGACACAGATTAAAAAATACAGTGAAGTTTTCTTCTAAGTTATGTTTGTTGTTTGTTTTTAGGTGTAAGAAGGCCATAGAGGATTGAGGGCCTTCATACAAGAACTAATTGTTTCACCTGAAACTACAAACTGTATTGCAGCACAATTGCTTTGAAGACTAAAACTTCTTTTTTCCTATAAAAGAAAAAAAGTTAAAATTGCATGAATAAAAACGAAAGTCTCTATACCTTGGCCATAAGGATACAAAATGTTAAATAACTCATTTTTCCACTTGAGAAACAGGCTTTATGTACCAAACTAGAGCAATATAAAGTATGTATTAATAAATATTAGAAAAAAACATCTCCACTTTCTACATTTTAAAGACTTAAAATCATGGTAAAATGATTTTAGAGAATGCTCATAAATTTGGTTATCAATTCAGAATACAATCTAAGTGATAATTTGTGAGTGTTGTCTGGGATCCAGGCAGCCTCATTAACAAAAACAAAAATTGTTGAGATTATACAAATTTAAAATTCACATATATTTTTACATATGGATTGAATTAATCTTTTCTTGGTACTGGTTTCCATGTAATAAAAAGTTGTTTGTAGGTTTTATTAAAAAAAATCTTTAGAAATTAAAATGTGCAATATTCCAGTTGAAAACCACAAAAAGAATTCCTTTATCAAAAAAGTTAGTTGTGAGAAAGGATTCATTTGCATTAAACTTTAAAACTGATAGCTCAGTCAAAAACAATTCTGTTTGAAACTCTCATTCAAAGTATCTGCTACAAAAGCATACACAGTTTATTATGTCATAAGTTCTGAAACCCAAAAGCTTTATAAACATAGTTAAAAGTGGAATCAGGATCCAGAATCTAGAAAAAGCTCTAATTCACCTCTAATTCAGCTAGCCCAGTCTAATGATAGTTTTTAAGAAACTTGTAGCTAAAAACTGTTACCTGGCACACTGGAATTTGTTTCCAAAAGCAGTGTCTGTATCATAGCCCATGTTGTTTTCAGGCATTTTCCTGTAGAACCAGTGGCATCTTAAATTTGAAAGTTCAAATTATGTATTTATCCCTGATACCTACCAAAAGGAGGGACTGGATATAGAGAAAGATTTCCTGTCCCCTAAAATGTTTTGAGCACCGTAAGAACTGCTGCTTACTGTGTCCTATCAATGTCAAATCTCAGGGATTCTTACAAAAAATTCAAAAGGGAATATGGCAGGGTGGGTTAGTTCATATTATAGCCAGTCTGCTTTCTGAAGTAGATATCCTGCAGATAACCTGATATGAGATATCCCCTCAGAGACCCTTTACATCTAATAATCCTACCAAAAGTCCATTTTAACATGTAATATGAATCCAATATGTTTACAAACATACTCAAAAGGCATTCAAATGTCAATTGTCTCATATTGTGAAGTATACTCTTTTAAACATAAACCTTTTATTTCCCAAAACTAAACCCAAAGAAAATGACAAGTGCTACAAGTTTTATAGTACAAAGGACAAGAGCAAAAGTATCTGTTTTCCTGCCCTGTTCTGGTCTTCTCTCCCCCTGCACTCTACATCCTGCAGACCATTTGTAGGTCTTGGTTGTTAAAATTTATTTCTACAGTAGTCTTATAATACTCTAGATGCTGAAAAACTTCTTATCCTTTAATATTGCTTGGCTTAAATTTATGTACTGCTCTTAGGAAGGAAACCCAAAAGACTTTTTAATGACCTACTATGGAAAATTGTCCCCACAAAGTTTAGATGCTATGTTATATCAACTCCCTGGAATCAAAGAAAGGAAATGACTTACATTCTTGGAAAATGAAGCATTAGCAGCTTTCTCTGACAAACTACATCCTGTGGCAACTGGGAGTATTTCATACAAAAACTACATTTAAATAGATGCTTATGAAACCAATAAACAAATAGCACCACGTCCTTGAGGATAAGAGAAGGAATCACACATGGAAAATACAGCCAGAAATGATTTTCCTCTACATTTAGAACTGCTAGAGCCCAGACTTGAAGTAAAAATCAACCTGAGAATTGTAAATTTGTCTTCCCTGCTGTGAGTAATGTTCAGATCCTGAGGAAAATGCTGGAAAACCCGATTCTTTGCTAAAATAAAAGAAAAACAGAAACTAAAAAAGCAGAAGGGAGTCAATGACCTAATATTTCTTTAGGCACAAGGTACACAACTGTACAGTCCCCAAATTTTGCAAGCTTTCATTTCAACTTTAAAATATACTAGTTTTGACCATTTTCCATCTCTTCATCTTTTAGAAAATGCCCCTCATTTAGGCTCTGCCATCCCTGGAATAGAGGTGTTGTTTTCATCCTTTTGATTTCCCCTGGGTGGCCCCAGGTGTCCCTTCCTGACAGTGCCTGGCCAGCCAGCCCAGAGAGTAAACTGTGGGGCTTCTTTGCTGTCGCCTGACCTAAGATCTGCCAACTCCTCCCAAGACCCACATTCTGCAGGCCACGCCCCAACTCACATGTCGCCTGAGATCCCTTCAGGACCAGGAGCTCCATACTGGAGTCGGTTTCCCCAATGAGGCACTTTCAGGGTCTTGGAGCAGACGCTGCTCTTTGGTCCTTTCCAGAAGTCAGGCAGCCTGGCCTCCAGGGCACACAGCAGGCAGCACCCACAGCCTCGGGAAAGCGGCTCCAACACTGGTCCCTTCACAGTGATGGAGAGCGACAAGTAAGAGCCCTAGAACAGAGTGCCGGAGACACCATCAAGCCCTGGAACCTGCGGAGCCTAGCCATCTGGGGACGAGGCCCGGTGCATGGAGCCCAGAGCACATCCCACAGTCAATACAGGCCTCCTGCCATCTCCACAGAGGGGACTGGGAGCTCCAGCCTTCCCTGCTTCCAGGCTCTGCTGCCCTGGGGCCTGTCCTCCAGCCCCGGCATGGGCAAGCTCCGACGCCCGAGGCAACTTGCTCGCCTGGTGCCCACCCTAGACCCGAGCGAACTAAAAGAAGAAGAAAGACCGAGAGGGGGACACTGCCTTTCCAGGATTGGGGGCCTCAAGAAACCCTCTGGAAACCTGGTCAGTTTGGCTGACAGGGAACCCAGACACCGCCGCTGGGGCGCGGTTCCCAGGGAGGCGCTGGGTTCCTTTTCTTCCCTCTAGAAAGTCCTGAGCGCCAGGAGTCAGACCCTCCTCAGCTGTGGACTTCTTCCTGCCGGTGCCCCCTGCCCGCACCTTTCTTGAATCTCTCTTAATTATTATGTGACTTTTTGCACCACTCGGGGAGCAAAACAGAACACGGAGCCTCTTTTTTAAAAATAATTTTTAGTTGTGGATGGACACAATACATTTACGTATTTATCTAATGTGATGCTGAGGATCGAAACCAGGACCTCACACATGCTAGGTAAGTGCTCTACCACTGAGCTAGGATCTCAGCCCCACTTAGCTCCATTTTAAAACAGATCAACTCTATTTTCATAAAAACAAGCAGGCTGGGGTGAGCAGTCATAATGCTGTTGTTTATTTATTTATTCCCCTTGAAAAGCACAGAGTGTTCAGCAACTATTAAGAATGAACACCTGGGTAGTGGCTTTGCAGGTTTTTTAGGAAGGCAGGTGAGTGCCCAATGCCTGGGATCCATGTGACTTACCTGGAAACCGGGCAAGCACCAAGGTTGATCTTTCTTTGTGAAAGGCTGCCATCATGAGGCTACTGCAAATATTTCTGACCAGTCAACTACTGAGCCCGAGTGCCCAGCTGGGTTTTACACATTTTTGAGGTGACTCAACTCTTCTGAAATGCTTTCTGTTTTCTGCCTCCAGCCAGAAAGTCGTCTCAAAATATTGATTAATTTCAAAAGGAGGAAAATAAGGTTCTAATGCTGCCATCCAGGTCCAAGTCTTCTCCAGGGCACCTGCTAGTCCTGCTGTGAGCCTCCATCAAAATGTCAGGAATTCTTTGACAAATTTCAAAGGGGCTGAAATGTCATTACTGTTTGTATAATTGTAGATTGATTAACAATAGCATAAATGACACAAACATGACAAAGGTGGAAGGTATGAAGAAAACCTCTCATTGGCAATCTTTTCTTTATTCAGTATTCAGCAGTAGAGTCAAGCAGTGGTTTACCTAGCATGGCTTATTTGGGGGGCAGAAAATGGCTTAAGTAAGGATGTGGGTTACATAAGCTTCTTTCACCATATCAATTTTCTTTCAGAAGCTTACAATGTTCTTATTATGGACACTCATGCCATCCACATCTCCAAATACAATATGTCAAATCTTTCTTTTCTGAAATCTAGATTCTATTTTTTGATGTTTCATAGTCCTGCTAGTAATTATATTTCCCACCTTGGTTTTCTTTTTCCTCTATTTGCTTTCTATTTAAAAAATGAAATAAAATAAACAAAGAAAAAAGAAAAAAAAATTCTTCTGCATGCCTATACAGCTCACCTTTCTTTTTGTTTTAAAAACATAGGACTTGATGGTACTTTACATTCTCTCCAGATCAGCCTGTTCTCTAATTAATAAACCTTGATTAAACTTCCAACATATTCAATGTCAACCTATATTTTGTATGTAAAGGGATGTTGAGATAAATTCTAGCTGTTGTTTCTTTGTTGAGAGCCACGGCCAGTCAGAACGACACCTGGCATTTGCAAGAGGGAATGTTTGAAATGTGATGCCATTGAACCATTGAGATGATGATTTGAGTTAAGCTATATATAATTGCTGTGATGCTGGATTGATTTCATTGTATATTTGACTTTACTGTCGGGCAATGGGGCGACACTTGCTGCCTTGGGCGCCCGCTACTTTGGAGTTTTTCCGCTACTTTGGAGTTCTCGTGGGGCTTCCCAGAAAGTTTCCATTGGTTGGGGAAGTGCCAGAGGAGGGATTTCTGGTGTGGCAGGTTGCTGGAAGGGCCGCCTGGGTGGCATTGGTGAAAAAGTGTGTGTGCAGGTGCATTGCCGGTGAAAGTTGAAATAAAGTAGTTGCTGTTTGAACTTACAAAGCTTTGTGGTGGCTCGGTTATTTGTGCCCATCCAGACTGCAGCATTTCTTCTTGATGTAAACTGTGAAGTGTATGAAAAAATAAGTCCAAGCAAATTATTCTAAATCTTTTGTAATATCAAATGATAGACCTCAGCAAGAGCAAATGAACATATACAAAAATACTTGCACCAGCCTGATTTCAGACTCCCCCACCCTAATGGAGAAGCTGACCCCAAAACAATAAGCCCAGAAAATATCCTATTCACATTCTGGTTCCATGTTAATTACACAGCTGGGTTCAGTGCAGAGAAGTAAGCAAATATCAAAGGTGCCAGTTTATCTCAAGACATTATCAGCATATTTTCTCAACTACTATTGCTAGCAGTATTGTATTGTGGGTGTAATAGTGTAGAATAAAGTAAATAACCAATACCCTGAGTGAGATTTTAGACCTTCCAGAGCCCTGGCCCAACTCTGATGACCACAGTAATAACTCCACAACTACCAATTGCTCCTAAAAGAAATTTGTGCACTGTTTCAACAAATTTTGTTCGAGTTATTATGTTCTGAAGTTTAAAGTTTTAGATGCAAAGGCAACTGGGCATGTGCAAATATCTGTAAACTGCAAACAAATAAATTTGCATTCTTTTTTCTAGGACTTTTATGACTATGGTTTCCAACAGTCATTCTCAAAAGAAGTTAGAAAAAAAAATCCGTGCTTATTCCCAAGGAATCTTTTTACAACACTCTTACACTGGCTACTTCACAGAAAATTGCCTCAGGGATTTAATTCATAAATCAATGAATTTCCTGCAGCCTGTACAGTGCTGTTGGAATGGCTATTATAATAATCTAAAATCGTCATGTGTGGTGACACATGCCTGAAATCCTAGAAGTTCAGGAAAATGAGGCAGGGGAATTGGTAGTTTGAAGACAGCCTCATTCACTTAACAAGGCTCCAAGAAACTTAGTGAGAGCCTGTCTCAAAATATTACATAAAAAGGACAGTGGATGTGGCTCAGTGGAAAGCACCCCTGGGTTCAATACCCAGCACCAAACCAAAATTTAAAAAAAATAAACATAAGAATTCAGGGTACAAAAACATGTAAAAAATGTTGGCAACAGCATACATTTAATAAATATATTTTTGCTAAAAGTGTTCAGTTTCTTTAAAAGCCCAAAATAAAAATGCTACATAATCCACTAGTAATAATTTGGGGTACTACCACAAAGTTGTACATGCCTGTACTCTCTGTAGCTTAGAAGGATGAGACAGAAGGATCTCAAGTTAGAGACCAGACTCAAAAACTTGGCAAGGTCCTAAGCATATCAGTAAACCCTGTCTCAATAATAAATAAATAAACAAAAGTGGTGGAGACTGGGTATGTAGCACATTGGTTAAATGTCCATGGGTTAATCCCTGGGTTCAATCCTCAGTACCACAAAGAAGTAAATAAATAAAATAAAAGTGAGAAAGAGATAGATTGAATTTGCATGTAATTTAAATTCAAAATAAATTTAAAAATATGGATATATATATATATATATATATATATATATATATATATATATATATATATATATATATATATAAAGCAATTGAAATCCTTTTCCTGAAGATATTGCTGCACTTCTATTTTTATTGTATCTTCATTCACAGTATCTAATAAAGGGAAACAAATTAAGTGCCTTTTGGATAAAAGGTATTATCAGAATATGCTTTCCAGCTGCAGATTATTCAACTAATGCCTTTAGAAACTACACACTTAAAATTAAAACTGGTCCCTAGAAGGCAATACTCAGATACTGGTGTTTTTTAAGTACTCCAAGATATTTGGTATCTGTGAGCACCTTTTTTCAGACTGTTCTAAAATTCAGAACGAGGTACATATGGGAGGTCAGGATAAAACCACAATATACAGTAAATTCTTCAATGATTAATCTTAACACAGACACTCTATTAGATGAAACAGTTTTGGAGATAAAACTAGATTTTCTGTTTCACTGATTTCTGGGTTATGGATTCAATCCAAACATATATAAGAAAAGACTTAAGGCTACAGGTTAAAATCTATTTATAATAGGTATTGAAAATATACCAAAGGCTGGGTGTGTTGGTGCAGGCCTGTAATCCCAGTTTCTGGAGAGACTGAGGCAAAAGGAACAAATTTCAAAATAGCCTTAGCAAAAGTGAGGTGCTAAATGACTCAGTGAAACCTCATCTCTAAATGAAGTAAAAAATAACCCTGAGACTGAGTCTCAGTAGTCCAGTGTTCCTAAATTCAATCTCTAGTATCCACCATTAAAAAAAAAAAATATGTACCAGGGGGCTGGGGCTGGAGCTCAGTGGTAGTGAGAGGCCCAAATTGATCTTTTCTTAAAATTGGGCATCTCGCCACAAAACCATGAAAAGTTAATTTCAGCTTTACTATAAATTACTGCAAATTCTGAACCTGCTTGAAATGCCTGTCCGTGCCTCAAACTCACCCATGCCTGGCTCTCTAACCAGATAGCAGCCCTCTCTGAAACTTAGTGACATCTCATAAATATTGACCTTCTCTGGCCAGACAATGACCCTCTCTGAGGCTCTAATGGTCCTCATAAATTCTGATGTTTGGGCCAGCAAACAAATGTAAACTACCATTAGTGTGATGCTTGTCAGAGTTCTTTTATCTGTAATCCCCCTTTGTGTAAGTTTCTGGGCTATAAAGCTGGGCTTCAGGAAAGCTGGGGTGCTGTCTTGTTCCCACCATTTTGGAAGGCAGAGGCAGCCCAGACGGTCGAAATAATAAGCTTGCTTTAATTTGATTTTAATTGGAGTCGGTGGTCTTTTCTTGCATCCTGGTCTAACAGTAGCTAACTTGTCTGGCACCTGGCTTAATTCTCAGCACTACATATAAGTAAATAAAATAAAGGTCCATCAACAACTAAAAAATAATTTTTTCATAGTGTAACTATTTGTTGACAGCCTGTGACCTAATTTGCTGTGTACTTTAGTTTTTGAGATGGAAGTTGGCCATGCATGGTGGTGCATGCCTGTAATCTCAGCTGCTTCAGAGGCTGAGATAGGAGGATCCTGAATTTGAAGTCAGTCTCAACAATGATGAGAAGCTAAGCAACTCAGTGAAAACCTTTCTCTAAGTAAAAATTAAAAAATAAGGGTAGGGATGTGGCTCAGTGGTAGAGCGTCCATGACTTCAATCCCTGGTTTTGCCTCCCAAAATATGGGACTGGGGATATAGCTCAGCTGGTAGAGTGCTTGCCTTCTAAGCATGAGGCCCTGGGTTTAATTCCCAGTACCACAAAAAACAAAAAAACAAAAAAATGGAAGGAAAGAGAGAGATTGATCTTTCATGTCATTTGAATTCAAGTTAGTCCCACTTTTATTTTCCTGCCACACCAGAGAAAGGTGTTTATTGAAATGTTTGAAACGTTTCTATGGGTCAGAGCCATTTTAATTAAAAGGTCTTACATATGAAAACAAAATGAATTCAGGACCTTTAGTGGTCCACATAAACTACACTACCTCATTTAGAAGAGATTAATTCTTTTTAATGTCACCTAATTTTATTCTGCTTTATTCATATGTAAAAAACTCGGATTGTTGGTAAAGATGGTGCCTGGAGGGGCTGGGGATGTGACTCAAGTGATAGACCACTCACCTGGCATGTGTGCAGCCCAGGTTCCATCCTCAGCACCACCTACAAACAAGATGTTGTGTCCGCCGAAAACAAAAATAAATAAATAAATAAAATAATTATTTCTCTCTCTCTTCTCTCTCTCTCTCTCTCTCTCTCTCTCTCAAAAAAAAAAAAAAAAAAGATGGTGCCTGGAGCATTTCTCTTCCAGGAGCTCAGGTCCATGACACTGAATAGCGTGAACTTTTAATGGTACAATTGCACACCTCCTAATCTCCAAAAGGGTGTGAAGTCTCAGCCAATAAAGAAGTAAGAGCCCACTCCCCCCTGCTCCTCCTCATCTCCCGTTGAACTCATGATATCAACACCCTCTCCCTCTCCCCATCCCCCTCCCCCCACTTCCCCTTTCTCTCTCCTTCCCCCTTCCCACTTCTCTTCTGTGACAGGCCTCTACAGTCCTGCTTGTTGAGTTTATGGAGCTTTTCCGCCATTCCTACACAGATGATAAATCAAATCTTTAAAAAATGCTCTCTAGTTCTTAAAGAAAAATGAAATGAAATATGGGAAAATAGTCAGTGATAATGTTGAAAGTGGAGTTTTGAGATGAAACAAAATTTCTCACTTTTCCAATTACATCTGGGTGCTTGTCTCACAAATTTTGAAGAATAAAATCTATTTATTTAAGCAAGTCGAAATAGAACTCCCACCATGTGGGATGGGGAATGATACCAGATAAACTCATTTTTGTGTGCCATCTTAAAATTTTACTGATGTTTTTCAGCAAACATGGAAAAAATATTTAAAATAGGTTTTAGAAAAGGCATCCTGACTACCATATGGGTTCATTTTCATCTTTTCCGTGACCCATCTTTCCTCTTGCAACTTCACCACGGGACAAAGGACTTTGTTGAAGGTATTCCCAAAAGTGGGCATTAAGGATTTTTTTACATTTGAAATAGGCCTTAATGGTGCTCATTAACATATCTTCCAGTTAGCCTCCAGCTGTGTTAGAATGAGGTTCATTATCCTGATTACACTGTAATTTTACTATCCCTTTTATTTTATACTAATTCACTATGAAAAAAGAACCCTGGATTTGAATATGTGAACAGAGAGCTAGAAAACTGGAGGTTTATTCTCAGACCTAGGAAGAGTTAAGCTTAAGTTCTGGAATTTATATTGTTGTTCTGAATTTGTGATACTGTTTCCCCTACATTTAAAAAGCTCAGGAGTCATGAGGAGCATTGAGTTAAAATCCAGCATCAGCAATTTAATGAGGCCCTAAGAAACTCAAAGGGACCCTGTCTCCATATAAAAATATTTTAAAAGGGCTGGGGATGTGATTCAGTGGCTGAACACCACTGGGTTGAATTCCTGGTACAAAAAAGAAAACAAAACACACACACACACACACAAAAAAAAAAAAACTCCATAACAAGCACTAAAAGTACAATCTCTCTTGTGCATGAAAACAACAAATGAAGTTGGGGTTCTCTTCAGATAATTATTCCAGTCTTCACCACACAATGTGGGAACATGCTGGACTCATGGCACATGGATGCCCACAAAGGCCTTTAGAGACAATCTGAAAACACCATACAATTATGGAACAAAATGCCCAGGTGTTTAACTGCTGATCTAAGCTTCACTAGACTAGTAAGGGTGGGGGATGGAGGTTGATCTTGAAAGGGTAAAGTTTCTAAGCTGCAAGGCCTGAGTTAAAAAGTGAAGGACCAGGTATTAAGTTCCTCTGCTACACCCAGAACCTGAAATTCCTGAGGCAGTTAAGACAATGCCCTACTGGCCATTTAGCCTAGGGACCTGTACAGCTTGTCACTTAGGCATACAGGGCATGCCCAAACCAATCAGTTTGAATGTGTACCCCGCTTAGGAGTGACCAATCACCCCCACCTGAACTGTTCCCACCAATGAATGTGCTAATCATGTATGAGAGTTGTTGTTCAATTTTCCCGCGCCTCATGATGATTTGTCCTGATGTGTTCAAAGCCTCCGCCCTCCCCAAAAAGGGTACTTAAGCACTGCTCGACCCCTCCCCATGGCTCTGGGCTACTCTCTCTTCTTGAGTAAGCCTGGAGCCTCAGCGTGCTGAATTGGATCCTCAATAAATCCCCTTCTGCAATTGCATGAGTCAGTCTCTTGGTGGTCTCTTCCTCCGACTTTTGGCTGGACCCTTACAATCTGCCGCAGAGACCCTCTGAGGAGTCCTGTGAAGATGGTCTTAGGCCTGAGCCTACACAACTCTATTTTTAAAATTCTAGTTTCAAACCTGCAGTCTCATCAGGCACACACACACAGAGCACTCCAGTATGGCCTCAAATAAGTTATTTACCCTCAACCTGATAAATAGAGTGAAGCCCCTGGCAGGCTCTCCTTGCCTGATAAGAGAGAAAGGCAAAAATATTAGGGTGGAATCCACCAGACAGGATGTTTCTGACCCCAGGGTAAATGATAATGAGAAACCTGGTGGTAGCTGAAGAAGATTGCAAGGGGAGTCAAAAAGCCCAAAATTTTATGTAAATAATAGAGCTAATGAACAGGGATTCAGCCAGCCAAAACAAGGATGCACTTGAGATGGAGAGCATATGAGGACCTGACATCCAATT
Source organism: Urocitellus parryii (assembly GCF_045843805.1). Lineage (NCBI taxonomy): Eukaryota > Metazoa > Chordata > Mammalia > Rodentia > Sciuridae > Urocitellus > Urocitellus parryii. The sequence goes on from NW_027554068.1 coordinate 2,057,570, forward strand.
AGTTGTCTTCATTTCCTGATCCTCTGCATAATACTCACCACTCTTCAACTCTATGCCCTTGTTTGAACCCTGGTGAGAGCTGCAACTTCTCCCTATCATCCTCTCCTCAACCAGTCATCTGATCCACACCAGGAAAGCTCCGCCTTGGTTTTTGTCCTGATCACCCTGGTCTGAGTGAGTGTGCATATGCTGGACATAAAGCCTAAGGCCTGAGACTTTTGAACTTAGCATGCAGAGGGAATGTCTGTAATTAGCCTGTCATTATTACGTGTGCTTTGCAGTGCTTAGAATTAATTTATAATTGTTAGCTCTGAATGGATTATGTCTATTGCAGTACCTAGCATTAAGAATTGTTGTTTTCTTGATTAAGAAACTACAGAGTGAAATTATGTTGAGTAATTGAATGAATAAAGCATTGACAGGGGCAGAAGTGCATAGAAATTCTTTATTTCTCTCCTGTACTGCATATATCACAATTGTTGCCCCCTCACAACAAGTCCCTGGCCACAATTTTCATTTTCTGCCATTGCCACTCTTGCCAGCTTCAAACAACCTACTTATCCAGTCTCAAGATAACAAGGCATACTTATCATTTTCTTGCTTTCAGGGTTTTCAGAGTTCTCCCTGTGATTTGTTTTCAGGTTCTTCTTAGCACAGAAATTTGGGCTCCTGATCCATGACAGAAAGCCTACAAAATGATTAAAAGAATGGCACCTAAGAGACTATTGGACAAGTCTTCAGGCACTGCCTCCAACCTAAGCCAAGTGGGCCCAGAATCAAGTCCAAAATGCAAGCTGGTCCATTTTCATTGTTAAAAGACTAAGGATCAGGGCTGGGGATATGAACTTAAATAAAAGAAATTAAACTACTTTATATAAGATATCTGCTGTTTTCCAGATATTCACGGTACCACATATAATTAAAACCTGACATTTTCCCTCCAGTGGGTATATTGTTGTCTATAAATGTATAAGAAGTCACTCTAAAACTTACTAGTTCACATTTGGATTGAACTGCATTCATCTGCAATATTTTTGCTACATATATTTAGCTGTTAAGATTACTGAACTTCAGAGGGTGATCTGGCTGCCAAAAAAAAGCACCCTGAATCTTCTTCCCATGATATCTCAGAATTTAATAAATTAAGGTGAGCTTGTTCTCATTTAGGAGATAGTGTTCTAAAAGAAAAAGCAAAAACATTAAAAAATATTTCCTCACTCGATAACTGACTAGTACTCTTTCATAGCCACAACTTTATAAAAGCCTTAAAAAAAGAAACAGAGCCCTGACCCAAAGTTTGTAGAATGCATTCTGCATTTGGCTAGAGTAGGAGTAAAATCACATTACCAAATTTCTGTACACAGATAAGGCTAAAGGACTATTGATATTATGTCACTAATTCTGCCTTCTGTATACAGCTGTTCAGTGTCAAAAAATATTTTCAAAATCCCACAAGTACAGTGTGTGAGTGTGTGTGTGTGTGTGTGTGTGTGTGTGTGTGTGAGTGTGTGTGTTTATATGAGTGTAGTGCTGGTGGTCAAACTGAGAGAATTAATAATCCTGAGCTATATTCTCAATTTTTTTCTTTTCTTTTTCTTTATTTTGAAACAGGATCTTACAAAGATGCTGTGTTGTGTGCCCACAGTTTTTAAGTACATATCAAGATCAAATATGCCTGACACAAAGGCAGAACTTAACTCCTTTAGAAGCCATGATTCATCATTATTTTTAAGTAGTGACATTTTTAAGTAGTGACATTTATTCAAAAAGGGGAGGGGGGTTACACACATATGTGGCTCATGTCAGCAATCTTAATAATTTGGGAGACTTAAGCAGAAGAATCACAATTTCAAATTCAGCCTAAATAATATGAGAGGGCCCTAAGTAACTAAGCAAGACTTTGTGTGAAAACTAAAAATAAAATAAAATACAATTTAAAAAGCCTGATGATATAGAGGTTTAGTAGAAATACCCTGGGTTAAGTATTCATTCCTCTTCCCTTAAAAAAAGAAAAGAAAGAATAAAAAAAAGAAAAACAAAATTTTTACATCTGATGAACTTTTTATTCAATGAGGATAATAGGTTTAAGAAAAATGTCTAAAGCTTATAGCAAGGAATTAAAATAAACTTGGGAAATTGCTGAAAATTGAATTGAAAAATCAAGAACAAGCAATATTTTTTTAAATTTCTTATCAGGAGAAATTTGAAAACAGGCATATTTCATTTCAGTCATGATGAAAATGCAAGATGCTATGGAAACTGCAACAAAAGGACTGTATCTGTATCAGAAAAGTTTTGTAAATGGAGAATATGAAACACTACATTAAAAAAGTGAGGGTGAGATAACATTAAGGCCATATGTGTAATCTAAAATAAATAATATACTAAATATCCACTATATGAATTTTATCTGGGAGTATATCTACAAAACAACACAATGCCCCTTGAATAAAGCAGAGGATTTGTGATAATGTCAAATTAAAAATGATTTCACATCTGTGGCTGTTGTGCAGGGGCTTATATCAAAAAAGCAAGGTTTGGGGCTCAAGCAGTTGAATGAAGATGTGAGGAACTTTTGGGATGGTAGGCATGCTACTTTTGAAGGCAGCAATAGCCCATAACCAAACTCTAGCTTCTATCCCTCAGCCCCCCAAATTATTAAATAGAACTTTTTTTAATGCAGGTCAGACAAAGAAGGCATATCAACAACATTTTACTGAGATAAGAGCATGTTCACAAATAAATGTTTTTGATCTTGAGTACATAGATTGAATATGATTGTTTAAGACCTTGGTTACTTGCTAAATATACAGCCCTCTGGAAGCCTGGCAAGGTACTAACATACTTGGTCTTTTTTTTTGCCTTAAATGCCTCATGGCATTGAGCATTTTACAACTTCTACTGTAAGGAGCAATGCTAACCTCTCCATTCTTAAGGTGCAACACAGAATGCTGTTTATCTCTAATTCTTACAGACAAAAAATAATAATCTTGCTCTCTTGCCACCTGGGTAAATTATTTTTTAAGTCCACCAGTTCTGCTTAACAGGTAAAATGGAGTAAACTTGGATACCTGGGATGACCATGCCAGTTGTTCACTGGAGCCATTGGCTGCTGTTGTTTCATTTTATGCATCATCCATTGACTGGACTTGAAGGCCTTTATCCTTCTTCTTCTCCCCAGACTCAATCATCACAATGGAGAAGGTTGATGGGTATTTTAAAAATACAGAGATCTTACTCTACTGGATATACTTTGGATTCCTATACTTCTTGATTATTTTGCAATTTCTCATTCTGGTAGTCTCTCATAGACTTGCATCAGTTTTTGCTGTCAGATCTATAGAAACCATTCATCCCATTACCAGAGCAGCTGCACATGACTCATTTGACTACTTCTTCAAATCATCTATGCCACTGCTGCCACTTTTTTTCTTTGGCCCGGGGCTGAGGCCTGGGCTTCAGCAGTTCATTGATAGTTCAACTTCCAAGGTTTATGTTTGCACACAATGCAGTCAGAATCCTTATTTCTGTTTACAAGGAACAAATCCCACTATGTAACAGCTCTCCACAGGAGTTCACTGTAATTGGACTGAGGCAACAAAGTGATGTATGCTTCTTCATGTCCATAATTGCCACTATTCCCCTAAAAATCTCCATTAATCTATCAGGACTGAGATATCTCTCACCTGCAAATATAATAAAGACTATGCGAGTTGCTCTGTGGGTGTTGAGACCCAGGATGTAAAATTTTGGTCTCTAGCAATTGAAAGATGTGAGGAAGGGTTGACAGTGTAGTCATGCTTATGCGGAGGTAACAATAGCTCCCAGGTAGCCCAGAGCATTCAGCCCTCAGAATCCTGCATCATTCCATAGGCCCTTTTATTCATAGGCCAGAAAACAAAGGTGCACGATCAATATTTTACATAGTGAACACATGCTCAGAAGAAAATGTTTATGACAATGAATGTATACACTTAATCAAGGTATTCATTACTTAAATAAATGATAATATTACTAATCATCATCATCATCATCATCATCATCATCATAACAGTAACCTTTTGGAAGCATCAACAACAGAGTAGATATAGCCACGTTTGGCCTTTCCAATGATCCACTCATAGGTTTCATCATCAAAAAATCTACACACCTGAAGTCTTCTGCAATGAACTGTCACCAAGGAGGTAAGAACTCTGCATCCTCAGGCCTCAAAAAATATGCTGTATTGTGATATGACTAGAACACAATCCCCCTGTCTAGGATCACTAAAAGCCATCTCCAGATGGTATCTAAACAAGCTCATCATTCTTACAACTTATCATTGATTAACTGCTGTGTGACTGCATCTAAAGATATCATATGTATTGAAGTCATATTGATATTGTTATATGGCAGAAACCCATTCCTGTGCTGCTGATAACAAACCAACTGCTATGTGATTTTGCAACACAACTTTTTGTATTTGATATTTTTCTTTATTAACTAGAGTTAGAGCCTGCTTTGTAAGATTTAAGGTTTGGTTGTGTACTCTGTATCTTATTCACCAAGGTTACATAAAAATAAAAAAATACATCATCCTCGTGAGTTTAAAATTTTATTTATCATATAGTCTTCTCTTTAGCTATAACCGCACCATAATTTTCCATAGGCTGTATGGTTTGAACCTAGTATCCTAATAATGCCAGAAGAAAAACCAGAAGTTCAAACATATTGAGTAACATTTTCAAATTAAATCAAAGTTTAAGCAGTTAAAAATTGTCTGGATAAAATGGAGATCAACAGACTGTTGACTATAATAGATAATGTTACCTTCAGTATACATTCAAAGATGGGTTTCAATATTTAAACCTTAGGAATGAAGCCAGAATCAATAAAGGGGTGATTTTAACAGCTGCTTCTCTGCTTATCATTTCAATTTTGCCTATTCATAAACCAGGAAACAAGAGCCAATATTGTAATGCATGTCTATAATTTCAGTGACTAAAGAGGATGAGAAGAAGGATTTTAAGTTCAAGGCTATACTCAGCAACTCAGTGGGGCCTTAAGCATCTTATTGAGAACTTGGCTTGTCTTTAAAAACAAATGGGCTGGAGATGTGATTTGTGATGAAGTGTTCTGAGTCCAGTCCTTGGTAGAAAAAAATATTCTGCTTTTTTGTGCCACTATCTAACTTCTAAAACAATAATGAAAGATTTATAATTCATGTAGTCTAGAGGATGTGAGTTGTGGCTTTGTGGTCACAGAGAATTGATCCTGAATTCCAGTAAAGTTGCTTAATATTCAGGAGACCTTTCAAATACTCTTTCACACTGAACAGCTATGTAAACCTCATCCATTACAAAAAGCAGAATGATACCGAGTGTCAACATATGAGCAATTCTTTAGCCCTATCTGTACACATAAAATTGACAATGTGTTTTTACTCCTCTTGTAGCCAAAGTGCAGAGTATATTTCCCAAATTTGGATCTAAGCTCTTATTTTTTTATGAGTGACTTATGTAAATCTGTGAATATGAAAGTGTATTAGTCAGGAAACACTTTGAATACTTTGTTTTTACTTTCATAACACTGTCACCTCCATGAGAATGAGCCTATGTTAATTTATTTGATACTGAGAAAAAGGGTGCTTTTTTGGCAACCATATCTCCCTCTGAAGTTTAGTAACCTTACCAACTATCACCTAATGCAGTAAATAGATCCCACATGAACCCAGGCTTAATTGATGATAAGCCCACACTTGAGACAATAATTTTATATGGTTTCTTCTTATTCAGTGATAGATATCTAATTCACTAAACATGGGCTGAATGCCAGGATTCAATCACATGTGGAACAGAAGTTATGTGAAAAATATATTGTGCCTTATAGGTACTGGCTAAATTTTTATTAATTTAAATTTGAACTTTAATCTCTTGACAGGCTTTATTGAATTATATGGAAATATGTGTAGACTTCTATGTTTTCATGTTTGATGATATTCTCAGAGTAGCCCATACTAAAGAAGAAAAATGAAATCACAACCCTGCATTAGGCTAAAGACAAAACTGCAAAATATATTTTTTTAAATGTTTAGACTCTAGTTACTGGGTTACTGATGATCTGATGACCTAGAGTCTTCTCTCCAGTGATACCAATCTCTTTTGGTTAAAGTATGATATCTAAAATGAAAATGGATCTGTGCTCAGAATCCTGTGAGAAACACTTTCCACTTTTGTACACTTCTGAATTGTAGATGGCTTATCTCTCAAAGTGCAGAGTCTCTCCTGTTCTTTGGCCCTGAGAGAATGTTGTTTGGTATGTTTATTCCATAACCTATGACAGAGAACTGAGTTGTCCATTTTTTATCTTGCTGAGGTCAGGGTATTTATAGATCTCAAACATGGAATATAGCTGTGGTGAACATAGATATTCCTGAGAGGTCAAGAGTGAATTTTAGCATGAAGCTTGAAAAATACATTTATTTATTTGTCAGTTTATATTTTCAAAAATAATATTTTAGATATAGTAGTTTAAGTTATTAAATTGATTTAAGCTGTCCTTCTTAATTTTTATTATGAATACTAGACATTTTTAAATTATACTAATACATTATATTGTTTTTCCCTCTGGGAAAATATTAATGCCTTAGGACATTGCTTAGAAGTTTAAAATAAAATTTTCTTTCTCATAAGAACAGAGAGCACAAAAGTTAAATGACATTTTAAAGTAATTTTGATAAAATTTTTAGTCATGAAAGTATATATTTTGGGTGTGTGGGAGATCTTGCCTCTTGGTTTTATTTTCCCCATTGGGTTTCTCCCCACTGAAATTAAGTTTTCATCACATGGGAAGAATATCACATAATCTTTTACCTTTCCCCCTCTCACTAAGTTGTGGCTGTAGAGTTTAAGAGTGGTGAGGATAATACAAATGATGAGAAGTGATGAGATGTCATTCCAAGTCCTCATCAGCCTCCCCAGCTCAAGTGCATTTTTTATTGAGCTGGCTGAACATCTGTTCATTTGCTCTACTATTTATACTGAATTTTGCAGCTTTTTTACCTTTTTTTTCAATCCTTGTTAGTTACCACCAGATTTTTCCATGACATCATTTACTCTAGGGCCAGAAACATCTGGTCTGGTGGTCTGCACCTTGGTCTTCTCACCCTTTCCTCTTATTAGGTGAGCACAACCTGCCAGAGGCCTCACTCTGTTTATCAAGGTGAGAGGAAGTGATTTGTTTATGTCTGAGGGCAATACTGCAGGGCTTCTTTAGGCATGCCTGGTGAGGCTGCATGTTTCAAACTGAAGTTTTTAATATGGAGTTTTTTTAGGCCAGGCCTAAAGCCATCCTCACAATAGTGTAGTTTTTTTTTTTTATATTTATTTTTCAGTTCTCGACAGACACAACATCTTTGTTTGTATGTGGTGCTGAGGATCGAACCCGGGCAGCAAGCATGCCAGGAAAGCACGCTAAGGCTTGAGCCACATCCCCAGCCCATAGTGTTGTTAATTTGTCCAAAATTTAGGTGGTTTTTTGTTTGTTTCTTTCTTTCTTTAATATATTTGTCCCCAATTGAATTTTTCCTTTTTTCTTCTTTTTTTGTACCAGGTATATAACTCAGGGGCACTGAGATACATCCCCAGTCCTTTTTTGTATTTATTTAGAGAGAGGGTCTCACTTAGTTGCTTAGTGCCTTGCTTTTTCTGATGGTAGCTTTGAACTCATGATACCCATGTATAATTCTTCTGTGCCACAGGGGTTATGGCCTCTGCCACCAAGTTTGCTTTTAACTGAGTTTTTAAATATGTAAAACAACTTTATTAAAGTGACATTTAGAAGCATTCCTAATACTCAAGCAAACTGCTTTGTCCTGGTGTGGCAGGAAATAAATGTGGAACTGGACTTTAATTTAAATAACAAAAAAGTTCAATTGCAAGGGCTTAATTAGAACACAGATAATTAGAAGGTTATAGGCCATAGCACTGTTGTACTTTTTTAAAATATTTTTTCTTACTTGTGGATGAACAAAATATCTTTATTATTATTATTATTATTATCATTATTATTATTGTTATTGTTATTAATGTGGGTCCAGTATCAAACAGACTGCCTCATGCATACTAGCCAAGAATTCTACTACTGAGCAACGACATTAAATCCTTACCTGGTATTTTTTTAATATTTATTTATATTTAATTTATTTATATGGGTCGCTGAGAATTAAGCTGATTGCCTCATATATGCTAGGCAAACACTGTACAACTGAGCCACACCTGCAGCTCTTTCCTGGTACTTTTTAAATACCTGTTTTACATAAATTTTAATTAGTAGCTTTAACCCTTTTCCAATATTTGTTTGGATTAAATCAATAACCTATAAATCACTGAAGTAAAGTCTAGTTTTATCTCAAACTCTGATTTTACTTCATCTTTCTTCCCCAGACCAGACACCTTATCACAGTGTCTGAATTAAGATTCCTCCTTGAAGAGTTTACTGTATGTTGTCCACATTTTAAACTCCGAAATTTACCTATTCCTTAGTTTTGGAAAAGTCTTACAAAATTTATCCAGAGGTACCAAAATTTCTTGGAGTACTCAGAAGAATCCATATCTGAGTCTTGCCTTTTAGGGAGCAGCTTGAATTATAAGTATGCAGCTTTTAAGGCAAGCAGATGGATGATCTGCAGCTGGAAGAAACCTTTTCATCAATACCTTGCATCTAAAAGGCACTTCATTTGATTCCTTTTATTAGATACTGTGAATAAACCTACAATAAAAATGGAAGTGAAGTAATATCTTTAACAAAATTTTCCAATTCCTTTAGATATTTATCCAGAATTATAATTACTGGGTTATACGGCATTTTTTAAACCAAGAATTGTTATTGTTATTTATTTGTACTTATTTAGGCACTTTACCACTGTGTTACATCCCTATTTTTTTAATAAGACAGGATATCATTGAGTCCCTTAAGCCATTGCCAAGTTTCTGAGGCTGTTTTTAAGTTCCTCCTGTTTCATCCTCCCAAGCCACTGAGAGTACAGACATTCACAATGATACCCTGCTTCAAAAAAATTATTATTAGTGGATTATATGGCATTTTTATTTTGAGCTCTTAAGAACCATGATAGGGGCTGGGAATGTGGCTCAAGTGGTAGTGTGCCTGGTATTCGTGTGGCACTGGGTTTTATCCTCAGCACCATGTACAAATAAAGATGTTGTGTCTGCCGAAACCTAAAATGAATAAATAAATATTAAAACTCTCTCTCTCTCTCTCTCTCTCTCTCTCTCTCTCTCTCTCTCCACCCCCCTCTCTCTTGCTTTCTCTTTAAAAAAAAGAACCATGAAATTTTTTTCAAAAGTATCTATATTAACTTTATATTGTAACCAAAATTTTTATCTATGTATATACACCTATACTCTGAAGTCCCTACTATCTTTCAGATATTTGTTTAGTTTGGTGTGGTTTGGTGCTACGAATTGAACTCCATGAATGCTTACCACTGAGTTATGTTTCCAGTCCTTCTTTTTTTTGAGGCAGGTGATATATCACTAATCTCTCAATAAGTTGCTTATAGCCTTTCTATGTTGTTAAGGCTGTCTTTCAAATCACAATCCTCCTGACTTGCCTCTCCAGCCTCTAGTATATTGGCCACCACACCTAGCTCTTTCAGATTATTATAATGACCTTTTCAACAACACTGCCCAGGCTACAGAAAATCTCTTTGACTAATGCATTTTATCCCTGAGGAAAGTTTATATGAAGTAGCCAATGTAGGACTATTCTGTACTGATTTGTTGGAATAAACAGGGATCATTGTTTTTTTTTAAGAAAGAGAGAGAGAGAGAGAGAGAGAGAGAGAGAGAGAATTTTTTAATATTTATTTTCCATTTCTCGGCGGACACAACATCGTTGTTTGTATGTGGTGCTGAGGATTGAACCCTGGCCACATGCCTGCCAGGCGAGCATGCTACCGCTTGAGCCACATCCCCAGCCCAGGGATCATTGTTTTTTAAGCTCCTTTCTGAACAGCTGTTTGGTATCATAGTTCATAAAAATGCCGGGAAAAGAATGTAAATTCATTTGTTTGAAATCTACAGAGATTTACATAAGCTCAATCACATTTTGTTCTAGAGTTTGAAACTTCAGGACATTGTAAGGTAAATAAAATATGTTAAAGTTGAGATACTCAGTACACACATCGACACACACATCCACACATACACAAACAAAAATCTTTCTAGGAGCTATTGGTAGTTCTGGCATTATTACTAGTGTATCAGGGACAGAGTAACATAAACAAAATATGTTAAATGTGAAACATTCAATACACACATTCACACACCCACAAAAAAAAACCAAAAAAATTTTCTAGGAGGAATTGGTAGTTCTGGCCTTATTACTAGTGTATCAGGGTTGGGGCAGGATTCAGGAAGTGCTAAAATCTCTCTCAAGCTAAGAGTAGTTTACTGGATTCCTCCCTATTTCACCTATAATACAAGCTAGAGTGAACTTCATCTGTCAGCAACAGCAATTGGGAAAATATGCTGGCATATTTTTTTGAGATAAATTGACATTTTTGATATTTGGGTATTTTTGTGTCTTGGTCACAGCTGATGAAGCACTTTTAAAAAATTTTATGGCTCCCAGATATCACCATTTTTTTGTATCATTTCTTTCATATTTTCTTCTTTTAAAATTTTTTTTGTGGTGCTAGAGATTGAACCCAGGACCTTGTGCATACAAGGCAAGCACTCTAAAAACTGAGCCACATCCTCAGCCCCTCTCTCACATTTCTGTTCACTAGAGGTGATGATGGTAATTGGGAATTTTGTCCCAAATATGGTACATTTCTTAAGACTGGAGTAATATCCAGTGTATCTAAATCTCTCTACTGGAGTAATATCCAGTGTATCTAAATCTCTCTACTCATTCATGATTTTGCCAGAGATACTCACAGTAGTTTTTTCCTTAAATTTATCTATAGATGGAGGGAGAGTGTCTCATTTAATATTCTGCTTTATTTTCAACATCATTCCCTCTTAATATTTGCTTTTTACAGTGTTGCTAAGTTTGGAACTGACTATCTTGCACATTCTGCACACACACTCTAACAGTGGACTTTGCCTCTGTGTCCCAATTCTAACTTTACGTTGGATAGATTCATTCATTCACTTCTAATGTTATTTTTCATATGGTCGGTTTTACATATGCCTTTCTATTGCTCTTAACAATACTATTGATCTACATATGATTTCAGATTTGATTTATATTATGATATATTGATCTGTATTATTGCAATATAGTTTTATAATATACATTAAATGTGTCTCATTACAATAACTATATTATTTGTTTTTTTTTATTAAAGGTTTTGGGGTATTTTACATATATTTTGTTTCTAAGATAAGTTTTTTGGTCCTTTCTTTTTTTATCTTTTATTTGGTACTTGGAATTAAACTCAGGGGAATTGAGCCACATCCCCAAACATATTTTGTATGACATTTAGACACGGTATCTCACTGAGTTACTTAGGGCCTCATTTTTCCTGATGCTGACTTTGAGCTCACAATACACCTCCCAAGGTACTGGGATTACAATTGTGCACCAACAGATCCAGCTTTTTTCTTGTATTCGAAGAAAAACATGCTAAAATTTTGATAGGAAAATATTATATATTAAATTGAGTTAAAATAGTTGTCTTTATAATGATTAGTTTTATTTACACACATGCTATTTTATGTGCTTTTGTAAATTTTGATTTAGTTTGTGATAAGTTCCACATATTTTCCTTGAAATCCATTATACATGTGATGTATTTAATAGATGTAACTTCAGTACAATACTTATGTGGTATTTTGTACTCTAATTAAACCAAAAATCTTTCTGGGCTCCAGAAACCATTTTTTTCTCAAACTTTATTATTTTTAGTTTTCTGAATTACTTCGTCTTTCCTCCTAGGCCACATATTTCTACTGTATTGACAAGTATAGCTCTAGTCATATGCTATCACATACTTGTACGCTGTCATTGTACACACATACAATAATTTCCAGAGGTCTAAGCTGCTTGGTGAGGAATATTTATATATACAGTTTTCATGATGAAATAACAGCAATTTCTACTCCATCAATTGTCAATTTTATGTATTATGTTCTTTTCTTTATTCTCCTTTTTATAGAATTACTCCTTCCAAATTATTGAGATTAATGAATTTTAAACAATTGAGTATAACAGTGCAGTCTGTAAATTTTCTTTTTTAACCTAAGACAAAATACATCCCAATTTTAATAGGCTTATTGTTATGTAAATGACATTTAAAAACCTTCATATATAACACCATTACCTGACCTTACTCTGAACTATTGAAATCTGGGTGGAGGGGATCTCAAAATGATCCATGGCAAAAGCAGAACAGAGATGGATCAGGATGTGACATTGGTGGATACTGAGTATGTAGTAGTGAGTATTCATGAATAAGTAATGGTGGAATAGGTACAGGTAGAGAAAAAAGTGCTGTGAAGAAAAGAGGGAAAGAATGACCAGCTCAAGAGTTCATATTTAAAAAGTCTAATGGTGGATCAATGATAGTATGAGGGAAAAGGGTAGCTTCTTTGGAGGCAGAAATAAGGTAGAAGTGAAAGAAGAAGGTGACTGTGGCACAGTCCCAAAGAGAAAGAGTCAAATGAACACTACCCTCTCCCTCTCTCTTTCTCTCTCTCTCTCTCTCTCTCTCTCTCTCTCTCTCATATATATATATATATCATACTTCTATAACATTAGATTAAAGTCAGCCAGCCTCAGGAACTTAGTGAGGCTCTAAGAAAATCAGCGAAACCCTTTTTCTTTGTAGAATATTTTATTAAATGCTGAGAGTGTTTCTTAGTAAAAAAGCATATCTGATTTCAATTTGTCATATGAGAGAGAGAGAGAGAGAGAGAGAGAGATCTTGCAAAAATTTAAAAAAGTAATCAGTGACACTGTTAGTGTCAAGGATGTAAATAATTTAAAAGTAATAGTGAGCTAGTTGGAAAACTCATCTAGGTTATTAACTACTGCTTTAGAAGTTAGTCTACTCTCCAAAATATAAAAGTGAGAGAGAAATCCTTTATTAAAGTGTATATAAGAAAAAAGAGGAGTTTTGACACAGCTTTTAGATTTTAGCTTTTTTACATCACCAGTAATGTAAAAACAATGACAACTAAAGAAAAGGTGAATTAATAAAAAACAAATAAATAATGTAATGAATGAATGAATTAATTAATAGCTAATAAGTGCAAAGATGTAATGTGACTGGAATTGTCAAAGACAGCTTGTAGCCATGAAAAAGTGTAAAGGTACATAGAAATGGTGTTTTACTACTTACTGAGACATACCCTATGAACTATAAATTCCACTCCTAGGTGGGAAGAGTTGAACACAGAACCCATTCACCTGGCTTTCTCACTTGGGAACTGTGCAAAAAATTACCTTTTTCTTTCCCTCAAATTTTATTGCTGCTTCCAAGAACACTACCCTCTGTATTCACGCTATTATTGTAGACTTGTGGCATGTGAACCCCTCTACTGTTCAAGATTTTCTTCATTTTTTCATTGCTCTTTTCCTCCCTACCCCCATATCATCCACCAATTCTTTTTTTGTATAGCAAAATCTACATACTCAGCAATCACCAATCTTATCATACTATATCCATTTCCTACCTTGTGCATGACCACTTTGAGATCCCCTCCATGAAAACATCAACAGTCCGAAGTGATCAGAATGGGGGTAAAAATTGCATAATATTAAAGGTCAATTAAACAACAAGAAAGCTATAAAAGTGTGCTTCATTTAAAGGTGAAAATAAAAAGAAAATCTTTAGACTTCACTAGTTAAAATAAAAGATAAAAAATTTATGAGTCTCAATAATTTGAATTATATTTGTGAGTCACATTTTTGGGGGAAGGGATATAAGAACATTGCTAAAGAGCTTAAAGTTAAAACTGTTGTTTTATGAGACAAAGAATAGAAAAAATTTAAAAAAATATATATTAAAGTAATTGTGATATCATTTTCATAAAAAATATATACATATTTATTCACAAATTGCTTTAACTTTATAAACAGTTATAAGTGTCAATACATTTCTCTCTGGGCTAGGTCCTATTATTGGAAGAAAACTTTGCCTTAAAAGAACCCCATACAGAGGCATTTAATGCAATTAACAGGCCTATAATAATAATAATAATAATAATAATAAGAAGAAGAAGAAGAAGAAGAAGAAGAGAAGTGAAGAGGATTTCAGGTTGTGAAGCATACCTGTAATATAAGTTACTTGAAAAGACATCACAGGAGAAATTTATACATTGTCTGAAGACATATATGTATATATTATTTATAAAAAGTGTATATGAGTTTTGCAGTGAGGGTGCACAAGTCCAATACACAGTCTTTTTTTTTTTCTTCAATACTTTTTGTTGTAGATGGACACAGTATTATTAGTAGTTTGTTCGTTGGCTGTTTTTTAATATTTATTTTTAGTTTTTGGCGGACACAACTTCTTTGTTTGTATGTGGTGCTGAGGATGGAACCTGGGCCGCCCACATGCCAGCGAGTGTGCTACAGCTTGAGCCACATCCCCCTCTTGGGTGGCTTTTTAATGCGGTGCTTCGTATTCAACCCAGTACCTCATGCATCCGAGGAAAGTTCTCTACAACTGATCCATAACCATAGTCCCCAAAGTCCTTTACTTAATTTTTTTTTGAGGGGGGAGGGAGAGTGTGTGCGTGTAGTGCAGGGGATTGAATCCATGGCCTTATATAAGCAAAACAAGCACTCTACTGACTAAGCTATATTCTCAGCTCTGATCTGTAGTTGGTTAACAATGACAATGGAGCACCCTGTCATTTAGACTTTGATTCTGTGCCCACTTGGCTCAGGTTGGAGGCAGTGCCTGAAGCCTTGACCAATCAGACACTTAGTTGAGAACTGTCCAATCCTCAGGCAGCCAGTGATGAGGGGGAGGACTTCCACAATCTCCTGTTTCCTTGGTGTCTGGAACCCGCCATTTTTTCAATCTTTTTGTAGGCTTCTGTCCTGGATCCGGAGCCCAGGTGTCTGTGCTGTGCAGAATCTGAAAACAAACCACAGGGAAAACGCTGAGAACCTTGAGAGCCAGGAAATGGTAAGTGTACCTTGTTATATTGAGACTGCTTAGGAAGGTGGCTTAAAGCTGACAGGAGTGGCAATGGTGGAAACTGGCAGTCATGGCTAGGGACTCCTCCTGGTTCTCTCCAGAGTCTGTGGCAAGAGGGTCTCTCTGTGATAGCTTAGCCTTCACCTCCCTCTGACTAGTCTAGTGAGGCTGAGATCAGCAGTTGAAAACCTCGGCATTTTGTTCCATAATTGTATGGTGTTTTCAGCTTCTTTCTAAAGCCCTTTGTGGGATTCCATGTGCCATGAGTCCAGCATGTCTCCAGATTGCATGGTGAAGACTGAGATAATTATCAAGAGAGGACTCCAAATCCATTTATTGTACTCATGCATGAGAGAAGCTGTTAATTTTAGGGCTTGTTACTCATGAGGGTTTGTTTGTTTGTTTGTTTATTTATTTCTTCTTCTTCTTTTTTTTTTGTGTGTGTGTTGTTGGTTTTTTTTTTTTTGTACCAGAAATTCAACCCAGAGGTGTTCATCCACAGATTCACATTCCCACCCCTTTTTTAATATTTTTATTTAGAGACAGGGTCCCTTTGAATTTCTTAGGGCCTCACAAATTTGATGATGCTGGCGTTTAACTCATTCTCTTCATGAGTCCTGATATTTTTAAATGTAGCAAAAGCAGTATCTCAAATCCAAAACAAAAATCTGAAATCCAGAACTTCAGTTTAGCTCTCCATAGGTCTCAGAATAAACCCCTAGTTTTCTAGCCCTCTGTCCACATATGCAAATCGAGGGTTCTCTTTTCACAGGGAATAAGTATAAAATAGAATAGATAGTATAATGACCATGTAATGTGGATAATGGGCCTCACTCAAACACACCTGGTGGCTAACTGAAAGATGTTAATGAGCACCATTAAGGCGTATTTCAAATGTAAAAGGCGTTGAAGCCTTCAACAAAGTCCTTTGTCCTAGGGGATGTTCCTGATTGAATTTGAAGAAAAAAGGATGGTTCACAGAAAGAATGAAAGTGAACCCAGATGGTAGTCAGGATGCCTTTTCCAAAGCCTATTCTTAATGCATTATGCTCCATGTTCTGCCCAAAACTATCTGTAAACTTCTAAGATGGTACACAAAAATGAGTTTTTTTTTTTCTGGTATCTTTCCTCATACCACATGGTGGATGCTCTATTTCTTCTTGCTTAAATAGATTTTTTTTGTTCAAAATTTATGAGACAAGCACCCAGATTCAATTGGCAAACTGAGAAATTTTGGTTCATCTCAAAACTCCACTTTCAGCATTATTGATCATTGTTTTCCCATGTTTTATTTCAAAGCTATGCATCATTTATAATGTTTTTCTTCAAGAACTGGAGAGGGGGCTGGGGATGTGGATGTGGCTCAAGCGGTAGCGCGCTCGCCTAGCATGCGTGCGGCCCGGGTTCGATTCTCAGCTGCACCACATACCAACAAAAAGATGTTGTGTCCGCCGAGAACTAAGAAAATAAATAAATGTTAAAATTCTCTCTCTCTCTCTCTCTCTCTCTCTCTCTCTCTCTGTCCCCTTCTCTCTCTCACTCTCTCTTTAAAAAAAAAAAGAACTGGAGAGCATTTTTAAAAGATTTTAATTTATCATTCTGAGATTTTCTCATGAAAAGAAAGCAGAATAAAATTAGGTGACATTAAAAAGAATGAATCTCTCCTAAATGAGGTTTATGTGTCCCAATTAAGGATTTTTGAAAACTGTAATGGGTCATCAATTGAGGGTTTATGTATTTATTAATTTGTTTGTTTGTTTATTTATTTATGGTCAGACAATCTGGGGTTGTGGCTCAGTGATAAAGCACCCACTTAGCATGTGCAAGGTCCTGGGTTTGATCTCAGCACCACATAAAAATAAGTAAATAAAAATAAATAAATAAATAACTCACAGAAACATTCCAAACATTTCAGGAAACTCTTTTTTTCTGGTGTGGCAGGAAAAAATAAAAGTGGGACTAACTTGAATTTAAATTACATGCAATTTCAATCTCTCTCTCTCTCTCTCTCTCTCTCTCTTTCTGTACTGGGGATTGACCCCAGGGCCTCATGCTTAGAAGGCAAGCACTCTACAAACTCAGCTATTTACTCAGCCCCATTTTTGGGGTGTGGGAGACCAGGGATTGAAGTCAGAGGCACTCTATCACTGAGCCACATCCCTACCCCTATTATATGAAACTGTGCTCTAAGAGCAGCAGAATTTTGATGATGTAATAGATGATCTTTAGTAGCTTGTTCAATAACGTTATAAAGAGTCCTAGTTAATAAATCAGCTTTAGCATTTCCTGTCACTAAAGGTCCAGGTAAATTAGAATGTCCTCTAATATGTCCAATAAAAAATTTATAAGATCTCTGTAATATTAATTTTTGTAACTTTTGTAATTTATTAACAATTGATGAATGAAAGGACAAAGAAGATGTTTCTATGGCTGGAAAGAGATTAACCATATATTGGGAATAAGTATAAAGATTAAAATGGGGGGCTGGGGATGTGGCGAAAGCGGTATAGTGCTTGCCTGGCATGCGTGCGGCCCGGGTTCGATCCTCAGCACCACATACCAACAAAGATGTTGTGTCCGCCGAGAACTAAAAAAAATATATATTAAAAATTCTCTCTCCTCTCTCAATCTCTCTTTAAAAAAAAAAAGATTAAAAGGCTGTGTAACCTTTTCAAAAGTAGTTATAATAGCAATGAATTCCGTCCTTTGAGCAGAGGTTTCAGTTGTTTCTTGGACTATTGGCTCTTGGTCATCTATAACAGTAACAGCTATTCCATTAGAGGATCCATCTGTAAAAATTAGAGAAGCCTGATCAAGTGGCACATGATAAAAGTTTTTAGGAAAAATAGTATTTACCTTAGTCATAAAATGTAATAATGAGTGGTTAGGCAAATGAGAAACAATATCTCTCCATAGAATCCCTGTAATACTATAGGCCATTCATCATTAATATTTAATAAGAAATATAATTGTTCCTTTTTATATGGAATAATAATGGAGGATGGATCTTGTCCAAAGAGCTCTCTACTGGGCTGGGGATGTGGCTCAAGCGGTAGCGCGCTCGCCTGGCATGCGTGCGGCCCGGGTTCGATCCTCAGCACCACATACCAACAAAGATGTTGTGTCCACCGAGAACTAAAAAAAAATAAATATTAAAAATTCTCTCTCTCTCTCTCTCTCTCTCTCTCTCTCTCTCTCTCTCTCTCCTCTCACTCTCTCTTTAAAAAAAAAAGAGCTCTCTACTTCTAAGTCTACCTTTACAAATTAATGATGACACCTGGGTGGGATATGAAATATTAATATTTTTTTTGAGTAGAAGGCAAATGAATCCATTCTAAAGGATCATCCTGCCATAGACATCCAGTAGGACTGTGTGAAGTCTGTAAGATTATTAACATCCAGGGCTTATTATAGTCTATTTGTTGTAAATAATGATCTGAAATAGCCTTCTCCACCTTAAATAAAGCCTTCTTTCCCTCAGGAGATAATTTTCTAGGTGAATTTGGATTTCAATCTCCCTGTAAAATTTCAAATAAAGGTTTAAGGTCAGCAGTGGTTAATTTTAAGTAAGGCCTAATCCAATTAATATCCCCAAGAAGTTTTTGAAAATCATTTAAAGTACATAAAGAATCAACCCTAATCAGTATTTTTTTGAGAAGTTATATTGTTGGAATTAATTAATCTTCCTAGGTAAGAAAAAGGAGCCTGAGTTTGAATTTTATCAGGAGTAATTTTTAATCCCCAGTCTTGTAAACTTGTAATCATAAAATTAAGTATTTGTTGCAGTATCAAATAATCAGCATGAGCTAATAAAATATCATCCATATAATGAATTATATATCCAGATGGAAACTTATTTCTTGTGGAGACTAAGGCTGCATCAACAAATTTTTGACATAATGTGGGGCTATTTTTCATTCCCTGAGGCAAAATTTTCCATTGAAATCTTTGATAAGGTCTTTGTAAATTTTGGGAAGGCAGACTAAAAGCAAAACCTTTACAATCCTGTTGGATAAAGGAACTGTAAAGAAGCAATCTTACAAGTCTATCACCACTATGTTATGATCTTTAGATATAGCAGTAGAAGATGGGAGACCCAGTTGTAAGGCTCCCATAGTTTCCATAGTTTTATTTAAAGCACTAAAGAGGCTCTGGAGACACAGAAACTAACAAATTGGGTGGTGACAGGAGAAAATGAAGTAAACAATAACAGAAGAAGTTGAATGACAAGAGAAAGTTGAAGTAAACATGTTTTGACGTAGAAGGGTGCATAAGTTAGGAATATGTGTGAGTTAGATAAGAATTTAAGGTAAACATATTTTGATGTATTTTAACATAAACAAGTGTGATTGTTTAGGATAAGCGTGCTGTGATGCAATGTAAACAAAATCTGTTAAGAAATAGAAACAAAACAAAAATATGTTTTTGTTTGAAGTGTTGTAAACAACTATAGTATTTAAGGGCCAGGAAGGCTGAGCTCTTTGGTCAGTTCAGATCCACGACGCCCGTGGGTCAACATCGAGCGAACTGAACCCCACCAGTCTCTGTTCCTGTGCCTCATGTGATGGCGTGAATAAACTGAGCATTCGAAAAAGGCAGAACGTGTGCAGCGGATTCTTTCTCCAAGACGCGGATCCTTAGCTGGGAGCGGTTACCTGAAGCGGAGAGGATCCTGACTTCAGGACCACCCGGGGGCGGTCACGGGACATCGCTGCAGTCCTCGCTCGCATCAGGTGGCCAATCAGAGATATGATATGGAGCTGTAGCCTCCTCTAAGTCCTCCTGATCTTGAGGAGAAAGTTGTTCGTCCTCCTCTTTATCCCCTTGTTCATCATCAGATTGAGACTGTTGAGGGGATGTAATTTTATAAAATCTAGATGTAGTAGCAGCCCCAATTAAGGGGGTTTGTTCAGACTCTGTCACTTGACTAGCCAAACAAACTGCCTCATGGGTCGGATCCAAAGCATCTTTAAAAAACATTCCATAATGCAAAGGCATCAACAGGAATCTTTTCTGGCCCATGATGATCATAATAAACCTTCATCTCTTTACCTAGTTTTTTCCATGTTTCTAAATTTAAGGTTCCTTCCTCAGGGAACCAAGGAGAGCATTCTTTAATAAAATGAAAAAAAATGTCTTAACTGCTTAGAAGAAACTGAAATGCCCCGTTTTTGGAGTATATGCTTAGCTATATCAATAAAGAGTCCTCTTTCTTTAGACTCTTTATGGCCCATGACTTCTCAAAATAAGTTCTCTGATTACTTACCCTTCTCTTACTTAGCACCTCGCTAAGGGGTCTACAGTATCCTAGGTAAGAATCCTATCCTCACCTGAAAACTTCTCAATGAAATGAATGCATCAGACTTATGAATTACCGATCGTCCCTGTTTGGGGGGCACCAGATGTCGGAGACCAGCTCCAACAGGGGGTCTGAGGAGAAGAACGAATGGTGAGGAGTCGGCAAAAGGGGGGGTGGAGAAACAACACAGACACCAAAGTGAAGGTGTTGATCGCAATCTTTACTTGTGAATTTGATCATATATACTTTTCATTTTGGCAGGCTCACAGTATTTTGTGGTTACAGAACAGGAATCATTATTCAAAGAAACAAAATATTACGTAGCTACAATTAGAATAGAAGAATGTATCTTGGCTTATGCATAAGCAAGCATTTGTACTTTCAGCTCGAGTTTTGTTATGAGCTTTTTCTGCTTCATTAACTTAATAATAATTAGAAATGTCCCAAAATATTGGCCTATACCTTGACTATTCTTTCTTGACTTACTGACTGGAACTGGTGCCATGGTTACGGCAAGTGGTTGACTTGTTATTAATTGTAATCAAACAAGAATAAGAACACAAACCATTGTGCACAGGAACAAGAACAAGTTGCCCAATACTAAGCACTAAATCTGTCTTCTTTTTTTTTTAAATATTTATTTATTTATTTTTAGCTCTCTGCGGACACAACATCTTTGTTGGTATGTGGTGCTGAGGATCGAACCCGGGCCGCACGCATGCCAGGCGAGCGTGCTACCGCTTGAGCCACATCCCCAGCCCCTAAATCTGTCTTCTTAACAATAATTTTTCTTCTGTAGATTTTAATTTAATTTCTCAAAAACTTCCTTGACAGGACTACAGGGAGTTTTTTTTTAGACATTAACAATTTACACTCCACAGCTGAATCATTGTATTTAGAGCAAACAGATCCATTCTTTAGAAGTAGTTGCATTAATTGGGAAAGTGATGTTTTTTCCTTCATACTTAATGGTCATATGAGAAGTTGCAACTATACTTATTAAAGGAACACAAAAAACAAATCAGCCCATTCCCAGAAACATACTGTGCTCCTCCAGAGGATGGATGCCTTGTGCCATCCACCTCAGTAGGGCCTTGCCATTGACTGAGTCAGGGGAGGGGGCACAGCAGGGCTTATCTATATTTTTTGTTTTGGAAGCCCCATAAAAACAGAAGAGAAGCATGTATGGTTACAAACAAAGGAATGCCAGAAGCCATTAGATCGGAGAAAATAAAAAAAATAAAATCTTTTCATAGAGCTTTTAGAGGTAAAAAGTTTATTTCTGTTTTGTGGAAGAAAACTAAAATTTCTCTTTGGCCTGACAATATTTTGACGTTTTAAATTTACTTGCAATTTCTACCTGTGTTTTGAATTCACCTGGCTATCCCTTACCAGATAACAAACCTCTCTAAAACCTTACTGGTGCCTCATAAATTCTGGCTCCCACTGACCAAATAACAATTCTCTCTAAATCTCAGTGGCAGCTCATAAATTCCAATGTCTGGAGGTGAATTTATTTTCTACCTTGAAATGTTAGCCATGTAGATCCTTAACCTGCTATTTGCCTTTGTACTATGATTGTCAAAATCTTGCTACCTGTATGTACCTTAGACACCCACCTCCTTTGTAACATTTTGTGTTGTAAAAACTTTTTCTGAAGATCAGGGGGATGATCTCTAGCATAGAATATTGTAAGAGACAGTCCTAGTCAGCTTTTGAGCACACAATACAATCTTGATTTAATTTGATTTAAAATTTGAGTTGGTGGTCTTTTTTTTGTGTTTTGGTTTAACATTAACCTTTTTTTTAAACTTCACTGTAAATAAAACCAAAGAACACAACAAAACTCCTGTAAATGAGCCAGGTGCATACAAATAGTCATTCTTTTACTGAAAGCACAGTATTCATTATAGAAATGATATAAGCTTAAAAATTAAAAGATATCTCAAATATCAAGGGAGTTTAGGATTTAGAAATTTTTTCTTTCAGTATATAGGTAGTAAAATAGGACAAGAGAGAAAATGTGAAGCATAAATATATTAAATGATATGTGAAAACATCACCAAAATATTTATTACAAAAAATCTTATCTACAAAATGGTTCAAAAAAGCAATCTTTTTGTCAGGAATAAACATTTGGACAGGAATGGAAGTTTTGGTTCTCTTTTTAAGTAATTTTACTCCTAGTGAATAATCTTTACACTATTTCTGCATTTTACTGGTTAGAATTAATTATAATTCATATATCTGCAAAAAAGGTACAGCATGCAGAAAAATATTATTGCTCATTTTTAAATCACCTACATTATCTGATCTTTCCCTTTTTAAACCAAAAATCTGCATAAAACCATCTCTTAATAAATATCTCTATCTCTCTATATTAGCAGCCACTGAGTTATGAAATTTGCTATGATAACTTGTCTCTTCATATACTTAAAGACTATGAATTTGCTGCTTAGCACTTAGGTATAATTATCTAAAATGTTTTCTAGTTATTTATGTCTCTATGGCAAGTCTTATAACAAGCTCTTACTATGTACTTTAATTACTCTGTGTAGCAATGTAGGATTTATGTCTTATTTGTGATACTTTGTTCCCAGAACTGTGTCTAAAGGGAAATATGTACAAAATGATTATCCAGGAAAAAAATCTATCTAATATTATATTTTACTTTATATTTATTTATATGTTTATGTATACATATTTTTATTATTTAGAAACACACTTTGGTATGAAACAACTGTGATACTAATGTATTTTAGCTTGAATTGGTTGTGAGAAACAAACTAAAAAGACTTTTCTCTGTGTTGGTTGGTGATTTCTGCAACCTTAGGAACCTAGTGAATAATAGCAGAAATAAATAAGTAATATCTGTTTTGAGGCAGAACCACCAAACTAGATAATGTTTTGCTTCTGCTTTCTATCTTGATTATTAGAAACATACTTTTAAATTTACATGGAAAACTTTTGGAATTCTGTTCTGTTAGTTCTTCTAAAAAAATCAATGAAAGTGAAAAATAATGCAGGAAAGATAAATAATTAATTTCAAACAATTCATTTCTTAAAATAATTTTTTTTTAAATCACCAAAAATTCTGAAATATTAGAAAAGTTAAAAGCTTTAGAAATATTCTAAGGCAATTTCTATTTTGCTCAGAAGAGTAGACTATGTCTCCAACTCATTCTTCTCTAGAATTGGACTGTGTGCAAATATGAAAAAAAATTTGCTAAGATGCCCTACATGGCCTATAAGTTTTAAAATCCTGACAGGAGCTCAAATCTGCCTTTTTCTATTTTACAAAATACAAAATCTTAAATTTGTATACCTAACAAACATTTGCAGAAGTGTAATTCAAGTGACCTAAAAAAATGAAAAAAATTATTGAAGGACTGACACACTGAACATGAAGGACTTATAATATTGAATCCCTTATATTAAATGTCTTTTTATCATTGTCAAAATTTTCCATGTTTATATTATCAATATATTAATCAAAATTTTTATGCATTTAATAACAAATATCTAATTTCCTATTTTATTCAGTCTTTTAAAAAATTAGTAGTAATTAATATTAACAATTTAATTCTCATATTTGTTAAAGTATGCAACACATATTTTAAAAGCTATGGCCATAGCAAGTAAAAAATCCAGCCTAATTTCCTTTTAGGATTTGGAGCCATCTCATCATAAAGGCATGAAAAGTTGATTTCTGCTTCATTATAAATTACTGTGATTTGTAAACTTGCTTGAAATCCCTACCAGTGCCTTGAACTCACCCATGTCTGGTTTTCCCTAATGAGATAACAACTCTCCCTGAAACTTTAGTGATGACTCATAAATTCTGGCTTTCCCTGACCAAATAACAACTCACTCTGAAACTTTAGTGGTGCATCATACATTCTGATGTTGTGATCTAAATTTGCTCCCTAAGTGCTAAACCATTTTGACCATTAACCTACTACATGTCTTTGTATTATGCTTGTGAAAATCCTGTTGTTCGTGTAAGTTCTCAAGTCACCCCCCCTTTTGTAACGTTTTGTGCTATAAACCTACAGTCCTAGAGAACTGGAGTGCTGAATTCTTTTCCCATGGGTTTCAGGAGAGATTGTTATGCTCAAATGAATGAGCCCCAAAATACCACCAGAGACCAAGATCAATGTTAGAACCAAAAAGGTTTTTATTGCAAGGTAGGTCAGTCCTCCACACACACAGCAACTGGTTGCTTAGAGGACCTGAGCCCAGGGTTTTCAGCAGTTTTATAACTCTTTGGGGAAGGCAGGTACCCCACATACATTATAGCATCTCTTAGCAAATCATCACATACCTTGGGAAAATCATAAACAACTCTAAAACATGATTAGCACATTCACTGGTGGGAACAAGTTGGGTAAGGATGATTGGTTAGTACAAGATTCATTTGAACAGATTGGTTTTGGCCGTGAGGGGAGTATATTCTGCACTATATGGTTTCCCAAAATGTTATCAACCACCATAAACTACTACTGGAAGTGTCATTTGGAATCCCAGGAATTTTCCCTGTATCATGCTGATGGGTGGATGCTAGAGGGTTGCTATGGATCCCCACCTAGCCTGACTGAGTCATTGACACCAGGAACAGCAGATCTTTCCTGTTATTTGTAGATAAACAACTCAGCAGGGTGGGTATGAGCCTAGGAGTGCTCGGGTGTGTCTTTTCAAGGATAAGAGTCATGCCCCCTTCTTTGGACAGTCTTTGCTCTGAGGTAGAGGCTGGTTTTTCACTTTTACCTTATGTTTTTTATGTTCTTTTTAGCTGTAGCTGGATACAATACCTTTATTTCACTTATCTATTTTTATGTAGTAATGAGGATTGAACCCAGGATCTTGCACATGTGAGGTGAGCACTCTGCTGCTCAGTCACAATCCCAATCACTTTTGTGTTGTTTTTATTGGGCACTTTTTTTAGGGGTTTTCTTCTCAGTTCAAAGTTCAACCTGTCACCTAAAAAGAACAGAGATCAAAAAATAAATATATAAAATTTGATAATTATTGTCATTATTTTATATTAAATCCTGAATAATATTCAAGCATATATAACCCATAAACTCAAATTACTTTATATGTAAGTTTAAATGAAAATGTTCTGTTGGTTGGGTTAGTTCCCACTTATGGAAAACAACCTTGCCTTAAAATCATAGCAGCCTGAGACTCTGGGGTACATTTCTCAGATTGAAAAAAAACAGCACTCAAAGACCTGATATTCTAGCCTTTATTCATGCCTGGATGGGATAATATTCCCTGTCATTCAAAAAATTGTTCACTTCTCTCAGATTCAATGTTCATGATCTGAAGCCTTTTCCAATCAAGAGCATTTTGTGGGAATTGTCCAATCGTGTGTCATCAGGGAGGGTGGGCTTTTCACTTCTTATCTCCTGAGTCCTCCATTTTTGCCATCTGTAGTCTCACTCTTCAGAGTCACATGTTCTGCTTTGCAGAAACTGAGGATCCCAAGTAGCCCTACTTCTGAGAACCAGGAAATGGTGAGTGTGCATTGGCCTAGCAAGGGAGGCTGGTGGAGAAAGACTATTGGAACCACAAGACTGGCTGTGTTGAAAACAGGAGCTAGCAGATTGGGACTCTGGGCAGTCTCCACTGGGCCACTATTTCATCAGTCCTACTGGCTAACCAGATGGGGAACATGTCAGTGGCAGAGACTCTTTGCTGCCTTCCTTATACTCAAAGGGAATCCTCAGAATCTGCATAAAATACTATGTAGCAGGTGTGTTCCTGCATCCCAGTATCTTACCAGATGCTGGAGATTGACAGGTGGAATAATTATCAAAATCAAATCTCCAAGGTCCATTTTCCTGCAGGAGAAGAACTATCAGTTTGAGGTACCTAATTTCCTTTTGAGCTAGCTGATTTTCATTTTGAGATTCTTTTATTTTTAATTTGTTCATTATTATTATTTTGTTAAAGTTAGGTGAACTCAGAGATACTGTACTACTTAGCCATATCCTTGGTATTGAAGCTGTAAGGGGGGCGGCGGAGCGTCGGAGGGAGAGACCACACACAAGAGACTTACTCCATGCAATTGGCAAAAGGGGGATTTATTGGGGATCCATTCCAGCGCGCTGGGACTCTGTGCCCACTCAAGAAGGGAGCGCAGCTCAGAGCCCGGAGCAGAGGTTCAAACAGAGCTTAAGTACACTTTCTGGGGAGGGCTGGAGGCTTTGCATACATCAGAACAAATCATCATGAGGCGCGGGGAAATTGAACAACAACTCTGAAACGTGATTGGCACATTCATTGGTGGGAACAGATGGGGCGGGGGTTGATTGGTCATTCGTAAGCGGGTTACACATTCAAACTGATTGGTCCAGGCCCTGTGACGAACTGCACAGGGCCCTAGGCTAAATGGCCAGTAGGGTGTTGTCTTAACTATCTCAGGAATCTGGGTGTAACAGAGGAAGTTAATAATACCTAATCTTTTACATTCAAGCTTTCCAGCTTAGAAACTTTACCCTTTCAAAGCTAGATTTATAGATAGGTAGTTAGTGTAGTTAGGCAAATTCGGTCTAATATCCAGTAAAATCAATAATGAACACCATATTGAGAAGGGAGTCCAGGATAACAGGAATTGAAAATGTCCCCAAGGCCCTGAGCCCATCCCTAGGAAATTTTAATGAAGCAGCTCACAGCTATCATGGTGATGCTAATCCAAAAGCCCTTCCAGCCCAGATTACTCCTTCAGCCCACCTGTCCTCCACACTTTGGGTCTTCCCACCTACATTCCAACACTGCAAGATAACAGAACAAAGGACAGAAATGTGACAGGAATGTGGGATAGCTGAAGGAAGACCTTAGGTATAAAAAAGCTAAAAAGACCTTAGTTTAAAAAAAATCCCTTTCATGGATTTTACCTCTTTGGTCCCCTTTTTCTTCTGGGGAGAAGTCTTTTCTACTGTCCTTTAATAAAGCTTTTACTTTCCACTCTAAATGTGCCTGGTGTTATACTTCAGCATTGGGGAAGCAAGGACTCTTCATCAGTAAACAGCCCTAGCAGGTTTACATTTATTTTGAGAAAGGCCCTGGCTAAGTTGCTGAGATTATTTTTGTTATGGTTTGATTTATCTAGTATTTGCTATTGCAATAAAGCATACTGTTTTTACATACATATGTATTCATATGGGGAATCTTATTTATATTGTGATTTTTATTATTGCAATATTATAATTTCACACCATATATGAATAGTAGGCCATGATAAGTTCTTTTTTTGCTCTTATAATTGAAAAGGTTTTTGGCTAAAGTTACATATAACTTTGTAGATAAATTTTAAAAATTTTGCTTTGGTTTCTTACTTCATTTAAAGCTTGATGATTTTTTTATTATTGCATTATTCTTGTATTTAATAGTAAGGTTTAATTTGACATAACCATAAAACATGAAATATAATTTGCTCCCCTTCAGTATCCAGTAGTTACCCTTTCCCTATTCTCGTATTTTCTTCTATCATATATTTATATATAGTTTTTTGAATTATTGCTTTATAGAATACTCATAAAAGTAGACTTCACTGTTATATATTCATATTTGTACATAGAAGTTTTGGTGAGATATATTGTTGGTTAATTTGGGGGAAAATTATCACCTTTGTAATGGTGAGTTTTATTATTTACATGGGATGTATAATTCAGTCTTTTATGCGCTTTTTGTGACTTTTATTTTCTCATAAGTTCTACATATTTTGTTTCTAAAAATGTACACATGTGAAATACCACTTGCATAAGGCACCTATGTAAAATTTATACATAGTGTTTTATGCTCTTTTTTAAACTGGATATATTATGAAATGTTACTGGCCCCAGTGACCATTTTTCCTACAAATTATTATTTATATCTTCCAAGATGGATATTGTATTGAGCCATGCCCTTGGGCTTCAAGTGTTTGGATGAGTACCATTGCATACTTAGATGTTATCATGATCACATATGCTCTAATTTCAGTAAGTCTCTGTGATGGGGAGTATCATGTATATTTAATGGCAAAATAGTTTCTACAAATAGATACTAATTTAAACTCCTTTTGTGTTAATGATTATTAATTTGTTTTAAATGTTCATCAATATTACTTAATTTTTCTCATGATGAGTTTTTATTTTTTGTTTCTTAAATTTCTAAAGATTTTGAATTTTTATAGTTAATAAACATATCTCATGTATAAATATGAAGTTCAAACTTCTGTCTTTTATATAATTTTGGCTTAAAAGATGAGAAAGGGATCCAAAAATGCACCTAGAGATTGATTTCAAATAAATAAAAACGTTTAAATTATTATTTAAAATTGACTTTTTTTTAACTCATCATTTATTATAGGTTTCTTGTATAATTGTAAGGGTAGATTATTTAAAGTGGATTCTAGGGCTTATCTTTGTTAATTAATACAGAGAAAGTAAATAAGAAATTTCTCTACACTATGGTTGCCAGAAAATGAATAAATTTCTTTAAAATCATATGGTTATAAAATTGTTAAATAACATATTTACTAAACATCCACTCCTTAAATTTTTTTTTTCCTGTAATATTTTTGGCAGTGAATCATGAATTCTATTATGTGGACTTTGGAATTTAATATAAAATCATATGGAATAAAATTTGGCCAATCCTAGAAATATTCATACATAATTTGTTGTTTACCTAATGAAATGTTGTGGAGATGGCAACTAATGAACATATTTATTTTTAGAAACAGTTACTTTTTTGCTTTTCAGTTTCTTATAAGCTTTTTAGATTTATTTCCTTTCTGAGTCACTCAGGGCCACTGATTTTTTTTTTTTTTTTTTGTAATCTTCAGGCACTTACCCTTCTAAGAAATCTGTTTTGTGAGCTCTGTTTCTGAAGAGTTTCTTAATATGAAAGAGAAAAATGTATTTATGTTGCCCCTGAAATGTGTTCTCAATGCACTCTCTTAAAAATGCAGAGAAAATAATATTTCCCCAGACTGACATCCCTGTGTCAGGAGCTGACAATACATTGATGGTCTTTGAAGAAATTTCATACAGTTCTGTATCTGGGTAGTTTTCTGTGGGCTGCTTAATTGCCATTTAGTATACTGATACCCATGCTTTTTCATCTGTACTATGGAAATAATTTTAGAGGGCACAGATGAATAATGCTCTTCATGAGGCTATAAATACCTGTATGTTCTGTAGTGCACAGCTGACAAAGCCCCTGGAATACATTGTGCAGTTTCTATTTGGTTAACCATTATCTGCCACTCAAATAAATTTTCTTTCAAAAGCTTATAATAACCTTTTCACTTTAGGCATCCATGTCATCCATATTCCAAAGTATAAAAGTTTGAATCTTTTCTGAATTCCAGGTTACATTTCTCTTGTGGTTCAATGTGGTACAAATAATTATGTTTTTTTCTTTCTTTTACACTGTGTTTCTAATAAAAATGTTCTCTGCTCTAAACCTATATTTCTCATGTCCAGCTATGTTTAGAAAATGACATAGATAATTTTATTTGATAATTTATAAAGGAGAGTTGAGAATAATTCTTGCTCGTGTTTCTCCTCCTTAGAAACTGAACCAGAAGTGTTCTTGGTACTGAAAAGGGAGGGCCATAACCAATCATATATATTTAAAAAATGTTGATTATTTGTATATTCTCTTCTAAAAACTCTCTGTTCAGATCCTTGGCCCATTTCTTGATTGGGTTATCATCATCATCATCATCATCATCACTATTAGTATTATTTGCTTAGTCTTTTGAGTTCTTTATGTACCCTAGAGATTAGTGCTCTGTCTGATATGTGAGGGATAAATTATTCCTCCTAAAATATAGGCTTTGTCTTCACCTCACAGATTGTTTCTTTTGCTGAGAATAAACTTTTTTGTATGATTCTATCCCATTTATTGATAATTTGTTTTAATTCTTGTGCTATCAGTGTCTTATTAAAGAAATTGGGGCCTAATCACACATGATGAAGATTAGAGCCTGTATTTTATTCCATTAGACACAGAGAATCTGGGTTAATTCCTAGGTTCTTGACACACTTGGAGTTGAGTTTTGTGCAATGTGAGAGATGGTGGTTTGTTGAAGAGGCTATCTTTTCTCCAGTGCATGTTTTGACACCTTTGTCTAATATATAATAATTATAATTTTGTGGGTTACTCTCTGTGACCTCTATTCTGTACCATTCATCTGCAGTATTTTTTTTTTCAAATGCAATGCTGTTTTTGTTACCATTGCTCTGTTGTATGGTTTAAGGTCTGGTGTAGTGATGCCACCTTCTTCACTCTTTCTGCTAAGGTTTACTTTAGCTATTCTTGGTCTCTTTTATTTTTCCAGATAAATTTCATTGTTGCTTTTTTTTATTTCTATGAGGAATGCCATTAGGATTTTGATCAGAATTGCAGTAAATCTGTATAGTGCTTTGATAGTAGCGTCATTTTGATAATATTAATTGTACCTATTGATGAGCAAAGTAGATCTTTCCATGTTTTAAGGTCTTTTTTGACTTTTCTTTTTCAGGTTTCTGTAGTTTGTCTTGTATAGACCCTTCACCTCTTTCATTAAGTTGATTCCCAAGTATCTTTTTTTTTGAAGTTATTGCAAAAGGGGTAGTTTTCTTCATTTTTTTCTCAGAAGATTTTTCACTGATATACAGAAATGCCTTTGATTTATGGATGTTGATTTTATATCCTGCTACTTTGCTAAATTTATTTACGAGATCTAGAAGTTTTTTGGTGGAGCTATTTGAGTCTTCTAGGTATATAATCATGTCTGGCCTTTGCAGGTAAATGGATAGCATTGAAGAAGATAATGGTAAGTGATGTTAGCCAATTCAAAGAAAAATGCCAAATATAAGGAGGTTGATTCACAATGGGGTAGGGAGGGGGACCATGAGAGAAATAGATGGATTCTCAATAAAGAAGAGGGGTGGGAGGAAAAGAAAGGGGACACGGGATTTGCAAGAATGGTGGAAGGTGATAGAGACCATAATCAAAAGTATATGTACGAAGACACAAATTTGTATCACCATACTTTATATACAACCAGAGATATGAAAAATTGTGTTCTATACAAGAAATAAGAATTGTAATGATTCTGTTGTCATTTCTTTAAAAAAAGCTGATAGAAATACGAAAAAAAAATTGTTCATAAATTATATACACTAAATATGTTCATGATATATATATATATATATATATAGATATATATATATATATATATATATCTATCTCCTCATATATGTTTATATATACATCTAGGGAAATGCAAGTCTCTTTCCTGAATTTTTAGAAATCAATTAATTTATTAATTTCTTCTAATTTGCTAATAGAGCAGAATACATTTCACTTCATAGTGCACAAATGGAGCACAAACTTTTATTTCTCTTGTTGTACAGAAAGTATAGTTACAAAATCCATGTAACTCTACTTTGGGTACAACAAGATTTTCATCTCATTCCGCCATTTATACCATCTCCCATCACCTCCCTCCCCTTTGTCTTATTCAAAGTTTCTTCATTTCTTCCATGCTACCTCCCACTTCCCTCGTTGTGGTTGTGGATCAACATCCACTTAGCAGAGAAAACCTTAGGTCTTTGGTTTAGGAGGATTGGCTTATTTGCCTTAACATGATATTCTCCAACTCCATCCATTTACTTCCCAATTCCATAATTTTATTCTCTATTAATGCTCAGTATTATTCCACTGTGTAAATAGACCATATTTTCTTTATCCATTCATCTATTGAAGAACATATAGATTGGTTCTATAGTTTACCTATTGTGAATTGTTTTGCTATGAACATTGATGTGGATATGCCTCTGTATTTTTCGGTTTTTAGCTCTGGTTGGTCTAAACTGAGGAGTTGGGTAGCTGGGTAAATTTTGGTTTCTTTCCAAGTTTTCTAAGAAATCTCCTTATTTTTTCCAGATTGGTGTCACAAATTTAGGGTCCTACCAACATTGTTACAGTGGGGCTTTTTTCTCACATCCTCACCAACATATATTTTTGCTTGTATATTTAATAACTGCCATTCTGATTGGAGTAAGATTAAATTTTGGAGTAGTTTTGATTTGCAATTCTTTAATTGCTAGAGATGTTGAACATTTTTTTTATTGATTTATTGATTGTTTATCTTCTAAAAAGTGTGTCTCTTCAGTTCCTTAGTCCATTTCATTTAATGATTGGGAAATTTGTTTATGGTATTAAGTTTTTTAAGTTATTTATATATCCTGGAAATTAGGTTTCTACTTGATGTGCACGTGGTAAAAATTTGCTCCTATCACTAGTATCACTTTTCGCCTCATCTTTTTTTTTTTTTTTTTTGCTGAGAAGAATCTTTTCAGTTTGAATTCCTCCCACCTAGTGACTCTTGTTTCTATTTCTTGTGCTTTAGTAGTATTCTTAAAGAAGCAAAATTTTAAATCCCCTACCTGGGATTACATGTGTATGACATCATGATAGCAACACAATTCATCTTCATTTCAAGCACACTTTCTTAAGGGGATTTCATCCTAGAAAGAAAAAGAAAATGTTATAGACAGGCCATTGGGTCTAAGACCATGTCATAAAAATAAGAATATTCCATTAGACAATTTAAATAGTAGACTAATATCTTTGGACCTGGGGAAATATATATATATATATATATATATATATATATATATATATATATATTACAAACATACACACACACACACCATACACTTTCTGGTGAAATCTCCTTGCCCTGACTCAGGGCAGTTTCTCTCTAGTTTTTTATATCTCAGGAGAAATATTGGTAAAAAAATAAATGTATCATTCACCTGTAGAATAAAAATAAGTGATCATGTCCTTCATCTTCCTGAACTCAGGACAAGCATAACTCTCAAATATGGTTCTGTGAACTGAGATTATCTGGAGTCTTGACATAGTTTTGAGGGTGCTGTTCCAAAAATACATATACTTTATTAGTAATATTTTAAATACATAATGGTAATTTTCACATAGTGGAAATTATGGGTTATACTATAAAATTCAATTTTACTATTTTTATAGGAATTCTAAAAAAAATAATTATCTTTCCACATTATATAATTTTAATGTTCAATCTGTTTTCATACAAGAGAAGTTAACTGAAAACTTACAGGATTGTCACTGTATTATTTTCATCCATAAATAATATATTTACATATATAATCTACACATTCAAAAGGCCTCATATGCAAGTTTAAATGTAAATGCTTTTCTGGGTTGGCTGGATTTTACTTCTCCAAGGATACGTTGCCATAAATTTGATGCAGCCTGAGGATCTGGATTTCAATTCCCAGATCCTCAAAATAAATAAATAAATAAATAAATAAATAAGTGTACAGACAAGACCCTACAATTGTGACATCATTTATTTCTGGATTTGGGTTTATCTCCTGACTCTCAAAAAACTCACTAGGTTCAAATTGAGCATATGAAGACATAAGTTGTGTCCAATCAGGACCCCTTATATAAGCATTGTCCAATCTACACATATTCAGTAAAGAGAAGCAAGTTTTGACCATCTGGTGTCAAGTCTGCCAGAGTGGGTATCCACTTCTAGGCTTCATCACTTATATTCAGTGAACCTGATTTTTTTCTCCTGTATAGGTACTTTGTGATTTATAGAGAGAACATGTGGTTCCTAAAAATAGAGTAAATGATGAGTGTGCAGTGAAATCCTGAGACTGGATGGTAAGTCTGGTTGAAACTGGCTGCACTGACTATGATGGGAACTGGCAATGGTTGGCTAGAATCCCTGGTGTAATCTTTGGTTTCTGCATTCCTGTGTCTTCTTCTGAGAAAGGTCAGCCATGAATTTCCACTGGCCAGTCAGCTGGATCATATATTAACAGTGGACACTGGAAGTCCTATAGTATCCTATAGAATATCTTCAGCCCCTATCTTAAATTCTATGTGAGAACATTTGTGGCAATATTTCCAAATCTTCTCAGATTGTGTTGTGTATTCTGGAGTGAGGAGATCATCATAATTACAACTCCATGTGTTTTTTCTTCCAGGAGCAGGGTGAGATACTCTATAGGTATCTCAGTTTTTTTTTCCTCCTTAATTCATTCTCTTTCTTTTTGGAGATTGTGGTATTGTGGATTTAGCCAGAGGTACTGTACCACTTTGCTACATACCTGGTACTTTTAAACTTTTTTTTTTCTTCAGACAGTTGCTGAATGTGATTTTAAATTTATGCCCTTGTATTGTGAGTTGCATTTATATATAAAATTTTAGCTTTCTGTTCAATGAAAACTTCCCCCTTTTCCAGTATTATCAGTTACATTTTTGCAGTATTATCAGTTATTTTACCCATATCATATTTGAAATGAACATGGTATACCAAAAACTGGATGAGACTTTAAAGTATTTTTTCTCTTTGGGTGCAATTATACATGCATATTAATTCCAGAGACTCAAGTGGGCTAAGTCAGTAAGATTGCAATTTCAAGGTAAACATGAGGAACATAGGTAGACTAATTAGACAATTAGAAAATCCTGTCTCATAATTTTAAAACATGGCTGGATATGTAGCCCAGAATTAACATGCTGCTCTTTCAAATCCCCAGTACCGTAGAAAAAATTCAAAAGCAAAAATTTCTGTTGTTGTTGTTTATAATCATTTTACATAATTGAAAAGTAAAGAAGAATCACTTGATCTTGGAAAAATCATGTGTTTCTATTCTTCCTTTGTGTCTCCAAAGGCAGACAACCTGTCAGAGTGTCTTTATGCTCATTTGTGAAATGTGTATGAGAGCATTCTCATTCCATACTCTGGTATTTTCCTGGAACTGTGTTTCAGAACTATGTAATATGAGCATGCCACAGCTGGCACATCTAATGCCTCTCATAAGTCCAGACAAGTACTTGGGGATTTTCTTGTTCAAGAGCAGTATAAATGTAGAGAGCTTAGTTTCTCAAAGAAATAACTTATAGAACTCTCAACTTCCATTTTATTAAAAATGTCTTCACTAATTTTATAGTCTAGCACAGTGTTTCTTTCTTCCATATTCATATAATTGGAGTACTACTTACTATTCCACTTTTTGAGAGTAGCTATTCTAACAGCTGTTTTCATGCAGAAGATCTTATAGTTGGATGGTGAACTAAAATTCTGATGCAAGCTTTTTAGATTCCAGGGTGCCTTATGCTCACTGGAAAAAAATTGATATGCACCTATTTTAGAAATAAAGAGGCATCTGTGATTGTAACCATTTTTCTTGACTAATATCTGAGATTTTAGCCCATTACAATGTTTGCACACCAATGTGAAAACACTTCTTTTTGTGCTAGGGAGATTTGCACCTGCACAGTTACCAGTGCTTTAATGCTTTGAGGTTTCAGATGTAGTCCATTGAATGGAAAAAGTTAATATCGGGACAAATTACTTACAGAAAGAATGGGTTAGGTCTGATGTTATTAGTAAAGTGAGCTGGGTGATAGAGCTCAAGAAGTGCTAAACTGCCACTTTGGCTTTCAGTGGTGGTCTGTATTTCTCTGTTAATATTTTGGTACTGTCTAGATAAAAGTTCAACTGTCAGCAACAGCTATTTGCATTTTTAGAAAATGTTGGCAAATCCCTCTAAGGGATTAAGGGGTTCCCTGAAGATTTAACACCTCTTTCACTCTAGTCTAATGGAATAAAGCCAATGGATCTTGCATGGTCATAGAAAACCACTTATTTTTTTTTCCTTCCTGGAGTAAATACTCATGTATATCTTATTCCTTCCTCTGTGTGTACAGATAAATTAGCATTTAAAATACAGCCAATTTAGAGTTAAATAATATATTTCAAACCCAAATCAATCTTTCTTTATTTATAGTAACACTGGATTTGGGCATTTTGTTCCAGTAATTTTGCATATTGCTCAAATTAGGAAAATCTACAAGTGCATTCTACTTATGACTTTTTTTTTTAAAGAGAGAGAGTTTTTAATATTTATTTTTTTTAGTTTTCAGCAGACACAACATCTTTGTTTGTATGTGGTGCTGAGGATTGAACCCGGGCTGCACACATTCCAGGCAAGGGCGCTACCGCTTGAGCCATATCCACAGCCCTTCTACTTATGTCTTGCTCGATATATTTTTTTTTCAGTTTACCAATTTGTGTGCCTCTAATTCCTTTACACTTTTTAGATGGACTCAAAACAGGAGTATGTATTTATTTGGTGTATCCATAAATGGAGGGAGGCTTATATTCTGCTTTTATTTATTTTTATTTTAGTTTTAAAATTATCTCTCTTTGTATCTGCTGTTTGGTGGATGCTTGTGTATAATTTCAGTGTCACACACATTCTGCATACAAGTCGCTTTTGTAATGTATGCCTTTTATTCTAACATCTACCTTGAGGTTGGATTGTAACATTCACTCACATTAAATATTTTATTGATATGTTTTGATTTATACACTTATAATAATTATCAGTAAAAAGATATTTGCATACATATGAATTGCCCTAAGTAGTTTTCTGTATTGTGATTTCTTTATCTTAAAATTACTACACTGTTGTAATATTTTAACATGCATTAGTGTCAGGTAATGATCACTAGTACATTTGCTCTTATATATGAGAGAGTTCTTGTCTAATTTTATATACATTCAACTTTCCAAGAAAATTTTAGAAGTTGTTGCTTTGATTTATTCTTTAACAAAAAGTAAAGAATGGTAAAATTATGACCAGTTTTTATTAAAGTGTACCTTGAGAAAAGTGATCATTTGTATAACATTTTTTTTCCTTTGTAAATATGTTGAATATTTGAGTCTAATATGTTCTTTTCTGTATTTTTATTTTCTCAAATACTGTATATTCTTTTGTAAACATACTTTCATATGAAATGCAACATTCATGTGACATCAGCATAAAATATATATGGTATTTTATTGTATTTGTCAAACTGGATATAATACATCAACAAATATTCTAGCTACTAGAATTGACATTTTACAAAATTTAATAATTATTTCTTCCTCTTTAGCCATGCCCCTTGGTTTCAACTCTAGAAGAATGTGGCTGTATTCTCATGTACAGTTGCTGTAATTTTAGTCTGTGATTACTGTGTGGGTGTATCATATACATATGATTTACAAAACAGTTTCTACAAATGGATAATAAAAGCTTAAATTATTATTTTCCTTTTTTTGCGAATGCATTTATTCCACATATTCATCAATACTATTTAATTCATCTATATGATGTGATTTTATTCAATGTTATCTAATTTCTAAAGATTTTGAGTTTTTATGATTATTGAACACTTAGATATATCCTTTTTAATGTGACTCTTCAAGAATTTTTTGTTTTTCTTTTGCAATCTGTTGTATTTGTTCTTCTTATAAGCATTTGATTATATGTGAGGAAACTAGGGTTTTTTTCCCTTGTCAGTTTTGCAGCTTTTAATGTAATTATTTGATGAATACATTTTTTGAATTAATATTTTGTAATTCATAAGTTTAAGTCTATTATATTATATAATTTTGAAAACAAAAAAAACCCTATTTTTTTTCTTTTATGATATTAGGAATTCAACCAAAGTGTCTTAATGCTGAGCATATTCTCAGCTCTGTTTTAAATTTTATTTCCAGATGGGGTTTTCTCAATTACTTCAGTTGGCCTTAAATTTTGAACTTCATGCCTTAGACTCCAGAATAGTAGATATTTCATGTGTACACCACCATACGAACCCTATCTTTGTATATAAACTTTTGAGCTTTGTACTTTCTTATATATTTCAGTATTATTTATTAATAACTTATATTCTGCAGTTAATGTGTCAAAATATATTGTTATGTTTTATGAGTGAAGGGATAAAATAGCATTTTATTATCACACTCTTTTCCCAATATCCTAGCATGTTTTAAGAGTTTTGTTGTCGGTGTTTTCTGTAGTTCCACCATTTATATAATTATGAGGTTTATCCTGATTGATTTTACTTCATAACATCAATCATGTGGCATCATGGTATTTTGGTCAGCAGTTGACTTTATGTACAACCATGGATCTAGCAAATATATTAGCCATGTACTAGTCTATACCATCTAGATTCTGTCATTGCACTCAGAGAATTGGAAAATTGCAGAAGATTTTTAGGATAAATTTTCCAGAGTGTATTTCCATCAAGTGAGAAATCATTATATATGCCTATATTTGCAATTACATACTGTATAATTGATATATTTTTTTATTTTCAAATTTGCTAGTGCTTTTTTAATTGTATCTGCTTTTTAAAAAATTTGTGTTAAAGATTGAACCCAGGGGTGCTTAACAATAAAGCCACATCCTCAGTCCTTTTTTTATATTTTATTTAGAGGCAGAGTATTGCTGAGTTGCTAAGTGCTTCACTAAGTTGCTCAATACAACATATATAAGACAATATTATATATAATATTGTCTTAGAATTTATGATCCATTTTTCTTATCCTCCTTAGTCACTGGAACTACAGTTTTCCACCACTAGACTGGGCTCATTTGCTTTTTAAAAGCACCAACATTGATACTGGTAACTCTGTGTTATGTTTATCTTTAATAGCTTCTAATTTTTCTCTTTTGCTTAGACTTTCTTTACTTTTAGTTTTTAAATTTTACTTTTTAGGGGCTGGGCATGTGGCTCAAGCGGTAGCTCGCTTGCCTGGCATGCGTGTGGCCTGGGTTCAATCCTTAGCACCACATACAAACAAAGATGTTGTGTCCGCTGATAACTAAAAAATAAATATTAAAAAAATTAACTTTTTATTGGGATGAATGATTTGATAATAAATTCTAGTCATTTTATGGCTTATAATTTTTTTGTGTATGTTTTATTTTTACCTCAGGTATAGATTAATTCCATTTTTTCCAGCTGTATAGAGGTCTAAGTGAAACATAATAACATGTATGAATATTGTTAAAGAAATGGAACCTCAATTTTACCCAGTTTTTTGACTGTACGGTATATGCGCAAAGGACATAAAATCAGCGTACTACATTGACACAGCCAGGTTTATGTTTATAGCAGCACATTTCACAATAACTAAGCTATAAAACCAACCATTCAATGATGAAATGGGTCCATTCAATGATGACAGGATAAAAAAAAATGTTGCTTATGTACACAATAAACTATGAATTAAATGACTTTATGACATTTGCTAGGAAATGGATGAATCTCGAGATTTTATGTTAAGTAAAACAAACCATTTCTTTAAGACCAAAAGTTGAAATTTATTGCTGATATGTGAAATCTGAAGCTCATAAAGTGGGGAAGGGTAAGAAAAGAAGATCAGTAGATTGCACAATCGTAAACAAAAAATAAATAAATGAATAAATAAATAAATAAAAGGGAAAAGGATAAAAATATAAAATATATATATCTGTAAGTGAATCCTACCATTGTAACCACCAACAAAAACAGGATTTTAATTAGGATAAGATATACCCCATGCTTTCACAATATCATAAAAATCGATTTTACTGTCAGGTAGAACTAGAAAGAACAAATTTAAAAAACAAATTATATTTGTTTTAAGAGCTATACGTATATACTATTATAAATATCATACAATATAAACATCGATCCAAGTTTGTATATATATATAATTTTGTATGTTAATACAAAATATAGAAAGGATAATTCAAACAGGATCGCTGTTGCTATTTTTTATATTAATAACACACATAAAAACATAAAATGTTTGAACTTAAATAAACTGTTAAATATTTCCATTAAGTGGTTTGTCTACCTTGTTGCATTTCAAAATTTCTCTTATACCATTGATGTTGGAGTTACTAGAGATCTCACTACACATTCAGAATAGCTAGATCTATTAAAGAAATAACAAATAAGATTCTACACATTAGTAAATCTCTGATTAGTGGTTGTACAATTAAAATTTGAGGGTTCCCGTTCTTAATTACCATGTTTTTCTCATCTGAAAAATATGTAAAATTTAGATCAAGACATAAAAAATGAAAAAAAAATATTTTTGTGATAATGCCTGAGTTTTATATTGTGTTTCATAAATGTGGTGTATGTATACTTTTTTGAACTTCAATCACTTTTTCTGCAGAAGTACACTACCTACATGATAGTCTACTAACTCTTATTTCAAACTTTAATTACATTACCCACTGTGCAAATGTTCATGTGGTCAATGTGTTATTTATTTACCTACTCTTATTTTAGGAACTGTTAACATTTATGGATATAGCCATTGATTTTACTGAAGAGGAGTGGGAATGCCTTCAGCCTGCTCATAAAATTTATATAGAGATGTGATGCTAGAGAATTATAGAAACTTGGCCTTCCTGGGTAAGTTTAATTTCCCTTTAAAATTATTAACTACTAATTATTATTTAATTTACTTCTGTTGCAGAGTATCTTCTGGGAACTTCTCTATAAGAATGAGTTTCAGATTTCTGTTTCAATGAAAAAGGGCATAAGGGCATTTTTAGTACAGATATTCTTCACTTTAGATATGTATTACCTAGTATAATTTAGTGATGTAAACTATTGTAGACTATACATAGCAGGGGGCACAGTTGAGTCATTCAAATGTCAAGGAGAAAACCAAACTGAAAAATGTTGAAGGAGTAGTTATCCAGCAGAAGAAATTTTCAGAAGCTTAGGTTTATTTATTTTGATTGTAATCATTGAACACATACTGCCCTATATTTATCACATTTTCAAATTCCTTGTTGTTCTCTGTTTTCTTCTTTAGTGATGTCCCAATTTATTCAAATTAGCCATCAAAAGTTACCTTTTGTTTTGAGGGCCAGCATGATCTGTTTCAAATCTTCTTGTAAGGAAACTTTTAAAGAAGCAAAGAGAAGAGAGAGACACACACACAGTGAAAAGGAAAAAAGAAAAAAATTACTGGCCACCCCTCTTAACAGCTGGACATATAATACTCCAAAATTACATACCTTCTGATACCATTAATACATTCTAACCCAGTTTTTCTTTAAGCTCAAGTGCCAGCTATCCAAGATTAGGAACAGTTAATACAAATATAGAGCCCCTTCTCCCTAAGGACATTACCACAGAGACTAGATAGTGCACCTGTAGAGTTCTCTTAATATCTTCAGGGAGAAACTATTGGGCATTACAATTTCGGGACTCAGGGTGCCAGTTACAATCACTCCAACACTTTCCTGTCTATTCCAAGGTCAGAAAACCTAATACCTCTCCTCTTTTTAAAGACCTTTTGAATAAATAACATTACTAATCTCCGTAATGCTGGTGTGGGCAAAAAATAGGGCAGACATAGACAACAGCAAGTTCCAACGTCAGTAAACATCCACCTATGAATATTTTTGACCCAGATGAAATTGAGTAAACATGAAGTTAACCAATCCAACAAGTCCAAAATCCATCATCTTCTTCAACCTTATTAATGATATCTTTAAGGTAATCTAAGTCTTTTGAAATAAAATTACTATTATAACTTAAATTGAAGGAACACATGTTATTAAACTTCTGATATCCTTTATGATGTAACAATAACAGACAATCAATTGCCACATGATTGTCAAGTATGGCTTGACAATGTTGTTTTTGTTCTTCATTAAGCATATTTACAGATATTAAGATATTGTAATGGGTTCTAGAAGTCCAGGATCTGACAGTACTGATTTTCCCAGAGCTGGTGTACAGAAACAGAGCAAAATTGTTATTAAGACCAAAGCATTTACAGAGTTTTGTGTGAGTTTATCAATCAAAGCAGTAACAAAGTTATCTAGAGTACATTCTAACCCCATTTTAGCCAACACCTGTTGAGCTCAGGCTGTTAATGGTTTTATATTCCCCCACCCAGTAACTAGAATTAACCAGAATTCATGGATCTTGGGGTCCTATTTTAATGATTCTCTTCTTTTGAGAAGAATGATTATTCTCTTGTTTGGATGAACTCTTATCTTCCAGGGTTAAATGAAACTTAGAAATCAGCTTGTGAAGTCCCTGATGTACATTTATAATTGCTATTTTTCATGCCTGAAGGTAGAGTCCAAACAGGACATGTTGGCATAAGAGTAGCATTCTATGCTTTTTCCAACATGATCAAAGGCATAGGATCTTGTCACGCTGGTCAGATGGAACCTCATATATTACATATTTTTTTTTAGTAATGGCTGTTTGAGAGTAAAATGTCTATTCAATGCAGATGACCAATTTTGTGTATTAACTTTATGTTGTATATTGAACACATTACCTGTAAATAAAACAATATTTAAAGCATATAAATATAAGAGAGGCTAGATCTTTGTTTGTTTCTGTTTTAAAAGGAACATATTAGTTTACAATTTGCTCACTCAACAAAAGCTTGTCCAAAAGAATTATGAGAAATTTCATGATTTAAAACTATATCTCATTGATTAAAAATTGTGCAAAAGGATAAGATGAAAAGGCAGAAGCACTATCCATCTCTAAACCAATAGGGCCTCGAGGAGCAGATCATGCTTTGTTTCTTTCCATGTTCTCTGCTGGAACTGACTTGACATTTTCTTTTTTTAGATTCCGTTCTGCTAGTATTTTTTTTTCTTTTGATTTGTGTTTTGAAATAATGCATTAGTAATCATAAATATTTTGAAGTGAATGAATCATTATAATTTTATTTTGTGATATATATATATATATATATTTTGATTAGTGATTTAATTTCTGGATCATTGTTTTTTTTATTGTGGTATGCTTGGATTCTTTTCACACTTCCTATATATATATAGGA
The DNA here is from genome assembly GCF_045843805.1 of Urocitellus parryii. NCBI lineage: Eukaryota > Metazoa > Chordata > Mammalia > Rodentia > Sciuridae > Urocitellus > Urocitellus parryii. Next base: position 2,100,740 of record NW_027554068.1, read on the forward strand.
AATGGGAAAAAATATATGGAGTCTTTGACTATAATATTTACCCTACACAAAACACTGTATATATACATGTATAACACTTCTCTTTGTATATCCTATAGATTTTTAATTTTTACAGTATTGTACAAGTTGCTTAGACTTTTCTTAAACTTGGTACTGCTTGATAAGCCTCTCCCATATTGGTAGAATTTCAGATTTGCAAACTAGTAATGCCCCTCTCATTTTTTCTTAAAAAATTATTCACATAAACATTGTGCTCATTGATGTTAATATTTTTCAATTTCACTCCCTAAACTTTTTTTAAAATAGTTATTTAGTGTTCTTTGAGTAATTCATAACTCTCAGTCTCCTTTTGTTAAATTCTTTATGTTTTTTTTTTTTTTTTTTTTTGTCACTTGGATTTAGCCATGCTTCTCTTTGTTTATATTTGCTGTACTGTTTTTTTATTTGTTCATTAAAGGAGCCATCAGTAGATTATATAGTCCATTTTTGGAAAAAAAAGCATAAAAACTTTTAAATAAATAAAAATAGGCAAGAACAGTGCTGCATCCTTGTAATATTTGCTAATTGGGAGGCCGTGAAAAAGTACTTCATTTGAGAGAAGTCACAGAAATTTAGAAACGACATGGCTCAAACAATTTTAAAAAAGACTTGTGTTATAGTTTGTGACATAGAATTTTTGGGGTAATCTCAAGCATTACACATGAAACATTAAAAGTTGGATGACCTAAAGATCCAGAATTGCCAGTACTAAATATGTATCCATTAACAATTAAATCAGAAAATTGAAGAGATATCTCTGATTTTGTGTTTAGTGCAAACATTTTTCTCAGTATTAAAGCTAGGGGTCTAAATGTTTGTGCCCATCAATGTCAAATGTGTAAAAATATGTACATATATACTATTATTATTTAGTTGTAAAATATTTTGTCTCTTAAAGTGTTATAAGAAATATATGCAGGACTTTGAATTAAGTGAAAGGTGGCAGGCAGATATTAAGTTGTAGGAGCATTTGATTCACATGTGGAACTCAGAAATTTAGTGAGCAAAATTTTGCTCACCAGGTACTGTGTTTTGTGTAGGGTTGATATTATAGTGAAAGTATCCATATTTTTATTTATTGAGCATAATAGGATCAAGAGTTTTATTTTACCACATAGTGAGTGTATTATGTTCTTCATAAATACTAGTAGAAGGAATATAATACCTTGTAAGAAAAAAATTGATAATTATATGAAATAATTCTTGTGTTAATTCATTCTATTTATTCATTTTAACTTGTATATATAGTATAAAATATCATGATATATTTATAGATAAACAAAGTTGTATTTGTCAATAAAGGAAATTCCCATATCACATGAATGTAAAATTATAAAAATCAATTTAATATACTTGAATCTCATATGTTAAATTCATCCAAATATTATGGCCATAGGCTATGCAAGGTTTTTATAGTCCTTTAAAAAATGTTTTTATGATAAATTTTATAGACATATATGTGTATATTTCTTAGTAAATTTTTTGTTCATATTTCTTTTTAAGAGTCCATTGCCTCTTTACACTTGTTGAGTATTTATGGTATTATCACTCAAATTCTACTAGTTATTTTCATGTTTCTATGTCATGGTAGACAAAAAACATTTTTTGGACATTCTTTAAAAAAGCCAGAAAAGTTTGTATATGTTTTACATTTCTCTTGTTCTACTGACAGTGAAGGTAGCTGGTAAATATTTTCTAAATACAGAATACTATCTTATGAAGGAAAAAAGGCTGTTAATAATACTTTTCTACACTTTATTATATTACTCTTCTTAATGTTGTACTACTCTTGGATACTGTGGTCTCTACAAGAATTTTGGTAATATTCTCAACATAATTTTGTCTGTACATTTTTTATTCAACTAATATATAATTTGGATTTATGGTGACTTTGGACTTACTAATATGCTACACTCCTGATGTAATTACTTTACCTTAATTTCATGTTACATATGCAAAATATATTTATCCCAGTCTAATAGGTATTGTTTTTATTTTTGTCTATTTCAGCCATGACTCCTAATCATACCCAAGTATATTTACCAGAAAAGGGCCTGAAACATATATTTCATGAAGTGATAAGTGCAAAATGTATACGTTGTAATCTTGAATATTTACCACAAAAGAAAATAGGGAAAACTCCAAGTGAGAGTGAACACCAGAAATCATATAAAAAATCAGGCTTTGTTCTCCACCAGAGAATTTATACTGGAGAGAAGCCCTACAAATATAAAGAATGTGGCAAAGCTTTTAGTAGAAAAAAAGGTCTTATTTACCACAGCAGAAACCAAAATGGAGAAAAACCCTACAAATGTAAAGTATGTGCCAAAGCTTTCGGTAAAAAATCACACCTTATTTGCCACAGTAGAACTCACACTGGAGAGAAACCCCACAAATGTACAGAATGTGGCAAAGATTTCCATCAGATATCAGAGCTTATTTGCCACAGCAGGACTCACACTGGAGAGAATCCTTACAAATGTAAAGATTGTGGCAAAGCTTTTGGTCGAAAATCACACCTAACTTACCACAGCAAATCTCACACTGGAGAGAAGCCCTACAAATGTAAAGACTGTGGCAAAGCTTTTGGTCAAAAATCACACCTTATTTGCCACAGAAGAACTCACACTGGAGAGAAGCCCTACAAATGTACAGAATGTGGCAAAGCTTTTGGTCAAATATCAAGCCTTATTTGCCACAGCAAAACTCACACTGGAGAGAAGCCCTACAAATGTAAAGATTGTGGCAAAGCTTTTTGTCAAAAACCACACCTTATTTGCCACAGCAGATCTCACACTGGAGAGAAGCCCTACAAATGTAAAGATTGTGGCAAAGCTTTTGGTCGAAAATCAGACCTAATTTACCACAGCAGATCTCACACTGGAGAGAAGCCCTACAAATGTAAAGAATGTGGCAAAGCTTTTGGTCTAAAATCAGACCTAATTTACCACAGCAGATCTCACACTGGAGAGAAGCCCTACAAATGTAAAGTGTGTGGCAAAGCTTTTGGTCAAAAATCACACCTTATTTGCCACAGAAGAACTCACACTGGAGAGAAGCCCTACAAATGTACAGAATGTGGCAAAGCTTTTGGTCAAATATCAAGCCTTATTTGCCACAGTAGAACTCACACTGGAGAGAAGCCCTACAAATGTAAAGAATGTGGCAAAGCTTTTGGTCAAAAATCAGACCTAATTTACCACAGCAGATTTCACACTGGAGAGAAGCCCTACAAATGTAAAGATTGTGGCAAAGCTTTTAGTCGAAAATCACACCTAATTAACCACAGCAGATCTCACACTGGACAGAAGCCCTACAAATGTAAAGACTGTGGCAAAGGTTTTGGTCAAAACTCAGGCCTTATTTGCCACAGCAGAACTCACACTGGAGAGAAGCCCTACAAATGTAAAGAGTGTGGCAAAGCTTTTGGTCAAAAATCACACCTTATTTGCCACAGAAGAACTCACACTGGAGAAAAGCCCTACAAATGTACAGAATGTGGCAAAGCTTTTGGTCAAAAATCAAGCCTTATTCACCACAGCAAAACTCACACTGGAGAGAAGCCCTACAAATGTAAAGAATGTGGCAAATCTTTTGGTCAAAAAATAGACCTTATTCATCACAACAGAACTCACTGCAGAGAAGTCCTACAAATATAAAGAATGTGGGGCTGGGGTTGTGGTTCAGTGGTAGAGTGTTAGCCTTAGAAATGTGAGATCCTGACTTTGATCCTAAGCACCACATTAAAATATATAAGTAAAATAATAGTATTGTGTCCAACTAAAACTAAAAAATAAACATAAAAAAGAGAGTAAACCTTATTAACAACAGAATTTATACAGAAAAGAACCTCTACACATTGAAAAAAAAATTCAGCAAAGCTTTTAATAAGAAATCAATTATTTTCACCACTAGGCTCCTTATTCTGGAAAGAAGACATATAAATGTAGAGAATGTAGAAACATTTTAAATTATATATCATATATTACTAGACATCAGAGAGAACACATTGGAGAGAAGCTATACAAATGAGACCATTACTCTAAGAAAGGGACAACATTTAATCCTCACCACAATAATCATAGCATACAGAAAGTTTTGAAATGTGAAAGTTGACAATGTGACAATGCCTCCAAAATTTATTCACCAATACTCAGAACCTGTGGATACATACTGGTTAGAGAAAATACAAATGGAAAAAAAATGTAGCTACATGTTTCTTAAACACTGCTTATTTTGGAAAATTCATTGTGCCCAGAAACCCTAAAAAGTTAAATAATATATCCAAAATATATTTCAATTTTAAATTCATTGAACATCTGAAAACTCATACTAGTAGTGAAAATTTAACAGATTTTGTCCAAAATATATGCCTTATATAACAGTGTAACATTTATAATAAATGTGAGAGTATAGTAAAGTTATTATCTATATATTACACCTTGATGTATATGAGGACCAGTAAAATACAGAACTCATTTAAGTTTAGAAAACAAGTAGTTGTCTTTAGCTTTTGCTTAAATTATTAAGCATTATCAAGTTATTTTTCAGAAATATCAGTCATAAATATCATACATGCATAGTGAAGAAACGTCATCTTTGAAAGAATATAATTGTTTTTTTTCTAAATCAAAAATTACTATTTTCACTTTTGAATACTGAGAGAAGAATCATATGAAATCTATTTTTGATGTTTAACACTGAAGTGTAATATTTTAAACTTTAATTTTTTGTTGTATTTCAGTTTAAGTTTAGGTATTTTTATACACTGAGCCACATTCTTAAGCCCTCTCTCCACTTTTTCAAATGTTGAGACTGTATTGCTAAGTTGCTTGAAACCACATTAGGTTGCTGAGGCTGAATTTAAACTTCTGAAACTACTCAGCTTCCCAATTTGCTTTGATAACAAGCATGAACCATCGTGCCAGGTTTACAGTGCATTTTTTTTACCTATATTTACCTTATGTATGCAATATGTCTTTATAACTGAATAGTTGTTTATATGTTAACACTCATGTATTGCATCCTGTTGTTAAATGACAGATATAATAGTGTTCCACTTGACTAAATGTTCTATGTTACAGTAAAACATACTGTTGAGTAAATAATACTCTAGCATCTGTTAATACTTTTACACATTTGAAATAAACTTAATGTGGAATACAATTTGCATAAGTCAGATAATTATTTTTTTTCCTGTTTGTATTTATGGTGAAATTAAGAGTTATAAGAAGGATATAGATATAGGAAAATTAGCCTCAGATTTTCATATCTTGAATTATAAATTTTAAAATTTTAACTTTTTAACATTTTAACATTTCCTAGTGATTTTAATAGACTGAATTTCCAGAAACTTAAAGGTAGCTCTTACAGGAGAGAAGAGCTTTATCTTTCTTGGGTGCATAATGGCCTTCCAGACTTCATCCTCATTGGGGACTTTTCATTTTTCTGTGAATGAGGTCAATGATCAGTGTTTTCATATACATTCTATAGGTAGTGTTATTTCAGGGCAGGAATTAGAGAAATGGATGTGGAGTCAAGGTTAAGTGAGTCCTTATACTTATGACAAAAGAATCAGTGAGCTATGTTTTATAGTCTCATTTTCTGAGGACCAAGTAGTAAGAGGTAAACTGAGAAGATTGTATGTAAAGATTACGTTTCTTATCATAAAATGTTGACTTTTCAGCTACAATAGGGTAAAAGCTTCTTATACACAGAATCCATACAAAAATCATATTGAATATCATTCACAATTTTATAAACATTACATATAATTCATGAAGAACAGAGTTTACAGCAACATATGCTTAAGAACAAGGTCTGAGGGCTGGGGATGTGGCTCAATTGGTAGCGTGCTCGCCTGGCATGCATGCGGCCCAGGTTCGATCCTCAGCACCACATACAAAACAAACATGTTGTGTCTGCTGAAAACTAAAAATTAAATATTAAAAAATTCTTTAAAAAAAAAGAACGAGGTCTGAAGAAATTGTACACTCTCCAATAGAGACATATTTTTTTTTAATTTTTTTTTAAAGAGAGAGTGAGAGAGGAGAGAGAGAGAGAGAGAGAATTTTTTTAATATTTATTTTTTAGTTCTCGGCGAACACATATTTATACCAATTTAATTATACATGAAACTACACTAAATGAGAAGAAAAATCAATTAGATCAACACACAATGATATAGAAATAAAAACTTGTAAATACTTAAGCAAGAGACCAATAGTGGATGAAGTGTGTTTTCCAGTGCTAGGGAAAAATGAACATATAATCTGTTAAAGGTAATTTAAGAAAGATAAGTTATCCACTTGGAGCTAAAACATCATTTGAAAGAAAAAGTGTCACAAAGTAAGCAAAGATTATTCACTTCCATTTGTATGCTTTGTAATATTTTCCAAAAGCATTCTGCTTATTTTATTGCAGTCAAATTGGGAAACAATCCAGAAAGTTAAAAAAGACAAGTATTGCTCTTCTGGTTTTAAAAGCAAGAAAACGAATAGAGTGAGATTTATTTTGCTAGAAAATTTTACTAGTTACAGTTAAAAAAAAAAAAAAGAACTGAGATTACCAGAGTCTAAGTATAATGTATTTCAGACATCCCTGGCTGCAGAGGGCATTTTTGCTTAACAAAGAATTTGTTTACATATGTATGCTTAAAAAAACATTGCTGTTTTTAGTCAGTCTTTTTCATTAATAACAATGATGTACCTTTGAACAGTTTGCAGCCACAAAAATACAAAATTTCAGAAATCTTCTGGTTCGTTCTCCCTATATTATGCCACAATATTCACCAGGACAAGATAATCTAAACGTTTTGTCCGACCCATCAAGGCATTCACTTCTGCTAATTTTAAGGCCAAACATATAATTCATAGAAAAGTATTATACATAGAAAACATAATTTTACTTAGTAAAAATAATTTTTTTTCATGAAAAATATATCCCAACTCCTTTGTCTTGGGATTACATTAGAAAAAATATGAGGTAATTATACTGTGTATTATGACCTTAGGCTATGAGCCTTAAAATTACCTTAAAATACAAAAAAAAATAATGTTTATTTTTAAATATAGTTTTCATATTTTAAATATTCAAATTCCACAGCAATCAATGATACAAAAACATGAGAAAAACAACTGCAGTTTGGTGTCTCATCATGACATTTTAATACCTTCTGTAGATTGCCTGTAGCTTCCACTTTTATTTTTTTTTAAATATGATTTTTTCATACAATTTGGGTGAAGTGGAGGACAAAATTTCCTGCATTGTTTTCCTGAGCAAGCCATCATACTTGAAACAACTGAAACCCAAATCAAAATATGTTTACTCCACATTCTAATTATATCAGTTCTTAGCACATCTAGCATAAAACAAATCCACTTTCTTCTGGTTGAATATCTTGAGCTAAAAAATATGTTACCTGGGAGCTAAAAAAAGTATTACCTAAATGAAGAGATCTTTTAGGTCTCTTCATTTATTTAAACTATACCAGAGCTTTTAACATGTAAACTTAGATGTTTTACTCACTCTCATAGTAAGATGCCTTAGACTCAAAGATATTTAATCACTCACTAAAAGTCACTCAGTGAATGCATAACAGTTTTTATTCTAAAGATTTTACATAATTTTTCAGTAGTACATTGCAAAGTCTCACCTGTCTTCTTTAGAAGTAAGAAACAGAGGTTGTATTAGTCTGTTTTATAATGTTATAGAAAAATACCAGAAACAGTCCAATGTATAAAAAGAGATATAAATGCATAAAAATATTTTCTGAGAGGCTGGCGGTGTGGCTCAGTGGTAGAGTGCTCACCTGTCACATGCAAGAATCTGAGTTCAATTCTCAGCACCACATAAAAATGAATAGTTAAACAAAATAAAGTTATTGTGTCCAACTACAACTTATAAATACATAGAAATATTTTTTGAGTAAGTAGTTCTGAAGATTTAAGTAACAGAAACTTCTCAGCTCCTGTGACAGCTCCTTCACCTGCATTACAAATGGGGTGGCATTATGGTGAGGGCTCATTTGAAAGTTACAACATAATGAGACAGGAAGTTAGAGAAATTCAGAAAAACTGCTTGCTCTTTTGTAACAACTGGCTTTAATAAGAACTATGTTGTGACCCATGAAAGTTACATTAGCCCTTTCCAACAGCATCTCCCCCAATGGTCTAACCACAATTTACTAAATCTCACTACTTAAACATTCCACTATTTTCCAACTCTCTCCCTTTGAAACTAAGTTCCAAACACATGAGCATTTGGGGGACATACTCAAATCATAATGAAAGTAAAATGAGAGAGACAATGGTAAAAATGAGACATAGAATGTGATTTCTTAGTAGTTATAAAGATTCTAGGTACTACAATAAAATTCTTTAGAGTATAGAAATTAAAGACAATAGGGAATTTAATTAAATTAGTTTTTGAAGAATGAATGAATTTGAATGTGACAAGACTAATGGGCTAGGTATATTAAAATAAGGGAAAGGTCTGTGCAAAAACTCAATGAATGTTTAGTAAACCATGCCTAGGTATAAAAAGAGAATGCTGGGCTTTCTGATTATGCTATATCAAGCCAAAAGTTTACTGGCTAAAATCAGGTGGCCCTCAAACCAGAGCAAATATTCCTATAAAAGATGCAGTGGACATCAGTTTCAAGAGCTTCCTACTTAAAATATCTGCTTCAAAAGACTACATAATTCATAGTAATTCTCAGGAGTATTATATTTCTTTCAATTTCAATTTTTAGCTTTCTATATAGTTACTGCACCATCTCATGGCCAGATCAATATTTTCTTGAACTTCTTAATATATTAATATATACACTATCTCAGATATGTTTGTTTCTAGATTCAGGGATCTCTCCTAGAGAATTCTGAGATGTGTGAGAGGTTGAACAAGCATAGAAATTTGCTTATAAAAAATAAGCCATGTTGTAGGTGGGAAGTAAAAGGAGAAAAGATGCAACAGTCCTCATCTGAATTTGTATGTGCTGATACTACACAAGGTTATTCCAATGATGTCTGGTTTGGGTTAAGGAAGCAACTTTTCTTATACATATGACACAAAGTTCATCAAATATGGTTGTTACAGACTTTTTGAGAACACCTAAATTTTTCTTAGTAATTTCTACATTGAAAAACTACTGTTACGTTTAAACAAAACTATCCCTTGCAATAAATCTGAGATAGTTATTTAATATTGCAAAACAGAAAATTGATGCCATTATTCACTGAATGCCAATATTTTCCAATAACACCTCACACCACAATATATGTACCTTATATAGTTTAACACCTATAGGAATTCTTAACACAATGGATAGATAATTAAATTAAAGAGTTAAATGAGACTCAGAAACAACTAATTATAGTAAAAATTATTATTACCTTATTTTAAATACTCGTTCACCCTTTTGCATTTTTTTCCCAAAAGTTATTTTTTTTAAACTTTGGTATGATATTTCACTTTATTAAAATACCATGATAAATAGTACTGTTTTTTCATATTTTCTCTCTGATGCATCTCAAATATATTTGCATACCCCAAGAGCTTAGCAGATTTCGATACACGTTATTCACTAGAGAAACAGTAGTTACTTCTGAAATCTATACTGCTCTTTTCAAATGAGGTCTTGCAGTTTTTTAAAAATATCTGAAATAATTATAATGAACTTATTTCAAATAAGCATATAGTAAGTGACTGATAAATATTTGTGAAAAGGATGAAGAAATAATAAGAGCATTTATATAATCTATACAATATGGTATGTGGTATTTCATGATATTAGCTACAACTTATTGAATATTATAACAATCTTACTATGTGAGTAAGATGTGGGTATGATGCACCAATAATAAATATGAATTGCATGCTGCATTGTTAGTAATTCTCCAAATTTGTTTTTCAAAAACAGACACTCTGATGTGTGGTTTTTGTCAACTCTTATATTATGAATGAATGAAGTTCTGTAAATAAATAATTGGAACTACATACTTGCTTAGGGTGACTATCATTCATTGTTAAAAAAACATTTAGCTATATAAAATTTTAATACTGTATGTACCATTGTGATATAATGGAATTTTGATAAAATGTAAATTAATAATGCTAAAGTCTTTCATTGAGTTTTATATCAGTTTATGAAATCAACTTACTATATGTGATTTCCTCAATTCAAAGTGTCTTATGTTTTAAGAAACTGTGTGGACAATGCAAATTAAAGTTAACATTCTAATATCAAGAGCAGAAGCATCATAGGAAAGATAAAAACAAAGAATTGGGAGATTCCACCATTATAGATCTAATTTTCTCAACATCTTTTCAATGTACCTAACCCACTATTCATACCAAAATTAATGAGCAAACTCTTCTCATGTTGATTGAGCATGATGCTATTATATAAAATGAAAACAAGCAATTGTGTGAGAGATGCATTTTACAACATTAGTTGAAAATACAATTCATTGATCAGTATCTCACTGACCCCAGCAAATACCTTCTCAGTGTGCAAGATAAATGGGTAAAAATTTTAAAAAACAAGTAAAATTTATGTTAAAGAATAGCAACTATTTTTTCATAAGGAAAATGCTAATGTCTTTTGAAAAAACATGACAATAAACTATGCCCTATCACATAAGGAAAGCAACAATTCTGGTAAACTTCTTCATTTTATTCTTTGAATATGCCAAGTATTCTTTGGCAAATTTCCACATATATTGTTTTAATTTCACAGGTGTAAATTATATCTGGTTTCCTCTAAATTGCTACTTATTTAATATAAATTTGTTGATAAATTATTTCTGCATGTGCTGATAGTGAAATATAATGAGGAATGGAAGTCATTAAAAGCTCTATGAATTGTAATCCCAGAATGCTGGGAGGAAACTGTATATAATCATGAGAAACATATTGAGTACTATGAATTTGTTCCAGATATTTATTTCCTTGAGTATCCAGTTTTCACATAAACTTGTGCTTTTAAATGAAGCTGACTATTAAATATCATAGAAAAGGACATCAGAGTAACCAGAAGAAGAAATTTAAAAGAGAAACAATCAAATCATAAACATCTGGTTGAAACAAGAACTGGCAAACTGTTGGATCTTAGCTTTTGACTTTACTAAATTTTCTCCTATCATTTTTTTATTATGACTAAGAGGAAGGTACTTCTATTAAAACCATGACCAGAAAAATTTATAGCAATTTGTTTTTCTAAAACATGGATAAAATTGACGTGCTAACTCAGGATAGAATCTAATGAGTAAATCTTGTTATGGTAATAAAAAAAATATAACTACTCAACATAAATATTGGCCTTTTCAAGAAAAGAATATTAGGGTGAAAACCAATTTGGTAAGATACTATTGAATATTTTATATCAAAGAAAAGGCAGAAATATTTAAAATAATTTTGATTATTAGATGCATGTAAAAAAAAAGTAGTGTCCAAGCCTGATGTGGTGGTACATTCCTGTAATCCCAAATATCATAGAGGCTGAGGCAGAAGGATCACAACTTCAAAGCTGCCTTGGTAACTAAGTGAGACCAGGTCTCAAAATAAATATCAGAGAATTCGGTATATATATGAGCGATAAAGCACCCCAAGTTAAATCCCCAGTGCCATATTAAACAGTAGTTTTCAAAATTTGCACCCAAATCAGCAGCCTATACTCTATCTGCAAGTATGTAATGTTTTAAAAGGAAACTAAATTTAGCCATACCTACTACTAGTTGTCTGATTATATTGATCATAATCTTGAAATATATTCATAGAAGACCCTTCACAATGTTTTATGTGTTCCCATTATTTTTTCTAATTGCAATGAGAAAGGGAGGAAAGCCAATTTAACTTATGGGGCCACTTCTTTTTCTTCAGGCCTAATGAATCAAATATTAAAAGGATTTAGCATTTCATTGATTATCATTTATGATATGTGTTCTGTGATTTCTTGCTTAATCTACATTGGACACTTTATTATTTCTGAGTATCAGCATCTGTACAGGCCACCACACCCCACTCTATTTTTTAATAGTTACAAGTCCCTGTGTTCATGCTTCCTCAGTTAGTTATTCTCTTTTAAAAATAATTATGTGTTGCATTCTTTGTCAACAGAAAATTTATGAAGGTTAAAAACCCTTAAGCATTTTTACGATTTTGACTTTAAGATAGTTTTCATCACAAAACACACACCAGAAGTAAGAATGATTTTTTTTCTCTAATTTATTAGCCTTTCTGACACCCAATATCAGGACATGAATGCTGCACATGGAGGGATGTTCTTACCATCAAGAACAATCAATACTACTTTCTTCAATCCCATTAAATTTTACAAAAAGTGCACATTTTATTGTATTTCATAAACAGAACTTGGCTTTCCATTATTTGTGTTTAGTGCGTTTTAACTTTCTGTTTTCATCACTTTGTTTTTCCTGTATTTTCTAATATTCATTTTTTTTGTGGTGAGAAAAATAGATTACTAGAATCTTCTAACTTTTGCTACATTCAATCACTTGACTATTCACCAGCTAATAATTCTATTAAACCATAATTTTAAAGGTAGGACTGAGGTATGCTAACAAAACTGTTTTCAAGGTCTACTGCAGAATCAGCATAATTTTCTTGAGCTCTGCAGTTAAAACCACTGTTTCTGTCCAAAAACTCTGCTCCCTTTTTTAAAAAATTCTTCTTCTATATTTAGTAACTCTCTTTGAAATGAAGCATGGAAAATAGCTTTTTAGGTTTTTATTATTTATGGAAATCTATTTTTATTTATCATTGATGGACAATCTGCTTCATTTTAGAATACCAGGTTGAATACTATTTTTCCTTTAAATCTTGAGGTTACTCTGTATTTATCATCTATAATCCATCATTAAGGATAAATACTTGGGTTTTATTCTTGCTTTCTTGAAGCTGACCATTGTTTTTCATTTCAGGATATTTTCTTTGTTTTAAGCATAGCTACTTGAGAAAATATGGAGATATATTTAGCATATTTAAATTTTATTTTCTTGATTTTAGCATTAAATAGAAATAAAATATTTCCAGACCTAATTTTCTTTTCAGTTTATACAAGTAGGAAAATGGAAAAAATATGGAAAACAATATATCTGTTATTCATACACTGAAAACAGGCATAGCAGGTGAGTGAAACCATAAGCAATAAGTGCAGACTGGTTAGGCGAACTATAACTTTCTTTTAAAAATGGTTCTTAATAAGTGCATTTTCATAAAACACTGTTAAAACTTATGGGTAAAGGAGAAGTAAAAATAACCAAAGTATACCACTGTAAGAAATACTTGGGGTCTGGCACCTGAGAGCAGACTGTGGAGGAAATTTCATGTTGCTATAGGAAAGAATCCCCCACTTTCTCTTCACCCTCTCACCCACTTAACCTCACTAGAAACTACCAAGATGCCCAGAATAAAAGGTCTCAAGTTTAATAGTCACACTCTTTCCAACTACAAAAACAGTTACAATTCAACTGAACAAAGAAGCTAATGCACAAAGTTAAGGGGATCTGAGACATCATATAAAAAGTTAGGTTACAAATAATTCTGTTTTTTATTTGTGTGTGTTTGTGTGTGTGTGTGTGTGTGTGTGTGTGTGTGTGTTGTTTTGTTCCAAGGGTGTGGCTATTCCTTGGTCACCTGAACTCAGCAAAGAAACTGTTATTTTGATGAAGTGTTAGTGGGTGGCCCACATTAAAAAAAAAATGTTAAAAAATTTTTAAAAAACCTAATTACCAAAAAAAAAATGTTGCTACTTTCTCCCTCTACATTTTGCTTTTTAAAGTATCTTTTAAAAAAATTCCTTTTTTTTTTTCAATTTAGGTGGACACAATATCTTTATTTATTTATTTATTTTACATGGTGCTGAGAATGGAACTCAGTGCTTCATGCATGCTAGGCAAGCACGCTACTACTTGAGCCATATCCCCAGCCCTAAAGTATCTTTTCTAAGTTTTGATTTTTATTTTTAATCCTGAAAAGTAGACAGTAAAACAACCAACTGCATGAGGGCCTGAGAAGCTGAGAGGCTGAAGCAAGGCTGGGAGGAGCAGACTGGAAGTCTGACTATGGAGCAGACTTCCCTTAGACACTGGAGGCCAAATATAACTAAAAAGAGACAAAAATCAATAAGTGTTTGTAAACCAGGAAATGACACAGATTATCAACTTAGTATCAGTTATAAAAAATTCATATACTCAAGAAAATAGAGAAATCATTAACAGGATTAGAAAAATAATAGGTGTAAATTTTATTTTTAGAAGCTTATTGGTGATACATAAAAAATAAAGATGAATTTTATGTTTTGATTTTAAATGGAAGGCAGAGAGATATGGAAGTCATATAGTACTTCACAAACTTTACTTCAGTTACAAAAGTATAATCAATTGATAAATTCTACTTATTTTACTCTCTATCTTCCTTGGCATTTCACCTGAGGTCACAGAGTGACCAATAACTAAGCAAATAACTAACCAAGAAAATAGTCACTTAAGTTACACTCTTTTTCAGAAAACCCCAATCAACTTCAGAGCAAAGGTGTGATACAACACCTATTCATTTCCTTCTTTGGGAAAAGGTCCCTTTTGTGAATCAGATAGAAGAGGAAATTGGCCAACCTCTATCAAAATATTACTAGAAATAAATATGAGTTATCTTCATTTAGAAGTAAAGTGAAATAAAATAACACCATTGTACAGTATCTTTCAGGATTACCCTTGAAAAATAAAAAAAAAAGACTCTTTCTAAAGAGCAGAATACTTGGCAGCACACTTCACCCTTAATTTCACGTGGAAAAAGATGTTACCTCAGGTAAGAAGGTACATAAAATAATAGGAAGAAATCAAGACTTGGCCAATGGTTTAGAAGAAACTTATGAAGACTATAAAATTTGGGGGTACAGTAATAAGAATGGATCTCTGAGAGAGACAATGCAGTTTAAATATCATAAGATTTCATGCTATCACATACCAAAGCACATACATCATTGATATTGTACAAGAAAACCAAGTTGACAACTTGACTTGGCCAGTTTTTTTTTTTTTTTATCCAGCCTCTGATGGTGCACAGGATGAATGAGGACTGAGTACTATAGTGTTTTCCAGTCACTGTATTTTATCTATCAAATGCTTCTTCCAAATATCTAGCCAGCTAGGAGGAGAGGTCTATCTCTAGGTTCTTGTTACAGCATCATTCTTTTCATCATTATCTCATAAGAAATTAACAAGTTTTAACCCAGCAATAATTTTAACCAGAAAGACCCAAACTTTTTTTTAAATTTTGCTTTTACAGACAATAAATGCTAAGCAAGTAACACTAATAAAGTGTCAATACATCATGCCTAAAATTGAATCAGACTACACTTAACAAAAATAATGATATTACTGTTGGTCTATGACCATGAGATCCACTGTATTATCATCTAAAAAAGAAACAAAAAGCTGCTGGCCTGGTAGAATTCTGGAACAGGTGATGATGTTGCTAATACTTCTTAAATTTCACATCATTATATCAGTTTGTGCTACCAAGAGACACACTAAATAGATCCAGGAAACAGAGTGTCAAATTTTAAGAGTCTTAACTCACCATCACTCCTACTAATGCTCTTGGCAATTATATTTTCTTACACCTTGCCTCTGCATCTTCCACTTTTAGAAATCTTAATTATTTAAGAGGACACTTTTCCAACAGGATGTCTAAAAAAATTCAAACTAAAATTTAAACTGCACTTGAGGACTCTAAATTCTATGTACTAAGAAAACAGAAAGCAAGAGGAGAAATTACAATTCTAGCTAGGTCAATTCACTATCCTCACCAGAAGGACATTGATTCCATGTTGCAATGCTAAGCAAGTACCACTAATAAAGTGTCAATACATCATGCCTAAAATTGAATCAGACCACACTTAACAAAAATGAAAATATTACTGTTGGTCTATGATGATAGTATCCACTGTATCCAAATATAAAAGTCTATTGTATATTTGTAGATAAAAATCAGATGATTCAATTTGAAAACAGATGATCCAATTCTCTACTTTTTAGTATTCACTTTCCATACAGGAATTGTAAAAGTATCAGTGCAGGAGTTCTGTCTTGAGAAAATTATACTAAGGAGCCTCAAATGATTTGGGGATGAGTATAGAGACCAAAAGAAGTATGTTTAGTGGATCTAAAATGAACAGCAGAAGAGACACAAGATGACTATTAATTTGAAGAGACCAAAATAAGTATGCTTAGTAGATCTAAAATGAACAACAGAAGAGACACAAGATGACTATTAATTTGACATTCAGTCTACACAACTGTCAAAACTGTAATTAATTGCACTGTTTTCTATTCTTATGTTTTCTTAAGGAATAGAGTCTCACAAGTACCATAAACTAAGTAAAGAACTTAGACTGAAAAATGAGATTTTTGTGGTGTCACTATAGGGAATTCTGCTTTATGGCTCCATTAGGACTGAAGGATGCATTTCCCAGACAATTGCTGAAAGTGGTCTTTTCAAAATATTTTCATTAGTAGAATATTGTTTTTCTGGCTATTACCATTTAAGGCTTCCTAAACTCAAGATTGTTTGAGACTCATGTAAACCACACTCCATGTCTCAAGTAGGAAATATATAAGAGTGCAATACAGATCCATAATTTCACTTTGAGTAAGCAGAAGCCTCCTTTGAGATTAGACTGCAACCCCAGATTCTGGGTGCCCAAATGTGCTTTCTTCCCTTTATTTCCATTGTGCTTATCTGAAGCACACTAACTTATGGACTTCCAAGATGCCTAGTCATGGTCTTAATCCACCTCATGGGAAGCCCTAATTAGAACTCAAATGCATCCTTCATCTACTTCCAGACTTTCTGTTTTCCAGAAGTTCTTGGAAGTCTTTTGTCACTGGATATTACCTCCTCTTTTCATTGTGGATGTTTATCTCATTTTATGCTTCTCTTTTACTGTTACTTTAATTCATTGTCAGTAAAATAGACTTGTATATATTTTTTTAAAGAGAGAGGAGAGAGAAAAAGAGAGAGAGAGAGAGAGAGAGAGAGAGAGAGAGAGAGAGAGAGAGGAAAGAGAGAGAATTTTTAATATTTATTTTTTAGTTATTGGCAGACGTAACATCTTTGTATGTGGTGCTGAGGATCCAACCTGGGCCACACACATGCCAGGCGGGCGTGCTACCACTTGAGCCACATGCCCAGCCCCAGACTTGTATATTTGAAGATCCAGATCTCTAAATAAAATGGTTAGCTTAGTTTATGGGCTTATAATACACAATCAAAAATGTTCAATACATTTTAATATGAATTTAGATCCATGAGTAAAATTTGAGGAAATAAAATAGGCTTCATTAGGATGTAATTCTGCACTACAAAATTTCATTGTTTTTCACAAAGGATAAGAATTTTGGAAGATAACATGGCAACTTGAAAAAGAATCACTATTTTTTTATATATAATTGTGCTTGAAAGAGAATAATTTTGTCACCATAAATTGATGATATGATATAAAACAAAAAGCTTTATAACCAAGTTCTGTTTATTTTTGACAAAACATATTTGAAGCAAAAATACCAAATCCATGAATCTCCTCAAAATACTATACAGTGAATAGCATTTCTACACAAATCACATAAATTTTATGATATTATATAAATTTTCTATACATAGATTTAGAAGTTAAATACACTAATATTATTTCTCCAGGCACATTTATTCTGAAGCACAGTTCCATAAATCTGCAAATATAATTAAATTTTACTTATTATACACAGATCAGTACCGCAAAAATGACCAAATACCTGGATATATTTTCTTTGACAGATTTCTATTTCCTAGACAATAAGGTCAGCTATAATATAATATATCTCCTACCTTTTCAGTGACACAGAATTTTTAAATTTTAATTAAACTTCTCCTATAGGCTCAAAATTTGCCATATAACTATGGTACTGATGTATTAGTGATGGATGTTACAAGAAAATTTCTTAGTTCTTTTAAGAGAATTTTTTGAAATTAAATACTATATCAACACATGATCCTTCAAACAAATTATGATAATGCATGCACAGCAATAAATTTGGAATAAAGAAGGTATATATATTTATTAACTACAGGACTTTGAAAACACATGCTTTGGACCTAAAAGACAGTTATTTTGTTTTGTAATTGTAGCATTTTTATAGCTGTGTGAGGAGTTTTAGGTCTATATTTTTGTTTTGTGATCTCATGTGCTTCATTTATTCAGATGTATTAATGTAATATATGGGGGCTGGGGATGTGGCTCAAGCGGTAGCACACTCGCCTGGCATGCGTGTGGCCCAGGTTCGATTCTCAGCACCACATACCAACAAGGATGTTGTGTCCGCCGAGAACTAAAAAAGAAATATTAAAAAAACTCTCTCTCTCTCTCTCTCTCTCTCTCTCTCTCTCTCTCTCTTTCTCTTTCTCTCTCTCTCCCCTCTCTCACTCTCTCTTAAAAAAATGTAATATATGCTTATATGAGTTATATGCCTCTTTCTAATTATAGAATATATTTTTAGAAACTCTTGGTAATCATACAGTTTCTAAATTAGAGAGCAATTACTATTAAAGCTAGAAAATGCAAAGTGGCTTAAAGAACTCCTCATCCCAGAGTCCAGCCTTAGAGTTTTCACATTGTTGATGATCAATAAATTTATGTTTCATAAAGTTAAGATCTGTTTAATTTTAAAGTAAAGAAATAGGAAGCCAGAGAGGAGCTTCTTCACAGATATCAAGCTGTCATTACTGGGAAACCCAAGAAGTCCTAGAGGGCAGTCTGTCCCTCTGATTGAGGTAGTTATGTAAAATTCAAGTCCTGCTTTTCTTCCCCACAACTTTGGCTTTTCTGTGTCATCTTGTTCTTTGTGTTTCAGTGACCAAAGAATGAGATAGGTTCACAATTATTTGTTCATGCTAAAGACAAAAAACAAACAAACAAACAAGTGAAAAAAGAACTAAAGAACAGCTGAGTTTGTGAAAACATCAGAAATTTAAGTATAGTGATCAGGATAGGATGAGATCCACTGACCTAAATGTTCCTTTAAGAAAAATTAGAATCAGACATTTCGGTTGTGGCAGAAATGGGAAAGGGCATATATGTATATATACAGTCACATATATATACACACATGAAACTAATACATAAAGAACGAATGAACACAAATATTTCTCCTCTAAACTTGGAAATTATATTCCTGTGTATTTTTAATCCAGGAATGGGAAATTACTAGTACATTCATTGATTTTCAAAAATATTCAGTGTGCTTCCAAACCCTTTTATCATGATCCTCTCATTTGTCATTTCCTAACTTAAAGAGTACAGGGTGTGGAAATTTTTAATGTTTTGAGTTAAATTGGATCCAAAGACTTTATGATAAATATAAGTAATTTATGGCATTGTGATATTGCCCTCTATGAAATGAAGTTTTTAACATAGAATATCATTTCCTTCTAAAATTTAAAAAAAACTTATAATTACTCAAATTATAGAATTCATATCAATAGTAGTTCTATTTTATTTTATAATATTACAAAAGCAAGTTTATAAATAAAAAATGCTAAGTTACAAATGGGGATATGGCTCAGCGGTGGATCACTTGCCTAGCATGTGTGAGGTCCTGAGTTTTATCCTCAGCACCACATAAAAATAAAATAAAATAAAGGTTTATAAAATATCAAGGTAAAACTCATGTCTTCTTTTATAATATGTATACAAATAAATATTTTTTAAAATCTCTAGATGGCATTCCATATTTAAGTTGTATCACTAGAATTCATTAAAGTTTGAACAAATGGAAAACTACAATTAATCATTTTTCCCTATTAAAAAAATGACTCATTTTAGAGGATATAAATTAAAGAAGCAAATGTTGTTAGAACAAAATATCCTCAGTGAACCATACAGACACAGTTTTCTGGACTGAGTTAAACTGTTGGAGCTGAAATCTCTCTTCTGCATCTATAAGAAACCTCACTAGTATGCTAAAATTTCCTCCTTCCACAGCCTTTTCATGACCCAACTGCACCCTACTTCTGAATCAAAGAATGCAGAGGCACTTATCCAGATGATGAGGCAAAGGATGATGTGGTGCAGTTAATAGCCTAAAGAGTTGCACGTTTTAAGGAAAGATATCTTTAAGTTCTGTCTCTGCAGGCCTATAATATTATTGTCTAGAGAAATATGACAAAAATATCCTTGGAAAACACAGAACTGTGGCTTTCCCAGTGTCACAGGTAAGCTGTCTCTGAATTTTACTTTTTCTTTGGTGGATAACAGCAATCCTGGGAGAGCTGTTCTCCAATTTTTTTCTGGCAATATTTGGAAAGGCATCTCGATTGGAATCATGTCCAAACAAAATTGCTATTACTCTGATCATAGGATCAAATTACTCCAGTCCAATTAAACAATTTACAATGCCTCAACTTTTGGGGTGAGGGATTTCTGCACCTCCCATGGTTACACCATGGCTCTGAGGGTTCTCTCTCTATCATGTGTGATAGGCTCCTCTTCCCTAGCTTTTCCTCACATGAAGAACCTGGATACTGGGTAGTGTTGTTTCAGCATGCCACCATTTCTAAACTGGATTTTCTGTGATTCAGGCTCTGTGTAAAATATTAAAATCAATCTGAAATTTCAAAAGAAGAAGAAGAAGAAGAAGAAGAAGAAGAAGAAGAAGAAGAAGAAGAAGAAGGAGGAGGAGGAGGAGGAGGAGGAGGAGGAGGAGGAGGAGGAGGAGGAGGAAGAGGAGGAGGAGGAAGAGGAGGAGGAGGAGGAGGAGGAGGAGGAGGAGGAGGAGGAACAAGAAGAACAAGAACAAGAACTGAAGGCTACAGGCTGAGGAGATCACAGGAAGATTGAACATGGAGCTGAGTCAGAGCCCATGCTTAAAGGCAACCCTAAGGAACCTGTGATGAGCCCTCATATTCACTAATGGAGGTAGAGGGGAGGCCTGCCCTTTCTCTGAGGCAAACCATGTAATATTAGCTTAGTCTTGTCTGTACTATATATAAAGTTATATAAAGCATAAAAAATAAAATGGAGACTTGTGATGTAGAATCAAAAGAAAGTACAATCTTTTCAAGTGAGTCACTGAAATTCCAGTGTTGGAGTCAGAAGATACTGCTTTATTTCAACCATTGTCAATGTGTGAAGAGTTAATAAATTATCAAAAAAATTTAAAAAAGGGTATTTTAAGAGAGATTTGGAAACTTGAATTAAATGGTAATAGAATAAAAAAGAAACTGTAACATCTTCATGTAATTTTCCACATGGTTGAATTTAAAGTAGTTTGAAAGCTGCAAAAAAAATTATAAGAAATGACAAAGCATGAGACCTCCAAATCCATGTGCAAGAGAAATATAAAATAGGAGAAGGGAATAAATAGTTGAACAAGCATATGTGTGATAAGGCAAGGCTCATATGGGGAGGAGGAAGCCCCAGGCTTCATGTGCCATGGAAAAGTTTATCCTCTAGGCCAGCCACCATCCTGGCCCAGCCACTCCTCTACCTTTGCTGAAGTGGGTTGTGCCCTATTTCCTTGCATGGCATTGTCCATTGATCACCAAGATATCACCTGGAATTTTCTCCTCTATATACATTTATTCCCTGGGAGTATTGTGGGGTGAGTTGTGGCAGAGGGTTTGGCTTGTGTCCTCCCAGCTTCATGGAGTCTTCTTTTGTTTGGAGACACAGAGAGCTCGTTGGAGAGTTACAGAAGTACAGACACACACCTAGTTTTCCTGTGGACTTGATGCACAACATTGAGCAGGTGAATTCACTCTCTTTGTCTAAGTTTCCATGATTTTTAATAGAAAAGTGATTGCATCCCTAATTATGAGCATTTGAGTCAATTACCCTGATACCTGAACTTTAGCTCCAGTCAGTGAAACAAAAATTTCTGGGGAGTACTCTCAAGCATTAAATCTATGAAGCTTGCAGGAGGTTCCTAGATTTTATGACTAGTATAAAATAAATGTAATGGACCAAGGTCTTGAGTACATATCATACATTTGTATTCTAGCTTTTATATATTTATAGAGGCTTGACTAGTTTCTTTTTTTTTTTTTTGGTACTTGGGATTGAACTCAGGGGCACATAACCCCTGAGTCATATCCCCAGTCCTATTTTGTATTTTTATTTATAGACGGTGTCTCACTGAGTTGCTTAGCACCTCAATTTTTCTGAGGTTGGCTTTGAACTCACAATCTTTTTTCAATCATCCCAATGTGCTGGGATGGCAGACATGTGCCACCTTTCTCAGCTTGAATTGATCTTTAGTTTCTCTGCTATTTATTTATCTTTAAGATGGGGCTAATGCCACTTGCTTCCCAATACTATAGTGAGAATTAAATGAAGTCATAGATAGTTGGCACTTAGTGCCTATTGAGTGCTCCATAAGCTAGGGGCCATAACATGCCTTTGAATTTTTGCATTGTGGGCACCCAGTTTTAGCTCTTTTTGCAAAGCCTTAAACAACTTAGCAAAACCCTGTTTCAAAAAAATACAAAAATAGGACTGGTGATGGGGATGTTTCTCAATGGTGAAGCATGCTGAATTTTAGTCACTGGTACCAAAAATGTCATTTAATTTAGGTCATTGTAATTATTATATTAGTATGTTCATTCACAAATGGCTCCTTCCCTCAATTCGTTCCCTTATGTCTATTCATGAAACTGCCTTTATCTGCTTTACATTAGTCCTCTCCTCATATGGCATCTTTGTATTCATTTTGCCCTGAGCTCTGGTTGGGCGTAGAGAATCTAGAGTCAGAGCAGACCTGGGCCCACTGGCCACATGAACTTAATTATTTTATTCATTTTATTTTTTACTTTTCAAGGATTCATATTTCCCATTGTGAAGTGGGATTGACAGCTGGTAATGGTGACACTTAATGACATCAGGAGCAATTGATGACCATGTTCTAGACTATTGTTTTTGAGAATTTTATCCCTGACCTCTTCAATGGCAATAAGAACTCCATGAGTTGAAGCCATGTTTATGCCCATGTTGCAGGACAGGAATACTCAGCTGTGTTGAATTAACTTGCTTAAGGCCACACAGCTAGCAAATGGCAGCTTCATTGTTTCTGTGGGAATAGAGGAAAAAATGCACAGATGAGCATGGTAAAGTGTTGGCTCATAATGATCAGGTCATAGAGGAGGAAAATGATGTAGAAGTTCAATGGGAGGCCTGGCTCTAACCAAGATACAGGCAGGGCCCCCGAGGAGGTGAGAGCAGAGTCCAGAGTGCAGGGTAGAATGAGGCTTCATTCCTATCTTAAAGAGGTAGTTTAGATTGTTACACCACAGGAGGCCTGCACCTGCCTTGCAGGGATGGGGCCAAGTTGGTGGTCCCCAAATTTAACATGTAGAAATACAGAATATGAGGATTGGGCTTGGTAAAAAGTCCCAAGCTCCTTGCTGTTGTATGTGCATGTACATAGGCACAATACATGGCGGGATGCCCAGAGAGTTGATAACCTGTGTAAAATTCAGGGAAGTGTTTATATTGAAGGAAAAATTGAAAAGACAGAATTATCACTTTAAATATATTTTAATCTGTTTAGACTGCTCTAAGGAAATACTAGAAACATACACCTTACAAGTAAAACAAAATTATTTGTTGACTTCTGAAAGCTCAGATGTCCAAGATCAAGTTTCCAACAGGTTTATTGACTATTGAGAACCTACTTTTTCATAGATAGCTCTAATTTGAAGGTTTGTGTCCCCTTGGGTACCTTTGTTGAACTCCTCTCCATTAAGGTGATGGTATTAGATGGTGAGTCATTGGGGAGGTGTTGAGGTCCTGACGCTGAAGTCTTCATCAGTGGAATTAATGCTCTAATGATCAGTGCTACAGTCTATCTGGCTTCTTCCACCACATGATGACACAGCCAGAAGCTTCTACCCATTAGAAATGTCCTTTCCAAACATTGAATTGCCGTGTGCCTTGATCTTACACACTGTGAAAAATGAGTGTCTGTTGCTTATAAACCACCCAGTCTACCATAGATTATTATAGCAGCTTGATGAGAGTAAGGAAGTACACCATCTCTGTCCTCACAGGATAAATTGAGAAGTTTCTTGGGAGCTTTCTTTAATAAATGACAATAATTCTATTCCATGACTTAGTAACCTGCAGGACCCCACCTTTTTCTGCCTAGGCTCATGATAAACTACCACAATATTAAAATACATACTCACACAGGGTCTAGGACTGGTCATTTTCCCTGGAGTGTGTATAACCAATCTTCTGAAACCTGGACCTGAAAGTAACTGTCAAGTCCTCTCTGTGTTCTTGGCATTAAATTTTCAAAGAATTCTTCAGTGTATATTAATAGTCATATCTGTGTATTCACCAGGCTGCTCACACTAGATAAGAAGTGGCCCCTGCCCTTGTAAACTCCAGTCTAATGGAGAAAGCATAAAACCCATGTTGTCCCTTGCTGTGCTGACACTAAACATTGCATATGAATCCTGTGATTCTTTATTGCCAATTACTGGTCAGTAAATGTTACATCACAGCAAGCATTGCTACTTTAGGTAAACATTTTGTACACATTGAAGAAAAGATCCTGGAAATCATGCAAGCTTAAGAAATTAATTAGTCACAGAATAGTACGGTTAATGCTTGGGTTGTCAGACTCTTAACTGTGTGTTGGACTTGATATTTGTCCTTTAATTTAACTCTATGTTTTGAACATGGTTTTCATTTATGTGGCTCAAATATAAACCCATGCTAAAATACAGTGAAGACTCACCTATATTCCATCCCCACTGATCTTTAAACATTGGCCTTCATGAACAACTTATTTAATTGTTTCTAGTATATATTCTTACTGTTTCTTGTTCTGGTAGGAGACAATAACAATAATACGTTATTATGTAAATTTCTTTGTTACCCAAAAGAGAGTGTTCCTGTATATCCTGTCTGCCCCTTATTTTTCACTCAATGAAACAACCTGGAAAATACTCCACATATTAAATAATCTAACAAATGATGGACATTTGGGCTATTTCTGAATTTCATTTTTTAACAATTTTTCTGTATTGAATAGCTCTGGGAATCTATTTTATATGCTTTCAAATGTACATTCAATGTTCAGTCCTGCAAGAATTATTGGTTTATCAATGGCTATTTTTTTTTACTTTCAAATAATAAAGCCCAATTCGCTGGAGGGTTGCAACATTTATATTTCTCCCAGAAGGTATACAAGTTCATGCTTTCTTTAGATGCCCCATATACAGAGGCCACATTTTGGATATTCTGTGCACTATCACAATGTGCTTGTAATTTTTTTTTTTCTGAGAGAACCATTTCCTATTTCTGTTATTTTTTTTCTTTTTACGTATGATTGATACCATGTCATGGTTCCAGAAGAAAACAGCAGTGTCCTACTCTAAAAAACCCATGGGTTGGTGAGAGTCCAATGCTGAAACCAATAATTTCTTCCCAGTACAAGGATCACCAAGTATACAATGCATTTTGGTATTTTGTGTCTTCCAGCAAATTGATCTATTTAATCTAAGTCCTTATACCTATGGGCTGAGAGTTTTAAATATTGTTTATTTATTTTAATGTTTATGTATTAATAGTGATAACATCATTTATTTTTTAGTTAGAGTTTATCTATTTATTGACTTTTAGAAAGACCCAAGGACATGAGCCTTAGAAAAAAGACTTCCTGGAACACCCCCAATATTGAAAGTAAATGCCTTAGATATTAATACAATTGTTCAGCATACATTAGTAAATATAAGATCATGTTAGGTCACATTGATGATGGCAATAGAAGAGAATAAGAAACAAGCATTCAAGAACATGCAGAATACCTACAAGGAACAAGGAATCACAGACTCTGCTGTGCGAATTGATGGTTCAACTTTGCCAAGCAGGAACTTCTGGGGCTGAAGGTGATGTCATAGAGAACACTCAGTGGGCAGATGGTACAAATGGAGAATAACCCCCCAAGAAACTGTGAAAGTAGATTATTAATTTTTATTTGATGTCATCTCCAAAATGCTGAGACAAAAATATCTGTAACTATGAACCCCATAATTATCAATATCCCTAGATGTATTATTGTCAAGATACCAATGGTAAAGTTCTTGGGCTAGATCTTGTGCTAGAAAAGGAATGTGAAATTGCAGACGGAAATTATGGTGTTAGCTGAAATCTCCAAACTTCAGAGGAAATGTTTTTGTTTTTTTTAACTAATAAAATAATATAGTTTGTTGATCTTTTTCATGTTTTTTCACATTCCATATCAATAGTATATATCTTATGATATAATGAAGCAGAAGCCTTTGTTTCAAATAGTGTCATCTTCATCAATCTCACCCTATCCTATTACAAGCGATATATGTGAATTCACCCAACACACATTTTTCTCACTTCAGTTATCAAGTCCTTCTAATATCCTCCAGGTGCCATTCCAATATTATTACCAAATTATGTCTGAATTATATAATTGCAACTGTGTTCCCACTATACATAACTTTCTTATAGATTCAGAATTACCATATATTATCAAAATAGTTGTTGATATAATCTCATGTACAGGTTTTCTGGGGTAGTATGTTACTTTGATTTCATTTTTCTCTTCTTGATTAAGCAGTAGGAACATATTGAAAACTCTACAATTTTCAGTGAATTGAAATGGAAGGATTGCACAAAAGTAAAGAATTGCAACCATCTGAAAAAATGAATCTCAATGTAGTAGATGTGCACACCAATGTATTATTTTAGTGCTGTCTTTTGACCATTTACTACCCGACCTAAAGCCTTTAATATATAATCTAAGATGACACTGAGAAGCATGCCCTCTAAGGTGATATTTTTATTTGTATTTATAATTTTTTATTCAGTTAAAGTGTTACCTTGATGCTAAATCTGATCATCTTGTATGACATATACGGAGTCATATTACATATATTCTAGAGGTATTGTGTATGAAAGAAGAACACATATGTATGTGTTTCTGAAATAAAAAGTAATCAGTAGAAATGCTGGCCATTGTTTTAATTATGCAGTTCCTCATGTATGTGATTCAATAGATTTAAATCTTTTATTTTAATAATGGCTACATATGCTTTTCCTTCAAATTGTTTTCATGAAGTTAAAATATTCTAGCAATATGTGTAGAAAGCTCGTTGGCAGTATTTTAGGCCTGTCTTTGAATCCCCAATGTAGCTATCCACCTTGCATATATGTTATTATCATGACCAGGAAAAAATATCTTAAGTGACCAAATTGCAGCTATTGAATATCAGTAGAAATATTTTATTATTGTCTTCTCCTCAGTCATCTAGAATAAAGGTGGTAATTCAAGTCACAGTTTAGATAGACTCAAAGTCATTCAATTGTAAGGTTTTTAATTAAAGATCAAGAATTTGACCCAAGCGTAAAATATAAAATTCCATAAAATCCCAATATTCATCTGCTTGAAGGAAGCAGAATGTGTTTCTTCAGTAAAGAAACCATACGTAAAATTGAAACAGAAAATTTGATGTTAATCTGATGGAATATTTTCTATAAAAGGTATGTTGTGTTTTAAGTCAAGTGTCTAAAATAGTAGGTATGTGTTTTAAATTGTTTCAAGCCACATATTTAAAAACACCAGTCATCAGGGCTAAGATTGTGGCTCAGTGGCATAGTGTTTGCCTAGCACATGTGAGAATCTGTATTCAATCCTCAACACAACATAAAAAAATAAAATAATAAAATAAAGTGTAATCAAGGTTTGAAAAAAAAATAGCAGTTATCAGAAAACCATGTGGATGAGGCTAAATCATTCCATGACTCTTTAGACCTTTTAGATATAAAAGACATAACAATAAGAGAAACCAAAATAGTGAAACATTTATGAACATAGGATACCATTTTAAAATCTGAGGTAATGTAGATATTTGGTTAAAACATCAAAGTGTTGATTTCTGTTTATTTTAATTTTTAACTGGAATCTACTATTTGTACTTGGATATGAGACCCAGTATTGTAACTCAACATGTGGATATAGTGTGTAATTATCAGATCAGGGTAATTTTCATCTCATTAAAATTATTCTTTGTTTAAAACCTGCAAATTCCTTGATATTTTGTTTTGTTTAAGAAGTTATTATAGAACATAATCACCTTATTGTGCTTTAAAACCTAAGACTTACTTTCTGGTCTTAACTTTTTTTGACACTTCTTACAGAAAATCACTCTTTCTCATTCTTATCATAAATCTGGCTAGCATTTCTTTTTTCAGTTTCTGTGTAATCAACTTTTCAGCTTCAACACATAAATGCCACATGCAGTATTTGTGGGAAAATAAATGTCATTACTAGGAAAAATAAAATATTATCCTCAATAAATAATTTGGGAAATTGGCATAATTCTCTGCATTCACTCATTCAGTGTTTTGAACTTGTATCTAATAATAAATTTGGAAAAAGAATAAAAATATATAAATCAAATATCCATATGTTTTCAAGATTTTATGGGTCACATTTGGTCAATGAGAGTAAGTTTTGTGACATTTATTTTTATAAAAATGGCATATGCTAATTCTTATAAATTTATTTATAATAAGTGAATATATTATGTGTACGTTTTTGGATTGTAAGTTTAAGTAGATCCTTGCTACCATCGAATAAATAACTTTCAAAATTGTATTAGAGTTGGCTCAGTGGCACAGGCCTGTCATTCCAGTGAATGTGGAGGCTGAGGAAGGAGTATTGAGAGTTCAAAGCCAGCATAATTAACTTGGTGAGGTCCTGAGAAACAATTTAATCTTGTATCAAAATAATTAAAAAAAAAAAACAAGAAAGAAAAGAGGACCCAGACTCAGTGCTACACACCTGTAATCCCAGTGGCTCAGAAGGCTGAGGCAGAAGGATTATGAGTTCATAGTCAGCCTCAACAATGGGGATAAACTAAGAAAATTAGTGAGACTCTAAATAAAATACAAAATGAGGCTGGTGATGTTGCTCAGTGGTGGAGTATCCAAGAGTTAAATCTCAGAAGGGCCAAATAAAATAAATAAATAAAAAGTGCTGGGGATAAGTGGGCCTGTGGTTCAGTGGTAATACAATTGAATTGCATGGTATGTGTGAGGCACTGGGTTTGATTCTCAGAAACACATATAAATAAACAAAATAAAAATCTATCAACAAAGAAAAAATATTTTAAAAAACTGGAGGTGTATCTCAGTGGGTAATCACCCAAATGCACTCACCCTGTACCCCTTCTCCACCTGGGATGCCCACCCTGACACATGTGAAAGAACACTATCTCAGCCTGGCCACCTATCCAGCAGTTTTCCTTTAACAGCCCATGAGGACATATTCCTCACTTGATGCCCATCCTTTCACGCCATTGTGTCACTATGCACTGGGCCTACACTAAGCCACCCAAGCACAACTGTTTGTTAAGGTCCAGTGCAGGTATCCCTAATTCATTCCACTGGGATGTTATATTTTTTAAAATGGGTTTCTAATAATTCAAAATGACAGGTTTAGGGCTGAAAGTACAGTTCAGTAGTAAAATGAGTGTTTCCCATGTGCCTGGCTCTTGGTTCCTCTGCCACACGACCAGCCTGAGCTTCATGAAAGAAGATTCAGTGCATAATAAATTGCTAGAGAGTTTTAAATTAAAGAGTCAGACTCTCATACCATTAATGGGGCTCCGAGGTGGCTTCTCCTAGCTCCTGCTCTCCTTCTCCTAGCCTGCAGCCACCTAATCTGTTGGTGAGGTTTACAGAAGAGACTAGCGAGAGAGGGAGAGCATGCCAGGGAGTGAGCTTTTATTGGGCAACAAAAAAATTCAAGGGAAAATCCCAGCCAATGAAGGATAAAGGGGTCAGCATCTCAAGGTCAGGGCTGGCAATTGGGTCTTCAGGTCAGTGGCCAGGCACACCTCTGCATGGACAAGCCCTCCGACCTGGGAAAGGGTGGGGAAAGCTTTTTAACAAAGGCTCTGTTTCAGTGCCTCTCACCCAGGCAGGGAGGTAACTCAAATCACATTTAAGGATGGCCTTCCACAGGATCCAACTCCAGCATGTAAAAAAAAAAAAAAGCCAGGCAGGCCTGGTGGCACATGCCTATAATCCCAGTGACTATAGAGGCTGAGGCAGGAGGCTCACAAGTCTAATGTCAGCTTCAGCAATGTAGTGAAGCCCTAGAAATCTTAGAGAGACACTGTCTATAAACTATAAAAAGGGTTGGGGATGACTGTTCAGTGCTTAAGAAATCCTAGATTCAGTTCCCACAACCAAAAAACAGAACCAAACTCAAACTAAAAATTAAAAACAAACTGTATTCCCCAACATTATTTGCAGGTGGCCAATGAGATATCAGTGGAAACCACTGGGCCTCTTAGATCTTTGTTTTTTTCCTTCTTCCCTTTCCCCTGATTGCTGTATTGAAAGGATTGCAGAATGAAAAACAGAAAGGGTTTGGAGGCATGATGGCACAGCTGGATAGCCATAGCAGCCCAGACTGCCAACCACTGGGCTTTTTGATTTTCAAATAAAAGGAAATCTTTTTCAGTATTTGATGGGTACATTTTTCTAGCAGTGGAAAGACAGATGCATTGATTTTTTTCATTGTTCTACTTTCTGTTCATTGTCCTCAGGTTCAGGAACAATGCAGGTCAAAAGAACCAGCCATCTTTGTCACCAATTCTTTTTCAGGTCTCTGGGGATGGAGTGTAAGTACAACACAAAACCTCTACAGTACCTAACCTGAGCCCTTGGGACAGAGTTAGTCCTGAGTTATCTCCAGGATCCCTCATCTGTCCCAGAATGTTCACAGAGAGTGAGTATATTTCCTCTTGTTGCCAACACTCAAGTCCAAAATCCCAGGACTCGCATGGCTCTCCTGAGAACTGTTCCACAACAGACTAACACTGGTCCCAATCTCAATTCCTGCACTGATGGGACATTGGGAAAGTGATTTTAAGCAAGCCTTACTGTTCCCAATTTTGAAGTGGGTCTTCTCCAAAAAAAGACTTGAATCTAAATGAACACAGAAGGAAGAAGCCAGGGTCCAAGGACTGAAGATGAACCCTGCCTCCAGAGAAACCTAGGATTTTAAAAGATTTCCAGTTAAAGTGAGGTGTCTGGTAAAGTATAGACCTTGACATAAAACAATAGCCTGAGAGAAAAATGTCAGATGTGGGCAAAGATGTATGTGTGAGAGACTGATGTTTCACAGCCTCCACAACAGGTAAAAATGAATGTGAAAATTGTAACATGTAACATAAGAAAAAAGGAACCATATTTTTTTCTATTTTTTCTTTTTTATTTCTTTTCTTTTTTTTTTGTACAAGTGTTTAAAACTAGGGGAACATAACCACTGAGCCTCATTCTCAGATTATTTTAATGGTATTCTTTAGCTTTTGAGACACATTGTTAATCACAATATTGGGATATTCTTATATCAAACAAGCATTTTGATCACAAAATAAATATGTCATGTTAGCAACTACTTCTCTTTTACTGATTTTTTTTCTTTCCCTAAATTCAAGTGAAAATGCTGTTTTTTCATATTTAATAACTTTTTTTTATAATTTTAACCATTATTTTATTTTTTTTGTTTTTATGTGGTGTTGATATAACCCAGCACCTCGTGTGCAATAGGCAAGCATTCTCCCACTGAGCCACAAACCCAGCCCACATTTAACCTCATTTTAATCAAATTATTTTCTTTCTTTCTACCCATCCTTGTTTTTTTATTCACCCTCCAATCTATGTGACTAAAAAGTCCTGGGAAATGATACTGCCTAATGTTAATTCTGGTGTTTGGGGCACTGGTTTTGGCAAGATTTCCACCCCTTACCCAGTTTTGCAGTATTCTGCTATATATTTTGAATTCTTTAGCATTTTTGTGGAACAATGATATAAGTTTCCCAAAGTATGGCACTATTTTTGAAAGGTTTGGAGATATTGAATGACATGATGAGAAAAGCACCTGGCATAGTCTGGTTGTGTGATTCTGTGATTTCTTTGTGAGATCACAAATGGTGTTCTTACCTAGAATGTCCTTTTCTTTGCTCTTTAGCATACTTTAATTTATCCTTGAATACCTAGTTGAATGTGAAGAATTTGTACTCCCAGCCAATACTTATACCCAGCCTACTGGACCCCTTCTCTTTGTTGTTTTGCAGCAACAAAGCAACAGCAGGAAGGCTTTCAGTGTGCTCATATAGAAATGGGGTTCAGTGAGAACTATAAATGTGTTTTGGCCACTGAAATCACATGGCAAAACCCAGCACCTGGTTTTATTAAACTTTGCTATCAGATTCCTTGACCTCCCCAGTGTCATTTTTTTTAATAAATCACCTAGTTCAGTTTCTGCAGCTTGAAGCCCAAGTCCCCAACTGCTGCCCTGTCTCTACAGCATTGGGTCAGGTTGTCAGAATAAACCATAGTTATACAGAAGTCATTATAAAGAGATTTTTTCTTCTGAGACTGAACCTTGAGAAAGATGGCCCTGACCAGATACCTATGCTTCCTCATTCTGAAATGCCCCAGGCTGTCTGGAGAAGAGATCACAGATGACTCTTGTTTGCCAAGTAGCTGTGCCCACCCTGTGCTGAAAGGGGGAGAGAAGGTGCTGAAGGCCACAGAGCTTAAAAAAAGCAGAAGGCCATGTCCTTTGAAAACATGCTTTTAAAATCTGGCTGGGCTCTTTCACAAATAGGGCAGGGACATTGCTAGTTGCTGTACAGTGCCTCTTCTGCATCCATAATACAAAGACAGTGCTGAAAACATGCTCATATTTATGCAAAAAAGTATTATCATCAGTTGGAATTCTGTAAATGTAGATACTCTGTGGCTAGCAGAGTGGTTCAAGGTGAACCATTGAAGTTGTGGGGTTCAAACGTGACCAGAGCCCAAAGGTAATTGTCCCTTAGACTCAGTGGTGTCACAACCATGGATATCTCAGCAAGATCTCTTTCATTCATTTCAGATGGAGTTTTCAAGAAGCAGTGGAGAGGCCAGGTGACAGTGAGGCTGGTGTAGGAGTGAACTTGATGGAAAACCATGGCTAATGAAGAAGACCAGAGCCATTTTGTATGCTAGTGGATGCTGGTGGAATTGAGCCAAGCCAGACTGCAAAGGTTCCAGGGCTAGAGGGAAAAACCTGCAATCCCAGAGTGTTAATATGTCATCGGAGGATGAGTCATGTGGACAAAATGCAGAGGATCAAATTGGTGGAGTGGGTGTGGCTCTCAGAACAATGCAGGTAAGAGGCCAGATGTTGGGTGGGGCCTATGAAAAAAAGTGGAGCGGACCTTGTGGGCAGAGCTGGCGAGGCAGAGTCAGGCTGAGTGAATGGAGCCCACCCAACTCCTAAGAACAGTGGGGGGAAGAAGACAGGGGAAGCACATGGGAGGCAGCACCCCACCCAGGACCCCTTAGGTGAGCACAGCCTAGGAACCAGGAGGCACAGTAATGCAGGAGCAGAGGGCATGGTGGGTGCATCCACAGGAGGCAAATGGAGTAAGGAGAGGCATTCATCTGGTAATTCTGTCAGGATTCACTGTGGACCCAGAGGGGAAGCAGGGTCTTTGGCCTCTGAGATAGTAATGTGACCTCAATGTCTCCTCCATTGGGGGCCACAGTTTCCCCTCTTACCCACTGAGGCAATGGAGGGAGTCTGAAGAAGCCATGGCACAGCCTTTCTTTCTTCCTCCCACTCATTGAATGCTGTGCACTTTCTATATTTTCAGGTTGGTTGGGTCCCATGGGGTTTCTTGAAGGGGTCCTTGGGATATCGCCTGAGACACTGGTTTTGGGGAACAATAATTTTTTTCCTTTGTGTTCACAGAGACTTCTCTTGGTGCCTGCTGTTTATATATTGAGACCCTGAAGTCCAGAGAGTGTAAGCCTGTGATGCAGCTGACACTTGCTGGATTCTGATCTGGATCGCACAGTCCCCTTCACTCACTCACTCACAGGCAGGGGTTTCATAGCACCTGGGCAATACAAAAAGCATTGATGAAGGAAGATGCCTTGACTCTTTCCAGGTGCTACTTTGGGACACTCCCTAAGTCTGTAAAGTGGGACACAAAGTGTCATCTGCCTCTCAGGCTGGTGTAAGGCCAATTTCCAGCTTCATGATTCTCTAAAAGGCAATTTGCAATGGATGGGGCAGAGGATCTATTTTGAAAGTATTATCATTTAGTATTTTTTTAAAACATTCATTTTTTAGTTGTAGGTAGACACAATACATTTATTTTATTTTTATGTTATGATGAGGCTTGAACCCAATGCCTCATGCATAATAGACGAACACTCTATCTCTAGGCAAAACCACAGCCTTCATTTAATTTTATATATGGAAACATAACTCCTTGCATTAAAAAAAAACTGTAGTACCAGGCTCTGTTCTAGGCAGAGAGGACACAGACATGAACAAAACAGCAAGGAATCTCTGCTCTCATTTTCATGGGGGCTACCATTCCCCTGGACTGACCCAAGAATTCAGGCTCTAAAGAGACATGAAGTACTGACCCCTTTAGGCATCTGATCTAATGTTACCATCCATGGCAATGATTTACCTTCTCAATTATTCTAAAACACACCCTTCTCCATATCATTTAGTTGCCCCAATCCTTTCCTACCTGTTAGATAATGGCCTTCTTAAGGATCCCTTCCTTGCTTGCGTCTCCAGTTGCATTTCCTCACCCCTCTTTTAGGTTTCAAGAATTCCTGTCTCATCCCTACTTGTACTTACTACTCTGCTTAATTTGGGTACTTTCCCATTGTTAGAAGTGGTAAGTCCTAATTAGACACTAGATGGCATCAGAACTGTACTTTTGACATTTTTCTATCTTCCACCAGAGTATCTGCCTACTTATTGGCTGGCTTGGTTAAGAAATACTTTAGAAAACTCTTCAGTACTTGCTTTACAAGCAGCTTTCTTATTTTTTTTGTACAAATCTTCATTAATTGTATGTATGAAATTAATCATCCAGATATGAAAGGGAGTATTACACTAACTACCCAGTGTATATTTGTGTGTATGTGTGTGTGTGTACACACACACACACACACACACACACACACACACACACCACATACACACACACATATTTTTTCAAAATTTATTCAGAAGTCGGATAAGGATTTCATATTAATCATGGCCTCTTTCTACACCTGTTGTGCCTGGAATGTTTCAGGAGTCCTTACTAATATTGCAGGTATTTCTTTTTATTTTCTATGCTGTGATTATTAAAAGCCATTAAATAGAATAAATATATCTCAGAGATGCCAAGTGTTATCTCACTTGTAGTTGTCCATTGGGCATCTGTAGGCCTAAGTGAATATTCAGAGCTTTTTGGCAAAAATATTCCTGTATGGAGCAGAAAAACCACATGAGGCAGGAAAAAGTGTGTTAGTCTTGAAGAAGGCTTTTGTGTTGATGTTTGTGATTTCTCCTTGATATCCACATAGGGTGAGAGGAGAGGACTGGGAAGAAAATGAATATTTGGAAGGCAGGGGAATGTGAAAAATACTGCAATGAGACTGAGCATGACTCAGGTTTGGGTGAAGATATATAAGTACAGGGAGCATTTTTCTGAGCTGGGAACACACTTATATTTAGCCATGGAGAAGGAAATAATATGAAGAAGACAGAGTGTGGGCATTCAGTTAAGGAGATAGAAAACCAGGAAAATGTAATGACATGAATTTCTGGAAGAGGTTATTTTAAAAAGAAAAGCAGAACCTATTGTTCTAAAAAACACTAAAAAGTGAACCACAGGGTGACAAAGGAGGGACCTTGAGTTTTGGTGCCATAGGGGTTTCTGATAATCTCAGTGGAACCTCTGTCCTCAGGTGGTGGGAATTGAAGCCAAATTGAAGATTTATGGAAAAATTAAGGTCATCATAGTGAAGGCAATAGCTGGAGTTCATTTTTCTGGTTGTTTACAATGAGATAAAGGGAGACTCAACCAGGTGTTAACATTTATGTTCTCAGAGATGTGGGGAGAGTTCATTCCTGCAAATGTTTGTTTGTGGCTGCAGAAATCTTTTTTCTATTACAATGTTTATCACCTACACCTTAGAGTTGATTTTATAGAAGTAATATGGAAGCCCAATAGTAATTTCTGGAGAGTAGGAAGGGTGCTGGGGCAGGGCAATCAATGAAAGTAGAAGATAGATAATTAGATATGATCACTGTGTACCATGCAATTGGAAATATTATACTGAACTCCATTAACATGTGCAGGAAATATTTGTTAATTAAAAACAAATTAAAATTAATTATTCTATTTGATCACTGAAAGGTAGGCACTCAACACTGAGGGAGAGCGTATCCTTATGGTTTGTTTCCTGCTTGTGAAAATGGTCATTGTTAGTCACCTATAAAAATAACGGATTAAATAATTTTGTTAGTAATTGTATGGTTTTGAAGTGCCTTGTTGTCACAGCATGATGAGGTTATCTGATGGTCACTGAAATATTTGAAGTGCTACAGTCCATCCACTGTCAAGGTAGTTTGTGTCAAGTTCATCCTTTGGGACTGTAATATTTTCCTTATTCTTTCACTATTTGTTGCAATTAAGTCACTGAATCTGCCCACCCATAAAATGACAAAGATACCAAGCTACACATGCGGGATGGAATGCTATTCTCCTGTATTGTTTTGAACTCTTGTATATGAAACATTTTTTCCCACCACTTTTTATCAATGTAGAAATATTTCTCAGTAAATATACATTTATTTGTTGCTTTCACTTATAATTTAATATTAATTTTTTTTTATTTTATTGCTCATATTTTCCAGCTTTCACTCTTTCAGGATTTTTACTTTAGTTCTAATGTCATTTATCAGGAATTCACATGTGGGAAACCTTGAGAGACTCTCCTCCTACTCTTCATTCTCTTCATCCTTCATATGTTAAGGCTCATTTTTTAAAATTTTATCTTTCTAGATGCTAGAATCACCACTTTCTCTAGGGAAATATACACCTTTTTACTGGTATTTTTAGGGCAACTTGTGTAATTTGTCAGGACCAATGCAAAATGAAAACTTAGACTCCCTGTCTAAAAGCAGGTGACCTCTACCATTGACATCATGCCAGAGAAATCTATTTCTTTCTTTTGTGATCTCTTCACATATCATTGTACAATTTGTCTTTTAATTGTCCTTCTTACTACAGAATTTTAAATTATTAGCAAGACTTCTAACATTCATCTTTTGCAATTCTAAATGCAAACTGGGGGGGTGACGAACTTGTGTATGTTGATACAGCAGGAGTGGAAGCCATTTATTGTAAGACAAAAGTGGTATTTATACATTCCACACAGCTTATCTTAATTAGCATAAACTAGATACAGCAATCAACCAATAAGGAATCTCCACACTTAATGGCTCACTTTTGTTACTTCACAAACCACTTCCTCTGGCATTTTGCCAGGCGCCATCCAGACTTGTTTACAGACTCTAACATTTCTCTGGCCAAATGCCAGGCACCATCCTGACTTGTTTACAGACTCAAACACTTCATTGTAAAAATTCATTTGGTTTCTGAGTGTTTATTTCATGTTATACTATTTTACTAAATTTATTAGTCAAGAATGTTTTCAGGTGAAATTTTTTGGATTTTCTAAATATAGAAGCATGTCATTAGCAAATAGTGATAGTTTTATTTCCTGTTTTTCTATTCATTATCTTTAATTCTTTCTTCTAATTGTTTTGGATAGAGCTTCAAGGATGATGTTGAATAAAATGGCAAAAAAGGCATCTTTTTGCTTTTCGTCAATTTTAGAGGGAATGCTTTAATTTTTTCTCCCTTAATAATAATGTTTCTGAGGAGCCCCCACAGAAGGGCCAGGCACAGAGCCCGCTGGCAGGGTGGGCTCAGGACTGACTGAGCAGGAGAGGGGTTGGGAGACCCCCAGGACAAAGGCCATGGCCACCCTCCCCCAGCGGAGCCAGCCTTCCGTGCAGCAGAGGGTGGAAACACTTTTCTATGGTGATGAGGCACTGAGAAGCCTGGGCAATAGCGTCAGTGGCAGTGGCAGCAACTTTGTGTCCCTGGCACACTTGTCCCTGAGGCGCCAACTTGGGTGGCAGGCAGCGTGGTGAAGAATGATGCCCTGAAGCTGAGCCTGAGGGAACAGGTGCCAGCAGAGCCAACTCTGGCCCCCCTATCTGCAAACTGCACACACAAGAGGTGCCCCCTGACAGCCTGCTCTCCAGCCTGATCTGAGGCTGCTTAAGCTCCCCTCTTCTGAGCTCGAGTGCCTCATCATCCAGACCAATGTGCTGGTTACCACTACACCGAGGAGCACGCAGTTCCTCTACCCCAAGGTGTTGGCCAACGAGAAGCAGGATTTCACCAAGGACTTTGTCAAGGCCCTGGAGGATTTGGAAAAGCAGCACCAGCTTGCCAAGTGTGCAGCCCCACTGCTGCTGCTGCTGCTGCTGCAGCCTCTGCAGGAGGACCCACTGTCATGCATTGGGCGCCGCACTCTTACCTCTCCCCCAGCTGACATGGGTCTCCACGAACTTGAGCAGCTACAGGGGTGGTGCCGGGGGTGCTGCAAATGTCCCCTTCACCTCCAATCCCCGTTCCCTTCTCCCCATTACTGCTGCCCCCCACCGACCCCCTGCGCACTGGGGCCGCCATGCCTAGCTGTGCTCAAGGATGAGCCACAGAAGGTGCCCGACTTGCCAAGCTTCAGTGAGAGCCTGCGGATATCGCTCATAGGCATGGACACATAGTAACACATCCAGGCTGCATCTCTCCCTGGAGGAGAAAGTGAAGAGGTCAAGAGCCAGAACACGAGCTGTCGTCCACCAGGAGCCTGCTGACTGAGCAGGTGGCGCAGCTCAAGCAGAACGTCCTCAGCCATATCAACAGTGGCTGCCAGCTGCTGCCCCAGCACCAGGTGCCCTTGTAAAGAGCCCAAGCACTGGGCGCATGTGAGTCCTCCTCCTTGAGGAGTGGGCTCAAAAGGGGAGGGAGATGGCTGAGCACCCTGGACTTGGGAGGGTTTAACCCTGGCGACCACCTCCACGAGGGTTGATATCAGTTTCATAGAATGAGGTTAGAAGGTCTTTTCTATTTTCTATTTCATAAAATAATTTTAGAAGAATTGGTATTCATTCTTTTTTCAACTTCTTGTAGAACTGGGCTGAGAATTCCTCTGATCCTGGGTTTTTCTTAGTTGTTAGGCTTGTGATAATCCCTGGCTTGTGAGAATTAATGTAATATACTCAAGACTTTATATTTAAAGGAGAAATGCCTACTCTAACATTAGCCTGCTTTAGCAAATGTTAGTCCTCAAATAACAATATTTTTTTAACATTTTTTGTTTTCCCCAGAAGAAGACTGACATCTCCAAGACTCCTTTCTTTAAACATGTATGTGAAAATGTGTGTGTGTGTGTGTGTGTGTGTGTGTCTGTATGTATCCAATGTTTTGTGATCACTTGGTAAAACTGAATTAAATAACACAGCCATCACATCAATTTGGGAACTTTACTCAAGCTTTTTAGCCCACATCTTAAATTTTTGATCCATACAACACTTTTAGCTCTAATTTCTATCAGAGTCTCTACATGGAAATATGAAATAATGAGATAAAATATTTTAACACTCTAACTCTCCAATATTATAAAATTTATTTATAATTAAATTTAATGTTATTCATACTTCACATAATTCTCCTGAAATAAATATTAAAAACTTTGAAATAAACAAAATACAAGGATATCAGTCAAGGGAAGTGACAAAGACTGCATGAGAGCAGGATGAAGATTATAAAATATTCCTGAATTAAAATCTAAGTTCCATGAAAAGTTGAATCAATATTTTTCATGTGTGTGTATTGAGATAATTACTACACTAAGACATTTAGGTGTTTGTAGAGTAGGAGGATATAAGATACCTTTGCAGTGTTAATAAATAGGGAAATAAGAGGAGCTCTATCATGAACATCATGTTGAATTTTGCTGAAAACCCAAATGTGAAGCCTAGAGATGTTTTGTAGAAAGCAACAAAGTTAAGCAAATAGATCATCAGTTTTCTTGCTTATGAATACAGACTAGAAGGTAATAGTTTACACACATATTTGTAACAAATTCAATAAAATGCTTCATTTCAAGGGAAACTAATAAAACAGCCCGTGGTTGAAGGAACTATCAAGTTCAACTTGTTCAACTGTCTTTAACACATCTATAACCAAGAAGAAAAAATGACTATTTTACATGAATAAACTCAGTAATAACAAAAAGTTTTCTCAGATAAATGGCTACACTTTGAATAATGTTGCAATATTCATTAATTCTGGTTCTGCTTACAGAATAGTCTCACAGTTCCTGAAAGACTCATGGGTACAAAGAAATATACACCAAGGGCTTATAGTCTTCTTCAAAAAAAATTTCATTTTTTTCCCAAGATTTGGCCATCCTGACATCAGTGTGTGGATTCAGATATTTGGGGCAAAGCTGTACTCTGATGATTCGGTTACCTTTTTCTTTTAAAATTACAAAAATTTCTGTAGAAAATGTTTACTTTACCCGAACACCCAAAGTCTGTTGTCATTCTTTGAAAGAATTTAAATTGTCTTTGAAGAGCATTTTTTTCTTGAAAGTTTTCAATTAACAAAATCATCCTTTGATATGTGGGTGAAAATTCCTTTGAAAGTTTGAATACTTCTCAGAAAAAGATAAAATACCTTTCTCTAAATTATTATAAACTGTTCTTATTACAGAAAAGTCAGTAACGTAATAGAAAATAATTTGGTATTTATTGATGTTGTCTTTTTTTTGGGTTGTTTGTTTTTGGTTGTGTTCCTCGCAAAACAATGTGAGACCTCTCATTAGACCCCG
The DNA here is from genome assembly GCF_045843805.1 of Urocitellus parryii. NCBI lineage: Eukaryota > Metazoa > Chordata > Mammalia > Rodentia > Sciuridae > Urocitellus > Urocitellus parryii. The sequence continues at coordinate 2,141,649 of NW_027554068.1, forward strand.
GACATGTATGGCTTGTTGTATAAGAAAATAAATTGAGAGTGCTTCGCGGCCGTGTGGAGCGAGGCCTTGTTCCCGCGTTGAGCCGCCGCCGCCGCCGCCTCCTCCTCAGCTTCAGCCTCCGCGCCAGGCCCGGCCCCGCCGCGCCATGTCGGACTACAGCACTGGAGGACCCCCTCCCGGGCCGCCGCCGCCTGCCGGCGGGGGCGGAGGAGCCGGGGGCGCCGGGGGAGGCCCTCCGCCGGGCCCGCCGGGTGCGGGAGACCGGGGCGGCGGCGGCCCGGGCAGCGGCGGCCCGGGGGGAGGTTCGGCTGGGGGCCCCTCGCAGCCGCCCGGTGGGGGCGGCCCGGGGATCCGCAAGGACGCCTTCGCCGACGCCGTGCAGCGGGCCCGCCAGATTGCAGCCAAAATTGGAGGTGATGCTGCTACAACCGTGAATAACAGCACTCCTGATTTTGGTTTTGGGGGCCAAAAGAGACAGTTGGAAGATGGAGATCAGCCGGAGAGCAAGAAGCTGGCTTCCCAGGGAGACTCAATCAGTTCTCAACTTGGACCTATCCATCCTCCCCCAAGGACTTCAATGACAGAAGAGTACAGGGTCCCAGATGGCATGGTGGGCCTAATCATTGGCAGAGGAGGCGAACAAATTATCAAAATCCAGCAAGATTCAGGCTGCAAAGTACAGATCTCTCCAGACAGTGGTGGCCTACCTGAGCGCAGCGTGTCCCTGACAGGAGCCCCTGAGTCTGTCCAGAAAGCGAAGATGATGCTGGATGACATTGTGTCTCGGGGTCGTGGGGGTCCGCCAGGACAGTTCCACGACAATGCCAATGGGGGCCAGAATGGCACTGTGCAGGAGATCATGATCCCTGCAGGCAAGGCTGGCCTGGTCATCGGCAAAGGCGGGGAGACAATTAAGCAGCTACAGGAACATGCTGGAGTGAAGATGATCTTGATTCAGGACGGTTCCCAGAATACGAATGTGGACAAGCCCCTCCGTATCATTGGGGATCCTTATAAAGTGCAGCAAGCTTGTGAGATGGTGATGGACATCCTCCGAGAACGTGACCAAGGAGGCTTTGGGGATCGAAATGAGTATGGATCCCGGATTGGTGGGGGAATTGATGTGCCTGTGCCCAGGCATTCTGTTGGGGTAGTCATTGGCCGGAGTGGAGAAATGATCAAGAAGATTCAGAATGATGCTGGTGTGCGGATACAGTTCAAGCAAGATGACGGGACGGGACCTGAAAAAATCGCTCACATCATGGGTCCCCCAGACAGATGTGAGCATGCTGCCCGGATTATCAATGATCTCCTCCAGAGCCTCAGGAGTGGTCCCCCGGGTCCTCCTGGGGGCCCTGGCATGCCCCCCGGGGGCCGGGGCCGAGGACGAGGCCAAGGCAGCTGGGGCCCTCCTGGTGGGGAGATGACCTTCTCCATTCCCACCCACAAATGTGGGCTGGTCATTGGCAGAGGCGGCGAGAATGTGAAAGCCATAAACCAACAAACAGGCGCCTTTGTGGAGATCTCTCGGCAGCTGCCACCCAATGGAGACCCCAACTTCAAACTGTTCATCATCCGGGGCTCACCCCAGCAGATTGACCATGCCAAGCAGCTCATTGAGGAAAAGATTGAGGGTCCCCTCTGCCCAGTTGGACCAGGCCCTGGGGGACCAGGCCCTGCTGGCCCCATGGGGCCCTTCAACCCTGGGCCCTTCAATCAGGGGCCACCAGGGGCTCCCCCACATGCTGGTGGTCCCCCTCCTCACCAGTACCCGCCCCAAGGCTGGGGCAATACCTATCCCCAATGGCAACCACCTGCTCCTCATGACCCAAATAAGGCTGCTGCAGCAGCTGCAGACCCCAACGCCGCCTGGGCCGCCTACTACTCACACTACTACCAGCAGCCCCCAGGCCCTGTTCCGGGCCCTGCCCCGGCTCCTGCAGCACCGCCCACTCAGGGGGAGCCTCCGCAGCCCCCACCCACTGGCCAATCGGACTACACTAAGGCCTGGGAAGAGTATTACAAAAAGATAGGCCAACAGCCCCAGCAGCCTGGAGCACCCCCGCAGCAAGACTACACGAAGGCCTGGGAGGAGTACTACAAGAAGCAAGCGCAAGTGGCCACCGGAGGGGGTCCCGGAGCACCCCCAGGATCCCAGCCAGACTACAGTGCCGCCTGGGCAGAGTATTACAGACAGCAGGCCGCTTACTACGGACAGACTCCAGGTCCTGGTGGCCCCCAGCCGCCTCCCACCCAGCAGGGACAGCAGCAGGCAAGTGGGAATTGCCACCCTCCTCCTCCTCCTTTCTCCTTCCAACCCCCGGCCACCGTCCATCCTGCCTTAGTGGGTAGCGCCGGAAACCCCTTCCCCTGCGGGGTGTGCCCTTGATGCCTGCAGCGGGGCCGTGTGGCAGAGGTCTCCGGGAGTGCCCACGCGCCCGCCGGGAAGCGCACGCTGGGTCCAGAGGTTAATGAAGAGGCCTCCCTCCGCCAGCTGCTTGTTCCTGTGTAACGCTGTCGCGATGCTGGGGGAGCGCGAATCACACAAAGGTGGAACTTGTGAACTGGTGGGTAGTCCTGGGGGTGGGGGACAAGCAAGCAGCACCCGCGTTGGTCGCCATCCCGGCTGCTAACCCACTCACTCAAAATCTGGCCATTTGGGAAGAAAATGTCTATTTTTTCCCCCTCTGCATCACTTTTTTTTGGTTTTTGTTCTTTTTATTCTTTTATTTTTTTAAGCCAAGATCTTTATCCTGTGTCCAAGTGACTGTTGCAGGCAGCCCTGGTTCTGGCGGGGATGAGGGGAGCCAGGAGCCCGCCGAGAGGGTTAGGGGTACTGTTCAGCCTCCTCCGCTCTCGCGCTCGCCTCTGTGTCCCGGTCTTGTCTGTGAAGTGGGCATGACGATCGTTGCCACCTTCCAACCTACCTCACAGGGGTGTTGTGGGGACACCGTGATCTCTGATTGTTAATGTTGTGATGCGCCGGGAGCCCGCCCCCTCTTCCTTCCTTCCTTCAGACAGGACATGCTCCTCCCTGCCCTGCGCCTCTCTGCCTCTGCTTCTCTCTTGCTGCGTGTCCTCCTCTCTCCTCCATCAAGGAGCAGTCTTGACTCCAGTGAGTCCCTTGAGGCTAGACTCACTCACCTCCGTCCTCCCTCCCTTCCACCTGAGCCAGCTGCAGATTTGGGAGCGGCTTCCCAGCCCCTCCCGCCCCGCGTGGGTGTTCCAGCCTTTCCAGCCTCCTCGACACCCCCAGTTCCTGCTCCCCCTCCCCGTAGTGACCAATTCCTATCTCTTCCCTCTCCGCAGGCTCAATGAATCGAATGAATGTGAACTTCTTCATCTGTGAAAAATCTTTATTTTTTTTTCTCCATTTTGTTCTGTTTGGGGCTTTTTGTTTGTTTTATATTTCTTTTGTTTGGCGCTAGAGCGATGGCCGCCGTGGGGGTGCCGGGGAGCCCTCGCGGTGAGTGGCCGAGGTGGCGGCCAGGCTGCCAGGCTCTCGCTCTCTCGCTCCTTCTGTGTGTCTCATACTCTTCCTTTCAAAATTGGGATACTTCACGTTGAGCCAGCCTTAGAAGATAGCGAGAATTAAATCTCTGCCAAAAAGAAATTTTAAAAATTAAAAACAAAAAGCAGAACAAAACCTATAAAATGATATATAAATATATATATATAAATCTCTATACCCCCCCAGCCTTCCTGAAACCGCCTGAGGGTAAAGTGATCATTTTCTCCCTACTGCCGGTGGCCCTCTTGTTTTTAAAATAAACTTTTAAAAAGGAAAAAAAAAAACAGTCATTCTTGCTTTTTTTTTCTTTTTTCTCTTTTTTTTTTTTTTTTTTTTTTTTAGTTAGAGTTGGAACATTCCTTGGACCAGGTGTTGTATTGCAGGACCCCTCCCACCCCGCCTCTCTCTCCTTCTCTCGCTCCTCTTCCTCCCTTAGCTCGGCCGCACGCCCCCCCCCTCTCCCAGGACTGGTCTGGTCTTTTGTCTTTTCATCTGTTCAAGAGGAGATTGACACTGAAAACAAAATGAGAACAAAACAAAAAAAAAATTGTATGGCAGTTTTTACTTTTTATCGCTCGTTTTTAACTTCACAAATAAATGATAACAAAACCTCCCTGTGTCTGCTGGATGCTGTCTGTCTGTCTCCCTCTCCTCTCTCCTCCCTCCTCCCTGTAGGATTTTGAAGCAGATGTTTGTTCTTTATAGATGTTTAAAAAAAAATGGTAATGGTGATTGGAAATTACAAGCTTTGTGTTGTGTGTGTTTTTTTAAGAAAACCAAAATATAAAATAGTTTTTTGCAAAAAAAAAAAAAAAAAGAAAATAAATTAAACAAACAATCAAACAAAAAAAAAAACTAATGTTTTATGTGAGTGTGTATACTTTTAAAATATATTTTTCAGGTTTTTCAACTAAAACCAATTCAGAGTAATGACACCTAATATGAATGGATATGCCTCCCATAGAGCTTTATTTTCCAAATGACTAGTTTGTTAGAAGTAAATATGAAGAGTGAACTGAGACATCTTCTGTTAGAAAGAAATCAAGGAATGAATGGACAGTGAGAGATAAGAAGGAAATAACCAATAAAATGAGGAAGGATGAAAATAGAGAAGAGAGAAAGGAAAAAAAGACATTTGACTTTTTATTTATATATTTTTTTCATTTGGGAATGAAGACAGGTTAAACAACTTCTTCCTGAGGGAGCCAGTTTTCCTTCCAATTACTCCCTTTCCATTATAGTCCATCTTCTCATTCTCTCACACTCATCATGGTGAATATATAGCAGATATACATTGTGATTATGAACTAATCTGTGCTTGAAGATAATTTCTTCAGCCACTGTACAGTCCAGCTTAGCCATGGGCAGGTAGTTTAAGAACTGTGAAAAAAAAAAAAAAGAACTGTGGTTCCCAATCATGCAAAATTTTCTTTTTTCCATTCTTGGAAACAAATTGAGAACCTCTTTTCTGTTAACCTTAGCTGAGACTGTAAGCGAAGGTCCTGACTGGTCCTGATTATGTCCAACTCTACTAAATATTGTTGTGAGCGCAATGGAACTTGATCTGGACAGAAATCACTCAAAGTCCCTGTTATCTGTTTGGGGTAGGTTAGTGTTAGTAACTACCAAAGCTCAGAAATGCAAGATCTACCTGAAAAGGGTTAATTTATTTTAAAAAAATGAAGAAAGAATATGGAGCTCTCAGTATTACCAAATGCCTACTATTTATCAGATCAATTGGACTGTGTTTCTCAGTAATATCACCCACAATTGATCTGGCCTTTAATGTGTATCAGTACACCTCTTTACTTGGACTATCTTTATTTATTTCAACCAGAGATTTGTTGAGTAAGAAAAAGAAAGTACTCTCATTTTATAGGTAGCATATTGTAAGTGAGGTAGACTTAAAAAATCTCAGATAATTTTCCCATGAATATGAGTGTAGTAAAATAAGTTTAGAACATCTTTTCCTTAGTATTCAAAGAATTACTACCTATGTAGCAGAGTGATAAATAACCATTTTTTAATTGATGTAAAAGCATCTTTTGAATGAAAGGTACTAGTTTATTCACTAAGGACTTATGTTCACTGTTCTCTAAAAAGATAATGAAAATTGTAAAAATAGAAAAAAAGGAAATAAAAATAAGGTTGTTGGAAATTATTTATTCTTAATACAAGTTTTATTGTTGAGGACCAGTCCTAGGCTGTGCGTGTTTGAGGCAAAGAAAATCAGCAAACCTTCTGTGATTGTTTTAATGAACAGACTTTATTTTAAGAAGAGTTTTAGATTTACAGGAAAATGAAGCACATAGTACCTTGATACAATACGCCTTCCCTTATTTAGAGTTTTCACTACTTTTTTCTTTGTATATGACTGAGAAATATTTGATATAAGAAAAAATCAAAATATTTTGTCAATAGTTTTGGTATTAAGTAATTATTAATGGCAATGAATAGTTTAATTATTTATTAAAACACTAATTTTACAGTTTTAAAGCATTGACAAAGAATAATGTCAATTTTCTTCATGATGGTGTCTTACAGAGTATATTCACCACACCAGAAGTCCCTGTTCTTCACCTCTTTAGCATCTTCTACTCTCCCTGATTTCTTGGCAATGTTTAACATTTTTAATGTTTTGACTTTTACATAATGTCACAAATATGACATTTCAGACAATATATTCTTTCTGGCAAATATAAATTTATGATGCCTTCATTATTTTTATGTTTGATAGTAAATTTCATTTTTTTAAAGTTTTGAATGACCCTCCAGTGTATGGATGTATCACAGTGTTTACATTAGTAACAGGTAAATAGCTACTAAAGTCTCTCTTAGCTGCTTTCTGTTTTTGGCAATCATGAATGAAGAAGCTGTGGACATTTGTATGTGGGTTTTGTGTGGACTTAGTTTTTAATTCCATTGAAATAACACTGAGAAATACAATTAGTGAACCATATTAAGTGTATATTGTAATTTTATGAAGCTACCAAACTCTCTTCCACAGTGGCTGTCCAATTTTGTGATCCCAACAGCAGTGTATGAGAGTTCTTCTTGTTCCACATCTTTGCCAGCTCTTGATATTGTGAGGTTTGAAATTTTGTAAATTTTTATAGGTGTGTTTAACTTGTAATTTATTAATGACATATAATATTCAGTATTTTTTCTATGCCTTCCAAATATATAGTTTGTTTTATGAGGAATATATTTATTTCTTTCATTCAAATGTAAAACCATTGCATTAGGGTAATACCAAAATACAATAAAATATACATATATAATTCATATTTTGTCATATTTGGACATACCTATTTACCAATATAACAGTGACCACAATCAAGTTTTTTACATTGAGAGTTTATGCATATGTTTCTTGGTGCCCTGTTGTAATTTCTACCTCTTGTTGTAATTTCTCCTCCTCCTACATTGGGGGGGGGGGACTGGCAAATCAAACCAAAACAAAACAAAACAAAAAAAACAAGCAAAAAAAGAAAAACATGGACTGACTTTGTATTGTGATACATGATACAGTAAGTTGTGAATCACACAAATTAATTGTGAGAGCCTTAGTCTGCATAGATGGTGACCTTGGGACAATCAGTCATCCCTCAAACTTAGTGTACTCATCTGTAAGATTAGAAGTCTTCCAATCAGGACTCAAGATAATGGAAAGATAAGGACAAAGTAAATAATGAATGTCTGACACAGAGAAAGCTATTCAATTCTGTTATCCAGTGTTACCATCCAAGCTTTATTCTGGTGATGCAGAGTACATGTGGGTGACTACAACTCCACAGTTTCTTTCTTTTATTATATTTTATTTGTTATTTTTAAATATTAATAATGATAGGAAATATTTTGGAATATTATGCATACAGTGAGTATAATTCATTGTAGTCAGAATTCTATATTTTTGGTTCTACATAATACAGTTACTCTGGTCATCTGTTCAAATACAAAAATAAGAAAGTTATGTCCAAATACATAGTTCATTTTTGTAACCTCTGGCTATAATTGTATAGACTTCAGTGTTTTCATGATTTTTTTCTTATTGGTGTTATTAAGGTTTAATTCTCATAAGAGTGCCCATCAAAAATTAATTAAGTATTGACATTTACAATTTTGTGGTAAAATTACCACAATTACCTTGTTTTAAACATTTTAATAACTGATTTAATTAATTTAATCTGTTAATCAACAACTTAAATGCCTTCCAAGTCCCTGGCAACAAACTCTATCCTTTCTAACTCTATGATTTTCTAATTTTGGATATTTAATATAAGTGTAATTATCTCTCGCCCATACAATCAATAACTGATTCCTACATGGATGGATTAAGAAAGAATTTGCTAATGTGCCCCTTTGGATGACATCCTAGGGAGAGACCTTTGTGGTAACCACATGGAGCTATGCACTTGAAGGGACTAACAGTCCATTTTGGGTTCAATGTGCCTTGGTCTCTTGCCAATCTAGATGGACATGTGCTTGGTCAAGTAGCAAATAGGGTGTCATATTGCAGAGGTGATAATCTGTTATGTGGACACAGAACTATGGGTATGAGTGCTCATTGGAAGTGGAGTCTTCAGGGCATGAGTCCCAGAGAGATTCCAGCCTCTGGAAGCATAGGCTGTACCTATACCTGCAGTTGAGTACTGTGCAGTAACCTGGCAAGGATGGAGAAAGAAAACCTGTTACCTGAGGGCTTCCATTCCTCCTTATCCTGAAGAGCAAAGTATGATTGGGATTTGGCAGAAAACCCTTATATGTATGGTCAATATTATGATGTGCTAAGGTACCACCTAGCATGCATAGGCATGTAAGAACAGAAAAGAATGGAGTCAGAATCCCTACATCAATTCATATACACATACACATACACACACACACACACACACACACACACACACACAAACACACACATACCCTCAAAATATATCACAGAACTCAACACAAAACTAAAACTACAAACTTTTAGGAAAAAAAAACAGGAATACATCATTTTGGCCTTTTATATAGTAGTGGTTGCTAATATAAGGCACCAGTAAAGCAATAATGGAAGTAATAAGTAAATTGAACTTTACTGAAAATAAAAGTTTCTAAGCATCAAAGAATGCACTAAGAAATTGAATTGACAACTCAGAGAATGGAAGAAAATATTTGTAAGTCATAGATTATAACTCAGAAATGACTGTTCCCAAATATAGAAAGAACTGTTACAACTAAACACAAAGAAAATCCAATGAAATGTATCCAAAGACTTGGATGTGCACTTCTCTAAAGATCATTATGTTTGCAAAACAGTAATCATTTTATCATTTATCATTAAGGAATTGCAAATCAAAGTCATAACAAGAGAAACTTATCTGAACTCATTTGTGCTTCATCTTTGTGTGATTTCCTTCATTTGTCTCATGGTGCATTAAACTACTGAACTCCACTATTTGAGAGACATTAGAATGGACAAATATTTGCACATTGATTTTCCACTAAATTAATCTCACAATGACGTTGCTTTACTAATTCTTTTTGAATCATGAAGAACATTAGTTTTAACACTTTAGTACTGTGGGATTTGGAGGTTTCCCAAAACAGTGCTGAAGTAGTTTCTATGATGTCTATAGTTACATAAAATTGTGTTGTCACTAAAAATTTTACTGGCACAGAAAGAAACACATCCTTTGCTGTAAAAATCAATATGTAAAGAAGATCAATATATTGAAAAGTTAATGTAGCAAAGTGGTATGTAATGAAATTAACTGTTTTCACAGCCATAGTAGAAATGAAATTATGAAAGGTAATTCCTGGGGAGATGGTATCATGCAGTCTGAAGATGGAGGCTTTGCTTACCTCTAGAATAGGGTCAACAGGGCTTTATTTCCTGTTAGGTCCTTACAGTAATTAGGTGATGTTTGGGAAAGGGGAAGTAATAAACTATACAAGCTTTGCAAAATAATGGGAAAAATTCTTACAGTAAGGTAGTTTTTCCAACAGCAGGAATGGCAATGTAGCTGTTAGTTTCTGTGGGTGGTAATGAGTGAAACTGCTCTTAGGTGTAATGCCCTGGAGACAGTGAATGGGGACTAAGCTTGTGGGAACCTAATAGAATGGACATCTTGTACCACAGTGAAAGACTCCATGGCCTAAAATTCTAATAATAGAGAAGATAAGCCACGCCCAAAATATGTGGAGAATTGGCATCCAATAGAGTGTGAAGCATGCTACATTCAGCCATGTAATTGTATCACAGAAGCAGCAAAAGTACTGAAGGCAACAATTCTGATGCCTTTCCTTTGTTATAGAATCATAGAAACCTAGGAATCATTGACCATCGTTTAACAGTCAGAAAAATTGAAATAATACCTGGAATTAAAAAACATGTTTTATTTGATTGATTTTTGTATGAAACCAGATTTCACACAATCTTGAGCATTAAATAAAAAAGTATTAATTCTGACTTTTCAACAGTTATAGTGCAATTCATACTCATTTTCTAAGTTTATGTCATTTTTTTCCATATTTTGGTGCAATTTATATTTACAATTTTAATGGGGCCATACACCTTACATTTTTATGAAAAAGTTCTTGAATATATATTTCAGAATAAATAAAGAATCTTACTTTTCTTTCCCTAGGTAGCAGATTTCTTGGATTTCTATTTTCTATATCTCTTTATTTTTTTTACAATTCATAATTTTACCTTCCCCCCTTCTCTCTCTCTCTCTCTCTCTCTCTCTCTCTCTCTCTCTCTCTCTGAAAAATAAAATAGATATCTGAATTTCATTTGTTCTCAAAAAATATTTTAGGCCTGGAGAAAGTAATCAGTATTCACTTCCAACAGTACTTGTGTACATTTATCACATTGGTAACAGAAAATTAAATTTCCTAAGAAGAGTTTTAGTTTTTCTTTAAAATGCAATCCATATGGATTTAGTGTTTTTATTTTTGAGCATTTAGAGCTGCTCCTCACTAATACTTTGGTTTTGTTCTTGGCATGTACCACAAGTAGTCCATTAAAGCAAGTTGTTTTTCCCCCACTATGGTCCATTATATAATCCTTTTTTTTTTTCATTTTAAAAAGTACAGTAACAGAAAAAAATCTCACATTCCAAAACTGTGAATTCTTAGATAATTCTTTATTGAGCTCATGCATCAGTTAACCTGCAGAGGTGTAGATTGCAAATGTATTTAATCATAGTCATCAGTATTATCACTTGTGGGACCTCCATGAGTATCTTGTATTGATAGAAGTGATGCAGACACACACTTAGGGGAGTTGAGACCTACTGAAATCTAGAATCATAATTCAAAAATCTAACATTATTTTTGGACTTTTGTACAGAAATAAAATTTTATGCTACAGACCAAAAGATGAGGGAAATATAATTCAACTTCCTCTCTTCTGTTCTTATTGATCCTATCTTTATTATAAGTGAGATTGATTTACATATACTAATACTACTCTAATTTTAATCAGTGCAAATAAATATATTTAAAGATTTGAGTTTCTGATTTCTCCAATACAAATATTATTTCCAAATCAATAAACCTTAAATCTCACACTCTGTTTTGCAAACATTCAAAAATATTTTAAATGTCTCAGCTGAGGAATCAGCATTGATCTACATTAAATCTAAGAAAATATATTACCTTCTTCTAAACTTCTTAAATTAGATTCTGAGCATTTAGTGGTTATTAAATAAATTATGTTTTATGGCTTTTGTTTTCATGAACATAAATTATAACTTCAAAGAATCCATGTTTTATCAAAATAGATTTACATGCTATCTTTGAATAATTACATTTACATTGCTTTACTGGGTTAAACAAAGATATATATTAAATTATAAAATTTATGAAGTTCAGTCAAACAAATGGAATTAGTAGATAATGCTTGTACTACTCTGTACAAGTTTCCTTGTGTTATTAAAATCTGTATTTTATATTTCTTTTTTTTCATCCAGAGAATGTTATATACATATTGTGAGATAAAGAATGAGTAACTTATATGGATATCATTTAAAAAGTAGAATGTGGGGCTTGGGTTGTGGCTCAGTGGTAGAAGGCTTGCTTAGTATGTGTGAGGCAATGCCTTTGGTATTCAGCACCACGTAAAAATAAATGAATGCAATAAAGGCCCATCAACATCTTAAAAAATTAAAAGAACTTTTTACACTGGACAAAACACTAAGAGATGTAAGTTTAATAATGTTAAGTACTAACACTGAAAAATTGAATTTGATTTGGAAATAGTAACCTGAACATATAATTTTTTTCTTTAAATCTGTTTTATTCACTTTGTTCTTTGAAAATGCCAAAACCAAAAAGGGACAAATTGAAGACCAAATTGTGGTCTCTGAACACCTGACACCTGAAGTAGACCAAAGTTTCTCAAGGAAGTGGCTTACTCCAGGCTTAAGATGAGAAGTATACTAGATGAGCCTGGATCATGTTGTCATGTAGGAAAGAAGAGCCATTTAGAGACATTGAGGATCACAGACATGATCTTAGGTGCCACTCTCAATGACTCAAGGATAGGAAGGTTTGATCATAAAGAACTTCAGTGAGTTGAAATATGTGACAATTGCTTATATCCTTGAGACCATTGTAAAATTAAAGGAAATAATAATTGACCTGCATGATAGGATGCTGGGGAACCCGATGACTATTTAGAGAAAGACAAGGTTAAGAATTTGCCCTGCCTTTCAAATAAAAAGTATATTTCTGGAATATTTATTCTGAAACAGAGTTCCTGTTTAGAAGAGTATATTCAGTCTTAACAAAGAAGAAATGGTGGCATTAGAATGTCACCATTTGCAACCATAATAAAATCATGTATATAGGCAATGATCACTAAAGAGGAACAACTACACCTACAGGTATTCTGCTGAAAAGATACTAGAGCACCTACAGCACATTCTTGCCAAAAATCTATCTTGAATTCATCAAACATCTACATCTAACTACAAATTAACACAGCAAGATGTCAAATGTCATCATACTGTAGTCAGTAGAATCCAGATGACGGGATACTGTAGAGAAAAATGATCTGATGTTCCAACACATAAATTGCAAGTAAGAAACACACACAAAAAAGGTGGAGGGTCATGAATTTGACCTCCACTCACAATATGTAGCTGCTAGCCATATATAGCTATTTAAATGTAGATTAATAAAATTATATAAACTTAAAATGGAGTTTGTCATTCACTCTACCGTATGTCAGGGCACAATAGTTCTCACTCGTGGAGAACACTGATACAGTACTTTTTCCTCATCACAGAGAGTTTTATTTGGGGTAGAAGTGTTATTGATTAAAATAAATTTCAGAATTGTATCAATCAAACACATTATGTGGATTTTACTTTAATCCTATTTCAATAACCGAAGACAAACATACTCATATGAATCAAGCAAGAACATTTTAGCATGGGATTGGTATTTCATTATACTAAGGAATTATTGTTAGATTTATTATTACACAAAGGACTATGTTATATTTATAAATGATTCTTAACATTTAGAAATGGATACACAAATATTTGCAGATGAAATAATGCAATGTTTTAAGTTTGCTTCCAAATTGATACAATTCAGAGGGACTATATGTGAGACATTTTTACCCATGTACTGATCATTACTGAAGTTGAATATTCAGCATTGAGGGTCAATATGTCAATATGTTTGCTTGAAATCAGCTATAATAAAAAACGTTTTAAAAATTCTGTTTTATTCAGATAAGTTTGTACAAGGCACGTAGGTTATAAATACAAGTTCAAAGACAAAAACAGTAATGTTAACTATAAGAAAGCTTTTAAATGATGATAGTTATCAAACATGAGCTATTTAGACAGTGTGGCTATATTTATAAGTATGATGTACTATTTTATCTAATATGCCAATATGAGTAACATACCAGAAATAAATTCATTTGAAGTTATTTAGACTTGTTTTTGAAGAAAATATTAAAATATGCAAGAAAATAGATTTTTCAAATTCCTTCTAAGTGTAATGTAAGCAAAAATTTTCAAACATTCACTTGCATTAAAAACATTGTTTAAAATGTAGATTTACAATTCTGCTCCAGTTTAATTCAAAGGATCTGAGCTCAGAATTTAAGAGTCTTCCCACTTAGGAGGCTTCTGAAGTTCATGTCTTTTTTTTTAATAAAAAAAATCTGAAAAATGCTACTTTTCTAAGCATCAGCATTGCTTTTCTTTTTTTTTTTTAGAGAGAGAGAGAGAGAGAGAGAGAGAGAGAGAGAGAATTTTAATATTTATTTTTTAGTTATCGGCGGACACAACATCTTTGTTGGTATGTGGTGCTGAGGATCGAACCCAGGCCGCACGCATGTCAGGCCAGCACGCTACCACTTGAGCCACATCCCCAGCCCCAGCATTGCTTTTTCAAAGTGCCTCCTGCAGCAAATAGAATATGTGACCCAAACCTAGAAAATCGACTAATTTAGCAGTTGTCCCAGACCATATTTACTTCTTTTAGCACTCTGTACTCTGGGACCCATCCCTAGAAGCCTAAAGTTCTGTTAAGAAGCCAACAATATCATTTTCTCATGACTTCAATTGACACCATTTACTTTGCCTCACTAGTTCCTAAAATGAGGGGGCTTATCTGGGTAACTATTCTCTTTGTGCTCTCGTTTGACAGAGTTTTTTCTAAATGATTGTTAGAAGCCTGACACATGTCAATCCAAGTGTTACAGAAAAATAGATTGTTTTTTATTACTTCAGTCAATGTAAAACACTTAGATTTAAATACAAAAGTTTTGTAGTAATATAGCATCTATACAATGTTGCATTTGCTTTATTTTCCTTTTGCTGATAAGTAGATAGTAGGGAAAATTAAAACATGATCACATTCACAGCTCTTCAAACCCACTCAAAACTTCCTGAGACTCCCAGTTTCGCTACTTGGAATGTGTCCGTGATCTAATTATTCATCTTCTCATTTGTATGAATAACAATGTCAGACTTACAAAGGATGATGGTCATCATTATTAATCCTTGCTAAGCCACCTATTTATTGATTGAAGAGTCAAAGAAGCATGTTACTGTCTCATGCTCTATTGACAAGGGGATTAGAGGTCATATCAGAAGAAGAGAGTGATGTACTAGTAAAAAGCAAGAGACCTAGAGAATGAATTGTCATTCATAAATCTCCTGGAGCAGCTTCTGTATTTGTAGAACTTGGTAAAAATGGAGCAGGCCACATGAGGAAAGACACACGATCCTGTCTTCCTAAAGTTTGATGTCATCATCTCCATTTCCAAACTTTTTCACTGGTCTCCCTACCATCTTTTTTTTTTCATTCCTTATATTCATTCTATGTACTGATGACAAAGTAATCTTTTGAAAGCTATTTTCTTCTTAATGTCACTAGAATGAAACTCTCCAGTTCATTCCCATTTATCTATGAATGAAAACTCCCAAATTGCTTGTATTGCTGAGTAAGACCCCTTTAGGATCCCTTTCATAACATGGTTCCTAAAACCAGTTTATCAGCATTCTTCCCCGCCATTTCACAGAAAGCCTTTTGCTTTATTCAAACTTAGATATACTTTTCAAACTTCACATAGTTCACTCAGAATAGTTTTTATCATCACCTGGGGACTCCATTCAATGTAATATCTTCTATGATGCTCTCTCAGGCTACACCACCCTAGGAGGACTCATCGCTTGATGATCTTTTAAATCTCTGTCATATCCCTGATATAACCTCCATCAAATTGTGCCTTTTACTCTAGCTCTTGACAAGTGAACATAGTGACACATTTTCACTGTGTAGTTGAGACAAACTGGTGACAGTTAATCTTGTCCTTGAAAGATAGATAATCATTTGAGAAATGAGGAAAACACATGGAGTTTCAAGGAAGGATGCAGAGACAGAAATGGCAAATCCCAGTATTTGCAGCAGTGAATATACCCTTCATGGGCAATTATAAGTAGAAAGGAAAGAAAATCAAGTCAGATTTCATATTTGAGCTTCATTTCCTCAGCTATAAGAAAATGAGTATGAGGACAGTAATATGGTGTTTATTAAATATGAGACTACATAATTAAGAATGGAGATGTTACTAACACAGTAAATTCCCCTTTTCTCCCACTTTCCTCCCCTTTCCTCCAACATCTTTCCCGCAAAACTATGTTTCCCTAACTGGATGAATTTGTGATTTAGTATTATTGACTTTGGGTCATGCCAGAGTGCTATTTTTGTTTCAAAACTAGATTTCCATACTGACTTCAGCACTATTTTTTTAAATAGAATTATAATTTTGTTCAAATGAGCCACTTCTCACCACTCATTTTCTTCAACTCTAAAGTAAGTTGGCTATTTCAACTGCAACATGTTCCATGATATGTTCACAGGTATTTTCCATAAGCAAAATTGTTGCATTATGGAATACATGTGGCCTCTTTGTCAAAGTATTTATGATGGTCCTGGTTTCAACTCATTTTCATCTTGTATGCCAGTGTATAAGAGGAAATAATAAATAATCCTGGGTGCAGAAGTGGGTAGATTTTCTGTGGGCCAATACATTTAGTAGAACATTCAGAGCCCTCGTTTTAATGGTCCTCCCAAGTTGGTAGTTTTTGATGCCCATGGCAATAAACAGAGTCAAATTTTTAAAATAATTTGACCATCACTTTTTGTTTATTCTGGAAAAACATTAATACTTCTACCTAATTTTTTATTTGTAATTCCTGTAAGTTCTGCTAAGTAGAGTCACCCAAATTTTAATCAATCCAGGCCAATTCAAATTGGATATGCCATATTTGGTTAGATCCTGTCCAACTTAGCCATCTTTTTTGATATGTACCATTGGGAGTAAAAATAAATTGAGAAGATAAAATTCTGTATTCTACCAAAATATATGTTAATATTTAAATACATACTAAATTTTAAAAGCTTTGAAACTCAACATTGGCTATAAAAGCTACAGCAATTTTGTAAGGTAGTATGGAATGGAATAAACTTTAGCTTACTTAGGATACCACTTTGTAAATACATATTTTTATTTCTTTTTGTTGTTGTTGTGGAGTTGCTAAGCAATGCTTATTTTCCATTTCTTAGGGAAAAAAAAACCCTCTTGAAACCATTTGAATGAATTACAAGGTTTAGAACTTCTTTTTTCATTATTTGAAGAAATACATTTATATACCCAATTTAACATTTCTTACTTGCACGTGAGAAAACTTGTCTAGTGAAAAGAATAATATTGGATTCAAGGTCAGCAGAAAGCTTTGTATTGTAGTTTTGTTATCAGATTTTCCTTCTTTAGTGGACCACAGACAATGGCTCATTACTTTAATGACATACAGTAGGGATACTTTAGAAGGAGTATTTCTTAGTATACAAGGTATGTGTAATGATAGGCAAACTGTAACAAAAATTGTTACACTTAAATATTTTTCTAAAGAAACCAAAGTGCAGACACTTTGGAAGAAAATCTTGGTGTTGAGGGGCCCAAAGGAAGATATTACTATGAAACATGTGCACTAGAAAAAAAAATTGATCTTCATGACCCCTGCTCATACTCTGTAGATCCTTATCTCTTTTCATCTTCATCTTGATACACAATCTATAAACTTGATAATAAATTCGTGCTTAATATGTATTCAAAAGTATAATAATCCCAATAAACACAGTTCTTTGGTGTTTTAATTTCATTGTCTATAGATATATACCCAGATGTGGGATAGCTGGGTCATATGGTAGATCTATTTTTAGCTTTTTGAGGAGCTACCATATCACTGTTCATAATTAGCCAAACTTGCATTTATACCAACAGTGTATAAGATTTCCTTGTGTTCTACATCCCTTTTAGCAAGATAAATTTTTTTTTTATAATAACCATTATATTAGGATGAGATGGAACCTCATTGTAATTTTGGTTTGCATCTTTCTGATGGCTACTGATATTGAACAGTTTTTTATATGTTTGGTGACATATTTATTCTTTTTAAATATATATATATATTATATATATATATATATATATATATATATATATATTTAACTGACAAAAGAGAATAAAATTGTATGTGTCAGTAGAATATCATGTAATGTTTCAATACATGCATACATTGCATGCTTATGTCATGCTAAACATATTTATATTATCTAACATTTATCATTTTCTTATGGTAAAACTCCCCATATTTTTTCTTCTCCTTAAAAGATAAAGTGCAAATTGTTATCTATAGTCACCCTACTGTGCAATAGCATAACAGATACTCTTGCTGCTATTTAACTGTAACTCAGAAGCCATTCATCAGTATTTCCCCATCCCAATTCTTACCCATTCTCCCTGGTCTCTGAAAACTACCATTCTACTCTCTCATTCTCTGGTAACATTTTTAGATTGCACTATGAATGAGATCATGTAGTATTTGTCTCTCTGTGCTTTGGTTATTTCATTTAATATAATTATTACCAGCTCTACCCATGTTGTTACAATTGAGAGGATTAAAATCTATTTATGGCTAAATTGTATTCCATTTTTTACAAATACAACATTTTCTTTGTTCATTCATCAGTTGATGGGCAATTAGGTTGTTTCCATTTTTTGGCTCTTGTGAATAGTGCTCTCAGTGAACATAGTAATGCAGATGTCTCTTCAACATACTTATTATCTTTTTTTTATTTTTATTTTTATTATTGGTCGTTCAAAACATTACATATTTCTTAATACATCACATTACACGGTTTGATTCAAGTGGGTTATGAACTCCCACTTTTACCCCGTATACAGATTGCTGAATCACATCAGTTACCCTTCCATTGATTGACATATTGCCTTTCTAGTGCATACTTATTATCTTTAAGTGTAGGCCTACTTGTGGGATTGCTGGATCAATTGGCATTTTAATTTTTAATTTTTTGAAGAAACTCCATACAATTTTCCATAGTGGCTATACTACTTTACATTATCATTAACAGTATACCTTTCTAAAGTGTCTGTTCTTAGCAAATTTACCAAAAATAAGGGTTTTTTTAGATCTGTGTAATTAATTCTAGGTCCGCTGCTCTGTTCTTTTGACCTGTGTTTCTGTATTTATGTCAGTATCATGCTCTTTTGATTGCTGCAGCTTTGTAGCATATTTTGAAGTCAAATAATATAATGCCTCATGCCTTGTCCTTTTTTTGCATTGAGATAGCTTTGGATATTCAGGACATTTTGTGGTTCCATACAGATTTTATGATTGTTTTTCTAGTTTTGTAAAAAAATGTTATTGTTATCATGGCAGGGATTGCACTGAATTTCTAGATCATTATTGGTAATATGGCTATTTCAACAACATTAATTCTTCCAATCTATGAACATAGAATATCTTTTCCATTTTTTTGTGTCCTTTTAAATTTTTTAATCAATGTTTTATGGTTTTTATTGTATAACTCTTTCACTTCTTTGGTCATATTTACTCATGTACATTTTTTTCTCCTTCTTTGCCATTTTAAACGCCTATTACAGATAGTTTTCTTTCAGAATATAGCAGTGCTGATTCTTTATGTTCACTTTCTATTCAGCAATAACTAAATTGATTTCTTACTTCTCAAAGAGTTTTGTTGGAACCTTTGGAGTTTTCTGTATAGAAGATAAGCTCATCTATAAATAGAGATAATTTGATTTAATTTTCCCTAATTTGGAAGTTCTTTATTTCTTTACCTTGCCTGACTTCTCTGTAAGAATGTCCAGAATTATGTTGCATAAAATGTGTAAATGTAGACAATCCTAATCTGTGCCAAATCTAGAGTGAAATATCACATTTTTTCTCATTCACTATGCTTTTAGTATTTGTCTAGTATTTTATTGAACAATTGGCTTATTTTATATATGTAATATATAATTAATATATTTATTAAATATATGTATGTAATGTATATTTAATGTTGAGATGTGTTCCTTCCATACCTAATTAATTCAGAGATTTTGATCATGCAGGGCTGTTGAGTTTTATAAAATGCCTTTTTCTACATCTATTGAAATGATGATATGGTGTTTGTCTATATTCGATTAATGTGATGAATCACATCTATTGATGTTCATATGTTGAACCATCCTTTCATACCTGGGAAGAATCTATTTGGTCATAGTTCATAATCTTTTAAATGTGCTGTTAGATTTATTTTCCTAGTATTTTGTTGAGTATCTTTGCAGCTATGTTCACAATGATTTTAACCGATAGATTTGTTGTGTTTTTTACTTGTTTTGATATTAGCATAATGCTTGCCTCATAGAATGTTTGAAATAATTCCCTCTTCAATTTTGTTGAAATAATTTAAGAAGAATTGGTATGAGGTGTGTGAGTGTGTGTGTGTGTGTGTGTGTGTGTGTGTGTGTGTGTGTATGTGTGTGTTTGGTAGATGGTGGAGGTGAAGTTATCTGGTTCTGAATATTTCTTTGATGGGAAACATTTTACAACTAATTCAGTCTAGTTGCTCATTATTCACCTGTCAATGTTTGCTATTTATTCATGATTCAATCTGAACATTGTGTGTTTAGAAATTTTCCCATTTCTTTTAAGCAATCAAATTTGTACATCATAATAATCTCTAATGGACTTGTATATCTGTACTGTGAATTAATGTCTTATTATTCATTTTTGACTATTTGAGTTTTATTAACATTTTTTTCTACTTTGCTAAGTTTATCTAATCATTTGTTGATTTTGTTTATCTTTTTTTAAGACCCAAATTTTCATTTTATTTACTTATTTTAGTCTCTCTCTTTTTTTTTAAATTTCAACTCTTCCTTATTTCTTTTCTTCTTCTTTTGGGGGTTTGGTCTTTTTCTTATTTCTCTAGCAGTAGGTTGTTTGAGTTCCTCTGCTCCTTGATATAGCTAATGATTGCCATAAACTTGTCTGTCAGTACTATTTTACTGTCTATTGGTTTTGGTGTTTTGTGTTTCTATAGTTGTTTCAAGAAAAATTTTAACTTCCCTCCTGATTTCTACCTTGATTTGCTGATTTTTCAATAGTTAATTGCTTAATTTCCATGTATTGTGGAGCTTCTTAAGTTTTTCTTTTTGATTTCTAGGGTTTTCTTTCTGTATTGTAGCAAAAGGTCACTCAACATGTTTTTAAATATTTGTTTGTTGATCCTTATTTTTTTGCTGTGAGGTTTTATTTTTTATTTATTTTAATTTTATTTTAATTTTTTTAATAGTTTCACATGACAGTACAATGATCTTGACATATCATACATTTGAATCAAATGGGGTATAATTTCTCATTTTTCTGAGTGTACAGATTCAGAATCAACCAATCATATTATATGTCCTGGAGAACATTCCATATGCTCATGAGAAAAATGTGTATTCTTTGACTCTTGCATGCAGTGTTCTGCAGATGTTCAGTAGGTCCACTCAGTTTGGGTTCCGATTTAACTCTGCTATTCCTTTGTTGGTTTTTCTGTATGGATAATCTGCCAATTGCTCAGAGTAGGGTGCTAAAGTCCTAAACTCTTATGGTATTGGACTCTATTTCCATTTAAGTTTACTTTTGTTTTATTTCCATTTAAGTTTAATTTTGCTTTATATATTTGGTTTCTACAATATTTAGAACTATTGTTTCCTCCTTCTGAATTAACTTTCTTCCTTTATCATTACCAACTTACTTTCTATGTTTCTTTTTACTACTATAGATATGAAGTCTATCTCACATGAAATAAATATGCCAACTCCTACTTTATTTTGGGTTCCATTTGCATGGAAGAGCTTATTCTACCTCTTCATTTCCAGTCTAAATTATCTGAGATAACGTGAGTTTCTTATAAGTCACATACAGTTGGGTTTTCTGTTTTACATGTAATCATTTGGTCATTCTAAGTCTTTAATTGGGAAAATTATTCCATTTATATTTAAAGTAATTGATAGGTAACTTGTTTTCAAGTTTTATTTTATATCTTGTCTTTATTTTTTTCTTGTAGTATTCCTTTGTGGTAAAGCAATTTTCTCAAAGTACCTTTTGATTCCTTGGTTATTTCTTTTTGTTTGTCTGTTATAGGTTTTTGTTTTGTTACCATGAGGCTACCAAAATTGTATTTTGAATATCATAATATTTTTGAAATGATAGAAAAGTAATATGATCATAGAGATTAGAAAAAATAAAAAAATAAAGCCCAAAAATTATGCTAAGAAAAGATGCTACAGTTGTATGCTATTCCCTCACACCTTTGTAATATTTAATGTCTCATTTTACATCTTTTGATTTGCCTACTTTGTAAATATTAATGAAATTATATTAATCTGTCTATTATTTTAGTTTTTATACTAAAGACACATATCATCTTTTTCTATTTGTTCTAATTAGTTATATATGATAGAATGTATTTTGACATATTATACATACAGAAGTATAATTTATAATTATTCTGGTTGTAGATGATGTAGAATTATATTGGTCAGGTAACCACATATTCATACAGAATAGTAATGTGAAATTTATTTCACTATATTTCCTATTCCCATTTCCCCTCCCTTTCCTTCATTCTCCTTTGTCTAAACCAAGAACTTTTATTCTTCCCTAATCCACTCCCCTTACTGTGAAATTAGCATCTGCATATCAGAAGAAACATTTGGTCTTTGGTGTTTTGCTATAGGCTCATTTCACTTAGCATGATATTCTTTAATTCCATCCATTTATTGACAAATGCCATAATTTCATTTCTCTTTATGACTGAGTGGTATTCCATTGTGTATATATGCTACATTTTCTTTATCCATTCATCTGTTGAAAGGCATCCAAGCTTGTTCCATAGTTTAGCTATTGTGTATTGACCTACTATAAACATTGATATGCCTGCATCACTGTAGTATGCTAATTTCAATTCCTTTGGGTATAAACTAAGGAGTGGAATAGCTGGGTCAAATGGTGGCTCCATTCCAATTGTTCTTGGGAATTTACATACTGCTTTCCAGAATGGTTACAACAATTTTTAGTCCCACCAGAAATGTATGTGTACCTTTTTTCCCACATCCTCGCCAACATTTATTTTTGCTTGTATTTTATTTTTATTATTTGTTCTAATCAGTTATGCATGACAGCAGAATGCTCTTTGATTCATTGTACACAAATGGAGCACAAAAAGGAGGATCAAACTATTTGTGCAATCATACATGTACCTAGGATAATGATGGTAATCTCATTCCACCATTTTTCCTACCCCCTTACCCCCTCCTCTTCCCTCCCACCCCTTTGGCCAATCCAAAGTTCCTCCATTCATCCCATGAAATCCATTATGGGTTAGCATCCACTTATCAGAGAAAACATTCAGCCTTTGGATTTTGGGGATTGGCTTACTTTGCCTAGCATAATATTTTCCATCTCCATCCATTTACCTGAAAATGCCATAAATTTATTCTTTTTTTACTGATGAGTAATATTTCAATGTGAATATATACCACAGTTTCTGTATCCATTCATCTATTGAAAGGCATCTAGGTTGGTTCCACAGTTTGGCTATTGTGAATTTTATTGCTTGTATTGTTGATAATCTCCATTCTGACTGGAGTGAGATGAAATCTCATTGTAGTTTTCATTTGCATTTCTCTGACTGCTAGAAATGTTGAACATTTTTTTCATATATTTGTTGATCAATCATATCTCTTCTTCTGTGACATGTATGTTCAGATCCTTAGTCCATTTATTGATTGGGTTATTTGTGTGTGTGTTTACACTCCATGTTTACCATAAGAAAGCATTATGACATTATCTGTACAATTACATTTATAAGTAATTTTTTTTACTCTCCCATTTTATCTTATTACTCATGAATCTCTCTCAGTTTGAAGAAGTCCTTTGTAGGGCGTGGTTTGGTGAAGATAAATTCTATCAGCTTCTATTATTTCTGGAAATGTATACATCTCTTCTCTATTTCTAAAGAATACCTTTGCAGAGTATAATAATTTTGTTTAGTAGATTTCTTTTCTATTTCTTTTCCCTTAGTACTCTGAAAAATCTCATGTTACTCTCTCCTGTCTTATAAGGTTTCTGTTGAGAAATCTGCCATCATATAATTGTCATGCTTTTATATTATTTTTTCTATCTACTTATTTCCTTGAGAATCTTCTCTTTGAAATTTGACAGTTCAATTACAAAATATCTTGATTGAGAGTTGGTTGAATTGAATCTGACAGGTGACCTTTGACTTTCTTCTATCATCTGAATATTTGTATCATTCTCTAGGTTTGGAAAGATTTCCATTATCATTTCTTTAAGTTTTCTATCCCTTTGACATCCTACAATTCCTTTTGAACTCCAATAACCCAGACATTTGTCTTATAATGCAATCCCAAATTTCCCACAAGCTTTTATCATTCCTCTCTCTATATATTTTCTTTTTCTCCTTCTGCTGTATATGTCCAAATATCCTATCTTCAAGCTCATTAATTCTTTTTTTCTTCTTGATGTATTTTGTTATTGATGCCTTCTACTGAGTTTTTAATTTTTCTTAGTGTTTTTTTCAGCTCAAGGATTTCTGCTTGAATGTTGTAATTGCTTTTATCTCTATGTTAACTTTCTTATTAGAGCAATGAGAATTTTTTCTGTTTTCTTGAAACTCAATGTGTTTCTTTAAAATGGTTGTTTTAATTCTCCATTGAAAAGATCACCCAAGGTGGTGACTATTTGCTCAGTTTCTGATGCCTTAATCTGACTGCATGGTAAGGTGATAGCTTCCTGAAAATTGCTCCTACTTATTGCTGTGTTATATAATCTGAAACTTGAAGGATTTGGTATTTATTGAAGTCCTAATAATTTGGCTTTGTGCCTATCTTTACAGAAATTCTAAGGAAGCTGCTTATTTTTCATAAGCCTGTAGTTACTTCCACTAATGTAGCATGAGATTGTGCCTTAAGTTCTTGTTTTCCATCAGTCAGCTTTGGGAGTATTATAACTGTTTCAGTGCTATAGAATGATACAAACTCAGTTTCTCCAAAATGTGAAGTTTGTGTGCTATTTAAAATGAACTGGAAGTGTACCTAAAAGAGTATTCTGTTTTTGCCAGCCTTTTTCTCAGACCATTCTAGACCCTGATGATATGACCACAATCATCAGCCTCTTGTCAGTCACTCCAGGATTTTGTCAGTCTCTGGGAAGAAAAGAGACCAGTCCCAGACTCCTATGAGGCACCTTGGTACTCCTCTCCCTTTTCTTTTCCAAAGAACACAGTTCCTGTCTCCACATTGTGCTGCCTGCAATTGATGTACAAATGTGGTAGCCAATCCCACCAATACCCCACCACAAGTCACACTCAAAGCACACAACCTTTGAGGAACAGTGCAGCACTGAGGCAGAACCAGGCCTGTAGTGCTATGGGATGCCTACTGATGACATGGACTCACAAACCCAGACCACTGCATCCAGTCACAGTGTAACTAACCAGCATAGAAAATTGGTAGACTATGCTATGTGTCTCCATTTGGCACCAGAACTGGTTCAGAAGCTCCACTACAGACACTGATATGAGGTTGGAAATCATTATGATGCTCCCAGTAATAGCAGTAAAGTTTTCATCAGCACCAAGTTTCATGGCAAATTTCTGTGCTTACTATGCTGCCCTACCTCCAACAAATGCAGTGTTGCTCTATGCTATGCTGACTGAGGTTGGGGTGGTGTTATTGAAGATAGTCTTTTGGCTGCCAAGGCTGATGTTAAGATAGGATGCACCTGAATCTCAAAGGTATAAGGACCTACACATTCTCAAGGCTTCACCCTTTATAGATTCTTCAGCAGGCAGTCATGCAAAGTAAAGCACAAGTTTGTACAACTGGGGCATATATCTCCATCTTTTATCAGGGAAGATCTAGAGACTTTATCTCTGGGTGACCTGGGGATACCTATGGGGAATGGATGATAGAGATAATTAATTTGCCACCAAGGCTGTTGTTAAGCTGGGCTACACCTGTTTCCTTAAGTCATAGGATCTTTTTCAGTCTGTAGAAAGAAGTATCTATTGTGCCTGAGGCGCACTCCAAGGTAACAATGATGTCAGTCCATTAAACAAATCTGACACCCCCCCCCGCCCAGTACAAAAAAGTCTACCTGACCACCTTATGTTGGGGTAGGTCTAAACTCTTCATCTGCAAGATTTGTCCTGGGTATTGAGGCCTTTGGTTTTACCTGGTTCTGAGTATTACCATGGTGGTGTATTACTGATGTCCAAGGAAAAGACCTATGTTAACTTTTCTGCTCTGCTTCTTAGTAAATGAAGTCTCTCTCCATCTAAACATTTGTATATACATATTTTTTAGTTGTTGATAGACCTTTATTTTTTTATTTATTCATATACAATTTATACAGAATTGAAACAAATGCCTCACACATGACAAAAAGTGCTACAACTGAGCCCCAGCCCTGAACATTTATATTTTTAATATAGAAGTTCTCTAATAATATAAAGAAGAAAAAAATTCCATAAGTATTGATAAAAGTGTTAATACAAAAAATATTACACACACACACACGCATATGACAGTAATTGAATTTTGGGACAAAAATCGCTGCCCTATCCTTATCTATCCTTAGCTCCCTGTAGACATTGTCCTATTTTCTTCATTGTACATGTGTGTTGGGTGTGGGTGTATGTGTGTGTACATAAATATATATTATATATATATATATATATATATATATATACATATATATATATATATATATAATAAAATATAAAATATGGCTTTCTGGTAGAAAAAAATGAAGAAGACAGTTGAAGAATATGCAATAAATAAACACATAATAAGAATATTTATCAACACTGAAAAATTGTTTAGGTACCCAATTAGTTTATGTTGGTCAACATGACATTTTCAAAAGACTAATAACTATTCATTTCCTTGTGAAATTGTTAATTTTTATTTTAAGTTAAATTACTAATTGATAAAAGCTAATCTTAAAAGATTAAACTCTGTATGATTTTATTTACACTCGTCACACATGTGGCAGGCCCTAAGTTCACTCCTCAGCACCACATAAATAAAATAAAAAGGTATTGTGTCCACCTACAACTAAAAAACGTATTTAATAAATAAATAAATACATAAATAAAACTATTATGGTAGAGGAAAATCTCAGTGGCACCTTATAAAATTTTAAAATTACAAAATAAAAAAAAAATTTCAAAATTTTAGACAGAAAAAATTAGCATAAAAGAACAAAGAACTAACCCTATAGTTTGAGTTAGTACTGAAAACCAAAAGAAAGTAAAACAATGTTTATAAAGGGTGGAACATTTTTACCTCCAAATTAAATCATCATCTAATATTCTTATTATAAACAAGGTATTTAAATATATATAATGCCAGATATGAAAGAATGTAAGTAATAGATCATCAGTATCACTCCCTATTAAGTTAAATACTTGAGAACAATCAGACAAGAATCAAAGAGCTGGAACTTAGGCAAAGAAAATATTGTGTTGTTAATATTTCAGTTAAACATGAGTTAAATCTACAGAGGTCATAAAATGGTCAAACTCTGAGCCCAATAAAAATGGGAATTATTGAAGTGAAACATATATTATACAATGATAATTTATTTTTAGTAACAATAAATATTAATAACCTAACATTTACATTTAGAGCCAGAAATGACTGAATTATTTGAAAAGAAAATGAATAGAAATATAGAGTTTGAGTTTATTTAAAATCTAAAGAATATACCAGTTAAAACTATCAAATACATATTTTGAAACATTGAATTTTCCTCAAATACCATTTACACAAAGCAAGCACAGAGTTAGATAGATTTTTTGAAGTTTTGTGTACAAG
Source organism: Urocitellus parryii (assembly GCF_045843805.1). Classification (NCBI taxonomy): domain Eukaryota; kingdom Metazoa; phylum Chordata; class Mammalia; order Rodentia; family Sciuridae; genus Urocitellus; species Urocitellus parryii. Next base: position 2,168,945 of record NW_027554068.1, read on the forward strand.
AAATGCTATCCCTACAACAAAGAAATCTAAATAATGTTTTTGACTTGCCTCTTTTTATTGATAAAACCCTCTGTCTTCCTCCCCAGTGGTGATGGTCCTGAGTATCTTAGAATAATCTACAATGAGTTGAGTTATCCATCAACTGACAGACTTTGGAAGGCAAACCTTTCCAATGACAGGTATAAGAACCATGACATAAAATCTTCTTTGGAATGTAAACTGTGGATATAGGAGAGAAATTTTAGGCTCTTCAACTTTAGATGTTTAAAGATGAAATGTTGTGTTAATTAGTCTGACCAAGTTATCCATCCCCTCAATTCTTATAATTATTAACTTCAAAGTGCTGGGAATCAAACCCACGGCCTCATGCATGCGAGGAAAGGGCTCTACCACTGAGATACATCTTTAGCCCCATTGATCAAGTTAGTATAGAATTGACTAGATTAAATGTTTACCTATTCCTCATACAAAAGTACTTGAAGTAAACTAATAAATACATAAATTGTATGATAAAATAAATGCTCTTTAATTTTTGCCAACTTTGTGTATTCAGCTATACAAAAATCACAAATTACACTTTTAGTATTTATCAGTTAAGTTTATAATTAAAATTAAAATATGATTCCCTGGGATTTTTGAGATTCTTTTTCTCCTTTAATATGGGTAAATACATATATATTAGCAGATTTTGACAATCACTACATTAATCTACTTTTTAAAAAGATAGCTTTGACTTTTTTTTTTGCTGTGTTAATTGTTCTTCAATGTTCCCCACATGAAGAAAGTTGAAGATTTTTTTTCAAAGAAATATCAGACACAGGAGCATGATTATGATCCTCAGTCTTGACACAAGTATTTTTCTCTCTTTTGTTTTGGGTTAATGCAGCTCTGAAACTTTTGAAGATTACAAAATAATGCCATTATGTTTAATCCTTCCTGCTTTGTTTTGTGTTATTTCAAAATCACGATGCTTGGAATTAATTCATTAATTATCTTATGTTTTTAATAGCTGAATAGATGAAAAATATTTTCTCAAACTTATGTTCATGATAGAGAAAAACACATTAAGAAAACACTGAATAACATTAGTCCATGAATAGAGATTGGGTAGACATTTCATTTGTTCTCACATTTTTTCTCCAAGTAAAAATGCTGATCTTAAAGTCTGTAATAGACTATTACTACCATACTCTCAATAGACTATTTAACACCATAAACATCTACATTTGTTGTTGAAATCTTTCTTGTCAGAAGTGATTTGGAATATCCTTCTTCCTTTTAGACTAAATGTGTTCATTCATTACATATGTTTTCATTTCTGAGAAAAATTCAACAATTGGTTAAGGGACTTCTGGGATTCATGTCACACTTAAATTAGGAGTACACAGTGCTCTGTTATTTTTCATATGTAGACTTAGTTTATTATTTATAGCAGTGTACTTTTTTTCGCTTAAAGGAAAATAAATGTAATACACAGCAGGATTTAGGACATATTCAAGAAATACCGATTTTTAGTTATTTTTTAAAATGTTATGAAATGTGTGATTGCTTTTTTGATAATGTACCTTCATGTCTTTATGGAAACTCATTCTTCATTTCACTTTGTTGTGCTCTTTTTATTGATATATGTTCAGAAAAAAAAACATCTGACAAGTGTACATGAAAATGGGTTATATAACAAGACAGAAAATGTCAAGAAAATGGTAAAGAAAGAAAAGCACAGTGCAAGACATCAAAGTTAACTCTAAATTCAATCCTAGAAAACCTGACAAAACTCCATGTGTCAAATTCTATTTCAAAAGTTTACTTTAATATACAGTGAAGCTAGAATTTTAGTCAAACCATACTAGTATATATTTTCCTGAAACAATGGAATTTTCTGTCAAATTCTGTGAACAAAGTATAGAGACAACAATTTGGTAAGAAAATAAAAATAAATTCAGTGTTTGGATGTGAAAGCTAGATATTCAAAAGATTAAATTTGTTTTTAAGATCAGTATCTCCATAATCCTTCAATTTATTAGTATTTTCAATATATCAGCTTTTAATTATAATCTTGAATAAATATGATTAGAACCAAATTTGATTAAAATTTTAGTATGAAGGATGTTATTTGCATGATAGAAAGATTTTTAAAAAACATTCAAGTAGCTGATTAAGCAAGTTTAAATTTTTCCTGGCATACAACCCAAACCAAATGCCAATGTGTGAATGTTATGATTTCAATGAGTAATACTCATAGAAAAATCCAAAATTTCTACATTAGATAATTAGACTTTTGATCTTTTGATTTTTTTTACTACAATAGACAATGGAGGTGATAGAGGACTAGTTTTGGGTGAAATTGGAGAGAAAATGAGTTTGTAGTCCATAAAATCTGGTTGGTGTGATGCAACTATATATATAGATGGCCTGGGCAACTAAAGAAAACTGTCTGAATTAGAGAGGAGAGAAGATTAGTGTATTCTTGGATAAGAATGAGAGAGTCAAACTGAGTAGAGAACCAGATATGGGAAAATGTAAATGCAACATTATAATATTATATAGAAAATGCTGCTATATAAAGAAAAAAATACAGATAGACAAAAGGAGCAGAATAAAAAGCCAGGAATAAATCCATACATTCATGGTCACTTGATTTTTGAGAAAGATGCCAAAACACATAATAGAGAAAGAACAGTTACTTCAATCAACTAGCAAACTTGAGAGCCACATGCACAAGAATGAAATTTAATCATCATCTCACATCATATACAAAAATAAACTCCAAATGGATTAAAGATTTAAACATAAGATCTGAAACCATAAAACTACTAAAAAAATAGAGGTAAACTATACAACATTGCTCTTTGCAATAACTTTTTGCAATAACTCTGCCCAGGTAGCAGAGGCAAAAGTAGGCAAATGGGATCCCATCAAACTAAAAACCTTTGAATGGATAAGGAAATAATCAATGAAGCAAAAATAAAGTATGGGTGAATGTAATGTAATGTAAAGTAATGGGAGAATGTATTTGCAAATGATATATCAGATAGAGCTTAATTTCTAAAATATATAAGGAACTCAACAGTAAGAAAGCAACTAACTTAGTTTAGAAAATGAGCAAAGTACCTGAGTAAGTGCTTCTCAGTGATCCTTAAGATGTAAGAAATATACAAAGTTGCCCCATCTGTTGCCTCAGTTTATTGCCTAGAGTTTCCAGGCAGCAGGACAAAGGGGAAACTAGGCTAAACCAAAACATTTTCTAAATTATTTGCAGATGCGAATAAGTTTCAAGGGAAGTCAAGGAGAATACCATTTATGTGACATATCACAAAAACAGCCACACACAGAAATTAAAAAATCTGGATAGGACTGTCCTAAGTCTTCACCTGAGTATTGACTGATAATGCATACAAGCAAACTGTGAACCACAAAAAGAACTGCCTTATAGGCAACAAAAACAAAATGAAATCTTATTCATCAGAGCTCACACAAGCCCAGTAATGATTTCTGTTCCTACCAGCTATAATAATAATTTAAAATAATTTAATTTAAAAAAAGTAAACCTCTTAATTCTCAGGACATTGGCTAGAATTTTAAGAAGGTTCTAGTGGTATGCAACCAACCTTAAAAGAAGGACAGAAAGATGAAATGATTTCTAAGTAACTTAACCTAGAACAAAGATCAAAAATATTTATAAAAAAGTACCTACCACACAATTCACAATGCCAGGCATTAAATAAAAATATAAATAAATAATAAATAAACAAATGAAAATAGGCAATCATTCATAAAGCAAGAAAATACAACCCATACATGGGTGAAAAGTGAACAACCAAAACCACCTAAGATCTGGCATTAGTGGAAAGATACATTAAAATAATTATTATATCTGCATTATATATGAATTCTGTATGTTTCCAGTGCTAGGAAGAGGGATATGAGACACAATACAGACCCACTTTGAATATTTAAACCTGGAAATGACAATGCTAGAGATTAGCACATTGAAGAGAAAGCAGCAGAAAATTGCCAAAATTTAATACAATGAGAAATAAAAGACAAAAACAAAGCTTGACAGAACACCAGGTAGTCTCACACAAGCATAATTGGAATGTGAAAAGAAGCTGAGAGAGTATAAAAGAGGCCCGAAAATTTTTGTGAAAGAATGCTGGCCAACAATCTCTAAATCTGAGGAAATATCTGAACTGACAGATCCAAACCTTCAGAGGTTTGGAAATACTGAGTGATTCACCTATTAATGTTCCTCAACCGGCCTGTGATAGATTAAGGATACAACTCACAACCATGTCTGGGAATCCAGGCAACTTGGTACTGTTTCATGTGAAATCATCCTTTATTATGAACCAGATACAATCTATGTGTTGTTTATACTCCATCTTCCTATTTAAAAATAAGAGAGCCCAGGCAGGAGAATGGGGGGTTGGGGGGGTTATGAAAAGCAATTGTACAGTGAAGAAGTCCGTAAGATATTTTTCCTGTGAAAGAATTTAAACATCAAAGAAATATTACAAAAACATTTTATGTTAATAGATGATATCATTTTTCAAAGCTTTTAAGACACCTGTAACAGATTTTTAAGTTCATGGATTCTGGGGCCAGGTTGGCTTGGGTTCAAATCTCAGCCTCCTCTAACTATTGAGTGATGCTAAGTTTATGCTTTCTATTGACTCCGTTTTTTTCTCCATTCATAGGAGGATAATAATTTTGTCTATATTTCTAAGTTTATATAATAAATTAATTAATATTTGTAAAACAATGAGATAAGCACTAAATAGATATGATCAATGACAAGTGGATGGTTTGGTATCCTATTTAATGCTCTCAAAAATTTTCCCTCTTGACTGTGACATGTTTTACACATTTTACTCAAAAGCCTTCTTCTCCTTTGTCTGATTCTGATCTCTTCATCAATGCCTCCACCTCCAAACATATCTGATGCCGGCTTTCCTACATAAACTTAGCCTCAGTCATGGTACTCTTTCTCCTTCTTACACTTCACATGGTATTCTTTTTAAAAAGGTCTGTATACTCTTCTTTTCCATCTTTGTGACTTAACTTCATAGACTCTTACAAACTAAGACCTTACCCTCACCATCACTCTCCTAATGAAACTGTCCTGCTAAACACCGCAAATATGCAACTGGCAGCTTTGTCGAATCTGCAGCATAAAGCCCCTAATGAAAGCCCCATGATCCCTCTTTTGGAATTCTGTTTCCTTGAATTTTTTATGTCTTTCTTAGGAAAGACTTTTTCAGTTATTAGTGACTAAAATTTTGACTTATGTATCCACTCAATCAATTTAAATGTCTAGATCATATAGCTCCAGATACTGCTGAACACAGGTCCCAACTGGTAATAAGGAATGATGCTCTCACTTTCTATGTTGGCTTCATTCAGGCAGATCTTCCCTTGTGGTTGTAAGTTGTCCATCAGCAGCTCCACAGTTATGCCTAATCCTCACAGAAATTCAGGAATAAAAGAAAGAGAAATAAAATGAAAAAAAAGTCCTTTTTCCCCTAATCAGTTCTTTCTAGAACACTATCATCAGTCTGCCTTCACTCACATGCATATCTCTAAAAATTCTCATGATGCCCAGGAATATATGAAAATGCTAAAACACATGTCCCAAAATTACCTGATTCAATCTCACAACTTGAGTTTCTCTAAACTCTTTACTCTTTTAACAAAATTTTCTTAGGCATGAGTTTTGTGGTTGCTTCCTTAACACAAAGGCAGAACCAACTGATTCAGGAGTTGCAATCATCCTTGATAAACAGGAAACAGAAAGAGAAAGAGAGATTAGGAATATGTTATTTATATTGCATTCCAATTATCCCACTCACTACTCTGACTTCCATAGCTTTTATCAGGAATCCTATTATTCTCTTGATTAGTCTTCTTGATATCTTTTCCTGCTACATATTCCTGTTGTTTTTATATCTCCCAAAACATTGTTTTAAACAAGTTGTTCTCACTGCTCACAAATCTTCAAAAGCTTCATTGTCTATCAGAATCTTATCATCCTAGATCGAACATTCAGATCTTTTAATAATATGGTCTTAAGTGATTATCCAGTATTTGATCATGGTGTCCAACTTCCTGCTTGTGATCTTTTTGTGAATAGCCTTTTTTCTAATCCATATTAAAGCAAAGATCCTCCAAGTGACTTGTCACAAGACACTTGAGCCTCCAAGGTTTTTGCAGTAAGGACAGATAAAAATGTACCTCCACATATTATTCGATAGGTTGTATTGTTGAATGGCTCAGTGCAAGGAACTTTGGGTTCCTCAGATTAAATGCATTCCACAAGTGCAAAGCATTGTGTCCACGGAGCCAAAAATAGCTGTGGGTTAATAACTTCCCTGGGTACCTAATTGAAATACCTGGGTGCCATCCAGCAGACAATATCCATTGCTGTGTTTTAATTTACCACATGAAATTAAACCTTCGTTCTTTACCTTTGAAGTGTCTTTATAAATTTAATGCCACCACATTTTGTTGTACATTTAGATAGGTAGATTTTTCATTAAAAATCATACACATTATAATACATCCTCTTTGGCAAGTTCTGAACTGGCTTATAGTATGGTCACAATATAGCTAAACAAATCCTTTAGGAAGAGAGAAAAACCAACTGGGGCTTTTGTGTTATTTCTCTTCTAAAGAAGCTCTTTTTTTCCCCCCGCAGCTCTGTTTTTGGAGTGAGGTTGGCAATGTTTTCCAGCTTACATCTTAAAATAAACTACAGCATGAACCCAAAACAACATCTTTTATTTATACACAGAAAATCTTCTTGATTTCATTATGTAATTTTAAGGAATCTTGTCTCTTGGGCCTGAGGAGGTGGTCTGTGCCTTCTTGGGGACTCTGATCAACACAGATAATGCTTCCTTTCTGTCTGTGGCATTCCTGTCAGCCAACATCTGTTTGCCTCTTTAGAATCCCAGTGACTCACATTACTACATTTCCACAGCTCAGTCTGATTTTCTAGTCAATTGGACCCTGCAACAAGCCTTCTTTGGGCTTTTGTTCAGGTATCTGTGACTCTTGTTTTAGGAGCCTTTTGTTGTTGTCGTTTTTTCTTTTGGGACTGGCAATTGAAAACAGACACATTTTAACAGTGAACCACATCCCCAGCCCTTCTTGCTTTTCGAGACAGGGTCTTGCTCAGTTACTTAGAGCACTGTTAAATTGCTGACACTGGCCTTTACTTGTACTTGTGATTGATCCTCTTGCTTCAGCCACTGGGATCACAGGTGTGCACACCTCTGCCCCAGCTTTTCTCATACTTCCAGAATACTCTATATCTAGTCAAGACAGATTGTCCTCACTTTTCTAAGTACCTCTCTCACTTTCCTTCTTTTTCTGCTAGTTTCTACTCATCCTCCAAAGTCCATCAGTAGAATAGCATCCCTTCTCTGAGCTCATGGAACTTTTCACTTATTAGAATCTATTGAGTCTTTATGTATGTTACTTTCTGTTTTGACTTCTTTACTTAGAGCGGTATGTCTTCTCTCTAATGTGAAATTATAAGCTCCTTGGGGATCCGAGGCTATGGTTACCACACTGATCACAAAAGTTGATTTTATATCATCCTGTTACTTTAACTCCAGAGATAATGACTATCATATATTTCTTTCTCATTACATTGCCATACAAATTCATTTTTTCCTAATCTCTTATATAGAGGTGTGAAGATGTAGAATATTAAAAATTGAATTCATTTATTAGTTCAGTAAATATGTGCCTTCATGATCTTTTTCATGAAGTATTAATTACAACTGTTCAACATTTCCTTGACATATTATTTTTTATTTAAATCATAAAGAACAAGAGTTCCCTCTTTCCTACTTTTCTATTCATTAGTCTTTTATAAATTGTTCTCACATTCAACCAATTGAAAAATATTTCTCTTAGGCATCAATAATAGTCATGGCCTAGTTATTCACACGTTATAAAATTTACACCACTGTGTGGGATGTGTTTTTCTATCACTATCTCTTTAACATATTAGCTGGATTTTCAGTGTTTAACTTTATATATGAAAAGGCACAAAATACAATGTCAGAAAAAATTTTCCTGTTGTCTAAATTGAAATCTGTTATTTTCTCAACACAGTAAATATAATATTATATGGTTCAAGGCATGAATCAAAATAAGTGAGTATAAAATTAGAGCATATATTATTTTAAATTTAAATGATTACTGTAATAATGAGTAAAAGGTGTTATTGTTATTTTTACTCTCCATATTGTTGTCAGGTCACACAGCCTGGGTGTATTGGTCAGGGATACACAACTCATAGGTTAGATAGAAGATAGATACATAGATGATAGGTGAGAAGCCCTACGATGTACCATATGTAAACTGGGGATGGAACACCCATCTCTTCTTGCCCTTGAACATCAAAACATCAGGTCATCCAGCTTTTAGATTCTAGGACTTATTTCAGCACCTTTCACTCTAGTTCTTAGGCTCCCTTGTTTCCCCAGTTTGAGCATATGAGGGGACTGGTCTGGTGTAGCAGCCAATTGGGCTGTGCAATGCAAATGTGACTTGCTTCTCACTCCGCCTGTGATCCCACACAGCACCTGAGATGGGTGTGACTTGCCAAGATGTCAATCAGTCTGCTCACCACAAGACATCACAAAGCAATACTCCACCTTCGAAACCGTTTTTCCCTGCCTTATTTGGTAAAGACCATTCCATTGAACCTTCCTTGTGTGTGTTCCCCCTATAAAATAAAAAGAATTCAGGTGCACACACTTTTCCAGTGCTGCCCAACATGGAGCTAACCCTTGGGGTCACTGAGCAGTCCCACCCTGGATCTTAGAAACTCACATTCATGTTTTGCCTGTTTTTTTGTTTGTTTGTTTTGTTTTGTTTTCTCAGTTATTGCTGCATCCAGCTCCTTTGAACCCACATCAACTCACAAGCCCGGCCATCTGGCAACACCAAATCAGTGATCTCTTTTACACAATAGAAAGTGCATCACAAGAAAGAAACACACATTCTATATTTTCAGAAAAAATGATTTTAATTATTCCTTTCCTACAATGTATATGTTTCCCATATACACTCATTAATAGATTCTGAAAATGAAAAATTTATTTGTTTACCATTACCCATGTTTAAATTCATACAAAATTGTAATACATACACAATCACACCACTGTAAAATTATATATAATTTTTTTTTAAATCTGTGATGAATTTTAAAGTTCTAAGTGAAACCAACAGTTGAAACAACAGATTGTTCATATTTGAGCAGAACATTTATTTAAATGTATAGCAGCATCTATATGTCTAAAAAATTCAGTATCTATACATCTAATAAATTTAATTAGGTTGCTGTGATGCATGATCCCATTCTCTAATTATGACTAAAAGATACATTCTGAAAACTGCTGGAAGTGTTTCCAACTGACAATCTGTAGTTGCCAACCGTCATAGAAATGGCCCTTAACTTGAGAGAGCTGCCTAAACAACATTGTGTTCCACTCTCCCAGGAAATCTTGCATCCCAAGATGCATCCACTGTAGTATATAAAGGGCTGTTTTCACACCAAAATGCAGTATAACTTTAAAGTTCCGGTATAGCTCCAAAGCTCCTTGTCAAGTTGGCTGGGACTTTTGTTATGACCTCATCGCACCCAGCTCCTCACTCTGCCCAGGCTTCTTCCCAAAAATACATTTGGGGAACCCAACAGTCAATGACGACAAATACCCTCTTTACCACTGGGCATTATGTAATAAGACAAAAATGAACAAAAGGTGTGTTTCTTTCCCACAAACAGCATGGAGAAGTGTTTTCAAATTATGGAGCACAAAATTATTTTTGTGGGACATGATTAACTTTTGAAATTAGGAAGAAAATTAATAATGTCAATGGTTTTATCTGGCAGTAAAAGGCAATAATTGTTTTGTTACAGTTTCATAGATTGATTTTTTCTAGGAAAACTCAAACTAAGTTTGTGAAAAAAAATTAAATGAATTAAACAATCATAAGACAATAATTATATTAATAAGCCATCCTATACTTTATTTTTATGAATTGCGACTCTATTTTGCAATTATCTAAGTGAATACCAAAAGAATGGTGTTTTTAAAGGAAAGGACTGTGTCCTGTTTTTACTATTACAGATGTATATTGAGGTTCTGTCATGTGCTGGGCACTGTGTTTACCACTATTCTTGTTTACTATTGTAATCCCAAGAGCTAGCCTCCGGCCTCAAAGATCACATTCCCTTGACAACTACTTCTTCAAGCACAAGTGAGTTGGGACTCAAAATCAGGACTTCTGATTTTAATGGCCATTTCTGCCACATAGGAGTTATAGAACACTGCCCTTCATTTTCTTGCTCTTAAGGATGCATAACCCTAAATGAAGACTGAAGATATTAACAGATTTATCACAATATGTACTATGTGTCTTCAATGAGTTATTCACCCAAAGAGGCAATATAAACAACAAATAAGAATACTTTAAAATTTTTATTGTTATCACATTTATGTGATCTAGAATAAAATACTAAATCACATATTATTAGATGCTGACAAAGTCCTAATGTTTCCCTCATTTCGACTGTATTTTAAGCATACGTTTTTCTGACTCTAGGCCTCTGACATCCCTTTCTTTAGAACATTTTCCTTAGAAAAGATGTCATTGTAAATTGACATAAGTCTATCCTAAAGCTGCTCAATTTCACAATTCAGGAATATCTTTCCTAAAGACCTGGGAGCCATTCCTTTGTAATGTATTCAAGGAAAGTACAGCCCAGCTCTTAGTCTGTAGGGGAAGGTAGGAGCCTAATTTCAGTAATACCTTTTGAAACTGTTTCCTGTCATGAAGACATGAGAAAGTTCATTTTTTCCTTTGGGTAAAGCCAATTAGCAAACTCATGCCAGTGTTTAAAAGGTCTCCTATGCTTACTTCAGTAGAGTTGTATTCAGATGGTGTCCTGGCCTCTCCAATTCTATTGCAATAGAATAAAGTTTTCCTTGACTGTTTAACTTTTTATGGTACAAGTTTTGCTCTGACAGTGTTAAGTAAAATTTTATTACTAAAAGCTACCCTTTCTAAAATGTTTTAATATGTGTAAGGAAAGGAGCCAAAAGAAAAATACAGCGGAGAAATCAATGGGAAACTAAAAAGCTGGTAGAAGCTAGTTGAAAAATATTTTCATTAAATAATGTCTATTACCCATGAAGTTCCAGATGTAGGGAAGGTAAGTGCTCTTTGAGAAATTATGGTACCTCAGGATACCACAATTTTTTGCTAAGAGGCTCAGATTGAGAATGTGTACACTCGATGATCCAGAGGCTATATATTTCCTAGACATATATGAAAAAATAAATTACAAAAAGGAAGTAATACTCCTTCCAAAATTGTATGAATGTCAAAAAATATAGCCAACCACCTGAGTGTTATTGTGACTTTCTGTCTAACCCAGGCAGAATCATCATTCCTTCTGTCAAAACACACTGAAAGTAATGTGTGAAGAATTGGAGGGACTCTTTCATATTTCCAGTGATTAATTAACACCACGATGGTCCTCATACTCAGCTACCTTTCTCAGAGAAGTCAGGCAAATTGAAGTATTATATAAAGGATGCAAAGAATTAATAACTTCTGGAAAGAGTGGTCACTTTTAAGTCATGCTACAAAGTTATTGCAGTTTGCAAGAAGGTTGACTACAATGAATATTCTCACCATAAATAGCTGTGTGTATAATTATTTCTTCCTTTCCAAACATTGGCATTCAGGACTTAAGAAACTTAAATTTTTACCAAGAATAAGATATTTACCAATAGTAAGTTTAGTTCTATGTATGCCTCCACATTAACAAGAAACTTAAAACATATAAACATGCACAGAATAAGAATCTAAAATCACCTATAACCCATAATTTAGTGGTAGTCACTGCTAATATTTTGGTACAGGTTTAATTCCAGGTTTGTATAGAACATGGAGCTTAGCTTTAGGATTTAGTTTATACAATAATGAAAGCATTATTTTCACTAGCATATCAATATAATTACATTTAATTCTCATAAAAGCTTTATAAAATAGACATTATTCTTATCCATGTTTCACAATCAAAGAAAAACAAATACAGAAAGTTAGGCAACTGGTTTAAAGTCATAGAGTTAAAACAACTTAAAGCAGGACAAATTTATTTTGCTTCATGGTTTAGGAGGTTTTAGTCGATAGTCCTCTGGCACCATTGCTTTGGACCTGAGGTAGAAAGCACATGCAAGAGGAGAGATGGTGACTTCATGATAGCCAAGAAACAGAAAGAGAGAGAGAGAAGGAGGGAGGGAGAAAGGAACCAAGGATAAGTATGTACTTCCAGGGCAAGCCCTCAGTGATCTAGTTCTTCCCACTAGACTACATCCTACAGTTTCTTTCACCTCCCAATAGTGTCATCACATTGTTAATCTATCAATTGGTAAATCCACTCAAGATCCAATCTCCTCCTAAGAGTCCCTTCTCTGAACACTGCTTTATTGAGGAAAGCCTTCAACACAGGAGGAACCTTTGGGGGGCATTACAGATATAAATCATATATATAGTCATATCTTTGTGCCTATTTTTCAACTTATTTTCTTAGGATACCCTTCCTTAATAGTTCTGATTAGTCCAAGAGTATGTCCATTTAAAAAAATTCAATGCCTATTATTAAATCATCCTTGAAACACATTTTACCAATTTTATTCCCTCTTAGACTGTAATAGAGACACAGCATGTCTGCCCTCTCACAACAGATTGTTTTCTACTTCATCCCATAACTACTGAGTCAAAGCATTTAGACCCAAATAACACATATTGAAAATAAAAATATTATTATAAATTTCTTATTTATTATTCAGAAAACATTACATGAACCTTTATTTAAAACAAAACATTTCACAAACTTCATTTTCTGAATATTTTATTGCACTCTAAGAAGAAATCAACTTCATCTTAGTTTAATTTTATTTATTTTACTAATTTAGGACATATTTATTGCAAGCTACTCTGCTAGGTACAATGAATAGCACAAAGATAAATAACACTATTTTTACACTTAATTATCTTGTCATCTAAGGGAGAAGTTATCCATGTAAACAGTTTATGTATAAGAGAGAATGAAATCTTTGTTAATAACATATATAAGTAGAGTATTATTATGATAAAAACATTTCATTAATTCTGACTGAACTGATTGAGAAGACTCGTGTGGAGTTGTCTTTACTATGGAGACCTAAATGAGAAAGAACATGCAGGAAAGTAGAAGAAAGATTGGAAGGCATTTCTGAGACAGAGACAATGATAAAGCAATAATAAGGTGAAATTGTGGGAAGATCTGATCTTATTCATGATTTGGGTTTTATTTAGTAGAAGATGGCTTTATTTTTTCAGATATAAATGTAAATTTTATCATCTATTCATGCAAACAAGTTGTTCTAGCAGCTTTCTAATCAACAGTGCCCCCAAGAGGACCAGGTGTTTCCACAAAAAATTATGATCCATGAAAAAATACTATTAACTAGACATTAAAAGAGAAAGTATATGTTACACTTATTTTATGTCCAGTATTGCTGTAGGCATTGGTGAGAAAGTGACCTGCTTAGACCCTTCTTTCAGAGAACTTACATGCTAAGAAAAGAAGATTTAAAAAAATAGAACAAAGGTAAAAGAAAAAAAAGATTAATAGTAAGGGCTGAATTCTAAAAATAAAGCCAGAAGTCGGAATAGATAAAAGGCAGTCAGCCAACTAAAAACCCAAGGAACATATTGCAAGCAGAAGGAAGAGGACCTGCAGTCAGAAGAAACTTTTTGTAAGGGAAGGCTAAGTGGCTGAAAATCACAATTGCCACCTTAATCTATATGAAACTTACAACCTTTAGCCTACATTTCAAGATTATTTGAAACTTGGTCATTCTTTTTTTTTTTTTTAATTGTCTACTCGGGAAACACATGAAGCAAATAAAAGAATATCATTTTACTTTTTTTTTACTTCTATCTGCTAAGTAGCTATTCTTTCCCAGGTATTAAGTACTCTCCTGCTTATCCCCAGATGCCCAGTAATCAATGTCCTTCATCCCTCTTCCTCCTCCCTCTCTAATCCAGACTTACATACCAACCCTCTGCATTATTCAACAAAATCATAAAAGGGTTCAAGAACTCATTAATTATGATACTCCAGGTAAATTTATACATTACAAGAGGATGTTTGTCTTAGGATTTTTTCCTCTTGTGAAAAAATTATGAAAGAAGCTTTCTTCCATGTAACTTCTTTTCAATTACTATGATAAATCAGTGGTGTGTTAGTTTATATTACTTTAACAAAGCACCTGAGTTAATCAAGTTAAAAGGAAGGAGAGTTTATTTTGGCTGACAGTGTAATAGGTTTCAGCCCATGGTTTCTTGGATCAAGGTGGGAATATGGAATGGAGGAGGCTGTTCACCTCTTGGCAGCCAGAAAGCCAAGAGCAACTAAGACACAGGAAGGAATTGAGGTCTCAATATTCTCTTCAAAGGCACACCCCCAATAACCTGACTTCCTTCCATTTAATATCCAAACTACAGCAAGTAGCTTAATGTATTTTCTTTTTTCTGGTTATGAGAATTGAACCCAGGAGGGACTTAGCCACTGAGTAACATCCCCAGACCTTCTATTTTGAGACAGGCTCTTGCTAAGTTGCTTAGGGACTTGCTAAGTTGCTGAGTCTAGTTTTGAACTTGTGTTCCTCCTGCCTCAGCCTCCCATGCCACTGGGATAATAGGCATGTGCCACCATGCCTGATCTTAAAGCATTTTAAATTTTTTCTTTTTTCCCCTGGGGTATCATTCATTTTTTTAAAAAAAATACACATTGTGGAATACTATCAGTGTACCTTTATTTAATTAAGTGAATTTTATTTGTCTAAATATAATAATAGTAGTAGTAGTAGTAGTTTTATTGCATAAACATTTAGAAATACTTCAATTTTTCTAACTATTTTGGCCAAAAAAAAAATGTTGCTGTTCTTTTCCACACTAATGGGCCCTGAACTATATAATCATTCATCAAATGTGTGATCATGGAATAATTCTACTAGTGAAAAATTTAGGAACTGTGGTAGAGGCTTATACTGGTTTATACAAACATCAGCCTTAAGGGAAAGGAGAAAAATGAGCTAAAGATTTCTCAGCTAGCTTATTGTACAGCAACCTTTGCCATTTGAAACTCATCCTTAGAGTTTTGAGATACTCCTACCAAGGTTGTAAAATGAATACTGAACGTTTGTTCTTGTCTGTCTTGGGGAAGGAAGTTCTTTGGGGGTTTCACATTATATGCAGATTGTCACTCGATGTATTGCTTTAATCATTTTGTTGTTTTAATCAATGTGCACATGTGCTTAGAGAGATCTGAGGAGCATAATATAATGAACGCCAAAAATAACAAGCAGGAAAACCTCTGGGTCTTCTCCAATTCCAAAATATAATGTAATCTCTAAACCAAATGAAAGTGTCCCTGGTCCAATTTGTTCAAGGGAACATGATCAATTTATCTCCTCCCAAAGAGAAATAAAGGGAAGGAAAATGTAAACGTGGTTGGAGCCTCAAAAATATTCAGAAATACTCTGAACTCATCAAATAAATGTCACTTTCACCTGAGAAAAATACTTGGAAAAAATATTTCAGACATATACAGCAGAAATAGAAAGCATTAAAAAGAATCAAATGGAAATTTTGAACAGAGCTAATAACATCTAAAATTAAGTATGGTTACAGTGGAAAAACATGGTGATGGTGACAATAGCAAAATATAAATATTAGTATAGAAAGCAAGCATGAAGATGGGTCAGTAGAGACAAATAATCTGAAGAAAAGAGTAAAACAACTGCAATAAAATGAACACAGCTATGGGTACTGTTGGGTGCAGAGCAGGCTGAACTGTGTTGTCTACAGGGCAGGCTGAACAGATGTTGGCTGCAAGATAGCCCATGCACTCAAACCCCCCTCTATCTGGTCCTTTATCACCTGTTTGTGACAAGTCCCGCTCAAGGCTGAGCACTCAACCCCCCTTGGGCCAACAAGGCAGCTTGCAGACCCAGAGGCCCCATTAGATTTGGGCTATAAAAACTCCCTCCTGCCAGGCCCTTCTCTCTCTTGCTCTCTTTCTCTTGCTCTTTCTCTCTTGCTCTCTCTCTCTCTTGCTCTTTATCTTTCTTGCGTGCACTCTCTGTCTCTCTCTTGCTCTTGCTCTCTCCCTGTTCATCTCTTCTCTTCTTCTTTCTCTCTCTCTCTCTCTCTCTCTCTCTCTCTCTCTCTCTCTCTCTCTCTCTCTTTCTCTCTCTCTCTTTCCTTCCTTCTTTTCTCTTTGTTGCACTGCTGCAATAAAGATCTTTTGGTCACTCCGAGTGTTGTGGTCACTTTCCTTTCAGGTACCTGAAAAATGATATTTTTTTCAAAAACTAGTATTTTAAAAATATTATTCAAAATATTATTAATATTATTCAAAATATTAGTAATATTTTGAATAGTTTTTTTCAAAAATAGTATTTTTTTCAAAAGATCTAATGAATGTGTGATTGGAGTTTTAGAAGAAAATTAAAGAGAGATTGAGGCAGAAAAAATGTCCAGTAATAACACCGTTTAAGAATAAAGATGAGAAATTGAGGAAGGTGGGTGAGAGGAAAGCTGCATTTCCAGTTGCTCCATGGCTTAGGATTCAAGCAGCAGGGATACTGCTTCTCAGTGAAATGAGTGAAGAAGGCTATTTACTGAAATTCAATATCAGATAGTCAGATTCTCTAAGAGACTCAGAATTTCAGGAACATTGAACAAAGAATAAGAAATAGTACGTTGGAGCCAAGCAGGTTGCAGTAGCAGCAGAAATTCCAGTTTAGTGCAGAGGGGAAGGATAACACAAAGGGACAGAGCAACACATGGAAAAGAGTTAGCCTGGGAAATCCCGGAGAACAGAAAAGCAGCCTGAACTTAGATGATTCAGATGTTGCATAATGAATTGGCCTTTGCTAAGTGCTCTTTCTCAAGTGGCCAGCAGAGATATGAAGAGGGGAACTATCTTGAGGAGCCCATGCTACAGCTTGCTACTGTGGGAGCCAAGGAAATCCCAGCAATTGCCTACTATGTGACTAGGATACACCTAGCAGAATATGCCTGAAACAGACAGAGAGAAGATTATACCCAGAGAGATTCAAGTCAGAGATATGCAGAGGAGTGAGGCTTGCTCTTCCTTTGAGTCTGATGGCTCACATTACCAGCTGAAGAGGGTGCAGAAACTAGCAAGCATGATTACACTCAGGGACTAATCCTGGGACATTGTAATCATGGTTAGTGCAGCATGAGACCTGAGGATTTGTCCCCTGCACCACTGAGTAGAATTCTTAGGAAGCTTCTGAGACTCAGACTCCCAGCAGAGATTAGCAACTGCCCAGCCCTAGGGGTGTTATGATCTAATCTCTCCAGAGTAGATACCACCCACCAAAATCCCTAAGGCTTGACTAAAGCTAAGTCACAGCTGCTGGTACTCCCCATGTAGAACTCTGCAGCAGCCCCACCATAGGAGGGCATAGATCTGGTTTCTCTGTACAAAACTTCAATCAATAGTACTTCCCATTCCTTCCTACCTTATACTGGTGCTAATGGAAGTTGAGAGAGATTTCAACCAGCTGCAGTTTTAGGCCACTCCTGCTGGTAGCTCAGTGAGCAACCCGAAAAAAAGGAAGAGTTTAACAATTCCCATCACATGCACACTTACACTCTCTTCCTTTCTCTTTGTGGGTAGTAAGAAGAATTGTAAAGAGTCAGGCAGAGGCAGATATAACCCATCCTCATGGATAGTTTTGATGACCTCAATGGAGACAAGTCCTTCACTGAATATTTTTTCCTTTTATTTTTTTCTTGTGGTGCTCTTGCTGTGCTGATTGATTCTTGTTTGTACATACACATATTTGTTTCTTTTTAGCATTTAGTTTAAGAACATAATATTCCGTGATCAATTAGATTTCATCTAGGGATGCAAGATTGGTTCAATAGTTGTAAATCAGTAAATGTAATTTACCACATAAATACAAACAAGGACAAGAATCATATGGTCATCTAAATAGATGCATAAATCCTTAAAGTATCATTCTTCAAGGGGCCTACTTTTCTATATTTAAAGTATTCATTCTCTATGTATAAAGTATAAACCTACAAATCTCAGGTGGCATATAAAGTCCAGCCTGTTGAGAGCCGAGGCCCACTCAGAGTGATGCTTGGCATTTGCCAGAGGGAATGGTTGAAAGGTGATGCCAGCGAACCATTGAGATGATGATTTGAGTTAAGCTGTACATAATTGCTGTGATGCTGGATTGATTGTATTGTATATTTGACCTTTACTGTCGGGCAATAGGGCGGATCTTGTTGCCTTGGGCGCCAGCTACTTTGGAGTTCCTGTGAGTTCTTGCAGGGGTTGGGGGAGATTGGACAAAGACTGGTGGAGGGAGTGGGTTTCCGTGTGGTATGTGCAGTGCCGGTAAAAGTTGGGGAATAAAGAGTGGCTGTTTGAATCTACAAGGCTTTGTGGCAGCTCGGTTATTTGTGCCCAGCCACACTGCGGCACCAGCGTCCTCCCAGCAGAATAAGGATATCCACAATCTGTCCCAAACTACTCTTCCTAGCTTCACCTTTCATAATCCCTGCTCACACACTCTGTGCTTCAACTGAAGCAATTAATCTTCTAATAGAACTGAACTTTTCCACGTCCATGCCTTGCTGGTTGCTTTTCCCTTTTCCTGCTAACCTCCCCAAACAGCTTTTCTTTTCATATTCTACCAATATTCAAATTTGAGCCCACTCAGCTCATAGTAATCTCTCTGAAACTTAAGAGCATTTATTATAATTTAAAAACACAACAAATCTCTATATGTAAATATCATTTTATGGAACTTTTAGTGTTTTCTCAAAAGGGAAGAAAATAAGCACTTCAAAGTATTTACTATGCATTAGGCACTCTGTTAAACACTTTCTATAATTAATCTAATTAAGCCAGGATTATTATGTAATTATGTTTTACTTTCATTTAATTTTCCAAGTGTTTATGGTTCATCTCATCTCCAACCGGATTATAAATGTTTGACCAGGATGCAAGAAAAGACCACTGACTCCAATTAAAATCAAATTAAAGCAAGCTTATTATTTTGACCGGCAGGGCTGCCTCTCCCTCCCAAAATTGTGGGAACAAGACAGCCACCCCACCTTTCCTACAGCCCAGCTTTATAGCCCAGAAAGTTACACAAAGGGGGGTTACAGATTACAGAACTCTGACAAGCATCACATTAATGGTAGTTTACTTTTTTTGCTGGCCCCAACATCAGAATTTATGAGGACCATTAGAGCCTCAGAGAGGGTCATTGTCTGGCCAGGGAAGGCCAATATTTATGAGGTGTCACTAAATTTCAGAGAGGGCTGCTATCTGGTCAGAGAGCCAGGCATGGATGAGTTCAAGGCACGGGAAGGCTTCCAAGCAGGTTCAGAATTTGCAGTAATTTATAGTAAAGCTGAAATTATCTTTTCATGGCTTTGTGGCAAGATGGCTCCCAATTTTAAGAAAAGATCAGGTTGGGTCTATCATAAATCCCCTACAGGCATAAATCTTTATACATTCAATAAAGAATTCATTAAATTCCTACTAAGTGCTTCCAACTTGGCTTATATTGAGGATACAAAAACCAGAATTTTTGCACTTTATGTACTAAATTATATAGCTGTTATGCTCAGTAGATTTATAAACAAATACACTATTCTGTCCCAAAACATACTATCTTGCAATGTTGTAAATATTCAATGTTATTTGATTTAAAAGATAAAATTTAAATTGCACTAAATGAAGAAACTAAGACAAGAGTGTATAAAATATATATAAAAAATAAGAACTATAAGCTAAAAAGTGTTTTCCCCACCTTAAAAGATTTGAATTTTTTTCAAATTCTTAGTTCGTTCGTCTACTATGTAGATGACCATAAAATGTGAACTACAGCTTCTTCTACTAATATAAAATAAGAAAAAAGTTTTAGAACATGAAAACCAAAAATATTAAATATCCAGGCAAAAGCAAAATGATAAATAAAATCAGACAGAAAACAATTTCTTTAAAAAAATTATAATGCCTAATCCCTTGAATGAAGACATTTAAGTCTTTTTTTGTTTCACATCTAGACAAAACCTTTGTTTCCTTTTTCTCTGAAGAGTATGAGCAACCAGTTGCCCCCTTTCACAGTAAAAATATGCTATCCTTGGTGTATAAAGATATAATTGCTATAATAATCTATATTAATAAAATAACTATACAAATCTAAACATTAGGATTAATTCTGTTTGGGTTTCTTTTTTTCCTCCAGTCAAGGCAATAAATTAAAGTCTTTTATCTAATGATTAAGGTAAGAAAATTGGATGAGATGAAGGGAGAAATTCATGTTTATGGAACACAAACTATGTTGTGTGAAATGTTAACAATGATTAAGAGACTGAACTAGTAATTTGCAACTATCCCATGTGCCAGGTGCAGGATGTATCATTCCCAGCTACTAAGAGGACCGAGGCAGAAACACTCTTTCAGCCCAGGAGTTCTAGTCCTGCCGGTGCAATGTAGCAAAATCCCATCTTTAAATAATTATATAACTACAGATACCATTCTATAAATTAATTGATATCATATGTGTACATGTGTGTATATGTGTGTGTACATCTATACATTTTGCAGTATACTGTATAGGACTTAACTATATATGTGGGAGTGACTAATAAACAGTCTTTCATTATGATGATGAAACCCAGAAAATAAAAAAAAAAACTATCAATGCTGTATTTAAGAAAGATGGAAGGTAGTGATACTGATAAGCATGAGTTGTCCAACTTCTAAATTATAGGAAACAATATGACAAGTGCATAAATTATCTCACCTTTGTTTTTCTTTGATGTTATTAAATGTACAATTAGTCTTCTGATTCTGATCACAGGCTTTTTTCTTTCTTTTTGTAATACATTACCTATCACCTTTTATAAGCAAATTTTCTAAAAGAATATCTTAAAATTCAGGAAGATCCTGAGTTCAAAGCTAGCCTCAGCAACAGTGAGGCACTAAGCAACTCAGTGAGACCCTGTCTCTAAATAAAAATTCAAAATAGGGCTAGGGATGTGGCTCAGTGGCCCAGTGGCCCTAGGTTCAATCCCTGGTATCCACCATACCTGCCCCCACCCCAAAAAAGAATGCTTTAAAATTCTCCTTCTGAAATAATCTATGTTGTTGTATACAAGGCTTAGAATATGACTTATGATGGCAGAATTTTCCAGACCAACATAGTAAAATTCTCAGATCAAGACAGTTGGACTGGGGTTGTAGCTATGTGGTAGAGTGCTTACCTAGCATGTGTGAGGCACTGATTTTGAAAATCAGGGGGCTGGAGATGTGGCTCAGCGGTAGCGCGCTCACCTGGCATGCGTGCGGCCCGGGTTCGATCCTCAGCACCACATACCAACAAAGATGTTGTGTCTGCCGAGAACTAAAAAATAAATATTAAAAAAATTCTCTCTCTCTGTCCTCTCTCACTCTCTCTTTAAAAAAAAAAAAAGAAAATCAGCAGCACATTAAAAAAAAGACATTAGGACTCAGAGAAAGTTGCAGAAAACAGAAATAAAAAAAAAACAAATTAATGTGTGTGTGTGTGTGTGTGTGTGTGTGTGTGTGTGAGAGAGAGAGAGAGAGAGAGAGAGGGAGAGAGAGAGAGAGAGAGAGAAACTTACAGACTGACCAGAGAGAGAGAGAGAGAGAGAGAGAGAAATGGTTATGAAATATTCACTCTTGACAGTAACAAGAGGAGTAAATACAGCATTCTTTAAAACAATCTCATTACCAATAAATAATTCTACAAAGAAAAGTAAGAGGAAAAAAATGGAAATAACAGGTCAACGAAAAGCAAAGAGGCTGTGATCATGTATCTGAATGCCATGAGCATAGCCATGAGTATTTCACCAAACCTGAAGTTATTTTGAATTGTAAAGATTAATTTTTCTCTCAAAAGAACATATCTAGTATAATCAAAAGTTTAAGAAATTAAGGAAAGCTGATTGTAAGAATCCCAGAATTGGGCTGGGGATGTGGCTCAAGCAATAACATGCTCGCCTGGCATGCACGGGGTGCTGGGTTCAATATTCAGTACCACATAAAAATGAAATAAAGCTGTTGTGTCCACCGAAAAACTGAAAAATAAATATTAAAAAATTCTCTCTCTTTCTCTCTCTCCCTCTTAAAAAAAAAAAAAAAAAGAATCCCGGAATCATGTGCAACTGAGCTGCTCTCTCAGCCCCAAGAAACCTTTTGAGAGGCAGTGCAGGTATCTGTAGGCTGTGCCAGCACGAACGTTCCAGGAGTCTCTAATTATAATTGTCCGCTGTGTATTAATCTTCATGTCAAGTTTTAATTAATGGCTGATGGAGTCAGAGCAGGCACCAGCTGCCACTCCCCTGCTGGGAGGCAGGGGACACCCACAGGATGCTTGACCTGATAATCACCGCTAAGTGGCCTTTATCTGCATATCCCCACCTCTCCAACTCAGACCTCTCCTCCTCAAAGCTCAATGTTTTTTTCTACTATGCTATACCACCTAGGGTTTGAGGGATTGTGTGTGTGTGTGTGTGTGTGTGTGTGTGTGTGCGTGTGCGCACACTTGGTTTGTGGAGAAGGGTATAACCTTCATCTCAACTCAAGCTACTAACTAGTTCTATGATCTTTTTTTGTAACTTAACCTCCCTGAGCTTTGTTTTCCTCTCCCATCAAATGGGAAGTGCATTTGGCCTCAAGTAAATAAAATAAAATAAAAGGCTTACATAATAAGCTCATTAATTATCCCACAAAAGAAGTCCTCCATGAGAGTGTTTCAATAGTTGGTTTATTCAGAACCCAGGAGGCAGTTCCCTTCATTGTTCTATTCTTGACTTCTGTCCTCAAGCCTGTCTCCTCATAGTCATAAGGTGGCTAATCACCTCCCAGGATGGCACTCTCATTCAATAAGACCCCAAGACATGAAGAAGTCTTAGCTTTGCTTTGGGTCACTTTTTCAGAACAAAGTGACCTTGCCCAGTATATTTCAGCAGCTTTCTGTTAATGCCTCTCACTGTACAGAATAGTTACATGCCAAACTGAAGCCAACCACGTGGCAAAGAAGTTACAATTATCGTGGCTGACTGAGATCAGTACTCTCAATCCTGGCTACCCATTAGAATTTCCTGGTGTACTTTTAAAAAATACCAGTGCTCAGATTGCTCTCCTGGACCAATGTAATCTCTGGAAGTAAGGCCCAATTACTACTACTTTAAAAAACCTTTGCAAGTGAGTCAAATATGCAGCCAGGGGAATGAACCACTGGCTGAGACTAACCAAGATCAAGCCCCCAAAGTGTAGCCTCCCATATGCTGGCTGCTCAGAAGTGGATGAACAGATTGAGGTCTGAAAGGGAAGAGGAAGTAGTGGTGAATGGTTAGCTATTCAATATCCACAAGTCAATATCCAGGATGAGGGCTATTTCCAAAGACCCATGTCCCATGTTATCACCAGAAGTAGGGTTGAAATTTGTGGAAGTATTTTTCCTCCAGAGGTATTTCTTCCCAGGACTGGCCCTGCCTTTGGACTGGAAGACTCTGGCTACCCTAGGCAGTTATTTCTAAATCTGGCCACATGTCATATTCTCCTGACGTGCTTGTTAAAAATCATGATCCCTGGGCTATGGTGTGGTTCAGTAGTAGAGCACTCGCCTGGCATGCGTGAGGCTCAGGGTTCCATCCCCAGAACTCCCAATGAAACAACAAAAATATTAGTCCTTTCTGGGCCTACCTATCATAGAGCCCAAACACACACACATACACACACACACCCACATTAGTTGCTCAAGTGGGTCTTAGGCAGCCTGTCCATAGTGGTGTTTTGAATTCACTGCTTCAAAAAAGTCCCTCATGGCCTTGAAATGGGCCTGGAACTCCATCATCAGGTCTTCTTTCCTAAGTCACCATTTCTATTACCAACTCCCTGACCCCAATTAACTCACCACATTCTTGATTTTTAAGGAAAGATAGTTGGAAAGATGCTGTGCCTCTCTTGCCTTTAGTTCTTTTTCTTAAAATGAGGGTAATAAAGGTTGCCTCATTTGTAATCACAAAGGGCCCATGAAACAGAAGAAAGTTGTTTGTCACCACAACATGCAAAGGGCAGGTGAGAAAATACCTGTGCCCTGGGAGACTGGAGGTCGATACTCCAGTTTTGTCCCCAGGTCACCTGGGGTCAGACCTTTCTGTTCTCATAACCCCTAAGCCCCTATGATAATTTCACTGACTCACGAAAGGCTTGGTTTGTGGGTGGACTCTTCTGTTTTGCGGCATTCTGAGTAACAAGAAGCCCCTCTTCTGCAGAAATCTCTTGGCACTTTAGCAAGTCGCCATGCCCTGATGGGTAGGACAGAAGTCATCCTGGTTTCAGAAGCAAGGGCAGAGGGGAAAGGCTGGACTGGGGACTTCTTCTCAGGGGAGAAAGGCTAGGGTGGTGGTGGGGTCCAGGATGAGGGCTATTTCCAAAGACCAACATCCCAGGCCTCGGGATTTCTGCTAAGAGTCTGCAAGACACTTAGCTTCATTCACTGGCATTTCCAACGTCCCTGCTCCAGAGGAAGATTTTTTACTCTTTGTCTCCATGTGATCTATGGAACACCTACTATGTGCCAAATTTTTGAGGGGTTCACCAGGTCTATGGATCCCAGCCATAGCCCCCAGGCTCTGCAGCCTCCCTCAAGTCCCTGGATCTCCCATTTTTCGACTTCTCTTTGCTCCACATCTGGCTCTGGGTCAAATGTGGATCTCCTTTCCGCCTGAGACTATCCATATGTAGAGCCAGAACCAGAGGCAGTCCAACAAGGAGCTTATCCATCAGATGAGTCCAGGCAGGGGCTGGGAAAGACCACAGGGTGTCAGACCACCCAGGACGCCGAATGAAGAGAGGAGCTTCTGGATCTCCTGGCCAGGTGGTTGGTTCTGGCCCAAACATCCAAGGAGTGTGAGGATCCAAGAAGGAGCATGAGGAATCCTGAGTCTAGTTCTCAGAGGACCAATAATGCTCTGTGTGACCTCAAACATTCCCTGCCTCTCTCTGGGCCTCAGTTTCCTCATCTGTAGCATGAACAAGTTGAATTCAAATGCCAGAGTCATGGAATCTCGGGGTCGAAAGTACCTTTCGAGGTCATCTAGCTGCAGCCTCCACCCAGGGGTCAGCTGAGCTCTGCTGGCACACCTCTACTGATGGGAGGCTCCTTCCTTCCACTGGCATTCTGGGATCAGTCATTCCAAGTGGTCTTCCTGTGGCTTCCACCAACAGGTTCAAACTAGCTCTGTCTCCTGTGGCTACACACGGCCTGTGCCCTGTGACAGCCCTTCAGATGGTCAATCCCAAGTTGACTCTATTCCAAGCCAAATGGTCCCTTCTGCTCAGACTGTTCTCACAGAGCCTGCTCCGTGGTCCCTCACTGGTTGAGGCCTGTCACTGGACAAAGTCTCCCAGGTATGGTCTTGGCAAGGACTCAGTGGGCCAGAACATCACCTTGCTCCTTCCAGACACAATAGGTCTTATAGCTTGTCACCTTTTTAATATTTAGTTTCTAGTTGTAGTTGGACACAATACCTTTATTTTTATTTATTTATCTTTATGTGGTGCTGAGGATCGGACCCAGCACCTCGCACGTGCTAGGTGAGTGCTCTTCCGCTGAGCCACAACCCCAGCCCCAGCTTGTCACCTTTTGGGGGGTCTATTTGGGGGTCTCTTCTAGCTTAATAGCTCCACGGAGAATGGTTTTCTGATTTCTGTCTGTTATCCCAGTGCCTGGTTTAGGGATGTGTTCAGACCTGTATTTGGAAGGTAAGCAACTCCTGGTTCAATCCCTGGAACAATAACAACCAAAAGAGACCTATGAGAGCTGGAGGCCTGTGGGTGCATGTGTGAGCACACGTGTAGGTGTGCATATGCTTTCACCAGAAGCAGCCTGGACTGCACATGTGTACTGGGCCATGGAAGGCCCCAGACTACCCAAATACATTCAGGCAGCTCCAATACCTGCATTCCTGCTATATTTGTCACACAGTGAGGACCCAGAATAGGGGCCTGGTAACACTGGTGTCCATCAGTTCCCAAGTCCTGAAGAGGCTGGTATCTACAGATGCAGCCTGGGGACCCAGAGTGTCCCTTGCAATTCTATGTGCGACTTGCCCATATTGTTTATGTCTTGAAGAGGTGGCTGTGTCCCATCTTGTGGCAGGGGTGATGTGGAGATGTGTCTGAAGCTGTAGGAAATTACTGTGTCCACCAGTTGGCAGGTGTGTTCCTGGCTGGGAAGAGGAAGTAGGATGGAGGTGGAGCCCTGTCACTTGACAGGGGTATTCCCAGCTGTCTGCATTGTGGGGGCGGGAAGCTGCCCTGGCAGGCGACTGGGGGGATCCTGTCCATGCCTGCTCTGACATGGCTAATCGATGTGTGTCTGTGTGTGTGTGTCCTTGGGCCACTCAACTGTCGTCAGCCCCAGTCACCACAAGGGAAGTCAGCCTTGCCAGAACTCAAGGTCATAAGAAGGATACTTCAATTATTCCAATGTCATCTGTCTGGGTCCCAATGGAGAGGACAGACACAGGCTTCAGGGATGGCTGTAGAGAGTGCATGCCAGAGAAGAACAGGGCAGATGAAGGGAAGAAGAGGGAGGGCCAGAAAGGGAGCCCATTGGCCATCTTGATCAGAGGGAGCCAACAGAGGCTGTCCAGACACACAGTCACAAATGGGGCATTCCAGAGCCAAGTGACACAGCTGCTGGAGTGGCAGGTGCAAGTGTGTGTTTAGGAGTCAGATGGTCCTGGTTCTGGCCTGGTTCTGCTGCTTCCTGGCCACTTGGCCCTTTTCTCATCTGTGAAATGGGGTGGCTGGGCACAGGTGTGGCTGTGGCACACACCAGGAAATCCAAGGCCCCTTCCTGCCTTTCCCTCACTCTGAAGCTCTCTGAGAGAGGCAGAGAGTGGCTGGCCATTGCCTTTTGGGGACCTCTATCACGCTTGTCTGCATTCTGGTCCAGAGTTCTGATTCTCTTGGCTCGGTCCCCTTGAATGGGAAGCCTAGTTGACATAGAACGAAGGAAGGGACCAGAGTCTCTGTGAGTGACTCCTTGGTCGTTTGGCTCACACTTGGTGATCACTGTCATTCCCCACATGTAGGATCTTTCTAGAAACCCAGCCAAAAGAGGCTCTTTCTTCTTCCATCCCTTCCCCAGAGGGGAAAATGAGTGTTGGAACCAATGAGGAAAATGAGGCTGTGTTCAGTGATTTCTCTCAGGTCACACAGCTGTGGGACAGACACAGGATTCGAATCCACCAGACCACATCCATTGTCCCTGGCTGTGACACACTGACTCCTCAGGATTTCCAAAACATTCCCAGTGTTTTCCTGCTTCTGTGTTTTTTCCTTAATACAATTTTTGGCCTGGAATATTCATTCACCCAGTGCTGCCCTGACCCCCCACTTCCACCCCTTCTCTCCTCCTGGGCCTGTGCAAATCCCCCTTATTCTTCAGAACTGCAACGCCTCTTCTGATTGCTGGAATCTGGGGGGACTTTCTGGGCTCCCAGGGAGCTTTGCTTCTCTCTTGTGTCACTAGACTCCATGAAGATCACTGAGTCAAACCATCTCTGTGCTCAGAGAAGAAACCCAGGAGAGCCAGGGAAAAGATGGGGCTCAAGTGCACACTTGCTCTTCTTCCCAACCTTCTGACCACTGTTTTAGTCTCTTACCTGTTGAAGGTCCTCAGGTCTCTAGGACCCCTCCCTCCTCTGCCTCCCTCCCCCACCTCCCCTTCTCTCACCTCCTCAGCTCTCCTTTCCTTTTCCTACCCCTTCCTTTCTTCTTTCTCTCCTTTTGGAAGTTCATCTATGATCAAGGCCTTAAGGAAAGTATTTCAGGGGTCGGATATACTAGGGATGGAACCCAGGATTTCTATAGATCTGAGCTAATACATTTCCAGTTCTTTTTATTATTATTTATTTATTTATTTTTATTTTGGGATGGGGCCTCTCTAAATTGCTGAGGCTGGCCTCAAACTTGTGATCCTCCTGCCTAGGCCTCCTGAGTTGTTAATGAGATTTTGAAGCACACCCACATTTGGGCTCCAGCCAAGATAAATTAAAACAGAGCTTCTGGGTCTAGGGCCCAGGCAATGGCATTTTATAAGGTCTCCAGGTGATTCCAATGTGAAACCAGGATTGAGAATCTCCTCTTTGGGGAAACTTTATAAGGATAGACCCTGAAGATATGTTCAAGTCACCTAGGATAGTTTTTGCCTTAAATGTCTGTCCCCCTATCAAACTCTGGGGTTTGCTGATCATTTTGGCAAGTCTGGCCATTGAGCGAATGGGGTACCTCCCAGCCCTGAGAGGCCAGCTGTGCCCCCCCTCTTCCCTCCCTTCCTTCCTGCTGCCCATCTTTGAAGGAGGAGGGGTGCTGATGCAGAAGAGGCGAGGGGGCTGAGGGCACAGCTGGGATTCCAACCACCTCCAACCACAAAGATCCATATCAAGCCATCTCTTCCCCCCTCCCCCAAGCTAGGCTTTACAGAAGCACCCCACTTTTTGAAAGCAGCCCAGAGGCCCCAGGTTGATACAGGGAAAGGGGCTCTGCATGTGGACATTAAGGAGAAGCGGAGGGAACCCCAAGCTGTCCCTTGTTTGGGGGATGTGTGGCAAGCTCTCTGTGTCCCTTGAATCTGATCATCCCTAAGTCCACACAGCCTCCCTGGCCAAGGAAAGAAGGCATAGGGGGCCATGATGGAAGGTGGGTTTCTTCACCATGGGCCAAATGTCACTCTTCCCTCTAAAACAGCGACTTCCCAGGATCAGATCCAGCTGAACTGGTTCCCCTTCCTCCTGCCAAGATGGACCTGGGTATCTACCATGGAGTGCAGGCATTCTCTTCCAGAAACACCACTCCACCAGCCTCCTTTCTTACCTTGGCTAGGCAAATCCAGATGACCAACTAAAAAATTCCATCTGATGCTGCTGGGTTACCAAGTGTGGAGAGCAAGGAAGGCCTGAGAAGTAGGGTCACACTTTGATAGGACTCTTGGCCCAGGAAGATTTCACAAAGCCAAGGGCTGCTGGGATTGGAGACTAGAGAAACCACAGTTCATCCAGGGTCTGCTCAGAGCCTGCAAGGAAATGCATAGGCCAGGCCTGATCTGGGATTCAGGAAGATTCCTGGGGCCTAAATGGGCAAGCTGTTGCCAGAGGGATAGGGCAGGAGCAGAAACAGAAGGTGACAGGCAGATTCACATCTTTATCCTGAAAGCCACTGGGGGGTACAGATGTATAGATGCTCCTGGACTTACAATGGCCAGGTCCCAATAAACGCACTGTAAGTGGAAAAGAATCCTAAGTCAAATATACACTCACTGGGCCTCCATAACATTGTAGCTTAGCAACACAGCACACTGTAGAGGATCAGTTGTTTCCTCTCGTGATCATGTGACTGAGCAGAGGCTTCTGCTCACTGGCCCTGCCCAGCATCATGAAAGGTATTGTATTGCATACCACCATCCCAGAAAAAGATCACAATTTGAAGTGCAGTTTCTACCAAATATGTATCAGGTTTGCACCATCATAAAGCCAAAAAAAAGCATTAGTTGAATCATCATAAGTTGGGAACTATCTAAACTTGAAGGACAGTAGGTAAGTGAGATGACAAATTGGAGATATATGTCTGGGTGTGGTGGTGACCATCTGTAATCTCAGTGACCTGGGAGGCTGATGTAGGTGGATTGCAAGTTTAACCCAGCCCCAGCAACTTAATGAGACCTGGTCTCTAAATATAAAAAATAAAAAGGGAAGGGTCAGGGATGTGGTTCAATTCCTGGTCCCATATTATATATATATATATATATATATATATTTTTTTTGCCTTCATGGTTTTCTTGGTTGGAGGCTGTCTTTGGGCATGAAGGGTTGAAGACCTGAAGATGAAGTACAATTTGCAGACTGGCACAATAGTCTCAGTTCATAAGGTTGGTGAGACAGCCATGAAAGAACTAGAATTTTTTTTTTTTTTTTTGTAGCAGAGATTGTACCCAGGGGTGCTTAACCACTGAACCACATCCCCAACCCTTATTTATTTTTTATTTTTAAATTTTGAGACACAGTCTCACTAAGTTTATGAAGTTGCCCTTGAACTTTAGATCCTCCTGCCTCAGCCTCCTGAGCCACTGCACCTGGATTAATGAAGCAGTTTGAATGTCAAGGTGAGGAAGAGTGGACAATCATTTGGATATTTATGACACAGTTTCATTTGCTCACTTAACACGTTCTAATGGCTCCCAGCATTCTTAGGATACAGGCTAAATTCCCTCCAATAGCCAGTAAGGCCTAGGTGCTCAGGTGCCTAGCGATTTCTACAGGCTCATCTCCTACCAGGTAAGACCCTATCCCCCAATTTATAGCTTTGCCTCTCTATTTCCACAGTGTCATGTGATCAAGTTTCTCAATTGCTGAACGTTCTCTTTTACTTCTGGCCTTTGTACATACTCTTACCTCTGTGAGAGGACTTCAATGATCCACATACAGGATTTGATTAATCGCTTCCATCCTTCCCTTCCTTCCTTCCTTCCTTCCTTCCTTCCTTCCTTCCTTCCTTCCTTCCTTTCTTCTTTCCTTCCTTCCTTCTTTCCTTCCTTCCTTCCTTCCTTCCTTCCTTCCTTCCTTCCTTCCTTTCCTCTTTCCTTTTTTGGTAATGGGAATTCAACTCAGGGATACTCTACCACTAAGCTACATCCCCAGTCCTTTGTATTTTGTATTTT
The DNA here is from genome assembly GCF_045843805.1 of Urocitellus parryii. Lineage (NCBI taxonomy): Eukaryota > Metazoa > Chordata > Mammalia > Rodentia > Sciuridae > Urocitellus > Urocitellus parryii. Next base: position 2,199,841 of record NW_027554068.1, read on the forward strand.
GAGACAAGAGTCTCACTAAGTTTCTGAGGCTGGTCTCAAACTTGCAATCCTCCTGCCTCAGCCTCCTGAGTCACTGAGATTACATAATAAACCATTGTGCCTGGCCTGATACTCCTCTTCTGTGTTCCCTCAGCCCCTGGTATTACACACATCTCAACTTCTTGTCAACTGATCAGTGATTTTCTGGTTACTTATTGAATGAGACTAGAAACTGAAGTGGGTGCAGGGATTGTGACTTGCTCACTGCTGTCCCCCATCTCCTCAGGCAGTAACTGGTACCACCTGTTCATATATGTTGAAGGGACAAAGTTAGGTGAGGAATATCAAATATGATGTCCAGCTGATGGGTAGTGACATTATTCCTAGAGTTCAAGGATGAATTGTGTTTTAGGAGTGGGGCTGTGGGGGAGGGGAAAGAAGAGCTTTGCTTTAGAACCAGTTGAGCTGGAGGTGTCTGAGGGTCACCCTAGAGGACACGTGCAGCAGGCTGTCCACTCTGTGGGCCAGGAGCTCAAAAGGAGCAGTTTGGACTGGAATGGGCTGCCGAGAGATAGGAGCTAAAACTGTGGGAATGAATTTGAAACTTGATGTTTTTGATTCCTAAGTCAACATCCAGCCAAGAACCAGTGTATTTTGAAACACTGGTGGCCAAGGACATGACAGGGAGAGATGGAGGGAGGCAGTGGGAGGTGGCGCCCTCACCCTGTGGGGTTCAGGGGTATCCCTCCTCTGGAACTGCCCCAGCTGTCACACATCTCTGTGGGGAGAGAGGGCCTGACTGGGGAGTAGGCTTGGGAAGGAAGGCTGGACAGAGTAGAGGTCCTGCTGGCCTCTCTCTGTAGTCCCCACCCCTCCAGGTGCTCCCAGTTCTCCCTGGAGCCTTCCCCTGGCTGCAGCCCATGGAACCTGGTTGGCGTTGTGTTCCCCCATCTCCACAGGCTCATGACACCCCTTTCCCTCCTGTCTCTTCCCTGCCCTAGGCCAGCCTTGGTAACTCAATGTGCCTTCTCTCTCCTCAGCCGGGCCAGGAACCATGCCAAGTGCTGTGCTTCCTGGCCTGGGTGTGACTCAGGCTTCCCTCCCCAGATCCCCCGCCCTCAGCCCCAGAGTCATGCCATATGCTGAGTAACAGAGGAACTGAGGGCAGTGCAGACTCATGAGCCAGAGGGCCACGGAGGCAGGCCCAGGCCCCGACTCCTGATGCCAGCCAGGTGGCATCAGTGAGGGGGACAAGGAGCAGGGTCAGAGCTAGAGGTACTGCGGACAAACTGTCAAGACTGGGGACTGCTCGGAGGCCTGGCAGGCTAACATCAGCACAACATGACCATGCCTCACAAACCAAGGAGTCCATAAGTACGTACTATGTTGCAAGGTCAAGCTTATTTTGCAGCAGGCCAAGTCTTCTCATGTTCAGACTCTGAGTTCTCCACTGCAGATGAAGGAGACATTTGAGATCCATGGGCTAACATCAACTCCTGGTGCCACCTCTCCCTTGCTGGACAACTTGGAGCAAGGAAGTCACTTTGCTTGTGGAAACCTCAGTTTGCTCATCTGTACAATGGGGACAAGAATAATCCCTTCCTCCCAGGGTTGTTGGGAAGATGAGATGAAGAAGCACATGGGGAGTCTTTGTGAACAGTCAGGGGCTGTCATAGGAGGGTGTTATATTTATCTACATAGCTTGGATGGAGAAGAAACAGGTGGCTTTTTGTTTCTCTGTCATCTGAGGGCCCATTCCCCAGTTTCTTCCACTTGATACAGTGGGATTTCTTGAGGCCTTGGCCCATGGGGGGTCAGGACTCAGAATGCTGGGTTCCTGTGTGGCTAGAGGATTTTCTGCAAGTAGCTGGACTCTTTGGAGCCCCAGAGAGGTGTACAAGGAGGGGCAGAGAAAGGACAATCTTTCTCCTCCACTTCCCCTCCCAACTGCTCTCCCTCCTTGTGGCTGACATGATCAAAGCAGAGGTTCACACAAAGGTGAGGCCCAGAGGCCCAGCAAGGCCCTTCCCAGATGTGGCGTGGGGAGGGGGTTGAAGAACAAATGTGGTCACGTGGAGGGCTGGTGCGTGTGTGATGGAGAACAGGGCTGGGTGGGCAGGTGGTGGAGTGAGTTCCTTGGTTGCTGATGGTTTGCTCTTTTCTCTCAGTTGCTGGGAGGCCTTGGTCTTCACACCCCCCCCTGTGCTCCCTGCAGAGCTGTGCCCATGGCCCCCACTCAGGCCCAGTAGGAAAGAACAGCAGGCCACCTACCTGGCTGGCCACAGAGTGCATTAGCAGGCCACCCATCTGAGCAACTGGCAACACTCCGCCTCCCGAGTGCCCCCTTGCCTCTCGGTGGCATGTGCACCCACGGGGCCCCTCGATTCCTGGGCCGACAATTGGAGAAGTCTTCTGCTGCCCCTGATGGCACAAGTGTCTGATGTGTCCCACTGCCTGGGTTTTGCCCTCCCCTTGTGTGCATAAAAAGCGGCCTGTGCTAGGGGGCAGGGGTGTCGTCCTCCTGGCCCAGGACAGGGACTCCTGTGTGGCAGGAGGGCTGTGCCCTGGCCTGGGCTGGCTGGAGAAGAAGGGCTCAGCTCTGCAGCTCTAAGGCCTCCTGCAAGGTAAGATGGGAACAGAAATAGTTGCTTTGTTTTAGAGAAGAGGAAGAAAGATGCTGTCTCTCCTGGGTTCACTCCAGTATCCCAGGAGCTTGTCTGCCAACTCGACCAGTAAATGTGCCTTCCAAACCATGCCCAGGCCAGCCCACCCTATGCCCCACTTCCCATCCTTGGTGGAGATCTTGGGGGAGATGCCTCTGACTATTGTTTCCAGAGACGACTCACTCAGGTCAGGCCTAGGACAGGCTAGGGTCCTCAGCCCCCACACCCTATAGGGAGGCACAGGCTGTCCCAGACAAACAGTCCTTCCAGCCTTTGTTCTTGGCTGGGCAGGAAGCCACAAGGACACCAGGGCTGGGTGAAAGGCAAGCATTGGGTAGACAGTTTCCCTTTTGATTTCCCTTGGGAAGGGTTTTCAATGAGAGGAGACCGAGGTAAGGAGCAGACACTTGGCTCAGGATCATGGCAGAGTTAGAATGGCACCATAACATGGAATGGACCCTAGAGTTCATTTAGTTACTCACTTGAATTTTGAGGAATGGGTTTGTCTTGATCAGGGTTGTGTTGTCATACATGAGATCCATGCCTGGCACAAAGTAAGTGTTCAATAAATATTTGTTGGGTGTATGACTCTCTCTGCATTCCAATCTGATTTTCCACTCACATCACCTAAAGCTGACAATTCTCCTGGTGCTCTGGACTGAGAGTTTTATTATATCCCTCCTACCTCTGCCCTTCCTTTCTTCCTTCTTCAACTCCTTCCCTCCCTATTTTCTTTTTTCTTTTCCTTTTCTTGCTCTTTCTTTCTTTTAGCACTGGGGATTGAACCCAGGGTTGCTCTTCCACTGAGCCACATCCCCAGCACTCTTTATTTTTTTATTTTGAGACAGGGCCTCAAAAAGTTTCTGAGGCTGGTCTCCAACTTGCAATCCTGCTGCCTCAGCCTCCCCAGTCACAGGCCTCTGTCACTATGTTTGACTAGCCACATTACTCACTAGCTACATTGCTTTCTAGCTAAAGGAAGGCAGGACTTGGTTTCTTTCTTTGTAAAATGGAAATAGTTGTTTCCATCTATATGTTGTTGAGAGTCATTTTCCTGAGGTACCTTTGGGAGTTGTCCTGGTGCATAGTTTAAATATTGTTCTTTCCCCTTTCTTCTCTCCGAGTCTTCTGTTCCATCAACCTTAGACGTTCCTTATTATTTCCTTTGATCCTCACAACAAGCACTATCAGATGTGGTGTTGGCAAGATCCCCATTTTACAGATGTTGAAACTGAGGCCAGATGAGAGCCATTGTGGTCACACAGAATGGGTGAGTCGGGGTCTGAACAGCATTCTTTCTGGTTCCTCGTGTTTTTCCTCTGATGTAATACTTGCCCCTTCCCACAGATGATAGCTTCTGTCTGACTCTAGCCTTGGGATGTCAGGCTCTTCTCTATATTTCTAGGGCATTGCTTTCTTCAGCTATCTGATGGGAACAATTATCCCACATGCCACACTCTTGATGACAACCAGATTGGATTGACCACTGGTTGCCATCCCTCTGAGTGACTCATAGACCATGTGCCTTGGACTGCCATCCTCCAGGCATTCTTGGGGAGGTAGCTGAAACCCCCACCCTTTTGTGCTCTTTCCAGGAAATATATCTGAAAGCAAGGGAGTGAGAGGGACATTATTAGAGGGACAACGTTAGGTCAACTGTTGCTTATTAAAACAGCAGTAAATCATTTTAAAAACTATTAGCAACAAATGACTTTTGACACAGTACAACCGATGAGGACACACCAGTGAGTGCACTGCGGCTCCTTAGGAAGAACTTCTGGTGTTTCTGATTGCTCTTTGGGGAATGTGTGAAGTCCCATGCAATTGCAAGCATTGTTCTTATAATTAGCATTGTTCTTATTCTGGGAGGGAGGGTATCCTGTAAAGATTAACACCAGAGGCTCAGAAGCCAAACTACTTGGGTTAAAATGCTGGCTCAGCCACTTCCTGGCTGTATAACAGCAGGCAAGTTACTTGTTAGCTTGAGACCTCAGTTTCTCCATCTGCTAAATAAGAATAATAACAGTATCCATTTACCAGGATTGTGTGAGAATCAAATGAGATAAGTTAAAAGTGCTTACCACAGTGGCTAGTTCAATGGTTCACAGACTACAACTGCCAGGCAAGTCTGTTTTGCTGCCTGTGTTTACAAATAAAGTTTTATTGGACACAGCCATATTGATTAGCTTGCCCATCATCCATGGCTGGTTTGTGCTACACCAGAGAAGAGTGGTTGCAACATTAACTCTATAGCCTGTGAAGCATAAGATGTTTATTCTCTGGTCCCAGGCAGAAAGTGTTAGACCAGGACGCAAGAAAAGACCACTGACTCCAATTAAAATCAAATTAAAGCAAGCTTATTATTTTGACTGGCCGGGCTGCCTTTCCCACCCAAAACGGCAGGAACAAAACAGCACCCCACCTTTCCTACAGCCCAGCTTTATAGCCCAGAAAGTTACACAAAAGGGGGGTTACAGATAACAGAACTCTGACAAGCATCACACTAATGGTAGTTTACATTTTTTGCTGGCCCCAAAATCAGAATTTATGAGGACCATTAGAGCCTCAGAGAGGGTCGTTGTCTGGCCAGGGAAGGCCAATATTTATGAGGTGTCACTAAAGTTTCAGAGAGGGCTGCTATCTGGTCAGAGAGCCAGGCATGGGTGAGTTCAAGGCACAGGCAGGCATCCCAAGCAGGTTCAGAATTTGCAGTAATTTATAGTAAAGCCGAAATTAGCTTTTCATGGCTTTGTGGAAAGATGGCTCCCAATTTTAATAAAAGATCAGGTTGGGTCTATCAAAAGAAAGTCTGCCAACCCTTGTGCTAGTTCATAGGTGAATTACCCAGTAAATATTAGCTGCTGTTACTCCACTTCATTTAATTCTTCCAACAGCTCATTCATTGTGAACATGAGGATCCAACTCCAGAGAGGGTAAGTGACTGGTCCAAGGTCACACAGCTAGGATGGTTCAGAACTGGGAGTTGAACTTTCAGCTCCAAAACTTTCTAGAATGTGATACTGACTGCTGCAGTCTGACTGGGTACAAATAACCAAGTTGCCACAAAGCTTTGTAGATTCAAACAGCAACTCTTTATTCCCCAATTCTCACTGGCACTTCACACACCACAAGGGAACCCACTCTTTCCACCGGGCTCCATCCAATCTCCCCCAACTTCCAGGGAACTCACGGAAACTCCAAAGTAGTGGGCGCCCTAGGCAGCAAGAGCCACCCTATTGCCCGACAGTAAAGGTCAAATATACAATACAATCAATCCAGCATCACAGCAATTATATACAGCTTAACTCAAATCATCATCTCAATGGTTCGCTGGCATCACCTTTTAACCATTCCCTCTGGCAAATGTCAGGCATCATTCTGAATGGGTTGCTGCTCTCAACAACTGACTAGGGATTCTCCCATGCTTGGAGTCCTTGGGCTTTGAGTTCTTCCTAAATTAGGCCTTAGGAGGAATGGGCTTAGCTCCCTAGGCAATGAAGGCCCACTGCCAAGTCCAGGGACACCTCCTTCCTCTCTGTGCCCAAGGCTCTACCCAGCCAGCAGGCACAGAACAGCTTTTTTACACCATTTAGGCCTTTCAACAGCCTTGTCTGCCTTCCTCTCCTTGGGCCCATGGCCTTGCTAGGCTGGGCTGCAGTGGCTGCCTCCCCGGGTCATTGACGTTTCTGTTCCACACTCAGGACTCTGTGATCTGCTTATTGGCCTTGCCCTTGTCCTTATAATGGACTGGTCTGAGGCCTTTTCCATTTCCTTTGGTGTGTTCTCCTGTCCGATAGCTACTATGACAGAATTATGTTGTTCTCCCTATCCTTAATCCTCTCAAACTGCCTAGTTATCTTTAATTTCCTATCCATTTCCCATACCAGGGAGTTAAGTGGAGCTAAGTCAGGCCAGTAGTGACAGATTAGTGGGGGAAAGCTCAGAGATGCTCACCCTGGGTCCCTGGAGCCCAGAGAGGTAGTTTGGGCCCCTGGAGCCTGCGGAGGCTGGCAGGATATGGGGACCACAAGATATCCCAGACATTACTGCTCTACTACACTCAAGCTGCCATGAGATTTGGCAACATCTTATCACCAGGGACTTGGATATGATATCAGTTTCCTTGGCTGTTACTAGAGGTTGAGCCCTGATCTGAGTCCCACCAGAACTACCTCACTGTCTTCAGCTCCTTCCCTTCCCTTCCCTTTATCCTCTTGAACTTCCCCTACCCCATCAAGAGTCTTGTTCTCTCTACAGAACACATTGAGGATGGGTACCAATGGTCTCACATGAAACATCACTTTGGCTGTGAGACCTCCATTGACAGGCCCAAGCCTCTGCCTTCCCCTTCTTCCCACCTTCCTGAGCACTATAGTTACCTTCTACTACAGAGTAGGCTCTCAACCACACTCAGTTTTGCCCTCTCCCTTGTCTTATAGATGGGAACATTTTTTCTCAAAATATGCTTTGGGAACCAGCCCATTTGTAATGGTGACACTTCCTGTTTTTTTTCATTTATTCCCTAAATCTGAAATAGCTTCTCACTTCCATTTAACTAAGTTCCATTCTCCCTTCTTGTAACCCTTCCTGGATAAAATCTCTCACAGGTACCTTGTCAGAATTAAGAGGCCAGAAGGTAAATGGTTTTAAAAGCATTATCAGGGCTGGGGATGTGGGTCAAGCAGTAGCGTGCTCACCTGGCATGCGTGGGGCACTGGGTTCGATCCTCAGCACCACATAAAAATAAAACAAAGATCTTGTGTCCACCGAAAACTGAAAAATAAGTATTAAAAATTCTCTCTCTCCTCTCTCTTTCTTCTCTCTCTCTCTCTCTCTCTCTCTCTCTCTCTCTCTCTCTTATAATAAAAAGCATTATCATCTATCAGTAAGGAGATGTCCTCATAGTCAAAAATGACCCACGAGGATTTAGTTGGCATTTGACACTCACCTTCTATTTCAAGGATGGTTTGTCTCAGAATGTGAGTTTTCTAAAGACTGAGGATTGGCTGGATCCTGGGAGATTCCCACTGGGACAGCACTTCCTCACAAGAAGTGTCTGGAAACAGCAGCAATATGGTCCCATCTGTAGAGAATGGCAGGGCCCAGGCTCTGTGTCCCCATTTGACTTAAGTGAATGCCTGCTGGAAGTCAGGATCATGCGTTACTTGACACTTCAAATCTCCCATCAGTGAGACTCATCAGAATATTTATGATCAAAGGAATACTAGACCAGGAGTTAGGCAGACCTGATGAGACTCCCCTGTCCAGCTTATTTGGTCATTCCATTTGGTCTCTAGAAGTCTTGATATGAGATTATATGTGCAGAGTAGTTAAGGCTGTTCCTGGAACACAGTAGATGCTCAGCATATCAGGCTCTTAGTACTGCTCCTGCCTCCATTGCTTCCCCATCATCCCCACCCCATCAAGCCCCGTCCAGATCTAAATACTTTCAGAGCAGCCCAGATCCCCAAAAGGGGCTGGGCCATGACTGCAGGAGACCCTGGGACTCCTTCTGGGCTGTGCAGTGGGCCTGGGGAACTAGGGTCACAGGAGCTTAGATTGGCCCAGGCCTTGAAGCCAAGAATCAGGGCTTTAGCACAAGTAGTTGGGTCTAAGAGTAAGAAGGATGTGGTCAGTGTGGAGGGGCTTGGCTGCCATCCCCAAAGATCCATATTAACTTAGCTGAGTCCCTGGTCCTGTCTATCATGTGATGTTGGGGCTGAGGTGGCTATAACAATGATCTCCAAAGTAACTCCCAGCTTGACCACTTCATGGGTGTGAAAAGATTGAGGAGAGAGAGAGTTGGGGGAGCCAAGGTCTCCAGCTTTGACACCCCAGCAGGGGGCAATGCCACCAGAGCCTGGTGCCAGACCCTCTGAGGAATGAGGTACCACAGGGATCTTTCAGGTGAAGCAAGGGCTGAGCAGGAAGCCATCCTGTTGGCAGCATGTTGCAATGGAATGGAGGCAGAGGCCACCAGTGACCAATCAGTTTCTTGTGTTTGCATTCATAACAGCTTCCCCTTGGCAGGAGCAAGAGTCACCACACAAGGGCCAGGGGAGCCTCACCTCTGTGCAAGCTCCCAAGGCCAGGCAGTGCTCCCTGGGGACCCCAGGTAGCCTAAGTGTATTCTGTTTAGCAACTGAGGCCTCTTACCTCTCCATCATTATACTTCTCTCTTTTTCAGAACTGTTCTGAATTGTCACGGAAACCAAAACTGTAGTCTCCCCATGTTTTCTGAGCCAGGCCTGCTGATGAGGCCTATTTCCAGCCAGTGTTGGTAGACGGGGCCTATTATGGTTTGGATGTGACATGTTCCCAAAAGCTTATGTTTGAGACAATGCAAGAAGGTTTGGAGGAGAAATAATTGGGTTATGAGAGTGTGAACCTCATCAGTGAATTAATCCCTGATGGGATTAACTGAGTAGTGACTGGAAGCAGGTGGGGTATGGCTGGAGGAGGTGGGGCATTGAAGGTGTGGCTACGGGCTTTATATTTTATATCTAGAGACTGAAGCTTCTTTCTTTCAGCTTTCTGATTATCATGTGAGCTAGTTACCTCCATTACACTATTCCATCATTATGTCCTGCTTTACCTCGAGCCCCAAGGAATGGAGTCTTCTGTTGATGGGTTGAGACATACAAAATTGTAAGCCCTCAAATCAACTTTTCCTCTTTTACAGCTGTTCTGATTGGGTCTTTCTGTCACAGCAGCAAAAAAAGTTAACTAAAACAGGGACCATTCCTTACCTTTTCTCCCTCATATGGCCTCTCAAGCCAAGACTTGAACAATGTCTACCTGCCTGCCAGTCTTCCATCTTTCCTTCCTTCCTTCTTTCCTTCCTTCCTGCCTTCCTTCCAGTACTGGGGATTGAACCAAGGAGTGCTCTACCTCTGAGTTATTTTCCCAGTTCTTTGAATTATTATTTTTAAGACAGAGTCTCCCTAAATTGACCAGGCTGGCCTTGAATTGTGATCTTCCTCCCTCAGCCTCCCCAGTAATCAGGATAACAGGAGTTTGCCATCACACCTGGCTGAAAGATAAATTGTTGATCTTTCTGGCTCTGGCTGACTCTAGCCCAGTGCAAGTACCCTAGGTGTACCCCTTGTGTCCTCCTTGAGCCTCAGTTTTCTTGTCAATAATCTGACTGGAGGGAATAGGACTGTGTTGAGCTCCAAGGGCCCCTCCAATTGTGAAATTCCCAGAGTTGGAAGTTGCATTCCATGTCTGGCTTTCTTTACCTGGTTCTGTAGAGAATGCTGAGCCTGAGTCTCTTGCCCTTCTTTTAGAGGGACCTGCAGCCATTCTGATATCACTTTCCAGTTCCCTACACATCCTTAGCCCGCCTATACATTCCTCACTTCTGGGGGATCCTGGACCTCTTAAGGGTGTGTGTGCACCACACATGCTCATGCTCATACCCCAGTGTGCCCTCCACCCTCATCCACATATGTAAATGGAGAAAGAAAGTGCTAATATGTCTTGACCTTTGTCCATCCACATGGTTTCCCCAAAATAGTGGTAAACACATACCTGGGGCCCAAATTCACAGTCATCAGGCAGACTATATGTGGAACTTAGGCTTTCTTATTTCCCTGTCTGTAAAAACTTTCACTTCATTAGGACTTTATGAGATTTCATTCATCCATTCAGCAAATATGCATGGAAAATTTACTACGGGCCAGGCACCATTCTAAATGCTAGAATGAAATGAGATAACACATATAAAGTGCTAAGTCCTAGACCAGGCATTTTGCAAGATCCAGTCAAAGTAAATTTTCCCTCCTTTATCCACATAGTTATAGCCAACATCCACTGATCACCTACTATGCATCAGGCACTGTTTTATGCAATTTTATTTGTATATTTCTCACAATTCTTTGAAGTAGTCACTATGATTATCCCCATTTTCCAGATGAGAACACTGAAGCACAGTCTGGTGAAGTGATTAGTTCCAGGACACATGGCTAGTAAATGGTAGTCTGGCCCAAAGTCAATGCTCTTAACCACTCTAAAAAAAATCTATCTCTCTGACTAGTGCTTACAGGTTTTTTCTTCAATTAGGACTCAACACACAGTTCCACATGTATAAGAGAAATGTACACATACAGATGCACACATTGTGCACACATTCATGCTGTAAGTGTTATTGCTCATGCTCAGTGACCCTGGCCCTGTGCTGGTCCCATGAACATGAAAAGGTCCATCCTCCATCTATGTGGGATGCTCCTTTTCCCACTAGACCACAGCTTTGAACTCCCAGGGCCACCCCCTCATCCCAGGGACACACAAGCACATCCACACTTCTTCCTCTGCTCCCATGGCCAGATTAGGGGGAAGAAAAGAGAAGGAATGTTATCTGCAATTGGAGGCTGTGATGTGTGGTGGGCAAGGTAAGCAGGAGGAGGGAGCGGGGAGGGGGGATAGCTGTGACCACAGACAAAGGGCTGGGTGAGGGAGCCTGCATCAGCAGCAGCAGGAGGAGGAGGGAGAGCGAGCCCCAGATCTTGATAAACCATGCAAGGTTGGAGAGGGTGGATTTGAGGATTGGACTTGCAAGAACTTTCTCAAGCCATAAATTTTCACTGGCTGCCTGAAGCCCAGAGCCTGGAGGCCAGAGGCCGGAAACCTGAGCAAGCCCTGAGAAAGCCAATCTCAGGATCAGCAGGGTCAGGTCCAGGCCCCAGTGGTAGGAGGAGCCATTGGGCTGCCCAATCTTTTGGGATTCAGCACTATGCCCCCAGCACCTGGAGTGAGAGTGGCACCCTGCTCTGGAGGTTACCAAGGAGTGCCAGCTCCCTGTGTTGGTCTGCATTTTTCTGCTATTGTGGGCACTCATGTGTCTGTGTGTCTGTATATGCAGTGGAGTAGCTGAGCAGTTAAGAATGAATGTACAAGCCAGGCATGGGGTGCATGCCTGTAATCCCAGTGACTCAGGAGGCTAAGGCAGGAGGATCACAAGTTTGAGGCCAGCCTCAGCAACTTAGTGAGACCCTGTCTCAAAAAGTGTGTGTGGGGGTGTTGGGGATGTAGCTTAATGGTGAAGCACCACTAGGTTCAATCCTGAGTACTGCAAAAGAAGAAAAAGAGGAAAAGGAAGAAATGTCCACATCTGGCTCCACAGCTTACCAGCTGTATGACCTGAGAATGCTGTATATCCTTCCTGACCCTCTGTCTTATCTACAAATAGTGATAAGTATTGCTACCTTATAGGATTGGAAGGATGGTCTGATGTATTGCATGTGGGCCTGACACACAATAAATGCTTAATAATTGAAGTGTTATTTTCACTACACTGAACCCACCCACCCAAGAGACCCCCAGACTCAGTTCAGCTTCCAAAAGGAATGGCTGCCACCCTCACACCTCCTCTATGGTCTTGTGTCTTTATCAGTGAGCATGACTAGCACTCTACCATTCCTGCACATTCTCACCACCCAACAAGGGCCCAATTTGCAGCCCAAGATCCCACCTGAGGTAGCACACACAGAGGATGCAAGCACGCATTCCCATAAAGCATTCATGAATCTACCTACACACATCTGCACATACCTGCATGCACAGGTGCATTCACATTCCTGCATGGGTCATGCATATGAATCCATGCATGATTGCTCAGGATCATATACACTAGCTGTAACACACACACACACACACACACACACACACACACACACACAAATATATTTTTGGCACTTGGGATTAAACCCAGGGTGCTTAACCACTGAGGCACATCCCCAGCCCTTTTTATATTTTATTTAGAGATAGAGTGTCTCTGAGTTTCTTAGGGCCTTGCCAAGTTGCTGAGGCTGGCTTAGAACTTGCAATTTTCCTGCCTCAGCCTCCTGAGCTGCTGGGATTACAGGCATGAGCCACCATGCCCTGCTAAACATATATATTTCTAATTGTGATCTTCAACAACTTGCTGCTCCTCTTGGAGTTCAGTTTTCTTACTTGTAGAACAAGTGTAACATTGATCCTTGCTTTAGCCACTTGACCTGTATCTTGAGTACATCCAATTCAATATTGCGTGTGGAGTATACTTGGAAATTTCTATGCAAATATTACCACTACTCCTGTCCACTCTGCCACCAAATTAACAGACAAATCCATTCCCTATACCCCATTCCACTGCTGCTCCTTTAGCCCAAGCCACCTTCTTGTCTCATCTGGATCCCTGTTTGCACCTTTGCCCCACTACAGATCTCTGTCCACCCTGCAATGATGTGTTTTAAAAAAATAGTTCTAATCAGTTATATGTGACAGTTGAAAGCTCTTCGATTCAGTTGAAAGCTCTTCGATTCATGGAGTAGAATTTTTCACTTCTCTGGTTGTGCATGAAGTAGAGTCACACCATTCGTGCAGTCGTACATGTACCTAGGGCAATGATGTCCTTTTCATTCCACCATCTTTCCTAGCCCTTTGCCCTCTACCCCCTGCCCTTTGCCCCATCCAAAGTTCCTCCACTCCTCCCATTCCCCCCACATGAATTAGCATCCACTTATCAGAGAACACATTCAGCACCTGGTTTTTTGAGATTGCCTTATTTTGCTGAGCATGATATTCTCCAACTTCATCCATTTACCTCCATATGCCATGATTCTATTCTCTTTTAATGCTGAGTAACATTCTATGGTGTATATATGCCACAGTTTCCTTATATGTTCATCTATTTAAGGGCATCTAGTGCTTCTGTTAGCTTGTTGCCCATGGTATTTCTCCCCTGCTTAAACCCTTGATGGTTCCTTGGCTTCTAGTTTCCCAGTGTTTCAGAAGAGCAGTGAGCACAGTGGTCAGGCTCTGGAGCCCAACTGTATCCTGCTTCCTAATTTGAATTTGCACTGGGACTGTGGGCAAATCACTTTACTTCTTTGAGTCTCAGTGTTCTCATTTGAGAAATGAGGCTAATAATAGACCCTGCTCTTAAGGTGATTTCAAATATTAAATGAGCTACTACTAAAATGGGACTTGGCACCTCCTTATAATTGTTAAGACACAGAACTCATTCTAGAACATGCCTATCTGTCTTCCATGGACGCTTCCAGCTACAGTTTGAACAGCACTTCCTCTAGAAAGCCACCCTGAATCCCTGCCTACATTAGCCTGCTCAGAAGAAAGCACCCCAAGCTTGGTCTAATAGTGCTGCCCTAGCCTTAACTTTTTGTTCCATCTGTCTCCCACACTCCCCTGGAAGCTTCATGAGGCCATGTTTATTTCTGCCCCCAGGGCCCAGCACATAGTATATGCTCTCTGTGTCCTTGATGGTTGGATTTGCTTGCCTTCTGATACTGGGCATCAAAACCAGGGCCATGCACCTGCTAGGCCAGCATTCTACCACTGAGCTACATCCCAGCCCTGGATGGATGGACTTTCTAACATATGTCTTGCACCCTCAACAGAGGACAAAGTTTTTGAAGGAGGAGATTAAGGATAGGCAAGGTAGAGGCTGGGGCCCAGTGTTCAGGTGATAGCTACATGTAAAAGAAGACCAAGGAGTTTGGAAAAGAGACAGTAAGGGCATCTGTATTCCTCTTCTTGGCTCAGAGCTTAGATTTTTGTACTAAAGGTGAATCTTTATTTTACTAAGCTCCAGCCTGGTTCCCTAAAAAAGAAAGGTTTCCAATGGAAGATAGGAATAGAACTTATTTTTTGTGGTTCTGGGAATTGAACCCCGGGCCTTGCACGTGCTAGGCAAGTGCACCACCATTGAGCTGCATCCTAAGCCATTTTTATCATTATATTTTGAGATAGAGCCTCACTAATTGCCCAGGCTAGCCTCAAGTGTGTGATCCTCCTGCCTCAGCCTCCTGAGTAGTTGAGATTATAGGCAGGGGGCCACCATGTCAAGCTGAATTTGGAACACTTCTAGGGTGTCTACTGTATGTCAGAAAGAATGTTAGTGTGTGTTATTCTCATATTGCTCTTTGGAGTCTGTGGGTAACTAAAATTCATGCTGTCCCAGACCAGCTACAGGGAGTCTATTACTGGTCCTGATATCCAAGAACAGTACTGGTTACAACTTCCCATGTATTTCCTCCAAGGTAAGACCAAGTACAGATGTGGAAATCCAAAGGCTGAAATGAACCTAAATCAACAAATGTTGAGACAAAAACTCCAGGGAGCAGCCAGGGGGTGCAGTGGTGCATGCCTATAATCCCAGCTGCTTGGGAAGCTGAGGCAGGAAAATCACAAGTTCAAAGCCAGCCTCAGCAAATTAGTGAGGCCCCAAGCAGCTTAGCAAGACCCTGTCTCTAGATAAGATATAAAAAGTACCAGGGATGTGGCTCAGTGGTTAAGCTCCCCTGGGTTCAAAAAAAGAAAGAAAGAAAGAGAGAGAGAGAAAGAAATTTCAGGAAGCAGGTCATGCACAGAGTAGAGAAGAAAGAGTGGTGCATGGAGAAGAAAGAATAAGAAGGAGGAGATAAGAGTGTATATAGAGAGGAAATAGGAAGGGTCAGTGTATGGTGCTTCTTTCTGGCACCTTCTCAGGCTGTGTCCACTCTGATAATGCTATAGTGAGGCTACATAAATACATCACAAGTGACTTCTATTCAACCACGGGCCCATATGCATGGAGAGCAAAATGAGGGGACCAGGAATCTGAGGCTTAGAGCCAACTTATTGTTCTATGTTCTCAGGCCTGGTGAGCCAGGGCTGTGGGCACTGGCTGGTGGTCACCTGAGGGCAGGCGCTGGTGCTCTGGTCAGCAGCAGGAGGTGGACACACTGCTGCCTATGGTAGACCTTCCTACTTTTTGTGTTCATTCTGGAAGAAGCTATTCCATCCCTGGCCCTGTGTTGCCCCTTCCCTTCAGGATACTGAAAAGTGCCAGCCACCAGCTCCTAAATTCATGTCTCTGGGGGTATGCAGAGCATTCATTGACAGGCAGTTCTTGGTTTCTTTGAGTACCTTGTAGCCTTTTCATCTTGCCACACCTATTTTCCAGGCCAGGGATTGATGTAGACACCCTGCACACAGGCCTTGTTTCCTTCTCAGAATCACTAATAAAGAAGGTCTCAGGAACTTCATATATTTTATTTTGTTTTTAAAAGTCTATCACAAGTAACCAGGTGTAGTGGGGCATCCTGTAATCCCAGCTACGTGGGAGGCTGAGTGAAGCAGGAGGATCACAAGTTCAAGGTCAGCCTTAGTAAATTAGTGATATCCTGTCTCAAAATAAAAATAAAAAGGGCTGGGAATGTGGCTCAGTGTCAAAATGCCCTGGGGTTCAATCTCTAGTACTGCAAAGAAAGCTCTATCATAATATATTAATTTTTTAACAGTGCTGGGGATGGAACCCAGGGTCTTGTACATGTTAGGTAAGGACTCTGCCCCTGAACTACACCCCCACTCCAGCAGTTTCACTGCAGACTCGAAGAGTGATTCTCTAAGAAGAAAAGTGACTTTCACAGAGTCACCCATGCAGGAAGCAGCAGATCAGGGACTTCAGCCAAGATCTGTCAACTAACAGAGTTCATGGCTCCAAT
Organism: Urocitellus parryii; assembly: GCF_045843805.1. Taxonomy (NCBI): domain Eukaryota; kingdom Metazoa; phylum Chordata; class Mammalia; order Rodentia; family Sciuridae; genus Urocitellus; species Urocitellus parryii. Next base: position 2,215,970 of record NW_027554068.1, read on the forward strand.
CCACTATCTCCTTCAGAGCAAAGGCCAAGGAGTCAGAGGAGCAGATGTCCCATGCCTGGAAGTCCCCGGGTCATATCTCACAGTGATGTCATGGACAGAAGTAGCCTCAAGGGTGATTTGTTCCTAATTGAGTTCCTCATTTAAAAGATGAGGCCAACAGAACCTAATAAGGGAGAGGGTTTTACTTGTCAGGGCCATAAGCCTATTAAGTGACACGACAGAGTCTGGAACATAGAAATATCTCAGATACCGACACCAGAGTGTGAGTTCACAGGTGCCAAGAAAGCCTTCGACATTTGCATACCACAATGTTGGTACTTGAGGCTCATTTTGGTATTTTTTTCGTGGAGTAAAGAGACCGCATGTTGGGATTTGGGATGGGCCTGGGACATTCATGCTGACATCTTAGACTCAAGATGGCTCCTACACTTTCATCAAAAAGCAGAAGCTCAGAGGGGGGCAGAGAAGGCATGTCAAGAGTTCCTGCAGTGCCACTCAGATGGAAAAGGGCACCTGTGTGTGCATCAGTTCCCTGGCATCAAACAGAATGAATGGTCCAGTACCTTGGTCTCAGAGGACTTAGATAGATGGACCCAAGGTGGCTGACCTAGTTGAGGCAACCCTTGCTTTGCCTGTAAACCATGAGCACTGGGCCTCCTGGGAATTTTGCTTTGAGCTCCACCAATAAGGCAGAAGTGTCCTGAAGTCCCTGCAAATCTCTGCCAGATGTCCCCAACCCAGCTCACATACCCAAAGACACATATTCCCAACTGGGTGCAGGGGAAAAGGTGGGCAAGAGGGCCTGTGAGGGACCTCAGGACTTACTGCCACAGTGGGCATGTCCCCTGCCTCAGGACCCACCAGGAGGGGAAGCTGGCACTCCACAACCACTCTGCCCCAGAGCAGAGGCAACCAGGAGATTTTCCTGGTTAGGCCAGTCCAAGCCAACCCCCTATGGGCCTGAGGAGGGGACAACCCTATGGACCAGCTCCTCCCAGCCCCCACTTACATCTTTATTACATTCCTGGAAACCATCCAGGCCATATTCCGCCTGACAGGCTGCTGGGAAGACCCACAGAGCACTATGGCAATGCTGGTTGGGCCAGGCCTGACGGCCAGCAAGAGCAAGAGCCGCAGGGCTAGGGAGCCTCCCTTCTAGAGCCAGCCTGGATTCCTCAAACGCCTCCAACACCAGCCAGCCCCCACTCCATCTAGAATGCTCCTGCCCCCAGTCCACTCACCCCCGCCCAGCCTGCAAACCCATGCACACGGTGCCCTCTGCAGGGCTTGATGTACTGCCAACTCCAATGCCCAGATCCCCAGGCCCTAAAGCCTCTGAGGAGGACTTGGTGCTGCCTCTCCTGAGCAGTCCAGAGCTAGAGCTTTCTAGCTTTGGTTAGTTTTCTCTCCCTTTTGGAAAATGTAGTTCTTCATCAGGCCCCCAGTGAGTTACAAAGAGCAAAAATCAAAATGTTTCTCAGAGTGTTTCCATATTTATAATTTGGTAGAGAATATTTCATTATTTGTGGAACCAAAAAGCACATCCATAGACCTTCTAAATCCTCAGAAAATGAGATCATCACCCACACCTTTAGCAGCCCTCCCCAATATCCATTCCCAGTGAAAGCAATGCACCTTCTTGTTTGATGCCTGCACCCCTGGAGGCCCACAGGGCTGTAGGAGAGGCCACAGCACAGAAGGGAGCACAGCTTCGAGCCCCTCCAGCTCCCTCACTCATCTCCCTGTTTGGGAGTCCCCCAATTCCCCCTCACTCCCTTCCTTCCTCCCTCTTTCTTCTCCTATCCATCTCTTCCTTCTCATTTTAGCCACAGAAACCTTCCATGAAGCAAAACCCCATGTGAAAGCTCAATGGTCAATCAGGTCACCAGGTGTCATTCTGGTTGAGAAGAAATGGGACTCAACAGTCCCATCTTCTGGGCTCCCACTTGTGCTTCAGGGGCCCTAGAAACCTCCTGAACACTCCAAGGAATGGAGTTTGAAAAACACCGGGGTTGGCCAGGTGTGGTGGCACACGCCTGTAATACCAGCAACTGGGGAGGTGAGGCAGGAGGATTGTGAGGCTTTGGGGATGTGGCTCAGTGGTCAAGTGTCCCTGAGTTCAATCCCTGCTACACACACACACACACACACACACACACACACACACACACAATGTGATTGTCAGCTCTGGCAGTCAAACAATAGGTGCCTTTCCTTGCTCTTAAAACATACCCTTCTTTCCTGCTCATCTCCCCTCCCTTCTTCCTTTCTGTCTTTGGCCTTCCCCACTCCTTTCTCCCCTCTTTGCCCCTCACACTATGCATGGGCCTCACTTACAGAGCCTTAGGTCTTGTCTGGCTCTGCTTTTTCTGCCTCAGGTGAGTGGCAGGGGCCTTTTGCCAGCTCTGGGCTATAATTTGGAGTCCCTGGTTGGCCGGACAGTGCTTGCCAGTCACATGAGCAAAGGCCCTGGAGCCAGGCATCCCTACCCAGACCTTTAAACTGTAATCAAGGCAAGAGTGGGGGCACCAATTCCAAAAGAGAACTGGAGAATTTCTGTTGTTGTCTGGAGGGACTAGGGAAGGTCAAGCACAATGTCAGATGCAGACACATCCTTGAGTTAAATATCCCTCCCCACTTGCTCCATGGTGTGGGACCAGATAATTGAGGGAATTAAGGAACAGAATCCTGATTACATACCAGAGTCCTCAAACCTGCCATCCTGCCATAGAACCCTCCAGAAATAACCGCCCTGTTTAGGCTACAGACAAGGGAAGCATGGATAGTTCAAGGCTGAGGGTCAAGGTCTGAGTCCAGAGCCTTCTCTGGCTTCCTTTTCCCCAGCAGGGCTCCAGAGTGACCTAAACTGTCTTCTTTCCTTGGATGCTATGTTCCAGGTACAGTGCTAGACACTGGAAATATAGTTGCAAATGAATAAGCACATATCTCTGTCTCATGTTGCTGACTTTCAAGACAGTGAGGATGGAGAGTAAACCAAATGGTTAAGTAGAAAATACTATCAGACACTGAAAATGGAATCAACAAGGGGCATGGGGAAGTAAGGCAGGGGTAACATAGGGTCAGGAGGGTCTCATCAAAAAGGTGACATTTAAGCAAATACTCAAAGGACCTGAGGGAGAAACTTGAGTATATACCCAGGGGAAGAACACTTCAGGCCAAGGCCCTGGGGTGAGCACATGCTGATGTGTTTGATAAACAGCCAGTATGGCTGCAGAGAGCCATAGGAAGGGTGGGAGGAGATGAAGACTGAGAGATAAAGGGAGGAGGAGACCCTATAGAGCAATATGAGTAATTCAAAGAAGTTTAGCTTTTGTTCTGAGTGAGATGGAAGGATTTATAGGAGGAAGGGATATGGGATCTGATAGAATTGTGTTAAGACGCTCTTTCTAGTTGCTGAGGTCCCGGGGCACTGGGAACATAAGGTAATGATCCAGGCTGGGGAGAATGAGGACTCAGCAGATGGGTGGTATCTAGATATAGTTTGAGATCAAAGCTAAAGAATATGAGGTGGGCACGAGGGACAAGAAGCCCTGGACCAAGGTGTGTGTGACAAATCCTAGAGTAAGGCCAGAGGCTACTGAGCCAGGGCCTGACCCTCCAGGAAGTTGCAGTCCAGTGGGGCCTATAGATCCAACAGGATGTGTTGCTGGCACACAATCCCAGGGGGCTGCACAGCATAGGGGGAACACTCTGACCATGAAATACTATAGGGCTGGACATTGACCAAAACACAGTTGAAGGAGACTGAAGAGTCCTAGATAAGGCAAAAGAAGCGCATGTCTAGTCTGGGGAAGATCAGGCTGATTTGTGTATTGAAGTCAGAGTTTGCTCTTCACTTGGGGCTAGATGGAAACTGAAGCTAGCCCCCTGGGGTGGAATGTTATGGTTTGGATGTGAGGTGTCCCCCAAAAGTTCATGTGTGTGACAATGCAAGAAGGTTCAGAGGAGAAATGATTGGGTTGTGGGAGTCTTAACCCAATCAGTGAATTAATCCCCTGACAGGATTAACACAGATAGTAACTAAAGGTAGGTAGGGTGTGGCTGGAGGAGGTGGACACTGGGGGCATGCCTCTGGGGTATATATTTTGTATCTGGTGAGTGTGGTCTCTCTCTTTGCCTCCTGATCATCATGTGAGTTGCCTTCTCCTACAGCAATAGGTCACGTAGACCCTGGGAGTCAAGGCCAGTGGCCTGGGCACTGGACTAGCAGCTTGGGCTAGTTTTCCTATCAAATCCATCTCCCCTATCAGATCCCTCTTCCCCTTCCCCTGGCCAATCCACCCCACTTCCTCATTGTAGGGAGGGAAGGGATGGGAAGCACAGGGCTGTACCAAGTCCTGGGAGAGGAAGGAGCCAAAGTTACTTGGCTCATGCATGCTGCAGGACCCTAGCTCTGTGCTCCTCAGGCCACAGGGATGTGAAGGGCTCATGGGTCATACATCATCTAGTCTAGCAGTGCATGCAGAGGGCCTGTGGATCACCATCTGTAATCATACTTGTAACAGAATATATTGGTAGCTCCAGATTTCAGAAGACCTGGTACCAACCACGGCAACAACCATAGCTATCATTTATTAAATTTTTTTATTTGTTACCAGGATTGAACCTAAGGGTGCTTAATCAATGAGCCCTATCCCCAACCCTTTGTAATTTTAATTTTGAGACAGAGTCTCACTAGGTTGCTTACAGCCTCACTAAATTGCTGAGGCTGACCTCAAATCTGCAATCCTCCCTCCTCAGCCTTCAGAACACATGGGATTACAGGCTTTTGCACCACCGTACCCAGCTATTGAGCTTTTCTGTATGCAGGCACTGTGCTAGATACTTTCTGTGTATTATCTCATTTAAAAGACATGATAAACCAGTGAGGTATATGGTAGCAGTATGCCCATGTCAGAGAGGAGGCAGCTCCCACCCAGAAGTTGAGTTCCCTACCCACTCTATGTAGCTAGGAAGAAGCAGACCTGGGATTTGAACCCACGGAGAAACATACACCTATTTTGACTGTGGGTGATTTAACCATGAACTCAGAGTGGCATAACCAACATCCTTTGACTGGTGGTGCTAGGGAAAAAGAAAAGAGGACAGGAGCCCCTCTTCCTAGGACTCTCCTTCCCTCACTTTCCCCAACCACCCCGACCCACCTGCCCTCCCTCCTCACTTCACCTCTTCCTCTTTGCGGATTCCAAGGAGGCAACTGGGGCAGGGGTAAGGGCTCTCCATCTGCCAGGTCTAGAGAGGCAAGGCCTGGGGCTGGGGTATCCAGGAGGGGAAACTATTTGGCTTGAAGATCCAGGGCAGAGGGGGAGTGGAACAGGGGGCTGTCCCGGGGAAGGAGGATCATGCTCCAGACTTGGGCAAAGCCCCTCAAATTGTAGCGAGGGTCTGACCTGGCTCCAAACCACTGTGGTCTGGCTCATTCTTGTTAGCAAGGAATGAGGAATTTGAAAATTACTGGAAGGATTGAGGGAAACAAGGAATTTCTTCATCTACACTCAGGGCAGGTTTGGGGTGTAGGGAGGCCTCCACAAAGGCCCCATGCCACTGTCCTCAACTCTAAATCCACCCTTGCTAACCTTACATTCCCTAGTCCTGTCAGCCTGTGATGGCTGCCATGATAGGACACTACTTGCCAGGAGCTCAGCAGGATTGAGAGGGTACTCCACAAAGGAGCTCCCAGAATCAGGTCAGTTGGGGCTCAGCAAAGTGGGACTGAGCTGAGGGCTACTTTGGGGACAGCAGAATAAAGGTACATTCTTATGCAACATTGCTGGAGCCATTCCATTGGATCTCAAGTTCAAAGCTAGCCTCAGCAAAAGTGAGGTGCTAAGAAAACTCAGTGAGACCCTGTCTTTAAATAAAATACAAAATAGGGCTGGGGATGGGGCGCAGGGGTCAAGTGCAAAAAAAAAATTCAGGGAAACTTGCTCAGCTCAGCCCTCAAGGATGTGTGCCTCCTGTCCCTCTGAGAGGGGGGCTAAATACATGCTGATTAACCAAACTTCCTAGGTTCGAGACTAGACTCTTCTACTTACTATGTGACTTGGGGCAACCTCCTTAGCATCCTATGCCTCAGTTTCCTCACTTCAAAAACACAAACAGTGGTGTATTCATCTTATTAGGCTTTTATTTTTTTTTGGGGGGGGGAGGATGAAATAAGTCACAGAAAGCACTTAAAGTGGTGCCTGTTGCATAAGAAACACTCAATTACCTTGACATAATTTCTATGATCCCACTTTTAGGTCCAACCCCATCCCTGCCATCCATTATGACACTGGAAAAGCCAAGGCCCACTCTGCTAGTCCAGCATCTGCCTGTATTCCTGTCTTCCGTACAGTCTTACCCCAGCTTCTGTGTTCTGGCCCTTCTCTCCTGTCTTGTTTCTAGACTCTGACTGATAATAGTGTCCCAGTACCAACCTTATCCACCTCTGCTCTGGTCACTGGTGACCTTTCCAGTGGCTTGGGGCCCTTCCAGCTCCATGAAACCCTGGGGACTGGGGATTACCTTGTCTGTGCTGGGCCTTTTCAGGACTAGAGTCCTGGTTCTCCAGCCCCTACTTGGGTTCCACTGCCTGCAGACAGATTTCCAGCTGCTACCCCCTCCATAGCTGTCCCCTGACTGTTTAGCATCACCTGTTGCTGGATTCAGCTGGTTGCTGGTTGGAGGTCCTCACCCCTGCCTGGATGTCTCCCAGACCTCTCTAGAGAGCCTGCTGTGCAGAGGACTGACTCTGTTTCCATCATGACCTGTTTTGAGACTCGGTAGTGGCAGCAGATCACCAAAAGAAGGATGTTGGGGGTTTCCGGTGGCCAAGTTCAATGGCTCCACGCTTAGGTGGGAGCCCTGTGTGCACTTGGCCATCCAGAAGAGCCCTTTGTACCCACCACAGCCCTACCCTCAATCTCCCTCCCCTAGGCCCTTTTAGGAGGGGGACTAGGAGGCTGCTCCCCTGCTCTGTCAGCCACATCTAGTTTGTGCTTGGCTCCAGAAGGCAGAGGTCAAGCAAGAAAGAGGAGAGAAGAGGGAGGAGGAGGAAACGTGGTACTGGAAGAGAGATCAACGTCCAGTGGTGGAGAAGCTCAGGGCAGGGCACCGGGGAGGGTGGGGAGGGGAGGGGAAACTAGGCCCGGGGTATTTCTGTACAATAATCCAGGAGAAGAGGGCCAGGCTGACCAGATAGTGAGTAATCTTCAGGGGGCAAAGGCAGAGACTCTGCCGGGAGCCTGGGGCTGGAGGAGCTGGCCTGGGGCTCAGTCCGTGGACTGGAGCCATGATTTCAGATGCGGGGAATCTGAGGCCAGCTGGACCCAGGGACTAGTGAGCAGGGAAGGTGGGAGTGGGTGAGAGGAGCCAACCATCCTCCCTGCCCCACATCCAGCACAAGAGGATGGAAAGTGAGGTGTGACAGACCTGCCCAGCTCTCTGTCTGCCACCATGGGGTTATCTGGCTGGGCGTGGGGGCAGAGTTTCTGAAATGCACACTTCCTGGGCTCTGGCCTGTGAGGGAGATGGTGTGAGAAAGGGGGAGGAACACACTCTCGGAAACCTCAGGGGAAGGGTCAAGCCCTCATTTTCTTTCCCATGGGATCTCCAGTCATGGGGTTGAGGAGAGGGAATGTGAGAGAGTCAGGTCATGGGGGGAGCAGGGAAGTCACCAAGTACCAATTCTATTTTGTGCCTCTTGCCATACATTAGCACATAGATTCTTCCTGAAAACCAGATGAGGGAACAGTGATGCATATTTACACCGAGGTGAAATGATTTGCCAAGCATCATGCAGCTACAGAGGCAAGTAATCAGCAAACACAGTTCTGTCATGCCCCAAAGCCTGGCTTTAGAAGCAATATTGCAAAGTGAGGGGCCACAAGTCCAGGCTTTGCTCTAAGACTGCCTGGATTTGTGTCTACTACCTATTCCCTGCCAGCTGTATGACCTTAGGCAAGTGACGTCATCTCTCAGCCTCAATTTCTCATCTGTAAAGTGGGGCTAACAATAGAATTACCTTCAAGCCAGGCCCAATGGTGCATATTTGTAATCTCAGAGCCCTGTGAGGCTGAGGCAGGAGGATTGCAAGTTCAAGGCCAACCTGGGCAACTTAGTAAGACCCTTTGGCAAAATAAAAAACAAAAAGGACTTAGGACATGGCTCAGTGATAAAGTACCCCTCCGCTTAAGTTTCCTGTACACACACACACACACACACACACACACATACACACACGGTACATTCTTAACATTGTTATGAGGAGTAAACAAATTAATATGTATAAAACACCTAGAACAGTGCCTGGCATAAAATAACTCATTGCTAAGAAACACAAAATGAGTACTTTTCTTATGTCCTTCATAGATCTCCTTAGAGGAAAGAGCATGAGCAAGGCAAAAGAACTATTGGGGAAAATACAGGGCAGAGGGTCACTCCAATTCCCTTAGAATTGGAGTACTCCCATATTTGGACAATAGTATTAGGAGTCTTCCAACCAGAAGCTCGTGAGACCCAGCAATTGCACTTCTGGGAATTCATCCTAAGGAAATAATGGGTCAAGAGAGCAAAGATGTACATAACAGGATGTTCATTGCCAGGTTGTTTATTATAGTGAAAAACAGCAGCTTGGTTTAATTAATTATGGTGAATTCATACACAGCAGCCATTAAAAACAACAAGGTCAATGTTTTAAAAATATCGATTCAGAAAGAGATTCCTGATATAGTTGGTTGTTAAGACAATAAAAGCAGGTAAGTAGAGTTTGAGAGAGGAGATACTGGAAGGACAAGGTTGGGGTGAGGAACTCCATCTTATTTATGGAGCACATAAAATTGTTTACTGTGGACGTTCATTACTTTTGTAATGAGAAAAAAAAACAAGCAGCAAAACAATTTCCATTTGGGGGGAAAGAAAGAAAACCTTAAAGGTTTAGAATGTCCAGCTAGGAAGTAGTCATGAGCCTGGAATGGCTGGGCCTTCAAAGGAGGATCTCTCTGCTCCTTTGGGAGTGGGCCCAACATTTTATCCTCTTCAATCCTTCTCCCTGCCAAGAAGCAGGGGTCAGTGGGGAGCAAAAGGGCCTGGTGGGGTCAGACATACCCACCAGGTCTGTGGTGTTCAACAGGCTGGCATTTGCTGTTAAACCAGTTTCAAAACCACTGGCCAATGAGCCCTTCCATGTTCTTCTGCTCATTGATTCATTCACTCAACAGGTATTTTTTGAGCATGTGCTCTGTGCCTGGACTATGTGATGAAGCTGGAGTCCTGCAAACAAAGTGTAAGTGTTCAATAAATAGACAAAAAGTTGGTTGTCTTGGAGCTTGTGTTTTAGTGATGATACACAGGTAATTCATGAGACAGATTGTATGAAAAGTGTACTAGATGATGAGAACTATACAGAAAAATCAAACAGGAAGAGAGAAGAGTGAATATGGGATTTGGGAGTGGGATGTGTCATTAAAAGTAGAGAAAAACCCAGTGGGGTGGTGCACACCTGTAATCCAAAAGCTTGGGAGCCTGAGGCCGGAGGATCCCAAGTTCAAAGCCAGCCTCAGCAACTTAGCACGGCCCTAAGCAACTTAGTGAGATCCTTTCTCAAAATAAAAATTAAAAAGGTCTGGGGATGTGGCTCAGTGGTTAAGCACCCCTGGATTCAATCCCCAGTACCAAAAAATAAAATAAAATAAAAAAAGAAAGAAGAAGGAAAACCAAAAAATCAAGAAAATTTGAAGTCCACTCTTGAAGCAGTTCTAGGAACAAGCCATGAAAAAAGAGTAGTCCAACCAGAGGAAACACCAATTACGACAGCCCTGAGGCAGGAAGGGAGTTTGATGGGCTGAATGAAGTATAGAAAAGATGTCAAATAGGCAATAGGATTAGTGAAGCAGAGAGTACCAGATGAATTTGGAGAATAAATGAATATTAAAGGGGGCAGGATTTGGTAAGCTATGGTGAGGTTTTGGCTTTTACCCTGAATGAAATTGGGAGACAGGACAGGGTTTTCAGTAGAGAAATGACAATCACTTGCTTAGGTTTGAACAGGATCACTTTGTCAGGTGACATGCATATAGGCTGGAAGGAGAAGGGTCAAAGAGAGAAGCTGGGGACTGACTAGGAAGCTATAACAGTCATCCAGAGGAAAGATAATGTTGGCTTCAGCCAGAGTGGCTGTGAAATTGAGAGAAGTGATTGCTACCATAGTCCCGTTTTGCTCTGACCTATTAGGTCTGGATTTTTCATCACATCCCGAACAAGCTAATGCAGTCACTTTGTTTTAGTAAGAATAAGGCATACAGTGTGTGTCACTATAGAAATATCCTTCTTAGTCCTGAAGATCTTTGTGTTGTGTTATCTGCTACATCTCCAGTGCCTACAACACTGTTTGGTGCTCACTTGGCACTTAGTGAATGAATGAAATAATGAATGATGAATGAATGAAGGAAGGAAGGAAGGCATTAACTGTGTAGATAAGGGACCAAGGACTTGGACTAAAGGTGGGAAGAGGAGAGGGTAATGTTGGCTCAGAACACACATGGAGGTGTTTCTGGTCCCTTCCTCTCTCTGCCTGGCTGAATGTGAGTGTAAACATTAGTATTCGTAATTTTTGGCCATATCAAAAAATGAACCCATTTAGGAAAAATCACTCGCATTTTATTTAAGAGAAGGGATGCAAGCCGGAAATGGATAGAGTTCCTAATTTGGGGACAAATGGAGTCCAAAGCTTTGGCTCATCTCAGTTCTAGAAAACCAGAAGCACTAGCTTTTCACTCTGCTCTTTTGACACAACCCTTCCAGCTCTTCTAGAAACTTCATTCCCATTCAACAGCATGTCTTTTCCAATCTTTTTGCCCTCCTGCCTGCTGATTCTTCCAGGGCTATCCACTAGCCCTCTTATTATTTTGAAATCCTCATTCCATTCAATGGAAACTCCTCTTAATCTTGAAACATCCCAAATCTCCTTGATTAAGCTATACCCGAATTCTCTGCAGACCCTATCCCTCTTGTCTCTGTAGTCTGCTATGGAAACTTAACTTTCCCTCTAGCTCAAGAGAAGGGTAGATTGACTGACTCAGACCCTGGATATCCCATTTTCCTTCTTTATCTTCTATAGGTACATAATAAGCCATTATTAAGGTAACCTGGGGAAGGTCTTGCAAAGTTTAATCAAGCACAGTGCAAACAAGAGAGGGAAGAAATAGCATCTGCCTGTGGTTTCATTGCACATCTCCATCCTTCTAGTTTAAACACGGCAGATAGATACATATTCCAAATGGAGGTCATGCAGTTTCTTCCCTCAAAGTCCCACCAACATGGCAACACAGAGGTTTTGAAAAGTCCTTCAGTTAAAAGACTAAGGCAGAAGGATAGAGAAAAGTGCAACACAAGATTGAGAGCGGGACTGAGGTTGTGGCTCAGTGGTGGAGTGCTTGCCTAGCATGTGTGAGGCCCTGGGTTCAATCCTCAGCAGCACATAAGAATAAATAAATAAAGTTCCATCTATGATTAAATATATAATATATGATTTTATATACATATAATTGTATATGACTGGGAAAATATGAAAAATATGTATGAAAACTGGAGAAAGAGGAAACCCAAGTTGGCAGTGGGGGGAGCTCAGAAGCAGATCAATTTCTTCAACAAACCTCAGAAACATTCGGGAATGAGGCACACCAGCTATCTCTGAGAGCAGGAGTGTATTTCGACTGAAAACAAGTAGTGTGGTTTAAAGTTTGTATGAGAAAAATTAGACCTCCAAATATTTCTCCCAGATGGACAGAACACTGGAGATTTTTTCCCAGAAAGGCTGGACACAGAGATACCAAGCACGTTCTAGAGATCACTGCAACAGAAGAAAATGATGGTCCACATGCTACACAGCAAGGTGTTCATGCCCCCACTCAGCTCCAGGAACATATGCAGCTGTGACTCTCTGTTCCCCTGACAGAGACTGGAGTCTTCCTCTGGGAAATAATATTTGGGAGTCCCCCAAAAAGTCCAGGAAATTCTGGCTGAGCCTGGTAGCACACACCTGTAATCCTAGCTACTAGGAAGCTTGAGGTAGGAGGATCACAAGCTCAAGGCCAGCCTCAGTAACTTAGTGAGACCCGGTATCCAAATTTAAAAAATAGAATAAAAAGGGTTCTGGTTGTAGCTCAGCAGTAGAGTATACCTGGGTTCAATTTCCAGTACCCCTCAAAATCAAAACTGACAAAAGTCCAGGAAACTCACTCTGCTCTGTGCAGTTGAAAACCCCTACAATCTGCATACAGAATTCCAATAAGCTTTCAGTTCCTCACTCTTAGAAATGAGTGGACACTCAAGGATGACCAGACATTTGAGGAAATCCTTTAATGGGGAAGACAAAGACTAAGACAAACAGAAAATTTAATTCAGAGGAAGTAGACACAAAGCGGGGAACAGAAGAAAACTCAAAACAAACAACTACTACATCTCCATGGCTTGCAACAACAAAGGGTGACCTTTTGCTCATGCCATATATTATCTGCATGTCTGTTCTGTTGTCTTCCCTCAGGATCCAAACCGAAGAAGAAGCTTCCATCAGAGGTATCCTCAGGCTCCTAGCAGACAGGAAAGAGAGATGGAGGCATTGCACAGTGACTCTCAATGCTTCTGCTCAAAAGTAGAACATATCTCTTCCACTCATATTTCATTGACCCGAACAAGTGATGTGTCCAAATCTGATGTTTGCAGTTCAGAAAACATTATTCTGCTGCATAGACAGTCCTGATAGACAGGATAGAAAATGCTTTAGCAACACCAGAATCTACAGGAATCCGTAGAACGAAAACAGGAGGCAGTCAAAGAGAAAAGAGAGGAGAATTAACAAATTGTCAACATGATAAGATAAAAGCAAAATTAAATAAATTATGAGCTCAAGGGTGCACGACTGTAATGCCAGCTACCCAGGAGGCTAAGGCAGGAGTATCACAGGATTGAGGCCAGCCTGGGCAACTGAGTGAGATTCTGTCTCAAAATATAAAATAAAAATGATTGGGGATATAGCTCAGTAGTAAAGTGCCATTGAATTCAATGATTCAATTCCCAGTACTGAATGTGTGTGTGTGTGTGTGTGTGTGTGTGTGTGTGTAGTTGATGACAAATAGACAAAAGTACAAAGAAATGGAAACTAAATAAAATTAAAAGAAGGCTCCAAGAAGCCCAATATGTGAATTAAAGTAATACAATGGAGGGGAAAAAAAACAAAGACAAGTGAGAGTAGGAAAACATTAATGAAATAATTCAACAACATTCCTCTTCATGAAAGGGCAAATGTTTCTGAAATGAAAGGGCACAATAAGCACACTAGATAAAAAAGACAAATAACAGGGCACGTTTTGGTGAAATTTTAGTGTACTTTACAAAGCGGCCTTAAAGTTTCCCAAAGAAAAGCAAGTGTATGAATCAGAGTAGCATCAAACTCCTCAACCACACACTGGAAGCTAGAAGATAATGGATCAATGTCCTTGAATGTTTTACAGTAAATGGTTTGCAACTTAGAATTTTATACTCAAATGACCAATAAAGTGTGAGGATAAAACAAAGACATGTTCAGATGGAAAGGTTCTCAAGACATATACTTTTTTTTTCAAGAAGCTGTTGCAGGATTTGATCTATTAAAATGAAGACTGAGATACTTCCTACCATCTTTCCATGACAACATAATGGTGTGCATGAATATCCTGGCTGATGCTCTCAAAGGCATCAAAAATACCAAAAGGGAGCTGTGTGTGGTGGCACACATCTGTAATCCCATCCACTCAGGAGGCTGAGGCAGGGGGATCATGAGTTAAAAGCCAGACTCAGCAAAAGTGAGGTACTAAGCAACTCAGTGAGACCCTGTCTCTAAATAAAATACAAAATAGGGCTGGGGATGGGGCTCAGTGGTTGAGTGCCCTTGAGTTCAATCTCCAGTACCAAAAAAAAAAATTAAAAAAGGAATGGCAAACGCCAGGTATGTTAAGTTGTGCTTCAAAGTCATCATGTGGCTTCTAACTGAGAAGACAAATTTGAAATCAGTGATGACCACAGAGCTGGATGGTCAACCACAGATTTGATAAACAAAGACATAGAAAAATGGTAGAATAATCTCCTTCCATTCAATCACATTGATTTCATTGTATTGAAAACCTCAGCTGGCATCACAGACCATGAAGAAGCCAGACAAAAACACACAGGAGGGGAAAATTTGAGACACTTTTTCTTGGGATTTAAAACGTACATACTATTAAAAGATGTCAATAGATCAAATAATGAAGAATGATCCAAAAATGAGGGAGATCTGGAAGCCAGAAAGCAGGGAATCTAATATTACAGAAATGTGGGGATGACCCCTAGGATGAAAATAAGTCCCCAGACTTCCCTTTTACCATCATTCTTTGTATATAATAGGGAGCCAAGCTGCAATCCTGGAGCCCCAACAGCAGCAGAAAAAGGATCATGGAGAATTTTAGAAGAGATACTTCCAAGAAAAAATGCTAGGACATATTGAGATGAGGTTTACTTTTCTGGCAGACAGTTTGGGGGTGAATTAGTTATAGGTACACAGAAGACGAAGCAGGCACAAAATATTGGAGAACATAAAGGGTATTCAAAAAGGGCATATAATCATAGGAACTTCATATTTTTATTGGTACTTTTTATTTATACGTGACAGTAGAATCCTCTTGATATAATTATACAAGCATGCGATATATCTTATTCCAATTAGGATCTCAGTGTTGTGGGTGTACATGATGGTGAGATTCACTGTGGTGTATTAAATTCTATGCATATATAGGAAGGAATTCCATATAAATAGAGCTATATCAGGATGATGGGAAGAAGGGAAGACTTGTATGACTTTAGGTGGATAAAGGGAGATGTTCTTTTAGAACAAGAAGTCAGTAGATAATATATAAAACTGAAAATCCAGTATATATCAATATATAATTTAGAAATGTAGAGGAAAATATCAGTAAAATATTTTCCATCTAAAAGTGCTGAAACCAGGCATGATGGTGCATACCTGTAATCGCAACATCTGGTGAGGCTAAGGCAGGAGGATTGAAGATTCAAAACCATCCTCAGCAACTTAGCAAGGCCCTAAGCATATGGCTCAGTGGTTAAGCACCCCTGGATTCAATCTCTGGTACTAAAAAATAAACAAGAAAATGAATCAACAAATAAATAGACTAAAAATATTAGACTCTAAGGTGTTGGAATTAGGTATAGAAAGGTTAAGGCAGGGACACTCTGCTTTTTGCCATAAACAGTACAAACTATGTACATTATTTTTTTTGAATTTTATTTTCCTACTTAATTGTGAATCTGAATATCTCTTAACATGTCCAATGACTAGTTCTCTTTCTGCATATACCCTATTGGTAACATTTAGCCTATTTTTTTGGAATGGTATGCCTTATTTTTAGGAGTCTATTATAATTTATAAATTTGTACATTAATTCATTTAACGAATATTCATTGAGCATCTGTTGTATGCCATGCACTGTGGAAGGCACTGGGGATACAGAAGATACAGAAAATAAGAGAACAAGTCTGTTTAATGGGCCTGACAGAGAAGCAGTAAACAAATATAGACTCACTTTCTTTTTTCTTTCTCTTTTCTCTCTCATTTATTTATTTTTGTACTGGAGATTGAACCAGGGGCCCTTTACCAATGAGCCACATCCCCAGTCCTTTTTAGTTGTAATCTGGAGATGGAGGCCTTGCTAAATTGCAGAGGCTAGTTTTGAATTTGAAATCCTCCTGCCTCAGCTTCCCAAGTGGCTGGGATTACAGGCAGGTGCTACCATACTCCTGACCAGACTCACTTTCTGGAACAGTTAGTGTTCTGAGGAGAATAAAAAGGAGTGTCAGGGTAGATTATGAAAGGTGGGGAATGGCTGCTTGTATTGGACTGTTAGGGAATGCATCTATGAAGAGATGAAATGCAAATCATTTACATCTCATGAGAATTAAAGTACAGATTCAGCATTTCAGACACTAGGAATAGAAATTTTACATGTGCTAAAGCAAAAATAAAATAAAATAAAGGGGGTGTTAGAGAAACGGAAGACCACCTGGATAAAAGTTGCCAATCATGTCTCCCAATCTGTCCTTTGTGTTTTAATTTTGTTTATGGTGATTATTGTTATACAGACATTTCAGAGTTTTGATGGCATCAAATGTATCAGTCTTTTCATTGAGATCTTTTTCACTTTCTATGGTTTCTTTAAAAGAAGGTTTTTCCCCCTACATCAATATTATAACCATACTTTTCAATATTTTCTTATCATAGATTCATACTTTATATTTTATATCTTCTGCTTTTAATTTGTCTGTAATTTCACTTTTAAATGGTGTGAAGAAAGGATCTAAATTTTTTCCCAAATGGATAGCCAATTGCCTCAATACTATTTATTGAATAGACCATTCTTTCTCTGCTTATTTGAAAAGCCGCCTTCATTAAACACCAGATTACCACATACACATGGATGTGTTTCTGGTCTCTATTCAGTGCCATTGTTCCCCATCTCTATCCCTGTGCTAGGTCTGATTATTAGGCCAGTAATCCTGCCTCAGGCCAAATTGGCTATTTAGGGCCCTTGTCCATTCTGATTGGTCTGAATTTATGGCATACCCATTGTTATCTCCTTTGAATAGAGCTCTAGCACACAGTTTTTATTCCTAGAAATGTATGAAATATTTGGATGTCTGGTCAAGCAAGTCTCCCTTTCCATTGTTCTTACCTTTCGAAATTGTCTTAGCTATTCTTGTGCATTTTCTCTCACACATGAATTTTCTAATCAATTTGTCAAGTTCTGTGAAAACTCCTGCTGGGAATTTGACTGTGAGAGAATTAAATTTATAGATTAGCTTGGAAAGAATTGATGTCTTTACATTATTGAGTTTCCCATCCAGGAACATGAGTGTATCTCCATATATTTAGATCTCATCAAGTGTTCTTTTGTAAAATTGTAGATTCTTCTTTTTATAAGCCTCTCACACTCCTTATTTTGTTTTTCCTTAGCTATTTTATACTTCTGTTTAGCAACAGAAGTTTTTGGGGGAAAGAAACTCCTTTACCCGATTTACTTTCTAATTGCTCATTGCTGGTTTATCTTGATTTCTTTTACAAAAAACTTCATTTTGTAATAGTTTTAGATTTATAGGAAAAAATCCAAAGAAGGATACGGATGTAGCTCAGTGGTACAGTGCTTGCCTAGTGTGTGTGATTCGGTGGATTCAATCCCCAGCACCATTAAAACAAAAAATAAGAAGAGAAAGAAAGAAGAATTCATTTCAAAGACAATATAAAGATTTCTCATAATCCATGACTCATTTTAAAAAGTTTATAGTTGTAGATGGACAGCATGCCTTTATTTTATTTATTTATTTTTATATGGTGCTGAGGATTGAACCCAGTGCTCACATGTGCAAGGCAAGTGCTCTACCACTGAGCTACAGCCCCAGCCCTCTATGCCTAATTTTTATATTATGAACAACTTACATTACTATACACACTTAATGAATGAATCAATGCATTATTATTAACTAAGGTACATTGTTTATTCATATTTCCTTAGTTTTTACCTAATGTCCTTTTTTCTGTTCCAGGATGCCATTCAGGATACCACATTCCATTTAATTATCACATTTCCTTAGGCTCCTCTCAGCTGTGACAGTTTCTCAGACTTTCCTTGTTACTCATGACCTTGATCATTTTGAGGAGTACTGCTCAGGTACTTCCTGGAATCTGCCTTAACAGAGATTTTTCTGATATTTTTCTCATGATTTGACTGAGTTACAAATCTGGGGAAGGGAGATCACAGAGGTAAATGCCATTTCCATCACATGATAGGAATATATGATCAACATGACTTGTCACTGTTGATTTTTCTGTTATCAATCAGCTGAGGCAAAATTTGTCATAAAGCTCCTCCATTATAAAATTACTTTTTTCCACCTTCTATAGTGTACTCCTTAGGAAGAGTTACTATGGGCAGGTCACACTAATTGTTGTGGGTAGAATATTTTCATAAATTACCTGAAATTCTCATGCCCTGGAGATTTATCCATTCTGCTTGATTTGTGTCAGTATTGACTCATAAACATCTATTTTTATATTTCGGTTAGAATATAATACTCTTTTAGATTTGCTCAGGTCACTGGGAGCTCTTTCAAATAGATCCTATGTTCTTCATATCCCAAAAATGTGTTTTTTATTTTTATTTAATCATGTGTTTGGGTTTAGGTTGGAGGGGGTACTCCCATACTTTCTGAAACGATAGTATATTCCAGTCCTATTTTGTGCATTTCCTGCTCCAGTTGTCAAACCAGCCACTTCTTCAAGGATCCATGTTTCCTTTTATTGGAGAATGGTATGAGACACCAAGATCTAGGTACCAAGAGTGCTCACTGCTATCACGAAGTACTTGCTTTTAGGCCTTAACAGCCAAAAGTACCAAAATGTTTGTGTGTATTGTAATCTATGTATATCTATAAATATTTCTGTATGTAACTATCTGTATCTATATAGTAAGCTAAACATGATGATGACTTCAACTCTAATCTGTAATCACGTGGATGATTCTAGTCTACTTCTCTTGCTTATCTATAAACTACAACAATGATGAATCAGGCTCCAACTATTGAACATCCATTAACTTAATTGTATTCTTCCAGTATACATGTATGGTGGTATAAGAATTGTTAACCATACCCCTGCAAAAAATAAATTTCTCACAATAAATCTCACTTTCTTTTACTTTCAGGTTTACAGATTGCAGGTTTTCAAAGTTACTTAGGTTAATCCATCCTTCCTCTCACCACCCTACAATTTGATTCTTTGGTCACATTCTGCATTCCATCCTGGAATCCCCAATCTCCTAAAAGATTTTTTAAAATTTGCTTCATTAAGATTACTTCTTTATGCTGTAAAGTTCTGTGGCTTTTGAATAATGCTGTGTCATGTAGCCACAATTTCAATATTATACAGAATGGTTTCACCACCTTTAAGTCCCCTTTGCTTCACCTACCCATCTCTTACCCTCCTCACCTGGAGCCCCTGTGACCACTGATATTTTTATTATATGGTCATCACTATAGTTTTGCCTTTTCCAGAATGTCATTTCCAGATGGTTTGGAATCATATAATATGTAGCCTTTCGGAATGACCTCTTTTGCTTAGTTCACACATATTGTTCTGTTTCTTTTTTTGTGGGGGTGAGGGATGGGTACTGGGGATTGAACTCAGAGACAATGAACCACTGATCCACATCCCCAGCCCTATTTTGTATTTTTTATTTAGAGACATGGTCTCACTGAGTTGCTTAGTGCCTCACTTTTGCTGAGGCTGGCTCTGAACTTGCAATCCTCCTGCCTCAGCCTCCTGACTGCTGGTATTACAGGTGTGCACCTCCTCACCTGGCTTGTTTTGTTACTTAATAGCTCATTTATTTGTAGCATTGAATAATATTCCATTGTATGGGTGTTTTTTTTATTTCTATTCACCTACTGATAAGTAGGTGAATGTATAGTTGCTTACTAGTTTGAGCAATTATGAATAGGTAAATCAAGAACAGGTGGATCTATTGTTGCTTCTACTTTAGGGCAATTATGAGTACAGCTGCTATAACATCTGTGAGGAAGTTTTTGTGTGGGCACAAATTTTCAAATCACTTGACTAAGTACCTAGGAATACAATTACTGGATTGTATGTTCAGACAACACCTAACTTTGTACAAAATCACCAAACTGTCTTCTAAAGTTGTTGTACAATTTTGCATAAGCAATAGCCATGAATTAACATTCCCATTGTTCCACATCTTCACCATCGATTGATAGTATCAGTTGTTGGACTTCAGCCATCCTATACACATATGTGGTATTATTTAAATTTGCAATACCCTAATGGTAAATGATGTTGAGCATCTTTTCATGTGCTTGTTTGCCATCCATATATCATCTTTAATGAGCATCTGTTCTGATTTTTCACCTATTTTAATTGTGTTATTTGTCTTGTTATTTTTGTATTTTAAGTGTTCTTTCTATATTTTGGATATAAGTTTTCTACTGTATGTGTTTTGTAAATATTTTCCTCCTATCTTAAATGGCGTATTTTGCAGAGTAGATGTCTTCAATTTTAATTAAATGTAACATCATTTTTTTCCTTTTATGTATTGTGCTCTAGGTGTTATGTTAAAAATTAACTACAAACCCAAGATCACCTTGGCTTTCTCTTGTGTTTTATACAATTTTTACTCTTTTATGCTTTACATGTAGGTATATAACTCATTTTGAATAAATTTGGGGGAAAGGTGTAATGACTTTGTTTAGCTTTTATGAGTTTTGTTTTGGTTTTGCTTCTGGGCATCTATAAGCAAATGTTGCTAAATTATCCTTTTCCCACTGAATGATCTTAGTTACTGTATCAAGGAACAACTGACTATATTTGCATGGGTCCACTTCTGGACTCTGCACTGTGTTTTGTTGATCTTTGTGTCTATTTGCATAGATGTGTGTGCTATTTCACTAACACCACATTGTCTTTCACTACAGTTGCTTAAGAGTCAGTCATGAAATTTGGTCATGTGAGTTTCCCAACTTTGATTTTTCAGCATTGTGCTGGCCACTCTAGGTCTTTTGCCTTTCTATTTAAGTTTAAGTGTCAACTTATCTATACAGAATAGCTTGCTGGGATTTGGTTTAAGATTGTATTAAACTGGGTGCAGTGACACATGCCTGTAATTCTAGTAGCTCAGCAGGCTAAGGCAGAAGGATCATAAGTTCAAACCAGTGTCTGCAATTTAGTGATGTTCTAAGCAACTCAGCAAGACCCTGTCTCTAAATAAATTTTTAAAAAGGACTTGGGATGTGGCTCAGTGGCTAAGTGCCCCTGGGTTCAATCCCTGGTACCAAAAAAAAAATGAAATCTATATATCAAGTTGGAGAAGATCTGACATCTTAACAGTATTGAGCCTTCTAATCAAAGAACAAATTTGTACGTCATTTAGATCTTTGATTTCTTTCACCAGTTTTATGTTTTTCCACATATAGAAGCTATTTTGTCAGATTTGTATTTAAGATTTTATTTTTGTAACTATTTTGAATGGCATATTTTATTTCTAATTTCAGTTATTTATTTTCTTGCATATAGGAAATCAATTGACACTTGTATATTAACTTTGTATCCTACTACCTTTTAAAACTTATTAGTTTCAGGAGGATCATTTGTGGTACTAAGGATTGAACTAGGGCCTTATGAGTGCTCAGCAAGTGCTCTATCACTGAGCAACATCCCCATTCCTTCTTTTGGTCAATTATTTGGTGATTTTTACATAAATGATCACATCATCTGTGAACAAAGACAGTCTTATTTCTTATTTCCCAATCTCTCTACTTCTCATTTATTTTTATGTGTTACTGCACTAGCCAAGACTTGCAGTATGGCATTGAATACAAGTGGAGGGAGAGGACATCCTTGTTTCCAATCTTAGGGAGGGAGCATCTAATTTTTCACCATTAAATGTAATGTGAATATAGGTTGGTGTATATTTTCTTTATCATGTTGAGTAAGTTCTCTGCTCTTCCAGGTTTACTGACAGTTTTTATCATGAAGGAGTGTTACATTTTGTCAAACATTTTTTTTCTGCATCAATTGATGTACTCATGTGATTTTTCTTTAACTTGTTGATGTGGTAGGTTACATTGCTTTTCAAATTTTGGACTAGCCTTGTGTACCTGGAAGAAATCCCAGTTGCTCACTGCATTAGCTTTTCATTGCTGTGACCAAAATACATGACAAGAACAATTTGGAGTGCAAAAATTTCATATTGAGCACATGATTTCGGAAGTCTCAGTCCATGGTGGGCCAACTCCACTGCTCTGGGCTTGAGATGGGGCAGAACATCATGGCAGGAGGGCACAGGAGAGGAAAGCTGCTCAGCTCATGGAAGCTATGAAGCAGAGAGAGAGTGTGTGTGTGAAAGGCCAGGAACAAAATATAAAACCTAAAGTCATGCCCCCAGTGGCCTACCTCCTCCACCACAGTCTACCTTCCTACACTTACCTGCCAACCTGGTACAGTAGTCCTTTCAAGTTATTAATCTATTAAATTAATTAATGAAATGATCAGGTTCCAGGTCTCCTCATCTAATCATGAACTTTTATGTCTACACCTCCTATCCTAACCCAAACACTCATGGTGCACAATTCCGTTTAAACATTATTGGCTTCAGTTTGTTAATATTTTACACAGAATTTTTGCATAAGAGATATCAGTCCATAGTGTCCCTTTCTTGTGACGTCTTTGTTTTTGGAAACACTGTAATGCTGGCCTCCCAAAATGAGCTAGGACATGTACTTTCTATTTCTTTTTCTGGAAGACACTGGAGAAAATGTGTATCATCTCTTACTTAAGGATTTAAAGTTGTTTTTTTTTTTTTGGTAGCACTAGGATTTATTAGGATGTGCCTTAATACAGGTGCTGGGGCTTGCCCATGGTGCTCTTGATGTATAAAGCCCGGACATTCTGCCAATTCTTCTTGAGCAATGACACCAGGAAGTTGACAGCCAGGTGGATGTTATACACAAGCTCATCATCTGTCATCTTCACATGACCAACAGCAACAGCCAGACATAGCACCTTCTTCATCTGAAACTTGATTGTGGATTTCACCTCATCAACTTTGGCCACCATGTCTTCATTGTGTGTCAGCAGGGAAGGGAATTTGCCAGCCTTATTTAGGCCTGGACCCAGGATTCGTGGAATCTGCATTATCAAGGACTCTGAGGCCAAAAAGGCATCATACTTCTTGGCTAGCTTCTTGACCAACTTCTTATTCCTGTTGAGCTTCTTCAATGCCTCGATGTCCATGTGGGGGATATCCACAGCCTTGGCCTCGTCACAGTGTTGCTGGTCCCCCAGGACGCACACAGAAAACTTAGGGCGTGGAGTGGACTTAAGCCTGACGGTGCCCGAGAAGCGCTTGTCCTTCTGGGGATCATAGTTCTTCAAGCTGATCTGCAGCTCCACTGTTTCCAGAAACTTGCGGAGCTTGCGCTGGTTCCCGTGCAGGACTTGTCACGAGAGACTTTGCTGCTCATTGTTCCTCACGCCGCAGTACCAGAAAGAGAGGGATTTAAAGTTTTGAGAGCATTAACCAGTGAAACCACCTGGGCGTGGTGCTTTCTATTTTGGAAGGTTATAATGGTTTCATTTCTTTAATAGATATCAATTTGTTCAGATTATCTGTTTGGATTTCATAGTTTGTGTTTCTCAAGGCATTGGCCCATTTAATCTAGTTTATCAAATTTACAGGCATATAATTGGTCATAATATTTATTATAATGTCTAAGAGATCCGTAGTGATCATTCTTCTTTCACTTCCAATACGAATCATTTGTGTTTTCTTTTTTCTTCTTCTTTTTCTTCTTTTTTACCTGCCAATCATTAATTTCAAAGAACCAGTTGCTGAATTGGCTGATTTTTCTCTTTGGTTTTCCCTTTATTAATTTCATTGGTTTCTATTCTGTTTTTTTTTTCTTTTCTGCTGCTTTCTTTAGGCTTCAATTATATATTTTCCTATGCACCAAGGTGGAATTTTAGACTCTAGATTTTAGACCATTTGCCCTTTCTCCTGTATACATCCAATACTCTAAATTTCCCTCTACATTTCCTTTTTATTTAATTCAAAATACTTTCACATTTCTCTGAGACTTCTTTGATCAATATGTGTTATTTAGAAGTATGTTTTTTGAGGTCTAAATATTTGGGGACTTCACATTGATTTTTAATCCTGATATCTTGTCTCTTCAGTAGAGCTGAATTTTCCCTATTCTTGATAATGGCTTTTCTTGAATTCTTTGAGTAGACATTAATTCCATCTGCATATAATAATGATTTATATCTTATTTTTGAATACTTACAATAGTAGCATATTTCTCACTATATTCCCTTGATCAGAATCTTCAGTACAATGGAGAAGAAGCATGGTGATGATGGGTACTCTCATCTTATTCTTGAGTTTGGTAAATAAGGCTTCTAATAATTAACCACTAAGTTTGATGTTTGCTGTAAATCTCTGATATTTTACAGTTTTCTAAGAGTCTATTTAAATGAGAAATGGGTATTTAATTTCTCATATTTTTTTAAAAAAACATCTATTAAAATGATGGTGTAATTATCTCTTAAAGGCAATATAGTGAATTAATTGATAGATTTTCTTAATGGCAAATCAGCATAGTGAAATGGGTTCAAATCGCAGTTCTTCATCCATTTTTTTAACTGTGGACTTGTGTAACCTCTACTCTCCTCAGTTTTTAAACAATAAGAACTATCTCATGAGGTTGTTGTGCAAGTTATATATATATATATATATATATATATATATATATATATATATATATATATATATTTTACATATATAACATATATGATTAATCTAGAACTTAGAGCAGAACATGACAAGTATGAAATAATTTTTTAAGTCGTTGCATTCTTGGAGGTGAAATATATTTGGTTTTGATTCCTTTAGTATGTCAGTAGATTTCATCTGTTAAATGTTTACTCATGCCTTTTACATCAGTGTCATTAGATTGTAATATTCTTTATGTAACCTGTTGCTTTCTGTCATCAGAGTTATGAAACTTTCTAAAGTGAGTTGGATATTTTCTCTTTTGGTATGCTCAGGAACTATTTATGTGACAAAGAAAATCTGAACTTGTTGCCTATATTTATATTAGTTACATATTGCTGTATAACAAATTACCCTAAAACTTAGTGAATTAAAACAACAGACATTTTTAAAAATACTTTTTATTTGTAGAGGGACACAATATCTTTATTTTACTTATTTATTTACTTATGTGGTGCTGAGAATGGAATCCAGTGCTTCACATTACTGAGCCACAACCCCAGCCCCAACAATAGAAACATTTCTGACCTCACAGTTTCTATAGTCAAGCCACCAGGCACAGCTCAGGGCTTATTTCTGGCTCAGGGTCTCTCATAGGCTGTGATCAAGGTGTTGACTGTGGCTGCTGTCCTCATGAGGTACAACTGGGAGCAAAGCCACCTCTTTGCTCACTCACGTGGCTGTTAGCATGATTCAGTTCCTGGTGAGTTTTTGAATTGAGGTCATCAATTTTTCACTGGATATTATCCAGAGGACTCTCTGAAGTTCATGTCATCTTGACCATTACATAAGTCAGCTCATGATATACAGTAATGTGCTTCATCAATGCCAACAAGGGAAAACCAGAATGCCACCAAGCTGGAAGTCAGTCTTTTTGTAACCTAATTTTGGAATGGATCCACAATTACTTTTGTTGCATTCAACTCACTCGAAGCAAGACACAGGATCCAGTCCACGTTCAAGGCAATAAAATTGAGGAAAGATGTGAATATGAAGAGGTAAAAACTATTGTGGGCCATTTTAGAAGCTGTATATCACCATTTTAAGGGTAGATATTTGATTAGGCTTCCAATTCCTTCTGTGGTTACTGGGCTAACCAGTTTTATACTAATTCTTTACCAGTTTTGGTATTTTATGATTTTCTAGAAAATAATTTTATTTAAGTTTTCAAATTTATTTGCCAAATGAAAAAATCTCCTCCAGGGCTATTAGTCTTATTATTAATTATGTCTTCTCTTCCTTTATCAGAAAGAACATTCATTTATTTCATTGTCATTTCAAAGTACCATTTTCACTTATTGATTAATTTTATTTTTATTCCTTTTATTGGTTTATGTTTTTTCTTTATTAACTCCTTTCTTTTATTTTCCTTTGTGTTTATAGTTTTTTCCTAGCTCTTGAAGTTTGATTTTTTTTGGCACTGGATCTAGAACTCAGGGGTACTCTACCCCTGTGTTATATCCCATGTCCATTTTTATTTTAGTTGGAGACAGGGTCTCACTAAGTTGCCTGGGAATTTATGACAGCCTTCTGAATAGATGGGGTTACAGGCACACATCACTGTGCCTGGTTTTCATGTTTGTATAAGTGCACTTAAGGCCATGAATTTTTCTCTGAGTGGTTATTTTGTTACATCCTACTAGTTTTGTTATATAGAGATTTGATTGCTTTTCATTTTTCATTGGTTTATACTTTCCATTTTAATCTTTCTTTTTTTATTTATGCATGACAGTGGAATGCATTACAATTCTTATTACACATATAGAGCAGAATTTTTTATATCTCTGGTTGTATACATAGTATATTCACACCAATTCATGTTAATTCTTCTTTCACCATATTACAAGTGTGCTTTTCCCCCTCTTTTTTCTGGGGGCATAGATTTCAAAGCATTATTTTATTTTTAAACCATTATATTATTGACCCAATGGTTACTATGTGACCATATGTGATATTATTATTTCAAATTTATTGAGCTTTCTATTTTGACTTAACATATCATTAATTTCATGAGTATTCAATATGTATTTAAAAAGTGTATGACTTTTCTGTTCATACAAACATACAAATGTTCAACTTTGCTAATTTGATCACTTTAATACTGATGTCTTTATGTAGTTAGCAGATTAGTAAGTTAGTACCTGATGTGTTGATTTCTGAATAAAGAATATTTTTGCCCTATGATTATAATTTTCTGTTATCTATGTTAAACCGTGCTGTAAAGGTTCATTGCTGTTTTATCTTTGTCATGGACTATTCCTATAAGGAACTAAATATTCTTTATTTATTATTTAAATCTTCTTCTGTCAGGCATGGGTATTACTACATTTCCTTCTTTTTAGTTAACACTGAGTATATTTTCAACCTTTTTGTGTTATTTTGTTTTATGTATGTCTCATAAATGGCAAAAGCCTAAGAGTCTTTATCTTTTAACAGGGTAATTTTAGCATTTACATTTACTATGATTGCTTATGCACTTAGACTAATTTCTGACATCTCATTTTGCATTTTTTAAATTTGCCTTCTTTCTCACTGTTTCCAACCCCTTTGCTGTCTTTGTTAAATGGAGAAAATTCTCTTCTTTCCATTTCATTTTCAGTAATGATTTCAAAAGTATACCTTTTAATTTAAAGCTTCAAAAATTTGCCCATACATTACACATATGCATTCTCTACCAGCTTTTAAAATTAATCTGCATGTATTCTCTCTCCAAACAAAGCAAGAAGCTTGGTATATGGTTTTTTACCTCTGCTCCCTCTTTACTATACTACAGTCCACCCCTTGCCCTATGCTTCCACCCCATCACATCCTGTGTTGATACATTCTCTTATACTTCACTCATTTCTTTTTAAATTTTTTCCCCAATTTCTTTTGTAGTTGTAGATGGATAGAATGCCTTTGTTTTATTTATTTATTTTATGTGGTGCTGAGGATCAAACCCAGTGCCTCACATATGCTAGGCAAGTGCTCTGCCACTGAGCTACAATCCCAGCCCTCATTTCTTTTCCATTATTCTAATATCCCTCTTCTTGTGCTTGAATTAATCATTTTGTTTCTTAGTGTGATATATTTCTATCAGTTATGTCAGAAAGAATCTGTAACTAATAACATTTCTGAGTGCTTGAATGTCTTAAAAATGCCTTTCATTCACCCTCTCTATTTTCTTTAATTGGTCACTAAGTGTATTCCACAATGGCTATTATTTAAAATGGAATTTTAAATGATATTTTACTATCTATCATTTGTACAGATTTGAGGTAAGAAAAAGGAGTCTATTTCATCTGGTAAGCCCATCATATTACTCCCATTATACCTGCATCTTAATGCAGGGCTCACTACCTATGAGTTGAGTTTGGAAAACTTCCTTTTATCACCCCTTTCTTTGCTCCCCTGTTCCCATCAGAAAGAGATGTCAAGTATCAGGACATTGATGGAACTACCTTCAATTAGCAAGTAAAGTCACTATGCATCAGCTGTCATAAAAAGGGTGTGAATTGCTTCTTTTTTTATTTTGCCCATATGACCAGAGCTCTATGCAGAATTAGGGACAGATTTTCACTACCTATATACTTTCTTTTTTGTCTTTGTCTTCCATAAAGATGCTAGGAGGGAGACAGTATCCAGTATTGTGTTTAATCTTGTGATGGGAAGAAATATCTCAAGGCTCATGGCTAGGCTAAACTATCCTAGCGAGTATGAAAGAGCTCACATTGAGGTGTGAGGTCCAAAGTCCAGATAAGGGTGAAGGGAACCGTTGCTTTTCTTTGCTGTTGTTCTATGTGCATATCTGTCCCTTGGGAACCTTGGGGGAAGAGCTGGCTTTGGTCTAGAGCAATATTTTGGTACACCCAGGTCCCTTGGCCACCATAAAATACTCATTACACCAGATTTCCAACAATAGCTTCATGGTAATATTCTTGCAATTCCAATTCTGTAAAGGTAAAAAGATTAAAGATGAATGTGCCTTCAGTGATGAAGAATGACAAGAGTATCAATTGCAATGTGCTTCAGCCATAGATCAGCCATATAAGTTTGCAGAGGTTAAGGACTATGCAGCTAAAGGGAACTCACTTCTCAACATACACTTTGCCAATGGTACCCTTGGATTGGTGCAGAATCTGTACAATTCTATAAGGTGTCTCTACCTAGCCCTACCCTAGCTGCCCCTAAGGATGTCAGACTATCCCTTTGCCCTTAGCAAATGATGTGTAAATGTCTGTTGTCCTAATATTCAAAGGTGTATCCTGGTGCCTTATCCCATCTCTTGAGTTAGACATTAGCTTTTGTAATACTTCTTGGGTTAAACCTGAGGCTTTAGAAAGGAAGGTTTCCCATGAATGTGTGGGTGCTCACCTGTAATCCCAGCTACTAATGAGGCTGAGGCAGGAGAAACACAAATTTTAGGTCAGCTTGTCAACCTAGTGAGACCCTGTCTCAAAATCAAAAATAAATAAATCAGTTAGAGATGTGGCTCAGGGGTAGAGCACCCCTGGGTTTAATCTCTAGTACAAATGTTAGACCAGGATGCAAGAAAAGACCACTGACTCCAATTAAAATCAAATTAAAGCAAGCTTATTATTTCGACCAGCTGGGCTGCCTCTCCCTCCTAAAACAACGGGAACAAGACAGCACCCCAACTTTCCTTCAGCCCAGCTTTATAGCCCAGAAAGTTACACAAAGGGGGGTTACAGATTACAGAACTCTGACAAGCATCACACTAATGGTAGTTTACATTTTTTGCTGGCCCCAACATCAGAATTTATGAGGACCATTAGAGCCTCAGAGGGGGTCATTGTCTGGCCAGGGAAGGCCAAGATTTGTGAGGTGTCACTAAAGTTTCAGAGAGGGCTGCTATCTGGTCAGAGAGCCAGGCATGGGTGAGTTAAGGCACAGGCAGGCATTCCAAGCAGGTTCAGAATTTTCAGTAATTTATAGTAAAGCCAAAATTATCTTTTCATGGCTTTGTGGAGAGATGCCAAATTTTAAGAAAAGATCAGGTTGGGTCTATCACTAAGAAATAAATAAGGTTTTCTTAGATGATATAGATGGTAGATGCAAAAAACAATGTTCAAAGCAAGGTCTAAGCTTATACACTGTCTACTACAGGCAAGCCAGCTGGAAGCATTCAGCAGGCAAATGTCTGAGGTTTAGTGCCAGACCATGAAAAGCATGGTTATCTCAGACACTCATTTATTTATTCCTCACATTTTTCCTAAGTCTCTACAGGACAGTCACCCTAAGGTACCATCCAACTCTGCCATTCATGATATAGGATATCTCCAGTCTCTGTTATATCAGGGGGGCCTCTTTCAATTGAAAATGGCAGGACTCCAACTCAAACTGATATAAGCCAAAAGGGTATCTTCTTAGTTAACATAAATGAGAAGTAAAATCATGTGCCACATAACATTTTGGTGAATGACAGGCTGCATATACAATGGTTTGTCCCATGAGATTACATCTCCTAGTGAGGGAGTTGTCATCTTAGTGTGGGTAAGCACACTATATGATGCTTGCACAACAAAAAAATCATCTTGTTAAGAGCCACAGCCAAGTCAGAATGACACCTGGCATTTTGCCAGACAGAATGGTTGAAAGATGAGGCCAGGGAATCATTGAGATGATTATTTTAGTTAAACTGTATATAATTGTTGTGATGCTGGATTGATTGAGTTGTATATGGACCCTGCTCCGGGGAATAGGGTGGCTCCAGGAATCTGCCTGGGCATTAAGCAATGTGTGACTGTGCAAGGGTCACACTGGATCCTGGGCTTAAATGGGGTCTATTCATCTCCTGAATGCCTGCTTCTCTCGCAGGCTGGTTCTTCTCACAGAGCTCTTGAAACTCTAGGCTTAGGTCTTCTACTGATGAGTCTTCAATGACTCTTTTTTTTATGCCTTTATCAAAAGTTCCAAGGAGGGGGGCCCTGTGAGGTGGTACAAACCTGTAATCCCAGTGGTTCTGGAGACTGAGGCAGAAGGATTGCCTCAGCAATTTATTTAAAGCCAGCCTCAGCAATTCAGTAAGTCCGTAAGCAACTCAGTGAGACCCTGTCTCTAAATAAAATGTTTTTTTTTTTTTTTTTTTAATAGGGCTGGGGATGCGGCTTAGTACTTCAGTGCCCCTCAGCTCAATTCCCAGTACCAAAAGAGAAAGAAGTTCCAGAGAGGGCTTGTATTGGCCCAGCGAGGGTCACATGACTACACAAATCAATATCTCTACCTACTATGATCAAATGCTATGGTGGGCAAGAGTTGAGTCTTCATCTGTCAGCTCTTGGAGCTGACTCATATGGACTCACAGTGAGGGAGACGTGATTTCCTGAGAAAATTTTGGCAGCTGTTATAAAAAAAAAAAAGCAGTGGATGCTGAGCAAATGGAAACAATGATCTCTTGCATTTCTCATTTCACAGATGAAGAAACTGAGACTCAGAGAAGAATAGCCCATGATTACATGGCCCTTCTATCTGGCAACTTTTATGCAGTACTAGGGATTGAACCTAGGGGGACTCTACCAGCAAACTACATCCTCAGCCCATTGCATTTTTTGAGACAGTGGCTCATTAGGTTGCTGAGACTGGCCTCAAACTTGCAATCTTCCTGCCTCAGCCTCTGAAGCAGCTGGGATTACAAGTGTGCACCATTGTGCCCAGGTTATATCAAGCAATATTAAATGATTTATGTACACTGTACATTAAGAGAAGCCACCTCTGGCTTTTGTCCCAGCATCCACAGATGGTAGGCCATCTGTGGAGGCAATTTGACGATTTTAAGGCCAATGCTGCAGATGGGTGCTGTGACAAAAACACTGTAGAATGACAATCAGGACACTTGGGCCTTCATCCTGACTCTGCCATTAACTTGCTGAATGAATTTAGGCAAGACCATTCTTCTCCTATGCCTCAGTGTCCTCATGTAGAAGCAGAGAGTATTGGAGTAAATGGTCTGAAAACATGTTCTAAGTTGGTGCTTTAGTTTCACTCTTGGGGAAAGAGGGAAGGAGAGAGTCGGCAGACTGAGGGAGCCCCTCCTCTGTATCTGGACCCATGTGGAATTTCTGCAGTGGAGACATTTAACCTGACTTTAATTGGAGTTGAGACGCCTGATATTTCTGATAGTAATAACATGCCCTGGGTGGGGGCCAGGGGGAGCAAGGCCCCCTGAAAAAAACACTCAAAAGCCCTCTCTGTTCCTTCTCTTGAAGCACAGCCCCCAGCAGGCGGGGGTCCCAGCACCAAGGCCCAGGGAATTGGGGGTTCCTGAGAAGCCGGGGCTTTAGGAATCCATCTCAGGCTGGCAGGCGGCCATGCTGGCTGCATGGCGGGCTTCTGCACCTCCTTCTTCCTTCGGCCTGCCCCATCTTGCCCTGATAGGCCTGGGGGCTGCTTCAGGATGGGCCAGGGGCTATGGAACACCAGGGAGAAAGCCAGACAGTGGGTGGCATGTGAGGTCCTACCTGCAATGTTGCACAAGTGGCTTGGCTGAGCAAAGAGGCTTGGTGTCAGGGTGTGTGTGGTGGTGGGAGTTATGGGGTTGGCAGGACACTGCTGTGGTGGCCACGGCTGGGTGTGTTTGTCCCTCCCTAGATATCCATCACCCTCATTTTCCTCCCCCCACTGAGTCCATCTTTCCACACAAGCATCTCCTCCTCTGTGGGAGGTCCCTTGGCTGCCACCCCAGCTTCTCCTGCTGTGACACAGATGTTTCATCTTAACCCTCCCTTTGTCACAAAGTAAATCCTAGCCTAGATAGGTATGGGGGAGCAGGGTCACTCATTCAATAGGGATCCAGCTAAAACTTCTTAACTCTTTTCCCTAGCAGGCCGAGCACACTATGTGTTAGACAGTGAACTTAGATGTCCTGCCTGGTGTCTAGCCCCTCATACTGTATTTATTCTATGCAGGAGTTGGTGAACTGCTGGCCAACCACCACTATATAAACAGCGCCTGGAGTCAGTGACTAAGTGGTGCCCTTGCCACCACTCCTTTAGTTTCCCATCCCACCCCTGGCCTGTTTTCCCACCTTAATGATCCCTCTGTGATGGGGCAATGAGTGGGCAATGGAGAGCCCATGCTGACCACTAGCCCAGAGCAGGCAGCCCTCCCATTACCCACAAAGCTCAGGGGAGGGCCGGGGGTGGGTCGGGAGCTAGTGCTTTCCTCCCCACTTTAAATATATGTATATTCAAGCAAGGAAACAGACTTCACTTTCAATCTTCTCTCCAAGAGATTGTCATGAACAAAAGCAGGTCTGGGGCAGGAGGAGGAGGGGAAGAGAGGAAAGTGATTTGGGAGATGAAGGAGGTGGCCCTACAATGTCCCCTTTTAAACCTCAATCAGGTTGTTTTTCTTGGTCATTTTTCCCCTCCTTGTCCCTCCAGCCAGCATTACTTAAAGGAACATTATGTTATCCCAAATCAGATTTCCAAACATCACCTCCAGGTCACTGTGAACACTCAGCAATCTGGCTGCAGGTTCCTGGAGAAGGAGTCCCCTTTAAACTCCAACTCAGGAGGGAGCGGCCCCTATCACCAACGCTGTGGAAGCCCTCCCAGTTGGGCTGGGACAGAGAGCAGCCTGTGGGGGAGGGGGGTGCAGGGCAGGAACTGCTGTGCTGGGGTGGAGCCCATGCCACCCCAACTCCACTGTGTCCTGAGGGGCTGCTGGGGCTCCCACTGCCCACTGGAGGACACCCCTGGCTCTGCCGGATGGGAGCTGGACCCTGGTGGGGTGATGTGGGTTTCATTTTTCCGCTGCCATAAACTTGGGCTTGTCAATGTCACAGAGCTGCCAGGGGAGACTAGAGTCAGGGCTGGCGCCCAGGTGGCAGTGCACAGTGAGAGACCACACTATTCCAGCTGGGTTGGTGAGGCCTGCAAGTGATGAGAGTGAGGCTGAGGGTGTGGGACAGCTGACGGCTTCTGGAAGTATAATGCTCCCCCTATTCTGTTCCATCTGTCCAAGTGAAAGGCCACCCTTTGCCCTCCCCTCCTCCTTCCTCTGAGGACAGAGCAGGAGGTGAGGGAGAAGAGGAAAGAGAATACTGGTTAGGGGGTGGCAAGTTAGTACACATCTGAGTAGGAACCTCAGCAGAAGGACCTGGGCTAGACACAAAGCATTTCCAAACTGGAGATTCAGGTCCCATGGGGCAGTTTTCTCTCACAGAGAATTGGGAACAGAAAAGAGTTGGGGTATCTTGGCGTCTCACCAAATGGAAAAAGCTAAGTGACAGCATTTGGAACTGGGGTGCCTGAACATTTGGTGTGTCCTGTGTTGATGCAGAACTGAGCGCTGCCAAAACATTAAATTTCAGGTCCTCAAGCTGAAACATTCTTTCTAGGACCCTATTGCCATGAATTTTTGTGCACTTCCCAGTAGCCCCAAGGTGCAAGGATTTAAAAGTCCATTTTAGAGACTGGAAAACAGAGGTCCAAAGAGGACTTGAAAAGAGTCCATGAGGAGTAAATTGAGGAGTTGGATCTAGACATGAGGTCTTCTGACACAGCGGTCACCACGGAAGGTGCCCAGCAGCAGCACCCATGTCACCCTCAGTTTAGGGAGTTCTGGAACTTTGGTCATCTAGGTTTCTTACTCCAGGGGCCTTCAGATTCTCTGACCTCAGGAAGTGGACCCAGGAGCCCAGCAGACCAGAGATGGAAAATTGGGGAGCTGGGGGATAGGGATGGGGAGAGTCTCCTACCACTCCCCTCATCTCCACACTCCTCCCTCCTCCTAGGCTCCCTAGCAGTCCCTCCAGAGCACCCAAGAAAGGAGACACTGAGGAGGGATTCAACATTTTTCTCATGCTACTCGTTCCTGGGCACCTGGCCCAGGCACCCTCCCTTCCACGTTCCTCTGGGAGGAGGGTGGCACAGCACCCACTGCAACCTTGGGAAGACGGACACTCGGCACGCCACTCCCTCCACCAACAGGGGCCGCTTCAGACATCAGCTTGGAGCATGCAGAGGCCTCTCCCTCACTTGTTTTATTTATCTTGGCCCAAGGACGACGAAGCCCGGATGGGGGGGGCAGGATGATGAGGCCATTTCCAATACTTCCTCCCGGCCTCTCCATGCCCCTTGGTACCTGGGAGGAGAGGGCAGAGGTCTATGGTCTGAAAACCATGACTTGAAACTGTAGGGGTGCAGGGATGAAGGGAGAGAGAGAACTCAGAGCCCACAGCTCTGTGGTGGACTTGCAGGTAGTGCACCACACCCCAGGGGGGCTGTGATCCCTGATGGGCCTCAGCCCCCCAGCAGGGCCCACCCCAGGCCCAGCCTCAGACAGCTGTGGATACATGGGGTAGACACTGGCCTGGTTCCCTCTGCCTTCAGGGTCAGGCCTGCACCAAAGTGTCAGCACCCCCAGGAAGCCAGGCCGAGAGCCCTCTGTTCAGGCCAGTGAGCAGAGGGGTGGCAGGCCTGTCTCTGTGTCCAGGGAGCTCCAGGTCTGTATCCCCAGAGCCCAACAGCCTCAGGAGAGCTCCCCCACCCTAGAGCTCAATGTCTCCCCCTCTTCAGCTTGTCTGCATGGCTGGAATCCCTAAATCCAGTCACCATGTCCCCATCACACCCAGCGCTGTCCTTCAGCCAAGCCACACATAGAACTGCTTCCATCTCCCTCCTCAGCTAAGCCTGCCCTTCTCAAGGGCTCAGGGACTTGGCTCCTCTGAATTCCCTCCAATTTGTCTCCATCACTCCCATGCCCAGGGACGTTCAGCTGCACTGTGACCTGGACCTCAGAAGACAGGCAGGAGGCATGGGGGTGTGAAGACAGGCAGGAGGCATAGGGGTGGCAATGAGCTGGCTTGCTCCTGATAGATATCAAGGAGGGGAGGACATTTTTTTTTCTTTCGCAGCCTCCCTCCTTTCTTCTGGATTCTGTAGGGCCAGGAGGTGTCAGGGGGTGGGTAGCCTTAGGCTCCATCAGCAAATGTGTCTGGACATCTCCAGGGTGGGTGATGAAAGGGGTCGGACTTGGTTCCTGCCCAGGAGGATTTGTCAGACCGGTTGCTATGGTTCCAATGTGTTCCTCAGAATTCATGTGTTGGCCCTAATATGGCAGTATTGGGAGGGGAACCCAGAGGGAGGTGTTTGGGTCCATGGGACAGAGCTGTCATGAACAGAAGAATGGGGTCTCGTGGGAGGGAGGAGTTCTCACTTTCGAGGGTCTGGATTAGTTACCACAACGGGGGGTTGTTATAAAGAAGCCTGCTTCTTGTATTCTCCCCATCTGTCGTGTGCCTGCTTGCCCTTTCACTTTCTGCCATGAGCTGAAACAGCACAAGACCCTCATGGGTGCCATGCTCTTACACTTCCCAGCCTCCAAAACCATGAGCCAAAATAAAACTCTTTTCTTTACAAATTACCCAGTCTCAAGTGTTCTGTTATAGCAACAGAAAATGAATCCATAAAAGAGGCCATATTAGTAATAACAGCACTGATAAGAGTAATATGGTACTTTCCCCATGGCAGATACTATCCTAAGTATTGTACACAGATTAATCTTTTCATTTTCACAAGGGCCCTATGGGGTGGTAATTATACTTATCTTCAATTTACAGGCAAGGAAACTGGGGTTCTTGCTCAAAGGTATTCTGTAACTTTCCCTAGGAACTGGATAATGTTCCAGCTGGGATTCTGCACCCAGGGAGGCTGCCTCCAGAGCCTATGCTCCAAACCACTACATTCGACCTGATGGGAGCTAGGCCTGGTGGCACAGGCTTATAGACTGAGCTGCTCAGGAGGTTGAGACAGGAGCATTGCATATTTGAGGCCAGCATCAGCAATGTAGTGAGACTGTTCTCAAAAGAAAATCAAGGGGGCTGGGGATATAGGTTAATGTTGCACCCCCACTATTGCAAAAAGAAAACAAAACAAATAAACCAAAACCCCCAGCCAGGAAAGCTGGCAGAATGTTTGGAGGAGAGACCTATTCTTTCCAACAGGAGACTCGGTGAAGGCTTGCTGGAGGAAGCAGCCCTTGTGATGAGCCTTGCAGGCAGCTGGACCAGGCAGAGAGCTGGGAGAGAACATTCCAGGTGAAGGCAAGAGGAAAAGCCATCACCAGGGAACAGGGCATTGAAAGTCAGGTCCTAAGATCGTAGGGAGCTCAGAGGAAGGAGGAGTTCAAGGGCAGCCTTGCAAGTCAAGGCTGGAAGACAGAGGCTCCTGCAGGTCAGGCAGCAAGAGATGAGCTGGTTCTGTTCTGGAAGGGTGGCAGTGGAGATAGAGTGGTGTCAGGAGATGGCACAGATGACAGTTTGATATAATCTAGTCCCCAAATGGATGTCAGGTGTGAGGGAGAGTGAGGTGCTCAGCAAGGAAGACATGAATGCTGGCACTGGAGCACTGTGGAAGAGGGAAAGGTGGGTGGAATGGGGTGGTTTGTCGTGGATGTGGAGAAGTCGAGGTGCTTGTGGGCCATTCAGAAAGGCTCCCATTTTGGCAAACAAGGAGAGCCCTGTGTGCCCTGAGTGTGGGATTCCTGCATTTCCATAGTGGGAGATGTTTCTGGAAAGGAAGCTGGAGCCTTGAATAACAAGTGAATTAGGACTTGATTCAGCAGGCCACAGGGAGCCCATAAGGGCCCTTGAGGAGGGGAGTGGTGTAATCTGATCTGCCTTTCAGGAAGGTCGCTGTGGTGACACT
This sequence comes from Urocitellus parryii, assembly GCF_045843805.1. NCBI lineage: Eukaryota > Metazoa > Chordata > Mammalia > Rodentia > Sciuridae > Urocitellus > Urocitellus parryii. The sequence goes on from NW_027554068.1 coordinate 2,253,048, forward strand.
GTGGGAGACAGGCTGCTCAGGAACAGAGAGTGAAGGGAGATGGTGGGGATGGGTATGAAGGGACACACAAGAGAGACATTTTAATGACAGAAAGGGCAGGACCCAGAGAGGGGAAGAGAGGTTAAAAATAATGAGTGATATGCCCTCTGTGGAGAAGGAGCAGGTATACTGGTCAGGGGGGAAATAGAGTGGCTGGCAGTGGGGACAGGGACCATTGAGGTCTGTGGCTTTCTCCCTACTTGTTTGCTCCCCTGGCCACAGGTTTTCATTTGAGGACAGAAGAAATGCTTCCAAAGATAGCACTCCCTCCTGCCAGAGGTTAGAGATCTCCAGAGCCAGGACACTGACACACACCTGCTGCAGGCCTGGGCTCCATAGCTGGGAAGACAGGGTTGGGGCCAGCACTTCCCAAAATATGGGACCATTGCCAGGTTCTGTTTCCAAAGGAATTCCTGGCTGGGGAAACACCAGAAAGCAGTGACTGTGAGGAGGGGAAAGAGCCCACCCATCCCTAAACAGGTCTCAGCATTTACAGAGGGGTGGAAGGGGCGTGTTTCAGGCAGCTTTTCACTGCTGTGACTAAAAGGATCCAACCAGAACAACTGTAGGGAGGAAAAGTTTATCTTGAGGCTCACAGTTTGAGGTCTCAGTCTACATACAGCCAGCAACATCATGGTGGAAGAGTATGGTGGAGGGAAGCAGCTAACATGATGTTCAGGAAGCTGACTCTACCTGCCCAATACAATATGTACCCCAAAGCCACACCTGCCATGCCTCCCCACCTCCTGATACCACTCAGTGAATCCCATCAGGGTGTTAATCACTGATTGAGTTAAATCTCTCACAACCCAATCATTCCTTCTTTGAACTTCCTTGCATTGTCTCACTCATAAGCTTTTGGAGGACATCTCACATCCAAACCATCACATGGGGTCTTTCCCTAGGAATTAAGCCAGCCAGACTTAGATGTACCACTGTCAGTTACTGTCAAGTCTGGGGCCACACCCCCTCCATGCACACACATACTGAGATGGTCTCAGAGCAGGAAGGACCCTGGCAAATGCTTGAGTCTAGTACCAAAATGTCGACCTTTGGGGAAGCAGATAATTCAGAGACAAGGCACAGGGATGAAGTGACAGAGCTGAGCCTTTATCTCCTGGTTTAGGACTTGCTAGCACAAAGCTCCACCTTCTACAGGGAGGACATAACAAGAGAGATGAAGAAAACGTGGGATGCATCTGTCACCACCTGGAGAGAAGTCATTTCTTCCCTCCTTTTCTGGAGATAGGACTGAGGACTAACTGCAGTCACTGTCATTGCCAGAGCAATTAGACTTTGGCAATCCTTGAGAAATTGAATTTGGCAAAAGTGAAGCAAGATTGAAGGCCAAGAGATAATTCTGAAGAGGCTGAAAGAAAGTGGTGGAACCCACTTAGAGAAACTGGGGTGCCAAATTGGAAGATTGCAGGACCTTGGCTGAGGGTGGAAGGGCTTCTGGGAATGGCTATTAGCTGGAGAAGACAGGAGACAGCAGAGAAATGGAGGGTTGGGGAGGGTGTGGTCCTTGTCTTGCTCTGATTTGGCTTCAGCCCTCAGCTTACCCCCTGGGTCCTATCTCTGTCTGTAGAGATTTCCCTTATATGTTCTAGTTCTAAAGCACTTTGTTCCTCCCAGGACAGCATCCCCTTTCTGATATCCCAATGCATGCAATGCGCACTCCATGGAAACTTGTTGATGCTCTAACAGAAATTGACAAGACTGAGGAGCTCCTGATCCTAGGACCTCGACTCCTCCATCAGAAGTTTCCCTAGGGTCCAAGAACACACCCCCACCATGACCTGGCCTGGAATCCCTGAGAGAAGTTGTTGTTGGGCCAGATCCAGAGGATGAGGGCAGGTTGGAGAGCGCAAGGAAGGAACGAGTCACAGAGCAGCTTGCCATCTCCTGTTGAGCAGTAGGAGCCAAGGCAGAACCTCTTCCAACACTGACACTCTGTTTCCAGGTTGTCAACTCCAGCCCAAGGTTATACTCACAGATAGAGGCAACCACAAGCCCAGCCCGTCATCTTGCTTTGCAGTGTCAGACATTTTTTTGAGAGAGGTGACAATGCAGCCTTTGTCTTTCTCCTTCCTCTCTTATTCTCACTTTCCCTGTCCGCTAGCTCTTTAAGTGGTCATTTCCTGGCTTTCCTCCAAAAGGGGAGAAAAAAAAGAAAAAAATAATAATAGGCCACCAAGAGAGGCCACAGAGAGCATTAGGTCAGACCTGTCCTTCTTGTGAACTGGCTCTCCTCTGGGGCCCTGAAGGGAGCAGAGGTGGTGGATATAGTTCCTCTCCTGCTCTCTCCTAGAGGAAGCGGGGGAAAACGGGTTCCCTTTCCAGTGCCCCAGGGCGTTGCATTTGCAGTAGACAACACCTGGACCCTGGGAAGTGTATTAAGGGTAAGTGAACATTGAGCTGGATTTTTGAAGGTGTCTACCTGCCCAGAAGCAGAAGGATGGATTTGGTGGCAACCCAGGTCACCTGTGAGGTCCAGACTATGGCAGGGGATTTTGAGTAGCAATTTCAAGAACTTAAGGTTCTTCCCTGGGACTCTGAACCAAAAATTCTGCAGAAACTGTTACCCCATCCCATTCTATTACCCTAAGCTTTTAGTCAAATGTTCCTGTGCCTTTGAGGTTCTCCAAAGGTCACTTTATCCATCCCCCAGCCTCCAGGCTGTAAGCCATTTTTCTCCAGCCTGGCTAACTAATCCCTCCCTTGTAAGCTCAGGCATTCTGGTCTCCAAAAAATTTTAGTGGGTGACCATGGCATTGGCCTTGGGCCCTGGAAGCCATGTGTGCCTGCTTCTGAGTGCAGGGTTGGGGTGTTCCAGAGAAGGGGAACAAGGAGCTGCCTGGTAGAGTCAGCTGGGCAGCAGGGCCTTTGGGGAGCAAGTCCCCTCTCCTGTTGAGGATCACTTTATAGGAGAGCCTTTAAGTCTCCTTGGACTTTCCCTGCCTTCCTGGCTGCCTGCCTGCATCTCAATTTCTAAGCTGAGCCCAGGGTCTGGCCTCAGGAGCAACCTGAGTCCCAGCCCAAGGCCTTCTGAGAGCAGCAGAGTCAAATAGCTCCAATCAGCCTTTGGCTGCCTTGCTTCCTGCAGGTGGAAAAACCATCCTATTTATCCCCAAATGGATTCATCTACTCGAACAACAGACAGACACAGAGACACACAAGGAGTTGTAGACATATGTGTAAGACAGTTCCATAGATGCACAGCCTCTCTCTCTCTCTCTCTCTCTCTCTCTCTCTCTCTCTCTCTCTCTCTCTCTCTCATCTCTCTCTCCCTGTCTCTCCCTCCTTTCCTCCAACTGTCACTGCCTCTCTCCATCTGTCTTTGTCTCTCCTGTCTCTCCCCCACCCTCTGTTTCTCCTCTTTCTCTCCCTCCCCCTTTCCCAAGGCCCCCTCTGTCTTTCATTACAGCATTTATCAAAGTGGCCTGACCTCATGTTGTAAAAATATACAGCGTGTAACAAAATCAACCTTAAACTCTCTTCTAAATATATTAAAATAATAGGAATTTTCATCTTCCTGATTGAATTTGCTGCTTGATATTAGAAGCATGCCAGGCCTTTCTGGGCCCAGTCTGGGGCAGGGAGGGGCGGATATTCCCTGCCTGAATCCTCTCTGTTGGTCAAGGGATCAGCTTCCTTGGGTGGTGGGGTCCCAGGGAGGCAGTGAGGCTGTGTTCTAGCCAAGGGACCTTGGGCAGTCACCTCAGTCTGCAGCCTGCACAGTCCACTGAGCATGTGTAGACAAATATCAGGGCTTCTCTGGTCCACATAGCACCTCATCTTAGCCTGGAAACGGTGAACCTTTGTTTCCCATTCCCATCAGCACCAGGGTTCATAAGCCATACTGTGGTAGCTCTCATGCTTTCAAACATCCAATTTCTTCGCCTGTGGGACTACAAGCTTCTTGAGGGCAGGGGCCGTATCTTGTTCTTTCTGTCACCAGGATTCAAAATGGCCTGGTACAGAACAGAGGCTTGGGCGAACATGGGTGGAATGAGCAATTTTGTTCACTAATTTATTCAAGGGGAATTAATGAACACTTAGTATGTTCCAAGTGCTGGGAACCCAACCCAAACCAAAATAGATGTTGAATTCTGCCCTCCTATAGCTGTTATTGTAATGAATAAATAAATGGGCCCACTCAGCTGGTGAGAGGGAGTAATTGTTGCCCTAGATTGGGTTTCCCCTCAAAACCTCCTACTCCCTAGAAAAGCAAATGACAGAACTTGCTAAATATTAGACTCTGCTCCACAGAACTACTGTGTCTGCCTCATTGTGGCTTGCTTAGGCTTGCATAGGAGGCTGATGTCTTCTTGGGGCAACACTGTACAGGCAGAGATGAAGAAAGGACAGGGTTCTGACATAAGACTCCATACTCATTTAGGATTGCAGCTAGGAAATAGGCCTGGCAAGCAGTGAAGGATCATTTCCTAATGGGCAAAGTTCAGTGTCAAAGGGCAGGGACCTGATCAACAGTGGGCCCTGAGCTTACAAAGAGATATAAATGAGACAGGACAATCCTGTGGCAGGAAGGCAGCTACAGGTGGATTTTGTGTCTTGAAGAAGCAATGGTTATCTAAGGAAGAGCCCTAGAGTGTCACATGGAGGTATGAATCCGTTGGTGTAAGCAATGGTGTGCTGGGAAATGTTTAGTAAATTGCTCACTGAGAGAATAAAAAGCCCTAATTTGCAGTGTTTGCCAATTACTATAATATAAATACTCCCAAGATATCTGACTTCAACTTCTGAACATGACATCACTAAATGCCAATTTGGGAAGATCTATGCACAAAGGCCTTGCCCTGGGCTGGGGATTGGGATCAGGAATACCATTCTTAGGGAGGGACTTACACTAGGATGGGGATGAGTGTTTGACTGAGGTCATTAATGTCATAGAGTCTGTGCCAGCACTGGCTTGATCTATTGGCTGATTTAGCATTTATAGAGGCAGTAGGACATCAATGCAGTGGTTGGGTCCTAGGGATCAAGGATAGTTGCTGATGTCTGATCCTGAAAATTAAAGCATGCCATGATATGGTGCTTCCTCATGTAGCTGTATGAAATTTTCATGTATTCATTCTTTTGACCTCAAATATACCCTATAACATAACATAGGCAATTCTTATTATCACAATTTTAAGATGAAGATAATGAGGGCTGGGGATGTGGCTCAAGCGGTAGCACGCTCGCCTGGCATGCGTCCGGCCCGGGTTCGATCCTTAGCACCACATGCAGGCAAACATGTTCTCCCTGCCGAAAACTGAAAAAAAAATGAATATTGAAAAAAATTTAAAAAAATATGAAGATAATGAGACCCAGATGGATTAAATAACTGTCTCATGTCGCTGACTCCATTCTGTTCTCAACCTCCATACTCTACACCTCTAGCCATGATTCTCCGATGTAATCTTCTTGAAATAGATCACTTGCTTTGGCCCAGAGTACCCAACTGAGCATTATGGCCTTGCCTGCTGCTGCTAAATACTTCTTCCAATTCTTTTTCTAGAACCCACCTCCCAGGGGCTATTCCTGGCCTCTTGAAATCTGTAGCCACCCACACCCCCAGAAAACTCAGTTCTAATCTTTATTTTATTTTGTGACTGTGAGATCTGGGATGATGATATGTGTGTTTTGAGGTAAGGGGTAGCTAAGCCTGGGTGGTCTTTAGGAAGAGGGAAGAACTTTCTAGATGGGGGAAGAAAACGAGGAGGGTGACAGCTCAAGTCCCACAATTGTCCTCTGCTGCTATTAGCATTGCTGTGACCCCTGCACACAATCAGAACAGAGTGAGCTGTGACCTGCTGAAGTGTCAACAGGATAAGAGACTCTGAGCTCCTGGGAGTCGCTGCTGGAAAAGCTCATCACCTACAACATGTGTTCATGTGTGCGTGTGCACAGACATGCTTCCATACCCGGACTCAAATGAGAAACTGTATCTGAGTGTGGTGATTGATTCATGGGGGAGATGCTATGATTGTGTGAGTGAGTGAGAAACATGGACATCCTGGACTCCTGGAATTTACCTGACCTTCTGGAAAACCCCCAGCAGAGGAGGCTTGGCAAGGTCTCCAGGGAAGCCCTGAGAGGGTTCCTTGGGGGGCATGCTGGCTCCAGGAGGGGCTTTCTTGTGACCCAAGGTCACTGGCCCTCTTGTGTCCCCTACTAGACATAAGTCATCAGTCTCCAGCAAATGCCTGGAGAGAGGGGAGGCATTTCCTCTGAATTTTTCTCCACAAAAGGAAGAGACATACAAATGAGGAAAAGCTTGTAAGGAAGCACCAGGGGTGGGCACCTGTCTCGGCCTGCCCTTGGTTGTCCCTGTGGTTGCCTGTGACAACATGATCAATCCCAGTGTCTCAGCTTTGTCACAGAAGCACAGTATAGAGGGAGGAGCATGGCTTAATGTTGGAGTAGGTAGCTTAAGTAGGCATAAGCAATGAGGATTAGGTAGAGGAAATTCAGGCTTTGTCCCAGGGCCACACACAATGGACCAATGCACCACCTGGGGACCACCTTCATGCAGTCAGACATGTCCATGACAGTCTGGAGAAAATGTATATGGTATATGCTGAACAATTTCCAAGATGGCGAAATCTGCACACGTACATTAAGCCATCATGGGAAACTCAGGAACCACCCCAAATACATAATACATGAAAAGGGAGGTTCCCACTCCAAATACCAAAACTCTCCCCATGGGGACCCCAGGTCCTTTCCTCTTATGGAGATCATCCCCTCCACACACCCTGGAGCATTATTTCTATTTCATTGTCATAAAATCATTGTTGTTCGTGGCTGAGTAATATTCCATTGTGTATATTCACCACATTTTCTTTATCCATTTGTCTGTTGAAGGGCACCTAGGTTGGTTTCATAGCTTGGCTGTTGTGAAATGAGCTGCTATAAACATTGATGAAGCTGCATCCATCCTTGCTCCATTGAGTACCTACTCTAGTACTTCAGATGAACTCCCACATACTACTAAGCTTTGGTTTCCTCATCTATAAAAATGGAAATGATTTCCACCCTACAGAACTAAAGGATATGCAAACATCCTGCTCAGTCCTTATTTGTTCCCCTAATTTCCCCTCTGTATAGTCAGACACTAAAAGCAACCTTCTCCAAGGCAAAAATCCAGAGGTCCAGCTGTTCTTCCTCTCCCTAAGCAAGGAGGATGGGGAGGAGCCCTCTATTCAGACTTGAGTCTTTGTTGGTCTCTCCTTCCTTTACGTATCAGCAGATAGTTCACAGGCCCCAAACCCAATGTCTGAAATCCAGCCCTCCTTATTCATACCATACAGCTCAGATGAACTCAGCAGTTTCTTGTCCACAGGCCTGGAAAGATCTCTAGGGACTCAGGTAATCCCCTCTTCCGACATTTTTGCAATACAGGGATTTTTAAAGATACAATCTGTATATCCCACAAAGAAAGCTTAAGACATTTCATCATATATGTGTAGATGCTAGATGTAATCAAGTAGGAGTCCCAAGAAAGGGTGCTTTAGCTGGGCATGGTGGTGTGCACTTGTAATTCCATTGACTCAGGAGGCTGAAGCAAGAGGATCACAAGCTTGAAGGCATCTTCAGCAATTTAGTGAGGCCCTAAGAAACTTAAGGAGGCCCTGTCTCAAAATAAAAATTGAAAGAGGGCTGGGGATATAGCTCAGTGGTTAAACACCCTGGGTTCAATCCCCAGTACAGCCTCCCCCCACCAAAAAATGAAACAAACAAAAAAAAAACAGGGTATTTGTCTATTGTGAATTGGTTCTTCCTTTAAGCTTGCTGACATGAGGGACATTTTGTCCTATAGCTCATGTGAAATTTGATGAATTTATAAAAATGAAGCTAGGTCTAGCACAGTGGCACACACATGTAATCTCAGCAATTTGGGGAGCTGAGGCAGGAGGATCACAAGTTTGATGCCAGCCTAGGCAATAAGCAAGACTCAGTCACAAAGTAAAATATAAAAAGGGCTGGGAATGCAGCTCAGTGCTAAAGTCCCTGGGTTCTGTTCCCAGTATAGAAACAAATAGGACCTGGGAGGGGTCAGGTGGCTGGCTGGGAGTCTTGGGGGACTGTTGACATAGATAAGGCTGAAGGGTCCAGGACTGTACCTACAGAGAGTGTAGTAGACTGATGGAGGGTAGGGAGAATTGGAGGGCCTCAGTGGAAAGAGCTCCCATGAGCACCAAGGGGCCTGCAGCCTGCCACTCACCATCTGTACAACTTTGGGCAAGGTATAGAATATTTGGGGGCCTCCATTTCCCCACCTGCAACATGAAGGGTCTGGACTACTGTGTCAGACCGTCTGGGGCTATTGTGAATATGACATGACATGATGCATGGAAAGTGTTCCATGGACCATAAACACTGCACATGCGGAGACAGAGCTAGGCGCCCAGGATGCCTGGGCCTCTGCTCTGGGCCACCTCTTGTGCTGGGAGTGCAGTTCCACACAAGAGCTCCCCCTGGACTGCTGCGCTGGGAATGCTTTGGCATCAGGGAGTGGATCTCCTACTTCTCTGTGTGCCCTTCAGTTGCCCTGCACTGGGCTTGGCCGTGCAGACGTAGTCTAGCTACAGTCATTAGCCAAATATACAATCTCATCTGAATCCACACAGCACAAAATGGGACAGTCAGAATTAGGATCTTTTTTTTTTTTTTTGGTCTGTGACACAAATCCATTCTTGCTTCAAGACACACATCTGCTTTTCTCACTTCTGTATAACTCTCTGTGATGCCTTCGTGACCCACTCTCTGGCTTGGTGGGAAGGACATTGGGTCAAACAGAGAACTCAGAAAGCAGGTTGAAGCCAGGTGTGGTGGTACGCACCTATAATCCTAGCAGATCAGGAGGAGGATCATGAGTTCAAAACCAGCCTCGGCAAATTAGCAAGGCCCTAAGCAACTCAATGAGACCCTGTCTCTAAATAAGATATAAAAAATGGGGCTGGGGATGTAGCTCAGTGTTTAAGTGTGCCTAGGTTCAATCCCCAGTACCACCCTTACCAAAAGAGAGGGGTAGGTGAAAAAAGTTCTGGCCATCCCTGGCTCAAGCTGGATCCCAAATATTCTGTTGGTCACAGGTGACTTTATGTTTCAGATACTGCTAGTGGTAGGAAAGAATGCCTTAGGGGTGATAGGGTATTGAAAGAGGAAAAGGGCAAGTGTTGAGAATATCAGAGAGAGGCACTCACTCGGACCTCCCTTGGTTACCCATTGTACCTAAAAAGCCTTATTCTGAGGAAGTTCTTCCTAATGCTATCCCAAATCCTTCTTGCTGCTATCTAAAACTCCTTTTTTTTTTTAAAAAAAAATGTTATACTTGTTGATGGACAGAATGCCTTTATTTTATTTATTTTTATGCAGTGCTAAGGATTGAACCTAGTGCCTCACACAGGCTAGGCAAGCGCCCCAACACTGAGCTACAGCCCCAGCTCCTACAACTCATTTTTGTCTCATTTTCTTGCCTCTAGGTTTTCATACAAACAATTTCTCACAATCCTTCAGATAACTTCTTTTCAGGGGCCCTTACTAGCAAAGCTTTTATACTCAAGAGTGAGGAGAGTTTACCATCAACTCTACCCAAGGGAGTTAAGAGGGACCTGGGAACAAGAACCCCGGAGTCAGTTTCTGGCTCCAGCTGAAGTCTGTATCCTCTGGACATACTCCCTGTGCTTCAGTTCCCCCCATGGAAAGTGTTCCTCAGGGCCTAGCAAAAGGTTGGTGCTCAAAAAACAGAAGTATAGTCTAGTGATAACATTAACTGCAATTTTTGTTTCTTATAAGTACACAGTAGCTCATTCTGGACCCCCCACCTCAGCCAATTCCACTACAGTTCTTGCCCGCTGCACTTCTGCTGTCCTGCAAATTCTCAGAAACAACTGGTAGTTTCATTATCTGGGCAAACATCAGAAAGATGTTTTCTACAAAAACCGTTAACTTGTACTCTTGTTTATTTCTCTCATACTTAGTAAGAAATAGGAGAAAATCTGGAAATAGCTCAAGCAAAAAGCAAATGGTCTTCTATAAACCAGAGAGGGATTGCTTTTCTATATGTGAAATGTAAATATTGGCTGTACCTGACATGTGCATTGGGACTGGTAGCATTCTAAGCTTTCTCAGATTTCTTTCTGTTTAATTTTCACAAAATACCCCTGTGAAGTAAGTAGAAATTGTTATTACTTTAACACTGAAAAAAATTAAATGATTTCATAGAAAAAACACAGCTAGTAAGTGAAGAATTCCAAATTGGAATCCAGAATATATTCAACATAAATATACAATATTAAATATTGTTTTTATTTCAAAATCATAAACTTAAGACACAAAATATTAATCATTTTTGTGCAGACGTACTTCTGAGCTTTTAATTTCTGCTTTCACATAATCATTAATATGAACCCTTCCTGAGCTCATGGGGTGTGGCAGAACCTGGAAAGTGATGTGTTTGTGGGCATGAACCTGAGCAATGCAAGGCCTGCTGCCTCTGGCAGGCCTAGTAGCTCTAGTCACACTGCACAGCTGGGCTGCTGTGGGCTAGGAATTTTCTACACCATGCACAGTGGCCACAGGACTGGTGTCATCCTCACCTGAGCAAAAAAATACAGACGTCCAGGAGTCACAGGTGAAAGTCACCAAGCATCTCAGAGAGCCCTTAGATGACTACGAAGAAGAAGTCTCAGAGCTGAGTACGATGTATGTGTGAAAAAACCTAGAGCTAGGCCCTGCCCTTGGCAAGGATACATTTTCTTATATGGGAGACTCTGTAGTTGGCTACACCGATGGATGCTGCTCCAGTAATGGACAGAGGAGAGCATGAGCAGCAATTGGCATCTACTGGGGTCCAGGCCATCCTTTAAACATAGGCATTAGACTCCCTGGATGACAGAAAAACTAAGAGCAGAAATCCATGCAGCCCACAAAGCCATGGAACAAGCAAGGCTCAGAACATCAGTAAATTGGTTCTATATATGGACAGTATGTTCACTATAAATAGGATTACTAACTGGGTCCAATGCTGGAAGAAGAACAGGTGGAAGAGGAGTACAAGGAAGAAGGTGATCAACAAAGAGGAATTTGTGCAGCTGGAGGAGCTCACCCTTGGCAGGGATATTCAGTAGATGCATGTTCCTGTTCATTCTGGATTTGTGGGCAATGAAGAGGTCGATAGGTTGGCCAGAGAAGGGGCTCAGTAGTCTCAAGACTGAGTGGAGTCACTTGGGTGCTCTGGAGAAGACTAGCAATGGCTTTTGTTGCTGTCATTTCCTGGATATGCATCAAGACCTTGCAGCAGGAGTGGCTGCAGGAGACAGAGCTGAGCCAGGAGTCACTGTGTCCTATGACGTCTTGGTAAAAAGCACTCCAGGAAGTGTCAGGAAGTGGATATCTTTGATTTCTGGTAATTCTGAGATCCACTGCTTACTGGGCTTAGTATATTTTCATGTGTTTTATTGCAGTTTGGCCCAAAGTGCTTGGGTGTTGTTTTTATAAGAAATCAATGAAACACTGGTTAAAAGATACAGACAGGAACTCAAAAAGAATTGTGGAATAGTTCGTTGACCTTCTGATTTTCAAGGTGGAGTCACCTGCCCTTGTAGTCACTCTGTGCATGTGGCTCACAGGAAGAACTTCAGGTGCCTGATGCTGTGTACACAGGAGACCGTGGCTATGGAAGAATGGCCTCAACTCTTTCAAATGTGTGTGTGTGTGTGTGTGTGTGTGTGTGTGTGTGTGTGCAGGGCTGGGGATAGAACCCAGTACCTCACACATGCTCCACAATTACAATTTTGTGCATGTATATGTGTGGTGGGCACTTGGGATTGAACCCAGGGATGCTCTACCCTGAGATATTCCCCCAGACCTTTTTATTTTTTCATTTTGAGAGGTCTTGGTGAGTAGCTAAAATTGACCTTAAACTTGTGATCTTCCCTCAGCATGCTAAGTGCTGGGATTATAGGTATGTGTCACCACTCTTGGCTCAGTTACACCTTTTTTGGTACCAGGGATTGAATCCAGGGCACTTAATCACTGAGCCACATCCCCAGCCTAATTTTATATTTCATTTAGGGACAAGGTCTCACTCAGTTTCTAAGTGCCTTGCTAATCTTCTGAGTCTGGCTTTGAACTAGGGATTCTCCTGCCTCATCCTCCCATATTGCTAGGGTTACAGGTGTGCATCACTATGCCCGGCTCAGTTACAGATTTTAAAGACCAAGATGCATATATCTTTGAAAAGTTTCTTTGGATTTTTTCCTTAAAAATACTGTGTGGGTGCAGGTTAACTCTTCTGTATCTATTGATTTTCTATGTGAATGATCTGTACATGAACAAAAGCGGGGTGTTGAAGTCCCCAGCTGTTATTGGCCTGAAGTCCAGCCCCCTAGACCAAATGGACGTAACAGACATCTATAGAAAGTTCCATCCAACAACTGCCAGATACACATTTGTCTCAATAGTGTGAGGAACATTTTCCAGGATGATCTCATGATAGGCCACAAACAAGTCTCAATAAATTTTAAAAAATTAAAATAAAAATACTGTGTGGGTTTAAAACTAATGTTTGGCATGATCTTTTATTTTTAAATTTTATTTTCCATAAAATAAGAATACAGAAAATCATACACACACACACACACACACACACACACACACACACATACACATGAACCCTTACTCAATAACTCTCTTGGGTAAAAGATTCTAACAGGTAACAGATAGGAAAAGGACACAAATGTCCAAGATTTAGTCATGAGATAAATGTCTAGCATATATCCATGCCCATTAATTTGCTCAACTTGCTTAGTGTTTGTCCTTAAGATTTCAAAAGCTCAAACTATATTTTAATCTCTGAGATATTATGTTAAAGTAGTATTTCACTATTTAGCAGCTCAAAATATGAATAATTTGCAATAATCAAGAAATAATTAAAATATGTTTCCACTTTTCTGCAATTTTTTGAATTTTTCTGAGCCTGTACTGATGTATCTATAAACAGTACCGAATTCTATCATTTTGCTTAATTTTATTAAAATTCTACAATGGAAAAAGATAAGAATAGTTCCTAACAAAATATCCAAAAGTATTTGTGTGTGTGTAGGGGGGGGTAGGGATTGAACACAGGGCCTTTTGCATGTAAGTCTAGGACTCTACCAACTGAGCTATATCTCCAACCCCTTCAAAAGTATTTCTACCAATTTTAAATTTTAAATAGTGCAAGAAATGAATGGTTAAACATTTTTCTTACATTAAAACTGTAACAGAGAAATGAAAGAATTTTTAGGTAAAAGCTGTTATTAAGTTGCACAGAGATAATGTGTCCTTCTACTTTGACTAATATAAGTAAAAGAATAATGGGATGAGGTTGTGGCTCACTGGTAGAGTGCTAACCTAGCATGTATAATGCCCTAGGTTCAATCCTCAGCACCACATATAAATAAATAAAGTAAAGCTAGAAAAAAGGAAAAAAATAAGATTGCACATAGGCTAGAACTAAATGACCCTGACTTCCTTTCCTGAGGCTCTCAGAAATCCATGTTAGTGAGCATCAGAGACAGTGAGAAAGTAAGTACAGTACATATCCAAATGACAGAGTGTACAGGATTCCAAAGTGGAACCTTTCTGTGAAAGTGGTATACATTTCACTTTTTTATTCAAAAACATGTTAATACACAACCTTCAGATCCTTTAACACTACAGCATTCAGTCTTTCAGTATAGTGCAACTGTCTACTGTTTACCTTAAGTTGCAAAAAGTTTGACTAAGTCACCACTCACCCACTGAAATGACAGAATTCAGGTTTAAGCTGTCAATATGCTTCTACCTACTGCAACCACTACCTAAAAGAACCCCTTCCCCCTTTTGTGTGAATTGTACTTGGGGTCCTATAAATATTGGTTCTAGAAACTATATCTTTAATAAGAAATCCAGCTCTAAATCAAAGAAATTTCAAATAATGATTATAAGATATTGCTAGTTACTTTATTGCAAAGTTTGATTAGCCATTAATAATTTTTTAATGTTTTGGTATAAATTATTGACACATAATAATGAGCTTCATTTTGACATATTCACAAATGCACACAACAGTTTTCTCCATTTTAATCATTAGTACTTCCTCCCTTCCTGCCTCCCCCTGATTCCCTTCCTCTACTGGTCTTTAATAAGTCAATTTTTCTTGTTTTAATAAAAGATATCTTCCTTAAAATATTGTTTTATAAATTTTATGGCATTAAAATATACAGAGCACAGTTACTAACCCCCTAAAACACAAATCAAATTAGAAGAGAGTAGAAAAAAACAAAATTCATTTCCAAAATTTGTGCTGTTAGCAAACTGTTTTTTAAGGTATGACTACACTAAATAGTGATCATCAAGGGCCGGTAAAATATGTGACACTACTGGAACAGGATTAGCACCTTAGAGCTGCTACCGACAAAAAAAAAAATTGTACACAGTTAATGAAAAATTCCTTGAGTTCAAAGAGGCTGTGACCTTATTTCCCTTCCCCATCATGTCATGACACTACTTGACATCATCTTACAAGGAAATAAATTTTGCCTATAAGTACTGCCCAGTGATGTGTACTACCCCTTGAAGAGACTATCAAAATCCAGAGCTAGAAAAGTGGCCTCAAATTATATAAGAGAATAGATAATCTAAGTTCACCTACCTATCCACTGTACCTAACTATCAAGGACATAGATGCAGTCACTCATTTCATTTCCTGTTTCACATTCTCAATAAATCAACTGTGATTTCATAGAGTAGATTGAGGTCACATTCTCATGAGGCTTCACAAAGGTGACTCCAGTGTCCCTCAGGCACACTTTTTACTTCATCCATCCTTAAGTTAAAAGAAGCATGGTCCTTCATGGCCCACAACTTCTTGGGATGGGTCTTCAGTTAATTCATTCCTGATTGGTGAGTGATTTTCCTTCTACTCATAGTACACACCTGGAACCATCCTTCCAATCAAATCCAGGTTCTCATCTTTAAGTGACAGAAGGACATTTTCTTTGATTGCTTTCTAATCACACAAATCACTCCTTCCTCCCAGTTATACCCCTCCCCACACTCAGTTGCATCCATTACACTTTCTGTCCATGATCTTGCAATTCTCAATCATCTTACTCCCCATTTTAGACATATTCTCTAATTCACTAATTTTAATACCTCCAGTCTAACTCCTCCACCAGGCCTGTCAGACCTCCAACTTTAATTTCATTAATCCTCAAAAACATCATTCCACTAACTTTCCCATGAATCCCCAATCACTCTATCTATGAATAAGTCTAGCCTCTGACTTTCACACAAATTACATTCTCCCCTTGCCAAGAACATGCTTATTTCTCCTGGCAATTGAAACATGCCTTCAGGAGTCACATCTGGTCACATTTTTATAAAAGATTTCCCTTTCTTCCCATTTCATCCTAGATAAGTATTCTGTCAGAACTCCATCTCATACCTATTACTCTCTGTATGTTTAGCTGAAGAACTTATGGTTCAAAGACTAAATACACATTTTAAATCTTTCTTAGTAACTAACTGTAAAATTTGAGTAGTTATAAGTTTATCATAGAGGAATACATATTTTAGTCATTAAGTGCAGGTAGGTTTATCACATAAGATTTCATATTGTCCATCTTCTCAAAACCTCACAATCATTCCTATGTTAATTTCCATCAAAAGTATTTCTCTAGACAAAGAGCGTTATTATAACAATAAGAATAGCTGGCACTAATGAGACATACAGAAAGGAAAAAAAAGAGTTGACTTAAAGAAGTAGATTTAAATGACAACTTACATTTGGAATATAGGTTTAGGGTCTATCTCCAGAGTAAAGGACACATTTGTTTCCTGGCCAGGATAATAAACATACTCTCTCTCTCTGAAGGGTAAAAATTAGACTGCTTTGCTAGTAGCCCCTTAAGAGTAGAGAGTTTTCTAAACTCCAAGTTTCTCAGTTGTGACACAAATACACTGTGTACAAATATCTACAGAGTCACTCAGCACTGCCTGAATCATGGATCTCATAACAGGGGAACTGGTGACAACTTGAAGCTCATACTGTTATGCCCTGAGTCCTAAGTATGTTTTCTCTGATCCAGGAGATTTCTGTCTTTCACCAGCATCTATGTTAACTGTGGCAACCTCTCTAAACTGTGACAGCAGCAGCGGGCGCACAGTGCATGAAGGCAACCAGGAGGACTCTGGGCAGCAGCCGGCCGGGCCGCCTCCATAAACCGGTGCCCCATTCACGGAGGCCCCTTCTGATTCTGGAATGTGTGGAAGTTTGTGACACACGCTTCCGCCTTGGCCTTGGTGCTGTTGCGTGCCCTGGAGGTGGTGTGGCTCTGTGAGGAACAGGAAAAGATGTAAGAAAAACAATGAATGGTTTAAAAAAAGTGATGGAAAATTTTTGAATCCAGAGTTAAATTCACAGAAGATTTGGAAAAATGAGTGATGCTGCAGGTGATATTGCTGAGATTAAAAGTGACTTTGAGTTTAAAGCCAAACAACGAATTTCTCAAAAACCTCATTCCAAACAAAATCTTCAAATACTTTTGAAGCAAATTTTGCAAATGAAGTAAAATCTGAGGATATACTTGCTAATAAGAAACTGTGGGCTCGACTTGAAGAATTATAGAGATAAGAATTGCTGGGTGAACTTGATAGTAAGCCTGATACTGTGACTGCAAATGGAGAATACCCAGCCTCTTCTAAAGTGGAGAAGGAAGATCAAAACACAAATGTGAATGTGATACATCAAGAAACAAAGTCCCTTGCCCCCAGCAGTAATCATTAGGATGTTACACATTTAGAACAATTCAATGGACAATTGACTAGTCAGTTGAACTTTTCAGTAAATGGTTCAAGTTTTTGTCAGAGAAATGAAGAAGATGATGAAGACAACAGTCATGATGGTGATAATGAAAATGACCATAATGCTTTAAGGATTGGAGATAATTCTGTACCAAAAATATATTTTTCTCATACGGTTGAACCTAAGAGGATTCGAATAAATACTGGAAAAAAATACCACTTTAAATTCAGTGAAAAGAAAGAAGTCGTCAAACGTAAAGGACAACTCTGGAAGAGTGGTCATTCTGCTCAAGAGCTTCCTACAATCAGGACTCCTGCTGACATTTACAGAGTCTTTGTTGATGTTGTGAATGGAGAATATGTTCCTTGTAAATCTATTCTGAAGTCTCAAAGCAGAGAAAATAGTGTTTTTAGTGATATCAATGAAAGTAGTGCTGCTGAATTTGATAAGAGGATTTTTTGAGGAGTATTAGCTGTGAAAAAGCCAATTGCAGTGACACCAGTGAAAGCATTTTAAAAGAAGAACCACAAGAAAATCATCAGAATAAACTTTTCCCATTATCAGGAGCACCTGAGGCTTTTTCTGGAACTGTAATAGAAAAAGAATTTTTATCCTCTTTAACACCACACCCAGTCATTGCTCATCCTGTACTACTCACCATTCTGGAACAAAAAGAAATTCTGTCAGAAGTATCAGAATGAACTGCCAAAAGGGTTTCAAAGTTCAAAGCTGCCATATTTCAATAGAAAAACTAGGAAATGGGAGTTTACATCCTAAAACCTAGTTGTGAATTTTTAGAATGTATAAGCAAAATATGTTACATGTACTTTGAAATAAGGTGTTTTGAATTAGTTTGGTAGCAAGCTGTCATTCTTATCAGTGATATTACAAAAACCAAAGTAAATGTTGGAATATAGTAATATTCAGCTTGTTTTGTTAATTCTCTTACTACTAAGTTGGCCTTACAATTTTGAATTATTTTTCAAAGAACACAGTTCATACACATTGCTTTTGTGTTTTAAACTAAACACAAGCAGTTTTGTACCAGCTGTGATACTGTGTGTACCTAGCTGCTCCCCAACCAACTTTTTGACAGCATCACTTTTTAGGGCTTCAGTGTGAGTTCACAGATGATAGTTCCCTTGACTTTGACTTCCAAACTTTGCTAGCAGGTATAAATACCTAATTCCAATGTTAAAACACTCACACCAGAAAACATAAAGTGGATTCAGTTTTCCCAAGTAATTCCAGATATAAAATGCAGTGTTTTCTCTGCTGCAGTTCTAAGCCATTACAGGTGCCTGACACATTGCTGATAAAGAATTTGCTTTGAGTTGGTGATGGTTTCCTTGATACCTAAAAATTTGGAATGCTAATGAGAACATCCACCCAGTAAACACATTTTACCTCACATTTAACCATTCCTATAGTACTCCAGCCTGGGCTTCCAGAAAGCTACTTTTTGGAGAAAATTAAGATGAATCTGTGGCAAAATGCATTTTAAATTGACTAAAAATGATTTAGTTTTACTTATTATATTTCCTCAAAAAAGAGGTTTATAAAACTAAATTCAACTCTTATATAATTTCTTGAATTGTAAACTGAAGTTTTCTGTCCTAAAATGGCATTTATAAAGAAATTTATCAAAATTAATGTGAAAGTTTCAGTCTAAAAACTGTGTCATATATTCTAACAGGTTACAAAAAATGCAAAAAAAGCCAACTCAAAAACAGTTTATACCAAAGAATAAATAGCACAAGTTTTTGTATTATATGTTTCCAGAGTTCAAAAATTATGGTGATATGATTTGCTCAATATAACACCTAAATTTACACTTTGAAGGTTATGAGAAAAGAATTCCTGTTTCATTTCAATAGACATCCTCATGAACATATATAATATTTTAGATTTAAGTGTACATAATTAAATTGCTGCCCATGAAGGTGCAAAAATATTTAAAATGTTGTATTTAAAACATTGATTTGGGTTAATACATTATTGGTATCCAGAAAATAATATGTTTTTACTTTATTACTTGTCTGAATTAAATAAATAAAAGAATGTACACATATGTATAATGTCTCAGCATAACAGCTACTGAGTATTAGCTTAGTTTTTAAATTCTAAATAAATGTGAAAATAGAAATGCATAAATAACTATTTGGGAATACCCATAATAATATTTTTGATTATATTTAACAAATGTATTGTGTGTAAAAACCTGGAAGAAAAATTCACTAAAAAAATATTTTAACCTTAATATAGACCATTTTCTTTAATCAATACATAATATTTGTATAACTGTAAAACAAATTAGCATATTTGTGCTGTTCTTTACCATTTAAAATAAGTAATGATGTATAGGTATTCTCAAATGTTTGGATGTATCTTTTAAACTCCATTAGTAAATTGAGTCTGACATTATTCAATTAAGCCAGTATTTTAAAATACATTCAGGTTGTGGATGATGGGAAGTCATGGTGCTCAATGCAGAGCAAGATATTGTATTGGATTTAAAGTTAATTAACATACTTTTGTGACAGAATTTATATAATATTTATCAATTTAGCAGCAGCATGAACCAAAATATCAAGTAGAATTGGGGAGAGAAAAATAAAATTGAAATTTAAAAATCCATAATATTTTCATTTTATTTTCTACAATATGGGAAATAAGACCACTATTTGCACCAAAACATTGCCATTTGATTCCTGAACAGGAAATTTCAAAGGCAGCAGCTGACCCAAGTGGCCCTATTGAGGACTGAAATGCCCACTTCCAATTTTCCAAGCCAGGGCTCTGGCTAGGCTAGACTATGAAGGGTATGTTTTTCTAATTTGTTCACCCCAGCAGGTGCCTTTTCTTATTTATCCTCCAGAGATAGTGCATTTTCCTAATTGGACAGTCCAGAGTGTATGCTTTTACTATTTTGCACAGAGCACTGGATGCTTGGCCATCCTGCCTCTCTACCCATTGGACTAGGAGCACTGTGAGACCAAGGAGACCCATCTTCAGGGAAGTGATACACACACAAACTGGATCAAAGCCGACAAACTCAGGTTAGAAGGCATGTAATTGAATACGGCATGAAGATGGAAACTGATGAATTGTGCCCATTTTCCATGGAGTCAGCTGAATCTGCAGAGGTACCTTTGTTTTTATAAAACTCTCTGTAAGAGGTCAGTTCCATTTAGAAGTGTTTAATCAATGAGAATTTATTTAAGAAATCACTTATTGTAACATGGGCAGCATTCAAGAAAGTAACAAGTGATGAGTTTACCCAGACACCAGCATCAGTGGAAACATTACCACTATTCTATTGAAGAGGACCAGAAAGAGCAGAGCAGTAGGAAGAGGCTGACATCATGAACTGAATGAGTCATAACCAAAGTGAAGCGCCAGAGAGGATGAGCAGGAAAAAATGACCTGATTTTTCTCCTTTTGCCCTCTGTTCCTCAGTTTCCTTGCCAAACCCCAAAAGAAGACAGGACAGGGGAGCTCAGGCAACACAACCTTGAGGATCAGACTCTTGGGGCACAGAGGAGAGCAATTGCAAGGTGAGACATTACTACCACAAGATGCAAATTACAACACGGACAACCATTATGTTGGGGACAGGTAGATTTAGTGAGCCTTAATCTATGCTAAGGATTTACCCTCAACCTTATGAAGTCAGTTCTCTTATAATCCTGGTTATACAAATGGAAAAATTAAGTCAAAGAGAAACTAAGTTACTTGTCTTCTATGGTACACAGCCAGTAAGTACACTTTTTGTGGTACACAGCTAGTAAGTACTGCTCTGGGACACATGTTACATAGTATAACATAAAACTAGTGGGACCTTGTCTCAAAATGAAATTAAAAAGGCTGGAGATGTAGCTCAGTGGTAGACTGCTTGTCTAGCATGCAGAAGTTTTAGGGTTTGATCCCTAATAGTATCCCCCTTCCCCAATAAAATGGTTTCAAAATAAATTGCAAAGTTAGCCCTAAGAAGGCTTTGCTAAGGAGCATTTTCAACTGAGAAATTCTAGTCTTTATTAGAGTTCAGCTCTGATCGTGACCTTATTTTCAACAGAGGGTCATGGTCTGTGCCATGTGTGAAATCCATGAGAGGTACCCCTAAGCCAACATGTGAGGCCCCTGAACTGAAATCTTGGCTTCACTTAGTGAATATCCTCACCTTCATCCCCCTTTCCTCCAAGTACATACTGTCATGTTAGGTGGCAATACTTAATATTCACTGGGCATTGGGCACATCTTGGGCACTATGCAGAGTATAAGTTGTGCTACTTCTCAATAACTCTATGAAATGAAAGGCAATTTTATACTTGAAGAAACTGAGTTTTAAGGAGATTGAATGATGCAGCCACAAAAGTCCAGCTAGGAAGTTGATCTGACACAAATGGTTTCACTCCTGCACTTAGTCTTTAAGCTACTAGTTCTCTGAGTATAGGAAACAGATGAAAATTTTAAACCAGCCTAGAACTTTGGATAACTCTTCAGGAAAGCTACAGAATAAAGGAGATGAATAAATAGTGTGGGCAAAACAGTGGGGAAGATTTCTCCAGTGGCTCAAGGAGTAATAATTATAAAGGACTCTGGAGAAGAAGTGGGCCAAAAGAGTCATGTAAGGATAATGTAAAAACAGTTGGATTAAGGAATACTGTGTGGAGAAGAATAAATACTAAACTGCAAAACTCAAACTGGAATCTCTGTAAATGGCAGGGACTGGGAATAAAATTTTTGGTTATCATTTTTTTATTTCTTCAATCTCCCAAACTTGTGATGGTTATTAATCTTCTCATTTTTTAAATCGGGATATAACATACAAAGAGAGAAGTATATAATCTTAAATGTTTGACTTAAAGATATGATTTAAATGTTTAACATGTAAAGAAAGCACAATTTTTTATGTTTATATTTGGGCATCCACCATATACATGAATACAGAATATCCACATGCCCCACAGTCTTCCTGGTGGACCTTCCCAGTCAGTTTACTCCAACACCATCCCAGGAAACTACTATTCTAGGTATCTTTTACTGTGGATTGCTTGAGATTCATACAAATGGAAATATAAATATCCTCTTTGTGCACAGCATCTTTTGGTTTTATCTGTGGGGTTATCTGTGGTTCTACAGGGAGCAGTCCATTCTATAACCGTGCTCCATATCCCATGCTGGACATACCACAATTTGTTTACCCACTCTATCATCGATAGACTGGAGGTTAGTTTCCATATCAAGATTATAAATATCCTTGTTAATATCTATGTGGATATAATGACTGCTTTCCATGGGCAGACATCTAAGTTTTGGGTTAGTCATATGTTGAGCTTTAGTATATGACCAGCTTTTTCAAAGATGACTGAAAATGTAGGCTCCCCAAAACAGCATGCAACAGTTACAATTTCTCTACATTCTTACCAACACTAGCATTTTCTCTTGTTTGAGTGGTACTTTGTATTTTTAATTTGGATTTTCCTGATAAGTAATCATATTTGTCACTTTTTCATATGCTTTTTTTCCCATTTGCATATTTTTTGAGGTGTGTTTTCAAGTTCTCCCATTTTTTAAATTAGGTTTTCTTTCTTTTTAATGGATATATTAGAGGACTTAATGTTTTGGATGTGCAAGTTTTGTTGTTTGTATTGCAAATATTTCTTTCCAGTCTGTGACTTGCGTTTTCAATTTCAAAGGGTATATTTTGATTATCAAAGTTTTTGAATTTTAATAAAGTATTATCTTTCAATCATTAATTGTGTTGAATAAGGTTGAATGATTTAAAGAGATCTGAACTGGTACTATTCTTTGTGTAAAAGCTTATTTTTAAATTTAATTGTTTATCAAATGTGTTTAACACATTAAAAATGTACATATTTATGGAGTACCATGTGATGAATAGTTAAATGTATATGTTGTGTAAATACAGATTAAATTTATTTAACATTTATAAAGTGCTTCAGATTTTTCTTTCTTCTTTTGTCAGTCTTGTTGTGCTTTTCAAGGGGTGTTTCCATGTTAGCTAAATGAATTGACATAATGTGATTTAAAATATTCTTTTAAAATAAATAATATTAAATTAAATGTCCTTTTATGGTATGCCACACAAGTTTTATCTTTTTAAAAAATCATTTTTACCAGTGGTTTATAAATTATATTAATCTCTATTTTTAAAAATTAACTTTGGTTTTCTGTTTCTTCTATTATTGGTGTATTTTTAATTTCCATTGATTATTCTCTTATCTCCATCAATCTTTCTTTGGCTTTGATCTATGTTGTTCTTTTGACTTCCTGAGAAATATTAAATCACTGATTTTCAACCTTTTATTTTCCCAATATATGTGTTATGGAACAAATATCCCTTTAAAGACTACTTTGGCTATATCTCACAAGTTTTGATGTAATGTTTTTTATTTGGTTAAAACTATGTTCTAATTTATTTTGTGCTTCACTCTTTGACCCATTGGTCTTTGATGTGTATAACAGTCAACAGTCAAGCATGTGGGGATTCCCCAATTACCTTCCAGTGTTGATTTCTAGCTTAATTCCAGTGTGGTCAGTGTGAAAGAAATCCTTATATGATTGAGTATGTGGATATACATTGAGAGTGAGTTTTTGGCCCAGAATATATTTTATTTTGATAGACATTTCATGAACACTGGAGGAAATAGTATATTATTCAATGGCTGGGTGAAGATATGTCTGCAAATCAATTAATTTCAGTCCTTTAATATTGTCACAAAAATAATTATATCAACACTGTGCAACAGAATTATAATATAAGCTACATGTGAAATTTTAAAATATCAGTGGCAATATTTAAAAAGATAAGACTGAAAAATGAATTGATTTAATAATATATTTTATTTGAAACAATTTACATAAAATGTTATCATTACTGTAATTATTCAACATTATATATGAACTACTTTGAATTATGTTCATACAGTCTTCAAAGTCCAGAATGAATTTTATACTTTTAGTGTACCTCAATATAATGCTAAATTTTCATCTGAGTTATTTGATCTAAATTGATTTCATATTATGTCACTTGAAAAAAATATATTTGTATACCTAAGATGCTCAAAATATACTTTAAAATTTTCCAGTAACTTAATTAACTTCTAAATAATTATCTTTCTTTAATTTTCTCACTTACATTGACAAAACTGGTTGAAATTTTCTGAGTTGATTTGAGTTTGAAGCAAAAATCCTGCCATTCAAGGTAAGCAAATTCACTAAATCTTGAGTCAAAGTATTATTATTATGTATTATATACTTTATATACTTTTTAAAAAATATTTTGCAAATTGAAAGATGACTTTATGAGTTTCAAAAATACAACTTTCAATCTTTTCTTATAGGTTTTGAAATCAATTTTCATAATGCTGTTAATAACAAGTATTTTGTATTTATGTTTAGAATAACCTATAAAATCATATTGCTGATTTGTATAATGAAAAATTTCAATTTCCACATAAATTCTTATTTCAATTCCCTTATATCACAAGTAAGCTCTTCCATTGGAACTTCAAATTTAATTCACTTGCATGCATTGTGATATTAGTGAGTAAAAATAAGTCATTGTCAATTTTGTTTTGTATTATTAAATAATTAGCAAGTATTTTTTTGTTTTAAAACAAAAAAGAATTGTTTTAAAACAATTTTGAATTGAAGTTAAAAATCTAGGAAATCTGTAAAACTTTCCCATGATTCAACCAGTGAGCACTGGAAAAGAACACAAAATCACTATCTTCAATTTCTTCCTACAGTTCAAAAAACTAATAAATGGGTGATTCATGTCTTCTACCACCCCCACATGCATACATTTTAATAACCATAGAAATAATATTTTCATAGAAATTGAAGCACAGATATTTTGATATGCATCACACAGCAGAAAAGAGCAGTTGAGAAACTTCAGGTATCTGCTTGGAAAGGAAAGTGAACTTTTAGTTTTGACCTAAGAAATGGAAAATTGATGTCTACAATGCGAGGGGGGAAATTAGTTATTTTGTATCTATGTGAAATCCTTCTTTTAAAATTTAAAGTATTCAAAAACTAATGATACAAATTTGTGGTTTGGGGATATAAATTGATATCTTTTTAAAATAGTAAGGTGCTTGTGGCTGGGCTTGTGGCTCAAGGTTAGAGCACTCACCTAGCACAAGTGAGGAACTGGTGAGATCCTCAGCACCACATAAGGATAATAAAATAAAATTTTTGTGTCCATCTATGACTAATTTTTCTTTAAGTATTAAGGTGGTTTTGTCTTACAAAATGTTAATTGTGCAATGTTTTATATCATGCACATTTATCTGAAACTTCAAAAACTCGAAATTGTTCAATTTTGAATCAATTGATCTTTGCCATTGTTAACGGCATCTTGTACATTCCCAACAATCCTTTGGTGGCTTAATTTGAGATACTAATTTGTTTTGTGAAATATCTCCTTGGGTGTCTGCCGCATACTTTTTTTTTAACAAAATGTATAAAATGAAAAAAATAATTTATTTTGCCACTTCATGAAACATAATTCTGTCTCTGTGTGTTTGCAAAAGTTTAAACTTCTTTATAGCTGATCAATGTTATAATCACAGATCCTGTTAAAACACATTTTTAAATGTTTTAGATATTTAATTTTGATTTTAAGTGATTGGACACTTCCCTTATACTGCAAGAAATTTAAAATAGGTCAAATCTATTTTAGTTGTTCTTTGCAATAATCTTAACAGTTTATCTTTACATACATTTTAACCTATGCACTGTAATATAATTAATATTTATTTAGATTGGTCTTTTGGACTGCTCTTTTTTTCTTTTCTGCAGCATTCTCTAAGGTTTGGTTTTTTTTGTTTTGCTTTTATTTTGTTGGTCTAAAATGTTTGCATTCATTTTTTAAGGATATTTTGGCAAGATATAGAATTCTAGGTTGAGTTTTTCTTTCTTTCATTACTTTAAATATATTACTACTATTGTCTTATCTTCCATAGTCTCTTAGTCAAGTCAGCAATATTCTTATTGCTATCCCCCTAATAGTGATGTGTCTTATTTACTGGGACGGATTTTATATTTTTTTCATAGTGTTTTATTTTTCTTCAGTTTAAATAGAATGTGACTAAAAGTGAGTTTCTATTTATTTATTTTGCTTTGGCTATCATGAACCCATGTTGATGTATCAACATATTTAGAAAATTCTCCACAAGTTCTTTTTAATAATTCTTCTGGTTCATCATTTTTTTTCTCCTTTTAATCTGAAACTCTGATTAGAATTTTTTTTTTTGCAACTTCCCACATTCATTTTAATTTAGTGTGTGTGTGTGTGTGTGTGTGTGTGTGTGTCTGTATGTTGCATCCTTTCTTCTTTCTGTGTGGCAGTATGGAAATTTTCTTCAGACTTGTCTTCCAAATCACAAATCCTCCCCCACCTAGCCAGGAGCGGGCGGGACTGCGGGCGGGCTGCAGGCGGCCTGCAAGGGTGCGATGCCCCCAGCGCTGCTGCAGAGCTAGAGAATCCGCATCCCAGGGCGGTTGCTAAGCACACTGCTTCAGTGGGCCCGCTGGCATAGCCGCCTTGCGCAAGCCGCTTGCCAGGCGGGGCAAACTGAAAGCGCTGGGAGCACAGGGCCTGGGGCCTGAGGCGCTGCTCTGGGGCCTGAGGCACTGCCCTGCCACCGCCTCCGACCCCCATCCCGGAGCCTCCCCTGGGGGACCCCCCTATTCCCAACCCCCTCACGCACTCACCTTCTGGCTGTGCTGCGCGCGAGGAGGAGCAAGGCGCCCATGGATCTGAAGGGGCTAGAGCCTGCCCTGGCTCTGTGGCTGACTGGAGGACCACCGGGGCTGCGCTCCCCAGCCGCCAGGCCGCGCAGCTCCGCGCCATTCCCGGGCACAGACCCTCAGCGGGGCGTTGGAGGGCAGCGAGGAGCTCCCGGAATTGCAGGCGGTGCAGACTAGCTGCTCCATTCTCACCAGAGACCTCAGGGCCAGGGGCTTGACCCAGAGGTGCAGGGAGCCCCTCAGAGTGCAGAAGATATTTGACTTTGAATATTTAATATTCAAGATTATGTTAAATAAAGAATAAGAAATTTGTGTCTTGAGTTTTAGAAGGCTAAAGCAGGTTGTGGGTGCACTAAATGAAAAATTTCTGTGCTGGGGATTTAACCCAAGGCCTCATGCATGTTAGGCAAGTGTTCTGCCACTGAACTATATTCCCAGTTCAGGGGTTGGCAAACCATGGGCCACATTCAGCCCATTATATATTTTGATATGGCCTGCAAGTTAAGACTGGTTTTTACATTTTTCGATGAAAAACAAAATCAAAAGAAGAATACTGGAGCTGCGGGTGTGGCTCAGTGTTGGAGTGCCTGCCTTGTATGTGCGAGGCACTGGGTTTGATTCTCAGTACCATATAAAAATAAACAAATAAATAAATAAAACTAAAGGTATTTTGTCCACCTTAAAAAATAAAAATATAGAATGCTTTGTGTCATGTGAAAATTACAGGAAATTCAGGTTTCTGTGTGCGTAAAGACAGTTTTATGGGAACCTAGCCATGCTCATTTGTTTGTATATTGACTGTGGCGGTTTGGGGGTACAGCAGCTGACTTGAGTAGTTACCATTGAGACCATATGGTCTGCAAAGCCTAAATATTTACCATTTGGCTCTTTACAGAAAAAGTTTGCTGGTTCTTGGTCTATTACGCAGTCTGTGCTCATTAAGTACTTATTGAATATTATGAGCTGTAGCTACACCTTGTCCATTGAAGGATTTGCAGGGAATAATTTCATTTATTTATTGAGAGAAAATTGATCACCTTGCCTTAGTATGGGTTTTTCTGACAGACCCCTATTGAGCCCTGTTATGATACTCTTACTATGTCTAACTCTGAAGAATTCAGTTTCTGACAAAATGTGTTATTAGATTCTATTCCTTTATCAAAGAAGTATCCCAAGTAAGAGGTTAGAGCACAGCATGAAAGAACATTTTGCTTTACTCAAATTTAAGTCTATCATGTATTTTCCACAAAAAAAAGATTGTTGTTATATTTTTAAATACTGGATTTTGTATAGTAATTTGTTACACAGATACCATGTGTAAGGTATGAGTTGTTGAAGTATTTATATTGAAAAAATTGGGGGATTATTTATGGAGTATATTAATACATTCCCTTACTTGATATTTATTAACCACATATTATGTACAAATTTCACTACTGTTGTATTTGGTTTAGGATAAAAATGGTATATTCTTCCTTGAATAAAAGCTAAAATTGTAATTCGGGGGAAAAAAAAAAAAGAACAACAAGTCACAAATCCTTTCCCATGGTTTCAATACTGATATTAACCCCATCAACTGAAAATTTAATTTCAATTATTTTATGTCTCATTTATAGAGGTTCAGTTTTACTCTTTTTATGAATTCTAGGCCTCTGCTCAAAATTTTTATCCTCTGTTCTATTGAATATATTAATAATAGTTATTTTAAAGTTCCTATCTGAAAGCTCCAATAAGTGAATCACACAGGGTCTCTTTTTATAGTCGATTATTTTTCTTGGTTCTCATTAAATTGTTTCTGTTATATATCAGGATTTGCATTTTTTTATCAGTTTCCACATTGTGTAGAAAATTTTGGAGAAACTCTTAAGATATGTATGGTGTGAAACTATTAAGACATGAATGGTGTGAAACTATTAAGACATGAATGGTGTGAAAATACATTGTGTACAACGACTGTCTTTAAAAATTGTGTTATATGTTTGAAATATGAAATGAATTGCATTCTGTCATCACTATGAACAAATCAGGATAAATTTTTAAAAATTTAATTGAGGAAACTCTACGTGCTGCTATATTTCTGGAAAAACAAAAAGGAAAGGTTGTGGGTTGTTTTTATTCTGACAGGCAGAGAGATACTATTAGATCATTTTAATCCTTGTCCTTCTGATGTCATAACTAAAAGTCTGAGTTTTTTTAAGTCACCCCAAATTTGTGTATCTTGAATAGCCATCTGCTTCCCAGCACTAGGCAGATGCAAAAATCTATGCTTACATAATTAGTCTTTCACTCTATGCCTTCTACTAATCTTGCATCTTAGATTTGAGTATATCAGATGACATCCCTGACTAGCAACAAATTCGTATACAGATTCCTTGTTCTTTCCTATGTGGCTTTTGACTCTGTGCAGCTGCTCTCTGTTGAACTCCTATTTATAACTCCTCTGTGCAGACAACCTATTTTGTTTGGATTGCATTTATTCATAACATGGTATAACTATCAAGTGTCCTCAGTGCAAAGTTGTAAAAAATGTGGATCTTACTCTTACTCTTTAAAGAATGCATTCCTTTGAATTTTCTCCGGTGCCACCTTTATCATTTTTTTTTTTTTGGCTTGGATTTTCTTCAGCTTTTATAATTTTTGTTAGTAGGTTAATCCAAGCAATATATGCTGCTCTGTCAAATATTCAGCAAACTCTAGTTTCCTTCTCCTTAAGAAAGAGATACCCAGTAATGCCATGATCACTTTTGTCTTAGCACTTTGTTCTTTCATCTCCCTAGATTTCCAATGCAATATTTATTAATTTTTATTTTTATGTGCTTTGTAGATTATTCAAAGAAAGATCTAAACAATGTAATTTTAGTAAGAATCAAGACAACATGGTACTATCTAGATATAGTTTGGTAATTGTGAATATGTATTATAAATGAAAAGTAACTCAAATTTAGAAAATAAGTTTCTTGAATTTATGACAATTTTTATTCCTCCTCTGTTTCCCTATGTACCTGCTGGCATTTCATAAGATTTAGGCTGTTATGGTAGATGAGAAGAATTTCAATGAGGTATGTGTTTATGAAATGAAGAGAGGCTTAATTTACACAAAAAAACTTTTACATTGATCGGGGTATGGTGGTGCACACCTGTAATCCAGGCTGCTCAGGAGGTTGAGGCAGGAGAATTGCAAGTTTGAGGCCAGCCTCAGCAACTTAGCAAGGCACTAAGCAACTTTGCAAGACCCTGTCTAAAAATGAAAAATAAAAAATGGCTTGAGATGTGTCTCAATGGTTAAGCATCCCTGAGTTCAATCCCTTATAAAAACAAGTAAATAAAGGGCTGGGACTGTGGTTCAGTGGTAGTGACCACCTAGTATGCATGAGGTATGGGGTTCAATCCTCAGCACCACAAAAAATATAAAATAAAATATTGTGTTCACCTAAAACAAAGAAATAAATATTTTTAAAAAACAAATAAAAATAAATATTTTACACCGAGAAAATAAATTATTACCCATAGAAGTTATAAGAAATATTTAGTAGAATATCTAAAAATATTAAAATATGACTTTAGTAAGGTCTCTGAATTAAAGGTGAATAGGGGCATCCCACACAGAGGATATCCAAATAATTAATGAAAAAGTGCTCAAAATCATTATTAGCACTTAAAGGACTTTGAGATATACACATCCCCAAAACGTTTAAATGATTCTGTATTAATGTCAAAATAAAACTACAGAAATTCAAGAAAATAGCAACTGGAGCATCCATACACTAAGAGGGAGTGTGATTGTAGCAGCTTTAGAACACTGTCTGGTGGTATCAGCTAAAGTGGCACATGGTACACCTGTGACCCAAATGTTTCATATAGACACACAGTCTGAAGAGCAATGTATTTATGTGTTCTCCAAAAGAGATGTGCAAGAACATTTATAACAGTACTGTTTGTGACAGCATCAAACAAGAAGCTCTCCATATGGCCATTAAGTTAAAAATGAACACATTTTTGCTATATTCACACACTGCAATAGTATGTAGCAATGACAATGGAAAACTACAAGTATGTTCATGTGAACATTTACATGAAATTCACAAACATACTAATGTTCAAAGGAATACTAAATAATCACAAATAGCTCACGCCATATGATTCCATTTTACTAACATCAAAAACTAGCAGAACTGATCCATTCTGTTAGAAGAGAAAGTAATTTGTTTTAGTCAGCTCTTTTACTGCTGCAACTAAAAAATCTGACCAGAACAATTTTAGGGGAAGAAAAGTTTATTTGGGGGTTCCCAGTTTGGGAAGTCTCAGCCCATAGACACCAGGCTCCATTCCTTAGGGCTCAGAATGAGGCAGGACATCATGCTAGCAGAGGGAATAAGCTCATGTGCTGATCAGAAATCAGAGAGAGGTCTCCACTTTCCAGATACAAATATATATCCCAAATGCCCACCTCCTACAGCCACACCCTACCTGCCTTCAGTCACCACTCAGTTAATCCATATCAGAAAATTAATTCACTGATTGGGTTAAGACTTTCATAACCCAATCATTTCTCCTCTGAACCTTCTTGCATTGTCTCACACATGCGCTTTTGGGGAATAACTCATATCCAAACCATAACAGTATTTTATTTGGAGGAAGTAATGAGAAGGCATCTGAGGGTGCTGGAATGTTCAATTTCCTATCTTTGCATGTTGCTTACACAGGTATATGCATGTTTTGAATATTCATTGAACAATTCTGATGTAAGCATTCTCTATTTTTGTTACATTTCAATTAAAAAACTATAATAAAAACAAACAATAAGAAAAGCCCTCCCAAGCCTTGTGTGTATTGTCCATTCAGCAATAAATGCCCCTTTTTCCTGCATCTTGCACCTATATTGGAATCTTTATTCTGAAGCCAATGCAATAAACTGAGTCATCATACAGAAAGAACCATTCTTTGCATAGTTGGTTCTTGAAACACAGCTGGCCATGGGAATCAGCTTTGGGTGTACAAACAGGAACAAACAGAGCCTGAGGAAGAGCCATGGTCCAGGATAGATTATTATTCCAAGGAATATTTGCTGAATACTATTACCTCGTAAATATCTCATACCTGCTCAGAGAGTTCACATTGGAGGGAGAATGGAGATGATCATGCCTGACATAGAAAGATGAATTTCATCAAACCAATAAAGCAAACTAATTCTAGTGGAAAAGACACCTTCATGAGAATGGATCTTTTTTAAGAAGTATTTTGGTCTCGGATTTTCATTTATATTTAAACATGAGCATATTTAAACATCTTGCTCAAAGGGGAGAATATACAAGTAGGCCAGTTTTTCGTGTGTTTAACAGGAATGGTGATGATGATAACTAATTCCTACTATGCATCAGAAACAGTACTAAGTGCTTTATATGCATCAATTATTTAAAATTTCAATAATATTATGAATACTATCTTTTTCCTGAAAAGAAAACTGAAGTTTGAAGAGAATGTTTCCCCAGGTGTTCTGTAAATGTCTATGTGTACTTGAGAAAATTGTATGTTACCCTCTTAGTATACACACTTTAGATGAATCTGCAACATGTACTAGAACAATCTATAATTAGATACACACAGGTTTATGATTTACAGTTTCCTGGAAACTTGTTCTTTTATAACTGTTGAGCTTCTCACTTTACCTTAAAAGTTTTTGCCTGAAGTGTTTTTTTCTCCATATTAAAATGGCTACAGTGGTGTATTTTTTAACTTGATACTTTTATACTTCGTATTTTTTACTGTTTTTCTCTTATTTTCAGCCTCCCTCTGTGGTTTTATTTCAGGTTCATCGATCCTGTATGTAATAGGACTGTATTTTACTCCATATAAGTAGCTTTTTATTATGATTACCTTAGTTTATCAGATTTTGTGTTTTGATTATGTAATTTCTTATATGCACATATATTGAAATACTAATGAATTTAGAAATATTTCTATCAGGTTGTTTGTCTTTATTATCCTTTTATGTATGATGTTTTTCCTGCCTACCATTGGATTCATAAAATGTCTGTGTTCTCTTTTATTGCAATTATTTGCAATAAAGACAAAAGACATACATATTTATCAGGAATGTATTCATCATGGAATGACTAAATCAAAATAATCATGTATATAATTCACATTCTTATTTTTTGTGTTGATATCATTTTAAAAGTACTGTTGCCAATTGTCAAAAATGCAATATGTTGTTATTAACTATAGTCACCATGTTGTACAATAGAGTTCTTGAACCTATTCCTTCTCCCTATCTCTTATGAAGATTCTCTACACAATGACTAATATCCCCCAACACTTACTTTCCAGTTCCTGGTAACAATCATTCTCTTTTCTGCTTCTGATTACAGACTTCTTAAATCCCATGTATAAGAGACATCAGGAAATAACTTTTTTTGTGTCTAGCTTATTACACTTAGTGTAGTGTCTTCCAGCCTCATCTATGTTCTCATAAAGGATAAATTTACTTCTTTTAAAAAAAATAGTGCAGATGGACACAATACGTTTATTTTATTTACTTATTTTTATATGGTGCTGAGGATTGAATCCAGTGCCTCACATGTTAGGCAAGCATTCTATTACTGAGCCACAACCAGACCCCTGATTGCCTTCTTTTAAAAAGCTTAATAGTTTTCTATAGCCTACATATACCACATCTTCTTTATTCATTTATCCTTTGATAAAGAATAAATTGATCACATATCTTGGCTTTGTGAACATAAGAGTGCAGATGCTTAGACATCCTGATTTGATTTCCTCTGGATATATAACCAAGAAACAGATTGTTGGATCATTTGTTAGTCTTATTTTGTAATTGGTTGAAAATTTTTCATTCTATATTTTTCAGTTTTGTTGATTTTATTTTTTTAAATAAATGACAGTGGAATGCATTACAATTCTTATTACACATATAGAATGCAATTTTTCATATCTTTGTATATAGAATATGTTCACACCAATTCATGCCTTTATGCATGTACTTCCTTGTATTTTTTGGCATTACAATTCTTATTACACATATATACCACAATTTTTCATATCTATTTATATATAAAGTATGTTGACACCTAATTTGAGTCTTCATACATATACTTTGGATAATGATGTCCATCACATTTCACTACCCTTGCTAATCTTCTGCCCCCTCCCTTTCCCTCCCACCCTCTTCCCTACCTAGAATTTATCTAATCCTCCCATGCTCCCCATTCCTACCCTGCTCTGAGTTAGCCTCCTTATATTAGATAAAACACTCAGCATTTGTTTTGGGGGGATTGGCTAACTTCCCTTAGAATTATCTTCTCCAACTGCATCCATTTACATGCTAATGACATGATTTTATTCTCTTTTAATGCTGAGTAAAATTCCATTGTGTATATATGCCACATTTTTGTTATCCATTCATCCACTAAAGAGCATCTAGATTTGCTCCACAGTTTAGCTATTGTGAACTGTGCTGCTATGAACATTGATGTGGCTGTGACCCTATAGTATGCTGTTTTAAAGTCCTTTGGGTATAGGCCAAAGAAAGGGATACCTGGGTCAAATGGTGGCTCCATTCCCAGATTTCCAAGAAATCTCCATACTGTTTTTCATATTGGATGTACCAATTTGCAGTTCCACCAGGAATGTATGAATGTACATTTTCACCCACATCCTCACCAACACTTATTGTTATTTGTCTTGATTGTCTTCATAATAGATGCCATTCTGACTGGAGTGAGATGATATCTTAGAATAGTTTGGATTTGCATTTCTCTGATTGCTAGAGATGATAAGCATTTTTTCATATATTTGTTGGTTGATTGTATATCCTCTTCTGAGAAGTGTCTGTTCAGGTCCTTGTCCCATTTGTTGATTGGGTTATTTGTTTTTTCAGTGCTTAGCTTTTTGAGTTCTTTATATACCTTAGAGATGAGTGCTTTATCCAATGTGTGAGGATTAAAAATTTGCTTCCAGAATGTGGGCTCTGTTAAATTCACAGATTTTTTCTTTTGCTGAGAAAAAACTTCTTAGTTTGATTCCATTGCATTTTTGATTCTTGGTTTTAATTCTTGTGCTATAGAAGTCTCATTAAGGAAGTTGGGGCCTAATCCCACATGATGAAGATAAGGGCCTACTTTTTCTTTTGTTAGAAACAGAATCTCTGGTTTAATTCCTATGTCTTTGATCCATTTTGAGTTAAGTTTTGTGCATGGTGAGAGATAGGGATTTAATTTTTTTTTGTTGCATATGGATTTCCAGTTTTCCAAGCACCATTTATTGAAGATGCTATCTTTTCTCCAGTGAATGTTTTTGGCACCTGTATCTAATATAAAAATAATTGTAATTTTGTGAGTTAGTCTCTGTGCCCTCTATTGTGTACCATTATTCTACTAGTCTATTATGGTACCAATACCATACTGTTTTTGTTACTATTACTCTGTAATATAGTTTAATGTCTGGTAAAGTGATGCCACCTGCTTCAGTCTTCATGCTAAGGATTGCTTTAGCTATTTTGGGTCTCTTATCCTTCCAGATAAATTTCATGATTGCTTTATCTAGTTCTATGAGGAATGCCATTGGGATTTTGATCAGATTGAATAATGGCTATATTAATTTACATTATACACCAAAAGTGTGCAAAAGATTTTTTTCCCCACATCTTCTATAACATTCATTATCTGCTCCATAACAGGTATACTATCAAGAATAAAAGTGATATCTCATTGTGGTTTAAAAATGCATTTTTCTCTAATGACTCATGTTGAGCATTTTTTACATGCCTATTGTCCACTTATGTCCCTTCTTTTGAGAAATATCTATTCAGATCCTTGCTACTAAGTTATGTGGATATATTTTTATATTAACAGATGTGAGAATGACAAACT
This sequence comes from Urocitellus parryii, assembly GCF_045843805.1. Taxonomy (NCBI): domain Eukaryota; kingdom Metazoa; phylum Chordata; class Mammalia; order Rodentia; family Sciuridae; genus Urocitellus; species Urocitellus parryii. The sequence continues at coordinate 2,288,598 of NW_027554068.1, forward strand.
TCTTTCATTCCATAGGTTGTCTGTTCATTTTGTTGATTGTTTCTTCGTCTGTAGAGAGTTTTAGTTTGTTGTAATTCCATTTTTCCATTTTTTAAATTTTATTACCTTTGGAGATTTTCCACTGTGTTTTCTGCTATCGGTTTTATAGTTTTAGGTATTATGTTTAAGGTCTTAACCTATTTTGAGTGGATCTTTTTGTGAGATAAGAATGCAAGTACAATTGCATTCTTCTTCACGTGATATCTGGTGTACGAACATCTCTTAGTGCAGAAATTGTCCTTGTTCCATTAAGTGTTCTTACCACCTTTGTCAAAAAATGTTGGCTCTAAGTCCCTGGGTTTATTTATGAGCTATCTATTCCATTCTATTGGTCCATTCATCATCTATTTTGTGCCAGTACCATGCTATTTGTGTGCCTAAAGCTTTATACTATGTTTTGATGTCAGGTAGTTTAATGCCTCCAGCTTTGTTCATTTTTTTCAAGATTATTTTCACTATTCTTGGTCTTTTATGAATCTGCACGAATTTTAGAATTTTTAAAAATATTTCTGTGAAAATGTCATCAGGATTTTGATAGGGTTTTCTTTAAATCTGTAAATTACTTTGGTCAGTATAAAAATTTTAACACTAGTAAATTTTCTAATCCATGAATACAGAATATATTTCAATTTATTTGTCTTCTTCAGCTTCTTTCACCAATGTTTTATGAATTTCAGTGTGATGACTTTTGCCTTCTTAAATTTACTTCTACGTATTTTCTTTTGTGTCCATTATAAATGTGATTGCTTTGTTGTTAACTCTTTCAGTTTCCTATTAGGGTATAGAAATTCTCTAAACTTCTGTGTGTTGACTTTATGTTCTGAAACTTTATTGATTGATTTTTAATATTTTTTGTGGATTTTTTAGAATTTTATAAAAATAAAATTGTGTTCTCTGTAAATAGAGAATGTTCATCTCCTTCTTTTTAAGTCTAGGTGCCTATTGTCTCCTTTTCTTGCCCAGTGGTTCTGGCTAGAACTTTCCATCACTATGCTGAATCAATCTCTCTCTCTCTCTCTCTCTCTCTCTCTCTCTCTCTCTCTCTCTTGCTCTAGGCTTCAGAGCCATAGGTTGCATTTTTTGTTATTTTTATAGTTTAATATATATATATATATATATATATATATATATATATATATATATGTCAGATACCAGATAGCACACTCAAATTAGACATCACAATTTGAAGATATTTTAGTAATAAAAATATGTACAGGGGCTGGAGCTATGGCTCAGCAGTACAGGGCTTGCCTCACACAAAACAACAACAACAACAAAAACTAGACATCTAGATATCTTACTTTTTTTCATTTATCTGCAGATGATGGGTTGTTCCTCCTTTTTGGCTAATGTAAATGTCGTTGCGAACATTTGTGTACAAAAATCTGTTCAAGCCTCTGCTTTCCATTCTTTTAGGCAGCAGAGATAGATTTTTAAAAACATTCTGTAGGGAAAATTTGGAACTGTTATGGAAACAAAATAATTTACCTCATTTAATGATTCATAGAGGGAGCCATTGTTGGGTTTTTCTGAGTTGACATTATAAAAATTTACCTCATCACAAACTTTGGAAGAAAAAAATAATAAAAGACTTTCTGGACTCTGATTTATTATGAGACTATGCAAGTGGCAGTGATCTAAATGATTATCAGATTTTAAGCTTTTCATTAATGTGTTTAATAAAAAATATAGCTTTAGTTCTCAAAGTTGACTAAAATAAAATGAATATGTGCTCATTGGATTTCTTAGACATGTTATGCTATGGTAACTCCATACATATATAATAAGCCTTTTTAAAAATATTGCCCACAGCAACATGTAGCTCTAAGGAATACCATGATTCAGGAGATAAGTTGGTTCCTGTGTTTTATCAAACACCTATAAATAAATCACAGTTTAAGGGAGCCAGGGCCAGTATGCTCAATGGCTAAGGACCACCTGAAGAACAGCTTTTGGAAAAAATATTCCTTGTTATTCAAATAGTCACCTGCTAATCATTTAATTCACCAATTCAGAGATCCATTCTTTGAAATGTGTTTGGAAGCAGGGACAACTCTTCAAGTCTGAGAACTGAAGCCCCACGTTGATTTACCAATGTAACCTATCATGTCATTCCTGAGGCTCATAGGTCTAGACTGCATCTTTAGCTCTTTTGAGCATAATGAAAAGTAGAAAATAACATCATTCAAAATTGGGAAACACTATGAAAGGGCAATATTTTCAAAGCCTCGTGCCCTAATGGCCACCTGGTCATCTCCACATCTCCTACCACAGGTCATCTTTGTTTTTCATTTTTTTGAAGGCAAACTCCTGTCTCATTTCAGGGTCTTTCTTGCCTCACCCCCACCCCCCGTCTACTTTCTCTGAAATGCCCTCATTGATTTTAAAGACACTAACAATTTTCATTTGGTCTATTTCCTCCAGTCTCTCTTATCCTACACTCTCATGCTTATCCTTGCCTCTTGATATCAAGTCCATACTCCTCAGCTGGATATATAAGACCTCCCATACTGTGACTCCAATCTTTCTTCCCAGTTTACTGGTACTCATTGCCTTAGGTTTTGAAGAAATCTACCCAATGGGTTCAGTCTACACTGTTTTCCCTGTTGGGAATCCCCATCCCTTCCAATTTTACCCATTCCCAGCCTTCCTCATTTATCAAGTCTTTTCTGGTTCTTCTCCTTGGAAAAAGCATGCTTTTGTTTGGACTCCCATTGAGAGTTACCCACTTACCTCTTAAAACGCTTGCCACTTTCTACCCCATGTATCAGTTACTTGCGTTTCTATCTCAGTTCCCATAGATTCCCAGAAGCTTTCATAGCAACTCAATGAAAATATAAGAATGATTATAGGATACCAAGTAATATCAGTAATTTTGGTTCATAATTGCATTACCTTTATAAGAAGTCAGAGTTTTGAGTTATGGTCAACAATAACAATATATTACATACACATTGAGCCTTCTAGGTCTATAATCTATTATCTGAAGACCCCTAGGAAAAGTGGAATCCCCATTCTCATTTGACAAGTGAGAACAATGAAGCAAAGAGCTGGCAGGAAGCAAAGTCAGTGTTGCTGCATCAGGTGAGCATAAATTTCTGAAAATGCTCGAAGAACATAAATCCATCACAAAAATGCAGCTCAGCCCAACTGTACACCTTGGCTGTGGTCCCCAGACGACACTATCTATGGGGCCAAGAATGCCTCAATTAGTGTGGATCATCACGAACACACTTGATACACAGATTTCAGATAAGAGCAAACAGGGAGTGAGTTCCCTTAAACAGAAATCACCATGGATCCGTACTGTTGCTGCTATGTAAGAGAGTTTCCCTATCTTGATACAGAGGAGTCATTCATCAGGCATCCTCTGGATCTGCCAGCTCCCAAGTGCATCTCCCTTCTAGCAGGGATTCTGTCACGGGGGTAGCTGTGCATGGACTCAGGCTAGTGGCAAAGTTTTCCAAAGAGTGTTTACCTGTGGGAACTCATACTGTGACACTGTGCACTTCAAGGCAATTCATAGGTTAATAAGTTCATTCAGTATCCGACTTTGGTTATGTCTTTTGGGACTGCTAAATACATATAGAACAATTTATCTCTTTTGTCCCTTGGTTTTTCAATCAAGTGTGTGTAAAGCATTAGAAAGCAGCCCTTATTTATTTTTAAAGTATGGGGTCAGGGAACAGCCTTGTGGCATGCAAATACCCACAGGTGGAAGTTAGAAAAGTCTGCTAGGGAAATGCTCTCTCATGGGCACCTTTCCTTCCCTCTGCACTGTGCACATCTCTCTGTTGGATTGCTCCATAGCACTCAAAAAATGCAGTCATTTTTTCCCAGCATCATCTGGAATCCTTACAAAGAGAGCATTTTAGTATACAATTAATCGAATGCATTTGAGATAAGCTAGACTTTTTAAAAAGATGATTACCCATGAGCACATCTTCCCTTTCTGGAGAAAGCCTGGTTATGGGCTTCCCAGCTGCAGCACGTATTTCTTCAATATGGATATTTCTAGCCCGAGGTGCTTATGCACAGCTCAGCTGCCAAGATCATGCCAGCCCTCCTTCTTCTGGGACCCAAGGCCCAGCATCTCAGACATCAGTGTGGCTTCCCACAAGATCTTTTTGGCTGGAGGCCCTTTGCCATTTTGCCTAATCCCCTCTGCTGGCAATGGCAGTAATGCCGCTGAGGGCCGTCTGCATTAGTCAATAACTTGCTTATTGGGTGCTTACTTAGAAATGCCTCTGAAAGCATTTTCTTAATCTAGCTAACAAATACTATGGTTGAGTTGATATTAGTTTCAACAGCCAAATATCACCCCAGTTGTCTGTGTTGCTAGGTGAGAATAGTGGTAGGAAAAGCCTCAATAACCATGAATGGATTGACTCACAGTTTTTGGTTTCTTGTTTGTTTTGGTGCATACTTGAAGCACAGGCTCAGCCATGGAGCTGCACTCCCAGCCCTGGCTTGTAGTTTTAGCTCTTTCTTGACTCCTGGGACTTACTCTTCTACAGCTTCTGCTTAAGAACTGGCAATGGTATAGTTGCCTGGTTATACTGAGTACCAAGACTAGAATTTCAGAAAGGCAGAAGTTGATATCCAGTTCTGCACTATAGAATGGTGTGTGTTGTCTAACCTGTTTCCTTCTTTGCCAAAGAACAACAGGATGACCCCATCAGCCCTGGGTAATATCCTGGCCACTGCTGCATCAGATGAGCAGACACATGCCAGGGCCCCTGGGTGAGCAGGAAGCACTAGAAAAAGGAGCTCACTGTTGCTGCCTGGGTGAAGGAGGAGGCGTGATGGGGCACAGGGCTTTGCTGCAAAATATCTAAACCAAGTGCAGCAGCTACAAATAGTCACAAAGCAGAATGGGAAGGATATTACCCAGCAAGAGGGGCATATGTAAGAATGATCTTTTACCTAATTTTTTAAAAAATGCTTTATGTCCACTTGTGTACAATTCTAACTACCTTAGGTACCTTCAGTGTCCAAGGTATTTTCTTGGTGCTGAAAACACCAGAACAGTAAGATACAATCCTTGTTCTCAATGAGCTAGTGATGGGTATGCACACACTATGTGTAGGTGTGCAGGGACGCAGCCACATGAAGGTGCCCTGTGGCTTGCTGTTCTCTGGAGCACAGGGCATCGGGGAGTCCAGGCCAACTGGCAAAGCACTGAAAAGGCAGCAGAGGTGAGTTTGCTTTGAAGGGACTTCAACAGGCAGGTTTAGGATAGAAGGTGTTTTTGAAGGAAAAATACTTGAGAGAAGGCAAGGAGGGGGTGTGAGGCACATGCCCCCATGTGCTGATATGTGTGGAATAGGAAGTGGGGAGCTGTGAGGTCCCTGTGTGGCTGGGAGGCATGAAGGAAGGGCAGGAGGGAATTGGTACATTTACAGTAGCCACTCAGGTCTGCTCTTATGATGTTTGGGAACCAAAAATGCCACATTGAGACAAGATCTTAGCTGCTTCTTTTTTGTGGGGAGGAGGTACCAGGGATTGAACTCAGGGGCACTCGACCAGTGAGCCACATCCCCAGCCCTATTTTGTATTTTATTTAGAGACAGGGTCTCACTAAGTTGCTTAGCACCTCACTTTTGCTGAGGCTGGCTTTGAACTCACGATTTTTCTGCCTCAGCTGAGTTGCTAGGATTATAGGCATGTGCCACCATGCTCAGCTCTGGCTTCTTCTTTTTTATTCTGTCCTTTTCATTCAGTTTGGCAAAGAAATGGCACCTTCCTGCAGCAACCAGACCCAAGGACAGACTCCCAATGGACAGTTGTGTATACAGAAAGACTGGCAGAAAAAGAAAGGTATTCTATCTTCCAAAATATTTGTTGGTTTTGTCCCCAAACTTATAAATTGATTTTTCAAGTCACATAATTATAAGAAAACTACAAAATCTTTCAACTTCCTATAAAGTGAAAGACTCAAAGGAATTCACTGAAATTTTTCTCCAAGTTCATTACTAACAATAGCAAGAAAGTTCATCATTTGTTCATTTAACAAATATGTCTTGAGCTCCTATCATGCACCAGGCTCTGTTCTAGGCACTGGGGATGCAACAGGGAACACATAGATGAAAATCTCCACCTGCGTGGAACTTATCGCTTAGCAGCAGAGACCAGCAATAAATGAAATAAAACAGACAGTGAGGCAGGGGACCAGAGATGCTGTGGAGGAAAAGTACAAGGAAAGATGTAGATGGCATCTGTGACACTGGAGCCAATGCCTGAAGGAAGGGTGGGGTGACATCCATGCAGACACCTAGGAAGTGAGCCATGGGGCAGAAAGCTGAAATGTACTTGGCAGGGCAGAAACAGGAAGGAGGCCAGGGTGTCTGGAGCTGAGAGATGGAGAGAGAGGAGCAAGACGTGAGAACAGAGACATAACAGAGAGCCTGAGGCAGGAGCACAGCGGATGAGGAGAGGGTGTTTTTTGGCAGCAAGAAGAAACCGTTTCAAGGTGGAAGAATTGATCAATACTAGCTAATGCTCTGAGAGGCCAATTAAGATGAGAACTGAGAACTGATCCTTGAAGGTTCATACCTTAGAGGTCATGAACTCCCCTGAGGAGAAGGGTGTGGGTGGAGTCATACGGGCAAGGCTGGCCACAGTGAATTCAAACAAGAATGGGAGAATGAACAGGGTTTTGCTGTAGCGAGAGCAGAGAAATGGAGTGGATGCTGGGAAAGAGAAAATGGTAAAAAACTATTTTTATTTTGTTCTGTTCTTTCTTTTTTTCTTCAAATGACAGAAATCACAGCCTGTTTTTATGCTGCTAGGAATGGATCCAGCAGAAGGAAAAAAAATCAATGTTGCACAAGAGGAAAGGGGTAGCTATCCAAAGGTACCAGGGCGCTAGGTGGGAGGGAAGATTTAGTGCAGAAGGGAATGGGTGACTGAGGCAGCATCAGGGACAGTGATCTTCAGAAAAGGCAGGAAGGCAGAGCATCCAGGCACTGAGGTTGGGAGATACAGATGAGTGCTGGCAATTCATGGAGACCCTCTTGTGACAGCTCTGTCTTCTCCATGGATCAGCGCAAGCAGGCAGGGCACTGGTGAGGAAAACAAGAGCCATCATGCAGGGGCTGTCTCTGAGGGAGGAGACAGTGGGACATGGCCTGACTTACATTTGGGGAGCTCTCTCTGGCTTCCAGCTTCAGAATGTACTGAAGGGAGGAAAGCGTGGAAACAGAACAGTTAGTTAAGAGGTCACTGCAGTTGGGGATAGAGACTTTTCATTTTTTCAAGATGAGGATGGTAGCAACAGAAATGGAAACACAGTCAGCTTCAGAATGTATTTTGAACATAGCTGAATGTGGCAGAGTCAATGAAGTATAGGATGTTTTGTTTTTCCCTCCAAAACCAATACAACCCACCTCAGAGATGTTATTACATGACTGAGACCCAACTCAATAACATGGCAGTGCTTTTAATGACCTGATCCAGTTTTTTTTTTTGGGGGGGGGATTGGCTTGTTTTGCTGATCCAGTTTTTAACTAGCAATGATTATTCCAGAACAGTGGTGATATCCATAAGTGATGCCAGTGAATACATAAATACCTGTTGGTGTTGTAAAGTGTTATGGAAATGGAAGCTGTAGTTAAGAGAGGCATTTGTGTCTGCTCCAATAAGCCAATAGGCAGGGAGGAATCAATACAGCATGAAATTAGTGTGGAAAAATATTTTAAGCTTTCCAAGATCAAAGAAGGGATAGTAAAATATTAACTTGATGTCCTTTTAACTTCCCTTTCTCAATATTTATTAATGTTTGGCCTCCCTTGAAATGAGAATTCCATTATGAGCTCTTTTGGTAAATGGATTGAAGGTTGTCTCAAAGCACTCCGGCTTCTCTTAAGTATTTTCTATTCTCTGGTAAAATACTATTAGTCTGTATTTTATTGTGCTCAGCGTATCAAAAACAAGCATCTCTATTCAGAAGAACTAAGGGACTGCTCTGTTCTTCTCCCTCCCCTGCCACCTGTGACTACAATTATAGACATTCTTACAATGAGGGTATGTACAAATATAACTGTCATGGTAAAATTGTCATTATAGCTGGGCATTGGACCCACACCAGTAATCTCTGGAACTTGGGAGGCTGAGGCAGGAGGTTTGCAAGTTTGAGGCCAACCTCAACAACTCAACAATCTCCTGTCTCAAAATAAGAAGATAAAAAGAGCTGGGGAGGTAGCTCAGTGTTACAGTGCTAGCCTAGCATGTGCAAGGCCCTAGGTTCAATTCCCAGCAATGCATACAAACATACACAATTATAAAAAACACCAATCCCTGGTGATTCATGAAGCCTACTTTAAATATACCTAAAATATAGGGCTTTGAACAACCAAAATATATGAGAGGCTCAGTACTTTTCAAATTCATAGCTGGGAAAAATGCACACAAAATTTCCCAGAGAAGAGAAGACAGAAATCCCTTCCTTGTCTTTTCCTCAGTTCAGATTGTGAGAAGCTGCAAACTTTGGCCAGCTAAATATTCTGTGTCTTACTAAAGAGCATGTGAGGTAAATCCTACAAGAACCATGGCAGTTTTTAAACTAAGAATTAAACTTCTAGGATTTAATACTAAAGAAATAATTAAGAATGCATAAATCTCTGGCTATAAGAATGTTCATAACAGCACAGTTTATTAGAATAAAGAGAAACTGGAATCAATTTAATGCCTAACAAGAGCTGGCTAGTTTAAAAAAAAAATCCATCCATGCAATTGAACTATTAGCTGGGTATAAAATTCTAGGTTGACTTTTTCTCAGCACTATCAAGATATTAACTCATGTAATTCTTCTTTCAGTACCTTTTTTCTCCTGATGGATTCATTTTTATTATTCATTTTCTATACATCACAATAGCATAAATAAATGTGGGTTTACTTTTTATATATTCTATTTGCACTCGATGTGAACTTTCAACCTAAGAACTCATGACTTCATTACTGGAAATGTATATCATTCTTTGTATCTTTTTCTCTTGGAACTAAATCAGATGCATTTTGAAGCTTCTCAATCCATTCCCCATGACTCTTAACTACCCATCACATGTTTACAAGTATGTATGTATGTATAATTTCTATTGTGTTCATATTTTGTTATGGGCCTACGTTCTGTTATCCTATAGTAATAGAATTCTACAAAAAAATAGGACCAATAAGATATATATGTCTTCTTGAGAGACAGGGAGTCCGAAAGAAATTTATTATAAGGCATTGTCTCATACAATGATGGAGACTGTCCAATCCAAGTCTGCAGTCTGGCTGAGCATGCGTAGGACAGCCAATGATGCAGATGCAGTCTGAAGGCAGTCTTCCCGAAAATTCCCTCTTAGTTGAGAGAGCATGGCCTTCTTGTTGCAATCAGGCCTTCATCCACCCTGATTGGCTCACTCACATTGTAGAGAGCAATCTGCTTTTCTGTACCAATGAAAATGTAAGTTTCATCCAAACATACCCACGCAGAATCACCAGCATAACATCTGAGCAAATATTTGGGCATCTCGTGGCCCAGGTAACACATAAAGTTAATTATCACACCCATTATTTTCTTTCTTTTCTTTCTTTTTTTAATGTGTTAGTTCTAAACTGTAGATAAGAGTTTATTTCATCTGTTAGCAGTTCTTCTTGATGACTTTATTTTGTAGTATCACAATTTACTACTGTTACTTTAAATATTCTCTTATGTGCATACAATTTTTTATTTCATCATTTTTCTTTTTACTTTTATTATACTTTGTCTTTGACAATCCTAAATAGACTTATTTTTCAATTTTCAGGTTTCTCTATTATTGTAATGTCCCCAGAGTTAAGTTCATTTTCCCATATTTTTTTTTTAAATTTCATTAGTGCCCACTTTATTCTTCACGTGTTTCTGGATTTGGGCTTCCAGGTTCATCTTGTGTGAGGCCACTTAAATATACACAGAGGCCACTTGGGATTTCCGTCTGCATGTGATATTAGGAATAATATCCAAGCCAGCAATAATCTTGACCTTGGCCTTTGCTCTGGGGCTTTCTGCCATCTTCCATCTCCCAAGATGTGTGGTTCTAAATAAGCCACAGACCCAAGCAGAATTTCTCTGAAGCCTCTTCATGGCTTTACAGAAAGGACTGTGATGGGGTCTTCTATACCCAATTGTAGACTAGTAGAATTGAATGTGTAGCGGCCTCTGGTGCTTTTTCAACCTAGGACCCACAGGTCAGTAGGTTTACTCTACCAATTAAAATCTTATCCAGAGACATTGACACAGAAACTCCCAGAATAATATTTGACCAAATATCTGGGCACCTAATGACCCCATTCAAAGTGATTCATAAAACTAATCATCACACCCTCTTTTTTATTGCATTTAGAGCAGCAGGTAAGAGGTCTGGAAGGAATGGAATTTTCTATAGCAAAGACACACAGAAAACTTGTCAGAGGTATCTGCTTTTAAAAGCACATAAATCTCAGCCTTTGATCAACTCTCTTTTCATTTACTATGACCCCTTCACCCAAAACCACTTCCTCTTCACTTTAGAGCACCAGTTTGCAGCTCAGAACAATATCAGTTGACAGCACTCCATCCATCAGGAGAGCAGAACTGTGGGACCCCAAGCAGAGACAGGACTGTCCGTAAGGCCTGTCCTGACAGGCTGCAATCCCACATGGAGAGGTGAAAAGAGAAAAGGAGGTGGAAGAGAAAGAGGTGCTCAAACTGAACAGGCAGGTGGGATTCAGTCTTTTTTTCCAAATTAAAGAGATGTCTTCTCTGCCAGGGTTTCTGGGCCCTGATACAGCAGTAAGTCAAATACCAGCATTCATCTTCTTGCAAATGGGAACCACTTCCCCTCCTTGGAGCCCAGACAAAATGCATTTGAGAAGCCCAGTGGAGAAAGCTGAGTATGGCTGGGCTGCCACACAGAGGCCTTTGCCTCTAAGTTTCCTTGAGTTCCCTCCCCAGGAGGGACAAATATGCAGGGCTAAGAGGTGTCCAAGGAATGCAGCGGTCTCAGCCATTCATTACGGAGGCTCAAAACCACTGAGGCAGGAAAAGCAGACAGAGAGCTGGGTAGGATCTGTCTCTGGTGAGGTTTGGAAACAGGAGATACCCCTGGCTGGGCAGGCTGAATTGATGTGGTCTGGCCTAGGGGCAAGGGAATGGGAAGAATGACCGTCGCAGCGCTCGGTCAGCCCAGTGGGTCTATGAAAAGAGACGTTTGATTCATTCTCAGGCCCTACCCAAGTGACTCTGAAATATTCCTAGACAGTTGCCAGGAGAGTCAATGGTGGATGAAACAAAGATCCAGAAGCCAAATACTGGGCTTCCAAGCCATTTCCTTTCACATTTTTTAAGTGTTTTCCTTTCTGTCTGCTTACTGATTCTCCTTCTCCAATAAGCTCTAAGACCCTGAGGACAGAGCTACTTTCTCCTGCCACCTTCTTCTGCCTCCTCCTCCAAGCTAGATTGGGCTGCCTCAAAAAGAAGAGTTTCTGATTGACTTGGATCATTTCTTGACCTGACAAGTGGCAAGGGCTAGGGAGAGGAAAAGCAAGAGCCAGGGCAGCAAGAATGACAAGGAGAAATAGCCCTGGCATCATGATGGTTACTCATTTATGGTCTTCCAATTTATACTCTACTCTGATGCCCATGAAAGAAAAAGGAAGTTATTTAAATAAAATGTAGACAAATTGCCTGCCCACTCCCAGGCCCAGAAAAAAATTAGTTTCTTACCTGGAAGAAATTCCACCAAGCATGAAGTTTAAGTGGGAACCTAAAATCTGATACCTACTCACATCTGGACACATTTGGATCCTATAGATACAGCTGTGTGCAGACAGACAGATTCATCAAAGGGATGTCTGGAATTAGGTACTAAGAACCAGAGAGAGTGAGTCAGGAAAGCCCTCTCACAAGAAGTTGTTTTGAGTAAAGATTTGTGGATGAGGAAGAAATTTGGAATAAGGAGAGGTAGGTACATCCTCTAGGGGTGGTGACGGGCCAAGGATTGAATGAACGGGGGGCTTGGGCATGCAGACAAGGATCAGGAAACATTTTAGGAGAGCCTGCAAATAATAGGAAGTGAGTACATGGTAAGATTGGGCTGGGGAATGAAGCAGTGTGGAGTTGGGGATAAGAAGATAAGAAAACTAGATTGAATCTAGCACAAGGGACCCAGGGAGACAAGTTGGAAACCCATCCAAGCATCTGTGGAGACATGTAAGAAGTTGTGATCTCTCTAGTCTCTCAAAGAGAATCACAGGAGATTCTTTGATAATTGTAAGTTTCCAGTACAGGCAGATCAGGGGAAGGAGAGAAGCTTTCCCAGAAAAGCTGAGAAGCTAAGCAGAGGGGGGATTAGCAGTCAGTGAGTGAAAGCATGCATTTTTGATAAAACCTTTTAGAGGAAACTCCCCCATCCTAGAAAAAGAAAACCACTCTTTGATTGGTATGGATATAAATGAGCTTAATTTAACATCTGAGGATTACTCAGTTACATCAAGAGAGCAGAAATGCTGGCAAGGATGTCAGGAGAAAGGAGTCACTGCATGAGTGTCCTTCACTTACCAGACATCTATGACTGACAGCCAACAGGAGGGCTTGTCCCGGGTTTTGTAGCTGCCCTACACCCCCATGACATAGAACCAGCTAATTTCAAAAGTTCATCTTCACTTCACTTTAGTTCAACAAAAGATTTTTGAATATCTATTTCAAACCAAGCACAATTTTGACACTGGGATGTGTAAGAATAGATGCTTCTGTTCTAGGAGACATGCTTGCATCCCGACGCAAAGAATGCAAACGAAACAAACAAATACACAACTGCAATCTCTGAGTTGGTGCTCAATACTGAGAAGAAAATAAGACATCCAAGCCAAGCACGGATGGAAGTGGCATACGAGAGGGTGACACGCAGCACAAGCTGGTGAGAGAGGACTCTCTGAGGAGTTGATGTTTGTGCTCAGACAGAAAAGGCAAAAAAGGCAGCCAGAGGGAGAGCTCCCTGTACAGAGGGAGAAATACATTCAGCAATCTGATCTCTGGAGCTGAGATTTATAAAAAGGAAACAAATAAGATGTTCAGTACTCAAAGTGAGAGATGGACTAAGATGTGGTATGCACAGACAGAAAGGGAGATAAGAAAAGTAACATGTTGGACATTTGAATGGGACATAACAGAGGTAAAAATTAAGAAAGAAAGACAACCAGAAATACACAGCTGGCCAGCAACATGTTTCCTGTACATGCCTCTCGTAGTTGATTGTGTGTGCACACAAAGCCTATAAGTGTGTGACCACAGAGCTCACATCTCTGGGACACTGACAGAGGCTGATAATCTGTCTCCAGGAAAGTGAGTTAGAAAACCAGACAGAAAAGCTCAGTGAGCAAGTGCTCTGGGTCTCCCCAGTCTCCCAGGTAGTGATGACTGCCCATGTCTTCAGAGTCTGCCTTTCCACATGATTGTCAGAGCCTCAAACGCACATGGCTATGCTCAGCGTGTGTCCACAGTGGCCCTATAAAGCAAGAGCAGAGATTCCACACTCTTAACCTTTGTTATTATTAGTCAAGAAGATTGGAAGATGGTTGGCACTGAATGCTGGACTAACTTTAAAGATTCCTGAGCTCCAATCCTGACCAATAACTTCCCTTTTACTTTCCCCTGTGGGTTTTACTTTCCCCATATATAAAATTAAGGAACTGGATATTAGTATCTAAGGGCTATTCCAGCACTACCAGTCTTAAAATTATGGAGGGAGTATAATCAAAAGAGAAATAGAAAACATTAGCAAGTACAGCATGACAACATCAAAAATCAAATGAGGGGGCTGGAGTTGTGGCTCAGTGGTAGAGCACTTGCCTAGCACGTGTGAGGCCCTTCGATCCTCAGCACCACATAAAAATAAATAAATAAAGATATTGTAACCAACTACAACTAAAAAAATAAATATTTTTTAAAAAAATAAATGAGAATTGCATTTACTCTATAGATGACTTTGGGTAGTATGACTATTTGCACAATATTATTTTTTTTCCAGTCCATGAACATGGGCTGTATTTCCATTTAACCATGTTCTCTATAATTTCTTTCACTGCTATTTTATACTTTTCATTTGAGAGATATTTCATTTCTTTGGTTAAATTTAATCCTAAATATTTTTACTTTTTGTATCTATTTTGAATAGGATTGCTTTTTTAATTTCTTTTCCAGCAAGTTTATTATTTGTGCATAAAATACAATTTTTTTGTATGTTGATTTTCTTATCCTGCAATTTTATTCCATCATAAAAACATAATGAAATCCTGTCTTTTTCTACAACATGGATGGAACTGGAGGTCATTATGTTAAGTGAAATAAGCCAGGCACAGAAAGATAAATATCACATATTCCTACTCATCTGTGGAAGCTAACAAGTCAATCTTGGAACAACAGAATGGTAGTCACTAGAGACTAGGAAGGGCAGGAAAGAGAAAGATTGGAAAAAAATTAATAAAGGACACCAAAACACAGAGTGGAATAATTAATTTTGGTTCTTCTTTAACACAGAAGGGTAACTATATGCTACAATAATCTATGACATTTTTCATAATGACTGGAAAAGAAGAGTAGGAAATTTTCAACACATAAAAATGATTAATGTTTAAGGAGATGGAAATGCTTATTACCTTATTTGATTGTTGTACATGTAATTGAATTACCATAAGGTAACCCATAAAGATATACAAATGTTGTGTCTCAATAAAATAATAAATTAAAAAATGAATAATAAATAATGAAATCAAATGGACCAGGGAATTCTGGTGCATTGGTTAGTCAAGCATTTGGCTTCATGTAATAGAAAATATATCAAACACTAGCTTAAGCTAAGTGAAGGTTATTCTCCTCTTATAACAACAAACCAAATTGCTTTAACTCAAGATCTATGCTGAGTATGAGAGAAGCAAAGCTGGATTGAGGGTGATTGGTTAAATGCAAATGTCCTTGGGGATAAAAGGAAAGTGATGACTTCAGAGGTATTGCTCAAGCAAAGGAGGGACAGTCATGGGAGGTAAGAGTGGTCAACAAGGGGACCAGGAGGTTCCAATATCAGAAGAAGGGTTTGGGCAGTTTGGGGAGATGAGAACACCTGTGTGTAGCCTTGACAAAGGATTTCTAACCAGCAGCTAGGAAAAAGAAGAAAGTAATGAGATAATAACTTATATGGACTTGGGTAATTTCTTAGCATCCCCTAGAGGCCACCTTTCTGCCTTACCCAACAAATCCCATCTAGAACATTAATAAAGAAGTGGCAGATGTGCAGAGAACAAAGGAGCACAGCCAGCAGGGACAGCCTGCCCAGATGGAGGAGATTGGAGGGAAAGGAGCTGGAAGGATTGAATGTCTGCACCTCCAAGGAGGAGATGTGAGGAGGAAATGTGGCAGAACTGTAAATGGCCTGGAAGTAAGGGTGAGAACCAGGAACTGCTTCCTCCCTGCTGAGGGGCTCTCTAAGCCCCAAGGACCTTTCTCATTCTGGCCTCGGGAACTTTGAAGCACCTGCCTATCATGATGGATTTGAGTGTCTATTTGCCCTGTGAAAATCTTTTTTGCTTTGCTGTCTTGGGATCTTAAGTCTGATGGCCCCAGTCACTCTAGCTATTGAATGTCACCAATCTCATGTTTTTTAAAGAGCCTCCAAACAGGGCAGCTTTACTCTTCACACTGGGATGTCCCTAACATGTAAGGACATATGATGTGAACCCATACAAATCATTAGCCCACTAGACTGTGTGCTCTAGTGAGCCCAAACTCCACTGTTTGTCCACATGTTGATTTTTCCATAATAAAAATATGTAGGTGCCTAACAACTATTTCTTGAGTACTGCATATGAGCAGCAGTGTCAGGGTGTTTGAATGGCACTCCAGCGTGACACCCAGTAACATCCTGCACTGTCCAAAATCAATCATGCTGCCAAAGGCCAGGTGGAGTTGCTGTCCACCTGAGTTGAGGAGGAGAGCTCACTCCCTCCCTCTTCACGGCCCCAGTTTCCTGGAAACCTTACCACTCATAGAACTGGTCTTGGTTTCCTCAGGGTCCCAATGTCTGGGGCCCAGCACATCAGCCTGCAAGCATGTTTACTTTGGGGCCCAGAAGACACCACACTTGTCTTCTGGGGCTTGAAATCACTCCAGAACCTCAGTAGCCGGCTCTCTCAGGTTTTCTCCAGCCCCCTCCCCTTTGCCACTTGCTAGCACTTTCCACAAAGCTTGGCCATGACTCATTTGGTGAGGCAGAAAGGGGTCAAGGGGAGGAGGGAGCTCAGAGCCCCAGGTCGCCAGTGTCTGGGCAACTCAGAGGAATCAAAGTCCAGGCAAATAATCATTATCATCTCTCCCCAGGGCTCCCACTCCCCCCTTTCCTGATGGAAACAAAGTGGATTTGAGGTGAAACATCTGTTTTGCCGTGAACCAACTTCATTTGTCTTTTCTTTCTCTGTTCAGTTTTAACCCTCTTTCTGCCATGAGATAGCTTGCTACATCCACCTAATTTAATTCATCTCCCCGGGGACAACCAAGGCACAGTCTACGTAATGGACATTATTTAGTTTATAGAGTAGGTGAGGTGACTTGTCCTTCCTTTTATCCCTTGGCTACAATGTGTCTGAACTGAGTTCAAAGTATGAAATGATATCTGCCTACTTGATTCATCTCCCAACCAACTATTAAGAGAAAGTACATAGCAGGCACTGTGCTACTTAATGGAGACACAATGATCAAAAAGACATGTACAATCCTTTGAGAGCTTATGTTCCAGGGGCAAAGACAACAAACGAGCAAGTCAATAAATGAAATTGTCACAACCTGTGATAAATGTCTAAAAAGTCAAAAACTAGGGTGTCATGAAAGATAAAAATGGGTAAGAGTCACAGGGGGTCATGGAAGATCAGGATAGTCCCTTCCATAGAGAAGACAATTAAAATGGGACATTGATGTTGGCAAGCTATGGAAAGAAAGGGGGAAAGAGGACTTGGAGAAGAAAAGTGGATCATGTGTTGAAGGAACAAAAAAAGAGTTTAGTGTTTTCTAAAAATTGTGTAACAACATATCTTTCCTATGTTCATAGAAGACAAGCGAAACTTCACATTATATACAATCACAAGAATGGACCCTAATTAGAATAAGTAATAACTCCACGTATGTATAATGTCAAAAACCATGTATACCATTCTAAAAAGAACAAGTTGAAAAAAAAGTGAGTCTAAAATAAAATATTTCTAAAAAAATTTGCACTGATTTTTTTATAAGGACAAAAGCTTTCCAATAATGAAAAATATGCAAGCAGAAACTTTAAAAAAAAATTTTAACTAGCATTGACATAAAATAAAGCTTCTGATGCTTACTGAGTGGGAAAGAAAATAATGACACAAAGGTGTTAGAAAGAGAGGCAGAAGCCAGCGTGGTCAAGCCTGGCCACCTAGAGAGGGACTTTGATTTTATTCTAGGTCCTCTTGGAAGTAAGGCATTGAAAAGGAAAGTCATGGATACCCTGAGATACACCTCTAGGGAAAAACTAGGATAACTTCAAGACTCACCCCAGCTTCATCCCCAACCTCCATTCTCAACTTCCACCCCTTGCCCAGCACCAGCAACCAAAGGGAGCTAAAACCATGTTTAATTATTTCAGTTTCCTCACTCCTCTGATAGGGACAATAAGATACAGTTCAAATCAGTCCATTTGGCAACCTCTCAGCATATTTTGGTCAATGATCAACTCTCAACAAAAATGAGATTTTTGAATTATTGTGAGAAGTTTCAAAGATCCAGCCTCTCCCTGTCCCCCATGACTGTGAAAAATCCCAAATTTTTTATAGGACAGTGCAAGCTTTCTTAGGCCAGAGGATGTTTGCCAGATATTTCTACTCCGGGTGGTTACAAAAGATGGTATCCAATAACAGCCCAGGCCTCTTAGGTTTGGACGCTCACTATACCCAGATGTGCAGAGAAAGTGTGATTTCTTCACACTTCTGTAAGTGATCCTCCCCAGATGCTCACATGTGATAGGGGAAGCAAAAGATAAATTCAAATTAATGGATCATTTCAGTCAAGTACAATAATTTCAACAGTGCTTTTAGGTAAAATGCTCACATTCTCAGACTTTATTACTCTCCCATTGTTTCCTTTTCCATTATGGTTTGTAAGAATATGAAGACAGCTTGAAGTGTCCTCAAAGCCCAGGGGAGGGGCCTCATGGCACCCTCTGATCAATGCTGTGGGGTAGGACCATTTAGGAAACTGATTCTCTCTGGGCTAACCTGACATTGGCTATTGAGGTGCTTGGGTGACACAATTCAAGGTCTAATCTCTCTTTTGGTTTGCTGTAGCCCAGTAACCGACAGTGTTTGACCCAGTCTTGCCACTATCATTGTGGATGATGCTCAGGACTGAGTCATACGAAGGCTCTAGCCTAGGTGATCCATTCCAGAATATAATGCTCTTTACCCCTGCCCGGAAATCCTCTCCTACTGCCCCTCAGCCTCTTAACCAACTTCTCATCACTAGGTCGACATCCTGCCCAAATTGCACAGGAACCCAGGCAGCTCAAGAGAAAAAAAATAATGCCTTCCATTCCCCAAACTAGGGGGCCCATCAATTTTACTTTGATGTGGCCAACAGTAAGCTGGTTATTTTCGGTCGAGCCCCTCCAGGAGGTAAATGAGATGTTCCCAGCCTTCAAACTCCATTTTAAGTAGTTATTTATGATGCTTCTTGCATGCTTGATCCTACACACCATCCCTCTTCCTCTGTCTTCTTTATTTTCCCCATGATCCCCTGAAGTGTGAACATGGGAGGCCTTTATGCTAGTTGATTCTCTATATTACATACTCCTCCTATCCTTGTTAATCAACTCAGAGATAAGACAGGATTCCTTATGTTATCCCCTTTTTTATTATCATCTGTGTTATAATTTTAAATAATCAGTGAAATTTACAAGGAGCATTTATTTGATTGTGACCTTTAAGTATTTTCTTTTAAGTGACAACATGCAACCTCTACCCTTCCTTTTCATGTCCAAATATGCTAACATGTTTGGAGGAAGTAATATTTTTCAAATACCATTTATTGGTTTTCAATATTTATATTGCCATTTAAAAGTTTAAAAAAGACTTTCAGAATACAAAATTACATGTAAATGCTATACACTTGCAAATTTCAAAAGAATACTCATTACTTGAAAGGAGGATGGGTCAGAGAAAAGGTAGAGAGAAGGTATTGGATACTGAATCCATTCTTAAATACTGGAAACATGAAGACTTTTTCAAATTTTTTTCAATAAATAGAGTTTTTAATATATTATTTAAAATAATAAGTAAACCAATGGAAGGGATGCTAGTAATAATCTAAATTTCTCATCTGTAATAGCATAAAATAGGCTGGTACCTTGATGCATGTCTGTAATCCAGTGACTTGGACTTGGAAGGCTGAGGCAGGAGGATCTCAAATTCAAAGACAGCCTCAGCAATTTAGCAAGGCCCTAAACAATTTAACTAGAGCCTGTCTCAAAAAACAAAATGGGCTGGGGATGGGGCTCAGTGGTTAAGTGTTTCTGGGTTCAATTCCCAGTACCAAAAAAAGTATAAAATAGTACTATTTTTTTTAAAAATGAAATGGAGGTTAAAAACATGTTTTTTTACACATATGTAGATAACCAGCAGAAGTTTTAAAAATAGAAGTAACTCTGAATGTTTACATCTGAAGAGTGGTGCTAGTTGGGAAGAACCCCACTTACTTTTTCTTTGAACATTTCTCTACATATATTTCTTCCCACACAAGAAAGCCCTCAATGAAAGGTGGTAGATGATGTGGATCCCAAAGATCAAAGAGTGCTTCACAGGAGACAGGAAGTAGGTGTTGGCAATGAGATAGGGAAAATGTCCTCAGACACAGAGGGCTCACAGCAGTGGCCAAAGCAAGAAGAAAATAAAATGGTCACAGAAGCCTCCAGTCTTAGAACAGATCTTGGGGGTGTACCATGAGACCCCACAATGACACTCAGCAAGGTTGGTGTAGTTCTGTCACCTGGAACAAAGCATAAGCAGCCACCAAAGGCTTGGATGGCCATCCTATTTTCTCTATGCAGAGAATAAAGACAGGTTAGAAGAACTTGAGGAACTCAGACACTTCTGTGGGTTGAAGAATCAAAGTCCCCAGAGAAGAGACAAGGTACACCTGGAGTTGTCAAGAGTATTCATGTCAAGAAAGAGCAGCAGATGAAGGAACCCAATAAAGGAATCCTATAAAATGAGCATCAGAATCTGGCACTTCAGGATTAGAAAATGAAGAGCAGCTGCAGTAATGACCTTCTCTGTCATTACTGTGAGGGAAAGACTCTAGATTGAAAGCAGCACCAGAAGTGCCCAGTAGCCTCTATGGATAATCCTCCACCTGGCTGAACTGAGGAGGGAGGAGATGTGTTGTTAGCAGGCCATGCTTAGGACTGAACTTTTTACAAATTTATGTCATCAAATCCCGCACTTTGAGAATTACCACTGTTGGTTTGGGCTTTTATAAGAGTTCCAACCCTTTTTATTATTTTTTTCCATCCTATTTTATTCTCCTTTTGCTTTTGGTTTCCCAACATATTTTGGCCTGTTCCCCCTCTCTTTGAGCCAATTCATTGTTTCTCAGGAGAAACTAAGAAGAAATCCTCTCTGGACATGAGTTCTTCTCGTGGGGTTTCCATACTCAGTAACAAGTTCTCTCAGGCTTCTGCAGTAAGATGAGAAATATCACTCAGGCCTTCATTTTGAATGGGACTAGAAAGAGGTCCAGAATTATGGGGGGGATTTCAGAGATCCATGCTATCACTGAATGGAGAACCATCAGACAGCTTTCAGTACCAACAGTGTCAGGAGCATGGCCTTCTGTGTTCAGGCAGGAATCACTTTAATTCACTTATCCCAGGGCACACATAAGAAAGTGGGGAGTCAGTGACTAGCTTACTCCCACATACCTGGCAGCTGTCAGATCAGGGTTCACCTCTTCCACCTACAAATACAGACTTTCCCTGAGACTGCTGCAGTCTCTGACCACCCCCATCACTGGTTCCATTGGAGGAAGACACTGAAAGCCACTGCTAAATGACCAATAATACTTACAAAGAGAGGTCCTATGATACAAAGCCAGCTCAGTCATTTAAAGCTGAACTCTAGAAAGTAAACTCACTCTAAAAGTCAGAGCAGACCCATAGAAAAGGAGATATAAGTTGAGCTGGGAGAACATCTTGGGGTTTACGTAGCTCCACCCCCATCATTTTACATTTAAGGAAAAATGAGTCCCAGGGTTATCAGTGCTATTGCAAAGTTACTTACTGATAGAAACAGGTAAACTCCCTTGCATATGGGGTCCTAGTCCATAGAGTCTATTCATAGAGGCATGCCATTTTAGAACTGGCGTTCTTAGGAATGAGGGTCTTATATCAATATCAGGCATTTCAAAAATTGTGGCAGTATTTATACCTATTGGGAAGAATGACACAAAAGAGACATGTGTTTCAGTTACTGGTGTGTTACACCACCCCAAAATTGGACAGCTTGAAATCACAACACTTCTTTTCCCTATGAATCTGAAATGTGAACAGGTCCCAGTGGAAACAGCTCATCTTTGGTCCAATCAGCTTCAGCAGGGGCAACTGGAAAAGGCCACACATAAGAAAGTGGGGAGTCAGTGACTAGCTTAAAGCTTTGCTGACACTTGATGCTGGCCAGCAGCTAGGCTTTCAGATGGACCTGTGGCCAGAGCCACAGTGCCGCAGCCCATCTGGCTGGGCAAAATAACCAGGGGGTGACGAATAACTTGTGTAGATTGACACAGCAGGAGTAGGAGCCATTTATTGTAGGACAACAGACGTATTTATACATTTTGCACAGCTTATCTTAATTAGCATAAACTAGATACATCAGTCGACCAATAAGGAATCTCCACACTTAATGGCTCGCTTTTGTTACTTCTCAAACCACTCCCTCTGGCATTTTGCCAGGCACCATACAGACTTGTTTACAAACTCTAACATTCCCCTGGCAAAATGCCAGGTGTTATTTTGACTTGTTTACAGACCTTAACACCACAGGACTTTGTGTCCTCTCCATGTTCCCACTAAGAACATGGTGTCTTGGTTCTCATAAGAGAGAACCATGAACCAGCCAAATAGTCTGTCTGATCAAGCTCTTGATGCACAGAGCATAGTATATGCCACATCCACAGAAGGCCATGCTCCTGACACTGTTGGTACTGAAAGCTGTCAAGCAGTCATAAAGCCTGAGCCATCTGAAATGGCAGGGGAATCCAAATTTTGATGGAGGACTGCCAAGAATTTGAACACAGGTTATAAAAACACCATAGTAGGTAAATTTTCAAAGCTGATTTCAGGGGTTCTCCCAACTAAATCCTGAGCACTTCTTGAGTCGAGATGTTGGAGCTTCCAATAGATGAAAACCACTTGTAATTCTCTTGGTTTTTGGAATTCCTTAGTCACCCAACTCACCTCAGATCCTGTAAGACTGGGGTGACTCAAGAATTGAAAACAAAAAAAGAGTTTGCTAATGTTTCAGCTTCCTAAAGCTTAGAATTCTATTAAGTCCATCAGAATAAGAAGTCAAACAACTAGCTAGTGACCCTTTTGATGAGGGAAAACTATCACAGATACTCACAAATGGAGTAAGAATCTGAAGGTTCTATGGCAAAATGGTTTCCTAATAATCTACTAGGGGATGCTGGATGGGTCCCACCTTCTCTGACTACTTATTGGAAATCTATGAACACAAAAATGACCTTTCCCTCCCACTTTTAACAAAGCAAAGTGAAGTGCTCTCTGAATTTTGCAGGCAAGTTGTAACTCAAGGGGGGCTTGATTTCTAATTGTTCATATTTTCCTGATGAATTCTCTTAAGTACCTAAATTTCCTGCCATAGAGCATTCTTCTTTTGGAAAAAGTAAAACATCTCCTGTCTGCCTTGTGTGCAAAAGGCATCACATTAGCCTCTTAGCCCTCGAGTCATACTAACAAAACACTGGACTGACTGTGGAGATACAGGATGCTTAGGCAACACAGAAGGGATGGGGTTTTTAAAGTGTGGAGGCAGGGCAAGGCTACAGGATAAGCATTGTCTGCATGAGGGGAAGAGGAGAGGAAGACAGACGTGGAGTGTATGGGTGGGGAGATGGAGGAAAGCGAAAAGATCACTAAAAAGGTGAGGGATGCATATAAGTAGAATAGAGGAAAGTGGAAGAGCCCTGATACTGCACATGGGTGGCCACAGTTCTTTTGGGTGGGATTAAGGTGCTGCATTCTCTTTGAAGATCAACTGATACCTACCTTTTATGGGCATTCACCTTCCAAGGGACTGATATGTCAACAAAGAGATGAGAACAAGTAGCACAAAGGAAGAAGAGTCTCACCACTGATCACATGAATATCTCTCCATCTCTCTCTCTTTCTCTCTCTCTCTCTCCCTCCCTCCCTCGCCCCTCTCACATACACACAACTTAGGTATCTTATTATGCAAGTGTTCTGCAAAAATCACATCCTTTAGATTGCACAGACTGGCCCCTTAGGAAGCTGAAGTAGGATTTCATCTTTCAGAAGGCTCAAGCTCAGCCCCTGTGAGTTGTTCAAGAGGACTTTGAGGCCATTTTGCAGGTTTTCAATACAACTCTTTCAACATAAGGAGCTCCCTCACTTCCCAGGGGTCAGTGCTCTCCAAGCTGCTCTTAAGAGAACTGTGTCCTAGTAGGGAAAAATCAGAATGCCAATCCATTGGATGTGAACACTGAACTCAAAACCAGGGGAAGATGGAAGATGAGGAGAGACAGACAGAGATAGAGAAGCAGAGGAGAGAGGAGGAAAGACAAGAGAGGGGGAGAGAGAGAAAGCTAGCAGAGGCACATCTGTGTATGTGTGTTTAGAAGGACAACAAAGAAAGAGGAGAGAGGAAGGGAAAGAGAAAAAAGTTGACACTTGAAAAGTCTTTACTGGTGTTGAAGCCACAGTAAATCAGAGGATAGTGAAATTCTGTACAGATTAAATGCCCATCAACAGAAATCTTGGATGTAAATGATGAATTTTATCACAAAACCTCAGAGTCATATGTTAGTGGGCAGGGTTATCAAAATGGAAGCAACAATTACATTCTTCCTATAAACAAAGTGGTTCTGAAAATGGAAGATTGAAGAAAGAAGAATGGCAACAGTTCTGTCAATGATTAAATGGGGAGCAGGGATCATGCATAGGGGGAGCTGGGGAGAGAGGGAGGGGCTGGGTGGTAGCGATAAATATAGAAGCATAATTTAAGAGACAGTAGGAAACTGTGTGTGTTAATTGGAAATGCTTTCTAGAGGCTGCAGTTTGCTCACCATGAATGTCATGATCTTGGGTTCCTTGAGGGAATGTGGACTCCACCCTGTCCCCATGGTGAAGGGAAGAAGCGAGAAACCATGTCATTCAATGGATGAAAGGACTTCCAGTTTATTGGTGGAGGAACCATTTTTTTGTTGTTGTTTTTGTTTTTCTGTTTCATTCTTTGGATTAAAGAGAGAAATGCTGTGGGATCACCACAAAGCCATCCTGTTTGCCAAGGAAAGAGACTCAGATGGGAAGGTTTGAGAACAGCCACACCCCACGTTAGAGCAACAAGATGGATTCTCCTTTCTGCTCTTGGCTGCCAAAAATTTTGGTTAATCAAGAGAGCATTTGTTCCAAAGGAAATGGAGGTATTGGAAACCGGCTCTGAGAGGAAGATCCCTCCAGTTTATCTGGGACAGTTCTTTTCCCAGAGCCTGACTCTGTGTCACATGATAGAGCAGAAGGGGCCATGCTCGCTCATCAGAAAGCTCACTCATCAACTGAGAGTTGAAGCCTGTTATACATTTGGTATAAAATGCTTGATTTTCTTTTTTTTTTAATAAAAATGGCAAAAGGTGAACCTTCAGGAAGTTTCTGCCAACCAGCCCTTATTCTGAATTTTTGTGATTCAGATCATTTCCTCCTTCCATCACTTCCCACACCATTGCTATAGAAGCAGGGTATTTTATGGTCTCAAAGATGACCTAGGATCCTGATGTCCAAGTTCTGGCTGTATCCCAGATGAAAATAAAGGAAGCACTGAAAAACAAAGCTTAAACTTGAATCAACACATGCTCCTGAACCATCTCAGGCCTACCAAATATCTGGCAGGTGTTAGGAGGAGACAAGAAATCTGATTTTATAATGAGCACCAAGGTTTATCTCATGTGGTCATCCCACGTGGAAGCCACTGAAAACCAAACCCTCTGTGTTTTATCTGTGTAAACTAAAACTGAGAGAGGGAAGAGCTTCCAAAGCCACACTCAGCTGAGACCAGAATGCAAACATGGCACTTCTCAATCCAGAACATTTCTTGTATATCAACAATTTCCCTCAAAGCATAAATAAGATCTGAATCTTCTCTACCACCTAAGTTAGGACTGATGTGAGCTTACATCTGGGAACTCTACATTTATGATGATGAGGAGGAGCCAGCCTTGGTGAGGGTGACAACTAATTGTCACTTATGTGCTTGGTGTTTTATGAAAACTTACTTAATCTTCAAAACAATCCTATAGGGTAGGCAGTACAGTTGAATTTAAATAGGGAAGTTATTCAAGATCCACATGGCTAGAAAGATATGGAACTGGGATTTAAGTTTGGGATAGACAGAGCACAGAAGAAGCGTCCAACATCCTCAACATGCCTGTGCATTTTAGCATTTCACCTTTTGGTCACACAGGACATTCTTAGCCTATGGTGCATTACCTCTCTCCATCTTACTATTTCCCCTTCTGTCCTCCACACCTGTTGTAAGTACAATAGAGCGTGGTATAATGAACCTGGAATGAACAGGAAGATGACTGGAGATGGAGGGAAGCACTGGTGTTCAAGGAGGTAAGTGCTGAGAAGGTTTGTAGGAGTGAGCATGACAGGAGGGACCAAGCACAGAACCAACTCATGGCACACTTCTTTCCCCAATCTCATACCTAGATCTTACAAAATTGAAAACAGGACTTAGATGAAGATCAAAGTAAGCACTGGCTATGTTCCCCAGCCCCCAAATACAGGGGCTCTGGTTTTACTATGTGAGGATGTGATTTAAGGCTTCTTGTTTCAGAAAGACTATAGGAAAGCTCCTCTTTACCATCCTCTCTGCCTCCTCCCACTCCTGTCTTTTGGATTTAAGTACCCATCTTGGGAAAGACACAGCAAGTTCTGAGCTACTTACTACAAGAGAAGGCCCACCAAAGTGGTGACCTTGGACATGGTCTCATCAATAAAATGTGCTATTTCTTCTCCTTGCTTGGTGGGCTAGAGGTGTGGGAGGCTAAATAGGAGAGAGGAGAAAAGAGAAACCAGAAGTAGACCTCTGATCCTATACCCTGATGAGGAATAGAAGTCCTTTCTCCTATACAGAAGCATGAAAGGTGGGATGGTGAGTGTTGACTCTGATATGCTCCATGACTATCCCTACTAACTACCCATAGAGCAGCGAGCTCTATGTTTCTCCAGTGGAGCTGATTTGCCTTCATTCATTCATGCTCTTCTTTATTCCACTCTTGTATAAATGATGGATAAAAGAAACCCAGTCCTATAACTTAGGAATTCAATCATGCCTTTGTGACCATATGGATCAGTTAATTCAATTCTGCTTCAGGCCTCCAATCACCATGAAGAGTCAATACAAAGCATCAACCCATTGAAAAATGGCATTATCTTTGTTTTTGTCGCTTGCTCCAAAAAAGAGCCAGTACCCTTAAATGGAGAGAGAAATGAGGCAGGGAGATGATAGAAATAAGCCGCTCAGGAAGGCTGAGGATTATGACCACCGCTTGAGGCTAGAGCCCAACCCATAGGAGGTGCTGCTGATCTCCAGGGATGCCACATCTGCCTTCCCTTCAGCATCTCCAGCAGGAAGCTCTTAGCTTATGATCCGCCTCCACAGCCCCCTGGGAAAGCTATATCATGAGCATTTGAGATCATTTCATATTTCATAAATGGGCTTAACTCAGACTCATGAGGTCACCAAGGAGGCCTACTGGATTTAATTATGCTGGAAAGGGAGCAGCCAGAAACATCTCACATGGCTCAGGAGAGACGCAGCTCAGAGAAAATCAAAGGGAGATCTGATGTGATATGAGTTACTCTATTCAGGATGAGGGGCTAAAACCACACAGGAATGCAAGGAGAAAGAAACCCACAGTTACTGAGCCAATAGCATCCAAGTATATTCTGGTCCCAACCCATTCCTAGGAAGGCTTTGGGAAGTAAGTTGAGTTCATGCTACACTGATAAGTACATGATAAGCTTTATGGCACAGGCCTGCATGCCCAGATCCTTAATTAAAAAAAAAATATCTGATAAAGTTTCAACAGGGGTTAATAGACTTGGTCTCTTTCACTATTAGTTCCAACCAAGTTCTGACTCTACAGTATGAAGCTGGCAGGTTTTGCATAAAGTTG
Organism: Urocitellus parryii; assembly: GCF_045843805.1. NCBI lineage: Eukaryota > Metazoa > Chordata > Mammalia > Rodentia > Sciuridae > Urocitellus > Urocitellus parryii. The sequence goes on from NW_027554068.1 coordinate 2,316,133, forward strand.
ATTCAAGGACAATTTTGATGGGACAGACAAGAATCCATGGGAAAGCACATGAGAAAGTGTTGACAGAATATTAGGTGAGGAAGAATACGTTAAATCTCATATCATATATAATGTAATCATGATTTTAATTTACATGCAGTATTTATATACACATATATGGCATTTATTAAAATCATTGCAAATGCCCACTGTCTCCTGGATGTTATCAGTTTATTCCTTTGAGATTGATTCAACTGGTTGGATCACCAGAGGACTGTTTCTTTCATTATTTACTGACATGTTTCATCAGTAGTCTCAGGTTCTCAAGGATTGGAATTGTACTATAAATTTATATAATCATGTATAATATATTATATATTATGTTCTATATAATAATCATGTTGATGTTGTAGAACAAATGAACTAACAAATCCTCAGAGCAGAAACAAAGTTGGCAAAGTTAATCTTCCCTCAAGTGGTCCCAGTCTTAGGCCCCTACCATTGGATGACTTGAATGTCATGTCCATCATTCAAATTCCCATGCTACTTGCAACATTTCCTGGACAGGATTTAGCTGCTGTGATTCTTTTCCTTTTTACTAAGATGCTCTTATAGCTTTTTTGTTACCATAATAGTATTGTGTAGTTTAGAAGCACCTGTTAGCTGGCAGTCATTCTTGAATATAAGTCCAAGAAAACAAGATGACAAACTCAGGTTTTATTTCTTCCCAAATAACCCAGTGAAAAATCAGAAAATATCAAGCATGTTACACATAACATGTATATTAAATAATATTATTAAATTAATGTCACCAGAAATAATATAATATTAATAGCTTTTGGATCTAAGTGGTGACTCACAGATATACATTATACTATTCTTTCCAGTTTTTAAGATTAAACATATCCAAGTTTGGAACATTAAATTGAAGGCAAAAAAATACACAGACACGACCCCCACACATATAAGCACACATGCGCATACTCAGGCACACGGGTCAGTTAGGCTACTAACAATTGCATTGTGTTTGCTTATTAATTCATTTAAAATTCATGGGTTTGCACATATTTATTGAGGGGCAACTGAGTTTAGTGAGAGCAGCATGTATTTTGAAGTCAGTCAAATAGAAGGCAAAGATGAGCTTGTCCTGTGGGGCAGCTACTTGAACTCTTGGAGTTCAACATCATCCTTTCATCATTAGAGATGCTGATCATTGTATCAATATCTGTGAATTATTATTATTATTATTATTATTATTATTATTATTATTACTAAAATGTGGCAGTCATATTTTAGATCCATATTTTAAAATACTTTCATATTTTGTTTCTCAAGATCTCTTAAGTGAATAAATACCATGCATTTAAGATGGCATTTGGCCATGTAGAAAATTTGTTCTCAAACACTTTAGTAAAAACACACTATTATGAATATACATAGTTATGCATGGTTATGTATATGTGCTATAAATATTTCATACTGCATACACATTATACATGCATATGTGCATATGTTAGAGAGAAATTATGTGTTTGCATATGCAGGGAGAGAGAAAGAAAGGGTTTATAAATGATCAAGCAAATTGAGTAAGATGTTAGCTGTAGATGGTGTTCAATAGAATCTCCATTTATATGTGCTTTATGCTATTTTTCAATTCATTTGTATAAGATTAAAATTATTTCCAAATAAAACATTTTTAAAAAAAGATGCTTGGTGGCTAGGAGGAAAAGGAAAGCATTTATGTCTATAATAGTCATCTTTTCCTCAAGGTTCTTGAATGAAATATGTACAAATAGAGCTTTGTCTGAGATTCAGGTGCTTCATTTTCAGAGACTAAACCCCCAGTCCTGTATGACTCCCTTAGGGTTGTATGCATAATACAACAAAGCCTTTGATTTAGGCTAGTCACGAGCCTGTGGCTTACAATAAACTTTTTTTTTCTCTCTACAAAATGAAACTTAATGCAGTAAAGAGTCATGGTTAGGCTGGTGAATTCTGAAGATGGATTGCTTAGGTTTGAATTCTGTCACTTAAAGGAATAATGTTGCAGATAGGGATATAGCTAGGTAGACTATTTACCTAGCATACATAAGGCCCTTGCTTCAACCACTAAAACTGTGGGGGAAGATAAAGAATAAAAGTTATTATAAACATTGAGTTTGGGAACTTTTGCAATGGTAGGGATTGAACCTAGAACATCCCCAACCCTAAGCTACATCCCCAACCTAAGAAGAAGTTCTTTTAGAGTATGAGCCAGATGAAGTCATCAAGGGGAAGGAAGGAAGGAAGGAAGGAAGGAAGGAAGGAAGGAAGGAAGGAAGGAAGGAAGAAAAAGATTGGAAGGAAGGAAGGAGGAAGTAAATAGAAAGGAAGGAGAAAAGAGGAAGTAAGTAAGGAAGAAAGAGGTAGGAAGAAAGAAAGGAACAAAGGAAGAACAGAAGGAAAGACGGAAGGAAAGTAGAAAGGTAGATCAAATGGGACAACAGATGCTGTGTGTTAGACAGTACCATGCTTATCCTCTTGCTTACCCCAATTCTAGAAACCATAACCATGTAGCTGTTTTCTACCCCCTTGGAGAATAAGAAAATGCGTAAATACAGACCCGCCCTTGGTGAAGTCTGATATCTAACTTGGGTGAGTGAGCAATAACAACAAAATTAATTGGTTTATGCTAAAGACCTTAGTATTGATTCCAGAAAATGTTTTCTGAGAATAAGTCAAGAGCCTCACAGGTGACAGTAATTTCTCCTATCACATTATGGCAAGTCAGAAGCATAGGTAATTTCTTTGTCTTCCCATCACCATAAAATGCAGGATTTTTTTTCAAAGTTAATTGTCATTTGGTTAACTTCAATGGGACAGAGTGAGAACTCAGTAACTAATAGTGACAAATGTTTAATGAAATGCAAATGTATTATGAATTCATAAAAATGCCATTTATGATGGAACCTTTGCTTTTTCACTTTTTAATTAAAGATTATAGGGTCCCTAAGTAAATATCTCCACCCAGAGAATAAGAAAAGAGTGAAAAGACATCAATAGATAAACTCTATTCAGGTTACATCAGATACACATTTTAACCTCTCTGAATCAATGGTTATGAACCTATTTTTCAATAGCAGTGGATACTTCTATTGATAGTAAGTGCACTGCTATAGCTACAAACACAGATGAAAGAAGTTTCCTGGTTGTGTTGGGCAGGGCCTCAAATTCTCAGAGCTCCTAAGTCAACTCCAGGTACTCAAGGCTCTGCACAGTCCAGATTAATATCTTGTTATTAGCTGAAAGATTCACAATCCTTTCACCATCCAGGATTCTGTGTTATTATTTTTCTTCCAAAGCTTCTAAAACTTCCTATTATGTCATCAAAGGTGAATTACCTATACCAGATGCTTTACATATTATCTGCTTTAATCTTCCCAAATACCTTATTAGGTAAGTTCTATTTTACCTACCTAGTATAGGGAAAAATATCTATTTTATCTAAGTTCACCCAGAAATTGTGGAACTGAGTTCTGAACCCAGTTCTGGTTCCAGACACTTAAGCTACTCAGTTAAGCTACTCAGTTAACTCGCAATAATTATGTATTCATTAAATTTTTTTTTTGTGGGGCCAGGATTGTGTCTCAGTGGTATGGCACTTGCCTAGCATGTGTGAGGCACTAGGTTTAATCCCCGAAACCACATAAAAATAAAATAAAGGGCGGCGCGGTTGGCACACATGGAAGGCCGTCCCACGTGCTGTATGGTTGGTACAGATGGAAGGTGGCACAGAATTCAGAGGCTTTGCTTGTGGGTCACCAGTCAGAGCTCTGAACACAGCACAAGGTAACCCCAGCACCCCCCACCTCACCAAACACCCTAAGCAGGAAACAGATGGAATCCATCTTGGAAAACCTTACTCACCATCTATCAGTTGGTGTGGCTACCAGTGCAGTTCTGTGGCTGACCAGAGAGATTTTGGAACTATACAAGAGCAATATAAATATATAGGGGAAAAACATTAAAACAACAGTCACACAGAGCTGGAAAGAAACATGAGCAGTATAAAAAGACAAGGAAAGAAAGGAACATAAATGATGTAGAGCAGTTCAACATTAGATGAGGTAATATCTGCAGCAAAAGGAATGTCAGATAAAAATTTCAGGATATACATGGTTCAGATGATCTAAAGTCTCAAGAAAGACTTTAGACAGCAAATGAAGACAATGAAAGATCACTTTGACAATGGATTTATATAAACAAATCCAGGAAGCAAAAGATCAACTCTACAGGGAGATAGAGGTTATACAAAAACAAAACAAAACAAACAAAAAAAAAAAAACAAAAAAAACCCCAAAAAACAAAACACAGAAATCCTGGAAATGAAGGAAAAAATAAACCAAATTAAAAACTCAAATGAGAGTATCACCAGCAGAGTAGAACATTTAGACGATAGAACATTAGACAACAAAGTATATCATCACAAAGAGTGTAGACAGCACAGCAAGATTGATAAGAAACCATGAGCAGAATATCCAAGAAATGTGGGATAGCATAAAGAGACCAAATTTAAGAGTTAATGGGATACAGCAAGATACAGAGGTCCAAACCAAAGGATTGAGCAATCTGTTCACTGAAATAATATTAGAAAACTTCCCAGACATAAAGAATGAAACAGAAATCCAAATCCTAGAAGCCTACAGAATGCCAAATGTGCAAAATCACAAGAGATCCACACCAAGACACATTGTAATGGAGATGCCCAATATACAGAACAAGAGAGAATTTTAAAAGTCACAAGGAAAGGAAGCAGATTAGATTTAGAGGTAAACCAACTAGGTCAATGGATGATCTTTCAACACAGACTCTGAAACCTAGAAGATCCTGGAACAACATATTTCAAATGCTGAAAAATAATGGGTTCCAACCAAGAATCTTGTATCCAGCAAAATTAAGCTTCAGGTTTGAAGACGAAATAAAAAACTTCCATGATAAACAAAAGTTAAAAGAATTTACAGGTAGAACACCAGCACTTCAAAACATCCTTGGCAAAATATTTCATGAAGAGGAAATGAAAAATAACAATGAGAACCAACAGTAGGAAGTAGTACAGTAAAGGAAAAACTAATCAAAGAGGAAAAACATATCATGTTAAATAACAAAAATAAACAAATATGGCTAGAAATATAAACTGTATCTCAATAGTAACCCTAAATGTTATTGGCTTAAACTCACAAATCAAAAGACATAGGTTTGTAGACTGGATTAAAAAAATCTAACAATATGCTGCCTACTGGAGACTCATTTGATTGTAAAAGATATACACAGACTGAAGGTGAAAGGTTGGGAAAAATTATACCACTCGCATGGACCTCAGAAGCAAGCAAGGGTGTCATATCAAATAAAATAGACTTCAAGCCAAAGTTAATCAAAATGAATAAAGATGGATACTACATACTGCTCTAGGGAATCATACACCAACAAGACATAACAATCATTAATATATATATGCCCCAAACAATGGTGCAGCTATGTTCATCAAAGAAAATTTTCTCAAGTTCAAGAGTCAAATAAAACACAACACAATAATCCAATATAAGCGTCTCACCACTGAACAGATCTTCCAAACAAAAGTTGAATAAAGAAACTATAGAACTCAATAAGACAATTAATAATTTATACTTAATTGACATATATAGAATATATCAACCAACATCAAGAAGATACACTTTTTTCTAAGAAGTACATGGATCCTTCTCAAAAATATACCATATATTATGTCACAGGGCAACTCTTAGCAAATACAAAGAAGCAGAGATACTATCATGCATTTTATCTGATCATAATGGATTGAAATTTGAAGTCAACAATAAAATAAGAAAGAAAAATTCTTACATCACATAGGGAATGAACAATATGCTTCTGAATAAACAATGGGTTACATAAGACATCAAGAAGAAAATTTTAAAAATTCTTAGAGGTAAATGAAAACTCAGACACAACATATTGATATCTCTGGGACACTATGAAAGCAATACTAAGAGGAAAATTTATTGCATAGAATTCATTTCTTAAAAGAAGAAAAAGCCAACAAATAAATGATCTCACACTACATCTCAAAGCCCTATAAAAAGAAGAACAAATCAGCAGCAAATGCAGTAGAGGGCAATAAATAATTAAAATCAGAGCTGAAATCAATAAAATTGAAACAAAAGAAAAAATTGAAAAAATTGACAAAACTAAAAGTTGGTTCTTTGAAAAAATAAATAAGATTGACAGACCCTTAGCCATGCTAATGAAGAGAAGAAGAGAGAGAACTCAAATTACTAACATACTGGATGAAAAAGGCAATATCACAACAGATACTACAGAAATACAGAAGACGATTAGAAATTATTTTGAAAACCTATATTCCAATAAAATAGAAGATAGTGAAGATATCGATAAATTTCTTAAGTCATATGATTTGCCCAGACTGAGTCAGGAGGATACACACAATTTAAACAGACCAATATCAAGCGAGGAAATAGAAGAAGCCATCAAAAGATTACCAACCAAGAAAAGCCCAGGACCAGATGGATATACAGCCGAGTTTTACAAGATCTTTCAAGAAGAACTAATTCCAATACTCTTCAATATATTTCAGGAAATAGAAAAAGAGGGAGTACTTCCAAATTCATTCTACGAGGCCAATATCACCCTGATTCCAAAACCAGACAAAGACACCTCAAAGAAAGAAAAATTCAGACCAATATCTCTAATGAATATAGATGCAAAAAATCATCAATAAAAATCTGGCAAATCAGATACAAAAACATATCAAAAAGATTGTGCAACATGATCAAGTGGGATTCATCCCCAGGATACAAGGTTTGTTCAACATAAGGAAATCAATAAACATAATACATCACATCAATAAACTTAAAGATGAGAACCACATGATCATCTTGATAGATGTAGAAAAAGCATTAGACAAACACAGCAACAGCATCCCTTTATGTTCAAAATACAAGAAAATGTAGGGATAACAGTAACTTACCTCAACATTGTAAAAGCTATCTATACTAAGCCTCAGGCCAGAATCATTCTAAACAGAGAAAAAATGAAGTCATTCCCTCTATAATCTGGAACAAGACAGGGTTGCCCTCTCTCACCACTTCTATTTAGCATAGTTCTTGAAACATTGGCCAGTGTAATTAGACAGATGAAAGAAATTAGCACTATTTGCTGATGATATGATTCTATACCTAGAAGACCCAAAAAAACTCTACCAAGAAACTTGTAGAATTAGTAAATGAATTCAGCAATGTGGCAGGACATAATATCAACACCCATAAATCAAAAGCATTTCTGTGTATCAGTAACAAATCCTCTGAAAAAGAAATGAGGAAAACTATTCCATTCACAATGTCCTCAAAAAAAAAAAAAAAATAAAATACTTGAGAATCAACCTAACAAAAGAGGTGAAAGACTTTTACAATGAAAGCTATAGAACCATAAAGAGAGAAACAGAAGAAGACCCTAGAAGATGGAAATATCTACCTTGCTCATGGATAGGCAGAATTAATATTATTAAAATGACCATACTACCAAAAGCACTATACAGGTTCAATGCAATTTCAATCAAAATCCCAATAGCATTCTGCATAGAAATAGAAAAAGCAATCCTGAAATTTATCTGGAAAAATAAGAGACCCAGAATAGCTAAAGCAATTCTAAGCAGGAGGAGTGAAACAGTTGGTATCATTATACCAGACCTTAAACTATACTACAGAGCAATAGTAACAAAAACAGCATAGTACTGGCACCAAAACAGGCTGGTGGACCAATGCTACAGGATAGAGGACACAGAGACTAACCCACAAAACTACAACTACCTTATATTAGACAAAGGTGCTAAAAGCATTCACTGAAGAAAGGATAGCATTTTCAATAAGTGGTGCTGGGAATACTGGAAATCCATATGCAACAAAATGAAATTAAATCCATATCTCTGACCATGCACAAAAGTTAACTCAAAATGGATCAAGGATCTATGGATTAAATCAGAGACTCTGTATCTAGTAGAAGAAAAAGTAGGCCCTAATTTCCAACACGTGGGGCTAGGCCTCAACTTCCTTTATAAGATGCCTATAGCACAAGAATTAAAACCAATAATTAACAAATGGGATGGATTCAAACTAAAAAGTTTTTTTTTTCTCAGCAAAAGAAATAATATGTGAGGTGAATAGGGAGCCTACATCCTGCAAACAAATTTTTACCCCTAACACATCAGATAGAGCTCTAATCTCTAGGGTACATAAAGAGCTGAACAAGATAAGTACCAAAAAATAATCCAATAAATGAATGGGCCAAGGACCTGAACAGACACTTCTCAGAAGAGGATATACAATCAATCAACAAATATATGAAAAAAAATGCTCATCATCTCTAGCAATCATAAAATGCAAATTAAAACTTCTCTAAGATACCATTTCACTCCAGTAAGAGTGCCAGCCATTATGAAGACAGACAAGAAGCGCTGGAGAGATGCAGGGAAAAAGGTACACTCATACACTGCTGGTGGGACTGCAAATTGGTGTAGCCAATTTGGAAAGCAGTATGGAGATTCCTTGGAAAACTGGGAATGGAACCACCATTTGACCCAACTATTCCTCTTCTCAGACTAAAACCTAAAAATAGCATATTACAGGAACACAGCCACATCAATGTTTATAGCAGCACAATTCAAAATTGATTAACTCTGGAGAAACCTAGATGTCCTTCAGTGGATGAATGTATTAAAAAATATGGCATTTATTCACAATGGAATATTACTCAGAAATAAAAAAGAATAAATTAATGGAATTTGCAGGGAAATGGATGGCATTAGAGAAGATTATGCTAAGTGAAGTTAGCCAATCCACAAAAATTGAATGCCAAATGTCTTCTCTGATATAAGGGGGGTGACTCAAAATGGGTTGGAAGGGAGAGCAAGAGAGAAAGATTAACTTTAGATAGGGAATAGGGGTGGGAGGGAAAAGAAGGGAGAAGGGGAATAGCATGGATGATAAAAGGAGATCCCCATCATTATACATAATACATGTATGAAGATGTGAATTTGGTGTCAACATGACTTATATATAATATATAATTAAATGATAAATTATTATATAATTGTGTATTAAGAATTGTAATGCAAGGCTGAGGATATGGCTCAAGCAGTAACATGCTCGCCTGGCATGTGCGGGGAACTAGGTTCGATGCTCAGCACCACATAAAATAAAATAAAGATGTTGTGTCCACCAAAAACTGAAAAATAAATATTAAAAGAATTCCCTCTCTCTCTCTCTCTCTCTCTCTCTTAAAAAAAGAATCATTATCATTATGCAAATAAATAAATAAATATATTTTTAAAAATAAAAATTTATATATAATATATATTAATAAAAAGAGATTTCAGCACCTAGCCAACCCACAAAATTTCTTCCCCAGCTTAAATGAAGTACAAAAGAAATCCCTATCTCTAGCTCTCTAGCTGGATTAATTTGCTCCTGTTAATTCTTTAGATTTTATTTCTCTTTCAACATACAATCTCTGTTTCATTTTGTGAAGTCCAGTGTGTTCCCTGTCTAAATTTTTCCATTCACTTGACAGTCAAAAGAACTGGTTTCTTCAAGGATTAAGTCAGGAAGCAGTTTTTAACTACAACAAATTGAAACATTTGCACAAGGAAGTGTTGCTTTTATAAGGGATGGGAAAATTCAAATGTGATTACAATCAACCTTTGGCTTCCTAATCTGTTCAACAATAGGCCATAGCATTAAGGGCAATTTCAATTCGCAGCATGTGGGTCCCATTTTTTCATTCTTAGACATAGTTCTTTACTGTTCAGCACAGTTTATGCATTTTAATCAGGCTTTTTCAGTCTCCCTTAATAAATCACTACAAAGGGAATGTATCAAAACAAGAACTATTATGCAGTACCCTTACACGTTATTTGCCGCACTAGAGTTTCACTAAGTACTGGAATTCAAAAAATAATAATAATAAAACAAAATAAAGTTATTATATCCATGTAGAGCTAAAATATGCTTTAAATTTTTTTATAGTTATAGATGGACATAATGCATTTATTTTATTTTTTTATCTTTATGTTGTGCTGAGTATTGATCTCAGACCCTCACATGGGCTAGGCAAGCATTCTACCACTGAGCTACAACCCCAGCCCCATGTTATAAGTTCATTTTTAATTCTCATGACACTTATGATCTTAATCATCCTCATTGTGCCCAGTTGGGTGTCTACCTTTATTATCCTTCCAGATCTCTTATTGGCAGGTCATAGTCACACAAAAGGAATATGAAACCCAGACTTTGGGGATTATTCATGCTGGTTATACTCCTGTCTAAAACTCTGAAGAGTTCCCTTCATATCCCAGTGTGGATCTGTGGTTCTACAACCTCCAGTTGAACTCACAGGCTGTTATAAAACTATTTACTAGAAAGTCATTCTCTTTCCCTATAAGAAATATTAAATTATGATTAACTATAGAAGGGGCCACATTGCCAAGTGGTAATTAAATGTTAGGCTCAGTACACCATAAGATCAATAAATCTAAAAGTAATTTCTTCAGGTTTACTTCCCCAAAGTTTGTCATTGCTGTTATTGTTGTTTGTTTGTTTGTTTTACTTTCATTTCTGTAGCTCTTAATCACAGAATGATTCACAAAACTCTTCTGAGATGTGGTCTTTGACTAGACAGCTCTTAAATGAAACACAAGGGGTAACCAAGGTGAAAGTCAAGTCGAGTAAGACTAAAAGTGAAAACAATAACATTCATATATATGGTTCCTAGGCTGTTCAAATCATTGCTCTGTTTCTTAGATGTTAACCTCATTTAGTCCTCACAAGTCTTGAAGTTAGCTATAATTATTCTAGAAATCTTTTAGTCCCAGATTGTTTACCTAACTTATCCAGGGTCAGTAGGCAAGAATGTAATACCTTGATTCCAGCAAGGGTGAGTGGTCTCAAAGATGTTTACCTAATCAGCATATTTATATAGATTCTTTCTTATTTTGTATCTATTATTTCCTTGAGAGAATTTAGGCCATGCTATCATATCAAAGAAGGGCAAGAATCTCAACAATTTAAACTAAAATTTTATTTTTCACTTTTTTTCCCATTGAGGGTTGATTGAGAGCTCTGCTTGAAAATGTGCCCATTCTAGGTACCAGGCAAAATATCAAAATTGCAGGTCATTGTGCCAGAGGGTAAAGACTTGTGCTCTGTGGATACGAAGGGTTATGACTACAAGTAACACCTGCTATTGTCCCAAGAAGGTCACATGATCATCCCTAACTTCAGGTGAGGTGCCCAAGGAAAGAGCAAGAAGTGGAAATACTTTGTAAAGAGTTCCATTGACTCAGTTCTATTTCAAGTATAAACCACTGGTAGAAAAAAGGGAAGATATACAGATTTACAGGCAAGCATCTTTCTGATACAATTAAGTAAAATTTAAGCAGAATTATTCTATGGGATTGCAAGGAAGCAGTTAGTGAGATAAGTTTAAATTCAACAACTGTTAAACTCAAGGCAGATCCTGCTTGCAAATAAAGTGCATTTTGGTCCTGGTCCTTTGACAGTTTTCACTAGCTGCCTGACAATTATAACCATGTTTGTGGGTGGTAACTTCATGCTTTCCTTGTGGTTCTGACCTGCCCACTGCACTTCTCTCCCAAATAATCACTAAGTGAATATTCATTGGGTAATTGACTTATTTGTTCACTTATTAATTCATCTACTTGTTTATGAAAGAAACATGCTTTAAGTAAGTACTTTGTCATTGACATTAGGCTATGATCTGGAGATACAAAGATAGAGAAAGCATGGATTATAGTCTCAAAGGGTTCACAGTCTACAGGGACAAAACATACCTAATTTACCCTGCACCTACAACTTTTATGGCAATTGAGGACGGAGGAATGTTGGTAAGTCCTATGGTGATGACCCAAACACTAAGTATTTTCTACTTGTCACAGCTAAAACTACCTTTAAGTAGTAGTGGAATCTGTGCCTCCCTCACAATTTGTTATCCAAAGTGTTTCTGAAGTTTTAGCCAATTCTTTCCATACAGAAATTCCTCAACTAGGGATATTTTTCATGTGGATTTTTTTAAGAGAGAGAGAGAGAGAGAGAGAATGAATTGAGAATTTTTAATATTTATTTATTTATTTTTAGTTTTTGGCAGACACAACATCTTTGTTTGTATGTGGTGCTGAGGATTGAACCCGGGCCGCATGCATGCCAGGCCAGCATGCTACCACTTGAACCACATCCCCAGGTCTCATATGGATTTTGCATCATTGTGTTTTATATATCATATACTCCAGAGAAGAGGCAATATAGATCTTTAGGCAGAGTAGTTCAGATAAATAAGCAAAAGTAAAAAGGTAGATTAGAAAGAAGTGGTGAATTTGGAAATCCAAATCCTTAGGAAGCCATTGTGACAGGCCTAGGTTGGAGAGACACAGGAGTCAACATTGGGTCTTTATCCTGTAGGGGACCTTGAGTCCCTGGGGCCACTGCTTTCTAGGAGGTATACTCAAACAATGTCATTTTGAGGTTGGAGTCATGAAAGTGAAAGCAGTCTGAGTAGGTGCTGATCTACTTGGTGGTCTACTCTGATATGTTGAACAAGGGTAGAACCAATGTGCCCATATCCCCAAACACGCATTGTACCAAATAAAGAAGCCAGAAGCAAAAGAAAGGACACAGTTATCCTCTTTTCATATATAATGCTCCATTCCATATAAAAGTACAGGGATTTGATTTTTTTTTTAAATTCACAAAGACAGAAAATGACAAGTACTCAGGACCAGTAAGTTGTGGAGAAATGTTTTTTTTTTTTTTTTTAATCTTATTTTTTTTTGGTGGGGTTCTTTTTTTTGTCTTTTTGGAACTGGGGGTTGAACTCAGGGCTTTGTGAATGCAAGGCGGACACTTTGCCACTGAGCTACATCCCAGCCCAGTTGTGGAGAAATGAACAATGAGGTTCATGGATATGGATGGGGTTTATGAAAGTGTTCTGAAATTTATTTTGGTGGTTTTAGAGTATATAAAGTCCTGAAGAAATAAGAAGTAGCTAAAAGCCAATAAATAGGAATATTTCTCACTCTAATTTTGAGAATATGGCTGTGACAACTATGTTGAACAATGGAGTTTCTTGCACATTTGATTTAGATGAACTTACTGTCATCATTTTTTACAAAATTCCCTTGTTTCATGGGGACTTGAGGTTATCTTTCTGATGATTAGGAAGAGGAGGGAAAGAGTGATATGTATGGTTGACTACAAGTATAAATAAGAAAAAACTGAGCAATGTCTGTGGCTGTGCTAAAAAAAAGGTGCCACAGACAAAAGAAATACAGCATATACTGGGGTAAGGAGTTCCTTATTCTTAGGATTTTCATAAGACTTGGAGAGAATTTTATTTGATGTCCCAAAAGAATGGAGAATCCTAGAATTGGTGAAAGACCTATCCATATATTTCATAAATATAATTTTTAAGTTTTAATTAACAAATACAAATTGTACATAAGTGTTCTTATCATAAAAGATAACAAGAATGTGGGAGCAATACACATGTCAATTAGCTCAATTTAGTCATTCCATTTACAATGTATATGTATTTCAGAAGATCATTTGTATGCTGTTTTAGTCATCTATTCACTGATGTGACCAAAAACTTGACAAAAACAATTTTAGAGGAGAAAAGTTTATTTGGGGGCTCATGGTTTCAGGAGTCTCAGTTCATAGGAGACTATCTCCATTCCTTAGCATTTAAGGTAAGGCAGAACATCATGGCAGAAGAGTAGTGGCAGAGGGAAGTATCTCACATGATCAGGAAGCAGAGAGAGACTATATTCATTAGGTACAAAATATATACCCTAAAGGCATGACCCCCAGTACCACTTCCTCTAACCACACTCTACCTGCCTTCAGTTACCACTTTGGTGATCCCATCAAGGGATTAATTTACCAGTTGAGTTAAGGCTCTCATAACCCAATCATTTCTTCTCTGAATGTTCTTGCATTCCCTCACACATGAGCTTTAGTGAGAGAATGAGACACTTAATATCTAAATCATAAAATATGATAAGAACACTTAAATTCTACTCTCTCTGAATTTTCAAATATACAGCACAATAGAATATTCATTAATTTTTTTTTTTACACAGGGAACAGTTTGATTGGTTTCTCCAGGTCTTTTAAAGAAGTGAACCTGTGCTACTATAAACATCAAAATACAATATAAAATTTCCATTATCAATGCATTCAAAATTTTCTTCCAACCATCCCTTGCTTCTTTGTGTAACTAATCCCTGCTAACAAGATTGTTAGGCCTACCCACAGCTTTTTTATATTGTTGTAGGAATTTTAACCAGGAGACTAGAAATTTCTACATTGCAGACAGTTAGATGGAGGGGCCTCTCTTTGCCTTTATTCTGTACATAAACCTTACTACTGTGAAGAGAATATAGACAAGAGATTGACAATAGCAGTAAAAATAGAAAGTAGCAGAGAAAACTCAGACCCAAGATGTCAGTGACAGGAAGCAATAGAGATGGTCAATGACAATGTGAAGAAAGAGAATGCAGAGTTCTCAGGAAACCCTGAAATCTTGATGACAGGAGGCATGGTGCATGTGTGCACACACATATGTGAACACACTGTGAGTGAATACTTGTCAGGGAGAGATGTTAAAATGAAAGGTGAAGAGTCAAAATGGGAACAAAGTTCCAGCTGATTCAGAAAGTTTAATTCCTTACAAAGGTGGATGTCTATATATGCGTAATAAAATTTAAGTTTTCAAGAGTTTTGAGATGCCCATATAATTATATTTCTAAAACACAACACTGTAAGTTGAGTTGGTTTATATAATTGGATGTGTTTTCTATATTTATTGTCTTATTCATTGACTTGCTTCTTTATTCCTTATTTATTTGTTTATTCAACTGAAAGTTAAGTACCTAAGAAGTGCTCCACACTGTGTGATTGATAGACAGCAGTCATGGGCCCTACCTCTGTAAAATGTAAAGAAACCAAAAATATGTTTTCCACAATTAATAGAGTACAATCATAGTAAATCCTAAGATGGAAATATAGACAAATATAGAGTATATGTTATAAATAAGTGATTTATTTTGTGTGGTTGAAGTAGGATTCCTTATGAAACTGGTATTTAATGGAGTATCTGAAAGATAAGTAAGAACTAGGTAAGAGAAAAGGTGAGGGTGGGAGAATATTACAGACAAATGGAAACTCAGACTCAAAAGACTAAAATTCTGGATTAGAATATGGCTTTGGCTGGTGGGGTCAGAAAATACAGAAAAGATAAGCAATGTTGGTTATAATTTTGGACTCTAGAGATTTGAAGGTATGATATCATGAAGAACTTTCAAAAATGTTTATTTTAAGGTGAGCTAAAAGCTACTAAAGGAATTTAACCAAGTGAATTACATGAAGTGTTGTATTTTAAAACAGCTTCCAACAAGGAGTTAGGAATTCATTGAAGAAAGAATAATAATGTGAAATAGAGAAGATGATACAGAAGTTCAAGTGAGAGGTGATGGGTTTGGATAATGTGATGTCATCAAAGTTAGAAATAGGTGAACTAAGAACAGAGTTATTAGAAGTTATGTTGATAAATTTGATAAATTTTTGTATGTGAGGAGATTACATAAATTTTAAATATCACATCAATATTTGCGTTAGTAGATATTTGCTACTTCAGTCACATTACCCTTTATATCAGTAGTCAGCAAACTTTCTGTAGCAACTAGCTAGTAAACATTTTAGGCTTTAAGGGAAACACAATTCCCCCTCCATCAATTCAGTAAAAATGTAAGAAAAATAATTCTTATCTTATAGGCTCTAAAAACACAGACCATCAGCCAGAGTTGGTCTGTGGCCAAAGTCGGCCAAGCCCTCCTTTCACCTTGAAGTATTTATGATTCAATTAGAGTTTTTTTTGTAATACTCCATCGTATTCATATATATATATATATATATATATATATATATATATATATATATATATATACAATATTACTTTATAATATGTTTAACTTGAGTGGTTTATGTTGAAAGTAATTAAGATATCTTTCAAGAGATCATTTTATATCACAAAATTTCCCTTTTTATTTAGAAATTGATCAAGATCATCCAACAAAATATTAAAAGTTCTAGGCTTGACATGGTGGTGCATGCCTGTAACCTCACCAGAGCCAACATGTCCCGGAGAATGAGCAGGCCCAGCCACTGAAGCGATGGAGAAAAAGTGGTGGACAGCTCGCAGGTGGACCTGAAGCTGGTGGCGCACCCTTGCGCCAAGAGCAAGATGTGGAAGTATTTCAGCATCAACACCAATGTCAAAGGATGCATCTTGTAGTGGAAGAAGATCTACTGTCACATCTGCTTGTCCCAGATTGCCTATTCCAAGAACACGTCCAACCTGTCTTACCACCTGGAGAAGAATCACCCCGAGGAGTTCTGTGAATTCATCAAGAGCTACACGGAGCAGATGCTGGAGGCTTTTGTCACAGCCTTCTCCAAATTCAGTCCTGAGTCGTCCTCATCATTGCAGCAGCAGCAGCTGCTGCCACCTGCACAGAACACACTGGCCTGAAACCTGGCCATGGCTTCTAGGGCACAAGGCAGCAGGAGCTGATGGGCACAGTTCCGTCGCTAATCTGCGAGAGGCTGTGCATCGTTTCCATTGTGGATGAGCCCATGTTCTGTGTGCTGCTCAGGACCACAGAGCCTAGTTATGAGCTGCCCAGTAGGAAGTTCTTCTGCAGCAAGGCTCTGCCAGAGCGCTACAGTTCCATGCGGGAGGCTGTGCTCAAGGAACACCTGGACACCGAGTGATGCGGCATCTCCACCGAGCTGTGGCGCAGCAACCACCAGAACCACGCCTATGTGACTCTGGCCATGCACATCCCGGGCCTTGCGTCCTCTAACTGCCTGTAGGTGGCCTCCAGGTGCCTAAAGACCTTCGAGGTGTCCAGGAGAATGCAGCTGAGATCATCACGCACGTGCTCTAGGAGATGTTCATTGAGTGGGGCATCAGCACCAAGGTCTTCAGGACCACCAAGGATTGTGGGAAGGACAACGCCAAGGCTTGCTCCCTGCTGGATATCCCCATGCAGATGCTATGTCTGGGGGGTGGATCTTCAAAGCGGGCATCCAGCAGGCCTTCCAGCTGCCCAAGCTGGGCTTGCTGCTGGTGTGCTGTCTCAGGCTGGTGGCGAACTTCCAGCAGTCCTTGGTGGCCAAGTACATGCTCCACAAGAAGCAGAAGCAGCATGGTGCAGAGCACAGCATGCTGGTCAGCAACCAGGTGGCCTGGTGGGGCAGCAGCCTGGCCATCTGCAGCGGCTCAAGGAGCAGCAGTTCACCATGGCGGGAATCCTGGTGGAGGACAGCAACAATCACCGTCTCATGTTGGAGGCCACCAAGTGAGCCACCATTGGCAGTGTGGTGGACCTGCTGCAGACTTTCAAGCAGGTGGCCAAGATGCTGTCCATATCCAAGCATCCAACCATCAGCATGGTGAAGCCGCTGCTGCTGAACATGAAGCTCAACATCAAAGAGATCAACTGCAAGGAGATGAGAATGGCCAAGGAGATCATTTCCAAAGAGCTCTCCAAGACCTCCCAGGAGACGACTGAGATAGACATATTTGTTCCTCAATGTGGCCACCTTCCTGTACCCTTACTACAAGAGATTCCCCTTCCTGTCCGCCTTAGAGAGGCAGCAATTGGAAAACCGAGTGGTGGAGGAAGCCAAAGGCCTCCTGGAAACGTCAAGGACAGCAGCTTCCCGCTGCTGCCGCCTGCGGAGGACAAGCTCTACGCAGTGTCCAAGGGGCCAGTGGCCAAGAAGCCCAGAAGCATCATCAACAGCATGCTGGCCGAGACCTTCTGCCAGATAGGTGGCGCCGAGGAACAGGAGGAGTTGCACTAGCAGCTGCTGGAGGAGCTGAGCAACTTCAAGTCGCAGAAGGTCCTCAGCCTCCAGGGGAACCCACTCAAGTGGTGGTCCGACAGCCTGGCGCTCTTCCCGGAGCTACCCAAGGTGCTCCAGAAGTACTGGTGCATGGCCGCCACCTGCATCTTCCCTATGCGCCTCTTCAGCTCCTCAGCCAGCATGATCAGCACCAAGAGGAACGGGCAGGCCTCGGTGCACGTGGACCAGCAGGTCTTTCTGTACAAGAACGCCAGGAAAACCGCCGAGACCAAGCCCGAAGAAGAAGAGTAGGGCCAGTGGGGGCTCAATCAGGAGCACATTTTCCCTCTCTGGTATGCACTCAACTGCGGCTTCTTTGGGCTCAGGGTCTGGGGCTTCCTATAGGGACGTGTTTGCTGATGCTTTGCTGTAAATAGTGGGTTTTGTCTGGAACCCCAAAGACCAGTTAAAGCTGAAAAGGAAGGATAGAAGGCTGGGGGTTCCCAGGGGCACAGAGTCTTGGGCCTGCCCTGTCCTCTGCCATCTTCCACAAACCAAAGGCCATAACTTCCTTAAAAGACTATCAATGGCTGATATTTAATTTTCCCCAAGAACTGGACATGGTGGTCCATGCCTACAATTCCAGCAGCTTGGGAGGCTGAGGCAGGAGGATCACAAGTTGGAGGCCAGCCTCTGCAACTAGCGAGGCCCTAGGAAACTTAATAAAACCTATTTCTAAAATTGAAATATAAAAATGGCTGGGGATGTGGTTCAGTGGTTAAGTATCCCTGGGCTCAATCCCCAGTACCAAAAATAAATAAATAAAAATAAAAACCAAGGTGGCATGGGGAGAGGCTGGGAGACACAGGCTTTCAGATGAAACTCTTTCCCCTTCCTTTCCCCCTCTTCCTTTCCAAGGACTGACTATAGGTGTCTCCAGAGAGGGTTCTGAAACAATCTGGAAAATTCCAATCAGGTCTGGGTGGAAGACAGATGCCTCCCAAGCAGCACATCACCTGTCCATCAAAGCCCTGGGTTTTTTTCTATTTCAGGTGAAGCAAAGGTCTCCCCTTGGGGAGTCTGGTAAAATTATTTAGCCACCATACTCTGCTTGAAAAGGGATGGGTTTTATTTCGCAGAGGGGGGGTGGAAAGTATGGGAAAATGAGTATCAGTTCCAGACACTTGGAAAAGTAAATGGAAAAGATTAAAAAAAAAAAAAAACAGGGGTGTTGCTCTCTGGCTTTCAGGTTGCACCTATCACATTGCAATGTGTCTCCTACAATTCTGCCAAATTTATCTTTGCTTTCTATTTTCTTGTTGGTACACAAAATACAACAAAGTCCTTTTTTTTTTTGAACCACATATTGAACCTAGAGTGGTTTGAGCACTGAGCCCCATCTCCAGCCCTATATTGCATTTTATTTAGAGACAGGGTCTCTCTGAGTTGCTTCATGCCTTGCTGTTGTTGAGGCTGGCTTTGAACTCCTGAACCTCTTGCCTCAGCCTCCCAAGATACTGGCATTACAAACATTCCCTAGCAAAAAAAAAAAATCCACTTTTAAAGTCCCGTCCAATCTAGGTAGTTCATGCATATTGCAGTTCTGTGTTTTATTTGTGATGCATGAACGGAAGTGAACTATTTTTATTTTTCTTGGGGAGAATAAAAGGCTCCTATTTTTTTCCCCTCTTTTTTTAAACCTACTTGAGGCCAACTTCCCAGTATGAAGACTGGAATTTGAAATTCCTGGATGGGAGAAGACGTTTGAATTCCTGTGAAGTCTTTTAAAGCTCAAGCTCATGGAGGGGCATTTAATTTGCAATATATATATATATATATATATATACACACACACACACACACACACACACACACACACACACATATAGATGGATATAGATAGAGAGATAGAGAGATCAATAAACTGTTCTGTGTGTGTGTGTGTGTGTGTGTGTGTGTGTATATATATATATTTTTTAGGGGGGATTGGTTTACTGGAAGTGTCCTTGGGGAAAATGGAATTCTGTTTTTAAATTGTAGGACTGTTTTTCAGGTTGGAAGAATGATGCTCCCTTCTTTAAGCAGCTGAACGTTGAGCTCTGTGGTTCCCAGGCTTCACAGCTCCTTGTACAGGTTAAGAGAAGCCAGACTGCACAGGATGCAGGGCAGGAAAGGGGCTGGGTTTAGGAATGAAGGGTAAAATCAACATTATCATTAGTCTCTCTAAATTAAAAACCACTCTGCATTCTAGAAGCACAGGGAATGTCAATACTTTACTATTCATTGAGGACTAAAGTGAACTGATGCAAACCAACAAGGAGAGCTGTCATTTGCCTCAAACACATGCTATAAAGACAGACAAGAGGGTCCCATGATACCCTGGTTTCCACAATGCTACCTCAGGTACTGGTCGCCAGCTATTCTGACAAGTGCTACATGATTAAGATCTAAGCTCCTTGTCCATAGAAACAATTATGCAACAGATACACCTTGACCTCTTCCACATGCAAGGCTGCACTGGGACATGGTGCGAAGTACATGCTGGGTTAAAATCCCCACTGTCACAGAGTTGGTAGACCAGGGGCTACTTGGACTTAGAATACTCATTATATGATGCTTTCAGAAGACATTTCATTTAGAAGTCACTGGAACTTTAATATTGGATGAGGTCTTTAGGATTCTGTGTGTTTAAAATTATAGACCTATTAAGGGTACTGTTAATTGGTGCAGCCACTTTAGAAAATAGTACAGCAGTTCTTTAAAACTTTAACTACTAGCAATTCTATTTCTGGTTGTATAGCTGAAAGCCTTCAAAAAATGAATTGAAAGAGATGCACCTATGTTCATGGCCCCAGTATGTTCACAATAGCCCAAAGATGAAAGCAACCCAAGCCCTTGGATGGATAGATGGATGGATGGATCAATAAACTGATCTGTACATGCACCGCATGATCTGTGGACACATACATTGAAATACTACTTGGCCTTACAAAAAACCAAGTCCCACTCTACAACATCGACTGTGGGAGACCATCCTTGCACATGACTGAGATTCTTCCCCAGCTGGGTGTGATGTGCTCAGTCACTTTTAAGGTGGCAGAGCCTTCCCCACCCTTTTGGGTTTGAAAGCTTGTCCATGTGGAGGCGTGTCTCACCACTGCCCAAAAGATTCAATCATTGTACCTGACCTTGCCACACTGCCCCCCTTGACCTTCATTGGATTAGATTTTCCCCAGAATCCTTTGTTCTCCAATAAAAGCCCTCTCCCTAGCAGTCTCTCTCTCTCTCTCTCTCTCTCTCTCTCTCTCTCTCTCTCTCTCACACACACACACACACACACACACACACACACACACACATCTTCAGTAAAACCTGGCTGCCCCCCTTGGGGAGCTTGAGACTGAGGGTTTGAGGCACCATCCAGGAGCTGGTTTAAAAGTAAAATGGTGTCTGTGTCTTTAATTTAAACTCCCTGAGGATTTTGCTGCATGACTGAACCTTTCAGAATATCTGCGCTGGCTGGCCACAGACTAAAATGGATGAATGTTGAAGTCACTGAGTTAAGTAACATAAGACAGTTGCAAAAGGCCAAAGGCTGCATTCAGGCAATTATACCTGGCACCTTGAGTAATCAAGTTCATGAAGCCCAAGTAGGATGGTTGGTTGCTGGGTGCATGGAGGGGGGAAGAATGGGAGAGAGTGTCTAGTGGGTGTGGAGCTTCAGTTTCTTAAGATGAAAACATCCTGGAGATGGATATTGGTGACATATACACAATAGTGTAAGTGAACTCAATGCCACTTAAACTGCACACTTAAAATGAGCAAATCATTACTTTTATGTTATGTGGATTTTATCACAACAATAACAGTTAATTGATGAATTGTGCACTTCAAGTGGGTGAATTACATGGTATGTGATGTATTCCCCAACAAAGCTGTACAGTCCCAAAACTGTACACACACACACACATACACACACACACACACACACAGACACACATGCTCACACAAAAATACCTGCACTTGAAACACTAAAGCTTTCACTAAAGCTGACCAAAAAAAGCTAAAATATCTAAAATATTCATAGAGGAAAAATAAATGTTATTAATCAGAAAAATAACCAAATAAACCATCTGTAATCAGTAACTCACTTTCGACTATCTGGTAAGATTTATTAAACTATTTTATTCATTGGAAAATAAAAGCTGAATAGAAGCATTACACTGGCTATTCTTACTGTTAGAAACTCATACCTGAAAATTACCTTGGGATCACAGCCAGTTTATTCTAGGTGGCCCCTGAATGATAGCCCTTGAGATGTTCAGCTTCCCATGAGGGTGATTCCTTAAAAAGAGAGAAAGAGAGACATGAATGCTTCTATGCTTAATTATTGTGTTTTGAAGAAAAATCTTTAGTAAAAGGGAGGGGAGACAAATTCCAGTATTAGGCATCCAGAAATGAGATAAAGAATCTCTAAACAATACATTTTAAAGGAATTATTGCTATAACTCTCTATCAACTGCTGAAATAATTTCATAAGTTTAGGCCCCATTTGTCTTACAGATTCTCCTTCATTTTTCCTTCTTTTCTTAATATTCACAGAATAATCTTTGGCATGACCTAGCATCTTCATGCAGTAGTTGCAATCACTCATAACTGTTTTCAATTCAGAAAGGAGTAATTTTTTATACTTCCTTTAAAAAAACAGAGAGGAGAAAACAATATAACTCAAAACTATTCAGTGTTGCTTGAAATTTAAACGCAGTACTTTTTTAAAAAAGTCTTCTTTTTGACATTTCATACCCATCTCTTTAGTCTGTCAATAACTATTATTAATTTCCAGTTCAAATTCATGTTCACTTACCACACAGTTTTAATGGGACCTTTGCTAACAGCTCATTAAATATTTATGAAGATATTCAGAAAACTCTGCAATCTCAAAATTTAAGACAACATGCATCTTAAAAAGAATTTGAAAATGATTGTCAATAAGTAAATAATATAGAAAACATACTGAAAATTATATTGATTTCAGTATATAAACAACCAACTCTTGTTAATTAAACTGCATCTGCTTCTGAAAATGTGTAAGCTCTGCTCTGCAACTCCTGCAACCTGCTTCTTGACTTAGAGAACCAGCGCTGAACCTACAAGAGCCAAGTCCTCCTAGCAGTGCTTCTTCTGCCTCAGTCCTACATTAAGAATCTGGGAAATAAAATCCAGGACTACAAAAGACAAAGCAATCAGGTTAGAGGACAGCTTATTCTGGAGCACATAATTTATTTATATGAGTAAAACACAAAGTAGGAGCAGGATGGAAGTGTATTCAGAAAGTAAAAGAACATCCTGCTCTTATCAACAAGTATTTTTACATGTTTCATCAGATCCTAAAGCAGTGAATGACCTTAAGGGAAAATAAAACCATAGTTTTTTTGTTTTTTTCCAAAAAAAAAACTAAGGTAAAATTGATAAGATGGTCACCCAAACATCAGTTCAACCTACAGGTACACGATTTTATCTCAGTGCTAACAAAGAGTGGATATTCTCATTTCTACATGCACTGGTGTATCAGATCTGGGTTTATTAAAGCACAAGTTTGGAAAAACCATGAGGTTCAGGAAATCATACTGCAGAGCAAGAGAAAACTAACAATATCCAGACCCTGGACACTTGGGCACAGCATTCTTTTGAAAGTCCACTCCTGCAGACCTCAGAAGAAAATTTATGAGTAATTAGAACATCTAAATACAGTTCAAGATAACATAGTTACTAAAAAAAGGAAAAAGTAGCACAAGAAACAACAGACACAATGAAGCAATCACCAATTCCCTTTTCTCTGCTCCCTCCCCAGCACCTCTTATTTTTCAACTTT
The DNA here is from genome assembly GCF_045843805.1 of Urocitellus parryii. Taxonomy (NCBI): domain Eukaryota; kingdom Metazoa; phylum Chordata; class Mammalia; order Rodentia; family Sciuridae; genus Urocitellus; species Urocitellus parryii. The sequence continues at coordinate 2,339,956 of NW_027554068.1, forward strand.
TGGGTAGTGACCATTCTAACTACAGTGAGGTGATGGCCCACTGTGGTTTTAGTTTGCATTCTCTGATGATTAGTGACATTGAGCATCTTTTTTCATTCGACATGTACCTATTCGACATGTATAGGTCTTCTTTTGAGAAATGTCCATTTCAATTTTTGCCCCTTTTTAAAAAAATATCAAGTTATGTTTTCTTTCTATTGAGTTCTTTATACATTTTGGGTAATACACTTGTCAGATGTATGGTTGGCAAATACTTTCCCCCAATCTGTGGCTTCTCTCTTTCACTTTGTTAATCATTTTCTTTGCTGTGAAGTTTTTTTTTTCCCTTTGATGATATTTCATGTGTCTCTTATTTTTGGAATTATATCTGAAAGAATCATTGCCCTGATCAGTGTTATAGAACTTTTCCTCTTATATTGTCTCCCTGTGGTTTTATAGTTTCTGGTACGTTTATCTTTAGTCCCTCTGGAGTTGATTGTTTTACCATAATATTTGTAATATGAAACTGTAATGTATCCTTGTTTGAAATTTCAAAAGGAGATATATTTTGCAGAATTTCCCAAATTTTTGGCTATGTGAGTCTATCTTGACTAGTGCATATTCAGTATATAGCATAATAGGTTTCCTTGTGGCATATTCACATATATGTCACCTTTGAGTTGATCAATGAATGTATTGTTGATGAGGACCCAATTCATCCTTTTGTGTGTAGATACATAATTTTCCTAACAGCATTTATTGAAGAGATAGTCCTTCTCCCCTCTGGGTGCTTGGTACCTTTGTCCAAAAAAAAGACTGTAAATATGTGAGATTTCTATTCTGTTTCATTATTTGTTTTATGCCAGTTTTATACTGTTGTGCTTTGTAGTACTTTGTAGCATATCTTGAGGCCAGGTAATATGATGCTTCCAGATTTGTCCTGCTTACTCAGGACTTATTTGGCTGGTCACAGTTAGTTGTAGTTCTAATTGAATTTAAAACATTTTTTTCATTGTGTAAAAATGCAAATGGAATTTTGATAAAGATTGTGTTAAACTTGTAGGTTGTTTGGAGTAGTATACTTATTATTCATTAAGTCTTCCAATCCATGAATGAGGCATGTCTATTTGTTTGTGTCTTCTTCAATTTCTTTCATCAACATATTGCAGAATCAGTGTACAAGTCTCTTGCCTCCTTAGTTTATTCCTAGATAATTTATTCTTTTTGATGCTATTGTAAATGGTATTATTTTTCTTTCAGATAATTTGTTATTAGTACATAGAAATGTGACGGCTCTTTGTTTATTTGTTTTTTAATCCTACAACTTTCCTAAATTCATGTATTAGTTCTACCAGATTTTTGCGGTGTATGTGAGTTTTTTTTAATATACTTATTTGTTAGTTATAGGTGGACACAATATCTTTATTTTATTTGTTTATTTTTATGTGGTGCTGAGGATAAAACACCATGCCTCACGCATGCTAAGTGAGCACTCTACCTCTGAGCCACAACCCCAGCCCAAAGTTTTTTTGTTCCTTTCTTTTTAAATAGTTTTTTTGTAGTTGTAGATGAAGAAAATTCCTTTATTTTATTTGTTTACTTTTATGTGGTGCTGAGGATCAAACCCAGTGCCTTACAAATGCTAGGCAAGTGCTCTGCCACTAAGCTACAGCCCCAGTCCTCAAGGGTTTTCTTTCAGGTTATATCATCCCCAAACAGGAACAATTTTATCTCCTAATTAAATGTCTTTTTTTCCCCCAACCCCCATTTGCTCCCACAAGGACTTCTAGTATTGTGTTGAACATGAATAGAAATCATAAGAGTGAGCATCCTTTGCATACTGTTTCTGATATTAGAAGAAAACCTAATTTCCAGTTTTCACAATTGAATATGATATTAGCTGTGGACTTGTCATATATAACCTCTAATTATGTTCTGATCCTAGTTTGTAGAAAATTCTTATCATGAAAGAATATGAACTGATTTTTCTGTAGCTATTGATAGGACCACATGACTTTTATCCTTCATTAAACCTGACAAGATTACTGTTATCAAAAAATCAAAAGACTAGCACTACTCACAATAGCCAAATGTCAAATAACCTAAATGTCAATCAGTGGCTGAATGAATAAAAAAATGTGTATATATACAATTTAGAATATTATGCCACCTTCAAAAAGAAAGGAATCCTAAAATATCTGAAAACATGTATAAACCTTGAAAACAATATATTAAGTGAAATAAGCCAGTTACAAAAGGAGAGGTACTACATGATTCACTTATATGGCATTACTGAAACAGTCAAATTTACAAAAGTACAGAGTAGAATAGTGGTTTTTAGGATCTGCAGGGAGAGGTAAGTAGGGAGCTGATTTAAATAGGTACAAGGTTTCAACTGAATAAGTTCTAGAGATCTGCTCTATAACATTATGTCTAGAGTTAGCCAGCTTTTATATAAATAAAAAATCTGTTAAGAGAGTGCACCTCACGTTGCATTCTTAACAACCTTAAAAATGGGTAGGAGTGGGGTTGGACCAACATCTAGCAGACAAGGCAGTAGGGGATAATGAGGGAGAGCATATTTACAAAACTTCAAACCTGACACAGAGTCTGGAGCGCACAGAGGAAGGGTAGATAGTACAAAAATGGAGAAAATTGCTGAAGTGAAGCTGGCAACATGGGGAAGTTCAGGTCTTCCAATACAATTTATAAGAAACACCTACTATATCCTATAAGCAGTTGGGAATCAGAATTGCTTAGCATGCATTCAACTCCCAGTAGAGAAGCCCCAACTAAGAGAGATTTCAACATAAGGAGTTGCTCAGAAACAGGGCTAGTCCAGAGTTGGATAATTCTGTGTCATGATGATGCATGTGGTTAAAGACCCAAGAGCCATCTATCTTCCCAACCTGCCATCCCCATCATGTCAGCATGTTCCCTTATGATCCAGGTGGGGCAGCAACAGTTTCCAAATACTTTGCAGAATTGGGTGAAATGACAAAAATCTATAGCCCAGATCTGTAGCCTCATACTTGACAGTGATGTCTAGATCTTGGGATTTTGATTTTGCACCTAAAGGAGACTTTGGATCTTCAAAGCAGAAACATCCCCAACAGCTGCCTCACACCAACAAACCCATAGCAAGACAGAGAAAAATGATTTATGCAATGCCACTATGGGTCTATGAACAATATGTAGGGCTAAAGATATATGTTTACAAATAAATAGAATTCATCACCAATAAACATTTAATGAGCATTCCTTAGGTGCTAGGCCCTATTTTTAAAATATTTAATAGTGAAGGTGGCTGGCGTACCATGAACCCCACAGGAAGATCCTTGCAAGGGGCCTTCCACTTAGTCCAGGGCTGCTAGCCATTGTGGCAGCTGCCATGGACCGCAAAGGTCAGAGGAAAGGAGGGAGCCGGCCCAGCACACGGAGGAACAGCCAAGCAGACCCAAGACAACACGTCTTCCCTGACCTAATTGATTGCCCACCGGCATGCCTCATTTTCAGGGCAGCGGGGACAGCCACTGCACTGCCGATCTTGGCTCAGAGTTTGGCTCCGAGGTGCCAATGCCGCCTGGCTTCCCGGAAAACATGAGCAAGCTGAAAAGCCTGCTGATCCAGGTTCATGCCAAGGACTCAACATGGCCCCACATAAGTCCATGCCGCAATCGCTGTCGCACAACCTGCTGCCCAATCTGCAGCTGGTCACCTACATGCATGTCTAGGAGACAGATGGCTTCAGCCTTGGAGTGTTCCTGCTGGAGAGCTGAACGTCCATCCCGGTGCACGACCACCCTGGCATGCACGATAAGCTCAAGGTCCTCTATGGCACGTGCACATCAGCTGTACTGACAAGTTGGAGGCGGAGAGCGGGCAGCAACCACGGTCCCTGCTGCCAGAGCAGTAGTTCAAGCCCCCGCTTCAGGCCCTAGAGTGGGAGGCGGTCGGCCAGGAGTGCTGGCACTTTATGGCTGAGTATACTGAAGTCAGAGGCCTCTGCATCCTCACGCCTCACAGGGCCAAGCTGCAACAGATCTATGTGGTGGACAGACCCGCTGCCTTCCTGGACATCCTGGCCCCACCCTACAACCCGGAGGGACGGCTGTGACTGCCACTATTACCAGACCCAAGGAGGCCTCTGGCTCTGAGAGCGACCTGCCTTGAGAGGTGTGGCTCCTGTAAACCCCTCAAGCTGAAGACTTCTTGTGCTAGGGAGAGCCCTATTCAGGCCTCCAGGTCTTCCCTTGAAGCAAATTGCGCCCTGGAATGTTGGGCAGAAGACATGCCATACCCTTATCAGCCTGGATGGCTGTGGCCCTGAACAAAAGCTCTCTTTCTCCCCCCCATCCTGATTATTGGATTTACTGAGGTGAGCAGCAGCTGATTCCTCTGCAGGTTGTGAAGCAGGGGCAACTGGACTACAGACACCTGGTATGGTTTTGGGGGCAGGGTAGGAGGGAGGCTAGGTTTCCTGGTACTTTCATTGCCACTGGGGCTTTGATTTGTGGGAGTGGGCAAGGGACTTTGAAAGGCCTTCACCCTAAAGCCATAATGAAAATATTCTTCCTTGGTAACCCATTCTGTACAGAAAATACTAAGTGATTATCTTAATCCCAACCCTTTGGTAAATAGGATTTGTCTTTCACTGCTGCCATTATAACCTTTTGATCCTCATAGTTTTATCTCATTGACTGAGCATGATCCAGTGTTTTGAAGTGTTTGTAGTTCAATTCATTGTAACAGAGGAAATTCTAAGAGTTGAGCTACTTTGAAAGTGAGTTGTCTTGTCTAATTAATTCCCTGTAAAAAGTCAATCATCTTGCAGACCTTCTACTAGGCATCCCACACACTTTGATCTTTGTGCTGGGCTCCTGTTGAGTGACCTGATTTCCAAGCACCCTCTCCTTATTTCCAACTTCAGGCCTCCAGCTCCTCATTTCCACCCTGCTCCTCAGCATAAGCAAGGCCGGTATTTTAAATCACACCTTGACATCTGCATTTTTCTTCTTCTTTTCTCTCATCAGAAACAAAAATGAATGAGGGGGAGAACATGGCCGCCGGCGAAGAGGCAGCACATTCTGGTAAGGGGATCAGAAAGACTCATTAATACACCCACAGGCGTCAGGCTGAGAAACTTCAAGCAAAATACCACTGAAAGCAGACCTACCGGGACCCAGTAAGTTTAATTGGAGGGGTCTGCTTGTCACAGACTACTGAATCTCGGCAACGCAGAGCAGGGGCACAGCCCCGCCAGCCACTGCCAAATGGCTGCTGCTCACTCGTAGCAGCAATCTTAGGAGCGGGCGTGGCCTGTCTGGGCCCACACCGGCCCGGCTCCGAGATCCACCACCGGCCGCTGCCGGGTGGTTGCAGACCACACGTTACAGTGAACGTAGGAGCTGATAGTGACCGCCTGGGCCCCCGCCACCCGGCTCTGTGAACTGCCGACGCCGGGCGCTGCCTGCCAGGGCCCACACCCGCTGCGGCTTTGTGAACCGCCGCCGGCTGGCGCCAAGCAGCCACTGCCTGCAACCTTGCAGTGTGTGGGGGAGGGAGCACTGCTTGCTCGGCCCCACCGGCCCGGCTCCGAGATCCACCACCGGCCGATGCCGGGTGGTTGCAGACCACACGGTACAGTGAACGTAGGAGCTGATAGTGACCGCCTGGGCCCCCGCCACCCGGCTCTGTGAACTGCCGACGCCGGGCGCTGCCTGCCAGGGCCCACACCCGCTGCGGCTTTGTGAACCGCCGCCGGCTGGCGCCAAGCAGCCGCTGCCTGCAACCTTGCAGTGAGTGGGGGACCGGGCGCTGCTTGCTCGGCCCCGACGGCCCGACTCTGTGAGCCTCCTCTGGTGGTTTGGAGCTACAGACGACCGACCGCCCCTCACCTCACCTGCCAGCCCAGTGCTGCAAACGACCCCTGACCAGCTCTGGGAAAGGCCCCGCCCACAGCAGGAGTGGAGACTCGCCCAGTCCGGGAGGAAGAACTGCTGCACAGTGATTGACTCCCGCCTACTGAGAGGAGAGACTTGGCCCGGTAGGCATAGCTCCATCTACTGGAAGAGCAGTTAATCAAACTCTAGGACTACATTTATAATTTTTTTTTTGCTGTCCTCCTTTTTAATGTTTTTTTAATCCAGCTTATTTTATTTTATTCTATTTTTTTTAATTTCATTTTTCATTTCTACTATTATTATTTTTTTAAATTCTTTTAAATTTTCTATTCTGTTCTTTCCTTCTCTTCTCCTGCCTTTACATTTCTTTTCATTTCTCTTATTCCCCCTTCCTTGAATTCTACCTGTTTACTCTCATCCTCTTTAGTGACTTCTTCCCATCCCTTCTAATACCTTTCCTCCCAAGCATCAAATAAATTTATAGGAGTAAACAGTAACTCAGCAGTCAAACAGAACAAGAAACAATATGAACAGCATGAAAAAGCAAGGAAGAAAAGGAGTGCAAACAATGCAGGGCAGCCTAAATATTCAGGAGGACATAGAGTCACCAGAAAAATGGTCATATAAAGAACTCATGGATCACCTGAGACAGATGGAACGGAACATTAAAGAGGATACGAGACAGCAAATTCAAGCAGCGAAAGAACACTTTGAGAATGAAGTACATAAACAGATAAAAGAAGAAGTTAAGCATCTTTGCCAGGAGATAGAGACTATTAAAAAGAATCAAACAATGATCTTAGAAATGAGGGAGATTATAAACCAAATTAAAAACTCAAATGAGAGTATCATTAATAGAGTGGAGCAAGTAGAAGCCAGAACGTCAGATAACGAAGACAAAATATACCATCTGGAAAAGAGTCTAGCCAACTCAGATAGGCTGGTTAAAAATCACGAGAGAAACCTATAAGAGATATGTGATAATATAAAAAAAACAAATTTAAGAGTCATCGGGATAGAAGAAGGGATAGAGATTCAAACCAGGGGAATGAGTAATCTACTAGATGAAATAATTGCAGAAAACTTTCCAGAAATAAAAAAGGAAACAGATATACAAATTGTAGATGCATACAGGACACCGAGCATACAAAATCACAGTAGACCAACGCCAAGACACATTGTTATGAAGATATCCAATATACAGAACAAAGAGAAAATATTAAAAGCTGCAAGAGAAAAGAGAAAGATTACATTCAGGGGTAAACCAATAAGGTTAACAACGGACTTTTCAACTCAGACGCTGAAAGCAAGAAGATCCTGGAACAACGTATTTCAAACACTGAAAGACAACGGATGCCAACCAAGAATTCTGTACCCAGCAAAATTAAGCTTCAGATATGACAACGAAATAAAAATCTTTCACGATAAACAAAAACTAAAAGAATTTGCAGCCAGAAAACCAGCGTTGCAAAGCATCTTGAGCAAAACACTTCACGAGGAAGAAATGGAAAACAATAACCAAAGCCAACAGTGGGAAGTACCTCAGTAAAGACAGACGGAATGGGGAAAGCTAATCATGGAGAAACAAACGAAATATTAAAAAAAAAAGAGATAAATAATCAAACATGGCTGGAAGTACAAACCATATATCAATAGTAACTCTAAACATTAATGGTTTAAACACTCCAATAAAGCGACATAGGCTGGCAACATGGATTAAAAAAACAAATCCAACAATATGCTGTCTCCAGGAGACACACCTGACTGGAAAAGACATACACAGGCTGAAGGTGAAAGGTTGGGAAAAAATATACCACGCACACGGTCCACGAAAGCAAGCAGGTGTGGCCATCCTCATATCAAATAAAATCTACTTCAAGACTAAGTTAATCCAAAGGGATAAGGAAGGACATTATATACTGTTAAAAGGAACCATTAAACAACAAGATATAACAATTATCAATATTTATGCACCAAATAACGGTGCTGCGAAATACATAAAACAAATTCTCATCAAGTTCAAGAATCAAATAGATCACAACACAATAATTATGGGTGACTTCAACACACCTCTCTCACCATTGGACAGAACCTCCAAGCAAAAGTTGAATAAAGAAACTATAGAACTCAATACCACAATCAATAACCTAGACTTAACTGACATATATAGAATATACCAACCATCATCGAATGGATATACTTTTTTCTCAGCAGCACATGGATCCTTCTCAAAAATAGACCATATATTATGCCATAGGGCAACCCTCAATAAGTTCAAAGGGGTGGAGATTATACCATGCATTTTATCTGATCATAATGGATTGAAACTGGAAATTAATGACAAAAGAAGGAAGGGAAAATCCAATATCACATGGAAAATGAACAATATGTTACTGAATGATCAAGGGGTTACAGAAGACATAAAGGAGGAAATCAAAAAATTCTTAGAGATAAATGAAAACTCAGACACAACATATCGGAATCTATGGGACACAATGAAAGCAGTTTTAAGAGGGAAATTCATCGCCTGGAGGTCATTCCTCAAAAAAAGGAAAAACCAACAAATAAATGAGCTCACACTTCATCTCAAAGCCCTAGAAAAGGAAGAGCAAAACAATAGTAAATGCAGCAGAAAGCAAGAAATAATTAAAATCAGAGCGGAAATCAATGAAATTGAAACAAAAGAAACTATCGAAAAAATTAACAAAACTAAAAGTTGGTTCTTTGAAAAAATAAACAAGATTGACAGACCCTTAGCCATGCTAACGAAGAGAAGAAGAGAGAGAACTCAAATTACTAACATAAGGGATGAAAAAGGCAATATCACAACAGACGCCACAGAAATACAGAAGATAATTAGAAATTATTTTGAAAACCTATATTCCAATAAAATAGAAGATAGTGAAGACATCGATAAATTTCTTAAGACATATGACTTGCCCAGACTGAGTCAGGAGGACACAAATGATTTGAACAGACCAATATCAATGGATGAAATTGAAGAAGTAATCAAAAGACTACCAACCAAGAAAAGCCCAGGACCGGATGGGTATACAGTGGAGTTTTACAAAACCTTTAAAGAAGAATTAATACCAATACTTTTCAAGTTATTTCAGGAAATAGAAAAAGAGGGAGTTCTTCCAAATTCATTCTATGAGGCCAACATGACATTGATTCCGAAACCAGACAAAGACACTTCAAAGAAAGAAAACTACAGACCAATATCTCTGATGAACTTAGATGCAAAAATCCTCAATAAAATTCTGGCGAATCGGATACAAAGACACATCAAAAAAATTGTGCACTATGATCAAGTAGGATTCATCCCTGGGATGCAGGGATGGTTCAATATACGGAAATCAATAAACGTTATTCACCATATCAATAGACTTAAAGATAAGAACCATATGATCATCTCGATAGACGCAGAAAAAGCATTCGACAAAGTACAGCATCCCTTTATGTTCAAAACATTAGAAAAACTAGGGATAACAGGAACTTACCTTGATATTGTAAAAGCTATCTATGCTAAGCCCCAGGCTAACATCATTCTGAACGGAGAAAAATTGGAGGCATTCCCTCTAAAATCTGGAACAAGACAGGGATGCCCTTTATCACCACTTCTATTCAATATAGTTCTCGAAACACTGGCCAGAGCAATTAGACAAACGAAAGAAATTAAAGGCATAAAAATTGGAAAAGATGAACTTAAACTATCACTATTTGCAGATGACATGATTCTATACATAGAAGACCCAAAAGGGTCTACAAAAAAACTACTAGAACTAATAAATGAATTTGGCAAAGTGGCAGGATATAAAATCAACACGCACAAATCAAAGGCATTTCTGTATATTAGTGACAAAACTTCTGAAACGGAAGTGAGGAAAAACACTCCATTCACAATATCCCCCCCAAAAATAAAATACTTGGGAATCAACCTAACAAAAGAGGTGAAAGATTTATACAATGAAAACTACAGAACCCTAAAAAGAGAAGTAGAAGAAGATCTTAGAAGATGGAAAGATATACCCTGTTCATGGATAGGCAGAACTAACATCATCAAAATGGCGATATTACCAAAAGTCCTCTATAGGTTCAATGCAATGCCAATCAAAATCCCAATGACATTGCTTGTAGAAATAGATAAAGCAATCATGAAATTCATATGGAGAAATAAAAGACCCAGAATAGCAAAAGCAATTCTGAACAGGAAGTGTGAATCAGGTGGTATAGCAATACCAGATTTCAAACTATACTACAGAGCAATAGTAGCAAAAACAGCATGGTACTGGTACCAAAACAGGCGGGTGGACCAATGGTACAGAATAGAGGATACAGAGACTAATCCACAAAGTTACAACTATCTTATATTTGATAAAGGGGCTAAAAGCATGCAATGGAGGAAGGATAGCATCTTCAACAAATGGTGTTGGGAAAACTGGAAATCCATATGCAACAAAATGAAACTGAATCCCCTCCTCTCACCATGCACAAAAGTGAGCTCAAAATGGATCAAGGACCTAGATATCAAATCAGAGACTCTGCTTATGATAGAAGAAAAAGTTGGCTACGATCTACATATTGTGGGATCAGGCTCCAAATTCCTTAACAGGACACCTATAGCACAAGAGTTAACAGCAAGAATCAACAAATGGGACTTACTTAAACTAAAAAGTTTTTTCACAGCAAGAGAAACAGTAAGAGAAATAAATCGGGAGCCTACATCATGGGAACAAATTTTTACTCCTCACACTTCAGACAGAGCCTTAATATCCAGAATATACAAAGAACTCAAAAAATTAGACAATAAGACAACAAATACCCCAATCAACAAATGGGCCAAGGACCTGAACAGACACTTCTCAGAGGAGGACATACAATCAATCAACAAATACATGAAAAAATGCTCACCATCTCTAGCAGTCAGAGAAATGCAAATCAAAACTACCCTACGATACCATCTCACCCCAGTAAGATTGGCAGCCATCAGGAAGTCAAACAATAACAAGTGCTGGAGAGGATGTGGGGAAAAGGGTACTCATATACATTGCTGGTGGGACTGCAAATTGGTTCAGCCAATTTGGAAAGCAGTATGGAGATTCCTGGGAAAGCTGAGAATGGAACCACCATTTGACCCAGTTATTGCCCTTCTTGGTCTATTCCCTGAAGACCTTAAGAGAGCGTACTACAGGGATACTGCCACATCGATGTTCATAGCAGCACAATTCACAATAGCTAGAGTGTGGAACCAACCCAGATGCCCTTCAATGGATGAATGGATTAAAAAATGTGGCAGTTATACACCATGGAGTACTACGCAGCTCTAAAAAATGACAAATTCATGGAGTTTGCAGGGAAATGGATGGCACTAGAGCAGATTATGCTTAGTGAAGCCAGCCAATCCCTAAAAAACAAATACCAAATGTCTTCTTTGATATAATGAGAGCAACTAAGAATAGAGCAGGGAGAAAGAGCAGGAAGAAAAGACTGATATTAAACAGAGACACGAGATGGGAGGGAAAGGGAGAGAAAAGGGGAATTACATGGAAATGGAAAGAGACCCTCATTGTTATACAAAACTACATAAAAGAGGTTGTGAGGGGAGTTGGAAGAAAAAACAAGGAGAGAAATGAATTACAGTAGATGGGATAGAGAGAGAAGATGGGAGGGGAGGGGAGGGGGGATAGTAGAGGATAGGAAAGGTAGCAGAATACAACAGTCACTAATAGGGCATTATGTAAAAAGGTGAATGTGTAAATGATGTGATTCTGCAATCTGTATTTGGGGTAAAAATGGGAGTTCATAACTCACTTGAAACTAATGTCTGAAATATGATGTGTCAAGAGCCGTGTAAGGTTTTGAACAACCAATAAAAAAAAAAAAAAAGTCAATCATCTTTTCAGAATTTGGGTATCACTCTAAAAACAACTATGCATATCAAGGACAAGATTTATTCTCTTTCTTAAGCTTTCCCAGTAGCCACATCTGGTTTACCTTGGCAGGCATCTACTAAGTAATCACCTGTATATCTCAGTGACAGCTGGTCACTTAGGGCTCATCTTCCCCCAAGAATCTCCAGATCTGTGAGTTGAGCAGGTCTCTTATTGCAGATTCACCTTAAATGCAAAGACCATGTTATACTCAAGTTACTTTTTTTCTTGTCTCAATATACTTTAAGAGTTAATAATATAATCCTGTGTTTTCTAACCAGAAGATTCAGAGAACCTAAATTGGTTATGCTTCCAAACAACTGAATGTAAAACACCTCTAGCCAACTGTTGAATTCCATGCCCCTGTTTATTTCCAGTATCTTTCTGTAAAAGTTGGCAAATATTGTTTGGATGGCTGTTTCATGTTCTCCCTGGAACTCTACTGTTCCAGAAGGCTGTGGTTCTAACTGGGTTGCTAGAAGTGTTGCCTTAGCCTTTATCCTCAAATAATAGTGTGCTATAAATTTGTTTCATTTGATGTGGATTTCTGTAGGAAGGAGTAGAATGAAGAGGTGGAAGGAATGGTTGATCTAGCCTAAAGAAAAAAATAAATAGCTGCATTACTAGCTATTTAGGGCAACAAAACTTAGAATGAAGTATTTCATGCTCCCAACTCTTGATACAAACAGTTTTGCTATCTCTAGCTTTTTTGTCCTTTTTGTAGGCAGAGAAACTTTAACTTATGTACAAATGTATTAACATCATTTACTTAAGCCATAGAGCACTATTTGCCTCATTTTACTATTTATAGGATTCTTTTATTTCACATAACTTTTCATAAAAACAAGCTGTAGAAATAAACACATTAAAATTTGCCCAGCTGTTATTTAAGCCCTCTTGATTGACTTGGTCATGTGGCAGTAGAGTTCTAATATTCATAATAAAGTGATTTACTACTATTTTTGAAAAGTGTTGCCTCTATAAGGGAACAATATGAGCCTTTCCCTCTTGATGCAGACTAGGTTACAGAGACCGAGAGTAAATAAGCATTTTTTTTACAATTTTTAAAAATAGTATGAAAAAGCAAATTCTTGAGAATGATTTTCCCCTTAAACAGAAAAGAGGCCACACCACATGCCACTGAAAACATTTTGTAAATCCTGACACAGGCATAATACCATGCATTTCCTCCAGGGCTGCAAAAATTACCTTATTGTATTTTTCCTGTTAGTATGGGTTAAAAAGCCTTGAGGGCAATCTGAAGCAGCTCTTCAGGCCTTTCAGTTTGAAATAAATTTTACGTATGCAAATGCTGATTTTCTTAGAAAACTTCACTAAATAAAATTTATTCATAGCACAATAATGTGTGTAATTATCAGTCACATATTCTTGTAAAATACATTGTAGCAAAAAGTTGATTAATATACAAGGGCTGTTAATAGTATTGTAGTGTTGCATGTGTTACAATGCAATCTGGAGTACATTAACCTATAGAAACACATCCTGGAAATTGAACAGCAATAAAGAATTATGAAAGACTTAATTACAAAAAAGTATTAACATTCTCAATTATAAGCAATTTGTAAGAAAAAAGCTTAAGGTACTTTTCAAAGGAATAAATTATTCCAGTCCAAAATGGCAATATAATCTATATGTGGTTTAGTTTAATGAGAAAAAGAAAACTTTTCGTTCACTAATAAATTCTGAGTAAATTAATGGTGAAAAATATAACATTTTGATGAGACATTACAGAGAGAATATGCTCATTACAAAGGAAATGTGGTGCAGAAAAATTCTTGCACCTCTATGCAAGACTGTTAGTCAAGACTGACTAAGTGTGCTGCTACTGTATTTCCAAATAATTCTGTAATATAGACTAGTGAGCAAACAATATTAATTGCTTTTTTCTTTTGAATAGTAAATGCAATAATTGCTTATTATTGATGAGAGGTATCTAAATACTTTTGAAGATTTAAAATTCCCTAATCTTGGCAGTGACTGGTTATATGAATGCAGAATATTATGTACCTTCATAGGATTTTGAGGTTTTCTTACTATGATTTGATGGGTTGAATTACACTTGCTGCTTTTAATTAATGGAAATGAAAATATGTTTTATCAAGAAGAGTGAGCATTCCATGTCTCTCACTATGCAATGCCTTGTATCATCTTTAACTCTACAATCAAAAAGGCCATAAACAAATGTGGGCCTTTGAGTTGGACTTTTATAACCATGAACCAAATTAAACCCTTTAAAAAAAGAAAAAAAAAAGAAATACTGCTATTAAGGTGTATTGTTTTTAGGATAACAGGAAATGATTACATGTACAGTCCAAAAAAACCATATCATTATATAATAAATTATATAAAGTATTAGATATTATAACAATTAGTAATACATTAAATTTATAAAAATATATACACTAATACACCCAATCAATAAAGAAATAAATCACATTTTCCCTCAAGTGTACACAAAATATTTTTTTAGGACAGATTGTGTGTTAGGTTCCCCCCAAAATGTAAAAAAAAATTATGAACATTGACACTGTATATAGAGTATGTTTTTTGACTACAGTTGAATGAAACTAGAAATTTATAAAGAAAGGAAAAATGGGAAAATTTATAAGTATGTAGAAATTAAACAACATACTCCTGAACAACAACAACAAAAAAATGAAGCAAATAAGAAATCAGAATGTATAGTAGAATGTATCTTGAGAAAAATGAAAATCAAAACCCAACTCAGAAACTTAAGAGAAGTAGCAAAACCAGGAAGTGTATGGCAAATTTTGTAAGAATAAGTAAATTCAATGAATTTACAAAAAGAAATGAGAGCTTACACAGCCTACCTAATGTTACTATTATGATCTGCTTTTTGCAGTGTTGGTGATAGACCCGAGAGCCTCACATATTCTGGAAAACCACTCTATACTGAGCAACATACCAGAAAAATAAGCACAAGGTCATTAAAATACAGAATAAATACAATCAAGCACTAATAAATAAAAGGGAGAATTATAAAATAATAGAGAAAAAGTCAACAATCTGTGAGATTTTTTTCTTAGAAAGGTAAGCCAAATTAATAAAAATTACTTAGATTAAAATAAAAATCAGAAAAGAGAACACTCAAATAAATTAAATCATAAATTTAAACAAGAAAACATTCTAATTGATTCCACAAGGGAAAAATCATGCAGATCATGCAGCAGAGATTTCTATGAGGTTATGGAAAATATGCAACTAAACAGATGACCTAGAAGAAAATGATAAATTTCTAAAAACATACAACTTACCAATATTGAAGTATTAAGAAATAGAACATGCCTGTAATAGGTAAGGGATCTAAATAAGAAATGGCAACCAGTTAAAAACACAAATCCCAAGACCAGACCAATTAACAGGTAAATTCTCCTGATTTTTTAAAATATGCCAATTCTTTAATTTAAACTCTTCTTGAAAAGTGGAAATAAGATATCACAATTAATTTTATGAGTACAGCATTATCCTGATACTAGTATTAGACAATTGTATTAAAACAATATTAAATTACAGGTTAATATCCCTGATTAAAATAGATGTGAATCTCTCAAAGAATAACAAAAGCAAGTTATCTAATAGTATATTAAAAGATCACACAAATGCTCAAATCAATTAACATGATATATCACATTTAAATAAATACATGATTAAGAATGTATCTAAATAAGTGTAGAGAAAAAAATTACAAAATTAGCACATTTTCATGGCAAAAAAATCTCATAATAAACTTAGTAAGTAGGACTTCAATTCAATATAATCAAATCAATATATGAAAAGCCCACAGCTAATATTATAATCAACAATAAAAAATAAAGCTTTTCTTTTAATGTTAGAATCAAGACAATGAGGAAAACCTTTATCACTTTTCTTCCATATAAATCTGGTAATATGATTCAGAGAAATAGTGGATGAAAAGGAATAAAAATATCTGCATTGTAAAGAATTGAGAATATCTATGTTTTCCTACGACTTAATCTTACATGTAGATTCCTCCTAAAGAGTCTACAAATAATTTTGTCAAAATAAGTAAATCCAGTAACTTTACAAGATATGAAATCAACAAACAAAATTCAGTTACATTTCATATGCTAACAATAAACTTTAAAAGCAAAAAAATAAATAAATATCATTTACAATAGCATCAAAAACAGTAAGATAACTCAGAGTCAACTTACTTAAAATGTGAAAATTGTACACTGAAAACTATGAAATATAGATAAAAGAAATTAAAGCAGATACAAAAAAATAAATATCCTGTGATTATGTGTTAAGAGTTGATATGGTTAAAATATCTCTAACACCCAAAGTAGTTTTTAAATTCGATAGTATCCTCCGCCAATGACCTTTGCTAGAGACATAGCAAAGACAATTTTTATTTTTACATTAATCCATATGAAACCACAAAAGCTACAAGTAGCCAAATTAATTTTGACAGTGAATAATGTTGAAGGAGGCATCACAATTCTTGATTTCAAAATATACTACATAGTTTATTAAAATGTTATTTTCCTTACATAATGACAGACATATGGAACATTGAAACAGAGAACTTAGAAATAAAATACACATATATGCCAAGTGAACTTCACCAAAGTTTTCAAAAAGACACAAAGGGGAAAGGACAATATTTGTAACAAATGCTAATAAGGAAATTGAATATACACTAGTAAAATAATAAAAGTAATTTTTTATCTTATATCATAACAAAAAACAACATCAATAGATATTAAAGACTTAAATATAATACCTGCACTGAAGGACACCAAAAATTAACCACTGTAGAAATTAGGAGCTTTTGATCAGTAACTTTTCTTGGATATGATTTCTTGGTTATAAAACCAAAAGCACAGTCAACAATAACTAAAATGGAGAAGTAGAACGAAAAAGCTTCTACACAGCAGAGGAAACAATCAAAACAATGAAAATGCAATTACAAAATTAAAGAAAATAACTTCAAAACACATACCCAAAAAAGGATTAATATCTAAAATATATTTTAAATATTCTACAATAAGAATAACAGCCACTCAATAAAAATATGTGCCAAGCTCTTTTTTCTCCAACCTATGCTTTTGGCCCCTTTGTCAAGAATCAAATGAATGTATACATGTTGGTTTTTCTCTGTGACTTGAATTCTAGTCCATTGATTTCTGTGTACACTTTATGTGATTACCATGCTTCTTATTCTTGTTGTTGTTTTATGTCTCTTCAGTGTAATTTGAAATGAGTAATGGGATTCCTCCAGCATATTTTTTTTGCTTAAGATTTTTAGACTATTCTTGAGGATAACATCAATTTAGATTGCTTGAGCTTCACATGTTCTCATCCTTCCATAGGCTAGCTTGTCCAGGCTTGCAATATTCTAAGGGTCAAGGTGAAAATTAAAGCATAGGAAGAATTGAAATGAACTTGAAACTAATACCACATTAAGTTTCTTGAATTATGGGGTTTAAACATTGTCACAAGAGCAGATAGAGTGGTTATTTTCACCACAAGAATCATTATTTTACAGTCAAAAATATAACCGAACTCAAAGTTTGTTGAAAGGATATTATAAAAAAGGACTTAATTGCTAAGTGGTGACATGGCTTCTTTCACTTAGCAAAATATCTTCCAAGTTCATTCGTATAATTATAAATGGCAAGGGACCTCATCAGTCATAGACAGCCAAATGATCACGTCGCCACTATCAGATTATGGAAAATTATGCAACAAAACAGATGACCTAGAAGAAAATGTCAAATTTTTAAAAACATACAACTTACCAATACTGAAGTATGAAGAAATATAACATGCCAGTGATAGGTAAGGGAACTAAATAAGAAATGACAACCAGTTAAAAAGACAAAGCTGGCAGCTTTGCCCCTGCCAAGTTTGGCACAAGTTATTTAGTGCCCAGCAACGCATTGGCCAGAACTGCAGTCCTCTCACGAGTTGAAGCCAGGAGGACTGTGAGCACTCTCTAGGCTCCAAACAGCAAAAGGTGTGCATCAACCCCAACCGCTACCTCCAGGGGACTCCAGGGCTGCCTCCTGCAGAGACAGGGAATGTTTCCAACAGCACCGCTGCCTGGGCAAGTTCTGCTGTGCTTCCCTGCAGTGGAAGCAGCTCCTGCAACACGAGCCATCCTTCCATCTCCAGGGTGCTCTGTTTTCTGCTCTGCCACACTACCCACATGGCCTGGCCCCAATATCGATGAGCCTAGCCCCACCCTCGACTCACAGTTGCACGCAGCACACACGCACAGACGCACGCACGCACAGATGCACCACAAACTGCTTCTGCAGAGTGGGTTTCCCGTGGCCTAGAAGTGTCTGGCAGATGGTGGAGAAGCACATGTCTTCAATTCGGCCAGGTCCTTCCTGCTGAAGGATGCTTGGGCTGCTCTCTCCTGGCCATACAGCTTTGTCGCCATCAGAAGATGTCCCTGCCATCCTTTCCACATCCCAGTTCCTAGTGAGGATGTGGGGCCTCCCATAGGGGCAGCCTGGTGCTCACCACTGCACTCCTGTTGGCCATCATGGATCCGGGAGGAGAGCCTCAAGTAGGGAGAGTCCCAGTGTGTTCAGCAGCTTGTGGGGTGCAACCCTGCCTGGAGTGGAATCCTGGGACCAGAGCTGGGTGGGGTAGTGCATGGGGCGGAGGCGCACTGTGTCTCTCCCTGTAAGGCCATTCATGGAGGGGTGACCTGCTTAGGCCTGTGGGGGATGGGACCCTGGCTGAAGAGTTCTTAGGGAACCAGGAGCAGAGTTGGGTAGGAACTCATGGGGAAGGAGGTGGTTGAGGTAGGAACCCCGTGGGGTAGGAGCTTGGAAGGGTAGTGCAGGGTAGGGGACACACTGTGCTTGCCCTTAGGAGGCAGTGACTGAAGGGGTGACCATGCTGAGGCTTGTGGGGGAAGGGCCCTTGCTGGAGATTTTAGGGGACCTGAGCTGGGTGGGGTAGTGCCTTGGAAGGAGGTGCAGTGTGCCTGTTGCTGCTAAGCATTGCCTCCTAATATCTCTGCACAAAGCCCTTCCCTGATGCACAGAGGCATGCATGACTCACACAAGCTTCGGCGGGCATTTCGCAAACTGCTTCTGCGCCATGTGTTTCCAGGTATGCAGAAGTGATGAGCAGACCATGAAGAAGCATGTTCCTTCAAGTCCTGGAGATCCTTCCTGCTGGACCCTGGAGGAGAGCCTCAGGTAGGGAGGGCTTCAGTGTCCTCAGTGGTATGTGATGTATGGCCTTGGTTGGAGATGTGTTGGGGAACCGAAATGGATGGGGTAGGTGCTAGGTGAGGGAGGGTGTGAGGAGGGGGCACACGTTGCCAGTTGCTGTGAAGTGGTGCCTGGAGAGGGTGCTCATACTGAGGCCTGTGGGGGCACTGCCCTGCCTCAATAGGCTTCAGGGGACTGGAGATTCAAGGTGGGGGTAGGAGCTAGGTAGGGTAGTTTGTGGGGAGGGGCTGCACTGTGCTTGTACTTGTGAGGAGATGCTTAGAGAGAATGCTCTTGCTGAGGCCTGGGGAGCAGAGTCCTCACTGGAGAGGTGTGGAGGCATCAGGTGCTGGAGGGGGTACTGCATGAGGAGGGCACACACTGTGACTTTCCCTGTGAGGCAATGCCTAGAGTGGATGCTTGTGCTGAGGCCTCTGGTGGTGAAGCCCTGGCTGGAGAGGCATTGGAGGACCAGAGCTGAGTCGGATATGAGCTTGGTGAAATGCTTTGAGGTGTATGTTGTCCAGTGTGTTGTACTCATGCCTCATGGAAACTTGATTATCAGTTGGTTTTGTCTTAAAATGGAAAATACACTGTGTAGCTGAAATAGTCAGGTTTTTAAGGCATTTGTCTGATGTATTCTGATGACATTTTGCTCTGTTGAGACATGCATTTATAAGAACATTTCTTTGTAATAACATATATTTCATGTCAATTTTTTATTCATAAAACCAATTATAGTCAGAAAAAGTTTTTTTTTATTTTTTCACTTCATCATTTGTAATGTTTTCCAGTAAAAGTGGAATTTTCTGAATATTTCTCTATGTTGTGTGTTTGTATACATACAAATGTATGATTATGTGTGTGTGTGTGTGTGTGTGTGTGTGTGTATATATATATATATATATATATATATATATATATATATATTTAGAGAGAGAGAGAGAAGGACAGAAAGACTATTTTTATATTAGGTAAATTAATTTGCATTTGTATGGGTACTCTGGTATTTTTGCTATAAAATTTAAACTTAAAAATGAAGTATCTGATATTAAGTAGTTAATAAACAGAAAAATGAAATATCTGACAATAAACCAAAAAATGAAAGTTGTGAATGTATAGTCTTATGCTACACTCATTATTATGTAACTGAACTTTGAATATCAGCTATTGATCACATAATATCAGTAACAGAGTGAGCCTGATGATGTGGGCAAGACCATCACTATGAAATGTATTTGAGATGTTCAGATTATCAGCTGTGTTTACCTTTTTGTTTTTCTTTTATTCTTTTAATCTTAGTTTTTTTCACTCTTTGTAAAGTATAAACTATCACAACCTTCTTTTCTCATCTACTATAGCTACCTAAATAATTTGTTTAGAAAATTCATAATGTATTTTTCAATAGGTTACATGGTCTTAAACGTTTGAGAAAAATGTTTTCAACTGTTTTATGTTACTTACATTTCTTTGATTTTTTCATTTTTAATTAGAATACATGTAATGGGAGGTACTATCTCTATATTTCAATGTTGGAAATTTTAAAGGTCTTAATCATAGTACTTGTTTTAATACAGAGCTATATTCATACCAAAGAATAACATTAATTTGAAAAGATAGAACATAATGACAATTACACAGGAGGATTGCAAGTTCAAGGGCAGCCTCAGAAACACTGTGAAACCCTTTATCAAAAATTGTTCCATCTGTATCACTGAAATAAAATGTTGTGGATCTATACAGTGGTATAAGTCCCCTGGGTTCAGTGTCCAGTGTTAGAGAAGAAATGAATAAAAATAAATGAAAAAAGAACCAATTAGTTGATAAGAGTTTCATGAAATAAACATGTATTTTCTAAGGTAACCTATTAAAGGTTGTTTTTTATTTAGGTGGAACAAATAAAAGAATGAGGTTATTTTGTCCTAATCATAATATTATAAAACTCATAGGACTTATTTTGATAATTTTTATATTACTGAAAAATTGGAATATTACTTTGAATATTTATATTTCTGTGTGTTAATAACTAGTTACCAGCTAGTTCTATAAAGTGTATAGTGGGCATGGTTCTGCCACCATTCTTTGATAATATCAATTATTTAATCATAATGATAACTAGTTTCCAGCTAATTATATCTACTGTATAGTGAGCATGGTTCTGCACCATTCTTTGATAATATCAATTATTTAATCATAAATATGGCTTAAGAATCCTAATCTTTGGAGGTTTACTGAGGCTGTGATATTAGTGACAAATATTGAATATGAAAGTAATAGCAAGGACTTTTGAAAATGTTTATTTTTTCTCTCTATCTGATTAATGTGGGAATCTATCTTTATGTTATCCATTTATTTAGAAACAGGTTTGATTGGATATTGAAAGGGCAACTTGATATTATTGATTTTTATATGACAAGAGAAGAAATAGTCCCCTTGTCCTCTATGAAGGACCAGAAGATGTGTTTTCTTTCATGTCATGTCATCAAGATCTGAACCATTTGATATTTGGGAGCTGAGGGAATTTACTTATTTTCTTTCTGTTCCTATTTCTCTATCTGAAAGGTAGCAATAAATATAGCAGCTTGTTTATAATATTTTCCAATAGTTTTAAATAAAACTATATTTTGAGTGGAGACAGCTGTAGACATATGTAGACAGTACCCAAGAAAAATAGCAGCGACTCTTGCCACTGTCATTCATCTCATGGTCCTTTGTTGTCATATTACAACAGTGCTGGAGGATCATGGAGATTTAATCCCTGACAGTGTCATTGATTCCCTGTGATCTAAATGGTGACAGCTAATCTTTCTGGGTTGGTTTGTCATAAATCAGTTGGTGATGAATGGTTCATTTCCTGCACAGATGTTTGAAAAATTTTATTCATTGTCTATTCACTGTTGGGTGACATTCTTAGAATGCATTCAGCTGCAGTTATTTTAAAGTTATTACTAATAGCCTCCCGACACCAATCTTCTGAAGCTTTTCCTGTTATTTTCAGTTACATCAGAAATTTCCTTCTAAAAATAAATTTACTATTGTCACGTTACTTCAGATGTACCTTTAAGATAAAAATAAAAACAAATAAGAAACTAACATAAATACAATGAATTTCTTTTGTTAGTCAATAGCTAAAATACTATAGAAGTTTCCTAATTTAGTTCTTCCAGTGATTCTTCAATAGAAGTGATTGTTTTTCCCAATTTTAAATGCTGAGGAGACTGGCAGAAGTAAGATGAATCATGTTCTAAAAGCATCATCTTCCCTTTCTTATTGAAACTTAATGAAGAATCTATCAGTGATTTCTGCTCCTTGAAACTTAGAACTTAACATGCTTTTATGCACTGAAAATAAATACTAAAAACAAACAAAATGTCATGTTAAACATTTTTGTTAACGTAATAGTATAATAAAAACCCTATGTATCAGCAGACTGATATAAGGTAAAAATTATTTTTAATATCTGCATCAATATTTCTGGAAATAATTTGAAAAAGTGATCTAAGGTATTTGAAAAAAAGCTATGACACTTCACTGAAATAAATAGCACTGTTATTGTTTTTGAGGAAATCAAAATATCAGGATATTGTGAATTAAAAATAATTTTTAAGGTTAAGCTATAAAGGATATACTTAAATAGTTTAAATTTAATGAAAACATTTGTATAGGATACATAAGTATGATCAAGCATAACTAATCATAATAGAGATACCTGGAAAATAAAAGTGAGTAGTTCTACCAAATATTTAACTGTATCATGATAGTATAAAACCATTATAGTGTGGACACAAGCTAGCAGATCTATTATATGAGAATAACAATGGAGAACTAGAAAATTTCTAATTCTTTTGAAAATGAATTTGAAAAATTAATTGTAGAACTTGAAATTTTTTAGTATTAAGTTCATTTCTAGAAATCTTGCCTGAAATTACATTAAAAAAGTGTGACATTTTATAATGAGCACATATAAGTTAAGCAGTAGAACACATTGTGTGTTCAAGTTCTTACAGGCATGACATTAAGCACTTTGCAGCAGAAGAACAAGTTGTAGGTAAATTCTTCTCAGTGATATTATCACCTGTATCTTTAGTAGAACTGCATAAGCATTTCAATAAAGTTTAGAATCAATACACAATTAATGAAGGCTGACAGTAACTTTTATGTAATTTTTATCTACCATCTTTAGAAGCGTAATTAATATATAATTTGCCTACAATAAACATAATATTAACATTTCAACTATTTTGCTGAAATATGGTTCCTGTCTCATCACAATGAAAACTTTAATAAATTTAGTATAGTCCTTAAAATATTTATTATAAATATTATGTTAATTCATTATTAATAGAGATCAGTCTAGTTTATACTCTTCCCTAAAATTGGCATTTTAAACAAAAATTGCATATTTATAGATACTTCCGTTTTATTTTCAGATGTACATCTATAAGAAAAGCGGATTTTTGTGAAAAGTAATTAAAATTATTTTTTGATTAGCTACAATGTATATTATAGAATCTTCTAAGAACACTGTGAACTATGTATACATTAAAAATTTAAGGATATATGTAAATATTTTAGTATATACATATGCACATGTATGCAACATAATGCAGTTTTTTTGATGTTCTAGCACAGAAGTATTGGAATAATAAAAATTGGAATATTTTTATTATTCTTTCAGATTCCATTACACTAAATTCTAAACTGGCTAGCTGGAATGGATATATTTCTCTCAATACAACATAAACTAATAGAAATAAAGAAAACTATGATTTTTAAATTAATTTAACAACTACCTGTTGTGTTAAAAGATAGTGAGGTCCTGGAATTAGAATACAAATTCAAATCTGTATATATTTTCAAATATTTGAGCTCTTTTCATTTTTGTACATGAGTCCAAAATAACAATGAAAATACCTTAATCCACACCTTAAAGGACCAAATCTCCACAATAACTAATTACATACCTATTCTATCCCTATTCCATGGTAACTCCTGGAAATGACTAGAAGTTTTTCTAGTAGTAGTAGTAATAGTAATAGTAGGTAAATGTTAATGTTTTTAACTACCAAAATTATGTTTTCAATTTGTAATCTCTTTATGGTTTGTTTATTATTTCTGCCCACGAGTGGTTAAGTGATATGTGAGAGGGCAGCCCTGAATGGGGCTATGTAAATTTCCTGGAAGTTACATAACAAAATACCACAAACTGTGTAGCTAACAGAAATTTATTCTCTCAAAATTCTAGCAGTCAGAATCGGAAATCAAGGTGTGAATAAGGCTGTGCTCCTTCTGAGACTCTGGATAAAATCCATCCATTCCTCTTCCTAGTTTTGGTGATAACCTTTAATCCTCCTTATTTTTGTCAGCTTGCAGCTGCATCATTCTAATCTGCTTCTGTTCTCACAGGTCCCTCCATTCCCATTATCTATTATATATAGTCCTTCAAGCATATTGGTTAAGGGGCAACATTAATTTCCTCATCTTTACTGTGTGTGATATAAACCTATTGGATTTTACCATCTTGGTCATTTTTTTAAACTCACAGATTAATTTTGTTCAAATTATAATTTAAAATAAACAAAAGAATGACAGGTTTATTGTATGTTTTATTTTACAAGGCCAAGCACTGTTAAATACCCCATTTTGTAATGGCATTTGAACATTTTTAAGTTAGATATGTACATAGTTATTTTGTATTAAAATATGCTGGCATTTTAAATCTATAATTTTCATATAAGATTGAATTAATTTAAATGACATTTAAGAAAAATCATTAATAATTTCTTTAAAATAAGATTTCAGACATTTTAAGTGTGTAATAGAATAATATTAACAATTCACATTGTTGGGACAACCTACCTACCCTTTAAGAGATGAATCAATGAAGAAATTATGGTGTATACATACACACACGATGGAATATTACTCAGCCTTAAGGAGAATGAACATATGGCATTTGCTTGTTAATTGATGGGACTGAAGTTATCATGCTAAGTGATATAAACCGGTCTCTCAGAAATGTGGATGCTAACCCATAACAAGGATATGGGAAGTATAGGAGTTCACTGAATTGGACAAAGGGACTAAAGGGGATGGGAATAGAAAAGACAGTAGAATGAATTGCACATAATTTTTCTATGTTCATATGGGCACATGATCAGTGTACCCACACAAGAATGGAATAAAAATTGGAATGGCTTGCACACCATGTATGCATAATATGTTAAAATACACCCTAAAGTCATGTGTATGTGAAAAAAATATATAAAAAAGGAAAAAAATTATATGGGTTTGTATTCAAAATACCATTTCATGCTGTCAGTGATGAGAAATAAAATTATGTTTTCTGATAAATAAAAATAATCTGGATAAATAAAAATAATCTGTATTTGCATATTTTCCTCTCCCAGAATGTTTATATGGTCATTTGCTTTCTTATTATTGCCTAGCATTCTTTTGTTTCCATTTGAAAGACTCACTATAGCAATTCCCATAAATTAGGTCTAGTGATAATTAACGCACTCACTTTTTTTTTCCCAAGAAAGTTATTTTTTCTTAATTTTTAAAGGAAAGTATTGCTAGTGCTCTCTTCTTGATTGTCAAATTGTTTTTAATTTGTGTGTGTGTGTGCATCTTTTTTTCTTTGAAAAAATTAATATATCATCTCTGACCTAAATTTTGTCCATAATATCAGCTGATGATTTTCTGGAAGCTCCATCATATGAGATAAATCACTGTTCAGTTCTTATTTTCAGAATTTTGTATTTTTATTTAGATTAATTTATTTATTTTAGTCACTGATAGGAACTTATTTATTTATTTGTTTATTTATATGCAGTACTGTAAATCGAACAGCCTTTCTTTATTTATTTATATCAGGTGCTGAGAATCAAACCCAGTGCCTTACACATACCAGGCAAGTGTGCTACTGCTGAGCCCCAGCCCCAGCCCCAAACCATGAACAACCTTGATTTTAAAATTTTGATAGTTACAATTTGCCTTACTGTGGGTCCTTTGTGGATTCATTTTAATTATTGTTCTTTGAGCTTCTTGAATTTGGGTATCCATTTTCTTTCTCCGAATTTAAAAAGAAGTCTATTATTTTTTCAAATGAGTTCTCTTTCCCCTTCTCTTTCTCTTCTTTAGAGATACATGCAAAACACATATTGGTCATTGTGATGTTGTCTCATAAGTCCCTTAGAGTTTCTTCACATTTAATTTTTTTTAAAATTTTCTTTGTTTCTATCAATAATTTCAAAAAGCCTGTATTTGAGTTCAATGACTCACTCTTGTGCTGGATTAAGTCTGTTACTGAACACTTCTAGTGAATTTTTTATTTCATTTATTGTTTTATTTAGCTTTTTGTACTGTCATGTTTGCATTTTACATCTTCCATGTATTTTCCTGATTTTGTGTAGTTTTCTTTTTTAATATTTATTTTTAACTTGTAGTTGGACACAGTATCTTTATTTTATTTATGTATTTTTATGTGGTGCTGAGGATTGCACCCAGGGCTTTGTGTGTGCTAGGCGAGTGCTCTACGGCTGAGCCAGAATCCCATCCCCTTTGTGTAGTTTTATGTGTGTATTCTCTCAAAACACATGTAGGTACTTTTAAGAGGGCTATTTTTCATTTCATGAAATTATCCATAGACCTTCAATGTCTTAGGATTGGTCTTTGGAGAGTTGTTTTGTTTATTTTATTTATTTGTGTTTTTATATTTCTTCATGTGTCTTGTTATTTCTGTTATAATTTTTTGTTGTTTTTGCATTTGAAAAGACAATTATCTCTTCCAGACTTTGTGTATTAGTTTTGTATGGGGAAAAAGTTTCATAAATTAGTCAGAAATTTTGGAAGCCCCTTGAATATTTTATTGGAGTGCTTCTTTTCTGGACTTGAAATATGATTTCTGAATTAGACAGGTTTGCTAGTTTCTTTAGGAAGCTTTTGTACTGTCTTCCTCCCCTTGGTGTATCACTGTAGTACTGTAGAGTCTGATGCTTAGACAATCCTTTTGAGCTCTCTCTGGTTTTCAGCTCAACTCAGGTATTGAAAGTAAGAGATTTCCTCATATGAGATTTGAGACAAGTGAGTCAAATCATTTCCTCAGACACCTGTCTCTCCCTAAACAAAACCTAGAATATTGGAAGCATATCCACTCTTCCTCCTAAGAAAGTAGTCATGAATTATGTTTGTCCTGCTAGGTTGGGCATGGAGTTGAAAAAAGGTGAAAGGAAGTGGCTTTTTCCCCATCTTTAAAAGAAACTGTGTATTCTCTGGAATACCTCAGTTTCATAACTGGCTCTGATATGTGCTATGTCAATGTTTGTGATGTAGTGAGGTCTGGGACTTTCTACTCTGAAAAATTTCAGACACCACTCATGAAAAACATTTTATTTTAATAAAAATGTCAGTATTAGGTTATTCGTATTATAATGTAACTTTAATTCAAGTATAATTTCTTAAATGTGAGCTACATTGTAGCTTAAAATTCATTTTATGGGAAAGTTTAAATACATTCAGCCACTTTTATCTTGTGACCCATTGAGTTACAATAAATAATAACATTATGATATTTGTGGTATTGTTTAAATATACTAAACCTGTTGGGTTTTTGAAGTTGAAATATTCTTGTAAAATATGTAACATTTAAATTATTTTTCAATGATGGATAGCTGAATATATCCAATTAAAGTCATATGCAATCTCCAAATTTATAATCCAATTTTCTCAAAAAAGTTTAGTTAAATAGCATTTTTTTCTGAGCCCTAAAATAAGGGAATCTGATGAGCACATTTAAGGTTTAGATTATAAACCAAATCTGAAATGAATAAATTATGAAAATTTGGGGAAGATAAAAGTTGAGAATCTGGGCAGAACAAGAAGAGCTTTCTGGTGCATTCCCAAAACATCAGATCAAAAGTGAAGTTTTTGTTGATGCTTTTGTTGACATTTTATTCCTTTCATTTTTTCCCCTTACCAGCTTTTACATTTTATACCTACCCTTTCCATTTAATAGAAACTTCATTATTTATAGTTCCTCACTTATTTTTTCTTCTTCCTACCTAAAACTGTCATATAATTTAGATATTGATCTTTATTTTTCTAGCATACTGACATATCATGAAGTGGTCATTTTGTGAATTCATGAAATAAATCACTTTCTTTTACATTTAATGTTTTCACATTCATTATTCAATGTACATAATGCACACATTTTGTGGTTGAATGTTTGTAAAACGTCTTGCCTGAAACCAAGAAGTAAGACACTGGATCTAGTTTCCCTAATAATAAGTAGGTTCATATTAACTGAAGTTATACTTTTGCACATCCAAATCAGCATCATAGGAAAAAAATCTGATATATGGCACATACTGTGGTGATAACAGATTTTAGGCTAAGGAAAATTGAGGGATTATCTCATAGATTTAAAGGTCAACAAGAATTTTATTTGAAGATTAATTCGATGCTAACATACAATTTTTGTTTATTAAACCCCATGAAGTTAGTAGTTGGTTTTCTAACTTCTCAAAAAAAAGTCAGAATGATGCAGGGAGTAAAATTGCAAAATGAAAATTGATAATATGAACTATAATGTCTTTTTTCTATAAAAATATATAGGACTGTGTTGATAAGCAAATTGTGTTCTTTTAAATTTCTTGATGATATGTGATTTTAAGTGTAAAAATACATATTTCCAACATAGGAAAACAATCTCTTTAAAGTTGTGTAAAAAGCACAGTAAAATCAGAAATATATTTCACAATTTAGGAACATATTTCTCCAATCAGAAATTTCAAAAGCATGTTTACATTATATATTTTTATTTCAATATAATACAATACCTAAATTGCATATATTACTTTGAGTTTTGTCTACTTCATATTTTGTTTAATAGATGCATTCCTGCTATCATATATATTTATATGTCTTTTTAAAAATGATCTAGTATTTACAATATCTATATAAAATATTTAGTTTTAAATTTTATTATTTCTTTGCTACATGTGGTGGTGGGAATTGAACATGGACTTTTTGCTTGGTAAATGCTCTATCACCTAAGCCACATCCCCCACCCTGAAGTTTATTCTGGAGAGATATGATTTTGTTATATGATTGAAGCTATATTCATAAATTTAAATTTGTTTATGCATATATCTTAACATGTTAAAAATATGTTCTATACAAACTTACTACAAAATTTCTCTAGGAGACATGTTATTGCTCAGCAAAAAGCTTTGGAGTAGAATTCAGTGGTAACACTACAGAAGTCAGGATCAGGGTAAGTGCTAAGTACTTTCTTTTGATTATGTGAACTTAAACTTGTAGCAATTACCAGTTCCCAACTGGCAACTGGTCTTGTGCAGCTCTTGGGAAATTCAGATTAAAACTAACTTTACCATTTAGTCACACATTATTTACAGATTTGGCAAAAAAATACTTGCTCCCCACATCTGCATATTCCTGAAAGTTTGGACATTGTCTTATTTTGCGTTGAATTCCTAAAATTTCTTTAGATGTGAGGTAAATATAGAGATTTGTTTGAGAAAATTTATTCACTTAGTTGAATAGTGAGACAACATTTCTAAAACAAAAATTCTTAATTATTTTTAAAAATTTTGATAGCATTCATTATCTTTCAGAGTTTTGTATACATTATTTCATGCCCTCCTAATTTTTAAGGGTCTGGCTTGAAAAATCAACTGAAATCATTTTTGTTTACTTCTAAATATGACCAGTCATTTTTAGCTGCTTTTAAAATTCTTTCATTTTTCAGTAGATTAGGCATTAATATCTATCTATCTATCTATCTATCTATCATCTATCTATCTATCTATCTAGACACAATATCTTTGTTTATTTATTTTTATGTGGTACTGCGGATTGAACCCTGGTCCTCCAATGTGTGAGGCAGGCACTCTACCACTGAGTTAGAGCCCCAGCCAGCCCCAAGGTTAGGCAATTTTATAATAATGTGCCTTGTCATGGGTTTGTTGTAATTTTTTATATTTGGAGGCCTGTATGCCTCCTGTATTTTATTTCTGTTTAATTTTTTTAGATTTGGAATTTTTTAACCTTCTTGTTTCATGGAAAATATTTTGCATTCCTTTAATTTATATCTCAGATCCCCTATAAATCCTAGATTTGACCTTATATATTACTCCACATTTCTTGAAAATTCTGTTCATATTCTCTTAACATCTTTTCTCCATGATCAAGTTTCTTTGCCAAGATTATATATATTGTATTTGTTACCTCAATATCTATTTTTAAGATGATCTAGTCTGTTGGTAATGCTTTCCATTGAATTTATAATCTGGTTTATTGTCTTCAATTTCAAGAATTTCCAATTTATTCTTTTTCAAAATCTGTATCTCCTTCTTGACATGACCTTTCACTTCTTATATTTTCTGATTTCAATCGTTACAACATTTTTTACCTCTTAGATTTTCTTATCTACATACTTTATAAACTCATTACTTGACATTTCCTTACTGCAGTATCAGTAGAGTCTATTTTGAATCATTCTGTTTTGTTTTGGATGTTTTCTTCTTTTGTGTTTTCTTTTCATATTGTTTAGTGTCTACCCATCTATTGAAATGAATCTGAAGCCATGGGGTTTCTACTCTACCAGCTTTTAGTTTTCTTGTAGGTTTCCAGTACCTCAGAGTTTAGGGGGAGTCAAATAATTGCAAAAAACCTATGCATATAACATATAGTAATAAATTAAGTACTTAGTTTCTATTATGACATCTACAATGTTGATTGACAAAATAAACAGAAATTGTAGGGTCAGCAATTTCTATCAGTAAAGATAGTAGTTAAACATGAATTATGTCCATCATAAACTCAAATTAATATTACCAATGACTTCCAGTGTTTTAACTTCTTCTATAGCATTAGTGGCTGGGTTTGACATTTTACAAACTAAGCAGTGGTAAGAGAAGTTATAAATAGAGATAATTAAGAGGAAAGAAGAAAAGATTAGGCAGACATGGATTTGCAATTTTCAAATAGAGCTGATCCATAGACAACATAGCGTGCATTGTCTATGAGGAAGAGAATAAATAGAAGTAAAAGAAAAATTAGAGGAAGAGTGAAAGAGAGAACAATGAGTCTGGCTTCTGTTTGTTTATCTTCTATTTATTTATAGATTTTTAATTTGGTGCATTATAGACATACACAACATTGAAATTCACCATGCTTCCTGCCTTCCCTGTAACCCCTTCCTGTAGTCCACAGATATTGCTGCTATTTTTTTTGGATTTCCCTTTTTCCATTGTATGGTCAAGTATTCACATATGAGGGGAAACATTCAACCCATTGCTTTCTGAGTGTGGCTTGTTTCACTTAGAATTGTGTTCTCATTTTATCAACTTCCCACCTAGTGCCATCGCTTAATTCTTCTTAATGAATAAGTAAAACTTTATTGTGTATATACATCATGTATTCTTTATCCATTAGTCTGTAGATGGGTATGTGGGCTGGTTCTGTAATTAGGTTATTATGAGTTGTGTTGCTATAAGTACTGATGTCCCTGTGTTTCTATAGTATGCTGATTTCAGATACTGGATATATACCAAGAAATGAGACAACTGGGTCAGATGGTGGTTCTATTCTGAGTTTCAAAAGGGATATTCATACAGTTTTCCAGGATGGCTGTACTAATTTGCAGCCCTACCAACACTGCATTAGTGTATATTTCCCAATACATATTCTCTTTTAAAATTCTTTTCAGGTGTACATAGAGTAAAGTGTATTTTGACATATTATACATACATGGACTATAACTTCCAATTCTTGTGCTATATATACTGTGGAGTTGCACAGGTGTATATTCATATAAGAACATAGGAAGCTTACGCCTGTTTCATTCTACTGTTTTTCCTATTCCCATTCCCTCCTTTCCCTTCATCCTCCAATGTCTAATCCAATAAACTTTATTCTTCCTTTCCCCAAAAATGTTCTCTCTGATATGTGGATCCCCCCATAATATTCTTGATAACTGATATTTTGAGTGAAGTGAGATAAAATCTTTATGTATTTTTTTAACATAATAGTTTTATTGCAGTATAGGGAAAGATCAAGGGCACAATAATACAGACTTTCTCTTCCTTGTAGTTTTTATTTGCATTTACCTGATTCCTAGAGATGTTGAACATCTTATTTAGATTTTGTGTTTATTTAGTAATTGATGGTTTCATTTTTTAGTCTTTTGTTTGTATTCTGAATATTAATTTCCTGACGATCAGATGAAAAATATTTTCTCACATTGGTAGGCCCTCTGTTCACATTCTTGTTTCCTTTATTATGCAAAAGTTTTGAAATTTGAATTCATACCACTTATTGACAGTTTTTTTTTCTTGTGCCTTAGAAGTCTTGTTAAGTTGATAATTTTGTCAATATTTTAGAGTGTTGGGCCACATTTTCTTTAAGCAACTGTAGAGTTTCTGGTTTAATTCCGAGGTCTTTGATCCACTTGGAGTTGGCTTTTGTGCAGGGTGAGAGGGATCAATTTTTATGATTTATGATCAAGTTATACTGATTTTGCTTATTCAAGAACATTGGAAGTATTTCCACTTCTTAAGGTTGTCTTCAATTTATTTTTCTTCACCATTTTATAATTTTTATTGTTGAGTTTTTACATCTCCTAGGTTGGATATTTTTCCAAGTATTTTTTTAGGGTTTTTTGAATGAGACATTTTTTCCCAATTGTTTTGAAGCAAGTTTGCTATTGCAATATAGGAATGCAATTGATTTATGTATTATATTCTTGTATCAGCTCATTTAGTAGATTTGTTATCAGCACTATAAATTTTCTGATGGAGCATTTAAAATCATCTAAGTAAAATGTTCATGTCATAAGTAAACAGAGGGAACATGACTTTTTCTTTCCCATGTGTATGCCATTAGATTTATTCTCTTGCCTGTTTGCTCTGGATGGGGATTCAATGAGTGGTGAAAGTTTACTTCTTTGTTTTGTTCTTTGTTTTTAGAAAAAAATGTTTCATTTTTTTATTTCGTTTGCTGTTGGCATTTGATTTATCACATACAGCTTCTATAATTTTGAAGAAATCTCCTTCTATCACTAGCCCCTCTGGTATTTTAAACCTTAATGGGTGCTGAGTGTTGTGAACAGGCCTTTCTGAATCTATTTATTATCTCATGGAATTTTTGTACTTAAATTTGTTTATGTAGTAAATTTTGTGTGTGTGTGTGTGTGTGTGTGTACATATGTATATATACATATATATGTAATTAAAAAAATTTTGGGGGTATTGGGAATTGAACCAAAGCATAATTTGCAAATAAGGTTCATATGCCACTGTGCACTTTTAATTTTTTCCATATTTTTGTTAATACATTATAGTTTTATAGAATGATGGGATTTATTGTTACACATTGACATATTAATCTAATATAAAAATAAGCAATATCATTCCCTAGTGTCTCCATTTCCTCTTTTCTTCCCTCCCCATATCCTTTTACTCCTTATTTATTTCTTATATATATATATATATATATATATATATATATATATATATATATGACAGTAGAGTACATTTGGAGATATTATACATGGATAGAATATACCTTATCCTAATTAGGATCCCATTCTTGTGGTTGTACATGGTGTGGAATTTCACTGGTCATGTATTTATATACAAACATAACTCTATGTTCAGTTCATTCTTATGTTTTCCTATTGTCATGCTGTTCCCTTACCTTTATTCTCCTTTGTATACTACAATGAACTTCTGTTATTCCCTCCCCACCCCTTATTTTGTATTAGCATCCACATATAAAAGATATTTGGCCTTTGGTTTTGGGGACTGACTTATTTCACTTAGCTTGATAGTCTCTAGTTCCATCAATTTACTGGCAAATGCCTTAATTTGATTTTTCTTTAAGGATGAGTCATGTTCCATTTTGTATATATAACAACATATTCTTTTGGATATATGATTTTAAGAGAGACTAGAATGAAGGGTCAGAAGCTTGGAAAAGAAAAGCTATGGGTATGGTTCTGCAATTTCCCATGTATCCTTATGGAGAATAAAATTGACACTTCTACCCCAGGCCATTTGTTCAAGACTAGAACAGTGCATCTCAAATAGGGTGCATCAGATTCACTTGGAGAGCTCACTCAAACTCAGACTTCTGGTCCTCAACTCAGAGTGTCTGACTCAGGTGCTAGGGGTGGGCCTGAGCATCTGTATTTCTTACAAGCCTCCAGGGTTTGCTAATGTTCATGGTCTAAAACTTCCAACTGATGTTACTGGTCTAGAAATTTCAGGGGCAATGAAGGTGACATATAGTCCTTCTTGGGTCCAGTCTTCACCTTCTTTCCCTGCCTCATTCCCCAGTGCCCTACAGAAAAATATGTAGCTCCTACTTAGATTACAACTGAATATGTCCATGACAAAATGGGGTACTTGGGATCCTCCAGCGTCATGGGCCTTCCTTATTTACAGATCTTTTCCCTGAAGACTGCAAGCCCTACCTCTGTACTTAAACCACTGTTTATATATCAGTTTTTTAGAATCTCATCTTTTGGATTGTTGATTTCCATGTGAATTTCAAATTATAATTTCCTCTTAGAATTCCAAACTGAGTTTTCATGATATTTTATCCAGGATTTTGTGGACACAGGATGTTGCTGACCACATTGGGATTCCTCTTTTTTCGTTTGATGAAAAGAAGCTACCAATCTGGGAGTAACCCCTCTAGTGTTAAGGAGGAGCCAAACATCTGGGTCCTTTTGGGTTCTTAGGAGTACTCTGAAAAATAATACTTGCTGGGCATATTAAAAAATAAATTTATTGTACCAAACTCTAGGAGTCCAAACTGAAATATAATAATGTACTTACTCTGAAACATCTAGTGGAGAAATTCTTCCTGTTTCCTCTAGCTTTCAGTGGTTGTGGGAAATACTTGGCATACCTTGACGTGTAAATTAATCTCTCCTTTTTCTATCACCATTATTACATGGTGTTCTCTCTGCACAGGTATTCCTGTCCAAATTTTACTCTTCTAAGATCATGAGTCATTAGATTATAGCCTACTTTAATTGACTATAGCCTCTTATAACATTTTCATATGCAAAAACCTCATTTTCAGGTGAGGTAATAAGCTGATGTGCTGGGAAGGACATGCCTATTTAACCCAGAGCATGTACTGAGAACTTAATGTGCCCTCTTCCCTGTATTTCCCGTGGAAGCACTGTGAGGTACACACAGGCATCACTGACACTGAATAAACTAGGATATTAAGCTCAGTAAAGTTGTGCTCCCACCAAAAATACATGCAACACACAAGGTTGTAGTCACAGTGTAGCTGTAGAATGGGTCCACCTGCCCCATGAAAGAATAGTTCTGTACATCCTGAATCTCTGTAGACATGAGACTGCTTCCCAGAAATGGTCCCAGAGTACTACAAAGGACTTCAAATCTTTTAGTAGCTGCCTATTTTAGTATCTTAGAGCAGGAATTGATGCATAAAATAATAATATTCAAATTTACTCATCAATTATGCCAAAAGTTATAATATTACTCTTCTAAATTTATATTACTAGAATTTCATTGAACATCCTATGCAGGTTTATAGAATGGAATTTTTAAATTATTTTTCTTCACTATTTTTAGTTATATAAATGACAGTAGAGTTAATTCAGAAATATTATATATACATAGAGTATAGCATATAACTTTTTCTAATTTGGATCCCATTTTTATGGTTGTACATAATGTGGGCTTTCACTGTGTTTGTATTTATAGATGAACATAGGAAAGTTATGTCTGATACATTCTGTCTTTTATACTCCCATTTTCCCTACCATCCTTTTATTCCCCTTTGTCTAATTCAATTAATTTGTATTCTTCCCTCTCCCTCCTGATTATTTGTTGGTACCCATATGTCATACAGATTATTTAGCCTTTGGTTGATTGGGTCTATTATGCTGATTTTATATCCTTTGGGTTTAGACTGAGAAGTGGGATAACTTGGTCAAATGGTGGTTCCATTACAAGTTTTCTGTGAAATCTTTATAATGCTTTCCAGTATTGGTTGCACCAATTTGCAGTCCCACCAGCAATGTATGAGTGAACCTTTTGCCCATATCCTCGCCAACATTTATTATCACTTGTATTCTTGATAATTGCCATTTAAACTGGAGTGAGACGGAATGTCAGTGTAGTTTTAATTTGCAATTCTCTAATTTGTAGTGATGTTGAACAATTATTCCATATATTTTGGTAATTTGCATTTCTTCTGTGACGTTCCTGTTCAGTTCCTTTGCCCATTTGGTGATTGGAATACTTGTTTTTACCATGTTAAGTTTTATTATTTCTTTATATATCCTGGAGATTAATGCTAAACCTGATGTACAGGTGGCAACAATTTTTCTCCCATTGTAGGTTCTCTTCACATTCTTGATTGTTTTCTTTGTTGTAAAGATTTCTAAATGGGCAACTCATGTAACTCTTGAAGCAATTTAATGATAAATGATACATGGAAACCAAAATAAATCTTATATGTGTGTCATGCTCATTTAAAGAGTCATAATACCTTCAAGCGATAAAGGCAGTGATAATCCTATTTAAAATCATGAATGTAGGTTCACAAAATGTAGGCCTTTTAACCAAATCCCCATTTCAGTAATTCATAGAGTATAGACAGAAACCTAGTTTTACTCTGTTATCTGTACATTCCCTGAGCCAAGCTGCAGTAACAGGCCCAACAATCCAATTAATTCAGTTTATTAAAACCCATTGGCCCAGATAATATAATGGTTTAACATTATGTCCTCTTTGCCAGTGTTAGATGTTGAAAATTTAAAATATTGTTTAGCATGTGTTATATGTTGACCATTTAAGATATTGTTTAGCATTCATAACAGATTTTCAAAGCACAATGTTTGGGGTGGGTGAGGTAGGGGGAGAGGC
This sequence comes from Urocitellus parryii, assembly GCF_045843805.1. Lineage (NCBI taxonomy): Eukaryota > Metazoa > Chordata > Mammalia > Rodentia > Sciuridae > Urocitellus > Urocitellus parryii. Next base: position 2,376,960 of record NW_027554068.1, read on the forward strand.
TCTGCTTGTGATCATATAAAAAAAACAAATTGGTTCATTCAAAAGTTGACAGATGTTGTTGAAGGGTGTTAGAACAATCAGTGAAAGAAGCTCAAAGAACTCAGTGAGAAGTAAGCCTGTATTCTCATTTCAATTTATACATATATATATATATATATATATATAAATAAATGTATTAATACAAATGGCCATTTATTTTGCTTACTTTATTCTCCCTTGTATTTCCATTTTTACTTCAGAAGAAAGAATTAAATAAGAAAATGGATAAAAAGACACAGGAACAGGATGAGAAAGCAAAATCCTAAGACCACAAGCATATGGAAGAGTAAGTAAAAAGGGTCTTTTTTCCTGTACCTTATATCTAGAAATGATTTTATTGTGCTTCAAAGTAACAAGTTTATAACTAGACAGGGCCTCTCTGTGAATTTCTCTACTGATTAACTTTCCAAATGATCAATAAATTTAATTGAGCTCAATCAGGGGGTAGTTCAATAAAAGTTTTAGGCACATGCCATGCCTTTTAGATAAAAAGATAAGAGCTTAGGAGATGGTTAAAACACCCTTATCTGAATTGTCCAACATCCTTCATTCAGATCATGTGGTGAAAACAAAGCTTGTGTCCTGGAAGCACCTGACCTTTGTCCAACAGCTGGCAAATAGCACCCTCAAAGAAGTATAAAGAATGTTGAGAGTTCATTTTGAAGTGTGAGGTTCCAGATTAGTTGGTTTCATAATCTGTTGCTTCTGGGAGAAGATAAAGATGGTCTGCTTCTACACCCTAGAGGTGGTGCATCAAGAGGTATGTGGGCTCATGATTCTTTACTCTCAGTAAATAGTGTGTGAGCATTTTGTAAGCTTATAGAGAACTTACAGAAGTAAATAACATGCCTTACTGTACCTTTTGACCACTATCACCCTGAAGAGTTGCTACAGGGTGTAATCACACCATAATCAGTGTTTCATCACAAAGCACTATCTGTATAAAAAGGGCTACTCTGAAAATAGAAGAGAATAATTTGTTGAAACAGGAGCCTGTAGACATGATGTAAAAGGGATTTTTTTATTTTAAAGAATTTGGAGTCATCATCAGTGATAGAGAAGACTGGCAGACTCCAGGTGTTACCAGACCCAGGCCCAGGCTCCTCATCACTGGAGATACGGTAGTCAGGAGATGTGAATTAGTGGGAAAGAAATCAGGTTTACTGAAGTTCCAGCACAGTGTGGGGTGTGGGGGCTATCATTCTCATAGTTCCCTCTTGGGAATCGCAGGGAAACAAAGGGTTTTTATAGGGAGAGAAAGATGGGATTGTGAGGCAGTGGGAGAGAATGTTTCCCTTAGCATGATTTTGGTCATCCTTGGTGTGTCTTCTTTTCTTCCTTTCTGAATGGACCATCACAATGGAGATTGACTTTCTGGGGCTAGTACCTGTACTTTCTTTGAATAGACAAATTTATTTATGTATGTTAAAAGTCACAGAAATTTACTTGTCTTGTGTTGACATATAACTAAAGACTAAGAAGAGGCATGACACATTATGATTTTATCTGAGGACCATCGGATGTTCTGGGTTTTGTATAATGCAACATTATACAGCAGTTCACATCTTAATCAGTTAGCCACAGATTTTCTCCAGAATTGAGAAACCTGGGTGGAAGAGAGGGTGTAACTGTGGGGGTGCACATGGAGAGAAGTTGAAGTAACTTCCCAGGACAGCTCCCAGTGGTGGTGTCCTCCCCACTGTTTTGTTTGTTTTTGGTTAGAGTCACTTTACCATACAAATGTACTTACGTATTTTTAATTTTAAAAACATTTTTGTGCCAGTCTATCAGTAAGTTTTTGAAACTGGCCTCAAAGTTGAGATATCCTGTCTCAGCATACTGAGTAGGTGAGGTGAAAAGTGTACACCACTGCACCTGGATAAGGGTGGCCACTGTTACACAGTGTATTGTTAATTAAAATGTTCAAACACTGACAAAAATATACATACATGGAATACCATCCCACCCTTTTCTTTTTCCCTACACCCTGTTTCAAATCTTACCTCTAAAGTACTGAATATGAAAGGGCAATTCTTGAGCAGGCAAGCATATGATGAAATTTACAATATATATTAGAAGAACTTTTAATTTTTAAAAAATCCACAAAGCTTTTGAATTTTCTTGAAAATGAACCTTTTTAAATATGTACTTTATTATGGATAGAAGAGGAACCATATTAATGACAAAAAGAGCTCATGGAAAAACATGAGGTGATCTTTTAGCAGATTCTGAGTGGGGAATCCAAGGCAAATACAAATGACATTTAATCTTCATTCAGTAAGAATTAAAAACTTACTGCATCATGTAAGCAGGGTTGCATTCCCAAGAGGCTGGATTGTGGTACCTGGAGTCTTCTGTACTGTCCTGGATGACATCACCTGCCAACCCCATCCCCACCCAGAAGCAGGTAAGGAAGGCTCTAGTGTGACCCGGGGGAGGGGAAGGCATTTCATTGTCTGTCAAAAGAAGTTTCAGGGGACCAGCACAATGTTGCTGAGGAAGGTTGGGGTGAGAAGGAAACTGGGGAGGAGAGAGCATTGGAGCCTGTTCAGGGGTTCTGTGCAGAGCAGATGATGTGGAGTCTGGGTGTTTGTTGGGGGGAGCAGATTTGCAGAGGTGATAGCATGCCAAGCTTAGCAACCAGGATGGGTGGGTATCTTTGGGTCTTTAGGGTGTGAGAAGCACACTTGGACTGGAATGGAAGAGAGATTTCTTTCATTAATAAGTGACCTCAAGCAGTGTCATTTGAAGTCAAGTTTCAGAACATGAGTTGCCAGTGGTAGTGTTTCCTCTGAAAAAGAACTTGAAGGTTTTCAGTGCAGGCCTGTACAAAGATTTTCTCCCTTTCAGTATGCTTTCTCTTCATATTATTGTTTCTGATGCTGAGAAGAAGTTTAAAAGCTGCTTCTTTGATTCTATCCCATTTATTTATTTTTATTGGTTGTTTAAACATTACAAAGCTCTTGACATATCATATTTCATACATTAGATTCAAGTGGGTTATGAACTACCATTTTTACCCCAAATACAGATTGCAGAATCACATCGGTTACACATCCACATTTTTACATAATGCCATATTAGTAACTGTTGTATTCTGCTACCTTTCGTCTATCCCATATATTTATTCTTGATTTTACGTCTTGTACTTTATGAGTCTTGTTAAGAAAGTAAGTTCCTAAGCTGGCATGATGGATATTTGGGCCTACATTTTCTTCAGTTAGTTGCAGGGTCTCTAGGGTTCTAGTGCCTAAGCCCTTGACCCACTCTGAGTTTTGTGTAGGATGAAAAGTAGAGGTTTAATTTTATCTTGCTACATGTGTATTTCTAGTTTTCCCAGCACCATATGTTGAAGATGGTATCTTTTCTCCAGTGTATATTTTGGACCCATCTTCTGGTATTAGATAACTGTATTTATGTGGGTTTTTTACTGTTTATTCTGTTCTTTGCCATTGTTCTGTGAGTCTGTTTTGGTGCCAGTACCATGCTGTTTTTCTTACCTGGCTTGGTGATGTAGTTTAAGGTCTGTGGAATGTGATGCCTCCTGAATCACTTTTCTTGCTAATGACTGCTTTGACTATTCAGGTTCTCTAATATTTCCAAATGATTTTTATGGGTGATTTTTCTAGTTCTACAAAAAAATCATTGGGATTTTTATAGTAATTGCATTGAATCTGTATAGCACTTTTGGTCGCATGGTTAAGTTGACAATATTAATTCTGCCTTTCAAGGATATGGGAGATCTTTCTATCTTCTAAGGTCTTCTGTAATTTCTTTCTTCTGTGTTCTGTAGTTTTCATTGTAGAAATATTTCAAATCTTTCTTTCTATATATTCCCAAGTATTTTATTGTTTTCTGAGGCTATTGTGAATGGTATAGTTTTCATAATATCTCTTTCAGTTCATTTGCCATTGATATATAGGTATGTAATTGATTTATGGGTGTTAATTACACAATCAATTTTGATGTATTTTATCCCTATTCTCATTTATTTCTGATTTTTTTCTCCCCTGATTCTATCTGTAATCCAATCCTAATCCAGAGTTGTGTATTTTAACCTCCAGGCATTAAATGGTTTCTGTTTTTTATATTGTCATTATCCTGTTATTTCTTTCTTTTTGATCTGATTGGGTGCAAGAAATTATCTCTATTTCTTGTATTTACCTTGTACCAAAAAATATGATTTTTTATTTTGGTTTCAAGGATTGAACTCAGAGGCACTTGACAATTGAGCCACATCCCCAGCTCTATTTAGATACAGGTTCTCACTGAATTGCTTAGCACCTTGCCATTGCTGAGGCTGGCTTTGAAATTGCAATCCTTCTGTATTAGCTTCCTGAACGACTGGGATTACAGGAGTGCTCCACCATGCCTGGCAATATAAAACTATTTTAAAGAATGGTCATTGTTTCATGGAGAAGCAAACAAATTCATTATTGATGGATTAAATTGTCCACAGATGTCTATGCAATCTATCTGATTAATGTTATTTATTTAGTTCTGAAGAGGCTAGGCTGGTAGGGTTTCCTTTTTTAATGGACATGGTACAGAAAGGTCTCCCCAAACCTCAGCAGTGTGAAGAGCATGGAGTGTGGTCCTCACAAAGCCTTTCATCTGCTACCACAAAGTCTGTCTTCCATCTGTGGCTCCCTCCAATTGTCACCTCCTCAAACCCCCACCAACACCAGACCATTTAATAGTAATCTTATTTTGTTTAAAAGCATTGACAGAGGTGTTGGGTATATGGATTATTTATAGAGTATTTAGCATGTATGAGAACCTGGGTATAGTGCTTATCCTTTTAAAAAAAAATGACTTACCAAAATTATTATTGCCAATGAAGAAGCTTATCAAGGGAGATTGAGCAGGAATACTGGCTGGTGTGGGCCATTTGTGGAGGTCCTGACCTGAAAGCCTAGAGAAACAGAGAGGTCCTGAGTGTCTCCATGCACCTATTTACTCATTTCACAAATTTGAATGAGTCCTGGAGGCCAAAGTGTGAGTCAGTTATGTAGGTTAGAAGAGTGTCCTGATGGAATGGAAGCCTGCACCATCCAGGCTGTGCTGGTGGGGGCAGAGCAGAAGGGAGACCAGTTCTCCTTTCACCAGGATGTTTGATTTTAATACCCTATGGAGTGCTCAATATCCAGGACCTGCAAACCTTGGAAGTTCAGTACCCAGGACTTCCAATTGGCAGCTAAATGAAACCAAAACTTCAACTGGTTTCCCAGGTAATTATAATTTCCCTATAGGGTGACTTATTTTTATAAAATAATTTAATACACACAGCAGCTTTTAATGTACACATTTTCAAAAGAATTGAAAAGTTTTCCAATATAATCTATTATCTGTTGTATCCTGAGGGCCTCACAAGAACTCTGGAGTTGGAAGATGGCTCCATGTTCCTTCATCTTTTTTTTTAATTTTAAAACTACTTCACACTAGTATATTGTCTCCCACCTCTAAAAATAAGATTTTACTTATTTCCCACATGCTTTACTCACTAGTTCATCAAATTCTTAAGGATAACTCATTGTCATCTTGATCATCCAACCATCTTCATAACAACAGTTGTTGACAAGCCCTGAATTTTCTGCAAATACTTTATTAACTTTAGTTACCTTTCCACAGAGGACACTAGAGTTCACTGGCAGCTCTCATACTTTCCAAAACAGAAAACACAGCATGCTTTTTAAATTTTTCACCACTTTAGGCAGACTAAAATAAAAAAGCATCTGCCAAAAGCTTTTTGCACAAAATTCCATAACTGCTGATTCCACTGTCCCAGTACCCTTTCCTGTAGTTATCCATTACTCTGTATCTGTTCAAGCAGGGAGAACAGAGCATTGGTTGACAGCATCCAGTCAGTGTAGGCTCTCAGTCACTAGGGCCAAGGGAGCAGCACAAAATGGTGCCTATTCTGCACAGAGCTGCCTGCGGCTTTCCTACAGTACCTTGCCCTACCCTGTTCTGAGGGGATGGGGGTATCAAAGGTAGGTGCTGCTGGTGGTTTGTGCATAGGAATATTCACCATCCCAAAGTGTGAGCTCTTTCTGTGGTTATCAATTTCACAAGAAACAAATAAAAATATCAGTACATTTTTGAGTTCTACACGCAGTTCTTTAGGGTCATGATGACACTAAGAAAATGTTTGCAATGAACAAAAATTTGACATTCTGTGTATCAAAATACATTATTAACTTTCATAAATTACTTGCTTGCCAGTGGCCAAAAGATAAGTGACTGGAACAAGATAAAAATAATAATCAAATATCTGGAAGAAGAGTAAAATGGAATTGTTAGATAGTGGCATGCACAGTTTTAAATGTTGCACAGAAGTTACCATTCAATCATCTATTTGAGGAACATTAAACATCTCAAAACTTAATCAACAGCCCAATAGCACTACTATTCATCTTCAAAGCATTGTAGCTGAAAAATTTATCTCATTTGTTAGACTTAAATTTCTTCTCTTACCAAGGACAATAAATATATTTTCTATGTTCATATGTCACCATAACTTGAGCATCTGTAAAAGAGTACTTTATTTTATTTAAATTAGAATTCCAGGGCTGGAAACATAGCTCAATGTTAGAGCACCTCCTGCATAGCAAGGTCAAAGGTAAGGGTTCAATCCTCAGCACAACAACAGCAACAGCAAGAACAACAACATTGTCATCATCAACAACATAATATATTTTAAAAAGAGAGGTAGAAAAAAGGAAGTCTTCTTTTCAATTTATTATTTCTTAGAACACCTTTGCTAACATGAAGAAGCATTTGTTTTTTCCTAGTACATTTCTATATAAACGTCCTATAGTGCCATTCATCTATTGTAGATATTACTACACATACACTTTTATATGTATATTTTATTTCACATATGCAATTATAGGTTAATAATTTTGTTTTGGTTGCATCCTGATGGAAATAGAAGAGAGCAAGTATAAAATATTATTGCTACTGCGAAAGTATTGCTTTACTTTATAAAAGTTTTACTTAAAAATACTGAAGTTCTCAACTATACTCATCTATTCTTTAATTCTATTCATTTGTACTCATAAACTGAATACTATTTTATGCTAAAAACTGAACAGCTACTTATTTTGTATTTGACATATTCTAGGATCTCACAGAACTCTTACACAAAAACTTTCTTTATGTGACCAGTTAATTAAAACTGAAGTGATAAGATTCAATTTAAAGTAAAACAGTTCTTCCTCCTAATTCAATTTAAAGTAAAACAGTTCTTCCTCCTTTTCAATCAAGCATTTATGGTGGTAAGAAATTGTAAACTTCCGTTGTGAAAAATTAAGACAGTATTAAATACTGAACATTGAAAACACCTGATTAACATATATCCTGTATATGTAAATACTTAATTAATTTAACCATACTAATTCTTTTGGATTCTTTTTTCCTTTGGGATTAAGTTACTTGGGAAAAATAAGTAAGGATTATTTTACTTTTAGTTTGGTCTTTTATTCTTATTATTGAGCCTACTGAATTTAATTTAATTTAAGAACTGAATTTAATTTAAATGCCATCCATGTGATTATAACTGCCATAAATATATTGTTTGTCTTACATTTCACTTAAGGTAAGGCACCATGGATTATGATGGTGCCTTATTTTGTGTAAGAAGAAAAAAAAAATAAATGCTGCCAATTATACCTGTAATGCAGCCTGAATTATTAGTGGCATTCCAATGTCAGTGTTGTTAAAATGATAGGGAAAAAAGCATCTAAGACTCATTGAAATACATAGTTTTTAAAAGATATCTGTAAAAGTCACTATAATGATACTAATTTAATAATTGAAATACTCTTATTTGATAAAAGCAATAGTATTGATTCCAGTAGATACCAATTATGGGACTGTTGCTTGTTCTAGAAACTCTTCAGATATTTTACATAGATTCTCCATGAAGGATCAAATTAGGACCCTGGGAGATACTAATTTTAATCCTGTATTTTTTAGGAAACTGGGGGAGAGTATGACTGTAGGATAACTAGTACATCACAGAGCCTAAAGTAGAATTCAAGCTGAAGATGAGCTAAATCTTAAGGCCATGTTCTTTCTAGGCAAGTGGGCCACTCTGCTCTGGGGATATGGTTCTAAGGTATAGCCCTTCTTTACCCATAATGCTTCAGGCCTGGGTTCCATCCCCAGAACTATGAAAATAAAGAGAAAAAAATAAGTAAAATCAATGGAACCAGGCACAATGGAAAATACCCATGATTCCAGTGAGTTAGGATGCTGAAGCGAGAGCATTGGAACTACAAGGTCAGGGTGGGCAACTTAGTGAAACCCTGCATCAAAAATTTTTAAAAGATAATAAAAAAGTGCTTAGGATATGACTCAGTAGTTGAGTACCTCAGGGTAGAATCCGGAGCAATATCAGAAACAAGAAATATGAAAGAAAGTGTCAATGGCATAGGCAGATCATTCATTAATTTATTAAGTAATGACAGCTAGTAAATATTGTACCTTCTTCAGAAGAAAATAGAGGGATTATGAGCTATTTAATGTTTATAATTGCATTAATAGCTGTATATTCCAAAGGTGCCTTATGAATTCCTAACACAGCCTCTAACTTGCAAAGAACCCCTATACATTATCCTATGCCTATGTCAACCCAGCAGTGGTGGCTCTTATAGTGAAGATGAAATGCAATGTTGACCTGTGAGGCAGTGATGGCAACACACTGTTAATGAAGGTAGATGTAGCCAATGGTTTTGCAGAAAATGAATTTGATGCAATGCTTAGAAGAAAAATTGATTAATGCCAGTTGGTTATAACTAATGAGTAAAACATGTGAAATATTTTTCTTGGATTTCCCAAATTTATAATCTATTTCTTGGTTAAAACAGACAGGCCTTATAATACAAGGAAGAGGAATGTGCAATTATTCTTCTAGAACATGGTGCCAATCCAAATGTTCACAACAACAAGTGTGAAAATCCTCTCCACTATGCTATATTTTATAGGAACACGTCAGTAGCAACAAAACTGCTTTCCTTCAACACAGATATTGAAGCCAAATCATGGTATATAATCAATCACCATTATTTCCAAAATATTTGAAATGTTTCTTTAAAATTAACAGTGATGTATGTTAAGAAATACTGATTATAAGCAGTAATTTTTCGATTAGAATAGTAACAAATGTTGGAAGGTCTCCTCATATTCCTCCTCCTTTTGTAGCTCATGTGTATACTTAGGAGTTATCCCTCCATGAATTGGGTGCACATCTAGAGTTCAAGAGACTCATGTAGAAATCTGAACTTCAAACTTCTGTGAGGTAACCTGATGTGGTCCCCCTTGAACCATAGTACTGTGTGGTGTGGTGTGCAGGGTTTGCCTCCCACATGCTGGGCACACACATTCTTTAGTTTGCTACTGGCAACTGAAGCATTCCCTCAGATCAGCTACTTTGCCTGTATAAATGAGGTTACAGCTCCTATTTTATAATATATTTTGATAAAGATTTCATGGTAATTTCTACTGATATACAAGAATATGGCCTACATAATATATTATCAATCTCTTTCAAATGGGATTAAATTTTTGAATTGAGAATTTGGCATTTAAGTAGTTTTCTTTCAAGATACAATAAAAATCATGTTCCCATTGGAATTTTTGAAAGGCAGATTAGGTCGATCATTGCTAGAATTGAATAAATTATTGCTAGAAGTAGTAACTCATGAATTTTGTGAGCTGTACTATGTATTACTATTCAGCTTTTTCCTTAAAAATGCAAATGATTTAGTGTCTTTCATGATGCTAAAAATAATCTGTGTAGATCAGCATGAAGCTTGTTGATACACAAAATTTCTGAATTAAATTTTGGCTAAAATTATAAATAACTTTAAGTAGCAATTAATGTGAAATGCAAGCAAAAAGAATTATGGAAAATAGCTTAGCATTATGTTACAGGATTGTCATTAAAAGTGAGAATACATTTTCAATATCATTTTTTATTAGTATTTATAGTTTTACATAGTAGTTGGGTTCATCCCAACAAAATCATACATGCGTGGAATTTCAGTTGTTTATGATTCCCTCTTCTCTGTTCTTTCCTACTTCTCCTCCTCCATTCTCCTCCTATTCTCCTGAACTTCCTTTCACTTGTCTATTTATTTATCTTTGATTGTTTCTTTTTACTTATACATAAAGCTGCAATTCCCTGTGGTATATTTATATATGCATATAACATTAATATTAAAGAATTTCTTCTTCATTCCCTTCCCTTTTCCATTCCCACTCTGCCTCTCAATCTCCTTTTTCTACACTAATGATATTCCCTACGTCTTTTGAAGTTCTGTTCTTCCCTTCTTTTTCTTTACTTAATTCTAGCTTCCACATATGAAACATTTGACCTTTGAGTTTCTTAGTTTCACTTATTTCACTTAGCATGATGTCATAATTGATTTTTATGGCTGATTAAAACTTTATTGTATGTATGTGCACCACAATTTCTCAATCCTTTTATCTATTCACAGGCACCTGATTTGATTTCATAATTCACCTATTGTGTATTGTGCTACTGTAAACACTCATGTGACTGAATTACTATACTAGGCAAATTTTATTGTACTTATTTACTGATGCATATACAGCTGGTTCTTGTTGTGGTTCCCTGCTTAGATTTTGGGGAATCTCCAAACTGTTTTCCAGAGTTGTTGTACTAGTATGTAGTCCCACCAGCAGTGTACAAGTGTGCCCTTCTCCCACATTCTTTTTTTGTTTGTTTGTTAGCAATTGGTTTTATTTTGTTGTAATTGAATAGAAATAAACACTGGCGCTTGACGAAGGGAGTCGTGTGTTCAGGTCTGCGGTGACTTACGTGCCATCTGCCATTAGGCTGCGTCAGGCTCCCCTGGGTGGCTGATGGCCTGTACCCCTCAGTCACGCTCTCCCTGCCCCCAGCACCCTTTAACTCAAGGGCCACACCGGAGCTGCGCAGACCGACCACAATAGGACCCATTATAGTGCCGGAGCTACCCAAGAACAGCGGGTGGGCGGGACTGGGCCGGCCAGGAGAGCAGCACACTCAGCTATTGTGGGTGAGAAGTTTCCCAGCGATAAGGAGGGAGTTCAGAGAGGCCGCCTCCTGAGCCGATTGCAAAACAGAATAGAAAGTTCAAGGCCTGGAGATATTTGAGGGCCGTGTTCGGGGAATGGCCCTCCGCCGCGGCCCCAGGGTCAGGGCTCAGCCTCTGGATTGATCAATGCCTCGGCTGATGGGTGGAGCCCTGTGTCCATCTTCACCACCCTCCAGGAAGGGGCCCTGCTCAGGGACCCCCACCCCAGGGTCCACCTCCTGGCTGGGGCCACTGAGCTGGCTCCCTGTGCAGAGGGCCCCTCTAGGATCCCTCTGGAGTGGCCGCCTCTCACTGAGGCCTGCTGGGCAGGCTGCTGAGTGTCTTCACCGCCCCTCAGGCACAGGCGGGGCAGACAGCAGGGTCAGGCTGGGCTCAGGCTCCCGTCTGTGCTCACACCGTGTCTCTCTCTCTCTCTCTCTCTCTCTCTCTCTCTCTCTCTCTCTCTCTCTCTCTCTCTCGTTGTCTGGGGTGTGGCAGGCCAACAGCTGGCCTTGGGCGTCCTGGATCAGGGCAGGTCAGAGGGGACCATGCCATCTCCTGCTCTGTCCTCAGTGCTGCCCTCTCTCTGGGTGGAGGCCCCGAGTTGGCCAGTCTCTCCAGAAACACCACACCTGAATCCAGGTGGTCAGCCACAGCTGTGTGACCTCGCAGACCACCTCCCTGGGCCTCGGTCTCCTAGCCCAGGAAAGGGGGGCCAGCAGCCCACCCCCTGTGGTCATCACAAGGAGTAACTGGGTGCTGGGCTGTTCCTGGCAGCAATGGTCATGAGGGCAACCCCAGGGCCTCAAGAGCCAGGCACAGAGCTGACCTAGAGCCTCTGGCCACCCTGGGGTTGCCTCTCAGGAGGGTCCCATGGCTCTGGCACACACCTCCAGCAACCAGCGGTCCCTGGGCCCTGGCTCTTTGCCAGCAGACAAGAGCCACTTGACCAAGTGAGTCCATGTTTTCAGATCTGCGGGTGACTTACGTGAAATCTGCCGTCAGGTTCCCCTCACTGTTTGTATTCTTGATTATTACCATTATGGATGGAGTAAGATAAATTCTTAGTGTAGTTTTTATTCGTATTAACCTAATTGCTAGAGATGTAGAATAGTTTTTCATATATATTTTGGATATTTGTATTTCTTTTAAGAAATTTCTGTTTAGTTCTTTTGCCCAATTATTGACTGGGTGTTTTTTGTTTGTTTTTGTTTGATTTGTTTTGTTGTTGTTTCTTTGTTTGGTGTGTTTTTTTTTAATATTTATATTTTAGTTGTAGCTGGACACAATAACTTTATTTTATTTATGTTATGTAGTTCTATGGATCAACCCCAGGGCCTCACATGTTCTAGGTGAATGCTCTACTGTTGAGCTACAACCCCAGCTTGGTGTTGATTTTTTTGAGTTGGTTATTTCTCTTTGTTAACCCCTATCAGTGGATTAGCTGTCATTTTTTCCAATTGTGTAAGAATAATATATTTTTGAATTGAGATTTCTGACATGTAAGATAAATATCTTTCATCTTATAATAAGAGAAGACACAAGGACCAATTATTAAAAAAAGTAGTTTACACAGAGTCTCTCAGTTTTAAGCAGGAATGCCTGATATTGGTATCTGGGATTCTGATTCCATAAAAAGAAAAAGAAAAGAATCAAGAGGAATTTTATAACATGGAGGAAACTTTCATGTCATTGGAAAGCTCTCAGACATAACTCTATTTCTTCAACTTGAATTCTTTACATGTGAATATCTACTATGAAAAATCAATGTAAAATAGGTGTTAAGCAATGGTAAAGCTATTTCTGTAATACTGGACATACAGTGCACAATTCTGTACATTTTATCTAATAGTAAAACAAGGAATCTTTCTGATGAGGGTTGGTATTTCTGGAAAAGTAGACATTCTTTAAAAAATTATTGATTCACCCTACTAGTGAGTTGAAAATTTACCTTCTTAATTAAATACAATACTTACATCCTTTACTAATATGTGTTAGGTAATGGGGCTAATGAGATAGAAGGTATAGTTTATGTCCTCTAGACACTCTTGGTGGAGGTGGGTGCAGATTACTTAATTCAAAGATGCCATGATGAATGCTGTGTCAGAGGCAAAGATCTGTGGAAACAGTAAATGTTTGAAGCAGTTTTAGAAATGATTGGAGTTCATGTGTCCACTCTAGAAGCATTTCAGAGTGGAAGAACAGCACATATGGAAGCAGAATGGAAAGAGAAGAGAGTGGCTACTCTTAATTTGCATTAATAGTATATGCTTTTATTCATACAGTATTTTGTGAGGTTAAGTTCAGTTGGGAAGTAGTAATTTTGTGAATAAACTATTTTTGTTGGTTTTCAGAGTGGCCAAAAACCACTTTTACTCTCCATAAAGAAAAACAGACACATGATGGTAGAATTTTTTATTAAGAATAAAGCAAACATACATGCAGTTGATAAGGGAAGGTATAGTACTATATTTTTTTTAAAAAAATCTTAATATTGTAGTAAAAATTTCTCAATTTAAAAATAGTAAATGAGAATGATATAATCATTGGAATAGAGTGAAATATATGAACATGAACTACAATTAGGGAGAAAAAAAGCTATTCAAACTGAGCAATAAAATTAGGGTGTGTAGTATGATTCACATGCCCTTATAATTATTGGCTGATGTTTATTAATTATTATATAATTTTGTCTAGCCCAGAAGTAGTGATGAAAGTTTGATTGGGCAAAGAGGAGGGAAGGGAGGGCAAGGAGCATGGTGTCAGGAAACATGGTGAAATGAGATAGCCATTATTACCTTGGTACATGTATGACTGCACATATGGTGCAATGATACATCGTGTACAATCAGAAATGAAAAGTTGTGCTGCAATTTTGTGCAAGGAATCAAAATGCATTCTGATGTCATACATACACAATTAAAATAAATTTATTGATCATATGATCTTGTGAATTTTCACACTAGTTTTGCAAAATATGCACTTTTAGTGTTCTTTTTTATTCAGTTCACTTTAAAAGTTCACTTTTTAAACTTTCTGTTATATTTTATCTTCGCCTGGTATAGTTTTCTTTTAGAAATGCTGTATTGAGCATAACTTTTTCGTATGTTAGTGTTAATTGCTATTGACAGTTTTTATCCATTTCAAATGTAAAATAGAATAACATATTATTAAAGGCTAGTGGCAAGATTATACACATGGAATTGATTTCAATGCCTGGCAAAAGCTTCTCAGAGTGAATTACTGAAGCAACAATGAGTATTATTACCACCAGTTATTATGTTATGGCTGCAAATAGCTATTTTACTTCTTGACCTTTGGGTGACTGTGAGTTACAATATATTACATTGCCCTAGGAAGAAAATGGAGTTTTATTCATTGAAATCTTTGCAATCTCCAGATGAATGACCTCATCATAGTTACTGTTCATTTAAGGATTTTAATTTGGTAACTCTCCCCTTTTGGGACAAGGAATTTCTTTTGTTTTTCCTTTTAGACTTAAAATTATTTAAAAAGATAAAGATTTGATCTTCTAAAATGTTTATGTCTGTTAGTGTATGTGAAGCTAGATATCAAATTGGTAAAATGTAATAAATTGGCTGTTTAAATAAATTTATTAAAATACATAAGTTTGAAGTTATCTCCTTTGTTTTAGAACAGCCCTAATGTTTGCTGTGGAACATAAATCAACACAAATAGTATAGCTGCTTCTTCAATGTGGTGTTAATGTGTCTGCTTCAGATAAGTGTGGACAGATTCCTTGTCTTATGCCACTGCTAGTGGTAATACTGCATGAGTATTTACATTGCAGTACTAATCAACATTAGATTTAGAGTCACAATAGATACATTTGTTGCATTTTTAAAATGAGGTAAGATATAATATTACAAATATGTATAGAACAGTAGTGAGTTAGGAAAGTTCATAAGTCACAAACCCTTCAAAAGTCTAGCCCAGAAGTAGAGATGAAAGTTTGATTGGGTAAAGAGGAGGGAAGGGAGGGCAGGGGACATGGTGTCAGAAAACATAGTGAAATGAGATAGACATTATTACCTTGGAACATGTATGGATGCATATATGGTGCAATGCTACATTGTGTACACTCAGAAATGAAAAGTTGTGCTGCAATTTTGTGCAAGGAATCAAAATTCATTCTGATGTCATAATACACAATTAAAATAAATTAATTTAAAAAGTAGTGATGTGTGCATGAGTCACCTCTAAGATTTGTTCTTTCTTCTCTTCTCCCCTCTCCTTTCCTTTTCTTCTCAAGCATGCTAGGAAATTTTTCTACCACTGAGATATATCACTAACCAATATCTCAAAACTTTGTAAACTTTATCCTTAGGGTTTTCAGCATTATCCATTTCATTTCTAGCATAACCCCTACTCGCAGGTACAAATAATGTCACACCTATGATTTTTTTTAATTTGCTATTTGGATCTTAAAAATCCCAGTTTAGCACAATTTAGCTATTCTACCATCTTATTTTAATTTATCAAGACTTAATGATATCCTTGAAGCCTGAGGAAGATAATTCTAGTGAGATGGAGGGGGATAAATAGATTTTAAATTGTTCCTTTTTCTCTTGTCAGTTCTGTTCATGTGTTTTTTTTTTTTTTTCTGCCAGAACTGGCCTAGCAGTCTGCCAGTGAATATCTTTTATTACAACATGTCCTGACTGATCCCAATCCCTGAGTCTTCATGGTAACAACACTTAGATTCAATATTTACAGCACTCTTTTTAGTTCTAATGCACTCATGTTTGTTTATTCACCAGTTGTTCCCAAGAAGCAGCACTCTGCTTTGACAGCTTGGCCTCTAGCTTTGGCCAACAAATATTAAGCATTCTGACCCTGTCCCCTTTTAGGAACCTTATGTGTAATTCCCATATTAGCCTCACCCTTTATGGTGCATTATCCTTTGAGGATTTTGTCTTTTCTGCCATAAAATTAAAATCATTCAAAGCTATTAGAGAGCTTCAAGTAATGTCACTGGAAGATATCAGAGTTTTCTGTCATCTTGACTAACAGATCTGTGCCCCGAATCTTTCCATCCCTTGAAATAGGTTTCCTTTGACCGCAGGAGGCCCCCTGTTGTCCAGGGTGGGTGCTAACTTTTGATTGGGACTTTTAGTGCTTTTTCTGAGTAATGAAAAATTTGCAAACTGTTGGAATAATTGCCTATGGTTTTCAGCATTTATCAAGTTCTACATCAAAAGGAAGAGATTAAGCAGATTTATTGAATCTAAGAGAGCTAAGCCTCTTCATGACTCCTCAGTATTCATTGTTTTAAAGAGGATTTTGTGTTCCACGTCAGTTGGAGATCAACATGGAAATGTAGCTACTCTTACAACGGTCTGCTGATTCTGTTCAACTAGGTAGAGAAGAAATAGTAGTAGTCCATGCCAGTTTTGAGAATTTGTTAATTTCTTGCTTTGTTTTCATTGTCTCACAGAGGGGATGATTATATTCTCTAATTTAAGGAGATATTTATAAAATAGAAGTTATAAATTAAATGCTGATTTGCTCTGAGTTATAAAGCACAAGAAGATCCCAAATTATAATGAAAATAAGGTCTTGATCATTTTAAAATTAATTTTAACATTTGAATAATAGAACCTGTGAAAAATACACATTAGTTCTAGTTGAGATTATAAGTAACTTGGGATCATGAAACAGGACAATTGCTTGAACCCAGGAATTTAAGATCAGCCTGGCCATTATCATGAAATGCAATCTCAAAAACAGAACAGAACATTGTTCAAATAATTTTCAAGTTAATAAAATGTTTATAGGGCATACAAATTTGGAGAGTATATGAAAAAGATCTGATACAAGATCTAAAACATTATTAAGTATGGAATTATATTTTATCAGTGTTTTTCTATGAGTATTAAAATACCAATTTCATTACTTTTTTTTCAAACATAGAAACAGGAATCTAATTCTTCAATATATGAAAGCACAATCTAGAACATCAGTAAATTTCAGTCCAGGTAATACTTACAAAAGTGAGTTACTCTTGGTGTTCATGCCCTGTGTAAATAAGAGTAAGAAAGTTTGATCACAAAAGAACAGTGGAAAAAAATAAATGTTCAAATTCCATTCATATTTTTCTTAATGTCTTTCTTGATCATATAGAATACAGGATAACAGTAGTTAATTATAGGAAATTTATCATCTAAATTATATTGTTTGAAGAAATTTTATATTAATTTTGAACCTGAAATTTTATGTCTTTGCAGAAGTAAGAATAATATTTTTAAATTAATACATTGTGTTTCATATATGGTCACATGATAGCAAATTGGACTTGTTATAAAAACAGGTGTTCTTGTCAACTATTAATATCAACTCCTATTGTGTGCCCAAATTAGTGAATTCCACAGTGTTATTTCTATGCACTCATATAAAATCTTGAATCCTGACCACTCTGCTTATTTCCATTTTTCTCCTCCCCTCTCTTTTTCATCCCCAGTTACCTTCCCTCTTCTTTAATATTCCCTCCATCATTTTGAAGTCATTCTTATTTTCTTCCCAGATTCCACATATTAGGGAAAGAATGTGATAATTTTATTTTGTTTCTGATTTTTTCATGTTAACATAATGACCACCCTTTCCATTCATTTTACAGAATGTTGTCTTTGTTTTTTTTAACCTTTATATTGGGGTTTTTAAATATACCATTTCCTACTATCCTGGGCCTTAAAATTTCTACTCAAAATCTAATATTTTTCTGATGTGTTTATGATTGCTTTGGCCTTTATTATGGATTTCAGTTTGCCTTTGGTAATTTTGTAGTCTATGATTGGGACAGGTTCTTTTCTGGCCATGTCCACTTGATATTCTAAAATCATATACCTGGATGTCCATAATTTTCACAAGACATAAGAAATAGTTTCTTTTATTCACTGAGAAAGCTTGCATTGCCTGTAGCCTGTACCTCTTCTCCACTGTGTGTACCAGTGATTCATATAAGATGAATTGTGTCTAGTGGGTTTGGAAGTTGTTTACAATCATTTTAATTGTTGTTGATATTGTCTGGATGTGATATTTCATCATCAACTTAAAGCTCTGATATTTTTTCTTTCACTTGATCTAGTCTATGCGTCTGACTTCAACTGGATATTTTTATTTGAGGAATTGGGCTCTTTATTTTCAAGATTTCTAATTGATTCTTTTCCAGAATACGTACTGAATTGTTCTTTCATGCCCTGTTTCATTTTCCTTAATTTACTCAGTTTTTTTTGCTTTATCTTTGAATTAATTCAATATTTTAATACACTTTTAAATTTTTTTCTGGCATTTTTGTCTATTGCATTATCTTTGCAAAGAGTTTCTAGAGTTATAAACTATGAAACAGTCATGCTACCTTGCTTTTTATATTTCTTATATTTCTATATTGAAATTTGTACATCTTCAGGGATATATATCTTTTCCACATTTATGTGAGTGACTGCTTAGGAAATAGATTTCCCTGGATGATGTGTCCTATGCTATTGGCTAAATGTATAATGTTGAATTCTTTTCCAAATGGTGTCTGTATTGTGGTTTCCTATTTCTTATCTGTGATTCATGAGTTGTGATAGTTTGCACTGTCAAGTAACAACTTTCTGTGTCAGTGTTGTGAGAGTAAAGTCATGTTGGTGGAATAGTAAATAGGGATATAGGCAGTAGAGTATCTGAAATGCATTTTCTGTGGTGGTTCCTCCAAACTTGTCCATAATGTGCTGTCTGTAAATATGTCCGTAAAAATAAAGGCTTTTTATCTCTGTTCTTATTTTTAATTTTTTTTCAGCACCAGGTTTTCTTTTTTCTTTTTTTATTTGTTTTACTTAGTTACACATGATAGTACAATGATCTTGACATATCATACATTTGAATCAGATGGGACATAATTTCTTATTTTTCTGAGTGTACAGGTGGCAGAATTACATTGGTTGTGCAGTCATGTATGTACCCCCGGCAATAATAATGTCTATTTTATTCTGCTGTCCTTCCATTTCCCCTTCCCCTCCCATTTCCTTCCATCACTTCTCTCTACCCAAGCTAATGTGACCCACTTTTTCTTCTTTTTTTTCCCCTCACATCGTCATACTTGTATTCTGTATAACAAAGAGGGTGTCCTTCCCTATTCCATGCAATTCCCATTCTTCCTCCCTTTCCCTCCCAGCTCTCTTCCCTATGTAGTAGTAATTTTCTTCTCATACTCTTCCTCCCTACCCCATTTTGAATCACCTCCCTTATATCAGAGAATGGCATTTGTTTATTGGGAATTGGCTAACTTCACTTAGCATAAATTGCTCTAATGTCATTCATTTCCCTGCAAATGCCATGATCTTTTTATTTTTTAGTGCTGAGTAATATTACACTGTGTATAAATGACACTTTTTTACTTATTTTTTATTATTTTTAGTTGTTCAAAACGTTACAAAGCTCTTGACATATATTTCATACATTTGATTCAAGCAGATTATGAACTCCAATTTTTTATTTTTTTATATTTTTTTTATTATTAGTTCTTCAAAACATTACAAAGCGCTTGACATATCATATTTCATACCTTTGATTAAAGCAGATTATGGACTCCCATTTTTACCCCATATACATATTGCAGATTCACATTGGTTCCACATCCACTTTTTTACATACTGCCATACTAGTGTCTGTTGTATTCTGCTGCCCTTTTTATCCTCTACTATCCCCCTCCCCTCCCCTCTCCTCCCTTCTTCTCTCTCTACCCTATCAACTGTAATTCATTTCTCTCTCTTGTTTTTTTCCTTTCCCCTCACTTCCTCTTATATGCAATTTTGTATAACAATGAGGGTCTCCTTCCTTTACCATGCAATATGAACTCCCATTTTTACCCCATATACATATTGCAGATTCACATTGGTTCCACATCCACTTCTTTACATACTTCCATACTAGTGTCTGTTGTATTCTGCTGCCCTTCCTATCCTCTACTATCCCCCCTCCCCTCCCCTGCCCTCCCCTCCCTCCCATTTTCTCTCTCTACCCCATCTACTGTAATTCATTTCTCTCTCTTGTTTTGTTTTCCGCTTTCCCCTCACTTCCTCTTATATGTAATTTTGTATAAAAATGAGGGTCTCCTTCCTTTACCATGCAATTTCCCTTCTCTCTCTCTTCCCTTCCCCCCTCTCGACCTTGTTTAATAGTGATCTTCTTCTCATGCTCTTCCTCCCTATTCTGTTCTTAGTTGCTCTCCTTATATCAAAGATGACATTTGGCATTTGTTTTTTAGGGATTGGTTAGCTTCACTTAGCATAATCTGCTCTCGTGCCATCCATTTCCCTGCAAATTCCATGATTTTGTCATTTTTTTGTGCAGAGTAATACTCCGTTGTGTATAAATGCCACATTTTTTTTATCCATTCATCTATTGAAGGGCATCTGGGTTGGTTCCACAGTCTAGCTATTGTGAATTGCGCTGCTATGAACATTGATGTAGCAGTATGCCTATAATATGATCTTTTAAGGTCTTCAGGGAATAGTCCAAGAAGGGCAATAGCTGGGTCAAATGGTGGTTCCATTCCCAGCTTTCCCAGGAATCTCCATACTGCTTTCCAAATTGGCGGCACACATTTTTTTTATCCATTCATCCATTGAAGGGCATCTAGGTTGGCTCCATGGTCTATCTATTGTAAATTGTGCTGCTATAAACATTGATGTGGCTATGTCCCTGTAGTATGCCATTTTTAGGTCTTTTGGGTATAGTCTGAGAAGAGGAATAGCTGGGTCAAATGGTGGTTCCTTCCCCAGTTTTCCAAGGAATCTCCATTCTGCTTTCCAAATTGGCTGCATCAATTTGCAGTCCCACCAGCAATGTATGAGTATACCTTTTTCCCCACCTCTTTGCCAATACTTGTTGTTTGACTTCATAATTTCTGCCATTTTTACTGAAGTGAGATGGTATCTTAGAGTAGTTTTAATTTGCAATTCTCTGATTGCTAGAGATGGTGAGCATTTTTTTTTCTTGTATTTGTTGGTTGATTGTATATCCTATTCTTAGAAGTGTCTGTTCAGGTCCTTGGCCTATTTGTTGATTGGGTTATTTTTATTTTGTTGTTGTTGTTGTTGTTTATCTTTTTTAGTTCTTTATATATCCTAGAGATTAGAGCTGTATCTGATATGTGAGGGGTCAAAATTTGTTCCCAGAATGTAGGCTCCCTATTCACTTCACATATTATTTCTCTTGCTGAGAAAAAGCTTTTCAGTTTGAATTCATCCCATTTGTTGATTCTTGATTTTAATTCTGGTGCTATAGGCATCTTATTAAGGAACTTGGAGCCTAACGCCAAGTGATGGAGATTAGGGCCTACTTTTTCTTCTATTAGTTGCAGAGTCTCTTGTTTGATTCCTAGATCCTTCATCCATTTTAAGTTAACTTTTGTGCATAGTGAGAGATAGGGATTCAATTTCATTTTGTTGCATATAGATTTCCAGTTCTCCCAGCACCATTTGTTGAAGATGCTATCCTTTCTCCATTGCATGCTTTTAGCACCTTTGTCTAATATAGGCTAGTTGTAATTTTGTCGATTTGTTTCTGTGTCCTCTATTCTGTAAAATTGGTCTACCAGCCTGTTTTGATGCCAGTATCATGCTGTTTTTGTTACTAGAGCTCTGTAGTATAGTTTAAGATCTGGTATAGCTATAGCACCTGTTTCACTCTTCCTGCTTAGAATTGCTTTAGCTATTCTGGGTCTCTTATTTTTCCAGATAAAATTCATAATTGCTTTTTCTATTTCTGTGAGGAATGCCATTGGGATTTTGAACAGAATCATGTTGAATATGTAGAATGCTTTTGGTAATATGGCCATTTTAAAAATGTTAATTCTGCCTATCCAGGTTTTATTTTTATTTTTTTTTAGATATATATGACAGAAAAGTGCATTTTTTACATACATAGACTATAACTTATTATATTTAGTATCAGAGAGAACATTTGGCATTTGGTTTTTTGGTATTGGCTTATTTCACTTAATATAATAGTCTCAAGTTCCATCAATCTACCAGCAAATGCCATAAATTTCAGTCTTCTTTATGGATGAGAAATATTCTATTGTGTATATGTACTACATTTTCTTTAACCTTTCATCTGTTGAAGGGTACCTGGGTTGTTTCCATAGCTTAACTATTGTGAATTGTGCTGCTATAGATATTGATGTGGCGATGTCACATTAGTATGTTGATTTTAAGTTATTTTGTTATATATGTAGGCCCGACTCTCCATCATGTTAGCCTAGGAACTGACTTCCTTAACAGTACTTCTAAATTGCAACAAATAAAATAAAAAAAATCAACTGAGTTGATAACTGGTTGAATGGTGTTTCCATTCCAAATTTTCTGAGGAATCTCCTTACTGTTTTCCAGAGTGCTTGCACCAATTTGCAGCATCACTAGCAAATTTTGAGTGTAACTTTTTTCCTCACATCCTCTCCAGCATTTATTGATATTTGTATTCTTGATAATTGCCATTCTGACTGGACCAAGAATGTAATATTAATGTAGTTTTAATTTGCATTTTTCTAATTTCTAGAGATGTTGAGCATTTTAAAAATGTATTCGTTGACCAATTTTATTTCTTTTTCTGTGAACTACCAGTTCAGATCCTTTGCACATTTATTGACATCTTGTGCCCACTAGGAGAGACTATAGGCCCAAATATATTGGATTATTTGTGTATGTGTGTGTGTATGTGTGTTAAAGTTTTTTGATTTTTTTTTTCATGGGGACAAGTACTGTGGCTTCAACTTAGGGGCATTCAGCCACTTAGACACATCCCCAGTACTATGTTTTGCATTTTATTTTATTTTATTTTTATTATTTTTAGTTGTAGATGGACACAATTTGTTTGTTTGTTTATTTATTTATTTATTTATTTATTATTTA